>NC_067248.2:156828965-158078965 GCF_019359855.2 Lolium perenne
GGCATCATGTGGCCCGGCTTTTTGTTTTCCGGCAAGAACCGGATCATACACGGTCATCTGCCGCGCGTTCATTTCTTTTTCTCTCCTTTTATCCGGGTGTGGGGACGAAGCTTGCCCCTGAGACTTGCTTCCGGCAACTTTTGTCGACCGGATTGATTTTGACTCTAGCGCTGCTTTGTTCATTCTAGCAAGCTCATCATTTTGCGTCTGTATGGTGTTAAGCAGCTCTCTAACTCTATCTTGCTGCTTTGCCAGAGCCTCACCGGATAACGAATCACACATCTCCATAGCTGCCTTAGCAGCTTTTATAGTTTTATCCAGACTACTGTACTTAGGTTTCTCTACGATGCTCACAGATGCAGAGGTACTTTTGCCGGCATGAATTTCCTTACGCAAATCCTGATCTAGATTGCGAGCCTTAAGCCAGTTTTCCGGCATCCTAGCAACATGAGCGCTAACTGAAGCAAAGCCATGGGCAGCGTTATACTCACGTAGGGTCAGGTTCAGCTCGCGTTGCGCCTGGAGGATGTTCGCGCCGTCGGAAAGCAGCGCCTTGCGCGTCTCCTCCAGCTGCGCTTGGGCCGCAGCCGGATCGATGTTCTGCGCGATTGGCGTTGCCAGCGCGTTCACCACCGCCTGGAGTGGCGTTTCCGGTGGTGCAGAGGATGCTCCCGCAGCGCCCGCGTTGCGCTCTAGCGGTGGTTTGGCCGGGCGGGTCGATGCCGCGCGGCCAGGGCCTTGCTCCACAGCGTCCTTGCCGGCGCCGGCCACGCCAGCCATCATGACCTCCACACTGCCGGCGGCGCGGCCAGCACACAGCCATCTTGGTGGATCCGGTGCCACCAGTACCGGCGAGAGGCACTGGCGCGCAGGGACGGTGCCGAAGTAGACGCGGAGGCTGCCGAACTCGATGGTGCAGCCGTTGTGCGGGAACTTGCCGCCGTTGGCGAAGCAACCCGCATTGTCGTTGATGAAGTCCATGTCGTAGATGCGCTGCACGAGCGCGGACACCATTCGCTCGCCGTCGACGTCGAGGAGGCCCGCCCGAATATGAACTCCAGCAAGCGCCTCTCTCTGCCCCACGGTGGGCGCCAACTGTCGTCGTGGTGAACAGACAGATGCCATAGGATGGCTTAAGTTGGGGCCGAGTTGGACGCTAGAGGATTCGGGGGAGGGTTATGGATCAGGTAGGATGAACTTCCGGGTGCTTTCCTCAAGAACTTGGCCAAGGCCAGAGGTAGAAGAAGAAAGACACAAGGATGAACTTCGCTTTAGATCTTCTCTATTCCATGAACAATGTTACAGGAAGTTTTCATACATCTCTCGTTGTCTATGTTCCGCGCCCGTGAAGGAGGCTGCCCCCTCTCCTTATATAGGGGAGAGGGTGGCTTACAAGGGAAGACACCCTAATCATAGATGACGCCGGTATCTTCTTTAATCAGGGAGGCTGATGTCCTCCGGCTTCTTTGGGCGTCATCCTTGCCTTTTACGTCATGGCTTCGTTTAAAGCCACTTTGCTTAGCTCATCTTTGTCTTCTAGCTCCTGAGAGAATCTTTGACCAGCTTAGCTTATACCGGTAGTCCGGTATCTTCTTAGCTCATTCCGGCATGTCCCTCTTTGGGCGTACCGGTATAGACTTTCTTAGCCAAAAACCTGAACTCATGGCCCGGAATGACTATCAAACCGGTATCTTGAGGGCTCAAACCATCCGGTTTGGCATGCCTTTGGCATACCGGGGGTTATCCCCCCAACACCCGCCGCCAGATACAGTGAAAGAGAAGGGGTCGGGGGAAGAATGCGGCTAGGGTTTTTCGGGGCAGGGTGCGGGCCGTTTTGACCGGGGCGAAAATGTCGCCCGACCGTCGGATTCAATCCGACGGCCAGGGTTGAGCGGCTCACGCCGAGCAGGCCTTGGGCTGCCAGGCGAGCCAGGCCGCTGTGTTGGGCCGCGACTAACGGGCGCCGAAGAGACGCACCAGGTGGTGCACAAAGTTGTCCTTGCCCGCTGCGGTGACCCAGCGTACCACTGCATGGTGTAGTACACAAGCCGTTGACATAACACAAGTGAAACACCGTTCCACTCATATTACATCTCTCAGAGTGGTACAACAGAAACATATGCGAGTCCAAGGTATGTCTATAGAAGGATACACAAGCTGTTTACAGAAGATCAACACAGCCTCCTACTTTACAGTGAGGTAAAACTTCAAATAAAGCTCCAGAAGAACGACTCGTAGTCTAAGCTATTGCTAACTCAAGCTTTTAGAGATATCTGGCTTACTAAAGAATTCTAGCTACTTAGGTGCTAGGATTAGGGAAAGGTTCCCTTCTAGTACTAGTCTAAGTTTCCACTCTAGCTGATGCAGAAGTTGACTCCATTGACTTCTTTGATTGTATTCTTCATCTTGTTGCAGTTGACTTCTTTGTCTTCGAGTTCCACGGTAGTTCCTCCTCCGGTGCCTCCATAGCTAAGCAGGGGATTTAAGAGTGGGATGAGTACGAGCGTACTCAGCAAGTTCATATTAGGAAATAGGTGTATCATGCACTAACTACAGCCATAGACCAGAAAGTCATAGGCGAATGCAAGTTTTCATAAACATTTCTTCAAAAGGTTTATTTTATTCTGAAAACTATGCCCGTCAGTCTTCACAGGTTGACTAGAACTTCATGGAGTTCCTTTCCTGCTGCGTTCGCAGTTCCTTTCCCGGAACAGGGAGTGACAGTGACAATTCAGTATCCTCTACAGAGGTGCGTTACTTTTCCCATAAGAGAACTTAACCTTGTTGCCAACCGAGTAGCTTGCTCGTTCACACTTCCTTTGGTGTGAGGTCAGGTATAAGATCCAAGCCCACACCGTCTTCTCCGCGACCCTGCAAACCCACCCTTTTGTCCATCCCTACACCCCCGATAGACATCTCCCGATCATACGGCTTTACCCCCGGTGTACTATGGACAATCCTTCATAGACGGTAGAGCCGCTCATCAACACGGATGGGGATTTAAAAGGATTTCCCAACCTACGGTAGTGTTCTCCCAACACCCCTCCAGGCTCTATCAAGTCCGTTGGCGTGCAGGAGGGAAAAGATACAGCTGGCTTCCCCAGAGCCATTATAGATCTTATGGTCAACGCGATATGTACGGCGCTAGAATCACTGGACGACATTGGTAAGTAATCCTAGGTTAATAAAACCCTTGCAATGGAACCTCCACCATATCAACACATACCATGGTTCCATTGCCCACCACATAGTCATATTCATAATTGTAAAATAATATTTTGTTTTTCAATGCATGAGTGATAAGTATAGTACTTTGCATATAATTTGATAAAAATAATCAAATGACATGAGCAAGCGATGAACTTGCCTTTCTTGACTGCAAGATTATGCAGGCAAAAGCTTCGATACGTGAGAACTCCAAATTCTGAAATACCATCATTGTCCGGTAAGGACAATGTTTAAAGAACTGGCAAAGATGCTATAATGCATAGTATGAGATGCAATCGTCCCGAGCGTAACCTAACCTCAATGATTTAGGTTTGATTGAATTGTAAAGATTTCTTTAGGGTGTGTTGCACTTTTAGAATGGTTCTCAGACAAGGTTCTTATTAGGGTTTGGTTAACAGAGAGTCATAATCAAGTGATATAAGACATCATAACAAGCATGCACACAAAGGAATAGTAATGACATAACAAGTCAAGAACAGTTTGTCAGTTTAAGTTCTATAGTACATGGTTGATGATTACTTCTATTATACTTTAAAAGAATAACTTTTGAAGAACATATTGATTAATAAATAATAAGTATTTCAAATAAGAACTATGGCCTTCGATGGTTTGATTGACATGTGTACTTCAAAAGAATAACTTTTGAAGAACAGGTTCCATTAGAACAAGAACTACTATATATAGGAACTATGGGCTTCTAGAGTTTACTATTGGATTCATTTAGTTCTTTAATAGGAACTAGTTGGGTTCTTAAATAGAATTGGTCTATATGTAGCAAGTATTAGCAGGTGTATTACTATGGTTGATTATGGGTATCATATCAAAGAATGATGGTCAAGGTGTTGCTATTAGTTAGGTATACTATGGCTTCACATTTTCTTCACTAAGTAATCACTAATGGTTTCTAATCTAAGTGGTTTATTACTTTCTAAGTAGGGTTTAGTGGGATAGGAGCATGTTATGTGTATTACTACACAAAACTAGTGTTAGGGTTCATCACTAAGATTCTACTAGGGTTTGATGGTTGAGGTTGGTCCTAATGATATGGTATATAGGAGTGGTGATCAATGGTACTAATCCAATTAATAAGTTAGATTTGCTCCTAAGTGACACTAGGGAATCATAGAGGTTTTAATTAAGAATAGGGTCATGAAATGATAATCTCATGTGACTTGGTTTTATGCTAGTGGATCATAAGCATGCATTCATTTGTTTCTTACTAGGGTTTTATAGGTATAAGTGAAGCTTATATAATCATATGGGCTAAACCCCTAGGGTTTTAGGGTTGGATGAACACATAAAATAATGGGATCCAGGTCTTTCTTAAATTAAAACTAGGGTTTCTAAATTATGGTACAACTCTTAAAATGATATTTGACAATATAGGTGTGGTTTCTAATTACTTTGAAACAAAATTAATAATGGTTTGACATTTTATTAATTTTCACAAGAATTAATAATTAGGGTAACTCATATTTAAGTTTAATTTAGAAATCAGGTTTTAATAATTGTTATTAAGTTTTAAACTACTCAACTTGTTAACTAAAGATGTTTAAGTAAACAAGTTTTAAATTATCAAAATAATATTAGCCAATAGTATTTTCTTGATTTATTATCATGTAAAGAAAATAGAAAATAGCAATTTGCAAATTAGGGTTTATGAATTATCACTAATATTTAAGTGGATGCAATTATGATAAAGAAAACTAATATTAACATTTTACTTAGTCACTGAATAGTTAAAATTTAATTTTTGAACTTAACTATTTATTGAATTCAATTTGTTTTTAAAACAAATGGAAAGACATAATTAATAAAGATAAAAATAAGTGAATTTTTATTTTGACACATATTTTTAGTTTATATTTTATTTAAATAGAGTTTATTTCTGTGAGCATTTTGAGATATTATTTATATTTTTCTGAGCTAAAATGAATTTTATCTATTTCTGTAAAGATTCAGCTATTTACTGGTTTTTTTAAATTAAACAGAAAATACTAAATGTACCGATTCAGATCTACCCGCAGAGACAGACAGGTGGGGTCTAGCCAGGTCAGACGCCACGTTGGCGAAGACTGGTCAACAGCCACGCGCGGGACCTACTGGCCACGTCGGCCTCGCCGGTCAATGACCGCCGACGGTCGGCGCACGACGGCGCCGCCGTTTTATGGCCTCCCGGGACGTGCGACTAGGGTTTTCCGACTCTCCTCGACATGCTGAGACTGATGGTGGTGTTGGTTTCGCAAGTGGATCACCGGAGCTACGCCGTCGATGAGCTCTGCGGCGGTGCTACTCCGGCAAGAATCAAATCGGACGCTACAGATGATGCTAGGAAGCGAAAGTAGGTTCTAAAGACGCGTATGCTCACCCTGAAGCTCAAGGTGTGGTAAGCTCCGGCGATGGTTGACAGAGACGGCGAGGAATTCGCCATTCCCGGCGATGTGCTGCAGAAGGGAACGCCAAAATTGAGCCGCTTCCTTGCTCCCCTTGATGCTCTGCTCCTCCAGGGTGCTCCTTGAGTCCAGGCGCTCCTCCTGGACCACGCGCCGGGGGCTGGGGTGGTCTCCTTCGTCGGCTTCGTGCTCGACTCCGGTAAACAGGCGAGGATGAATTTGAGAGATAGAAAGTGTCTGAGAGGGATTGAAGTGGCGGAGGCGAAAAAGGCGTGCACGGCGATGCTCTCCACCTATTTATAGGCCAAGGGAAGCCCTGTGGCCTCGACACGGCGACGGCCATGGTCGTGAGGTGTGATACGTCTCAAACGTATCCATAATTTCTTATGTTCCATGCTACTTTTATGATGATACTCACATGTTTTATACACATTATATGTCATTATTATGCATTTTCCAGCACTAACCTATTGACGAGATGCCGAAGAGCCAGTTGCTGTTTTCTGCTGTTTTTGGTTTCAGAAATCCTACAAAGGAAATATTCTCGGAATTGGACGAAATCAACGCCCAGGGGCTTATATTTCCACGAAGCTTCCAGAAGACCGAGGGAGAAACGAAGTGGGGCCACGGGGCGCCGCCACACTAGGGCGGCGCGGCCTAAGGGGGGCCCGCGCGGCCCTAGCGTGTGGGGCCCCCGTGACTCCTCCGACTCTGCCCTTCCGCCTACTTAAAGCCTTCGTCGCGAAACCCTCTGTACCGAGAGCCACGATACGGAAAACCTTCCAGAGACGCAGCCGCCGCCAATCCCATCTCGGGGGATTCAGGAGATCGCCTCCGGCACCCTGCCGGAGAGGGGAATCATCTCCCGGAGGACTCTTCATCGCCATGATCGCCTCTGGATCGATGTGTGAGTAGTTCACCCCTGGACTATGGGTCCATAGCAGTAGCTAGATGGTTGTCTTCTCCTCGTTGTGCTATCATGTTAGATCTTGTGAGCTGCCTATCATGATCAAGATCATCTATTTGTAATCCTACATGTTGTGTTTGTTGGGATCCGATGAATATTGAATACTATGTCAAGTTGATTATCAATCTATCATATATGTTGTTTATGTTCTTGCATGCTCTCCGTTGCTAGTAGAGGCTCTGGCCAAGTTGATACTTGTAACTCCAAGAGGGAGTATTTATGCTCGATAGTGGGTTCATGCCTCCATTAACTCTGGGACAGTGACAGAAAGTTCTAAGGTTGTGGATGTGCTGTTACTACTAGGGATAAAACATCGATGCTTTGTCTAAGGATATTTGTGTTGATTACATTACGCACCATACTTAATGCAATTGTCTGTTGCTTGCAACTTAATACCGGAAGGGGTTCGGATGATAACCTGAAAGTGGACTATTTAGGCATAGATGCATGCTGGATGGCGGTCTATGTACTTTGTCGTAATGCCCTGATTAAATCTCATAGTACTCATCATGATATATGTATGTGCATTGTTATGCCTTCTTTATTTGTAAATTGCCCAACTGTAATTCGTTCACCCAACATGCTATTTATCTTATGGGAGAGACACCACTAGTGAACTGTGGACCCCGGCCCATTCTTTACATCTGAAATACAATCTACTGCAATTGTTCTTTACTGTTCTTCGCAAACAAACATCATCTTCCACACTATACATCTAATCCTTTGTTACAGCAAGCCGGTGAGATTGACAACCTCACTGTTACGTTGGGGCAAAGTATTTTGATTGTGTTGTGCAGGTTCCACGTTGGCGCCGGAATCCCTGGTGTTGCGCTGCACTACACTTCGCCGCCATCAACCTTCAACGTGCTTCTTGGCTCCTACTGGTTCGATAAACCTTGGTTTCTTACTGAGGGAAACTTGCTTCTATACGCATCATACCTTCCACTTGGGGTTCCCAACGGACGTGTGCTTTACGCGTATCAAGCTAAATTTCTGGCGCCGTTGCCAGGGAGATCAAGACACGCTGCAAGGGGAGTCTCCACTTCCAATATCTTTACTTTGTTTTTGTCTTGCTTTACTTTATTTACTACTTTGTTTGCTGCACTAAAACAAAATACAAAAAAAATTAGTTGCTAGCTTTACTTTATTTACTATCTTGTTTGCGTTCTCTATATTAAAAACACAAAAATTAGTTATTTGCATTTACTTCATCTAGTTTGCTTTATTTACTATTGCTAAAATGAATACTCCAGAAAATACTAAGTTGTGTGACTTCACAAACACTAATAATAATGATTTCCTATGCACACCTATTGCTCCACCTGCTACTGCAGCAGAATTCTTTGAAATTAAACCTGCTTTACTGAATCTTGTTATGAGAGAGCAATTTTCTGGTGTTAGTTCTGATGATGCTGCTGCCCATCTTAATAATTTTGTTGAACTATGTGAAATGCAAAAGTATAAGGATGTAGATGGTGACATTATAAAATTAAAATTGTTTCCTTTCTCCTTAAGTTGAAGAGCTAAAGATTGGTTGCTGTCTTTGCCTAAGAATAGTATTGATTCATGGACTAAATGTAAAGATGCTTTTATTGGTAGATATTATCCTCCTGCTAAAATTATATCTTTGAGAAGTAGCATAATGAATTTTAAGCAATTAGATAATGAACATGTTGCTCAAGCATGGGAAAGAATGAAATCTTTGGTGAAGAATTGCCCAACCCATGGACTAACTACTTGGATGATCATCCAAACCTTCTATGCAGGATTAAATTTTTCTTCGCGGAACCTATTGGATTCAGCTGCTGGAGGTACCTTTATGTCCATCACCTTGGGGGCGGCTACAAAGCTTATTGATGATATGATGATCAATTACTCTGAATGGCACACGGAAAGGGCTCCACAAGGTAAGAAGGTAAATTCTGTCGAAGAAACCTCTTCCTTGAGTGATAAGATTGATGCTATTATGTCTATGCTTGTGAATGGTAGATCTAATGTTGATCCAAATAATGTTCCTTTAGCTTCATTGGTTGCTCAAGAAGAACATGTTGATGTGAACTTCATTAAAAGTAATAATTTCAACAACAATGCTTATAGGAATAATTTGGGTAACAACTATAGGCCATATATCCTGCTAGTGGTAATGATTATGGTAATTCTTATGGTAGATATGAGGAAAAGATGCTAGAAATTGAAAGATCCACTAAGAGCTTTATGCAATCACAATATGAGCAAAATCAATTGTTTACTAAAACTATGAATGAACAATCTACCTTGTTGAAAAATATAGGAAATCAACTTGAAAACTTGAATATGGAGATTTCGGGTTTGCAAACTAAGATTTCAAATGCTGAAAACCGAATCTCATACACGTCTGCGTCACAATCCTCTTTAATTAATAAAATGGCTGCTAAACCTGAGGATATTGATAATAAAATTATTACTACAGCAAATGCCATCCAAGTTAGAATTAATGAGAATATAAGATTGATGGCTGAATTGCATGCTAGGTGGGAAAGAGAAGAAAACGAAAAACTGGCTAAAGAGAGTAATGTAGCTAAAGTTTGGACTATTACCACCACTAGTAATGATAATGATTCACATGTTGCTACACCTCCTACTATCAATGGTAAAATAATTGGTGTTGGCAATGTTTCTACTCCTAGTGCAAAGCGTGCAAAATTACCTGAAACTGCTAAAACTGCTGAAACTACTTGTGATAAAACTGCTGAATTTTTTTCCAACATTGGGGACAATGATCCCATTGCTGTAGATCATAATGGTTTAGATTTTGATGATTGTCATATCTCTGAAGTTATAAAGTTCTTACAAAAACTTGCTAGAAGTCCTAATGCTAGTGCTATAAATTTGGCCTTTACAAAACATATTACAAATGCTCTCATAAAAGCTAGAGAAGAGAAACTAAAACTTGAAACTTCTATTCCTAGGAAGTTAGAAGATGGTTGGGAGCCCACACTACAAGAAAAGTTCTGATAGACAACGTCTCAAAATCGTCCGCTAAGGGGTATTTTTCGTCGCCTATGGGCCTAACCCGACGATATGGGTTCTGTTGTGGAAACTGCGTCAGGCAAAGTCCTACGACGATTTTTTCGGTCCGTCGCGCTTGGGCGCCCTTCCGCCACGGAAAATCGGACCGTTGCCCAAGTGTTTCCGGGAGCCCGTTGACTGCTGACGTCATGCAAACTGACACGTGGCAGACGCCGTTAACTGGCAGTTAACGGCGTTAACCGGCTGAAACCCCGTGGTAGATGGTAGGCCCACACGAGGCCTGCCACGTCTTAAGCGGGCCGGCCCATTAAGTTTGCGGGCCGGGCCAGCTGACTTAGTTTGACCGGTCAACTATATAGCTGGGCTGGTCAATTAGTTACGTGGGCCGGGCCTAACCTCTAAGGTTGACTGGTCAAAACTTTAATGGGCCGGCCCACTAAGTATGTGGGCCGGGCCGAATGCACTCGTTTGACCGGTCAACAGGCAAAAGGGCCGGCCCACAAGACATGTGGGACCCACTTTCCTGGTATCGGGCCGGCCCATTTACAAAGTGGGGTCCACATTAAAGCAACTGGGCCGGCCCAAGAAGTTATTGGGCCGGCCCAATTAGCATGTGGGTCCCACTTTCCTGCTATCGAGCCGGCCCATTTAGTACGTGGGGTCCACATTTGATCAAATGGGCTGGCCCAACAAGCCAGTGGGCCGGGCCAAAAGCACCGGTGGGTCCCACTTTCCTGTTAAAGGGCCAGCCCATTTAGTATGTGGGGTCCACCATATAGCAAGTGGGCCGGCCCAACAAGAGAGTGGGCCCGGCCAAAAACACAGTGGGTCTCACTTTCCGGTTAAAGGGCTGGCCCATTTTGTATGTGGGGTCCACAATATTGCAAGTGGGCCGGCCCAACAAGATAGTGGGCGGGCCAAAACACCGGTGGGTCCCACTTTCTGTTAAAGGGCCGGCCCATTTAGTATGTGGGGTCCACCATATAGCAAGTGGGCCGGCCCAACACGCTAGTGGGCCGGACCAAAAACACAGGTGGGTCCCACTTTCCAGTTAAAGGGCCGGCCCATTTAGTATGTGGGGTCCACCATATAGCAAGTGGGCCGGCCCAACAAGATAGTGGGCCGGGCCAAAAACACTGGTGGGTCCCACTTTCGTCTTAAAGGGCCGGCCCATTTAGTATGTGGGGGCCACCACAAAAGCAATTGGGCTGGCCCAACTAGTTAGTGGGCCGGCCCAGTAGTGGGTGGGGTCCACCTTAAAGCAAGTGGGCCGGCCCAATAAAAGTGTGGGGTCCACAAGAATCAAGTGGGCTGGCCCAATAAGGAAGTGGGACAGCCCGTTTAGTTGCGGTTAATATGCCGGGGTAATAGGCGCGGTAGGATTTTGAGGTCAGGCCCAGATGTGATTTCGCTTAATTGGGCCGTTTATTTGGTGGGAATTCGTGATTTAGATATCGAGAATATTTACGCGCATTGATTTCTGTCGGATAGCCTCACTTACCACAAGCACCAAAGAAAAAATGCGCGAAAGAACTATAAAAACTAACTAAATATTACATCAGCTGCAAGGCATTGAAAAAATATTACAGAACCCAGAGAAATTGAATGGTAATTAAACCTAGCAATACAATGAAGGGATCCGGCAATCTTTTAAGTTGTCCATGCAGCACCTATATCCGAAACAAAGACATTACAAGTTAAGACAGCAACAATGGAAAGGCAAAGACACTACAATATTGTTTGCCAAAGAATTTGGAACTCATCATTTCGTCGTTATAACAAGATCATTGTAATGCGCACAATAAGCAAACAAAGAGTGCATGCCGCATACCAACAGCCAATATAACAGAGCATGTTAGAATGAAACAATGAGACTTACTATGTCGAGTCCCATGCAAACCAACATGTTCGGGAGTACAAAATTGGCATGAACAACATAGTAGCAAAGCTATAAATTTTGTAACAACAACTGAGCAAGATGAAGTTATGATGGCTACATCTACGAAAGGTGGAATGTAAACCAAAAATAGAAGTTACGATGGCAAAAGCTAAAGAGGTGGGAATGTGAACCAACATGTGCCAAGTGCAATTACTTCATTTTGGCCGTGAACTAAATAATACTCCTGAACTTATAGTGAAGGGGATGCAAATCAAGATGTTTCGGGATATAAACTTGTAATGAGCAACACGTAGAGGATAGTTAATGCTGGAGCTTAGGATGGACCAGATACAGAATATAGTGGGATCACCTGTGAACTTGTATAAGAGGGAATGCAAACCAATATGTTCAGCTTTCCATATGTGAGCGTCATGCCAAGTCAGAGAAACAAGTCAATAATGCAGCTTTTGAAGAACAAGATGGCACGCAAAATTATTATCTAGTAGTATGACAAGTTTATTTGTACTACAGGCTAGATAGCAGAGTGATAGCATGCCAAACTAAGTCCTTACTTTGTTAGCTTACAATGAACTAGATACAAAAAATGGCATCACCTGTAGTACAGGGAATGCAAGCCAACATGTTCATGGAGTAAAAAATTGGCACAAACAACATAGTAGCAGGCCATAATTTTTGTAACAACGACTGAGCAAGATAAAGTTATGATGGCTAGATCTACAGAGCAGGGAATGTAAACCAAATATAGAAGTTACGATGCCAAAAGCTATAGAGCAGGGAATGCGAACCAACATGTGCAATTACTTAAAATTGGCCATGAACTAAATAATAGCAGGATGTTACTATAATACCTATAATTTTTGTAACAACGACTGAGCAAGATAGAAGTTATGATGGCTACATCTACAGAGCAGGGAATGCAAACCAAAATGTTCAGTCGCTTAAAGTTAGCAATGAAGTAGAAAATAGCAACGTGTTACGGTCATAGCTAGGAATGAACTAAAAGAGCTTCAGACAAACAAGCATCTGAACCCAGAACATGGCGCTAAAACAAGGTACTTACATTAGGAGAAGCACTCTGTGGGAGTCACAGCAGATCTTCCTGGGGTTGATAGATCCGGTGATGAAGTATGCTACATGTGCTACTTGGGGTTGGAGAGACGGCCATTACACTTCATGGTTACTCATCTCATCTGCAAAAACGTAACGGCGCGTCGTTAGCACAAACAAGTTCCCCCAAGATTAAACAAGAACTTGCAGGCAAGCAATAGAAAAGCGACAGTAGAAGAGTTTAGATCATGCACGGCGCCGGTGAAGCAGATCCAGTTCATGCACAGCGGTGTCGGTGAGCAAGATACGATGCGGTGGACGACGGATCCGGCGAAGCGGCTCCGGTGGGGTGGACGATACCACAGCTGAAGCGACTGCGGTAGACTGCTGGATGAGCATATGGTTTCGAGGTTCGGCGGGGATGATCCGGTCCGGTTGATGACGGCGTCGATGAAGCGGCTCCGGCAGGCAGCCGGATGAAGAGGATCGCGAGGGCTCGGGTAGGCCAGGGAAGTCCGGCGGGGATGTTCCGGTGTGGTGGTCGTGGAGGTGGGAGAGAGGGACTTGGGAAGTTCCGGTGGGTGGTCTGAAGGAAATGTATTTTTTTGGGAGGGTTTCCTGGGCTAGGGAGGTGGTGATCCAAAAAATGACGGGCAGACCCCCCCACCAACCGACTTTGCTGCCATCTCCACAGGGGTAGAATAGGAATTTGGAAGCGTGTGAAATTTTTGTATTTTGTGGGCGGCAAGTTTTGCCGCTATGAGATTTTGAATTTGGCCACCGTCCAAGTATAATGATAAAAAATTGTGACACCGTACTAGTACCTCTGTTCAAGGCCGAGTGCAAAATCAAATCATCATCACGTTGAATATAGGTCACTACCATGATCATGATCTATCTTCTGGACAGAGATCCAGTGCCCCCACGTTCACAGGGCACAACGTGACCTGAGGCTTCCCATCCACCATTCGTTTCAATCCAACGGCAAGGAAAGCAACAGCGTGACCCGATTAATTTCTGCTGAGCTGAAGAGCTGCTGTGTTCTCTCGAACCTGAAGAAATAGAGAAGGGAACAGAAGATGATTTCGGTTCCGAGCGCATCTGTCCGGGCCAAAAATGTATCTGGTACAAACTCCAGACGGACTACGCATAGTGGTGGGCCGTTCGCAGCGACGCAAACATGCCCAAATATGTGTCTCGGATCCGTCGCGCGGACGCTGCGTGGACGCGTAAAGTGTCCGCTCGCGTCTGGCGAACGTTTCGTCGGGCCCGCTTGGCAGTGACCCAGCGTCGATGCGTCTTCTCAGCGGCGCCGCTTCGGCAGTCTGCGGTCGCGTAAAATGGCGATGCCTCGGGTGGCACTCGTCGTCACCTACCTCTGCGAATGGCGATGCCACGCGTGCAGCGGCCGTCGCGTGCCTCCGACCTATATAAACAGGAGCGTACGCATATCATCTCCTCCCACACTAAACCCTAGCCGCTGCCGCTCAACCTCCTACTGGGTTTTGTATAGAACTAGAACGCATAATTTAATCTCAAGTTTGATGTGCCCCTGTGAACGTGGGGGCACTGGATCTATGTCCCTATCTTCTTAATCCCAATCAAAAATGCGTTTGAAATATTTCAGGATTGGTGGGAGATTTTGCCGCCCGACTGAGATTAAATTAAACCACGCGTTCGATAATTCAAACTTGAGACCAAGGCTATGATACCATTTAAGTTCGAACTGATTGAAAAAGGCTATGCAATTAATTTATATAACATCCACAGGAACAACTACCAAGTTGATCCCAACCGCAGATAAATGCATCCACCAACAAAAGTAGGAACGGTGCCTTATTCTAAGGAAACATTTCACAAGACCAATGTACTCACTATGTAGTGTTCATCTCCAATTATCTATGGCATTTTCTAAGTCTTTGGGAGATTATAACGAACTTGATTGGCCTCGTGCAATAGGGCATCACATGCTTCTAATCTCGATCTCAACATGTTAACTTTTGTTCTTAGCATAGCTGTTGCAACTCGTTCTACTTGGAGTTGTTCCTCCAAAACTTGAGCAGAGAAAGACTTGGATTTGGGCTTCAAAACCCAGCATTTCGCAGGAAAGAGATATCTTTATCTTTCCCATGTTTTGCCATCTCGAATTTCATATTAGCATGACAAGTTTTGAGTTGTGTAAAAAGAAAAGTTATTACAAAGAAAAATGCAGATGGTAGATTTAATGTGTACGAACTACTTTTAGTCATACAAGTTGGCATGCCTGACTATAATAAGGACCGTCTATCTTGCTAGCAGGCATAATTATTAAGGTATTATTAATGGGCTACCATGTTCATAGTCTTCGAAGAAACAACCTTTATTGCATTACGAGCAGAAAACAGTTCACACGTGCGCTCAGATTCAAATTTTCAGCATGCAGCCGATTTATGGTTTAATTGAAGTACACATCATTATATTATTTCACACAAAATACAGCAGCCACATGGAACATATCTAATTTTAGTACAACAACAAAATTTGCAATTATTACAGACCAGGAAATTTTGAACGAAATTTTGAGCAGAAATTAATTACTGCATTGGCATCGTGATCCACTTGGTGAACAACAGAATCAATGTTTATTTAGACACCTTCAATTCCCAGACACATCACAACTGGCTTACCATGAAAAGTGCATAGGAGATTCTTTAGAACATTTTCTGTCAAAGTTTGCCTATTTTTCAATTCATGTATCTCTTGGCGTGTGTTGGCAATTATTTCATCAGCATCTTTGTTTTCCCGCCCAAATATATCAACTGCCTCTTGGAGTGCATCCCCCAAATCTCTTTGTGCCGGATTAAGTTGAGCAATAGATACCATGGGCCTATGCGAGCAATATGCACTCTCGCTGCTGCTTTGTGAAACATCAATACTTGAGGCATTGGCCCTTGCTTCTGGCTTTGTAGCTTTATTTAAAGCCTGAAATTTAGATAAAACAAGTTACAACATCATATGATGCAATAAAAGACCTCCAATTTCAAGAGCATCATTGAGCTGATATAACATAGCAAGCAATCCAAAATAGAGCCTCGTACATCTATTTCTTCTGGAATGGTTGGTGTACTGGACTCAGTGGATCAATGAGAGCACGTGCCACTGTCACTGTTGCTCTGTGAAATGACCGCAACACTTGATAAATGGGTTGTCCCTACTGACATTACAGCTTTGTTTGCAGGCTGAAACTAAGACAAAACAAGTTAAAATGCAATACAATACACGGCAAACAAACAAAGATCAAGTTGACATAATTTTGAAAGAACCATGGGCAGATATAACAAAGAAACTAGTTAAGCCACATGCCTCTTAGAACAAACCAAACTAGATCATGGCGATGATGTATACAATGAACCAAGCAACTAGACATCATGTGCCCAATAACGAAGACAGTCATCGCATTTAAGAAATCTAGCAAATAGCCAAATACAGTCAAAACATGTGCATGTTGGATTGGATACAATTAGGAAAATAATGTATGATTGATTCAAGCATGCTCAGATAGTGCCTTCGACAACGTAGAAGGTCAATGCAACAATTAATTATATGGCTTGTATGAAGTGCCATAACATTTAAATTAAGCATAACGAGGCATTGCTTAATCTGAGAACTGAGTGCGAGCTCAGTGGCAAGGCTTGCGAGTGCACAGCCAGCCCACCCGGGTTCGAGTACCAACGGGACCGAATTAAACAAGAATGAAGCGAGATGTCAGTACAAGTAGTGGCAATAGAAATGCAAAATCCATAACAGGGCCAATGACAACATTCACTTGCCAACAAAATCTAAGGATTTAGGGTTTGTTTGTTTGGGCTGCAGCTTTTGAGAAGCAGCTGTAGCTGGTGGGCTGTGAAAAAGCATTGTGAGAAGCAAATGTTGGAAGCAGAGATTTGATGTCTGGTTGAAGTGCTTTTTATGGCTGCTGCTGTTGGTTTAGGAGTGAAATGTCTGAAATGCCCTGAGTGCTGAAGATGTTGAATATATGCAGATTTGAAACGAATTTGCTATTTATAATAGTTTCATTACATAATTATCATGTTTAATAACCCCAAAATACTTCAATTTATCTTTCTTTTTTGCTAAAATAATTTTGAACACTTTTTGTATCGGAATATTTTGGAGTGTTGTTTAGAATTAAATATAGCTTTTGGCTTCTAAGTTAAAGTTTTTACGGCTTTAAAAAAAGTGTAAACAATATCACAAGACATCTCACTAACCGTTAATTCATCGATCACCTTAATTTTAGGAATTAATCAGTCGATTGTTAATCAGCGAGGTTGCTTTAAATGGGCAGGCTCTAAGCTCTAAAATATGCTACTGTATATTGAAAAGTAAGATTTGCAAAATAGCGCACAAAAGGATTTTTGCAGAAGTATTGCCTTGATTGCTTGAAGTAAACGATGACATCCAAAATAAAATATATATGAATAGGATTGTCAAATCCTTCTCATCTTCACCGTCATGTGAAACTGGTAGCTACCATATACAAGACAGAGAGGAAAATAAAATTGCAGCGCATGAACACCGTGCTCTGTACCAAACTACCAATTCCTCAGTACATCAATACTTCACTACTGTGGATTGGACGGAACTGTGGAGGAAGAATTTCCTGCAGCAGCCGAGCGGGTAGTGAAGAGCCTCGCGCCGGAGTGAAGATGGACCAACCGATGGAAGAGCAGCTCCAGGCGGTCTGCTGAATGAGAAATTGCGACCCCGCGACGCCTCGAGCACCTCCTGTCGCCGGCGGCCGTGCTCAGATTCCTCCTCCTAGGTCGCGCCTCCCTGCTCAGCGTCCTCCTCCTAGGCCGCGCTTCCCTGCTTGTCCGCCTACGCGCAGAGGAGGCGGTCGACCTGGCCCTCGGCCTCGAGGCTGACCATGGGGCCACGCATGCTATCGCGGCGGAGGCGCGCCCTCATCGCAGGAGCTCCTACACCATGCTCTCCGGCGTTCCCGACGAGCTTGCAAGTGGGGACGGACCATCGGGACGGCGGCGGCGGATACTGGCGACGATGCCGGCCGGAACGACGATGGCGGCCGGGCAGGAAACCCTAACCCTATCCTTTCATTGAACGGGACAGGAAGAAGGGGAAAATGGGCACTGGGCTCTCGGGCGGGGAACGATTGGAAGGGGCGGGCCAGAGTTGTACGTGAGGGCAGTTTTTTCGTTGTTAGCAGCAAGTGTTAGGGGCATTTTGGTCCACCGCCGCTCGGGAGCAGAAGAAGCTCGGGAAGCAGTGTCTCGCCCAACTTCCGGATTGCTAGTTCATTTAGGCACGCCGCTTCTTCAAAGCGCTTTTCTAATTGTTGGTGTTTGTTTGGGCTGCTACTTTTGGACCTCAAAAGCTCTAAAAGCAGAAGCAGAAGCCCAAACAAACAGGGCCTTAGCTTTCATATACCCTCAAAATTTAAAATAGTGTAATCCCCCGAAAGGGTATCATGGTATCATTTAATCTCAGCTATCTCACCCCTAATACCAAACATGTATCATTTAATCTCAGCCGTTCTTTTGTTTTACTCAAGAAAACATTTTTATTTTGGGAGTTTATAGAAGCACAAGCCATCGTCTACATTGGCACTGTGTTATGAAAAATATCATCTTCATCGTACATGGTTATGTGAAGATATTGATATATAATTCTGTGCTAGGAAAACAAATAGCAATTACTATGTTACAAGAACCATCTTCAAGCTCGAAGATACGAAGTTCATTGGTCCACCAACCAAGGCTGA
Source organism: Lolium perenne (assembly GCF_019359855.2). Lineage (NCBI taxonomy): Eukaryota > Viridiplantae > Streptophyta > Magnoliopsida > Poales > Poaceae > Lolium > Lolium perenne. The sequence goes on from NC_067248.2 coordinate 156,847,274, forward strand.
TAAAATATTATATATTAATTTAGTACTAATATTTCGTATTTACTCATATTAAGGTCTAACTTTTTTCCCCATGACAACCCAGTTTTGATATAAAATCTAACGGTGGCCATGTGTGGGTCACATAAAAAGTATTGAGGTCGTAAATTTATACATAGATATTGGATAATGTATTTTAAATTTCAAAAAATATGGTAGAAATATATAAATTAGATAGTCTTGCCGTGCAATATGCATGCCGCAAAAGGTAAGATAGATCCTTAAAAATTCTCGACTCTAATCACAAAAATATACATAATCCTAATGGGGTGTCCATGAAAAAGTTTTGTCACTTTCGTATTAGGGTATACTTCTATTTCATACTGACTAAAAAACGTAATTGTAATGAACTCACATATTACTCCTTCCATTACTTCTTTTAGGGTGTATTAGTTTTCAAAAGCCAAACTTTAGGCTTTGTGACTAATTTTAGCAAAAAATAATAATTATCAACATCAAATAAAATATGGAAATATATTTTAAAATTATATATGTCGTGACGTGCAAAGCACGTGCTACTTACTAGTAGATTACTAGAAAATGAATGAAGCAATTGAACATGGAGCGTATTATATAAACAGCCAGATCATTTGAATATGGATATACCACATCATGTCAATGGGACTCAGAAAAACAAAGCTAGACATTTAAACAAGTAATATAACTATTTTTTCACAATGTTTCAAGTAGAATAGGAAGCTAGGTTAGGAATAAAGCAATCATGTTTCAAGTAGAATAGGAAGCTAGGTTAGGAGTAAAGCAATCATGTTTCAAGTAGAATAGGAAGCTAGGTTAGGAATAAAGCAATAAAAAAACACGAAGTGCATCATTTCAGCTAGGATCATTTCTATCAAACTTCATGCACTAGCCATGGAACAACAGGCAAACTCAATGAAGCAACAGGCAAAAAATTAACATAATAGAATTTTAGGACTTGTTTAACATAGCCAAATCATGTAACTTATACCTGTGCATGCCGGATGCCGATGGGTCAAAGGCAAGTGTGCAATGTTCCATATGGTCATTGTTTATATTTTATTAGATTCCATTAGGCAACTTAGGTAGTGCAACATACAGAAAATGATGCAATTGAACTACGCACAGGAGGTAAATTAACATTCAAAAAAAAACAGGGAACTTACGTGAGCTTTTTTTTGAGTCACACGGACCTCATCAGGTACTTGGGCAGAAGAACCTGGTGCCACACTGTTTCTCCTCTGCATGAAGGAGAGGCTAATTGTAAACAGAAACAGGATCCAAGATATAGAAGTTTGCATTAAGCAATATACAAAAAACAGCAGGTACTTACATGATTATAGGCGAGCTTTACTCTACGTTTCTGAGTGTAAGATGTGCTCGCTGCACGTGTAATAACAACAAACGATTTACTGAGTCAAGGATTTGCTATAATTAAATTGACACCAAACAGTAGTAGAAACATTATGACGTGCATAAACATGTAATACAGGATCGCAGAAAGATATCAAACATGATGTAACTAGAGCAGTAGCCTACGGCCAAATAGTGAGAAATTGTAATCGTGTCAATGGTGGACTTGTATAGCCTACCCCAACTTGTTTGGGAATAAAGCTTTGTTGTTGGTGGTGTTGTTGTTGTTGTCAATCGTGGACATGTAGAGCATTCAACGGCTCATGATTGGTGGCTCATATTTTGTAGAGTTTCAGCGAATGGGTGGGTTAGGTCACTCGCACCACGACACTCGTATTTATATCATCCGAGTTAGGGTTACAATACCACTGGACATGGGCCTCTATGGGCCTCACACTGGATACAATATTACTACAGCGCTACTACTAAACTCACTCATGGTCCAACACACCCCCTCAAGATGATCATGGGTAAACAACCATGGCCATCTTGCAACAACATGACACATATGACAACTACGAGTAATGAACTTTCAGCATAACTCCTAGGATACATGACAACATTGCACTTTCCATCATCTTGTCATCTCGATTCATCTCTTCATCAGCAGCAAAGACATCCAGCTTCAACCATCTGGGATACGCACAACTCCTAACCATACACATCCTCAACAACCCCGGCTGCCTCACCACACAAGTTCCGCAGAACCATCCACACTCGCCTCAATGTCCTCAGCCTCTCTTCTCCACTCTGCCCGGCCACTGACCTCTTCCGTCTCTCCCACAAACCCCCAGCCAACTCCTGCCTCAACCATCCACTCCTCAAGCACCCATGCCTATCCCCCGGTCAGGCCTCAACCAGTCTCACCTCAGGCACGCATGCCTTTCCCCTGGACATATCCACAACCATCACCATCACCACTAAACCGCAGCCTCATCAACTCCATCACGACTCAATCGCAGCCTCATCAACTCCATCACAACATATCCTCACAGCCTCACATCTCCATTTTCTCCTCACTTCCACTCGGATGGCGCCTCGTCTACGCGCCCTGGCCAACCTGGCAGACCGCACCTGGCCACATCGACCGGCTCGCGCTGGTCAACGTCCAGCACCAACCTCCGGCTCCGCCCTGCGCTCAAAGGCTCGGCCCACTCCGCACGCCTCCAACATCTCCCCCTCGCACGGATCTAGATCTCTCTGCCACGGATTCACTTCCTCTTCTCTCCTTTCTAAACCAAAACGATCTTGACCCTCTTCTTTGTCCCCGCGCGAGCAGCCGCCGATCTCACACAACTCGCATCGCTGTGTGTGATAGCCGCAACCCACGCAGAGCACCTGATGCGGCCTCCCGCCGCCTGGATTTGTACATCTCAACGGTGGTTTTTGTGGTCAAAGGAAGAACTTGTATGGTACTGTTTGGGGCGGCTAGCACTAGCAGGAAGGAAACCTAGGCTCTGATACCATGTAGAGTTTCAGCAAATGGGTGGGTTAGGTCACGGAAAAAAATACTTATGCGTCGTGTTTAAATCTAAAGGATGAGGTGGTTACATACGAAAGCACTTGTAAGTTAAAAATATACTAGCACGAATTCAGAAATACAGTCAGCTGCAATACTCCTAACAGAACAAAACGCGCAGGGATGTCTGGTTACCTATTTCTGGGCGGCGTTTGGACATGTTCCGCATTCTTACGGGTGACGTGGAGGTCGGCGAGGGGACTGCTGTTGCGGTGGGTGCCGGGGAAGCAGATCTTGGGGGGTCGGAGAAGGACATGCTGGGCGGTCGATGAAGTGTTCAGCGCGCCGGCCGAAGTAGAAGGTCGGTGAAGCAGATGATGTGCAGTGCACGGGGACGTCGGTGTCGGCGAAGCTGGTCAGGTGCGGTGGTCGATAGAGTCGGCGAACGAGATACGGTGCGGTGGACGCCGGAGTAGGTGCAGATCAAGCGGATAGGGCAGCCTCGAGGTTTGAAGCCGTGGCAGCTTGAACGGCGAAGTGCGGCGGTGATTTTCCGGTGCGGCGGCCGTGAAGGTGGGAGGTAGGTAAGAGGAGCGGTTTCTCTGAGGGCTTGCGGGCGAAACTAGGGCGAAGCTGGGCGATAGAGGAGAAAAAGGGAATTTCGCAGTCCTTCTTTTGAAGGAAAAAAATATTCGCAGATCTGAAACTTTGCGGTGCGAGATATTTGGGCGTTGGCGGGGAATTTTACCGCTCGATGAGATTAAATTTTGCCTGCAGTAGGTAATAATAATAATAAATAGTAGGCCCTACTAGTAGTACTGTAACTCTGTTCAGTAATCCAAGGGGGTCGAGGTAGAGGAATCCATTATGTGAATCCACATTTCAAAGTGTCCAAAAATTCTAAACTGAAATTTTACATTTATATCTAGACATTTTATGTTGGTACATAAGTTTTTTTAAAAAAATATGTGGCTCCTGTAAAAAAGATAAATTTTGATGCTGTAACACGACTACGTACATTTTTTGCCTTTTTTGTACACACCACACAAAATGTTGTTTTTCCACGAAAACTTATGAACGAACATAGGATGTCACAATGTATACCAAAAAATTTATGTCAGATTTTTTTAACATTTATATAATTGTTTTTATTATTATTTCCAATAATCGGTGCATATGCACGTGTGTGCCAAAACGCCACCTCCAGGGGCTAGGAGTTTCTAAACTTCTTATGGCACATCAAATAAAATATTGTTCAATCAATAATAATAATGTGCTTATGATTGTTACTCCCTTCCACCATTAATAAAGTCCACATCGGTCTCGTGTCAAACTTTGACTCGAGATTTAGGTACCCACATGATAGTGCTAGTATCATAGCTAGTATCATACACATTGGTCCCACAAAACTGCTGATGTGGCAGCTAATTAAGTAGGAGAGAGCAGATTAGTGTAACATAGGTAGATATTGTATCATAGCCCAAACAACGAGATACATGCTTAGGGTTAGGGGTAGATACATGATTTTTCTGGTTTGAATATGTCTAGACCTTATTTATCAACTTAATTGAATGCTTACTATATAACATAAGAAGACCTTGTTTTTTTATTTTGTTTTTTAATTTTTATACGGATTTGAATCTTGGTCAAATCCTAGGTTTCACCAAGATTTGAATAAGTTTAAAACATGAATATGAAAAAGTAAGCATGCATGTATGCTTCATAATTAATCACTTCAAAATGAAGCTCTTGGGAGGGTTTTTGAAATTTCCATGTTTGAAACCAAAAACCACATATCATCATGCTTGACTTCATGAGACAGAGTTTAGGTTAGGGGGTAGATACATGATTTCTCTGGTTTGAATATGTCTAGACCTTGTTTATCAACTTAATTGAATGCTTACAATATAACATAAGAAGACTATGTGCCTTGGTTTTTCATTTTTTGTTTTTTTAAATTATGCCCATTTGAATCTTGGTCAAATCCTAGGTTTGACCATGATTTAAACAAGTTTAAAACATGAATATGAAAAAGTAAGCATGTATCCTTCGTAGTCACTCCAAAATGAAGCTCGATCTTGAGAGGGTTTTTGAAATTTCCATGTTTGAAACCAAAAAACCACATACTTATCTTCATGCTTGATTTCATAAGACAGAGTTAATTAGGGGTAGCTTGATACATGATTTTTCTGGTTTGAATATGTCTAGACCTTATTTATCAACTTAATTGAATGCTTACTATATGACATAAGAATACCTTGGTTTTCATTTTTTATACCCATTTGAATCTTGGTCAAATCATAGGTTTGACCAAGATTTGAACAAGTTTAAAACATGAATATGAAAAAGTAAGCACGTACGTATGCTTCTTAGTCACTCCAAAATGAAGCTCTTGGGAGGGTTTTTGAAATTTCCATGCTTGAAACCAAAAACCACTTCTCTTCATGCATGCTTGACTTCATAAGACAGAGTTTAGGGTTAGGGGTAGATACATGATTTCTCTCGTTTGAATATGTCTAGACCTTGTTTATCAACTTAATTGAATGCTTACTATATGACATAAGAAGACTATGTGCCTTGATTTTTTTTAAATTTTGCCCATTTGAATCTTGGCCAAATCCTAGGTTTGACCATGATTTAAACAAGTTTAAAACATGAATATGAAAAATTAAGCATGTATCCTTCGTAGTCACTCCAAAATGGAAGCTCTTGAGAGGGTTTTTGAAATTTCCATGTTTGAAACCAAAAAACCGCGTACTTCTCTTCATGCTTGACTTCATAAGACAGAGTTTGGGGTTAGGGGTAGCTTGGTACATGAATTTTTTTGGTTTGAATATGTCTAGACCTTGTTTATCAACTTAATTGAATGCTTACTAGATGACATAAGATGACTATGTGCATTGGTTTTTCATTTTATTGTTTTTTTTTTGAATTTTTATGCCCATTTGAATCTTGGTCAAATCCTATGTTTGACCATGATTTAAACAAGTTTAAAACATGAATATGAAAAATTAAGCATGTATCCTTCGTAGTCACTCCAAAATGAAGCTCGATCTTGAGAGGGTTTTTGAAATTTCCATGTTTGAAACCAAAAAACCATGTACTTCTCTTCATGCTTGACTTCATAAGACAGAGTTTGGGGTTACGGGTAGCTTGATACATAAATTTTCTGGTTTGAATATGTCTAGACATTGTTTATCAACTTAATTGAATGCTTACTAGATGACATAAGAGTTTTTGAAATTTCCATGCTTGAAAACCAAAAACCACTTCTCTTCATGCATGCTTGACTTCATAAGGTAGAGTTTAGGGTTAGGGGGTAGATACATGATTTTCCTGCTAGTTTGAATATGTCTAGACCTTGTTTATCAATTTAATTGAATGCTCACTATATGACATGAGCAGACCTTGGTTTTAATTTTTTTATACCCATTTCATTCTTCGTCAAATCCTAGGTTTGTTGACCAAGATTTGAACAAGTTTAAAACATTAATATGAAAAGGTAAGCATGTATGCTTCTTAATTAGTCACTCCAAAATGAAGCTCTTGGGAGGGTTTTTGAAATTTCCATGATTGAAACCAAAAACCACTTCTCTTCATGCTTGAATTCATAAGTCAGGGTTTAGGGATATATAGGGGGTAGATACATGATTTTTCTGGTTTGAATATGTCTAGAGCTTGTTTTTCAACTTGAATGCTTACTATATGACATACGAAGACTATTTGCTAACGGAGGGAGTAAGCACTCTAGCTATGAAAAGTACCAAACGATGCATACCAAAATGATTTTTTAGAGGAATACTAGTTCGGATTATATAATTTTATATTAGCAGGCCAAAATCGAACCCCGTAGTTGGATTTTCAGAAATTGATCCGTAGTACTGGGCAAAACCCTAGTTTAGCTTATTTAATAATAGATTCGTAGGTCGATTTTTTTACGTTATTATTATTATTACTAGGCAGCACATGTGTTTGCCCGTCCAGTGAAACTCTTTCATTTCAATTTTCTTTTCCGCAAGGTCGGGAGTCGGAGGAAGAGGGATCACACGGGAGGAGACGAAGGGAGAGCAGTCACGGGGCCCCACTTATTTATGGTGTCTATCCTTTTTCTGGTGATGTTGACTGTTGTGCAGGATTGTCAGTGCGCAGGGGGGTGCGAGCGAGCGAGAAAGGCCGAGAATGAGAGAGATGTTTTTTTTAGAGGGACAACCGAACGATCCTGAAGGACCCATATTTCCAATACACATCAGAGCGCAGTTTACAGCAGGACACAAAATAAACAGGAAATTACGTCTAAATCCCTAAGATTTACATGGTAGACCCCATGCTGAAAGCAAGAAATGCGATCGGGTCCTTAATAGGCACCGTCCGGATTGATCCTCGTCGGAGCCGGGGACGAACCACTTGGCGCGACCAAATCGCCATGGCTACAAAGCCTGCACACCATGGCCTACGAGCTGAGCTAGAAACGACCTGCCAAAACTGGCAGCCAACGGAGGTGGATAATTGGAGAGAGAGAGAGAGAGTGTGTTGATGCCTCTCTCTTGACAAAGAAGATGGCTGGGAGTTTGCCTACCTAGCGTACGTGACTTGTGCTCACTGAAGTGTGGGACCTCACGCATGGGAACCACACGTAAGTGACAGACTTGTTGCTCTAATAACTCGGGTGATCATTATACTGTATTAGTACATAGTTTCTTATGGATCCTTCTTAGTCACTCCAAAATGAAGCTCTTTGGGAGGGTTTTTGAAATTTCCATGTTTGAAACCAAAAATAAGAAGACTATGTGCCTTGATTTTTCATTTTTTAAAATTTTGCCCATTTGAATCTTGGTCAAATCCTAGGTTTGACCATGATTTAAACAAGTTTAAAACATGAATATGAAAAATTAAGCATCTATCCATCTTAGTCACTCCAATATGTAGCACTTGGGAGGGTTTTTGAAATTTCCATGCTTGAAACCAAAAACCACTTCTCTTCATGCATGCTTGACTTCATAAGACAGAGTTTAATTAGGGTTAGGGGGTAGATACATGATTTTCCTGGTTTGAATATGTGTAGACCTTGTTTATCTAATTAATTGAATGCTTACTATATAACATATAAGAAGACCTTGTTTTTTTTGAACTTTTATACCCATTTGAAATCTTGGTCAAATCCTTGGTTCCACCAAGATTTGAATAAGTTAAAAACATGAATATGAAAAAGTAAGCATGTATGCTTCTTAGTCACTTCAAAATGAAGCTCTTGGGAGGGTTTTTGAATTTCCATGTTCGAAACCAAAAACCACATATCTTCATGCTTGACTTCATGAAACAGAGTTTAGGGTTAGGGGTAGATACAAGCTTGATTTTTCTTGTTTGAATATGTCTAGACCTTGTTTATCAACTTAATTGAATGCCTACTATATAACATAAGAAGACCTTTTTTTTTTATACCCATTTGAATCTTGGTCAAATCCTAGGTTTCACCAAGATTTGAATATAAGTTTAAAACATGAATATGAAAAAGTAAGCATGCATGTATGCTTCTTAATTAATCACTTCGAAATGAAGCTCTTGGGAGGGTTTTTGAAATTTCCAGGTTTGAAACCAAAAACCACATATCTTCATGCATGCGCTTGACTTCATGAGACAGAGTTTAGTGTTAGGGGGTAGATACATGATTTCTCTTGTTTGAATATGTCTAGACCTTGTTTATCAACTTAATTGAATGCTTACTATATGACATAAGAAGACTATGTGCCTTGATTTTTTTTAAATTTTGCCCATTTGAATCTTGGCCAAATCCTAGGTTTGACCATGATTTAAACAAGTTTAAAACATGAATATGAAAAATTAAGCATGTATCATTCGTAGTCACTCCAAAATGAAGCTCTTGAGAGGGTTTTTGAAATTTCCATGTTTGAAACCAAAAAACCACGTACTTCTCATCATGCTTGACTTCATAAGACAGAGTTTGGGGTTTGGGGTAGCTTGATACATGAATTTTCTGGTTTGAATATGTCTAGACATTGTTTATCAACTTAATTGAATGCTTACTAGATGACATAAGATGACTATGTGCATTGGTTTTTCATTTTTTTTTGAATTTTTATGCCCATTTGAATCTTGGTCAAATTCTAGGTTTGACCATGATTTAATCAAGTTTAAAACATGAATATGAAAAATTAAGCATCTATCCTTCTTAGTCACTCCAATATGTAGCTCTTGGGAGGGTTTTTGAAATTTCCATGCTTGAAAACCAAAAACCACTTTTCTTCATGCATGCTTGACTTCATAAGACATAGTTTAGGGTTAGGGGGTAGATACCTGATTTTCCTACTAGTTTGAATATGTCTAGACCTTGTTTATCAATTTAATTGAATGCTTACTATATGACATGAGCAGACCTTGGTTTTAATTTTTTTATACCCATTTGAATCTTCGTCAAATCGTAGCTAGGTTTGTTGACCAAGATTTGAACAAGTTTAAAACATGAATATGAAAAAGTAAGCATGTATGCGTCTTAACTAGTCACTCCAAAATGAAGCTCTTGGGAGGGTTTTTGAAATTTCCATGTTTGAAACCAAAAACCACTTCTTCTCTTCATGCTTGACTTCATAAGTCATGGTTTAGGGATATATAGGGGGTAGATACATGATTTTTCTGGTTTGATATGTCTAGACCTTGTTTATCAACTTAATTGAATGCTTACTATATGACATAAGAAGACTACGTGACTTGTGCTCACTGAAGTGTGGGACCTCACGCATGGGAACCACACGTAAGTGACAGACTTGTTGCTCTAATAACTCAGGTGATCATTATACTGTATTAGTACATAGTTTCCTATGGATCCTTCTTAGTCACTCCAAAATGAAGCTCTTTGAGAGGGTTTTTGAAATTTCCATGTTTGAAACCCAAAACAACTTCTCTTCATGCTTGACTTCATAAGACAGAGTTTAGGGTTAGGGGTAGATACATGATTTGTCTGGTTTGAATACGTCTAGACCTTGTTTATCAACTTTAATGCTTACTATATGGCATAAGAAGACTATGTGCTTTGGTTTTTCATTTTTCTGATTTTTTTTTATTTTTGATGCCCATTTGAATCTTGGTCAGATCCTAGGTTTTACCAAGATTTAAACAAGTTTAAAACATGAAAATGAAAAGGGAAGCATTTATCCTTCTTAGTCACTCTAAATGAAGTTTTTGGGAGGTTTTTGAAATTTCCATGTTAGAAACCCAAAACCACTTCTCTTCATGCTTGACTTCATAAGACATAGTTTAGGGTTAGGGGTACATACATGATTTGTATGTTTTGAATATGTCTAGACCTTGTTTATCAACTTGAATGCTTACTATATGACATAAGAAAACTACGTATGTGCTTTGGTTTTTCATTTTTCTGTTTTTTTGAATTTTCCGCCCATTTGAATCTCTGTCAAATCCTAGGTTTGACCAAGATTTAAACAAGTTTAACACGTGAAAATGAAAAGGTAAGCATGGATCCTTCTTAGTCACTCCAAAATGTACCAATTGATAGATGTGTTAACTTTGCTTCATGGAAAAAATAATGTCATGTAAATGAGTTAACTTGGATTTCCTACCCTTGAATCCATAGGAAACTTTGTTCTAATGCACTATAATAATCAACCGAGTTTTTACACCAACAGGTCTGTCACTTACGTGTGGTGCCCATGCGTGAGGTCCCACACTTCAGTGAGCACAAGTCACGTGCAATAGGTACGCAAACTCCCAGCCATTTTCTTTGTCAAGAGAAGACGCATCAGGATGCGTATTGGAAGTCTGTGGGTCCTTCTGGATCCTTCGGTTGTCCCTCTCACAAAAAAAACAAATCTCTCTCATTCTCGGCCTCGCTTGACTCGCTCGCTCGCACCTCCTGCTCACTGACAAACCCTGCACAACAGTCAACATCATCACCCGAAAAAGGGGAGACACCATAATGCTCTCCCTCCTTCTTCTCTCCTTCCGAGTGATCCCTCTTCCTCCGAGTTTCACTCGACGGGCAAACACATATGTGCTGCATAGTAGAGTAATAATAAAAAGGTACGTAGAAAAATCGACCTACGAATCTATAATTAAATAGGTTAAACTAGGGTTTTGCCCAGTACTACAGATCAAGGTTCAAAAAAATCCAATTACGGGGTTCGAACAACCCCATTTCTAATCAAAGAATTTTTTCGATGTCATCCAAATGGCCTCAAACTATAGCATGGGCGGATCCAGACTATAGCCAAGAGGGGCAGCCGCCCCCACTCAATTTTCTGAAACCTTGTACTTAGAAATATGTTAAGCTAAAGGCTGGTTTGCCCGCACTTAGAAATGATATTTGCATCACTTATCATATGTTTGCCCATTTGAATCTTGTCAAATCCTAGATTTGACCAAGATAATTTAAACAAGTTTAAAACATGAAAATGAAAAGGGAAGCTTGTATCCTTCTCAGTCACTCTAAAATGAAGTTTGGGGAGGTTTTTGAAATTTCCATGCTTGAAACCAAAAACCACTTCTCTTCATGCTTGACTTCATAAGACAAAGTTTAGGGTTAGGGGGTAGATACATGATTTTTCTGGTTTGAATATGTCTAGACCTTATTTATCAACTTAATTGAATGCCTACTATATATATATAACATAAGAAGACCTTTTTTTTTGAATTTTTATACCCATTTGAATCTTGGTCAAATCCTAGGTTTCACCAAGATTTGAATAAGTTTAAAACATGAATATGAAAAAGTAAGCATGCATGTATGCTTCTTAATTAATCACTTCGAAATGAAGCTCTTGGGAGGGTTTTTGAAATTTCCATGTTTGAAACCAAAAACCACGTACTTCTCTTCATGCTTGACTTCATAAGACAGAGTTTGGGGTTAGGGGTAGCTTGATACATGATTTTTCTCGTTTGAATATGTCTAGACCTTGTTTATCAACTTGAATGCTTACTATATGACATAAGAAAACTACGTATGTGCTTTGGGTTTTCATTTTTCTATTTTTTTGGATTTTCCGCCCATTTGAATCTCTGTCAAATCCTAGGTTTGACCAAGATTTAAACAAGTTTAACACGTGAAAACGAAAAGGTAAGCATGGATCCTTCTTAGTCACTCCAAAATGTACCAATTGATAGATGTGTTAACTTTGCTTCATGTAAAAAATAATGTCATGTAAATGAGTTAACTTGGATTTCCTACCCTTGAATCCATAGGAAACTCTGTTCTAATGCACTATAATAATCAACCGAGTTTTTACACCAATAGGTCTGTCACTTACGTGTGGTGCCCATGCGTGAGGTCCCACACTTCAGTGAGCACAAGTCACGTGCAATAGGTACGCAAACTCCCAGCCATTTTCTTTGTCAAGAGAAGACGCATCAGGATGCGTATTGGAAGTCTCTGGGTCCTTCAGGATCCTTCGGTTGTCCCTCTCACAAAAAAAACAAATCTCTCTCATTCTCGGCCTCGCTCGACTCGCTCGCTCGCTCGCTCGCTCGCACCTCCTGCTCACTGACAAACCCTGCACAACAGTCAACATCATCACCCGAAAAAGGGGAGACACCATAATGCTCTCCCTCCTTCTTCTCTCCTTCCGAGTGATCCCTCTTCCTCCGAGTTTCACTCGACGGGCAAACACATATGTGCTGCATAGTAGAGTAATAATAAAAAAGTACGTAGAAAAATCAACCTACGAATATATAATTAAATAGGTTAAACTAGGGTTTTGCCCAGTACTACAGATCAAGGTTCAAAAAAATCCAACTACGGGGTTCGAACAACCCCATTTCTAATCAAAGAATTTTTTCGACGTCATCCAAATGGCCTCAAACTATAGCATGGGCGGATCCAGACTATAGCATGGGCGGACCAAGATAATTTAAACAAGTTTAAAACATGAAAATGAAAAGGGAAGCTTGTATCCTTCTTAGTCACTCTAAAATGAAGTTTGGGGAGGTTTTTGAAATTTCCATGCTTGAAACCAAAAACCACTTCTCTTCATGCTTGACTTCATAAGACAAAGTTTAGGGTTAGGGGGTAGATACATGATTTTTCTGGTTTGAATATGTCTAAACCTTGTTATCAACTTAATTGAATGCTTACTATATATATGACATAAGAAGATCGACTATGTGCATTGGTTTTTCATTTTTTTTTTTTAATTTTATGCCCATTTGAATCTTGGTCAAATCCTAAGTTTGACCATGATTTAAACAAGTTGAAAACATGAATATGAAAAATTAAGCATATGTCCTTCTTAGTCACTCCAAAATGAAGCTCTTGGGAGGGTTTTTGAAATTTCCATGTTTGAAACCAAAAACCACATATCTTCATGCTTGACTTCATGAGACAGAGTTTAGGGTTAGGGGGTAGATACATGATTTCTCTGGTTTGAATATGTCTAGACCTTGTTTATCAACTTAATTGAATGCTTACTATGTGACATAAGAAGACTATGTGCCTTGATTTTCCATTTTTTTAAATTATGCCCATTTGAATCTTGGCCAAATCCTAGGTTTGACCATGATTTAAACAAGTTGAAAACATGAATATAAAAAATTAAGCATATATCCTTCTTAGTCACTCCAAAATGAAGCTCTTGGGAGGGTTTTTGAAATTTCCATGTTTGAAACCAAAAACCACATATCTTCATGCTTGACTTCATGAGACAGAGTTTAGGGTTAGGGGGTAGATACATGATTTCTCTGGTTTGAATATATCTCTAGACCTTGTTTATCAACTTAATTGAATGCTTACTATGTGACATAAGAAGACTATGTGCCTTGATTTTCCATTTTTTGTTTTTTCGGAATTTTTATGCCCATTTGAATCTTGGTCAAATCCTAGGTTTGACCATGATTTAAACAAGTTTAATAAAACATGAATATGAAAAATTAAGCATATATCCTTCTTAGTCACTCCAAAATGTAGATCTTGGTAGGGTTTTTGAAATTTCCATGTTTGAAACCAAAAACCATGACTTCTCTTCATGCATGCTTGACTTCATAAGACAGAGTTTAGGGCTAGGGGTAGCTTGATACATGATGTTTCTGGTTTGAATATGTCTAGACCTTGTTTATCAACTTAATTGAATGCTTACTATATGACATAAGAAGACTACGTGCCTTGGTTTTTCATTTATTTTCATTTATTTTGAATTTTTATGTCCATTTGAATCTTGGTCAAATCCTAGGTTTGACCATGATTTCAACTAGTTTAAAACATAAATATGAAAAATTAAGCATCTATCCTTCTTAGCCACTCCAAAATGAAGCTCTTGGGAGGGTTTTTGAAATTTCCATGATTGAAACCAAAAACCACTTCTCTTCATGCTTGACTTCATAAGTCAGGGTTTAGGGATATATAGGGGGTAGATACATGATTTTTCTGGTTTGAATATGTCTAGAACTTGTTTTTCAACTTGAGCTTGTCTAGAGCTTGTTTTTAATTTTTTTATACCCATTTGATTCTTCGTCAAATCCTAGGTTTGTTGACCTAGATTTGAACAAGTTTAAAACATGAATATGAAAAGGTAATCATGTATGCTTCTTAATTAGTCACTCCAAAATGAAGCTCTTGGGAGGGTTTTTGAAATTTCCATGATTGAAACCAAAAACCACTTCTCTTCATGCTTGACTTCATAAGTCAGGGTTTAGGGATATATAGGGGGTAGATACATCATGATTTTTCTGGTTTGAATATGTCTAGAGCTTGTTTATCAACTTAATTGAATGCTTACTATATGACATAGGAAGACTATGTGCCTTGATTTTTCATTTTTTTAAATTATGCCCATTTGAATCTTGGTCAAATCCTAGGTTCGACCAAGATTTAAACAAGATTAAAACATGAAAATGAAAAATTAAGCCTTGATCCTTCTTATTCACTCCAAAATGAAGCTTTTGGGAGGTTTTTTGAAATATCCAGGTTTGAAACCCAAAACCACTTCTCTTCATGCATAGTTTAGGGTTAGGGGTAGATACATGAATTTTTGGTTTATAGTAAGCATTCAAGTTGATAAACAAGGTATAGACATATTCAAACTAGAAAAATCATGTATATACCCCCTAAGGCTAAACTCTGTCATATATATGAAGTCAAGCATACAAGAGGAATGGTTTTGGGTTTCAAACATGGAAAATTCAAAAACCCTCCCAAAAGCTTCATTTTTTGAGTGAATAAGAAGGATCCATGCTTACTTTTTCATTTTCATGTTACTGACTTGTTTAATTCTTGGTCAAACCTAGGATTTGACCAAGATTCAAATGGGCATAAAAATTCAATAAAGAATTCAAAAAATAAAAAACCAAAGCACATAAGCTTCTTAAGTTATAGTAAGCATTCATGTTGATCAACAGAGTCTAGACATATTTAAACATTAAAAATCATGTATATACCCCAAACCCTAAACTCTGTCTAATGAAGTCAAGCACGAAGAGAAGTGGTTTTCGGTTTAAATTTTTTTTTTGAATTGTTATGCCCATTTGAATCTTGGTCAAATCCTAGCAGGTTTGACCAATATTTAAACAAGTTTAAAACATGAAAATGAAAAGTAAGTTTGGATCCTTCTTATTATGCACTCCAAAATGAAGCTTTTGGGAGGTTTTTTTAATTTTCCATGTTCGAAACCCAAAATGATATCTCTCCGTGCTTTACTTCATAAGACAAAGTTTAGGGGTAGGGGGTAGATACATGATTTTTCTGGTTTGAATATGTCTAGACCTTGTTTATCAACTTGAATGCTTATTATGTGACATCAAAAGACTATGTGTTTGGTTTTTTTTGAATTTGTTATGCCCATTTGAATCTTGGTCAAATCCTAGGTTTGACCAAGATTTAAACCAGTTTAAAACATGAAAATGAAAAGTAAGCCTGGATTCTTCTTAGTCACTCCAAAATGAAGCTTTTGGGAGGTTTTTTAAATTTCCATGTTTGAAACCCAAAACCACTTCTCTTAATGCTTGACTTCATAAGACAGAGTTTAGGGTTAGGGGCCAAGTATATACATGATTTTTCTTGTTTAAATATGTCTAGACTTTGTTTATCAACTTGAATGCTTACTATATGACATCAAAAGACTATGTGTTTGGTTTTGATTTTTTTGAATTTGTTATGTCCATTTGAATCTTGGTCAAATCCTAGGTTTGACCAAGATTTAAACCAGTTTAAAACATGAAAATGAAAATGTAAGCCTGGATTCTTCTTAGTCACTCCAAAATGAAGCTTTTGGGAGTTTTTTCAATTTCCAATGTTTGAAACCCAAAACCACTTTTCTTCATGCTTGACTTCATAAGACAGAGTTTAGGGTTAGGGGGTATATACATGATTTTTCTGGTTTGAATATGTCTAGACTCGTTGATCAACTGTAATGCTTACTATATGACATAAGAAGCTTATGTGCTTTGGTTTTTTTTTTGATTTCTTTTTTGAATTTTTATGCCCATTTGAATCCTGGTCAAATCCTTTGTTTGACCAAGATTTAAACAAGTTAAAACATGAAAATGAAAAAGTAAGCCTAGCTCCTTCTTAGTCATGAAAATGAGTTAACTTGGCTTTCCAACCCTTGAATCCATAGGAAACTTTGTACTAATGCAGTATAATAATCACCCGAGTTTTTACACCAACAGGCCTGTCACTTACGTGTGGTGCCCATGCGTGATGTCCCAAACTTCAGTGAGCACAAGTCACATGCGGTAGGCAGGCAAAATACCCGATCAATCCGGGCGGTGGCTGTTAAGGACCCGATCGCATTTCTTGCTTTCAGACTGGGGTCTACCATGTAAAAGTTTGTTCCTTTTGGATGCATCACTCGTATTTGCAAGTTTTTTGGGGGTCCCGCAAATTCAGGGTAGCATCATGCCCCCCTTCCCACGCCAACACAAACAGAGTTCAACACAACCTAATTAAGCAAGGTTCAACAAAGACATAGTTCAACAACCCCTAATTAAGCTAATAGGTTCACCACAAACGCTGCTGAGCAGCAAACATAAACAGAGTTCAACAAAAGATGCTGCTTTTGAAGCAGTAGGAGAGACAAACATGCACAATAGTTACGGAGTATATTTACCATCTTCTTCCTGTCGCCTCCTCCCGGTCCCGCTTCTTCTGCTTCTTGCTGCCCATACCTTTAATCTTTGGTGGCTTGGGCTTGGGAGGAGGCACACGACCGGTCTCGATAGCTTGGTTCAATTTCTTCCTTAGGAATAGCCCATAGGCCATGTGGTTGGCTATGAAGCCGGATCGGTTAACAGTTTCCCCAACTTTGAGACAGCCGGACCCACCGGCTTCGGAATGCTGCAGGACGCTTCGAAAGTCAACCTTTATGCTCTTTGTGCGTAAGGGGCAGCTGTTCTCGGCACCAGTCCAGGGTTCACTCCAATACTTGTCGAACTTCCCGCCTTAAGCTTGTTGAGAGTGGCCCTGGCCTTCCTATGACGCGACTCGACATCGCTGTCAACCTCATCAGTAGCAACCTGATACATGCCAAATAAACAGGTGAAGCAAATATGTAGCAGTTGCAACTAATAATGAATATGAATCTAAAAAGATTCTGACGCTAATTCAAAACCCTATAGCGCAAAAAAAAAAGAGGGAGAGACCATAGAGCAAATCGATACAGGGCTATGTTGAATAAGGGAGAGAGGTGAATCAGATGTGAAGCAAATATGTAGCAGTTGCAACTAATACTGAATATGAATCTAAAAAGATTCTGACGCTAATTCAAAACGCTATAGCGCAAAAAAAAGAGGGAGAGACCATAGCGCAAATCGATACAGGGCTATGTTGAATAAGGGAGAGAGGTGAATCGGACCATACTTCCTCCCCCTCGTCGACGATATTCTCGTCGAAGGTCGGCGGCGGCGGTTCAAAGATGAGTTCAACCTCGTCCTCGTCATCTAGGGGATGCTTCCCAAGAGAGTGGACCCATCTACCAACAGCATCAGATGCCGATGAGCGACCAATGGCCCGACCTTCGGCAATGGCCTCCGCTTCGTCTTTGGCATCCGCTGCGGCGATGATCGCCGCCGTTGCGGCCATGCGTGCTGCGGTCGCGGCTCTGGACGCCTCCTCTGCGGCTAAGGCCAGCCGCGCGGCTTTCGCTTTCGCTGCGTTGACGGCGTCGGTTGGGCTCTCCATCGGTGGAATGGGAAGGGGAAGTGAAGAGAGGGTTTTTTCCTAGTCCGTGGAGAGAGGGAGAAGTGTGGACGTGAAATGGATAACTGACGATATTTCAAGATTTGGGAGACATAGCACGAACGGGCAGATGACAGCGCGTGGGTGCATTACCTCATACTGCCTCTATCCTAGAAAGAGCGTACGTGTGGGTTTTCAAGGCATATTAAGGATTTTATTATTACCCACACACATTTATTTTGTACTTCTCTACAGTGTTGACCGTGCTACTACTATTTGTGTTAGTGCGCCAAAAACAAAATATTATTTTCTAAGTGCCAAATTAATCTAGGGCGTTGGTTGTGAACCGGTGAACAAAAAAGAGATAGCCCAAAAGAGGAACACACCAAGGTACAAAAACTAGCATATATGCATGTTTCTATGTACATATATATGACCCTGGGTTTGTAGATAAAAAACATTCATATATGCGCTTACTATTAATATACATAAGTTTATGCTGATTCTCTTGGTTTAGGTATATATATGGTTAGGCATCACTACTAATTCAGAAAAAACAAAAATGTAACCCTTCAAGTGAAGTCATTTTAAGTGACCTAACAACTAAAATTCATATATAGGATTTGTATAGCAATTATGTAGGATTTAGATCACATGTGAATTTTCCCCACACTAGTTGTTTGATTCATAGGAACATATCCTATAGGAATCTTGCAGTGCAAATCCTATAAGAATAAAACATTAGGTCATACCTCATGGAAAATTTCCTTTGGCACAATCAAACACAACTCATCTTCCTATATGATTCAACTAGCCATTAAATCTCAATCCTATGTTTTTCATATTTCTATGGTTTTCCCATCCTATGAATCAAAGGAGCCTTAGGGCTTATATCTTTTTTTAGAAAGGCAAACTATGTTAAGATTGGCCAAGTTTTACAAAAAACCTTTAACATGCAAAATACAAAGTTGAGTCATTTCGTTTGAATCGGAGGGAGTACATTTGACGTTATGGTACTATTTTACAACTGCTTGGCAATCGTATTTTTTTCGAACCAAACTTCCCCCTTCATGAAGCTTTTATTTTAGCTTCAGTGACTTGATACATCCATATATCTAGACAAAGTTGAGTCAATTCATTTGAATCAGAGGGAGTACATTTGACTATATGGGTATTGTTTGACAACTGCTTGGCACTGTCTTCTTTTTTGAACCAAACTGCCCCCTTCACGAAGCTTTTATTTTGGGATAGAGCTTCACTGACTTGATACTTCCAAGTCTCACAGTGATTTGGTGCCACCATCCACCATCCATCTCAGATCCAATGTATGCGATCGACTTAGAATTTAAACTAAATAATTATTATAATTGCTCAGAAATATTTCAAGAACTTCCAGTTAATCGTGCATATTTCGATTTATATTTTGGTGAAGTTTCATTCGATTTGAATCAAAGGTTTGTGAGCAAATATATACTCCCTCCGGTTCATATTAATTGACTCTAATATGGATGTACTAGACACATTTTAGTTCTAGATACATCCATATTGAAGTCAATTAATATGAATCAGAGGGAGTATTTAGTTTAAACTAGTGCTCGTATACGTAAAAAGCTCTTTAATCACAAACTAATCGTCCGAGTGGGATGAAATATTCACAGATTTTAGAACAAGGCATCTACATTTTACTGGATTTTTTCATAATTTTTGTTTTTAGGTTCGAAATAAGAGATAGTTTGGAACGTTGGATCTCAAATGGTTGGTAGATGGTGGCACCAAGTCACAATGAGATTTGGAGACTTCAAGTCACTGCAGCTCTGTCCTTTTATTTTGACAACCGCAGAGCCGCTGGTGCATCTATGGTTGCGTACGGCCGACGCCGTTTCTTAGCAAGGAAGTTCTTCCTATAAGTAGTAGTATCCATACTCCACTCCAAGGCATGTATAAAAAAAAGAACCCATCCCGTTCTCGTTTTCCCGATCACTCTTCTCTGAAGATGGAGGAGGCCCTCTTCTTGTGCCCCCTCTGCCTCCTGCCCTTCAAACCCCCCATATCCAAGGTCGCTCCCTTCCGATTTCATTCTTAGGTTCACCTGTGAGAAATGTCAATGACAACTGATGCCACGTACGTTGTTCCGTGCAGTGCAAGGGCGGTCATATGGGCTGTCGGCGCTGCGTCGGCGAGCTTGCGCCGAACCCGTGCAAGAAGTGCGAGCAGCCGGCGAGGTTGCCGCCGTCGAATCGATCTGGGGCAAGATTGCCGCCGTCGAATCGATCTGGGGCAATGGTCAAGTGCGTCGGCTGCCAGAGCTTGGTCGCCTCCACGGAGTCCTACAAGCACTATATCGCGTGCCCGCATGGTCCGTGCGGCTGCACAGAGGCCATCAATACTGGCTGCAGCTTCACCGGCCCGCCGCGGGAGCTCCTGGTACACCTCCAAGCATCCCACTCCATCCCAGTGTTTACGTTCCAGTATGGCATACCCGCCTGGTGCATAGTTCGTGTTCCGGTACAACCGCGGGGACACCTGTTCATCGGCAGTGGGGAAGAAGACGGTAGCGTGTTCGCCATCACCGTTGGCGCGCTCGGCCCGACCACCATTGTGTCCTCTGTGTGCATCAGGTCGGCCGCGTGCTTGTTTCCGATGTACAAGGCGCAGCTGCTGGTGATTGGTCCGCCGGCGCCGGCGACGGCTGGGACCAGTGACCTCTCGACGGACACCTTGATGGCGGTAATCGAGCCGACGAGCTCCCCGACGCCTAGCTCGATCATGTTGCAGCAGCTCACTTCTTTCCTGGCGATGCCGCTCCATTACGCGAAGCAGAATGGAGGGCAGCGTGTGTTGCCTATCTGCGTTTGCATCAACAAGAAGGTTATACAATAATCTTCGTTTAGTCATACTGCAATGTAGTTACTCTAAGATCGGAGGGAGTAGTTTAGTTCGAAATAGGGTTCGTTCGGATGTATTTTGGACTTGTATAGTAGTACTACTACTCCAGAAGTATTAGCTAGCTAGTTGGAGTGCTAGAATGCAGCTCGGAGTATTATAGTATTTTGGCAGTACTACTAGTATATGTATGTGACTGCAAATTCAAACTAAAATGGAGTATTTCTTGCTAATGTTGTTCTTTTGGAGTCATCATTTTTTTCTGAACGTGTTAACTATGCTATTGTCTAAGGATTCGTTTAGATTTCTTTGGTTGAATTCATATTTCGTCTCTTCCTAATTTGGCAAAACTGCACTGTCATGGGCATTCTTACAAGGTCGCTGAAGTTTCGAAGTTTCTTAATGTATATTGCGTAGGGTGTACCCCCTTAACATGGATCTGTTGCATTTTTGGGTTGTATTTTTTTTTGGCAATTTTCAGGACCATAAAATAGCACGCCTTCAGTTGAAATTTGAATTAGTGGCCGATACTAGCATGGAGTAGTAAAGTTTTTTTGTACTCCCTCGGTCCCACCAAAAGTGTCTCACCTTTGTTAAAATTTAGATGGATAGATGTATTTTTTTTTTGGGTGTGCCTATGTCTCAGTTGACTGAGATTTTCTTAAGTCTCGATCACCTCGTAAAAGTGCAATCAGTTCAAAGAAAAGTGCAACTCGGTCCAGTTGCACATTTCTGGTAGAAAAGTGCAATTGCACTTTTTTAACAGAAAAGTGCAACTCAAAGCACTTTTTTGTAAGTGACTTAGACTTAAGAAAATCTCAGTTGACTGAGACATAGCAAAACCGTTTTTTTTTACAAAGTTGAGACAACTTTGGTGGGACGGAGCCACGGAGTCGTAGTTGATGGCGAGAAGGTTGATGCCTTGCTAGGTTGGTGTACGTTGCAAAAAGAACAAGGTTAGTGTTTATTTGTTTTATTTGTTCACCATAATACTGACATGGCCATCGATTTGATTAGACAACACAAGCCTGGGATGTTTCACTTATTTATTGTAGGAAGCACGATTAATGTTCTGTAATGATGGGGCTACTCCCATAGTCCGTCTGCTCCTACTCGAGTGTCGGGTCACAGTCACACTCTCCTCTTTTTTGAACACATTCACACTCTCCTCGAAACTGCAGTAGGCAGTATATGCATAAGAGGAGGAGCGTCTCGGTTCACCTCCGTCGTCTATCCCCACTCCGCCCAGCTACCATAGCACGCGCCTGCGTCTCCGCCATGGCGCTTTCGCATCCTATCCCGCAGTGCCCAGTTTGAGAGCCTCTGTTCTCCAACTCAAACCCCCACCTGCCGCCATTGATCGCCATCTCTCTCCCAAAGTTCGAATCAGTAGATCTCCCAAGAAAATACCAACCCCATTGTACCACCTGCCTCATTGCGATGGCGAAATCGAGCAGGGTCTGTGGATCTGGGCTGTTTCACAAGGTGTTTACGGAAGGCCCCCTTGAAGTGCTCATCAGCCAGTGCGACGCCATCACCGCCGCGTCCCTAGTCGGTTCCTCCAAAAGTATTCTTCAGTCAGCCAAATACAGTGCCACTCTGCCTGCTTCTCAGCCGTTTGGCCCTTCCGTGTGTTCTCTGTTGTGACCCGGCGGATAAACCATGGGTGTTCAAGGAGGATTTGCCGGTGCACGCAAGTGCAAACTACGCCATCGGACAGGTTCTCCTATGATGGCCTAATGCCACACGGTAAGGATGAGGAGCGGGCAGGCGCCAATGGAGATTGGATCGCCATGGTTGGCCCCGAAGGCAAGTGGAACCTTCTCAATGTCTACACTCATCGCAAGATTAAGCTTCCATCTTTGAGGAAGAAGTTGGAAACCACACGCAATCCACTTATATTCGAGTATCAGCGTTACGCTATTCAATCGCAGAAGATAGCTATTTGCCAAGTTCCTACAGCTGCTAGGGGTATAAAGATTTCTCCCTTGTCGCAATCTTCGACTTTGCAATTGCCTACCTCCATGGCGAATATCCTCGTACATGGATATTTCTTGAAAACCAGTTTCAAGACGGCGCCATATATCGCGATGCAATTATACATAACGGACTTGTGTTCACACATCGAGCTTGGAAATGTTTATGCATGGGATCCTAATCAATTTGGTAACATTTCCTCCCTATCTTTTTTATATACGTAACTTATATAGTATTTCACCTCTTATTTGTTGAACTGTCTTGGCATCTTTTGGCTTAAAGGAATTCCATAGGCGCACACCATAACCCTCTTGTGGTATGGACATATTTAGAATTTAACATCTATAGGAATTTTAGTATGGTCTAATGTGCATGTTGTTCCTTAGGAAAAAGGCCCCCTAGTAATTAAGTTTCTTTATTATTACTCCCTAGAAAATTTAAGGTAGAGTAGAAATAGAATCAATAAAGCTGTCATGCAATATTGATAAAGACTTTCATTTGTTTATATTCCCCCGGTTCTAGAGAATAAGGAGTACTATATTCAAACCATCTAAAATTTGGACCAATATTTTGGGGAACATGTTTTTAATCCATATGAAGTTTTACCAAGACGTTCGAAATATATTTCAAACCATCTTATGTTCGACCATTATTTTTTAAAGTACTAGTATTGGCATCCCAATATCAAATCAATATCACTAGTAGATAAATCATGAAATATATTTTCATGTGACGTGCTCTTTCCTTTTTCAAGGTCCTATAGTGCTCCTGCTCCATTCATTCCGCGGACGGCTGGATTTGATGGCTATGATGATTTTGACTCTAATAGTCGTACGTGGTGGCTGGCAAGATCTCAAGATCGTTCTAGACTTCTCCTTGTCTATGCACGTGGCGTCATGGATTTTTACGCAGACGGTGCTCCAATGTAATATTATGATAGTACCCCTTCGTCCATTGCAGTCGCATTGCTCACAGCTATTCGGGGTATACCTGCATTGTATTCTCGAATGACACTAGTCGGTTACTTCCAGCCAACCCGTGGGAAAGGGTTACTAATCTTGGAGACTATTCTATGTTCCTTGGGTTGAACTATCCGATTTTCATGCTAGTGGGTGGTGCAACATTTCCCCCAGGATATTTGACAAGAAGAAACTGCATCTACACCACGCCTCAGACCATTGGCTCTCAGTTTGACACATCACATCAAGAAATTTTCCGCTTCAGTCTAAATGGCGAAGACCACCAAAGCATCTCTTTCTCAAGCAGCGGTCCAGGGGCCAATCGGCATACGGGGTTTTGGTTCATCCCAAGCTACACCAACGCTACTGGATCGGAACAAAGACAATCGAGTTAGGGATATTTATGTAATAGTAGGATCATACTACTAGCTAGCTCGATTGGTCTTGACTCCTATTTAACTATTTATAGCTAATGGACTTAGGTGATTAACCGATGCTATTTGCATGAACCGAGGTGCTTCTTTTAATTTGATCAAATACGGTCTATGCACATGCATGGTTGTTTGTTGTTTCAGTGTCCCTAGAGGCATACATATATACTGTTATTTAGCAATCTTTATTACAGTACAAAGGTCTTAACCTCATGGTTCACAGAAAGTATAAACGTAGATCAACCATCTAAACATAGAAGACATTCTAGTGTATGATTCTTACATATACACATCAACATCCTATCAGAAAATCTTAATGTGAATTGTACTGGCTGTACAAACCCGTGCATCATTCTCTAGCCGGTTGCACCCAAAAACCAAATCGTGGTACTTCATAGTTGACTGTATGTAGGACAATATACAGATCCAATGCGAAGCCATGGGTATCACCTGCATGACAGAACCATATTTCACATGGTTGGAGGTACTCCATATGGCATTTAAAATCATTCCTTGTCCTTCATATGGCCCTAAAAATAGTACAGTTGGATTTGTGGGTTTTAATTTTTTATTAACACACTCAATTGATTGCCCAAACATTGATTAATAATATTATTAAGGGGTGTGATGTTGAAAGCCATAAGAACAATGTGCCAAACAATCTTTGCTAGCGGACGGTAAATGTATACCCATCAGAAATAATCAGCAGACGTGCATGTTTCTTTGGTCAGAATAACTGCTGCACCATCTTAAAAGTAAATGGCATGACCATTTATTTGATTTGATAGCGTGCAGCTAGATGGCGTACATTACTATCTCTACTTCCTTGGGTCGCCCAAATCTGGAGTACTAAAAGCAAATCCTGGTGATTCATTTGACAAGACAACACAGATGCGTCCAAATTTCTCCGCCCATATTATTATAGTAATATACGAAATCTGGAGTGCGTTGCCTCGTTGCCTTCCAAGAGAAGCTGCATTCCTTGCCAAAAAAGAGAGAGAGGCTGTATTTATAACTACCTCACCGGCCGCCACTAGTACAAACCATCACTCCCTCTCCACCTCCACCTCCATCTCTTCCCTAGTAGCTCCACCACCATATCGGCGACGGACCACAATCGCACGGCTTCGACTTCCTCTTCGACGGCGGTGGCGACAGAGGCGTGAGGCACCTTCTCCGCGGCGCATCACTCATCCTCGTCCCGCGGCAACAATGGCTGTATGTGAAATCACCATACCCTTGTGTATGGTAGAGATGATGATGTGCGGATAAAAATTTATTGGCGGTTGCTCATCCTTGTTTGAATATTTGGTGTAGATTCACATCTAGGGCAGGGTGTCAAGCGGGGTGGGTAGCGGGCTAGCTAGTTTCAGTGCGAGTGTTTTAAATCTGCTCTAATCTCAACCACTATTTGCTCTAATTTTCTGCTTTGCGGGACGATTCGCGGACGCCGCTTGCAACCCTAATCTAGGGTATTGATCCTAGTTTAGTAGACTACTAGGATTTACATGCCAA
Source organism: Lolium perenne (assembly GCF_019359855.2). NCBI lineage: Eukaryota > Viridiplantae > Streptophyta > Magnoliopsida > Poales > Poaceae > Lolium > Lolium perenne. The sequence goes on from NC_067248.2 coordinate 156,873,053, forward strand.
TTTGTTTTTATACTAGATCCGGATATTTGTCAATACTACTATGTACTTCTTCCGTTCGTATTTAATTGACTCTAGTTGAAAGCATCGACAGTTCATTTTCTTCTCTCCCTCGCGTCGACTAATTAAAACCGAACAAAGGGAGTATTAGGAATCCATGTGCATCCGTACTACTAGTAAGGTATTGCGTTGTTGCAGAGGCTCAGTGTAATCAATATCTTTCGATATTAATATACTCACTTTATCAGAAAATAAATTAGTAATCCATGTTCAAACTTGCTAGTTTGATCGACGTTTGATGATGATTTGTGAGGCCATGTATGGGCCTAGTTTGTTTTGCCTGGTGGTCAGTAGGCTGATGATTTATTTTTTTGCTTGGTCGATCTGTGGTCGTTCCATGGCCACTGCTGATTAAGCATTACTAGAATCAACAATTTTTTGCTTGTCTGGTGATTGGAAGTGTATGCGCTAGCACCATCGCACGATGATTAGTCTTAATGGAGATGCAGATGTCGATCAAGAGGTAGAAACATATCTTGATCATGCATTTCTCACGAGATTACTTGGTGATTGGAAGTAGAATCCACAATTTGTTGTGCAAACTTCTCAACATATGCATATATTCAATGAATTGGCTTTATGTGATCAATAGTACTTCTTATTGCAGATGGATGGAGGGGAAAGAGCGAAAAAACCGATACTTAGTGAGATGACTTCTCATTCTGTGACTTCTGATATCCCAGATAACAAGGTAAATATATAGAACGACGATTCGTAGGTGATAAAAGCAGAATCCACAATTTGCCGTGCAAACTTCTCAACATATGCATATATTTGATTAATTAGTTTTATGTGATCAATAGTATTACTTATTCCAGATGGACGTAGGGGAAGGAACGAAAAAGCGGATGCTATGTGAAATGACTTCTAAATCTGTGTGTTCTGATATCCCAGATGACAAGGTAAACATATGGACCGACGCTTGTTTTGCCGCTGCCCCTGTTAGATGGCTAGATGCTCTGGTTTAATTTCTGTTCATGTGCTTATAATTGCAGAAACATAGAGTTGAAGAAAACTCTATATTGTCTGATGACAAAGGTGAAATGGCATGCCGATCTTTTAAACCTCCGACGCCACCTTGTTTATCGTCTATGGAGATCGATGCACTGGACCTGGTATCGATGAGCCTATACCTGGCATCATCGTGCCACATGAAGAAGGTTGTGGATTGGGTTTACCCCTGCTGTAGAAACTGGTGGTGCAGCTGGAGCTGCTAGTGTAGAGCCTCTAGTGAACGGTGTCGTGCCACGGGAATTCTCTCGAATCGGAGCAAAACGGTTTACCTATTGTCAAGACCGATTTAATCGGTGCTGATGCTGGAGTTGCTACCGATGATCCCGCACCCGAAGGAGGTTTTGTATTGGTAGAACCCGTCATGACTATGCCCACGATCGACCGGTGGTGGACCCGGAGCTGGTAGGGTAGAGGCTCTAGCGAAAGGTGTCGTGCCACGAGAATCCTCTCGAAGTGGATATTGGTGGTTTACCCTCTGTAGAGACTAGTGGTCTACCCGGAGCTGGTATTGTAGAGATTTCAGCAAACGGTGCTTTGTCCCACCCGACTCCTATGAACCGTAGCATGTACCGATGTGCCTTCAGTAGAACCCGACGCACCTGTAAGTAGTGGTGATGATTCCGCTGAATCGATCAAGAAGGATCTCGCATCTCTAGGACAAGATGTCACTGTCATTCACCTGAACTCGAGCTGAAGTCAGCAACGGTAGCTTATATAGCACGGACTGTCCTTCAAGCTCTAAAGATCCAGCTTGGGTGGTTCACAGACCAGCTACTCCAAGCCATTGTCACTACAAAAGACCAGCCAAAGATGCTTCGTCATCTCCTCGCATATCGTTTGACAAGTCAAGCACTGCAACTGGCGCATTGTTCAATCCCATCAGCATGGAGAGAGGAGCTATGTTTATGTCAAGATGATTCATGTTGATTTGGTAAGGTTCCATGATAAGATGTATGGGTGGGGTGAGGCAAGAGCCACATTTTGCAGCATTCACACAGTCTTCGCTCTTGAGCCAGACCCCATGGATGCTTACCCAGTGGTGCAACTGTCCTGACTTGATATATGTTTTATGATCAGTATGTGATGGCGTGTAACTCACACATTCGTTGGGAACCCCAAGAGGAAGGTATGATGCGCACAGCAGCAAGTTTTCCCTCAGAAAGAAACCAAGGTTTATCGAACCAGGAGGAGCCAAGAAGCACGTTGAAGGTTGATGGCGGCGGGATGTAGTGCGGCGCAACACCAGGGATTCCGGCGCCAACGTGGAACCTGCACAACACAACCAAAGTACTTTGCCCCAACTAAACAGTGAGGTTGTCAATCTCACCGGCTTGCTGTAACAAAGGATTAACCGTATTGTGTAGAAGATGATTGTTTGCAGAAAACAGTAGAACAGTATTGCAGTAGATTGTATTTCAGTAAAGAGAATTGGACCGGGGTCCACAGTTCACTAGAGGTGTCTCTCCCATAAGATAAACAGCATGTTGGGTGAACAAATTACAGTTGGGCAATTGACAAATAAAGAGAGCATGACCATGCACATACATATCATGATGAGTATAGTGAGATTTAATTGGGCATTACGACAAAGTACATAGACCGCCATCCAACCGCATCTATGCCTAAAAGTCCACCTTCAAAGTTATCATCCGAACCCCCTCCAATATTAAGTTGCAAAGCAACAGACAATTGCATTAAGTATGGTGCGTAATGTAATCAACAACTACATCCTTAGACATAGCATCAATGTTTTATCCCTAGTGGCAACAAGACAACACAACCTTAGAACTTTCACATCGTCCTGTGTCAATGCAGGCATGAACCCACTATCGAGCATAAATACTCCCTCTTGGAGTTACAAGCATCTACTTGGCCAGAGCATCTACTAGTAACGGAGAGCATGCAAGATCATAAACAACACATAGATATAACTTTGATAATCAACATAACAAGTATTCTCTATTCATCGGATCCCAACAAACGCAACATATAGAATTACAGATAGATGATCTTGATCATGTTAGGCAGCTCACAAGATCCGACAATGAAGCACAATGGGGAGAAGACAACCATCTAGCTACTGCTATGGACCCATAGTCCAGGGGTAGACTACTCACACATCACTCCGGAGGCGACCATGGCGGCGTAGAGTCCTCCGGGAGATGATTCCCCTCTCCGGCAGGGTGCCGGAGGCGATCTCCTGGATCCCCCGAGATGGGATCGGCGTTGGCGGCGTCTCGGAAGGTTTTCCGTATCGTGGCTCTCGGTGATCGGGGGTTTCGTCCACGGAGGCTTTAAGTAGGCGGAAGGGCAAGTCGGGGAGGGGGCACGAGGGCCCCACACCACGTGCCGGCGCGGCCAAGGGGGGGCCGCGCCGCCCTAGGGTTTGGGCACCCCGTGGCCCCACTTCGTTTCGTCTTCGGACTTCTGGAAGCTTCGTGGCAAAATAGGACCCTGGGCGTTGATTTCGTCTAATTCCGAGAATATTTCGTTACTAGGATTTCTGAAACCAAAAACAGCAGAAAACAGCAACTGGCACTTCGGCATCTTGTTAATAGGTTAGTTCCAGAAAATGCACGAATATGACATAAAGTGTGCATAAAACATGTAGATAACATCAATAATGTGGCATGGAACATAAGAAATTATCGATACGTTGGAGATGTATCAGCATCCCCAAGCTTAGTTACGCTCGTCCAGCAGGTAAAACGATAACACGTATAATTTCGGAGTGACATGCCATCATAACCTTGATCATACTATTTGTAAAGCATATGTAGTGAATGCAGCGATCAAAACAATGTATATGACATGAGTAAACAAGTGAATCATAAAGCAAAGACTTTTCATGAATAGCACTTCAAGACAAGCATCAATTAAGTCTTGCATAAGAATTAACTCATAAAGCAATAATTCATAGTAAAAGCATTGAAGCAACACAAAGGAAGATTAAGTTTCAGCGGTTGCTTTCAACTTGTAACATGTATATCTCATGGATATTGTCAACATAGAGTAATATAATAAGTGCAATAAGCAAATATGTAGGAATCAATGCACAGTTCACACAAGTGTTTGCTTCTTGAGGTGGAGAGAAATAGGTGAACTGACTCAACATTGAAAGTAAAAGAATGGTCCTCCATAGAGGAAAAGCATCGATTGCTATATTTGTGCTAGAGCTTTGATTTTGAAAACATGAAACAATTTTGTCAACGGTAGTAATAAAGCATATGTATCATGTAAATTATATCTTATAAGTTGCAAGCCTCATGCATAGTGTACTAATAGTGCCCGCACCTTGTCCTAATTAGCTTGGACTACCGGATCATCACAATGCACATGTTTTTACCAAGTGTCACAAAGGGGTACCTCTATGCCGCATGTACAAAGGTCTAAGGAGAAAGCTCGCATTGGATTTCTCGCTATTGATTATTCTCAACTTAGACATCCATACCGGGACAACATAGACAACAGATAATGGACTCCTCTTTTATGCATAAGCATGTAACAACAATTAATAATTTTCTCATTTGAGATTGAGGATATTTGTCCAAAACTGAAACTTCCACCATGGATCATGGCTTTAGTTAGCGGCCCAATGTTCTTCTCTAACAATATGCATGCTTAACCATAAGGTGGTAGATCTCTCTTACTTCAGACAAGACGGACATGCATAGCAACTCACATGAAATTCAACAAAGAGTAGTTGATGGCGTCCCCAGTGAACATGGTTATCGCACAACAAGCAACTTAATAAGAGATAAAGTGCATAATTACATATTCAATACCACAATAGTTTTTAAGCTATTTGTCCCATGAGCTATATATTGCAAAGGTGAATGATGGAATTTTAAAGGTAGCACTCAAGCAATTTACTTTGGAATGGCGGAAAAATACCATGTAGTAGGTAGGTATGGTGGACACAAATGGCATAGTGGTTGGCTCAAGTATTTTGGATGCATGAGAAGTATTCCCTCTCGATACAAGGTTTAGGCTAGCAAGGCCTATTTGAAACAAACACAAGGATGAACCGGTGCAGCAAAACTCACATAAAAGACATATTGAAAACATTATAAGACTCTACACCGTCTTCCTTGTTGTTCAAACTCAATACTAGAAATTATCTAGACCTTAGAGAGACCAAATATGCAAACCAAATTTTAGCATGCTCTATGTATTTCTTCATTAATGGGTGCAAAGCATATGATGCAAGAGCTTAATCATGAGCACAACAATTGCCAAGTATCACATTACCCAAGACATTAATAGCAATTACTACATGTATCATTTTCCAATTCCAACCATATAACAATTTAACGAAGGAAAAACTTCGCCATGAATACTATGAGTAGAAACCAAGGACATACTTGTCCATATGCTACAGCGGAGCGTGTCTCTCTCCCATAAAGTGAATGCTAGGATCCATTTTATTCAAACAAAACAAAAACAAAAACAAACCGACGCTCCAAGCAAAGCACATAAGATGTGATGGAATAAAAATATAGTTTCAGGGGAGGAACCTGATAATGTTGTCGATGAAGAAGGGGATGCCTTGGGCATCCCCAAGCTTAGACGCTTGAGTCTTCTTAGAATATGCAGGGATGAACCACCGGGGCATCCCCAAGCTTAGAGCTTTCACTCTCCTTGATCATGTTGCATCATACTCCTCTCTTGATCCTTGAAAACTTCCTCCACACCAAACTTAGAACAACTCATTAGAGGGTTAGTGCACAATAAAAATTAACATATTCAGAGGTGACACAATCATTCTTAACACTTCTGGACATTGCATAAAGCTACTGGACATTAATGGAACAAAGAAATTCATCCAACATAGCAAAAGAGGCAATGCGAAATAAAAGACAGAATCTGTCAAAACAGAACAGTTCGTATTGACGAATTTTAAAATGGCACCAGACTTGCTCAAATGAAAATGCCCAAATTGAATGAAAGTTGCGTACATATCTGAGGATCATGCGCGTAAATTGGCTTAATTTTATGATCTACCTACAGGGAGGTAGACCCAGATTCGTGACAGCAAAGAAATCTGGAACTGCGCAGTAATCCAAATCTAGTACTTACTTTTCTATCAAAGACTTTACTTGGCACAACAAAACACTAAACTAAGATAAGGAGAGGTTGCTACAGTAGTAAACAACTTCCAAGACACAAAATAAAAACAAAGTACTGTAGGTAAAAACATGGGTTGTCTCCCATAAGCGCTTTTCTTTAACGCCTTTCAGCTAGGCGCAGAAAGTGTGTATCAAGTATTATCAAGAGACGAAGTGTCAACATCATAATTTGTTCTCATAATAGAATCAAAAGGTAACTTCATTCTCTTTCTAGGGAAGTGTTCCATACCTTTCTTGAGAGGAAATTGATATTTTATATTACCTTCCTTCATATCAATGATAGCACCAACAGTTCGAAGAAAAGGTCTTCCCAATATAATGGGACAAGATGCATTGCATTCAATATCCAAGACAACAAAATCAACGGGGACAAGGTTATTGTTAACGGTAATGCGAACATTATCAACTTTCCCCAAAGGTTTCTTTGTAGAATGATCAGCAAGATTAACATCCAAATAATAATTTTTCAGCGGTGGCAAGTCAAGCATATTATAAATTTTCTTAGGCATAACGGAAATACTTGCACCAAGATCACATAAAGCATTACAATCAAAATATTTAACCTTCATTTTAATGATGGGCTCCCAACCATCCTCTAGCTTTCTAGGAATAGAGGCTTCGCGCTCTAGTTTCTCTTCTCTAGCTTTTATGAGAGCATTTGTAATATGATGTGTGAAAGCCAAATTTATAACACTAGCATTAGGACTTTTAGCAAGTTTTTGTAAGAACTTTATAACTTCAGAGATGTGGCAATCATCAAAATTCAAACCATTATAATCTAAAGCAATGGGATCATCATCCCCAATGTTGGAAAAAATTTCAGCAGCTTTATCACAGGCAGTTTCAGCAGTTTCAGGCAGTTTCTCGCGCTTTGCATTAGAAGTGGAAACATTGCTAACACTGATGGCGTGTAACTCACACGTTCGTTGGGAACCCCAAGAGGAAGGTATGATGCGCACAGCAGCAAGTTTTCCCTCAGAAAGAAACCAAGGTTTATCGAACCAGGAGGAGCCAAGAAGCACGTTGAAGGTTGATGGCGGCGGGATGTAGTGCGGCGCAACACCAGGGATTCTGGCGCCAACGTGGAACCTGCACAACACAACCAAAGTACTTTGCCCCAACGAAACAGTGAGGTTGTCAATCTCACCGGCTTGCTGTAACAAAGGATTAACCGTATTGTGTGGAAGATGATTGTTTGCAGAAAACAGTAGAACAAGTATTGCAGTAGATTGTATTTCAGTAAAGAGAATTGGACCGGGGTCCACAGTTCACTAGAGGTGTCTCTCCCATAAGATAAACAGCATGTTGGGTGAACAAATTACAGTTGGGCAATTGACAAATAAAGAGGGCATGACCATGCACATACATATCATGATGAGTATAGTGAGATTTAATTGGGCATTACGACAAAGTACATAGACCGCCATCCAACTGCATCTATGCCTAAAAAGTCCACCTTCAGGTTATCATCCGAACCCCCTCCAGTATTAAGTTGCAAAGCAACAGACAATTGCATTAAGTATGGTGCGTAATGTAATCAACAACTACATCCTTAGACATAGCATCAATGTTTTATCCCTAGTGGCAACAACACAACACAACCTTAGAACTTTCACACATCGTCCTGTGTGTCAATGCAGGCATGAACCCACTATCGAGCATAAATACTCCCTCTTGGAGTTACAAGCATCTACTTGGCCAGAGCATCTACTAGTAACGGAGAGCATGCAAGATCATAAACAACACATAGATATAACTTTGATAATCAACATAACAAGTATTCTCTATTCATCGGATCCCAACAAACGCAACATATAGAATTACAGATAGATGATCTTGATCATGTTAGGCAGCTCACAAGATCCGACAATGATAGCACAATGGGGAGAAGACAACCATCTAGCTACTGCTATGGACCCATAGTCCAGGGGTAGACTACTCACACATCACACCGGAGGCGACCATGGCGGCGTAGAGTCCTCCGGGAGATGATTCCCCTCTCCGGCAGGGTGCCGGAGGCGATCTCCTGGATCCCCCGAGATGGGATCGGCGGCGGCGGCGTCTCTGGAAGGTTTTCCGTATCGTGGCTCTCGGTACTGGGGGTTTCGTCACGGAGGCTTTAAGTAGGCGGAAGGGCAAGTCAGGAGGGGGCACGGGGGCCCCACACCACAGGGCCGCGCGGCCAAGGGGGGGGCCGCGCCGCCCTAGGGTGTGGCCACCTCGTGGCCCCACTTCGTCTCCTCTTCGGTCTTCTGGAAGCTTCGTGGCAAAATAGGACCCTGGGCGTTGATTTCGTCCAATTCCAAGAATATTTCCTTACTAGGATTTCTGAAACCAAAAACAGCAGAAACAAAGAATCGGCACTTCGGCATCTTGTTAATAGGTTAGTTCCAGAAAATGCACGAATATGACATAAAGTGTGCATAAAACATGTAGATAACATCAATAATGTGGCATGGAACATAAGAAATTATCGATATGTTGGAGACGTATCAGCATCCCCAAGCTTAGTTCTGCTCGTCCCGAGCAGGTAAAACGATAACACAGATAATTTCTGGAGTGACATGCCATCATAATCTTGATCATACTATTTGTAAATCATATGTAGTGAATGCAGCGATCAAAACAATGTATATGACATGAGTAAACAAGTGAATCATAAAGCAAAGACTTTTCATGAATAGCACTTCAAGACAAGCATTAATAAGTCTCGCATAAGAGTTAACTCATAAAGCAATAATTCATAGTAAAAGCATTGAAGCAACACATAGGAAGATTAAGTTTCAGCGGTTTCTTTCAACTTGTAACATGTATATCTCATGGATAATTGTCAACATAGAGTAATATAATAAGTGCAATAAGCAAATATGTAGGAATCAATGCACAGTTCACACAAGTGTTTGCTTCTTGAGGTGGAGAGAAATAGGTGAACTGACTCAACATGAAAGTAAAAGAATGGTCCTCCATAGAGGAAAAGCATCGATTGCTATATTTGTGCTAGAGCTTTGATTTTGAAAACATGAAACAATTTTGTCAACGGTAGTAATAAAGCATATGTATCATGTAAATTATATCTTATAAGTTGCAAGCCTCATGCATAGTGTACTAATAGTGCCCGCACCTTGTCCTAATTAGCTTGGACTACCGGATCATCGCAATGCACATGTTTTTACCAAGTGTCACAAAGGGGTACCTCTATGCCGCCTGTACAAAGGTCTAAGGAGAAAGCTCGCATTGGATTTCTCGCTATTGATTATTCTTCAACTTAGACATCCATACCGGGACAACATAGACAACAGATAATGGACTCCTCTTTTATGCATAAGCATGTAACAACAATTAATAATTTTCTCATATGAGATTGAGGATATTGTCCAAAACTGAAACTTCCACCATGGATCATGGCTTTAGTTAGCGGCCCAATGTTCTTCTCTAACAATATGCATGCTTAACCATAAGGTGGTAGATCTCTCTTACTTCAGACAAGACGAACATGCATAGCAACTCACATGATATTCAACAAAGAGTAGTTGATGGCGTCCCCAGTGAACATGGTTATCGCACAACAAGCAACTTAATAAGAGATAAAGTGCATAAGTACATATTCAATACCACAATAGTTTTTAAGCTATTTGTCCCATGAGCTATATATTGCAAAGGTGAATGATGGAATTTTAAAGGTAGCACTCAAGCAATTTACTTTGGAATGGCGGAAAATACCATGTAGTAGGTAGGTATGGTGGACACAAATGGCATAGTGGTTGGCTCAAGTATTTTGGATGCATGAGAAGTATTCCCTCTCGATACAAGGTTTAGGCTAGCAAGGCTTATTTGAAACAAACACAAGGATGAACCGGTGCAGCAAAACTCACATAAAAGACATATTGAAAACATTATAAGACTCTACACCGTCTTCCTTGTTGTTCAAACTCAATACTAGAAATTATCTAGACCTTAGAGAAACCAAATATGCAAACCAAATTTTAGGATGCTCTATGTATTTCTTCATTAATAGGTGCAAAGCATATGATGCAAGAGCTTAATCATGAGCACAACAATTGCCAAGTATCACATTACCCAAGACATTAATAGCAATTACTACATGTATCATTTTCCAATTCCAACCATATAACAATTTAACGAAGGAGAAACTTCGCCATGAATACTATGAGTAGAAACCAAGGACATACTTGTCCATATGCTACAGCGGAGCGTGTCTCTCTCCCATAAAGTGAATGCTAGGATCCATTTTATTCAAACAAAACAAAAACAAAAACAAACCGACGCTCCAAGAAAAGCACATAAGATGTGATGGAATAAAAATATAGTTTCAGGGGAGGAACCTGATAATGTTGTCGATGAAGAAGGGGATGCCTTGGGCATCCCCAAGCTTAGACGCTTGAGTCTTCTTAGAATATGCAGGGGTGAACCACCGGGGCATCCCCAAGCTTAGAGCTTTCACTCTCCTTGATCATGTTGCATCATACTCCTCTCTTGATCCTTGAAAACTTACTCCACACCAAACTCGAAACAACTCGTTAGAGGGTTAGTGCACAATAAAAATTAACATATTCAGAGGTGACACAATCATTCTTAACACTTCTGGACATTGCATAATGCTACTGGACATTAATGGATCAAACAAATTCATCCAACATAGCAAAAGAGGCAATGCGAAATAAAAGGCAGAATCTGTCAAAACAGAACAGTTCGTATTGACGAATTTTAAAATGGCACCAGACTTGCTCAAATGAAAATGCCCAAATTGAATGAAAGTTGCGTACATATCTGAGGATCATGCATATAAATTGGCTTAATTTTCTGAGCTACCTACAGGGAGGTAGACCCAGATTCGTGACAGCAAAGAAATCTGGAACTGCGCAGTAATCCAAATCTAGTACTTACTTTTCTATCAAAGACTTTACTTGGCACAATAAAACACTAAACTAAGATAAGGAGAGGTTGCTACAGTAGTAAACAACTTCCAAGACACAAAATAAAAACAAAGTACTGTAGGTAAAAACATGGGTTGTCTCCCATAAGCGCTTTTCTTTAACGCCTTTCAGCTAGGCGCAGAAAGTGTATATCAAGTATTATCAAAGGGTGGTGCATTCTCAGCGGGGTGCGGAGTTTTCTCAACTATGCATACTATCTTTTCTATGTGAGTTTCAGAGGCTCCCTTTTCATTAGTCTTGGGCTTGCTACTCTCATCAAACAAATCTTCGGGAACAATCCAATCAAAATTCTTTTCTAGTGCCTCACACATTCCCAAGAGCTTGCAAGGTATTGATGTTTTAATATCCCCCTCATAATTAACTTCATTAGTGTACTTTTGTCTATCCTCTTCCATCTTCTCAAGGGTACTGGCAAAGTTGGTGTAAGAGCCTAGCATATTATATTTAGTGAAGACTTTTCTAGCTTCTCTCGCTATTCCCCCAAATTCTTTAAGAAGGGTTTCTAATACAAAATCTTTCTTTTCTCCTTCTTCCATATCACTGAGTGTAAGAAACATATGTTGAATCACAGGATTAAGATTAACAAATCTAGCTTCTAACGCGTGTACTAAAGAAGCAACAGCAATTTCATAAGTGAGGGCAAGTTCTACCAAGTGTCTATCTTCAAAATCTTCGACCGTACTAATATGAGTGAAATTTTTTTCTATATTGTCTTTCCCAAGGATAGACCCTCGGCCTACCGGTACATCTTTAAGAACAAACTTAGGAGGAAACATGATGAAATAAGTAAAGTAAATGCAAGTAAACTAATTTTTTTGTTTTTTTTTGATATAGCAAACAAGATAGCAAATAAAGTAAAACTAGCAACTAATTTTTTTTGTATTTTGATTTAGTGCAGCAAACAAAGTAGTAAATAAAACTAAGCAAGACAAAAACAAAGTAAAGAGATTGAGAAGTGGAGACTCCCCTTGCAGCGTGTCTTGATCTCCCCGCAACGGCGCAGGAAAAGAGCTTGATGGCGTGTAACTCACACGTTCGTTGGGAACCCCAAGAGGAAGGTATGATGCGCACAGCAGCAAGTTTTCCCTCAGAAAGAAACCAAGGTTTATCGAACCAGGAGGAGCCAAGAAGCACGTTGAAGGTTGATGGCGGCGGGATGTAGTGCGGCGCAACACCAGGGATTCCGGCGCCAACGTGGAACCTGCACAACACAACCAAAGTACTTTGCCCCAACGAAACAGTGAGGTTGTCAATCTCACCGGCTTGCTGTAACAAAGGATTAACCGTATTGTGTGGAAGATGATTGTTTGCGTAAAAAACAAGAGAACAAGTATTGCAGTAGATTGTATTTCAGTAAAGAGAATTGGACCGGGGTCCACAGTTCACTAGAGGTGTCTCTCCCATAAGATAAACAGCATGTTGGGTGAACAAATTACAGTTGGGCAATTGACAAATAAAGAGGGCATGACCATGCACATACATATCATGATGAGTATAGTGAGATTTAATTGGGCATTACGACAAAGTACATAGACCGCCATCCAACTGCATCTATGCCTAAAAATTCCACCTTCGTGTTATCATCCGAACCCCTCCAAACATTAAGTTGCAAAGCAACAGACAATTGCATTAAGTATGGTGCGTAATGTAATCAACAACTACATCCTTAGACATAGCATCAATGTTTTATCCCTAGTGGCAACAGCACAACACAACCTTAGAACTTTCTCACATCCTTTGTCCCAGGTGTCAATGCAGGCATGAACCCACTATCGAGCATAAATACTCCCTCTTGGAGTTACAAGCATCTACTTGGCCAGAGCATCTACTAGTAACGGAGAGCATGCAAGATCATAAACAACAATAGATATAACTTTGATAATCAACATAACAAGTATTCTCTATTCATCGGATCCCAACAAACGCAACATATAGAATTACAGATAGATGATCTTGATCATGTTAGGCAGCTCACAAGATCCGACAATGATAGCACAATGAGGAGAAGACAACCATCTAGCTACTGCTATGGACCCATAGTCCAGGGGTAGACTACTCACACATCACACCGGAGGCGACCATGGCGGCGTAGAGTCCTCCGGGAGATGATTCCCCTCTCCGGCAGGGTGCCGGAGGCGATCTCCTGGATCCCCCGAGATGGGATCGGCGGCGGCGGCGTCTCTGGAAGGTTTTCCGTATCGTGGCTCTCGGTACTGGGGGTTTCATCACGGAGGCTTTAAGTAGGTGGAAGGGCAAGTCAGGAGGGGGCACGGGGGCCCCACACCACAGGGCCGCGCGGCCAAGGGGGGGGGCCGCGCCGCCCTAGGGTGTGGCCACCTCGTGGCCCCACTTCGTCTCCTCTTCGGTCTTCTGGAAGCTTCGTGGCAAAATAGGACCCTGGGCGTTGATTTCGTCCAATTCTGAGAATATTTCCTTACTAGGATTTCTGAAACCAAAAATAGCAGAAAACAAAGAATCGGCACTTCGGCATCTTGTTAATAGGTTAGTTCCAGAAAATGCACGAATATGACATAAAGTGTGCATAAAACATGTAGATAACATCAATAATGTGGCATGGAACAAAAGAAATTATCGATACGTTGGAGACGTATCAAACACCAATTCTTTTATTATTATTAGTAGGAGGTGCAGCAACATGTGTAGCATTAGCATTACTAGTGGTGGTAATAGTCCAAACTTTAGCTACATTCTTCTCTTTAGCTAGTTTTTCATTTTCTTCTCTATCCCACCTAGCACGCAGTTCAGCCATTAATCTTATATTCTCATTAATTCTAACTTGGATGGCATTTGCTGTAGTAACAATTTTATTATGATGATTTTCATTAGGCATAACTTTCGATTTCAAAAGATCAACATCAACAGCAAGACTATCGACTTTAGAAGCAAGTATATCAATTTTCCCAAGCTTTTCTTCAACAGATTTGTTAAAAGCAGTTTGTGTACTAATAAATTTTTTAAGCATGGCTTCAAGTCCAGGGGGTGTGTTCCTATTATTGTTGTAAGAATTCCCATAAGAATTACCATAGCCGTTGCCATTATTATAAGGATATGGCCTATAGTTGTTACTAGAATTGTTCCGGTAAGCATTGTTGTTGAAATTATTATTTTTAATGAAGTTCACATCAACATGTTCTTCTTGTGCAACCAATGAAGCTAATGGAACATTATTAGGATCAATATTAGTCCTATCATTCACAAGCATAGACATAATAGCATCCTTGCATTTAGTCCATGAATCAATACTATTCTTAGGCAGAGATAGCAACCAATCTTTAGCTCTTCCTCTTAATGAGAAAGGGAACAATTTTAATTTTATAATGTCACCATCTACATCTTTATATTTTTGCATTTCACATAGTTCAACAAAATTATTGAGATGGGCAGCAGCATCATCAGAACTAATACCAGAAAATTGCTCTCGCATAACAAGATTCAGTAAAGCAGGTTTAATTTCAAAGAATTCTGCTGTAGTAGCGGGTGGAGCAATAGGTGTGCATAAGAAATCATTATTATTTGTGGTTGTGAAGTCACACAACTTAGTATTTTCAGGGTTGGCCATTTTAGCAACAGTAAATAAAGCAAACTAGATAAAGTAAATGCAAGTAACTAATTTTTTTGTGTTTTTGATATAGCAAACAAGATAGCAAATAAAGTAAAACTAGCAACTAATTTTTTTTGTATTTTGATTTAGTGCAGCAAACAAAGTAGTAAATAAAACTAAGCAAGACAAAAACAAAGTAAAGAGATTGAGAAGTGGAGACTCCCCTTGCAGCGTGTCTTGATCTCCCCGGCAACGGCGCCAGAAAAAGAGCTTGATGGCGTGTAACTCACACGTTCGTTGGGAACCCCAAGAGGAAGGTATGATGCGCACAGCAGCAAGTTTTCCCTCAGAAAGAAACCAAGGTTTATCGAACCAGGAGGAGCCAAGAAGCACATGGAAGGTTGATGGCGGCGGGATGTAGTGCGGCGCAACACCAGGGATTCCGGCGCCAACGTGGAACCTGCACAACACAACCAAAGTACTTTGCCCCAACTAAACAGTGAGGTTGTCAATCTCGCCGGCTTGCTGTAACAAAGGATTAACCGTATTGTGTAGAAGATGATTGTTTGCAGAAAACAAGAGAACAAGATTGCAAAGAGATTGTATTTCAAGAAAGAGAAATGGCCCGGGGGACACAGTTCACTAGAGGTGTCTCTCCCATAAGATAAACAGCATGTTGGGTGAACAAATTACAGTTGGGAAATTGACAAATAAAGAGAGCATGACCATGCACATACATATCATGATGAGTATAGTGAGATTTAATTGGGCATTACGACAAAGTACATAGACCGCCATCCAACTGCATCTATGCCTAAAAAGTCCACCTTCAGGTTATCATCCGAACCCTCCAAAGATTAAGTTGCAAAGCAAGTACAATTGCATTAAGTATGGTGCGTAATGTAATCAACAACTACATCCTTAGACATAGCATCAATGTTTTATCCCTAGTGGCAACAAGACAACACAACCTTAGAACTTTCACGTCATCGTCCCGGTGTCAATGCAGGCATGAACCCACTATCGAGCATAAATACTCCCTCTTGGAGTTACAAGCATCTACTTGGCCAGAGCATCTACTAGTAACGGAGAGCATGCAAGATCATAAACAACACATAGATATAACTTTGATAATCAACATAACAAGTATTCTCTATTCATCGGATCCCAACAAACGCAACATATAGAATTACAGATAGATGATCTTGATCATGTTAGGCAGCTCACAAGATCCGACAATGAAGCACAATGGGGAGAAGACAACCATCTAGCTACTGCTATGGACCCATAGTCCAGGGGTAGACTACTCACACATCACTCCGGAGGCGACCATGGCGGCGTAGAGTCCTCCGGGAGATGATTCCCCTCTCCGGCCGGGTGCCGGAGGCGATCTCCCGGATCCCCGAGATGGGATCGGCGTTGGCGGCGTCTCCGGAAGGTTTTCCGTATCGTGGCTCTCGTGCGGGGGTTTCGTCACGGAGGCTTTAAGTAGGCGGAAGGGCAAGTCAGGAGGGGGCACGAGGGCCCCACACCACAGGCCGGCGCGGCCAAGGGGGGGGCCGCGCCGCCCTAGGGTTTGGGCACCCCGTGGCCCCACTTCGTTTCGTCTTCGGACTTCTGGAAGCTTCGTGGCAAAATAGGACCCTGGGCGTTGATTTCGTCCAATTCCGAGAATATTTCGTTACTAGGATTTCTGAAACCAAAAACAGTAAAAACAAAGAATCGGCACTTCGGCATCTTGTTAATAGGTTAGTTCCAGAAAATGCACGAATATGACATAAAGTGTGCATAAAACATGTAGATAACATCAATAATGTGGCATGGAACATAAGAAATTATCGATACGTTGGAGACGTATCAGTATGCTGCTGTCGTGGAACTGTGATGTGGAGCTACCTTTCTTATGGTTTCTAGGCTTCTGGTTTCAACATGTATTATAGAGCTTACCTTAGGACTTTCGCATGCGTTTGGCTGTTGACCTGTAATGTTTGTGGTTGGTTGTCTAATCTACTTGGCACAATCACATTGCAAAGGCAAATGTTCCTTTTCTCTTTAATTGTTATTATGACTTATGTGTTATAACCAGGCAAGAATATGCAATCTTGGTTCTCTGACCGATATATATGTACACACAACTTTTGTTCACATAATAACACTTACACGGGAAAAGAGTAGCTTTCTCTGTTGGACAAACACCAAAACACAAAAGGGTGACAACACAATATCCAAACTAGGTACGGCACCTGTTGAGCATACATGACTTTTGGCGTAAAATCACGTTAACCAACACTAGCATCATCTTGTTCTTTGCAAGGTGCTATGCTTATCAGTCTAATCCCAATACACCACCTACTTCAGGTGGCACGATGATGTCAAGTGCAGGCTCACCAGTACCAACTCTCTTGCATCAGTCTCCATTGAATGTACGCCACTGCTGCAGTAGACACCATTAGCAATGCAAGCTGAAGGTGTTCTTATCCTCATATCAGGATCACATAATACAGGTGTCAAGCTTCATGCACTAGCCAACACAATAAAAAGTCCGAACTAGGATAGCTAGGAAAAAAACATGAAGATCTTTTTTTCGAATCCCACGCTGAACATCTTTTTTTTAACTAATTAGGTAAGCTCGCCGACAAACATATTACAACAACTCCAGCAGTGGCTCTATATTTTGGCGCTGTGGGCTGAATGGCTGATGCTGCGCATGGAGCCGGCAATAGCTTCACCGGAAGCTGCAAACTGTGGCGGCCAAATGCAGGGCTGAAACAGCGTATTTTCAGAGGCGCTATAAATGCAGCGCCAAAAACAGAATATAATGAAAAATAGAGTGCAGTAAAACAGAAGATCAAACAAAGACTAGAAATAGACATAAAATAGAATAAAATTAACTTGATAGATACTCCGTAGTTCATATTTTTACAAAGTAGTGCGATAAAACTAAACTAAAACTCGACATCTGACGAGTCCGGTGTCGTGCTCGACACCGGATCCGACGAGAAGAGGTCAATCCAATGGGGGTCGTCCTCGCCAATGGTGGTCGGCCCGGCGAGCTGCGCTTCGATGAAGGCCCGCTTCGTCGCCTTCTCCGCCCTCCGTCGTGCGCGGTCCTCCTTCTTCGCTGCCCGCCTCGTCGCCTTCTCCGCCCTCCGTCTGCGGAAGTGCTCGTTCTCGGCGGCAACGTCCTCGGGGAAGCGGGCCGCCCACTCGCGCGCCGCGCGCTCGTCCCGCTCGGCGATGCGCAAACGGCGCTCCGTCTCGCGGCGGCGGTGCTGTTCCTCCTGTCTAACGATGTACGGCGACGGCGCGAGATCCTCGGCCTGCCGGCGCGTCCACACGTCATGGAAATTCATCGACGATCGCGGCGCCCGAGCCGCCACGCCACGGCGTCGTACGCGCGCGCGGCCTCGTGCGCGGTCTCGTAGGTGCCGAGGCCGATGCGCTCGCCGCCGTCACGTATCTCCACGTAATACGTACCTTTGGGGCGCGCGCGGACGCCGCGGTACCCCGTGCCCGAGACGCGGCAGTACCGCGAGCTCGACGCGAGACGAGGCATGGCGGCGGCGGCGAAAGCGGAGCCGCGGTGGCGATATTAGGCGCAGATGGGCAAATTTCAGCAACCCGTGTCCATCTTTTTTTTTGGCAGGATTACGCCATGTACCACCTTCCAATTAGAAAATAGTACTGTTCAGCCTTCCCCTGTTGGGCCCAATATTTCACTTTGGGTTGCCAACGACCATCTACATGGTAATTGCTCTCGGCCTACTTGTTCCTGTCGAAGCCCAATAACTACAAATGGGCCTTTCTGCTCATGCAATTTCGGCCCTTTTCTAATGAAACACAGATCCTATGAATGGCAAAAGAAAAAAAACGCGGAGATTCTACATAAAAGTTGTTTTTATTTATTTTGAATTATTGGGTTCCAATTTTTGAAACTGCTCATGCCCAATATGAAAATCCTTGTTCGCTCCATACCCACATGGATAACGGTATTTTTAATAATTCATAAAGTGGATTTGAAATTTAAAACATATCCTAATAATTCCATGATTTAATCTATCAACTTGCAAGATCTTGGAGAGAAAAAGCTTGTATTAGTCTGCAGAATCCTCACCGTTTCAAAGGCGGCAGTGGATCAAAAGAAAAAAGGAAGTAGCCAGAAATTAGGGGTCAAAAATAACTCCAAGAAATGAAACTTTTATTGTTCGTAGAGGATGACATGCGGGACCCATGAGCCAGCAGCTTACTCAATGTTTCAAAGGCGGCATGAGATCGGAAGAAAAAGGCAAGTGACCAAATATCAGGAGCCAAAAATAATCCAAGAAATGAAACTTATTGTACATAGAGGATGACATGCGGGTCCCATTTTGCAGCAGCGGTATCAGCGTTTCAAATGCGGTTTGAGATCAAAAGAAAAAGAAAGTAGCCAGAAATTAGGGGGTAAAAAAAACTCCAAAAAAAGAAAGTTGATTGTACATAGAGGATGACATGCGGGTCCCATGAGTCAGCAGCTTACTCAACGTTTCCAAGGCGGCAGGGGATCAAAAGAAAAAGCAAATAGCCAAAAATCAGAGGTGAAAAAAAAACCAAGAAAAGAAATTTTATAGTACATAGAGGATGACATGCGGGTCCCATGAGCCAGCAGGTTCCTCAACGTTTTCAAAGGCCGGTGGGGATCAAAAGAAAAAGGCAAATAGCCAGAAATTAGGGGTAAACAATAAATCCAACAAAGAAAAGGTTTATTGTTCATAGATGCTGACATGTGGGACCCATGAGCCAGCAGCGTCAAGGCAAGTGACCAAAAATCAGGGGTAAAAAAAATCCAAGAAAAGAAACTTTATTGTACATAGAGGATGACATGTGGGTCCCATGAGCCAGCACCTTACTCAACGTTTCAGAGGCGGCTTGAGATCGAAAGAAAAAGGAAAGTGACCGAATATCAGGAGCTAAAAATAATCCAAGAAAGGAAACTTTTATTGTACATAGAGGTTGACATATGGGTCCCACTAATACAAGCTCTTTCGCTCGAAGATCTTGCAAGTTGATTGTACATAGAGGATGACATGCGGGCCCCATGTGTCAGCAGCTTACTCAATGTTTCCAAGGCGGCAGTGGATCAAAAGAAAAAGGAAATAGCCAAAATCGAGGGTGAAAAATAAATCCAACAAAGGAGAGGTTTATTGTCCATGGAGGCTGACATCCGGGACCCACGAGCCAGCCAGCCGTCCTCTACTTTTAGAAGGCGACTGGGGATCGAAAGAAAAAAGGCAAATAGCCATAAATTAGGGGTACAAAATAACTCCAAGAAAGGAAGTGTTTATTGTTCATAGAGGCTGACATGTGGGACCCATGAGCCAGCAAAGTCTTCAACGTTTCAAAGGCGGCAGGGGATCAAAAGAAAAAGGAAGTAGCCAGAAATTATGGGTAAAAAATAACTCCAAGAAAGGAAACTTTTATTGTTCATAGAGGATGACATGCGGGACCCATGCTCCAGCAGCTTCCTCAACGTTTCAAGGCGGCATGAGATCGAAAGAAAAAGGCAAGTGACCAAATATCAGGACCCGAAAATAATCGAAGAAAGAAATTTTATTTTACATAGAGGATGACATGCGGGACCCATTTATCTTGTGCTTTATCATCTTTTACAAGGTGGCACGTGATATAAAGAAAAAGGAAGTAGCCAGAAATTAGGGTTCAAAAATAACTCCAAGAAAGGAAACTTTTATTGTTCGTAGAGGATGACATGCGGGACCCATGAGCCAGCAGCTTACTCAACGTTTCAAAGGCGGCATGAGATCGAAAGAAAAAGGCAAGTGACAAAATATCAGGAGACAAAGATAATCCAAGAAAAGAAAACTTTATTGTACATAGAGGATGACATGCGTGTCCCATTTAGCAGCAGCGGTCTCAACGTTTCAAATGCGGCTTGGGATCAAAAGAAAAAAAAAGTAGCCAGAAATTAGGGGGTAAAAAAAACTCCAAGAAAGGAAAGTTTTATCGATGAGCCAGCAGAGTCCTCAACGTTTCAAAGGCGGCAGGGGATCAAAAGAAAAAGGAAATAGCCGAAAATCAGAGGGTGAAAAAAAACCAAGAAAATGAACTTTTATAGTACATAGAGGATGACATGCGGGTCCCATGAGCCAGCAGGTTTTTCAACATTTCAAACGTGGCATGAGATCGAAAGAAAAAGGCAAGTGACCAAATATCAGGATCCAAAAAATAATTCAAGAAAAGAAACTTGATTGTACATAGAGTATGACATGCGGGTCCCATTTAGCAGCAGCGGTATCACCGTTTGAGAGGCGGCAGGGGATCGAAAGAAAAAGGCAAGTGACCAAATATGAGGTGCCAAAAAAATCGAAGAAAAGAAAGTTTTATTGTACATAGAGGATGACATGCGGGTCCCATGATCCAGCAGGTTTTTCAACGTTTCAAACGTGGCATGAGATCGAAAGAAAAAGGCAAGTGACCAAATATCAGGAGCCAAAAATAATTCAAGAAAAGAAACTTGATTGTACATAGAGGATGGCATGCGGGTCCCATTTAGCAAGAATGTATCACCGTTTGATAGGCTGCACGGGATGGAAAGAAAAAGGCAAGTGACCAAATATCAGGAGCCAAAAATAATCTAAGAAAAGAAATTTTACTGTACATAGAGGATGACATGCGGGTCCCATTTTGCAGCAGCGGTCTCAACGTTTCCAAGGCGGCACAGGACCAAAAGAAAAATGAAGTAGCCAGAAATCAGGGGGTGAAAAAAATCCAAAAAAAGAACGATTTCAATTGGGCTGCATGTGGACATCTGGGCATTCGAACTATCCTGCTGGGCCTTTTGACTCGTACAATTTCAGCCCACTCCAAAACAGGATAGTTCGGATTTTTCTAAAAAAAACAGGAAAGTCCTATGCTTCGCAAAAACAAAAACAAGGAGATTCAGCATATAAATTTGTTTATGTAAAAATAAAGATTTAATTTATCCGTTGAAATAGCTCAGAGCGCAATACACTGTTTATTGTCTCCAAAATAATCAAGATATCACATGTTTCTTGTACGGGAGGTCGACATCGGGGACCCATGAGCCAGCTGCGTTTAAAGGCGGCAGGGGATGGAAAGAAAAAATAAACCAAAAATCTGTTGGTAAAAAATCCAAGAAAAGAAACATTTTCGTTACGAGAGGATGACATGCGGGACCCATGAGGCAGCAAAGATCCTCGCCGTTTATTGTTCATAGAGGCTGACATGTGGGACCCGTGGAGCCGCCAGCGTCCTCAACGTTTTAAAGGCGGCAGGATATCGAAAGAAAAATAAGCCAAAAATCATTTGGTAAACAATATCCAAGAAAAGAAACATTTACCGTTCGAGAGGATGACATGCGGGACCCATGAGGCAAAGAAAGCATCCTCAACGATTCCAAGGCGGTGGGATCAAAGAAAAAAAGGAAATATCCAGAAATTAATTAGGGGTTCAAAAAAATCCATCAAAGGAAACTTTTATTGTTCATAGAGGATGACTTGTGGGACCGACCTGCCAACAATGACGTCCTCATCGTTTCAAAGGGGCAGGAGATCAAAAGAAAAAGGCAAATAGCCGTAAATTAGGGGTCAAAAATAACTCCAAGAAAGGAAACATATATTATACGAAGAGGATGACATGATATACCCATGAGCCAGCAGCTTACTCAACGTTTCAAAGGCGGCATGAGATCCAAAGAAAAAGGCAAGTGACAAAATATCAGGAGCCAAAGATAATCCAAGAAAAGAAACTTTATTGTACATAGAGGATGACATGTGGGTCCCATTTTGCAAAGAGCGGTCTCAATGTTTGTAATGCGGCTTGAGATCAAAAGAAAAAGAAAGTAGCTAGTAATTAGGGGGTCAAAAAAATCCAAAAAAAGAAAGTTGATGGACATAGAGGATGACATGCGGGTCCCTTGAGCCAACAGCTTACTCAACGTTTCAAAGGGGGCAGGGATCAAAAGAAAAAGGCAAGCCAAAAATCAGAGGGTGAAAAAATCCAACAAAGGAAACTTTTATAGCACATAGAGGATGACATGCGGGTCCCATGAGCCAGCAGGTTCCTCAACGTTTCAAACGTGGCATGAGATCGAAAGAAAAAGGCAAGTGCCCAAATATGAGGTGCCAAAAAAAACTCCAAGAAAAGAAAGTTGATTGCTCATAGAGGATGACATGCGGGTCCCATTTAGCTGCAGCGGTCTCACCGTTTGAGAGGCGGCAGGGGATCGAAAGAAAAAGGCAAGTGAACGAATATGAGGTGCCAAAAATAATCCAAGAAAAGAAAGTTTTATAGTACATAGAGTATGAAATGCGGGTCCCATTTAGCAGCAGCGGTATCACCGCTTGAGAGGCGGCAGGATCAAAAGAAAAAAGAAATTGCCAAAAATCGAGAGGGTGAAAAAAAACCAAGAAAATGAACTTTTATAGTACATAGAGGATGACATGCGGGTCCCATGAGCCTGCAGGTTCCTCAACGTTTCAAACGTGGCATGAGATTGAAAGAAAAAGGCAAGTGAAAAAATATCAGGAGCCAAAAATAATTCAAGAAAAGAAAGTTTTATAGTACATAGAGGATGACATGAGGGTCCCATTTAGCAGCAGCGGTATCACCGTTTGAGAGGCGGCAGGGGATCGAAAGAAAAAGGCAAGTGAAAAAATATGAGGAGCCAAAAATAATTCAAGAAAAGAAAGTTTTATAGTACATAGAGGATGACATGCGGGTCCCATTTAGCAGCAGCGGTATCACCGTTTGAGAGGCGGCAGGGGATCGAAAGAAAAAGGTAAGTGACCAAATATGAGGTGCCAAAAATAATTCAAGAAAAGAAAGTTTTATAGTACATAGAGGATGACATGCGGGTCCCAGTTAGCATCAGCGGTATCACCGTTTGAGAGGCGGCAGGGGATCGAAAGAAAAAGGCAAGTGACCAAATTTGAGGTGCCAAAAAAAACTCCAAGAAAAGAAAGTTGATTGCACATAGAGGATGACATGCGGGTCCCATTTAGCAGCAGCGGTCTCAACGTTTCCAAGGCGGCAAGGGATCAAAAGAAAAAGGAAGTAGCCAGAAATCAGGGGGTCAAAAAACATCCAAGAATAGAAAGAATTTTGGTTCATAGAGGATGACATGCGGGACCCATGATCCTGCATCGTAAACGGCTCGATCGGAGAATGTTGAACGAGATGGCGCGATCTAGAAAAAAAACAATGCCAGAGAGGCTGCCATCTGGGCCCTACATCCCTCGGCGGTGCGGATTTGCGTTGACTCGGCCGGTGAACCCGAGATTTCGAGATGCACCACGTCCCGGGCCACCATACGCGACGTTTTGGCCGCTTTCGTCGGGCTAGGTGGCCTCAAAAACGAGAAAAAAAAAGTTTTGACATGCACCACGGAGGGACCCAAAATCGTCGGCCATGGTACACCAGCAACCACGACGCGACTTCAACTTCGTCGGCCATGGCAACTTTTCTTGTAGTGCCATCATTAAGATGAGGGTCAATGATTTTGATTGTAATGCTTTATATGATCTTGGTGCAAGTATTTCTGTTATGCCTAAGAAAATCTATGATATGCTTGACTTGCCACCATTGAAAAATTGTTATTTGGATGTTAATCTTGCTGATAATGCTATAAAGAAACCTTTGGGGAGGATTGATAATGTTCGTATTATGGTTAACAATAACCTTGTCCCCGTTGATTTTGTTGTCTTGGATATTGAATGCAATGCATCTTGTCCCATTATATTGGGAAGACCTTTTCTTCGAACTGTTGGTGCTACTATTGATATGAAGGAAGGTAATATTAAATATCAATTTCGTCTCAAGAAAAAGGTATGGAACACTTACCTAGAAAGAGAATTAAGTTACCTTATGATTCTATTATTAGAACAAATTATGATGTCGATGCTTCATCTCTTGATAATACTTGATTCACACTTTCTGCGCCTAGCTGAAAGGCGTTAAAGAAAATCGCTTATGGGAGACAACCCATGTTTTTACTACAGCACTTTTGTTTTATATTTGAGTCTTGGAAGTTGTTACTACTGTAGCAACCTCTCCTTATCTTTATTTTATTGCATTGTTGTGCCAAGTAAAGTCTTTGATAGTAAAGTCAATACTAGATTTGGATTACTGCGCAGAAACAGATTTCTTGCTGTCACGAATTTGGGTAGGGTTCTCTGTAGGTAACTCATAAAAATCTGCAAATTTACGTGCGTGATCCTCAGATATGTACGCAACTTTCATTCAATTTGAGCATTTTCATCTGAGCAAGTTAAGTGCCCCTGGAAAATTCGTCTTTATGGACTGTTCTGTTTTGATAGATTCTGCCTTTTATTTCGCATTGCCTGTTTTGCTATGTTTCAATTATGCACTAACCCTCTAATGAGTTTGTTTTGAGTTTGGTGTGGAGGAAGTTTTCAAGGGTCAAGAGAGGAGGATGATACAATATGATCAAGAAGAGTGAAAAGTCTAAGCTTGGGGATGCCCCCGTGGTTCATCCCTGCATATTTTAAGAAGACTCAAGCATCTAAGCTTGGGGATGCCCAAGGCATCCCCTTCTTCATCGACAACTTATCAGGTCACCTCTAGTGAAACTATATTTTTATTCAGTCACATCTTATGTGCTTTACTTGGAGCGTCTGTTTGTTTATTTTTGTTTTTGTTTGAATAAAGTCGGATCCTAGCATTCTTTATGTGGGAGAGAGACACGCTCCGCTGTTGCATATGAACACATGTGTTCTTAGCTTTATTCTTAATGTTCATTGCGAAGGTTGAACTACCTCGTTCATTGATATATGGTTGGAAACGGAAAATGCCGCATGTGGTAAATGGTATAATGTCTTGAATAATTTGATACTTGGCAATTGTTGTGCTCATATAGATCATGTTTAAGCTCTTGCATCATGTACTTTGCACCTATTAATGAATAACTACATAGAGCTTGTTAAAATTTGGTTTGCATGATTGGTCTCTCTAAGTCTAGACATTTTTTGGTTGAGGTGTTTGAACAACAAGGAGACAATGTAAAGTCTTATAATACATACAATATGTTCATATGTGAGTCTTGCTGCACCATTTCGTACTTGAGTTTGCTTCAAACAACCTTGCTAGCCTAGCCTTGTATTGAGAGGAATTCTTCTCGTGCATCCAAATCCTTGAGCCAAAAACTATGCCATTTGTGTCCACCATACCTACCTACCACATGGTATTTCTCTGCCATTCCAAAGTACATTACTTGAGTGCTACCTTTAAAATTCTATTCTTTGCCTTTACAATACATAGCTCATGGGAAAATAGCCTTAAAAACTATTGTGGTGAAGAATATGTACTTATGTATCTTATTTCTTAATAAGTTGTTTGTTGAGTGGTAACCATGTTTCTGGGGACGCCATCAATTTTTACCTTTGTTGAATATCATGTGAGTTGCTATGCATGTTCGTCTTGTCTGAAGTAAGGGAGATTTTCATGATCAAATGGTTTGAGTATGCATATTGTTAGAGAGGAACACTGGGCCGCTAACTAAAGCCATGAATCATGGTGGAAGTTTCAGTTTGGACATAAAACCTCAATCTCTTATGAGAATATTATCTGTTGTTGAATGCTTAAGCATTAAAAGAGGAGTCCATTATCTGTTGTCTATGTTGTCCCGGTATGGGTGTCTAAGTTGAGAATGATCAAAAGCGAGAAATCCAATGCGAACCTTCTTCTTAGACCCTTGTACAGGCGGCATAGAGGTACCCCTTTGTGACACTTGGTTGAAACATATGTTATGCAATGATAATCCGTGTTAATCCAAGCTAATTAGGACAAGGTGCGGGCACTATTAGTATTCTATGCATGAGGCTTGCAACTTATAAGATATCTTATACATAACACATATGATTTATTACTACCGTTGACAAAATTGTTTCTATGTTTTCAAAATGAAAAGCTCTAGCACAAAAATATTAATCCATGCTTCCCTCTGCAAAGGGCAATTCTTCTACTTTATTGTTGAGTCAGTTTACCTACTTGTTTCTATCTTAGAAGCAAACACTTGTGTAAATTGTGTGCATTGATTCTTACATGTTTACCTATTGCACTTGTTATATTACTTTGTGTTGACAATTATCCATGAGATATACATGTTGAAGTTGAAAGCAACCGCTGAAACTTATATCTTTCTTTGTGTTGTTTAAAAGCTTTCTACTAAGAATTTATTGCTTATGAGTTAACTGTTTTGCAAGTCTTATTGATGCTTGTCTTGAAAGTATTATTCATGAAAAGTCTTTGCTATATGATTCAGTTGTTTACTCATTGTCTTCATCATTGCTTCGAATCGCTGCATTCATCTCATGTGCTTTACAATAGTATTGATCAAGATTATGATAGCATGTCACTTCAGAAATTATCCTTGTTATCGTTTACCTACTCGAGGGCCAGTAGGAACTAAGCTTGGGGATGCTTGATACGTCTCAAACGTATCCATAATTTCTTATGTTCCATGCTACTTTTATGATGATACTCACATGTTTTATACATATTATATGTTATTATTATGCATTTTCTGGCACTAACCTATTGACGAGATGCCGAAGAGCCAGTTGCTGTTTTCTGCTGTTTTTGGTTTCAGAAATCCTACAAAGGAAATATTCTCGGAATTGGACGAAATCAACGCCCAGGGGCTTATTTTTCCACGAAGCTTCCAGAAGACCGAGGGAGAAATGAAGTGGGGCCACGGGGCGTCGCCACACTAGGGCGGCGCGGCCTAAGGGGGGCCCGCGCGGCCCTAGCGTGTGGGGCCCCCGTGACTCCTCCGACTCCGCCCTTCCGCCTACTTAAAGCCTTCGTCGCGAAACCCTCTGTACCGAGAGCCACGATACGGAAAACCTTCCAGAGACGCAGCCGCCGCCAATCCCATCTCGGGGGATTCAGGAGATCGCCTCCGGCACCCTACCGGAGAGGGGAATCATCTCCCGGAGGACTCTTCATCGCCATGATCGCCTCCGGATCGATGTGTGAGTAGTTCACCCCTGGACTATGGGTCCATAGCAGTAGCTAGATGGTTGTCTTCTCCTCGTTGTGCTATCATGTTAGATCTTGTGAGCTGCCTATCATGATCAAGATCATCTATTTGTAATCCTACATGTTGTGTTTGTTGGGATCCGATGAATATTGAATACTATGTCAAATTGATTATCAATCTATCATATATGTTGTTTATGTTCTTGCATGCTCTCCGTTGCTAGTAGAGGCTCTGGCCAAGTTGATACTTGTAACTCCAAGAGGGAGTATTTATGCTCGATAGTGGGTTCATGCCTCCATTAACTCTGGGACAGTGACAGAAAGTTCTAAGGTTGTGGATGTGCTGTTGCTGCTAGGGATAAAACATCGATGCTTTGTCTAAGGATATTTGTGTTGATTACATTACGCACCATACTTAATGCAATTGTCTGTTGCTTGCAACTTAATACCGGAAGGGGTTCGGATGATAACCTGAAAGTGGACTATTTAGGC
This sequence comes from Lolium perenne, assembly GCF_019359855.2. Taxonomy (NCBI): domain Eukaryota; kingdom Viridiplantae; phylum Streptophyta; class Magnoliopsida; order Poales; family Poaceae; genus Lolium; species Lolium perenne. The sequence goes on from NC_067248.2 coordinate 156,901,276, forward strand.
ATAGATGCATGCTGGATGGCGGTCTATGTACTTTGTCGTAATGCCCTGATTAAATCTCATAGTACTCATCATGATATATGTATGTGCATTGTTATGCCTTCTTTATTTGTAAATTGCCCAACTGTAATTCGTTCACCCAACATGCTATTTATCTTATGGGAGAGACACCACTAGTGAACTGTGGACCCCGGCCCATTCTTTACATCTGAAATACAATCTACTGCAATTGTTCTTTACTGTTCTTCGCAAACAAACATCATCTTCCACACTATACATCTAATCCTTTGTTACAGCAAGCCGGTGAGATTGACAACCTCACTGTTACGTTGGGGCAAAGTATTTTGATTGTGTTGTGCAGGTTCCACGTTGGCGCCGGAATCCCTGGTGTTGCGCCGCACTACACTTCACCGCCATCAACCTTCAACGTGCTTCTTGGCTCCTACTGGTTCGATAAACCTTGGTTTCTTACTGAGGGAAACTTGCTTCTATACGCATCATACCTTCCACTTGGGGTTCCCAACGGACGTGTGCTTTACGCGTATCAAGGTGGCGGTCTCTGGAAGCTTCTATCTTGCACGGATCTTCTCGTCCGCGGTTAAGATCGGACGCGAGAGAGATTGGGCGTGGTTCTGAGTGTCTGGCGACGTCCGGGGCAGGCTTATCGACAACGAGATCGTGGCCTACTGGCTCCGCCCCGCTGTCGAGCTCGGAGACGATGACGACGAAGCCTATTCTTTTCGCACGATTCTTGATGCACGTGAAACGGTATTTGGACGTGGGCTGGACTGCTCCTGGGCTTCAACGTGGGCTGTTGCTGGGTTGTAGAGGTGGTGCTGGTCCTGGGCTGCTGCTGGGCTGCACGGCCAGGTCTGGTAAGTTTCCCTCTCTATTCCTTTTTCAAATTCTGTTTTATATTTTCTGTTTTCTATTTTGTTGTTTGAATTCAAATTTGAATTATGTTTTGTTTTGCAGGTTCTAGAATATTTGAATATCAAAACAATTTGATAATGCTACCTACTGTATGGTTTTTTTTATATAAATAACCATATTATAATTGATTTATTTTGTGTTCTTATGAGACATAATCCAAAATTCAAAATAGTTATGAATTTACGGTTCATTTAAATTGCTTTTGAATTTAAGAATCAAATCTGTTTAAATCATTTGGAATTTAGAACATGTGCAAGGTGAACATATTATAATTTTCTAGTGCTTAACCATAATGATTACTCACATACAATTTAATTATGGCTAGGGTTTAATCAAATGGAAAAAGGGTATGGAATTGGTTCATGATTTTATGTGTATGATAGTTCTTAGGGTTTAAGAAGATGATTTGTTAATCTCTATGATTACTAATCTTGACTCACAAATTTTAGTTTAACTCAATTAAGATAAATCCTATGCTCCTCAAATTCAATTCACTTGCTAAGGTGATGGTCCAGACTATGATATATTTTTCCTATTTGGTTAACTAAGCAATTTACTTGTAATACCAAATAGAATTGGATATTTGTTTCCCTCTACTCACCATATGGCATTTAGTCCTAAGTATATATGGCTTTGTTTATACTTGTGATCAATGATACACAAGTTAGTACATATTATTTTATGTGGAGCTAATCCTATGTGAAAGGACTAGGGTTTTGGTGATGCTTCATTATTTGAATTGTAAAATAGGCATGATGCATGGTAGGTTCTACTTATAATCCCAAGTAATCCATGGATTGGAATTCAATGTGATCTAGGGTTTTAGTGGTGATCACTAATAGGATATGGCTCTCACCTCCAAGATTAAAGGTTGGTTTGAACAAGTAAGATTGAATACTACTCTAGTATTCTCTAGGATAGACATGGCTATGGTTAGCATCTATAATCTCTCTCACTTCTAAATGTCTTGAAATAGCCTAAGGTCCTACTCAAGAGATGATGATACGATCCTCTGAATATATGGTTTGCCTAGGGATTCTACCTTGGTATCTTATGTAGCTTGTTCTTCTGGAAATCTGATAAAACCTGCATCTTGTGGTATGCCTCCACCTCCTAGCTTCTTCATCTTGATCCTAGCTAATGCACAAGGAAGGTCTCAAGGTTTTGGTTTCCTTGTAGCATGGTACAAGATGACCAAATGGATGAAGGGTGTGGCTCCTTTTATAGGCTTGGGCAAGCTCTAGTATCATGACACATAGGTGGGTGACTCTTGTTTTGGTTTGATGAGTAAGGTGCTTGGTTGTCATGCCCTCATCCATAGAAATCCTTTGAGCATGAGGTGGCAAGTCTTGGGATGCAAGTCATGTAGATATTTTCATCCTATGTGGCATGATCATTATCATCTCATATGATTTATATTTGGATGGCCAAGTGGCATTTGTTACTAAAATATCTTGTGGATGGTTTTATTATTGTGGATGAGTCACTATATCATATTTGATTGGATTTACATTATAATATTGGTCAAAAGGTCAAGGTTCAATGTTATTCCTCAATTTTGGATAGTTGGTGTTTGAATTCACAAAGGCATGATCATATGAGTTTCAAAATACTCATAGTTAGTTTTATTCAAATAGTTTGAACTATAATTCGTAATGTAAATGGATTTAGTTTTATGATATTTCATATATTTAATAAGTCATGATTTAAATTAGAATGTGTGGCTTTTATGCACTTAAGACCTTGTGGTTTACCTTAATTGGTAATAAGTTTGTTGGAAGTGAATTAATTACACACAAAGGTAGTTGCTAACTTGTAAGTGTTAATAAGTTAGGGTTTGATTCTTAAAGAATGTGTTGTTGTAAGGAATACCATCTTGAGATCTTTTATAAGATCTTGTAATTGACCCTTACTTAAGGTGTTGTTTGTTGTAAATCTATTTTCATTTGATCTGGCCCATAGATCAAATCATCTCTACCCAAAACAAGTTTATAGCGCTTGACTTGATGATCTACTTCAATTCCAGCAAGTCAAGTGAAACTTCAGTTACTGTGGTAAGTTTTATTTGAAAGTGCGAAAATTCCCCGGATTTTCTATGCATGAATGCAATGCACACTTTGGTGTTCTCTCATTTTGTAGCCTCTAAACCTGGGATATTACAGCCTCTCCCCCTTAAACTGAACTTCATCCCGAAGTTCGAATGCTCTCATGTTTCGGAATGTTGAACTGACTTGAACAGATCACAATCCTTCAATCTCCATGGTGATCTCAGTAGATATAATTGGATATATCCCTTATCTAGATCCTTCCTGGAGTCTTCTGATGTCTGGCACTGATACTTTCTTTAATTCTATGATTTCATCCAACACTCTAAGCTTCTAGTCTTACTCTTCAAATATCCTTGGTTTAGGACATCTTATTGTGCTAATGGACTTTACTTATGGGTTGTGATGACAGCTTCCTATCTGAGTACCCAAAGATTGGTTCTATCAGCTGCGGTGCCCAAACCTTAATTCTAAAAGATTTGTTTAAGGTAGGGTATTGTTTTCCCTTACTACCATAACGAAAGTAATGGTACTTAGTAAGGTATTTACAATAGGCATGGTCTTGGTGGTTTATTCCTACGAATGGATCAGACTCATTTAGTCCATCCAGTCATGGCTTCTAGTTTATACTAGTTGTCCTCCGACATCTTCTTCATCCAACTTCATTATCTTAGACTTACTTGAGCTCTTCTACTTTTGAGTAATTATTCATTACCCACTCAAGTTAGGGTCTAACCCTAAATTCTTCGAGATAAAAAACCTCGGCTTCTAGTCTGACATCCTCCTGAGAGTACTTTGATATGGATACTTCCCAACAACCTTATAAAACTAAGATTGATCTTCCTCTTAGTTCAGACTTTCTTCTTCATCATTCATACTCCAAATCATGTTTTTATACTTCTCCTTCAGCCTTCCTCTCCCCCTTGGAGTTTACTAATGATCTTTAAACTCCTTTTCCTCTAATCATTAAACTCCAATGTTAGAAGATTGGTCTTGGTCTGGCTTATTGTTTGTACTTTTCTAGAGTCTCACGAAGAATTCTTGGCGGTGTATCCACACAGTTGTGGGTATCCGATGTGAATCCTCCGACTAAATGTTTACCAGCTACGGAATACCAGCTGCAGAATACCAGCTGCGGAATCCCCCTTTCTTTTATGGTAAAGAAATGTTCAAGCTGCGGACTATTTGATGCCAGCTGCAGACTATCTAGCACCAGATGTTGCTTATTGGATACCAGCTCTGGCTATGTTATGGTTCTAGTCAGCATCTACCTACCAGATGCGGATACCTTTATAGTTTTAGTTAAGATCTACATTACTTCCAATACTTCTTCTTCAAGTTTATTCTATATCAGCTACGGTCTTGTTATATCGATTGCGACTTCACTTGTCTATTTCCCTTCTTTTAGGGTTTGTTTTAAAAGATAACCACTTGTTGACACTATGAAAATAGTATCGTAAGTGACTTCACTTGAATTCCCTTCTTCCTTAATGAGTAGGGCTCCATAACTACTACTCCATATTTACTATTTTTCTCACTTTCATGGTATTTCCATGGTGAAATACTCCTTAATTAAGGATAAAAGTGAGTTTTGATTGGTCCTTCCTTCGGAGTATTGTGGTTACTTCCCACAACTTTACTTCCTTCTTCTAGTGAACCTTCATCTTGTCTTCAAAATCTTCAGAATTCGCCACTTCCTCACACGAATACCTTTACCCTCTAGACCTATAACATCAAGTAAGAGCTTGATATTGCAACATGCATTTGCATATCAAAGTCAAACTTCATGTATGGATCTAGTCAATCAATGAAGATTCAAGAAAATCCAAGAAGATCCAGCTTTGTGCTTATAATACACATCCTTATATGCCTGAATATAGTAGTTGGGTAAGACATCCCTAAACATCAGGCTCAGATGTGTAGTATATAACACCACATAAGATGGGTTTAGGTTGTGATACTTAGCACATATATATAGATTCGTACTATTTGCCTCAATATTTACCTCGATTGCTCACTTGCAATCAAATAAACTTGAGCAAATTGGTCCAGAATAGTTGTGGTTGACCTTCCTTGGGAAGTACTAACTTACCTTCCATTTAATTGAAAACTAACCTCACATGATCTCTTGAGACCATAACATGGCTACTCTCAACACCTGATTGTTAAAGTTTACCACCAATAACTCCAACTTTCTCTATAAGCAATGCTCTAATAAAGCCTTCTTCCGACTATCATTTATGGTTCGAGCATACTTGACACAGTTTCCAGGATTTTAAGGCCTAAGTTTTTCGAACTATTCCCTAAATCCTACTCCTTATCATCCTTTTGTTATCGTACTTATGATGGTCTACTCCATCACATCATGACTCTCAAGTGAATCATATATGATTACCAACTCTACCATGAAAAGTAGACTTATATAACTCCTATCACTCTTCCTTACCTCCCATGATTGACTCATCATAGGTATATACTATCTTATATTACTTATCTACCTTACTTAACATCAGTCATTTGACATTTTAAACGACTCTTACTTAACCATAACTTGCGTTGGTATACTTCTTCCAATAGGATATCTTCCTTGTGGTTGTATCCTCTCTTTGGACTACCATGTATTGTATACCAACTGTGGTCTACTACCACCCATTATCTTAAGCTCCATTGATGTTCTAATTATTTGGAATCAAGCAAGATAACTAATCAACTATACTTAAGAAAGATAGATAAGAAAATTGACTCAAGTGTGTCAGGATTATTCTCAGGTGAATACCCATCTGAAGTCAAAAGAATAGTTGGTTTAGCATAGTTGTCTTAGCTAATACAACTTCCTATAGACACTACCAAACCTATAGGCCTCCTTTAAAGGGTTTTAATCCTAGGGTCAAAGCATTTGCTCTAATACCAGCTGCGGTGACCCAGCGTACCACTGCATGGTGTAGTACACAAGTCGTTGACATAACACAAGTGAAACACCGTTCCACTCATATTACATCTCTCAGAGTGGTACAACAGAAACATATGCGAGTCCAAGGTATGTCTATAGAAGGATACACAAGCTGTTTACAGAAGATCAACACAGCACCTACTTTACAGTGAGGTAAAACTTCAAATAAAGCTCCAGAAGAACGACTCGTAGTCTAAGCTATTGCTAACTCAAGCTTTTAGAGATATCTGGCTTACTACAGAATTCTAGCTACTTAGGTGCTAGGATTAGGGAAAGGTTCCCTTCTAGTACTAGTCTAAGTTTCCACTCTAGCTGATGCACAAGTTGATGATACGTCTCCAACGTATCTATAATTTCTGATGTTCCATGCTTGTTTTATGACAATACCTACATGTTTTGCTCACACTTTATAATGTTTTTATGCGTTTTCCGGAACTAACCTATTAACAAGATGCCTGATGTCTACGCCCCCTCCTTTTCCTGTAGACAGTGTTGGGCCTCCAAGAGCAGAGGTTTGTAGAACAGCAGCAAGTTTTCCCTTAAGTGGATCACCCAAGGTTTATCGAACTCAGGGAGGAAGAGGTCAAAATATCCCTCTCATGCAACCCTGCAACCACAAAGCAAGAAGTCTCTTGTGTCCCCAACACACCTAATAGGTGCACTAGTTCGGCGAAGAGATAGTGAAATACAGGTGGTATAAATAAGTAGTAGCAACGGCACCAGAAAAGTGCTTTGCCCAGGACAAGAACAAGCGGTAGTAACGCAGCAGTAGTAACGCAAAGAAAACAAGAAACAAGCAGCGATAGCAGTATTTAGGAACAAGGCCTAGGGATTACACTTTCACTAGTGGACACTCTCAACATTGATCGCATAATAAATAACTCTTTCTCATATGTGCTACATACACTCTTTTGTTGGATGATGAACACATTGCGTAGGATTACACGAACCCTCAATGCCGGAGTTAACAAGCTCCACAATTCAATGTTCATATTTAAATAACCTTAGAGCATAATAGATCATTGCAAAATAAACCAAGAACTAACATAGTGCACACACTGTCCACATTACACTATGAAGGAGGAATAGATCACATCAATACTATCATAATGATAATTAACTCCACAATCTACAAGAGATCATGATCATAGCCTACGACAAGAACCACATGGTGCACACACTAGTCACCTTTACACCATGCAGGTGGAATAGACTACTTTAAAAACATCACATGAGTAGCACACAACTAGTAGCGATACAAAGCTCATATGAATCTCAATCATGTAAAGCAGCTCATGAGATCATTGTATTGAAGTACATAGGAGAGAGATTAACCACATAGCTACCGGTACAGCCCCGAGCCTCGATGGAGAACTACTCCCTCCTCATGGGAGCAGCAGCGGTGGTGAAGATGGCGGTGGAGATGGCAGCGGTGTCGATGGAGAAGCCTTCCGGGGGCACTTCCCCGTCCCGGCGGCGTGCCGGAACAGAGACTCTTGTCCCCTAGATCTTGGCTTCGCGATGGCGGCGGCTCTGGAAGGTTTCTGTGGGTTTCGTCGAACGTATCAGGATTTTCGCGACGGAGGCTTTAAATAGGCGGAAGGACAGCTTCGGAGGGGGCCTGGGGCCACCACACCATAGGGCGGCGCGGCCCCCCTCTGGCCGCGCCAGGGTGTAGTGTGGGGCCCCCAGGGCTTCCCTCTGGCGGCTCTCGGGTGTTCTGGATGCTTCCGGGCAAAATAGGAACCTGGGCATTGATTTCGTCCGATTCCGAGAATATTTCGTTACTAGGATTTCTGAAACCAAAAATAGCAGAAAACAGCAACTGGCACTTCGGCATCTTGTTAATAGGTTAGTTCCAGAAAATGCACGAATATGACATAAAGTATGCATAAAACATGTAGATATCATCAATAATGTGGCATGGAACACAAGAAATTATCGATACGTCGGAGACGTATCAGCATCCCCAAGCTTAGTTCTGCTCGTCTCGAGCAGGTAAAACGATAACAAAGATAATTTCTGGAGTGACATGCCATCATAACCTTGATCATACTATTTGTAAACATATGTAATGAATGCAGCGATAAAAACAATGGTAATGACATGAGTAAACAAATGAATCATAAAGCAAAGACTTTTCATGAATAGTACTTAAAGACAAGCATCAATAAGTCTTGCATAAGAGTTAACTCATAAAGCAATAATTCATAGTAAAGCGTTGAAGCAACACAATGGAAGATTAAGTTTCAGCGGTTGCTTTCAACTTGTAACAAGTATATCTCATGGATAGTTGTCAACATAGAGTAATATAACAAATGCAATATGCAAGTATGTAGGAATCAATGCACAGTTCACACAAGTGTTTGCTTCTTGAGGTGGAGAGAAATAGGTGAACTGACTCAACAATGAAAGTAAAAGAATGGTCCTCCATAGAGGAAAAGCATCGATTGCTATATTTGTGCTAGAGCTTTTATTTTGAAAACATAAAGAGAGCATAAAAATAAAGTTTTGAGAGGTGTATGTTGTTGTCAACGAATGGTAGCGGGTACTCTAACCCCCTTGCCAGACAAACCTTCAAAGAGCGGCTCCCATTTTATTTTATTTTTGGATGGCACTCCTTCCAACCTTTCTTTCACAAACCATGGCTAACCAAATCCTCGGGTGCCTGCCAACAATCTCATACCATGAAGGAGTGCCTTTTTATTTTAGTTTTATTATGATGACACTCCTCCCAACCTTTGCTTACACAAGCCATGGCTAACCGAATCCTTCGGGTGCCGTCCAACAATCACATACCATGGAGGAGTGTCTATTTTTGTTAATTAATTTGGGACTGGGAATCCCATTGCCAGCTCTTTTTGCAAAATTATTGGATAAGCGGATGAAGCCACTAGTCCATTGGTGAAAGTTGCCCAACAAGATTGAAAGATAAACACCACATACTTCCTCATGAGCTATAAAACATTGACACAAATCAGAGGTGATAAATTTTGAATTGTTTAAAGGTAGCACTCAAGCAATTTACTTTGGAATGGCAGGAAATACCATGTAGTAGGTAGGTATGGTGGACACAAATGGCATAGTGTTGTTTGGCTCAAGGATTTGGATGCATGAGAAGTATTCCCTCTCGATACAAGGTTTAGGCTAGCAAGGTTGTTTGAAACAAACACAAGGATGAACCGGTACAGAAAAACTCACATAAAAGACATATTGAAAACATTATAAGACTCTACACCGTCTTCCTTGTTGTTCAAACTCAATACTAGAAATTATCTAGACTTTAGAGAGACCAAATATGCAAACCAAATTTTAGCATGCTCTATGTATTTCTTCATTAATGGGTGCAAAGCATATGATGCAAGAGCTTAAACATGAGCACAACAATTGCCAAGTATCACATTACCCAAGACATTATAGCAATTTACTACATGAATCATTTTCCAATTCCAACCATATAACAATTTAACGAAGAAGAAACTTCGCCATGAATACTATGAGTAGAAACTAAGGACATACTTGTCCATATGCTACAGTGGAGCGTGTCTCTCTCCCACAAAGTGAATGCTAGGATCCATTTTATTCAAAAAAAACAAAAACAAAAACAAACCGACGCTCCAAGCAAAGCACATAAGATGTGATGGAATAAAAATATAGTTTCAGGGGAGGAACCTGATAATATTGTCGATGAAGAAGGGGATGCCTTGGGCATCCCCAAGCTTAGACGCTTGAGTCTTCTTGATATATGCAGGGGTGAACCACCGGGGCATCCCCAAGCTTAGAGCTTTCACTCTCCTTGATCATAGTATATCATCTCCTCTCTTGATCCTTGAAAACTTCCTCCACACCAAACTCGAAACAACTCATTAGAGGGTTAGTGCACAATAAAAATTAACATGTTCAGAGGTGACACACTCATTCTTAACACTTCTGGACATTGCATAAAGCTACTGGACATTAATGGATCAAAGAAATTCATCCCACATAGCAAAAGAGGCAATGCGAAATAAAAGGCAGAATCTGTCAAAACAGAACAGTTCGTAAAGATGAATTTTAAAATGGCACCAGACTTACTCAAATGAAAATGCCCAAATTGAATGAAAGTTGCGTACATATCTGAGGATCACGCACGTAAATTGGCTTAATTTTCTGAGCTACCTACAGGGAATTAGGCCCAGATTCGTGACAGCAAAGAAATCTGTAACTGCGCAGTAATCCAAATCTAGTATGAACTTTTCTATCAACGACTTTACTTGGCACAACAAAACACAAAACTAAGATAAGGAGAGGTTGCTACAGTAGTAAACAACTTCCAAGACACAAAATAAAAACAAAGTACTATAGCAAAATAACACATGGGTTATCTCCCAAGAAGTTCTTTCTTTATAGCCATTAAGATGGGCTCAGCAGTTTTAATGATGCACTCGCAAGAAATAATATTCGAGGCAAAAGAGAGCATCAAGAGGCAAATTCAAAACACATTTAAGTCTAACATGCTTCCTATGCATAGGAATCTTGTAAATAAACAAGTTCATGAAGAGCAAAGTAACAAGCATAGGAAGATAAAACAAGTGTAGCTTCAAAAATTTCAGTACATAGAGAGGTGTTTTAGTAACATGAAAATTTCTACAACCATATTTTCCTCTCTCATAATAACTTTCAGTAGCAACATGAGCAAACTCAACAATATAACTATCACATAAAGCATTCTTATCATGAGTCTCATGCATAAAATTATTACTCTCCACATAAGCATAATCAATTTTATTAGTAGTTGTAGTGGGAGCAAATTCAACAAAGTAGCTATCATTATTATTCTCATCGTCAAATATAGGAGGTATAGTATCATCAAAGAAAATTTTCTCGTCAATGCTTGGGGGACTAAAAATATCATGCTCATCAAAGCCAGCTTCCCCAAGCTTAGAATTTTCCATATCATTAGCAACAATGGTGTTCAAAGCGTTCATACTAATATCATTGCTACTAGCATGCAAATAAGATTCCATAGGTTTTTTTAATTTTCGCATTAAACCATTCATGTCTTGACTCAGGAAATAGAATAAAAAGCTCACAGATGTTTTCCATTATGCCTTACTAGTGTAAACAAGAAACAAAAAGATGCAATTGCAGGATCTAAAGGAAATAGCTTCGAGTACTTACAATGCGCCGGAAAATAGCTTAGTAGCCGAGATCCGGAGTGTGAGTACTTTTTACCTTTCCTCCCCAGCAACGGCGCCAGAAAATAGCTTGCTGTCCACAACTGGCGCGTAGTTGACGTGGGAGGTTTAATGGCGGTTGACGGGCTTGGTGGAGTGTCTTGATTCGTCCCCGGCAACGGCGCCAGAAAATAGCTTGATGTCTACGCCCCCTCCTTTTCCTGTAGACAGTGTTGGGCCTCCAAGAGCAGAGGTTTGTAGAACAGCAGCAAGTTTTCCCTTAAGTGGATCACCCAAGGTTTATCGAACTCAGGGAGGAAGAGGTCAAAGATATCCCTCTCATGCAACCCTGCAACCACAAAGCAAGAAGTCTCTTGTGTCCCCAACACACCCAATAGGTGCACTAGTTCGGCGAAGAGATAGTGAAATACAGGTGGTATAAATAAGTAGTAGCAACGGCACCAGAAAAGTGCTTTGCCCAGGACAGTAAACAAGCAGTAGTAACGCAGCAGTAGTAACGCAGTAAAACAGTAAACAAGCAGCGATAGCAGTATTTAGGAACAAGGCCTAGGGATTACACTTTCACTAGTGGACACTCTCAACATTGATCGCATAATAAATAACTCTTTCTCATATGTGCTACATACACTCTTTTGTTGGATGATGAACACATTGCGTAGGATTACACGAACCCTCAATGCCGGAGTTAACAAGCTCCACAATTCAATGTTCATATTTAAATAACCTTAGAGCATAATAGATCATTGCAAAATAAACCAAGAACTAACATAGTGCACACACTGTCCACATTACACTATGAAGGAGGAATAGATCACATCAATACTATCATAATGATAATTAACTCCACAATCTACAAGAGATCATGATCATAGCCTACGACAAGAACCACATGGTGCACACACTAGTCACCTTTACACCATGCAGGAGGAATAGACTACTTTAAAAACATCACATGAGTAGCACACAACTAGTAGCGATACAAAGCTCATATGAATCTCAATCATGTAAAGCAGCTCATGAGATCATTGTATTGAAGTACATAGGAGAGAGATTAACCACATAGCTACCGGTACAGCCCCGAGCCTCGATGGAGAACTACTCCCTCCTCATGGGAGCAGCAGCGGTGATGAAGATGGCGGTGGAGATGGCAGCGGTGTCGATGGAGAAGCCTTCCGGGGGCACTTCCCCGTCCCGGCGGCGTGCCGGAACAGAGACTCCTGTCCCCCAGATCTTGGCTTCGCGATGGCGGCGGCTCTGGAAGGTTTCTGTGGGTTTCGTCGAACGTATCAGGGTTTTCGCGACGGAGGCTTTAAATAGGCGGAAGGGCAGCTTCGGAGGGGGCCTGGGGCCACCACACCATAGGGCGGCGCGGCCCCCCCTCTGGCCGCGCCAGGGTGTAGTGTGGGGCCCCTGTGGCTTCCTCTCCGCGGCTCTCGGGTGTTCTGGATGCTTCCGGGCAAAATAGGAACCTGGGCGTTGATTTCGTCCGATTCCGAGAATATTTCGTTACTAGGATTTCTGAAACCAAAAACAGCAGAAAACAGCAACTGGCACTTCGGCATCTTGTTAATAGGTTAGTTCCAGAAAATGCACGAATATGACATAAAGTATGCATAAAACATGTAGATATCATCAATAATGTGGCATGGAACATAAGAAATTATCGATACGTCGGAGACGTATCAATGCCACAGTGCCAGTTCCTGTTTTCTGTTGTTTTTGGTTCCAGAAAGGCTGTTCGGGCAATATTCTCGGAATTCGACGAAACGAAGACCCAGAATCTTATTTTTCCCGGAAGACCCCAGAACACCGAAGGAGAGTCGGAGGCGGGCCAGAGGGCCACCACACAATAAGGGGGCGCGGCCCCAGGCCTGGCCGCGCCAGCCTACTGTGTGGGCCCCCCAGGCACCCTCCTGCGCCGCCTCTTCGCCTATAAGACCCCTTTCGACCTAAAAACATGATACCAATTGACGAAACTCCAGAAAGACTCCAGGGGCGCCGCCGCCATCGCGAAACTCCAATTCGGGGGACAGAATCTCTGTTCCGGCACGCCGCCGGGACGGGGAAGTGCCCCCGGAAGCCATCTCCATCGACGTCACCGCCTCCATCATGCTCCGTGAGTAGTTCCCCCATGGACTACGGGTTCTAGCTGTAGCTAGTTGGTACTCTCTACCCCATGTACTTCAATACAATGATCTCATGAGCTGCCTTACATGATTGAGATTCATCTGATGTAATCGGTGTTGTGTTTGTTGGGGTCTGATGGATTGTTACATTATGATTAGTCTATCTATAAAGTTTGTGAAGTTATTGTTGCTGCAATCTTGTTGTGTTTAATGCTTGTCACTAGGGCCCGAGTGGCATGATCTTAGATTTAAGCTCTATACTTATTGCTTAGATTGTATCTACAAGTTGTTTGCACATGTCTATGTCCGGAACCCGAGGCCCCAGAGTGACAGCAACTGGGATAACTGGAGGGGAAGGCTTAGATATGAGGATCACATGTTTTCACGGAGTGTTAATGCTTTGCTCCGGTGCTCTATTAAAAGGAGTACCTTAATTTCCAGTAGATTCCCTAGAGGCCCGGCTGCCACCGGCTGGTAGGACAAAAGATGTTATGCAAGTTTCTCATTGCGAGCACGTATGACTATATATGGAAAACATGCCTACATGATTAATAATCTTGATGTTCTGTCTTAATGCTATTTCAATCCTATCAATTGCCCAACTGTAATTTGTTCACCCAACACTTGTTATTGGAGAGTTACCACTAGTGTAGATAGCTGGCAACCCCGGTCCATCTTTCATCATCATATACTTGTTCCTACATGTCATTGGAAGTAGTATCAACTATTTTCTGGTGCCATTGCTCTCATATTACTGCTGCTGTGTTACTGTTACTACTGCTCTCATATTACTGCTGCTTTCACATCACCCCTGTTACTAGTGCTTTTCCAGGTGCAGCTGAATTGACAACTCAGTTGTTAAGGCTTATAAGTATTCTTTACCTCCCCTTGTGTCGAATCAATAAATTTGGGTTTTACTTCCCTCGAAGACTGTTGCGATCCCCTATACTTGTGGGTCATCAAGACTATTTTCTGGCGCCGTTGCCGGGGAGGCATAGCTCTACTCATAAGTTCACCTGGGGAGTACACTCCACCTCTCTCTCTGTTTTATTTTATTTTGTTTTGCTTAGTTTACTTTTGTCTAGTTTATTTGTGCTTAGTTTATTTCTGTCTAGTATTATTTTGCCTAGTTTACTTTTGTCTAGTTTGTTTTTGTTTTGTTTTACTTTTATCATATACCCAAAAATCCATAAAAATTTGAAAAACCGAAAAATTAAAAACTGTTGTTATGGGAGAACCCACAACCTATTTGGAGCTTATTGAATTATATGATAATTATAGAGAATCAAGAACGGGAAAAGTTATGAGTGCTGTGATAGAAAAACTGAATACAATTGCTAAAATCTTGCTTAAATGCCATGATATAAACTGTTGCTCTAAACAGGATACTAAACATCTTAAATTTCAATGTGGCTTTAGTGAGGAAGTTTTAACTAAGAACTATAATTTGAATAGCTATATGCATTTTGGGTTCGAAGAGGTAGAACAATTTGTCATATCTATGGGAGCCTCTGAGATAGAATCCTTCATGTCTAAAAATTATGAAACTTGTGTTGTTTGTAAGGACCTTAAAGATTATGTCTTTTCTATCCTTAATTTTTGCATAGAAAGTTATAGTGATAACCCTTATATCATTGATTATAAAGAGAGACTCATTAATGCACAAGAATGCACTCACAATTTGCAGGAACCTGTGGAAGAGGAAATTGATGAACCTGAAAGCTCATTGGATGAAAAAGAAGAGGAGAGTGATGAACAAAATGAGGAAGAATGGATTAGCTACCCATGCCAACCTTCTAATGAGAGTAACTCTTTATCTCTTACACTATTTGATTGTCCTCCATGCTTACCAAAGGAGGATGAATGTTATGTTCCTGTGGATTCTCTTGAAATATTCCCTATGAGTAAAACTTGTGAGAATAATTATGCTACTATTATTCACGATAATCCATGCTATTTTGATAAATCTTATGATAATGCTTTGTTTGTGCCTGATGTCGAAATGCATGGTACTAAAGAGTTTTGCTTGGCAAATGTTTATGATAAATCTTTAGATGATGGTCCTATGTTACTTGATAATATTAATTGTACTACTAATGAAAATGGGATTGGAGAGGTCTTGACTTTATCTAGGAGTCCCATATCTATTGAGATTTATCAATCATCTTGTTATATTATTGATAAAAGTGGGTTTGAAAGTTTTAATCCCGCTATTTTTGAGCTTGATAAAAATTAAATGCTATGGATCATGAGAAACATGCTTTATGTGATAGTTATATTGTTGAGTTTGTTCATGAAGCTACTGAAAATTATTATGAGAGAGGAAAATGTGGTTGTAGAAATTTGCATGGTACTAAAACACCTCTCTATATGCTGAAAATTTTGAAGTTACTCTTGTTTTATCTTCTTATGCTTGTCACTTTGTTCTTCATGAATTGATTTGTGTACAAGATTCCTATGCATAGGAAGCGGGTTAGACTTAAATTTGTTTCATACTTGCTTTTTGATGCTCTCTTTTGCTTCAACTCTCATCCTTATGTGAGCATCATTAAAATTGCTGAGCCCATCTTAATGGTTATAAAGAAAGAACTTCTTGTGAGATAACCCATGTTTTTATTTTGCTACTGTTTTGTTGTGTCTTGGAAGTTGTTACTACTGTAGCAACCTCTCCTTATCTTTATTTTATTGCATTGTTGTGCCAAGTGAAGTCTCTAATAGAAGGTTGATACTAGATTTGGATTTCTGCGCAGAAACAGATTTTTATCTGTCACGAATTTGGGCAGGGCTCTCTGTAGGTATCTCAGAAAAATCCGTAAATTTACGTGCGTGTTCCTCAGATATGTACGCAACTTTCATTAGTTTTGAGTTTTCTGATTTGAGCAACGGAAGTACCTCTTAAAAATTCGTGTTTACTGGCTGTTCTGTTTTGACAGATTATGTCTGTGTTTTTTGCATTGTCTCTTGTGGACTTTAAGTGAGGCTTTCTAGACGTGAAGAGCTGTAGCTAATGTTTTATTGAGTTCTTGCAATGTGTCACTACAGGACTGAAGTGGATTAAAGTTTTTTTTTAGTACTAACCCCTCTAATGAAGTTTATGAGAAGTTTAGTGTGGCAGAAGTTTTCAAGGGTCAAGAGAGGAGGATGATATATGATTAAGAAGAGTGAAAAGTCTAAGCTTGGGGATGCCCCCGTGGTTCATCCCTGCATATTTCAAGAAGACTCAAGCGTCTAAGCTTGGGGATGCCCAAGGCATCCCCTTCTTCATCAACAATTTATCAGGTTTCTTCTATTGAAACTATATTTTTATTCGGTCACATCATATGTGCTTTTACTTGGAGCGTCTGTTTGTTTTTATTTTTGTTTGTGTTTGAATAAATTCGGATCCTAGCAATCCTTGTGTGGGAGAGAGACACGCTCCGCTTTTTCATATGAACACTGGTGTTCTTAGCTTTATTTTAATGTTCATGGCGGAGTTGAAAACTGCTGCATTTATCGATATTTGGTTGGAAACAGAAAATGCTTCATATTGTCTTGAATAATTTGATAATTGGCAATTGTTTTGAGCTCTCAAGTAAATCATGTTTAAGCTCTTGCATCATGTAGTTAAAACCTATTAGTGGAGAACTACCGTAGAGCTTGTTGAAATTGGTTTGCATGATTGGTCTCTCTAAGGTCTAGATATTTTTTGGTAAAAGTGTTTGAGCAACAAGGAAGACAGTGTAGAGTCTTATGATGCTTGCAATTTGTTCTTATGTAAGTTTTGCTATACCGGTTCATACATGTGTTTGCTTCAAACAACCTTGCTAGCCAAAGCCTTGTACTGAGAGGAAATACTTCTCGTGCATCCAAAAACCTTGAGCCAAAACCTATGCCATTTGTGTCCACCATATCTACCTACTATGTGGTATTTCCTGCCATTCCAAGTAAATACTTCATGTGCTACCTTTAAACAATTCAAAAGCTATTATCTCTTATTTGTGTCAATGTTTTAAAGCTCATGAGGAAGTATGTGGTGTTTTATCTTTCGATCTTGTCATTTACTTCGGACAGACTTTCCCCAATGGACTAGTGGCATATCCGCTTATCCAATAATTTTGCAAAAAGAGCTGGCAATGGGGTTCCCAGCCCCAATTAATTAACTTGCATTAATAATTCTCTTCACATGTTTTGCCCTGATCTATCAGTAAGCAACTTAATTTTGCAAATAGACACTCCTTCATGGTATGTGATTGTTGGAAGGCACCCGAGGATTCGGTTAGCCATGGCTTGTGAAAGAAAAAGGTTGGGAGGAGTGTCATCTAAAAAATAAAAAAAATAAAAACTAAACTAAATTACATGTGTAAACATAAGAGAAGAGGGATGATCTACCTTGCTGGTAGAGATAACGTCCTTCATGGGAGCCGCTCTTGAAAGTCTGGATGACGAGGTAGGTAGAGTACCCGCTACCATTCGTTGACAACAACAAACACCTCTCAAAACTTTACTTTTATGCTCTCTATATGATTTCAAAACTTGAAAAGCTCTAGCACATGATTTAATCCCTGCTTCCCTCTGCGAAGGGCCTTTCTTTTACTTTATGTTGAGTCAGTTTACCTACTTCCTTCCATCTTAGAAGCAAACACTTGTGTCAACTGTGCATTGATTCTTACATACTTACTTATTTGCATTCATCATATTACTTTGTGTTGACAATTATCCATGAGATATGCATGTTAAAAGTTGAAAGCAACTGCTGAAACTTAAATCTTTCTCTGTGTTGCTTCAATGCCTTTACTTTGAATGTATTGCTTTATGAGTTAACTCTTATGCAAGACTTTTTGATGCTTGTCTTGAAAGTACTATTCATGAAAAGTTTTGCTATATGTTATCTATTTGTTAGCAATCTATAGATCGTTGCCTTGAGTCACTGCATTCATTTCGTATGCTTTACAATAGTATGATCAAGATTATGTAAGTAGCATGTCACTACAGAAATTATTCTTTTTATCGTTTACCTACTCGAGGCGAGTAGGAACTAAGCTTGGGGATGCTGATACGTCTCCAACGTATCTATAATTTCTGATGTTCCATGCTTGTTTTATGACAATACCTACATGTTTTGCTCATACTTTATAATGTTTTTATGCGTTTTCTGGAACTAACCTATTAACAAGATGCCACAGTGTCAGTTCTTGTTTTCTGTTGTTTTTGGTTCCAGAAAGGCTGTTCGGGCAATATTCTCGGAATTCGACGAAACGAAGACCCAGTATCTTATTTTTCCCGGAAGACCCCAGAACACCGAAGGAGAGTCGGAGGCGGGCCAGAGGGCCACCACACAATAAAGGGACGCGGCCCCAGGCCTGCCCGCGCCAGCCTACTGTGTGGGCCCCCCAGGCACCCTCCTGCGCCGCCTCTTCGCCTATAAGACCCCTTTCAACCTAAAAACGTGATACCAATTGACGAAACTCCAGAAAGACTCCAGGGGCGCCGCCGCCATCGCGAAACTCCAGTTCGGGGGACAGAATCTCTGTTCCGGCACGCCGCCGGGATGGGGAAGTGCCCCCGGAAGCCATCTCCATCGACGCCACCGCCTCCATCATGCTCCGTGAGTTGTTCCCCCATGGACTACGGGTTCTAGCTGTAGCTAGTTGGTACTCTCTCCCCCATGTACTTCAATACAATGATCTCATGAGCTGCCTTACATGATTGAGATTCATCTGATGTAATCGGTGTTGTGTTTGTTGGGATCCGATGGATTGTTACATTATGATTAGTCTATCTATAAAGTTTGTGAAGTTATTGTTGCTGCAATCTTGTTGTGTTTAATGCTTGTCACTAGGGCCCGAGTGGCATGATATTAGATTTAAGCTCTATACTTATTGCTTAGATTGTATCTACAAGTTGTTTGCACATGTCTATGTCCGGAACCCGAGGCCCCAGAGTGACAAAGAATCGGGATAACTGGAGGGGAAGGCTTAGATATGAGGATCACATGTTTTCACGGAGTGTTAATGCTTTGCTCCGGTGCTCTATTAAAAGGAGTACCTTAATTTCCAGTAGATTCCTAGAGGCCCGGCTGCCACCGGCTGGTAGGACAAAAGATGTTATGCAAGTTTCTCATTACGAGCACGTATGACTATATATGGAAAACATGCCTACATGATTAATAATCTTGATGTTCTGTCTTAATGCTATTTCAATCCTATCAATTGCCCAACTGTAATTTGTTTACCCAACACTTGTTATTGGAGAGTTACCACTAGTGTAGATAGCTGGCAACCCCGGTCCATCTTTCATCATCATATACTTGTTCCTACATGTCATTGGAAGTAGTATCAACTATTTTCTGGTGCCATTGCTCTCATATTATCGTTATCATCGCTGTCGTGTTATCACATTACTACTGCTCTCATATTACTGCTGCTTTCACATCACCCCTGTTACTAGTGTTTTTCCAGGTGCAGCTGAATTGACAACTCAGTTGTTAAGGCATATAAGTATTCTTTACCTCCCCTTGTGTCGAATCAATAAATTTGGGTTTTACTTCCCTCGAAGACTGTTGCGATCCCCTATACTTATGGGTCATCAGTTGACTCCATTGACTTCTTTGATTGTATTCTTCATCTTGTTGCAGTTGACTTCTTTGTCTTCGAGTTCCACGGTAGTTCCTCCTCCGGTGCCTCCATAGCTAAGCACGGGATTTAAGAGTGGGATGAGTACGAGCGTACTCACCAAGTTCATATTAGGAAATAGGTGTATCATGCACTAACTACAGCCATAGACCAGAAAGTCATAGGCGAATGCAAGTTTTCATAAACATTTCTTCAAAAGGTTTATTTTATTCTGAAAACTATGCCCGTCAGTCTTCACAGGTTGACTAGAACTTCATGGAGTTCCTTTCTGTCATGCTCAGCTCCCTTCCCGGAACAGGGAGTGACAGTCACAATTCAGTATCCTCTGCAGAGGTGCGTTACTTTTCCCATAAGAGAACTTAACCTTGTTGCCAACCGAGTAGCTTGCTCGTTCACACTTCCTTTGGTGTGAGGTCAGGTATAAGATCCAAGCCCACACCGTCTTCTCCGCGACCCTGCAAACCCACCCTTTTGTCCATCCGTACACCCACGGTAGACATCTCCCGATCATACGGCTTTACCCCCGGTGTACTATGGAAATCCTTCATAGACGGTAGAGCCGCTCATCCACACGGATGGGGATTTAAAAGGATTTCCCAACCTACGGTAGTGTTCTCCCAACACCCCTCCAGGCTCTATCAAGTCCGTTGGCGTGCAGGAGGGAAAAGATACAGCTGGCTTCCCCAGAGCCATTATAGATCTTATGGTCAACGCGATATGTACGGCGCTAGAATCACTGGACGGCATTGGTAATTAATCCTAGGTTAATAAAACCCTTGCAATGGAACCTCCACCATATCAACACATACCATGGTTCCATTTCCCACCACATAGTCATATTCATAATTGTAAAATAATATTTTGCTTTTCAATGCATGAGTGATAAGTATAGTACTTTGCATATAATTTGATAAAAATAATCAAATGAAATGAGCAAGCGATGAACTTGCCTTTCTTGACTGCAAGATTATGCAGGCAAAAGCTTCGATACGTGAGAACTCCAAATTCTGAAATACCATCATTGTCCGGTAAGGACAATGTTTAAAGAACCGGCAAAGATGCTATAATGCATAGTATGAGATGCAATCGTCCCGAGCATAACCTAACCTCAATGATTTAGGTTTGATTGAATTGTAAAGATTTCTTTAGGGTGTGTTGCACTTTTAGAATGGTTCCCAAACAAGGTTCTTATTAGGGTTTGGTTAACAGAGCATCATAATCAAGTGATATAAGACATCATAACAAGCATGCACACAAAGGAATAGTGATGACATAACAAGTCAAGAACAGTTTGTCAGTTTAAGTTCTATAGTACATGGTTGATTATTACTTCTATTATACTTTAAAAGAATAACTTTTGAAGAACATGTTGATTAATAAATAATAAGTATTTCACATAAGAACTATGGCCTTCGATGGTTTGATTGACATGTGTACTTCAAAAGAATAACTTTTGAAGAACATGTTCCATTAGAACAAGAACTACTATATATAGGAACTATGGGCTTCTAGAGTTTACTATTGGATTCATTTAGTTCTTTAATAGGAACTAGTTGGGTTCTTAAATAGAATTGGTCTATATGTAGCAAGTATTAGCAGGTGTATTACTATGGTTGATTATGCGTATCATATCAAAGAATGATGGTCAAGGTGTTGCTATTAGTTAGGTTTACTATGGCTTCACATTTTCTTCACTAAGTAATCACTAATGGTTTCTAATCTAAGTGGTTTATTACTTTCTAAGTAGGGTTTAGTGGGATAGGAACATGTTATGTGTATTACTACACAAAACTAGTGTTAGGGTTCATCACTAAGATTCTACTAGGGTTTGATGGTTGAGGTTGGTCCTAATGATATGGTATATAGGAGTGGTGATCAATGGTACTAATCCAATTAATAAGTTAGATTTGCTCCTAAGTGACACTAGGGAATCATATAGGTTTTAATTAAGAATAGGGACATGAAATGATAATCTCATGTGACTTGGTTTTATGCTAGTGGATCATAAGCATGCATTCATTTGTTTCTTACTAGGGTTTTATAGGTATAAGTGAAGCTTATATAATCATATGGGCTAAACCCCTAGAGTTTTAGGGTTGCAACTATTTAGGATGAACACATAAAATAATGGGATCCAGGTCTTTCTTAAATTAAAACTAGGGTTTCTAAATTATGGTACAACTCTTAAAATGATATTTGACAATATAGGTGTGGTTTCTAATTACTTTGAAACAAAATTAATAATGGTTTGACATTTTATTAATTTTCACAAGAATTAATAATTAGGGTAACTCATATTTAAGTTTAATTTAGAAATCAGGTTTTAATAATTGTTATTAAGTTTTAAACTACTCAACTTGTTAACTAAAGATGTTTAAGTAAACAAGTTTTAAATTATCGAAATAATATTAGCCTATAGTATTTTCTTGATTTATTATCATTTAAAGAAAATAGAAAATAGCAATTTGCAAATTAGGGTTTATGAATTATCACTAATATTTAAGTGGATGCAATTATGATAAAGAAAACTAATATTAACATTTTACTTAGTCAGTGAATAGTTAAAATTTAATTTTTGAACTTAACTATTTATTGAATTCAATTTGTTTTTAAAACAAATGGAAAGACATAATTAATAAAGATAAAAATAAGTGAATTTTTATTTTGACACATATTTTTAGTTTATATTTTATTTAAATAGAGTTTATTTCTGTGAGCATTTTGATATATTATTTATATTTTTCTGAGGTAAAATGAGTTTTATCTATTTCTGTAAAGTTTCAGCTATTTACTAGTTTTTTAAAATTAAACAGAAAATACTAAATGTACCGATTCAGATCTACCCGCAGAGACAGACAGGTGGGGTCTAGCCAGGTCAGACGCCACGTTGGCGAAGACTGGTCAACAGCCACGCGCGGGACCTACTGGCCACGTCGGCCTCGCCGGTCAATGACCGCCGACGGTCAGCGCACGACGGCGCCGCCGTTTTATGGCCTCCCGGGACGCGCGACTAGGGTTTTCCGACTCTCCTCGACATGCTGAGACTGATGGTGGTGTTGGTTTCGCAAGTGGATCACCGGAGCTACGCCGTCCACGAGCTCTACGGCGGTGCTACTCTGGCAAGAATCAAATCGGACGCTACAGATGATTCTAGGAAGCGAAAGTAGGTTCTAAAGACGCGTATGCTCACCCTGAAGCTCAAGGTGTGGTCAGCTCTGGCGATGGTTGACAGAGACGGCGAGGAATTCGCCATTCCCGGCGATGTGCTGCAGAAGGGAACGCCGAAATTGAGCCGCTTCCTTGCTCCCCTTGATGCTCTGCTCCTCCAGGGTGCTCCTTGAGTCCAGGCGCTCCTCCTGGACCACGCGCCGGGGGCTGGGGTGGTCTCCTTCGTCGGCTTCGTGCTCGACTCCGGTAAACAGGCGAGGATGAATTTGAGAGATAGAAAGAGTCTGAGAGGGATTGAAGTGGCGGAGGCGAACAAGGCGTGCACGGTGATGCTCTCCACCTATTTATAGGCCAAGGGAAGCCTTGTGGCCTCGACACGGCGACGGCCATGGTCGTGAGGTGGCGGTCTCTGGAAGCTTCTATCTGGCACGGATCTTCTCGTCCGCGGATAAGATCGGACGCGAGAGAGGTTGGGCGTGGTTTTGAGTGTCTGGCGACGTCCGGGGCAGGCTTATCGACAACGAGATCGTGGCCTACTGGCTCCGCCCCGCTGTCGAGCTCGGAGACAACGACGACGAAGCCTATTCTCTTCACACGATTCTTGATGCATGCGAAACGGTATTTGGACGTGGGCTGGACTGCTCCTGGGCTTCAACGTGGGCTGCTGCTGGGTTGTAGAGGTGGTGCTGGTCCTGGGCTGCTGCTGGGCTGCACGGCCAGGTCTGGTAAGTTTCCCTCTCTATTCCTTTTTCAAATTCTGTTTTATATTTTCTGTTTTCTATTTTGTTGTTTGAATTCAAATTTGAATTATGTTTTGTTTTGCAGGTTCTAGAATATTTGAATATCAAAACAATTTGATAATGCTACCTACTGTATGGTTTTTTATATAAATAACCATATTATAATTGATTTATTTTGTGTTCTTATGAGATATAATCCAAAATTCAAAATAGTTATGAATTTATGGTTCATTTAAATTGCTTTTGAATTTAAGAATCAAATCTGTTTAAATGATTTGGAATTTAGAACATGTGCAAGGTGAACATATTATAATTTTCTAGTGCTTAACCATAATGATTACTCACATACTCCCTCCATACCAAGGATTAAGGCGTAAAAATTTGGGCTCGTAGATTAAGAAAGGCCAGCGATTGAAATTCTTTCCCAGCATGCCCCTACTAACGCTGAGATTAATTGCTACGGTTTCTTTTCAATGGAAACAGTCATTGGTTCTCTCTCTCCCCGCATGGCATGCATGTCTTTAATTTTTTCATTCCCAACGTGCAATAACTGCACCTCAGGCTGCATGCACCACCCACAACCAATGCCCATCGCCTGAATTAGCTCCTCTTTCCCGATTATTTAGGTTCGGCTAACAACCACCAGGGGTAGTCTTGGAAGAATTGGGATAAACCAGCCATACGCCTTATGCTATGGCAAAAATTTGAAAAAAATATTACGCCTTATGCCCTGAGAAGGAGGGAGTACAATTTAATTATGGCTATGGTTTAATCAAATGGAAAAAGGGTATGGAATTGGTTCATGATTTTATGTGTATGATAGTTCTTAGGGTTTAAGAAGATGATTTGTTAATCTCTATGATTACTAATCTTGACTCACAAATTTTATTTTAACTCAATTAAGATAAATCCTATGCTCCTCAAATTCAGTTCACTTGCTAAGGTGATGGTCCAGACTATGATATATTTTTCCTATTTGGTTAACTAAGCAATTTACTTGGAATACCAAATAGAATTGGATATTTGTTTCCCTCTACTCACCATATGGCATTTAGTCCTAAGTATATATGGCTTTGTTTATACTTGTGATCAATGATACACAAGTTAGGACATATTATTTTATGTGGAGCTAATCCTATGTGAAAGGACTAGGGTTTTGGTGATGCTTCATTATTTGAATTGTAAAATAGGCATGATGCATGGTTGGTTCTACTTATAATCCCAAGTAATCCATGGATTGAAATTCAATGTGATCTAGGGTTTTAGTGGTGATCACTAATAGGATATGGCTCTCACCTCCAAGATTAAAGGTTGGTTTGAACAAGTAAGATTTAATACTACTCTAGTATTCTCTAGGATAGACATGGCTATGGTTAGCATCTATAATCTCTCTCACTTCTAAATGTCTTGAAATAGCCTAAGGTCCTACTCAAGAGATGATGATATGATCCTCTGAATATATGGTTTGCCTAGGGATTCTACCTTGGTATCTTATGTAGCTTGTTCTTCTGGAAATCTGATAAACCTGCATCTTGTGGTATGCCTCCACCTCCTAGCTTCGTCATCTTGATCCTAGCTAATGCACAAGGAAGGTCTCAAGGTTTTGGTTTCCTTGTAGCATGGTACAAGATGACCAAATGGATGAAGGGTGTGGCTCCTTTTATAGGCTTGGGCAAGCTCTAGTATCATGACACATAGGTGGGTGACTCTTGTTTTGGTTTGATGAGTAAGGTGCTTGGTTGTCATGCCCTCATCCATAGAAATCCTTTGAGCATGAGGTGGCAAGTCTTGGGATGCAAGTCATGTAGATATTTTCATCCTATGTGGCATGATCATTATCATCTCATATGATTTATATTTGGATGGCCAAGTGGCATTTGTTACTAAAATATCTTGTGGATGGTTTTATTATTGTGGATGAGTCACTATATCATATTTGATTGGATTTACATTATAATATTGGTCAAAAGGTCAAGGTTCAAGGTTATTCCTCAATTTTGGATAGTTGGTGTTTGAATTCACAAAGGCATGATCATATGAGTTTCAAAATACTCATAGTTAGTTTTATTCAAATAGTTTGAACTATAATTGTAATGCAAATGGATTTAGTTTTATGATATTTCATATATTTAATAAGTCATGATTTAAATTAGAATGTGTGGCTTTTATGCACTTAAGACCTTGTGGTTTACCTTAATTGGTAATAAGTTTGGAAGTGAATTAATTACACACAAAGGTAGTTGCTAACTTGTAAGTGTTAATAAGTTAGGGTTTGATTCTTAAAGAATGTGTTGTTGTAAGGAATACCATCTTGAGATCTTTTATAAGATCTTGTAATTGACCCTTACTTAAGGTGTTGTCTGTTGTAAATCTATTTTCATTTGATCTAGCCAATAGATCAAATCATCTCTACCCAAAACAAGGTTTTAACAAATATCACAGTGAAGTTTATAGCGCTTGACTTGATGATCTACTTCAATTCCAGCAAGTCAAGTGAAACTTCAGTTACTGTGGTAAGTTTTATTTGAAAGCGCGAAAATTCCCCGGATTTTCTATGCATGAATGCAATGCACACTTTGGTGTTCTCTCATTTTGTAGCCTCTAAACCTGGGATATTACACCCGCCTGGGCCATGGGCCGCACGGGCCGGGAGGGGCCAGGCATGGACGCGCACTGGCGCAGTAGGCCGTGGGCCAAAAGACGAGCTGCGCACAGTTTTACTGTTTTTTCTGTTTTATTAATTACAGAGGCAATTTTAGGCATTTTTGGGTCATTTTTTGGCCAAATTTTGCCTAGATGAATAAATAGGACCAACGAAATATTTGTTCAGAAATTAAAAAATAAAGGATATGCCTCTGTAAAGTTCAAAAGTTAAATAGTTTAAAGTCACAGCTTCCGCTGCAAAATAGAAAAGGAGCATTTTAAATGCAAAAGTGACAATTAAAATTAAAAGGTTGCTTAAAACTGATTGTTGAAACAATTATGATCCTGTCATTTTATGGCCAACGTCATTGATGGTATGATCATGTTTTGTTGCAATAATATGTGCAAAAGTGACAGTTAAAATGTCAAAGAGATGATTAAAGTGATTATCGTGACAATTAAGGTTTTGTTATTTTTTAACCAACGTTATTAATGACATGATCATAATCTGTTGCAATAAGAAGTGCATTTATCTGTATTGCTGCCCAACGGTGGCATAGTTTTAATTGCACAAACAATTGTATGTTCTAATTTTGACCAACGTTAGATTATTGCATGAAATTGTTATTATGATCTCATTTCATTGTGGTTTAAAGGAGGGTACTACTTGATGAGCTGCATCAAGAATGTTCCAACCCTCAGAGGTGACAACTACACTGAATGGAGAAAGAAGGTCGATTTGTGCCGAGGTGGACTGGGTTCCCACAGCCAGTCTGACCAAAAGATCCAGTCGGAAATGACAAGGATAATGATGCTGCATGGCAGAATAAAAGGTGGCTAAGTGCCATTTATAAAGAATACAATTGAGATCGCTATTGTGGGCTCAATTGCAGAGTGTGCTTCCGTAGGGAAGTATCTTGAAAGAATAAAGAGCTAGTTCACTGATTGTTCAAAGATATGTGAGACCTAGCTGCTGTAGCAACTGGTGACAGAAAAGTACACATGGACAGGAATGTGTTGCCTGCCAAAACCCACCGGCGAGCAGTAGTTAAGCAACACGAAGAGCCGGGAGACTCCCAAGACTACTGGGTGGGCCCTGGTGCCTCGACGTCGTCCCGCAATGTTCCGGCACACGTCCTGGCGGTTGCAAGGGCGTGCCACCTGACCTATACCTGGTCAGGAAGGTGTTGGATTGCTTCGATTAGTCTCCTGCATGGTAGACACGTAAACATTAAATACGAGCCCTATCGGCTCTCAGGTTGCCCTGTGGATCGGCTCAAAGAGCCGATCGCCCCATGTTTCACGTTGGATTTACGATGACATGGGGATCCTGCTTGATCAATGCAAAGTTAAACCAATCTACGTAAGTTTAGGGTTTTCACCGCATGATCGGAACATCCTACGCGTAGTTGAGCCTAGCAGCCACGAAAGGTGATGGAAAACTAACCCTAAAAGAGGCCTAAAAACCAACATTAAGTCAATTCCCGGAACAATCCCTCTTAGGGCTAACAAACCACACCTCTCGCACCACCGGATCGTTCAACCCGTTTGTAAGGCCTAACCATACGGATATCAAACTAATCCTTGAAGAACAAGGAGCAACTATAACAGATCGGATCTACTAAATAAAGAACAAGCAAGGTGCTTCCCTTACACCTAGATAGGTGTAAGGGCAGCTAGATATCGAGGGACGGCATAGCTAAGCAAATATGCATAAGAAAAGCATCACTGCAAGCCCCAAAACATCTACGATAAGTAGTGCTACTCGCCATCAACAATGCTTCAGCACGAGTAACACAAGGTAACGAATAAACGTGTACTGCCTAGATCGCAAGATGCGATCTAGGCAGCATGATGCTTACCCGAAAGAAACCCTCGAAACAAGGGGTGGCGATGCGCCTGGTTTGTGTTTGTTGTGAACGTGATTGTTCTCCTTCTCAATAACCCTAGATACATATTTATAGTCCGTAGACTTTCTAACTTGGGAATAAACCCAACTGTGTACGAGCTAAACTCTATCTCTTTAATTCTAAACCGACACGTATCCTACTATAATTTACAGATACACGGGCAATCTTGCCCAAACTTCTTGTACAAGGCCGGTTCGGGAATATTTTCCGTGCATATCCTCCAAGCCCATTTAATCACGGCCCATCTCCAGACTTGGTTAAATTCTGGTGATAACACATGCCCCCTAGTTTTGGCAATGATAATTCCAAAACCACTCCATTTTTCCTTTCTTCGTAGGGTCACGTCGTGGCAGAGCAGAACCGTCGCAGTATCCTTCATCATGATGCCTTGCCTTCTCAACTTCTCTGCACGATTAGACAGTTCTTTGGCACCACTTCCTCGGAAACTGCTGTAACATTAAGTCTCCCCCATATCCCTTTATTTAACCGCGCCGAGCAGTTCGCCTCTTCACCCTCTTGCTCCATACTAGCCATCGAAAAGCCCTCCTCCACCATGGACTCATCCTCCTCCTCTGCTACATCGGCTCTCTCCTTCCAATCTTCTTCCTCAGACGAGCCGATGCTAGAGCCCGACCAATGGGATGAGCCGGAGTGGGACTTTGACTTTGTGCCAGATGGCCCACCCGAGGCCCTCGTCGGGTCAGATGGCGACTTGCCCCTGACCGATGGGGAGGACGACCTCCGGTTCCTCATCGACGGGGAACTGGTGGCGGAGAATGAGGATGACCTCCTCTCCTGGGGTAGCTTCACCCCCTCCGACGAAGAGGAAGAAGAAGAGGATGAGGAGGACGACGCCTCCTCCAACGAGGGGGAAGAGGAGGGCGACACCTCCTCCGACGAGCCGCCAGCGAAGCGCTTCCGCGGTTGGGCCTGGTCGGATGACGACGAAGACGACGATGATGAGGAGGAAGAGACCCCCATTGAGGGCTACGGCAGTAGCGACGAGGAGCTCGCCAGCAGCAGCACCGGCGGCGGCTACAGTGGCGACGACGAGGACAGCGACGGCCCTTAGATCAGGGAGTAGTATAGGGCTAGTAGTAGTAGTGCATTAGGCATCGGATGATCCTTTTGAGAGCCATCGGCTCTTTCTTGTAAAAATTCCTCTTCGAATCAATGAAAATCGTTCTTCCAATGGGATTCTCCATTTGTTCGATTTCAAATCTTCCGACTGCCAAAACAAGTCAACGCACCAAGAACCGAAAGCAACGTATCGGCCTTTCACCCTCAAACACCCATAAGGCCGAGCTCAAATCCTAAATCAGACAGATATCCAAGCAAACACTCCTCGACTCAGACTGTACCTTGATATCCGACCACATTTTGCAACTCTAAAGTCGATGGCTGTACATCGGCTGTTTTGTTCTCAAGTCGATGTCTGTGCATCGGCTGTTTTATTCTTAAGTTTTTTTTTTACTGGCCGATTTAAAAAATCGGCCCCCGTATCTCACTGCCCATCATCCCACATACTTGGGAAATACTTATTGAGATGCTGGCCATTGACAGCCACTGGGAACTTCACGCCATCCAACTGCTCGAGCATGTATGCATTACCCTTCAAAACTTGGTCAACTTTGTACGGGCCATGCCAATTTGGAGACCATTTACCATACACTTTATCCTTAGTCCCCAACGGCAATACAGCTTCCCATACCAGATCACCCACTTGGAACTCCTTTGGTTTCACCTTCTTATTATATGCGTGAGCCACCTTGGCTTTATTCTCCTTGATTCTCTCAAGCGACCATAGTCTGAGTTCCGTTACATCCTCAATGCTGTCACTCATCAGGGCTGCATATTCTTCAGTAGTTAAATCA
Organism: Lolium perenne; assembly: GCF_019359855.2. NCBI lineage: Eukaryota > Viridiplantae > Streptophyta > Magnoliopsida > Poales > Poaceae > Lolium > Lolium perenne. The sequence continues at coordinate 156,931,450 of NC_067248.2, forward strand.
TTCTGAAACGTAATCCGTCTCGACCCAGCCTTGATTTCCCAGGGCAGCACAGCTTCTTGTCCATAGACCAGATGATATGGCGAGGTTTTTATTGCTCCGTGACACGACATGCGATAAGCCCACAGTGCTTCTGACAATACCTCGTGCCAACGTCTAGGATGCTCATCGATTTTTCTCTTAATCAGCTTGATCAGACTCTTGTTGGATGCTTCAGCCTGCCCATTTGCTTGAGCATAGTATGGAGATGATCGGATCAGCTTGATTCCCATATCTTCGCAGAACTTTCTAAACTCTTTAGACACGAAGATCGAACCTCCATCGGTCGTGATAGTCTGGGGCATCCCAAATCTATGAATGACATGCTCCAACATGAAACTGATGACATCTTTCGATGCTACTGATTTCATCGGGACAGCCTCCACCCATTTAGTGAAGTAATCTGTAATGGCCAGGACCCATTCATGGCCTTTGCTCGACGCAGGATGAGTTTTGCCGATCATATCCATGCCCCAACCTCGGAATGGCCAAGGTTTGATGATGGGATTCATTACTGATGCGGGTACCATCTGAATGCTCCCAAACTTCTGACATGCTTGACACCCTTTATAGTAGTTGAAACAATCTTTGAGCATGGTGGGCCAATAAAATCCCGATCGCCTGATCAGCCACTTCATCTTATGAGACGATTGGTGAGTTCCACAGGCGCCTTCATGTACCTCGTGTAAGAGCCGATTTTCCTCGGCTGTTCCCAAACATTTGAGAAGTAACCCTTCCAAGGTCCTATAGAACATGTCATCTCCAATAAGGACATACTTCATGGCCTTGTATCTTATCCGTTTAGGTGCCCCCCGAGCCGGATCTTTCAAGTAATTGAAGATATCGGCTCTCCAATCATCTGGCTCCATGAACTGCACCTGAAAATCGGCGCCTTCTACTGTCTCCTTATAGCCTGATGCCATCTGTGCGAGATCGTTCGCCTCCGTATTCTGCGACCTCGGGACCCAGTTGAAGTTTATGTACCTGAACTGTGTCATCAGCTCGCGGCAATGCATCCATAACGGGAAGAGCGACTCGCTCTCACACTTGTACTCATCTGTGAGCTGGGAGATCACCAACTTTGAGTCTCCAAAGAGTTCTACTGCTTCTGCCCCAGCTTCAATTAGTAACTCCATCCCCATGCATACTGCTTCATACTCAGCAACATTATTGGTGCAAGGGGTAGATAGCCTGATGGAGAAGGTGTAGGTTGCCCCCCGGGGCGACACGAGTAGGATGCCGATGCCGCAACCATCGTCGCAAACCGATCCATCGAAGAACATGGCCCATGCACGTATAGACAGTGCAGCTATATTAGTGTTAATTCGCTCAGCGATCAGATCGGCCAGGGCCTGTCCTTTAACTGCTTTCGCAGGTTGATACCGGAGCTCCAACTCCGATAATGCAAACATCCATTTACCGAGTCGGCCTTTCAGAACAGGAGCCGACAGCATGTGCTTGATGACGTCTGACTTGCAAATGATGATGATTTCTGCCGTCAAAAAGATGTGACGAAGCTTGGTGCAGGTAAAAAATAAGCAGAGGCACAACTTCTCGATCTCCGGGTACCTCGTTTCTGCATCCAACATCCTTCTGCTGAGGTAGAAAACAACTCTTTCCAGACCATCATAAACCTGCACCACCACTGATGCGATGGAGGTGTCAGCTACTGACAAGTAGATGTAGAATGGCCTGTCTTGCTGTGGCGGAACCAACACAGGTGGCTTCGTTAGGTACTCCTTAATATCGTCAAATGCTCGTTGTTGCTCTGCCCCCCAGCGAAACTCCTCATCAGACTTGATTTTGACCAATCCCATGAACGGCTCGATTCGTCCTGACAAGTTGGAGATAAACCTTCTGACGAAATTAATTTTGCCGATGAGACATTGGAGCTCCTTCTTCGTGGTGGGTGGCTTCATCGTTCGTACTGCCTCTTGACTTTTCAGGCCGATCTCAATTCCGCGTTCATGAACCAAGAAACCCAGGAACTGACCGGCCATCACACCAAAGGCACAGTTCTTTGGATTCATTCTTAGTCCGAACTTCCTAGTTCGGTCCAGGACGTGTCGCAAATCCTCCCAGTGTCCGTCCATCGAAACAGACTTGACCACCACGTCATCGATGTAAATTTCCACCAATTTGCCGATTAAATCATGAAAGATGTAATTCATGGCTCTTTGGTATGTTGCGCCGGCATTCTTCAGTCCAAACGTCATGACTACATATTCAAACAAGCCCACCGAGCCTGGCACTCTGAATGCAGTCTTGTGTATATCTTCTGGAGCCATAAAAATTTGGTTGTAGCCGGCATTTCCATCCATGAAACTTAAAATTTTATGACCAGCAGCTGCATTGATCAATGTCTCTGCTACTGGCATTGGATATTCATCCTTTGGAGTGGCACTGTTGAGGTTCCGAAAATCTATGGCGACGCGCCATCGGCCGTCCTTTTTCTCCACAGGTACGACATTGGAAATCCATTCAGTGTACCTGCATGTCCTGATGAACCCGGCGTCCAACATCTTCTGGATCTCTTTCTTGACTTCCACCAAGATTTCGGCCTTCATCTGTCGTGCTCGCTGCTGGAACGGCCGAAATCCTTTCTTCAGAGGGAGCCGATGCTCAATGATGCTCCTGTCTAACCCAGGCATCTCCGTATAATCCCATGCAAAACAATCTGGGTACTCTTTCAACAAGGCTATCATCAGGCCCCTCAGATGCGGATCCAACTTTTTGCTGATAAATGTTGGTCGTGGCTTATCCCCAGGACCAATGTCAATCTCTTCCAGCTCATCAGCTGATGGAAACCCATACCCCAGCTTTCCATCGCCTGCTAGATCAATGCTGAACACAGGGAAAATGCGTATTGAGGATAATTTTGGCTGATTGCTAGAATCGGCCTCCTTTATCATTGCAATGCTCAATGACGGTTTACAACTTATTGGTTTCCCGCTATGGCTACGTGACATGCTTGAGGTAAGATCTTTGCTTTTCATTTTTTGGGGCCGATCGCAGGGATCGGCCTTGCCACGTACGTCTAGTGCCTTGGATCTTACTACTCTGTCAGGCCGGTGGATAAGACCAGCCTCACCCCGTTTTTTGAAGCTTCGATGCGCTCACAGCCGTCCAAACTGATTCCAGAGAGCGGCTCTTGGTCATCTGTGTTGGAGATATGCCCAAGAGGCAATAATAAAAGTGGTTATTATATATCTTTATGTTTATGATAAAAGTTTATATACCATGTTGTAATTGTATTAACCGAAACATTGATACATGTGTGTTATGTAAACAACAATGAGTCCCTAGTAAGCCTCTTAACTAGCTTGTTGATTAATAGATGATTAGTTTCATAATCATGAACATTGGATGTTATTAATAACAAGATTATGTCATTATATGAATGATGTAATGGACACACCCAATTAAGCGTAGCATAAGATCACGTCATTAAGTTATTTGCTATAAGCTTTCGATACATAGTTACCTAGTCCTTTCGACCATGAGATCATGTAAATCACTTATACCGGAAAGGTACTTTGATTACATCAAACGCCACTGCGTAAATGGGTGGTTATAAAGGTGGGATTAAGTATCCGGAAAGTATGAGTTGAGGCATATGAATCAACAGTGGGATTTGTCCATCCCGATGATGGATAGATATACTCTGGGCCCTCTCGGTGGAATGTCGTCTAATGTCTTGCAAGCATATGAATAAGTTCATAAGAGACCACATACCACGGTACGAGTAAAGAGTACTTGTTAGGAGACAAGGTTGAACAAGGTATAGAGTGATACCGATGATCAAAACCTCGGACAAGTAAAATATCGCGTGACAAAGGGAATTGGTATCATATGTGAATGGTTCATTCGATCACTAAGTCATCGTTGAATATGTGGGAGCCATTATGGATCTCCAGATCCCGCTATTGGTTATTGGTCGAAGAGAAGTCTCAACCATGTCTACATAGTTCACGAACCGTAGGGTGACACACTTAAGGTTTGATGTCGTTTAAGTAGATATGGAATATGGAATGGAGTTCGAAGTTTTGTTCGGAGTCTCGGATGGGATCCAGGACATCACGAGGAGTTCCAGAATGGTCCGGAGAATAAGATTCATATATAGGAAGTCATTTTCTAGGTTTGAAAATGATCCGGTATTTTCTCTGGAAGGTTCTAGAAGGTTCTAGAAGAGTCCGGAAGAAATAAGGATGGAAGGTGGAGTCCCAGAGGGACTCCACCCACCTTGGCCGGCCAGCCTAAGGGAGGAGGAGTCCCAAGTGGACTCCCCACCATGGTGGCCGACCACCCCACCAAGGAAAGGGGGGAGTCCCACTCCCCCTAGGTTTGGTCACATGGAAGGTTTTTTGTTGGGGTCTTATTCGGACACTTTGACCTAAACCTTGGGGCTTCCACCTATATAAAGAGGGGAGGAGAGGGGCTGGCCAGCCACCACAACACCACCATGGCCGCACCCCTCAAGGCTGCCCTAGCCGGCGCCCCCTCTCCCAAACCCTAGCGGTTCCCTCCTACCTCTCTCTCCCACATAGCTTAGGCGAAGCTCTGTCGGAGATCTCCACCACCACCGCCACCACACCGTTGTGCTACCGGGATTCCGAGGAGGATCTACTACTTCCGCTGCCCGCTGGAACGGGGAGAAGGACGTCGTCATCAACACCGAACGTGTGACCGAGTACGGAGGTGCTGCCCGATCGTGGCACCGTGATCAAGATCTTCTACGCGCTTTTGCAAGCGGCAAGTGATCGTCTACCGCAGCAATAAGAGCCTACTCTTATAGGCTTTGGAAATCTTCAAGGGTGAGTCTTGATCATCCCCTCGTTGCTCCCGTCTTCTAGATTGCATCTTGGCTTGGATTGCGTTCTCGCGGTAGGAAATTTTTTGTTTTCTATGCAACGAATCCCTACAGTGGTATCAGAGCCGTGTCTATGCATAGATGGTTGCACGAGTAGAACACAATTGTTTTGTGGGCGTTGATGCTTTGTTGTCTTTAGTTCGAGTACTTTGCATCTTTGTGGCATGGTGGGATGAAGCGGCTCGGGCTAACTTTACATGACCGCGTTCATGAGACTTGCTCCACGTTCGACATGCAACTTGTATTGCATAAGTGGCTTTGCGGGTGTCTGTCTCTCCCACCATAGTGAAGATTCAATTTACTCTTTCTATTGACAACACTAGTATCACCGTTGTGGTTCATGTTCGTAGGTAGATTAGATCTTACTCGAAAACCCTAAACCACGTAAAATATGCAAACCAAATTAGAGGCGTCTAACTTGTTTTTGCAGGGTTTGGTGATGTGATATGGCCATGATGTGATGATGAATATGTATGAGATGATCATTATTGTATTGTGGCAACCGGCAGGAGCCTTATGGTTGTCTTTAAATTTCATGTTGAGTAGTATTTCAAAGTAGTTGTAATAGTTGCTACATGAGGTGAACAATCATGAAGACGGCGCCATGGACCTTGACGCTACGCCGACGATGATGGAGATCATGCCCGTTGATGATGAAGATCATGTCCGTGCTTTGGAGATGAAGATCAAAGGCGCAAAGACTAAAGGGCCATATCATATCACATATGAGTTGCATGTGATGTTAATCCTTTATGCATCTTATTTTGCTTAGATCGCGACGGTAGCATTATAAGATGATCCCTCACATTAATATCAAGATAATAAAGTGTTCTCCCCTCGTATGCACCGTTGCCAAAGTTCGTCGTTTCAAAGCATCTCGTGATGATCGGATGTGATAGATTCAACGTTCATATACAACGGGTGTAAGCCATGTTGCACACGCGGAATACTTGGGTTTGCTTGACGAGCCTAGCATGTACAGACATGGCCTCGGGACAACGGAAACCGAAAGGTTGAACACGAGTCATATGGATGATATGATCAACATGTTGATGTTCACCATTGAAGCTACATCATCTCACGTGATGATCGGTTTTGGTATAGTGGATTTGGATCGTGTACCACTTAACAACTATGAGGGATGTTGTATTAAGTGGGAGTTCATTAGTAATTAGATTAAAACATGAACTAATTATCATAAACATAGTCTGAGTAGTTTTTTGAATTAATTTTGTAGTATTGGCATCCGTTTTCTACCATGCGCTAGTCTTGTTATTGAGATAGAAATACTGTTAAAATCTGACAAGAAACTTTACGGATTGGTACCGTATTGTTAAAGAATCAAGAATTGATTAAGTCCTATTGCAAACTTTTAGTAAACCTCACATTGTTGATTCAAAGAGCTATGGTTTCAATTAGTACCTAAAGTTATCTTGTCTCCGTGAAACTTGAAGTTCAAATCTGTTTGAAAAGTAAGGAGCTGAAAATTTAGTTTTCAGAAATAATCAAGGTATGAGATATATGTGATATCTAAGACCTTATTGCAAGATGATAGAATATAAATTTGGTGAGACTACATAAACTCATAAGTTTTATGGGAATGTATGAAGGTTGAAGACGCCAGGCGTCACAATCCTCCAACTATTGGGGCACTAATAATATTCGCATATCCATGAAGTTATCGTCCTTAGTACGCACCGTTGCTAAGACTCTGCGTTTCAAGCATCACGTGATGATCGGGTGTGATAGATTCTACGTGTGCATACAACGGGTGCAAGCCAGATTTGCACATGCGAATACCAAGGTTAAAACTTTACGAGCCTAACATGTACAGACATGGTCTCGGAAAGTCGTCATGATATAATGGATAAAATTATGAGTGAAATTGTTCATCATATTACAAAGTTACTAATAGTGAAATCTGAAACACTTGTCATATGATGATCAACTTCAAAGTAAGAACCTCAAGGTTATTGGTATTTGACCAACAAACCTAGAAGTTATTGAAGGTGAAGTATTTTCTGAATAATGAGGAAAGCTAAAAAGAGAAACTACAAAAGATATTTTGGCAGAAAGAAAAAGACTAGAAAGTCTAGCTCAGGTGTATATACATGATATACATGTTATGGTTGTATTCCTAGTTTGGTCACACAATGAAATTCTTGGGTATTAGTACCATATTGGTTGGTATGAAATGTCATACAAAACAACGCAATACAAGAATACAATGGCCTAAGTGACTGACAAGGAATATGATAGGAATGAACTTCTGGAACAAAAATAAAGTGTTATTATGTTCGTCGTTGGCATCCTACCTAGCCCTTAGAATTTATAATAAAGAACTTAATAATTGTTATTTTGCTCTGGTCAAATGAAAACAATGAGTTGTTCAAATTATGACATTACTCCATGTACGATGGATAAGTTATTATAAATCTTAATGGTGAAACACACATACATAATATTGACGCTAAAATGCCATAAGGCAAATGATTTGAATTCCACTTATTTGTGAAACCGCAATTTAGGTCATATTAGAAAGGAACGCATGAAGGAACTCCATGCAAATGGATTTTTTTGGAGTCATTCGATTTTTGAATCGTTTGGCGCTTGCAAATCTTTTCTAAAGAGAATGACTGAAATACCGTTCATAGGCCAAGAGTTGAACGGGCAACTAACTTAGTGGAAAAATACATGATGATGTATGTGGTTCACTGGGCATAGGTTGTGCGGGAGATTCTTCTACTTCATGAAAACTTCCAACAATGAATTGAGTATATATATGTGGATATATTCGATAAGGAAGAAGTTTGAAACATTTGAATGGATTCAAATAAATTTCAGCATGAGGTGGAAATCATCGTAATAGAAAAGTCAAATATCTATGATTGGATCATAGTGGAAATATTTGAATTACGAGTTTTAGCGAACATCTAAGAGAGTTATGAAATTGTTCTACAACTCACGTTTCTTGGAGTATCATAGTGATGATGGAGTATCCGAGAGATGTATCCACACCTTGTTGGGTCAATGATGAGATAAAATATTGATGCTATTATATTTTTGTGGATTATGCTTTAGTGACTACCGCTTTTACACTGAATAGAGCATCATCATGATCCGTTGAAATGACACCATACGAGTTATGGCATGGGTATGAATCCTAATAGTCATTTCTTTAAATTTTGGTCTAAGAGTTTACAACCAAAATCGTATAAATGTCTTTGTTGGTTATCCCAAAGAATTGATTGGGAATTCTTTCCACTATGGAGACAAAGACAAAAGTGTTTGTCAATGTTTCTTACTTATTTCCAAGAATTTTTTTTAGCGAAGTATTTGAGTGGGAGGACAATAGAACTTGATAAGGTTTATGAACCTGAGCATAATGATCAAAGTAGCGCAGCATCGGAATTGGTTCCGGAAGCGGCCACGACGATCATGGCTCCCATGTCTACAAAATGTTATAGTCATGGAGATCGAAGTACTTATTGAACCTTATAGGTATGGTTTACTTTGTGATCAAATAAATGATTTGTGAACAAAGGATTGTTTTTGAACAATGATAAACCAACTACATACAAAGAAGTTATGATGGGCCCTGACTCCGTTAAAATGGCTATACGCCATGAAATCCAAGATAGATGAATACTTTTTGAAAGTAAATGGATCTATAAAATTGATGGACTTGGATGGAATATCCTTGAATAAGCTCGACTTGTCGAAAAGTTGTTTACGACAAAGTTCAAAGAGTTGACTACGATAAGATTAGATCTTCCGTAGCAATGCTTATAGTCTATGTGGATTATTCTAGTAATCGCTACATATTTCTTTCATGAGATATGACAGTAGGATGGCAAAATACATTACTTAACAGAAGTGTGTATTAAAGGTGTATACAAGATACAACCAATTATTTTGCTAGTCCGTGGAATACTAGATAGGTAAATGAACTTCAATTGGATGAAGTGAGTATCACGGAGTTGGAATCTTCACCGGATGAAATAGTCAAAAAGTTTTTGATTTCATCAGAAACGATGAAGAGGCTTGCATTTGCAAGAAATTAAGTGGGAGCACTGAGACATATTTATAATACTTTATGTAGATACATATAGTTGGTTATAAATGATGTAATTATATACTTGATTATAAAAGGTTTCATTGAGAATTAACTTCAATGAAAGGATATGGACTGAAACATATTTAGTGTCAAGATCTATGAAGATAGATTGAAACACATAATAAGTTTAAGTCAAAGTACATAGAAAGGATATTGAAGTAGTTCAATATAGAAATATTAAGAAAATGTTCTTGTCATGTGAAGTTTTAACAAAACTTGAGTGTATCTGACACTCAATGAGTAAAAACACATGAGTGATTTAGATCACAATTAATATGTACACAATCAGATGTCCTGTGCTCTAAAATGTTAGGAGCATATACCAGAATGATTCATGTGATGATCATTGGACAAACAGTAAGAATATCCCTGTGTACTTTAGAAGAACCAAGGATATATATAAATAGTTTTGTATGGAGAAATGACAAACAAATCGCTGTAAGGTGTTGCACCGATATTGGTTTTGTCACATATAAAAATAAAATTTCAATCTCAAAAATAGGCTAAGTGTTGTTTAAAAGGTAGCACAATGCTAGATTTAGAAGAGTTCTAAATGTTGTGACGGATTCTACAAACGAAGGCAGAATATGTCATTGTTTTGACAATGACTGAGGATGTTAAGACAAGAGGTTCTTTGAGAACTTGGTGTAGTTCCGATAGTGTCAGAACTTTGAAGCTATATTGTGTATGATAATATTAGTGACATATTTCAGACCGCGGAATTAAGGTTCCACCAGAAGACCAAACATATTTAATGCCGACTCATTTTGAAAATGAGTGATGCGTGAAGACGCAAATGAATTGCAAAATACATACGTTTCTGAGTGTGTCAGAACCGTTGACTAAAGCTCTCCCTAGGGCAAAGTATGACCAACACCAGAATGCCATGGGTGTTAAGTACCTTACAATGTTATCTAGATTATTGACTCTAGTGCAAGTGGGAGACTGTTGGAGATATGCCCAAGAGGCAATAATAAAAGTGGTTATTATATATCTTTATGTTTATGATAAAAGTTTATATACCATGCTGTAATTGTATTAACCGAAACATTGATACATGTGTGTTATGTAAACAACAATGAGTCCCTAGTAAGCCTCTTAACTAGCTTGTTGATTGATAGATGATTAGTTTCATAATCATGAACATTGGATGTTATTAATAACAAGATTATGTCATTATATGAATGATGTAATGGACACACCCAATTAAGCGTAGCATAAGATCACGTCATTAAGTTATTTGCTATAAGCTTTCGATACATAGTTACCTAGTCCTTTCGACCATGAGATCATGTAAATCACTTATACCGGAAAGGTACTTTGATTACATCAAACGCCACTGCGTAAATGGGTGGTTATAAAGGTGGGATTAAGTATCCGGAAAGTATGAGTTGAGGCATATGAATCAACAGTGGGATTTGTCCATCCCGATGACGGATAGATATACTCTGGGCCCTCTCGGTGGAATGTCGTCTAATGTCTTGCAAGCATATGAATAAGTTCATAAGAGACCACATACCACGGTACGAGTAAAGAGTACTTGTCAGGAGACGAGGTTGAACAAGGTATAGAGTGATACCGATGATCAAAACCTCGGACAAGTAAAATATCGCGTGACAAAGGGAATTGGTATCATATGTGAATGGTTCATTCGATCACTAAGTCATCGTTGAATATGTGGGAGCCATTATGGATCTCCAGATCCCGCTATTGGTTATTGGTCGAAGAGAAGTCTCAACCATGTCTACATAGTTCACGAACCGTAGGGTGACACACTTAAGGTTTGATGTCGTTTAAGTAGATATGGAATATGGAATGGAGTTCGAAGTTTTGTTCGGAGTCTCGGATGGGATCCAGGACATCACGAGGAGTTCCAGAATGGTCCGGAGAATAAGATTCATATATAGGAAGTCATTTTCTAGGTTTGAAAATGATCCGGTATTTTCTCTGGAAGGTTCTAGAAGGTTCTAGAAGAGTCCGGAAGAAATAAGGATGGAAGGAGGGACTCCACCCACCTTGGCCGGCCAGCCTAAGGGAGGAGGAGTCCCAAGTGGACTCCCCACCATGGTGGCCGACCACCCCACCAAGGAAAGGGGGGAGTCCCACTCCCCCTAGGTTTGGTCACATGGAAGGTTTTTTGTTGGGGTCTTATTCGGACACTTTGACCTAAACCTTGGGGCTTCCACCTATATAAAGAGGGGAGGAGAGGGGCTGGCCGGCCACCACAACACCACCATGGCCGCACCCCTCAAGGCTGCCCTAGCCGGCGCCCCCTCTCCCAAACCCTAGCGGTTCCCTCCTACCTCTCTCTCCCACATAGCTTAGGCGAAGCTCTATCGGAGATCTCCACCACCACCGCCACCACGCTGTTGTGCTGCCGGGATTCCGAGGAGGATCTACTACTTCCGCTGCCCGCTGGAACGGGGAGAAGGACGTCGTCATCAACACCGAACGTGTGACCGAGTACGGAGGTGCTGCCCGATCGTGGCACCGTGATCAAGATCTTCTACGCGCTTTTGTAAGCGGCAAGTGATCGTCTACCGCAGCAATAAGAGCCTACTCTTATAGGCTTTGGAAATCTTCAAGGGTGAGTCTTGATCATCCCCTCGTTGCTCCCGTCTTCTAGATTGCATCTTGGCTTGGATTGCGTTCTCGCGGTAGGAAATTTTTTGTTTTCTATGCAACGAATCCCTACAGTCTGCATCCCAAATATTCATGGCAGCTAGTGAGATCTCGATTGAGTCATCTGCCTGAACGACCTCCACTGCATCTCCATCCCACTGTATGATGCATTGGTGCATCGTGGATGGAATGCAACAGTTAGCGTGAATCCAATCCCTTCCTAGCAGGACAGCGTAGGTGCTTTTGCTGTCGACGATGAAGAACGAGGTAGGGATGGTTTTTCGGCCTACGGTCAGATCTACATTCAGAACACCTTTTGCTTCTGATGCTTGGCCGTTGAAATCGCTTAATGTGACGTTGGTCTTGATCAGATCGTCATTGGAACGTCCCAAACGTCGTAGCATGGAATACGACATTATGTTGACTGCCGCTCCTGTGTCAACCAACATCTTGCTGACAGGCTGCCCATTGATATAAACTTTTAGGTATAGAGCTTTCAAATGCCTGTAGCTCCTCTCTCGTGGCTTCTCAAAGATCACTGGCCGTGGACCGCAGTCAAATTGTGCCACCGACACTTCCTCGTCTTTCGGAGCAAAAAACTCTGACGGGAGTATGAACACCATGTTTGTATCAGCCGATGCCTCTGCATCGGCTTTTGTCTGTTTGGGGCGCCACACTTTCTTTGGCGGGCGCGTCTCCGTTTCCAACGTTTGCTGAATTTTCACGGCCAGATCGGGCCGTGCCTTCCTCAATGTGTACAGGTACTGAGCCTCGGCTTCCTCCAGGTTTCGTAGCCGTTGCACCCTACGCTTCTGAGAATGGCTGAGTCCATCAGGGCACCACCTTGGCCGGTGGTACCTATCTTCTTCTTCATCTGACTCCTCAAAGTCTTCATCTTGAGATGACTCAGCTCGTTTGTTCTGAGGTGGGAGAGGCCCTAGACGCTTGAACACTGAAACTTCATTTGTTCCCTTCCTCTGCTGTCTACATTCTGGGCAGTTCTCGATCGTAGGCAATCGGCTCATTCCTGAGTCCCAGCAGTGTTTAAAGAAAGGACAGTTCCAATGCCTATCCATGTCTTCTTGCTCTCTTGACCTCCCTCTAGCGTGACGCTCATACCCGTCATTGTCTCTATCATATTGACGGTATTTCCTGTCATCTGCATCAGACCGACGATATCTCTCATCATCTGCGTCGTAGCACCAACGTCGGTCATATTGCTGCTCATATTTGTTAAGGAGATGCGCGGAGAGTGGTCGTTGGTACCGCACGCTTCTCACTTCTTCCTCGGTCAGGTACCGTCTGTCATCATATTGGGGCCGGTCGCGTGGATCGGCCTCCTCTTTCTCCTTGCCATGGGAGTGACTGCTTTCTGCTTTATCCTTGCCATGGCGGTTCACAAGCCCTGCCATGTTGACATCAAAAGAGAAACCTGGCTCGCATCTTATGGAGTGACTGAGATCCACCATGTTGACGCCAGGAAACGGATGTGTGTCTACTTTCATGGCAAATTGTCCGAAGATTAATCGGCCTGATTCTATCGCCCATTTGAATCTGTGCGCGCAATATTTTGCAATCGTTGGTGGCGTGGGTGAACGTGTGATGCCATTTGCAGTATGGCCTGCCGTTCATCTCTTGTGATGTAGGAATTTTGTGGCCTTCGGGTAACTTCAGCTGTTTCTCCTTTAGCAGCAAATCGAAAATCTGTTCAGTTTTGCTTAAATCAAAGTCAAACCCTTTTGGAGGCCCTGGTTGTTTCACCCATTTGCAGGACACGGGTACTGCCCCCCGAGCCCATTCAGCCACAGCGACTTCCTGATCTTCAGCAGAGTCTTCAGTCTCTTCTGCCTCGACCAGACCTATCGGGCGCTTGAACTTGTCCTGGTACAATTCTGGGTGGCGCTGCTCGTATGATGTCAGTTTCTGGGCCATGTGCGCCAACGAATTGTACTCCACTTGGAAAGTCAGATCCTTGAGTGGCGCTGCGAGGCCTGCCACGGCCAGCTCAACTGCTTCTTTCTCAGATAAATGAACCGAATAACATCGGTTCTTGACAGTTCTGAAACGTTGAATGTACTCAGACACCGTCTCTCCTCGCCTTTGCCGAACCTGTGTCAGATCGGCAATACCAGCTTCGGTAGCTTCTGAATGATATTGTATGTGAAACTGCTCTTCCAGCTGCTTCCATGTCCGAACTGAATCTGGGGGCAACGAGGTGTACCACCCAAAGGCTGGACCCGTGAGAGATTGCGCAAAGAACCTCACACGTAGCTGGTCTGATGCTGAAACCATGCCCAACTGTGTCAAGTATCGGCTCACGTGGTTGATGGAGCTAGAACCTTCTGATCCACTGAATTTTGTGAAGTCAGGGAGCCGATACTTAGGCGGCAGTGGGATCAGGTCATACTCGTTGGGATACGGCTTGGAATAGCCGATTGTTTTCTTCTTTGGCAGGATACCAAACTGATCTCTCAAGATTGTACTGATCTGATCCATGGTATGAGCTGCAGGGGTTGAGCTTTCATGACTCATTGCGGTGGCATATTTAGCTAGCCACGCCTGTTTCTCAGCATCTGCTCCAGAACTCCCTCCTGCTCCAGTAATCCCTCCTGCCGTAGTCTGGATCGTGTGCGTCCAGTTGTTGCAGTCCGGCACGTATGTGCACATGTACCCATGCGGGATCTCCTTGGGCGGCTCATACAGGAATTGGTAATCGCCAGGATCACCTCCAACCTTGTAGACGACGTATGCCGGTGAACCTTGTTGCTGTGGAGCTGCCAACGCGAATGGCAGTGGGGGCCTAGTGTGGAACGGTATCTCTCCCTGGTGAGTCCCTAGAGCAGGTCCTGACGGAGAATACTAATGCTTCATGATTTCTTGCACCACACGAAGCGCAACACGTTCAAGAGTGTTCACCAGGCTCTCAGAATGGCGGTGTAGGGAATGAGCTACCATGTAATTAATCTCCTGGCGTAGAGCTCTGGTGCGTTCCTCTGAAGAGGTAGAGAGGTCTACTTCGTCGAGGGCACCTTCAGGGGAGAACCCTTTCCATCTGATACCATGTGAACGGGTCTTCATGAAAGAGCCGATGAGATCAGCTTCTAAGATGGCTTTCATCTCATCGTACTTCTTCTTGTGTTCTTCCGGCAGATCTGCGTACGTGACTGGTTCGCCCACCACCTCATCCGCGGCTTTTGACATGGTTGCTGCAGATGTCGACGTAGTGGTTGCTGTAGAGTGTCCCACCGGGCGTGCCAGAATGTGTTGCCTGCCAAAACCCACCGGCGAGCAGTGGTTAAGCAACACGAAGAGCCGGGAGACTCCCAAGACTGCTGGGTGGGCCCTGGTGCCTCGACGTCGTCCCGCAATGTTCCGGCACACGTCCTGGCGGTTGCAAGGGCGTGCCACCTGACCTATACCTGGTCAGGAAGGTGTTGGATTGCTTCGATTAGTCTCCTGCATGGTAGACACGTAAACATTAAATACGAGCCCTATCGGCTCTCAGGTTGCCCCGTGGATCGGCTCAAAGAGCCGATCGCCCCATGTTTCACGTTGGATTTACGATGACATGGGGATCCTGCTTGATCAATGCAAAGTTAAACCAATCTACGACAGTTTAGGGTTTTCACCGCATGATCGGAACATCCTACGCGTAGTTGAGCCTAGCAGCCACGAAAGGTGATGGAAAACTAACCCTAAAAGAGGCCTAAAAACCAACATTAAGTCAATTCCCGGAACAATCCCTCTTAGGGCTAACAAACCACACCTCTCGCACCACCGGATCGTTCAACCCGTTTGTAAGGCCTAACCATACGGATATCAAACTAATCCTTGAAGAACAAGGAGCAACTATAATAGATCGGATCTACTAAATAAAGAACAAGCAAGGTGCTGCCCTGTAAGGGCAGCTAGATATCGAGGGACGGCATAGCTAAGCAAATATGCATAAGAAAAGCATCACTGCAAGCCCCAAAACATCTACGATAAGTAGTGCTACTCGCCATCAACAATGCTTCAGCACGAGTAACACAAGGTAACGAATAAACGTGTACTTCCTAGATCGCAAGATGCGATCTAGGCAGCATGATGCTTACCCGGAAGAAACCCTCGAAACAAGGGTGGCGATGCGCTTGGTTTGTGTTTGTTGTGAACGTGATTGTCCTCCTTCTCAATAACCCTAGATACATATTTATAGTCCGTAGACTTTCTAACTTGGGAATAAACCCAACTGTGTACGAGCTAAACTCTATCTCTTTAATTCTAAACCGACACGTATCCTACTATAATTTACAGATACACGGGCAATCTTGCCCAAACTTCTTGTACAAGGCCGATTCGGGAATATTTTCCGTGCATATCCTCCAAGCCCATTTAATCACGGCCCATCTCCAGACTTGGTTAAATTCTGGTGATAACAGAAGGACATGGAAAGTGTGCCTATGCTGTAATAATGCTTATGTGGGTGTTGTCTATGTGTAATGTGAGTGAAAATGTGTTGTCCGCGTTGGACAAAGAACAAAAGAAAAGAAAAGAACTGATGAATCGTCGAAATATGGCATTGTGGCTTAGGCCATATTTCGAGGGGAGAATAGAAAGACTTGTTAAAATGGTATTCTTCCTCCATTAGAATTCTCAGACATAGAACAGTGCATCGATTGCATTAAAGAAAAAATTGTAAAGCAAATTAAAAAGGGTGCAAATTGATGCACAGCAACACTAGAAATAATTCACACCGAGATATGTGGATCATTTCTTCTGAAAAGTGTGGATGGCTATGATTCGTTCATAACATTCACAAATGATTACTCCCGATATGGTTATATTTATCCAATAAAAGAAAGAACATAAGCGTTGGATAATTCAAAATATTCAAAGCTGAAGTTGAAAATCAGCATGATAAAAGAATAAAGATAGTCAGGTCTGATCGTGGAGGGGAGTACTACGGTCGACATACCCCATATGGCCAAGTCCCTGGACCTTTTGCAAGGTTTCTACAGGAGACTGGAATAGTCGCCCAGTACTCGATGCCGGGCGAACCTCAGCAGAATGGGGTAGTTGAAAGGCGCAACCGTACCCTTATGGATATGGTGCGCAGTATGATGAGCTATTCCACCCTACCATTGGGATTATGGATTGAGGCGTTGATGCGTGTAGTTGACACGTCCATTGGGAACCCCAAGAGGAAGGTGTGATGCGCACAGTAGCAAGTTTCCCACAGTAAGAAACCAAGGTTTAATCGAACCAGTAGGAGTCAAGAAGCACGTTGAAGGTTGATGGTGGAGGAGTGTAGTGCGGCGCAACACCAGGGATTCCGGTGCCAACGTGGAACCTGCACAACACAATCACAGAACTTTGCCCCAACGTAACAGCGAGGTTGTCAATCTCACCGGCTTGCTGTAAACAAAGGATTAGATATATAGTGTGGATGATGATGTTTGTTTGCGAAGAACAGTAAAGAACAATTGCAGTAGATTGTATTTCAGATGTAAAGAATAGGACCGGGGTCCACAGTTCACTAGTGGTGTCTCTCCCATAAGATAAATAGCATGTTGGGTGAACAAATTACAGTTGGGCAATTGACAAATAAAGAAGGCATAACAATGCACATACATATATCATGATGAGTACTATGAGATTTAATCAGGGCATTACGACAAAGTACATAGACCGCCATCCAGCATGCATCTATGCCTAAAAAGTCCAGTTTCAGGTTATCATCCGAACCCCCTCCAGTATTAAGTTGTAAACAATAGACAATTGCATTAAGTATGGTGCGTAATGTAATCAACACAAATATCCTTAGACAAAGCATCGATGTTTTATCCCTAGTGGCAACAGCACATCCACAACCTTAGAACTTTCTGTCATTGTCCCAGATTTAATGGAGGCATGAACCCACTATTGAGCATAAATACTCCCTCTTGGAGTCACAAGTATCAACTTGGCCAGAGCCTCTACTAGCAACGGAGAGCATGAAAGAACATAAATAACATATATGATAGATTGATAATCAACTTGACATAGTATTCAATATCCATCGGATCCCAACAAACACAACATGTAGGATTACAAATAAACGATCTTGATCATGATAGGCAGCTAACAAGATCGAACATGATAGCACAATGAGGAGAAGACGACCATCTAGCTACTGCTATGGACCCATAGTCCAGGGGTGAACTACTCACACATCGATCCGGAGGCGATCATGGCGATGAAGAGACCTCTGGGAGATGATTCCCCTCTCCGGCAGGGTGCCGGAGGCGATCTCCTGAATCCCCCGAGATGGGATTGGCGGCGGCGGCGTCTCTGGAAGGTTTTCCGTATCGTGGCTCTCGTGATCGGGGTTTCGCGATGAAGACTTTAAGTAGGCGGAAGGGCAGGTCAGGGGGCCACACGAGGGCCCCACACAACAGGCCGGCGCGGCCAAGGCCCAGGCCGCGCCGCCCTAGTGTGTGGCCGCCTCGTGGCCCCACTTCTTATCCTCTTCGGTCTTCTGGAAGCTTCGTGGAAAAATAGGACCCTGGGCGTTGATTTCGTCCAATTCCGAGAATATTTCCTTACTAGGATTTCTGAAACCAAAAACAGCAGAAAACAAAGAATCGGCTCTTCGGCATCTCGTCAATAGGTTAGTGCCGGAAAATGCATAATAATGACATATAATGTATATAAAACATGTGAGTATCATCATAAAAGTAGCATGGAACATAAGAAATTATAGATACGTTTGGGACGTATCAAGCATCCCCAAGCTTAGTTCCTACTCGCCCTCGAGTAGGTAAACGATAACAAAGATAATTTCTAAAGTGACATGCTATCATAATCTTGATCAATACTATTGTAAAGCACATGAGATGAATGCAGCGATTCGAAGCAATGATGAAGATAATGAGTAAACAAATGAATCATATAGCAAAGACTTTTCATGAATAGTACTTTCAAGACAAGCATCAATAAGTCTTGCATAAGAGTTAACTCATAAAGCAATAAATTCTAAGTAAAAGCGTTGAAACAACACAAAGGAAGATATAAGTTTCAGCGGTTGCTTTCAACTTTAACATGTATATCTCATGGATAATTATCAACACAAAGTAATATAACAAGTGCAATAGGGAAACATGTAAGAATCAATGCACACAGTTGATACAAGTGTTTGCTTCTAAGAAGAAAGAATAGGTAAACTGACTCAACAATAAAGTAGAAGATAGGCCCTTCGCAGAGGGAAGCATGGATTACTATTTTTGTGTTAGAGCTTTTCATTTTGAAAACAAGAAACAATTTTGTCAACGGTAGTAATAAAGCATATGAGTTATGTATAAGACATCTTATAAGTTGCAAGCCTCATGCATAGTATACTAATAGTACTCGCACCTTGTCCTAATTAGCTTGGGTTAACACGGATTATCATTGCATAACATATGTTTCAACCAAGTGTCACAAAGGGGTACCTCTATGCCGCCTGTACAAAGGTCTAAGGAGAAAGCTTGCATTGGATTTCTCGCTTTTGATTATTCTCAACTTAGACATCCATACCGGGACAACATAGACAACAGATAATGGACTCCTCTTTAATGCATAAGCATTCAACAACAGTTAATATTCTCATAAGAGATTGAGGATTAGCTGTCCACACTGAAACTTCCACCATGAATCATGGCTTTAGTTAGCGGCCTAATGTTCTTCTCTAACAGTATGCATACTCAAACCATTTGATTGTGAAAACCGCCCTTACTTCAGACAAGACGAACATGCATAGCAACTCACATGATATTCAACAAAGGTAAAAGAGTTGATGGCGTCCCCAGAAAACATGGTTACCGCTCAACAAGCAACTTACTAAGAAATAAGACACATAAGTACATATTCTTCACCACGATAGTTTTTAAGGCTATTTATCCCATGAGCTATATATTGTAAAGGCAAAGAATAGAAATTTTAAAGGTAGCACTCAAGTAATGTACTTTGGAATGGCGGAGAAATACCATGTGGTAGGTAGGTTTGGTGGACACAAATGGCATGGATTTTGGCTCAAGGATTTGGATGCACGAGAAGAATCCATCTCAATACAAGGCTAGGCTAGCAAGGTTGTTTGAAGCAAACTCAAGTATGAAATGGTGCGGCAAGACTCACATATAAACATATTGTAAGCATTATAAGGCTTTACATCGTCTCCTTGTTGTTCAAACACCTCAACCAGAAAATATCTAGACTTAGAGAGAACAATCATGCAAACCAAATTTTAACATGCTCTATGTAGTTATTCATTAATGGGTACAAGGTACATGATGCAAGAGCTTAAACAAGATCTATATGAGCACAACAATTGCCAAGTATCACATTATTCAAGACATTAACCCATTTACCACATGCGGCATTTTCCGTTTCCAACCATATATCAATGAATGAAATAGTTCAAATTTCGCAATGAACATTAAAGATAAAGCTAAGAACATATGTGTTCATACGTAACAGCGGAGCGTGTCTCTCTCCCACACAAAGACTAGGATCCGATTTATTCAAACAAAAACAAAAACAAAAACAAACAGACGCTCCAAGTAAAGCACATAAGATGTGACGGAATAAAAATATAGTTTCACTAGAGGAACCTGATAATGTTGTTGATGAAGAAGGGCATGCCTTGGGCATCCCCAAGCTTAGACGCTTGGGTCTTCTTAAAATATACAGGGATGAACCACGGGGGCATCCCCAAGCTTTGACTTTTCACTCTTCTTGATCATATTGTATCATCCTCCTCTCTTGACCCTTGAAAACTTCCTCCACACCAAACTCGAAACAAACTCATTAGAGGGTCAGTGCATAATTCATATATTCAGAGGTGACATAATCATTCTTAATACTTCTGGACATCGCACAAATCTACTGAAAGTTAATGGAACAAAGAAATCCATCAAACATAGCAAAACAGGCAATGCGAAATAAAAGGCAGAATCTGTCAAAACAGAACAGTCCGTAAAGACGAATTTTAAAGTGGCACCAGACTTGCTCAGATGAAAATGCCCAAATTGAATGAAAGCTGCGTACATATCTGAGGATCACGCATGTAAATTTGCAGATTTTTCTGAGTTACCTACAGAGAATTCTGCCCAGATTCCTGATAGCAAGAAATCTGTTCCTGCGCAGTAATCCAAATCTAGTATTGACTTTAATATCAAAGACTTTACTTGGCACAACAATGCAATAAAATAAAGATAAGGAGAGGTTGCTACAATAGTAACAACTTCCAAGACTCAAATATAAAACAAAGTACTGTAGTAAAATCATGGGTTGTCTCCCATAAGCGCTTTTCTTTAACGCCTTTCAGCTAGGCGCAGAAAGTGTGTATCAAGTGTTATCAAGAGAAGAAGCATTGACATCAAAAAATTTCTCACAAACAAGACTTGTTGCAGAGGGTACCTTAGATGTTACATTATCTAAATTTCCCATAGTGGTACTAAGGATTTTATCAATTTTAGGCTTATAATTCTTTGGCTTAGGCACCTTAGAGACATACATGAACTAGCTAAGTGCCCGCGCGTTGCTGCGGCACAAAATATGGAGTCTTTTTATCTCCATCGCCAATCCTAATCATTTTGCACCCTAGAAATTAAGCTTCCACAATTGAAGCTTCGAGTTGAGATCAATATATGTTTGTAGCTGACATGGCTAGAGAAACCATTATATTAATTACAAATTTAAATGTCCAACATCAATGATACAAAAAATGTTTAGCTTTTACGGACAAATAAAGCTGAGGTACACTTGCCCTTAGGAAGATGGATACAAGCTAGGTGTAATACTAATAATACCCATCAAACTAAGGTGTAATACTAATATGGTCATGTTATTCCACGAGTACACGAATATATCAGATTCAGTTGCAAGCAAAATGATCCGAATGCTAGCAAAAAACTACATGGCAGCATTATTTTCCAATACTATATCCAAATAATTGCGGCTAAATACAAGTTTTCCTAGCACACAGTACCTTTAATGGAAAATACCTAACCCTGACCGTAGACTTGCATGATCAAACAAATCACCAGTTCAGAAATGGTACAAGATACAGTTTCGCTTAAAAGTTTGCAAACATGTTGCTTAAACACGTGAAAGACATTTGAATTAGGCCTTGCTTAGCAGCAGTAAGACATACGATGACTGGTTATCATACAGTATTGATGACGATCAGCTTTGTTTTTCTAAGATTTGCAGTACCTGAAAAAAGTTTGCGGTGTGCAGATAGACCTTCCACGGTATTTTCTTTTGGTAAAAGCAAAGCGATAGGAGGCATTGTAGGTAAAGGAAGCATAAGCAATCTGATGCATCAATCAGTCATAACTCCAGCAGCCTAACATTTATAGGCTGCCTACGATGCGTTCCACCCCCTCGCCGTCTACTGGCTGGGCTTCGACGCACTGGTTGTCGTCCACCGAAAATATAATTTTATTTGTCCATCGTTAAGTTTCCGGTTAATTTATATGTACCTTGCACTCTCATATTATTTTCTGAAGTAGTAAGTACAGAAAATCAAAACTATCAGCAAGGGAAGAAATTTGATGAGAGTTGAAGCCTAACCGCGGGGAGCCGGGGAACTTACATGGAGATCTATGCCAGACTGCAGATTAGGTAGCCCCACGAAGATTTTTCTATCAGAGATTCAGACTTTCAGAGTGACACAATCGTTAGTTTTGTCACAGGGAGGACTCAAGTAATGCATTCATGTACGAACAGATGTTAAATTTTCGGCAACAAATAATGAAAGAACCACGATGATCTAACAGGGAACCTTGCGCGCTTTGTAGCGACGCGGCCTCGGCAGGTCCGCGTGTTTATCCACTAGTGGAAAACGGGGCAATAGGCCCGGTCCATTTGGGCCTTTAGACCCGGTTCCTGAACCGGGACCAACTAGGCGGGACTAAAGGGGGTACCCTTTAGTCCCGGTTCAAAGATAAACCGGGCCTAAAGGCCCCAACACGTGGTGCGACCAGGGAGCTCGCGCTGGAAGGGCTTTGGTCCCGGTTCGTGGTACGAACCGGGCCTATGTTTCTCTGCCGCGGCAGAGAATTGCTATTTCTCTGCCGCGGCACAGATTTGGGCTGTACCAGCGTTTCTCTGCCGCGGCAGAGAAACAGTCTGTTTCCCTTGCCGCGGCAGAGTTTCAGCAATGCGCATATATATATCATTCAAGAAACCACAAAAAATCGTCATGAATATATATAGACATCGTCAACAGTACACGACATAGTCAACACAGTACACGTAATGCATGCATATTTACAATACAACTTTTCCTGAACGAATATCCTCCGCCGTCACGATCTTCCGATAGTGCTCTCCACCTGGGGTAAGGACCTCGGTAATAAAGAATCCCGCGATTTCCTCTTGAATTGCTTTTATTTGATCCGCTGTTATGAGAGTGTCCCGCAGACGTGTCATCTATATTTAAAAAAGGAGATCAATATATGAATGGAACTCAATACAATAGATGGTACTAATTAAGATTAATTGTGAAAATTTGTTATCGTACACGAGTGTGGTGTATTTGGGCATCCCCACCCTTGGGACAGGACATGTCACGCATGAAGGTGCAGACGTAGTATCCACATAAGTTATTCCCTTTTTCCTGCCTCATACACTTTACGAAAAAATAGTTCGATCAAACTAATAATCAAGCATCGTATTGAAAGTAAATATCATATATAAAGTTTCACGGACATAGCTATATATATAGTACTACTTACAGGGTAATCTCTAAATGTAAGCTCCGGTTTCCATTCACCCGGAACAGTATTGATGAACCGTTTCCAAGCCCTGCCCGGCAAAAAATAATGAGTAAATGAGTAATTGATTAGTTGATGATATCTTCGAATTAGAGCAGATGAAGATGCCAATACGAAATTGATTGAAACTACCTCTGGAGGATGGCAGCCATGTCCGCCCATTCCGCATATTCTGTACGTTTCGAGTCCATGACGTTTACGACTCCAAGGTGAAGATCAATGATTAGGAGAATAAAATGGAAACTGCACAAGCATAGCTCAATGATTACGAGAATAAAGTGGAAGGTGCACAAGCATAATGTATGTTATATATAACACTCACTTGAAGTTGTAGGGAAAGAATATATCCTCTTTGTCTGCTTGCTTCTCTAAAAACATTACGATGTTGTCCTCTGTGTCCTTGGCGAAGTCTCGAACCGTAACTTCATGAACTGTGTTTGGGTCTATGAACCCCAGCGGTAGGAGCTTGCCACTTTTGTATTCCAGCTTCTTCATTCTGCATAATTAAATGTATAGCGTACACAAAGAATATAATGAGGATAATTGTTAGTGCAAATGAATGAGCTACAAACTTAATTACACAAATAAATCACTTACAGGCAGTAGCAACTGATGACAGCTTTGTCGAGGGCGTCTTGATTGAATAACTGAAACAGTTCTTCTAACTCAATGTTTATCTCGTCTTCCCCCCGGAAGTAATGCTCATCTCTAAGATACACCGTGAGGTACCTTTCACTTCTTCGACAGGCTTTCAGGTACCAGTCATGCAACCTTCGCATCTGAGTCCCTAGACGCGCGAGCTCGCCAGGTTTGACGAGATCAGATCCGTATCTATACTTGTTTACCACTTGAGCCGTTGGATAGTAATCTTCGTGACTCAACCGATGCTCCCTGAGCTCTAGCCGCCCGTTCGATCATCGATGCCGTCTCTGGATCATGATATGGCTCCACGATGAAGTGGGGTGCGGCCTGAATGTCCTGCTGTCCAAGCTGGGCGACTTTTTTTGCTTCTTTCATCGCTCTAGAGGACTGTCCAAGAGAGCGGTCATAGTCAGCTCTCAGCTCAGGTCTCTTCATTCTCGTCTCGGCAAAGTGCTTCACTGTCTGCGGTGGAATAAACATCTTCTTCGGTGCAGTTGCAAGAAACGCCTTTTGCTCTTCAGTCTGCTCATGTGGCAACAACTCTGGAGTCTGTTCCCTCATTGGAGTTGATGATCTCTTCGGAGCTGTAGGAGGTGCCGCGGACCGCTTCCTCTTTTGCTTAGGTGGAAGCGGCGGAGTCTCCTGACGAGGAGGAGGAGGCGGCGGAGTATTTTCACGCGGAGGAGACTGGTCATGGATAGGGGAATCATCATCGCGCAGAGGAGAATCATCACGCGGAGGAGACTGCACAGGTGGCGGAGGAGGCGGAGGTGGCCTGCTTGTTGGCTTCTCACCTGGAAACACAATGTTCTCCTTCCGCCATTGCACGGTGGTTCTACGGGCTTCTCCCAGTTCTTTGATTTCCCCATCTTCACCAGCAGGGTGCTCAAGCACCAACCCCTCATACTCTCTCAACACTTCATCCACCATCACAACAGCAAAGTCGTCTTGGACCGGACGGCAATGGTAAGACCTTGTAGGTAAGAGGATGCCGACCGCCGCCTTGAAGGATAGGTTAAAAACTTTAACATGCAGCTCACAAGGACGGCTCTCAGTGAGATCATCCACGGGGGGGGTAGCGAGGAGGCTCGACCACCTGGTCATCATCATCATCATTATCCACTTACTGAGAGGAAGCCACGCTGCTTTTCCGGTGTGGTTGAGATTGCAGCGGGGCGATGGCATTGAGCAGTGCAGGATCTACAGCCTGCCCCGAGCCATCTGAGATGTAAGTACTTGGGTTACCATGGTTAATTGGGCTTGCATGGTGCTCATACCCTCCTCTAAGTTAGCCAGGCGGTCTGTTTCCCTTGCCTTCCTCCTCTCATGGCTTTTATCAGGAAATCTCTTCCTTTCCGCAGGAAAGCCATACTTCCACGGAACGGAGCCTGCTGTGCCTCGTGTTCGTCCGCCGTGTTCTTTGTTCCCAAGGGCGCGTGTCAGCTCATCGTTCTGTCTTTCGGGCTGGAACAACCCCGCCTCCACGTCCCTATGTGCCTTTTCCAGGGCATCAATGGGAACCTTCAGATGAGCTTTCTTATAGATGCACTTCCCTGTTTCTGGATCCAACGTTCCCCCAATCCCGTAGAACCACTCCTTGCACCGTTCGATCCAACCGTGTGTCCCTAATCTGATCCCTTATCTTGGTCAGTTCCGCCTCAGCTGCCTCCCACTTAGGACGGTTAGCCCTGTATCCACCTGGACCCAGAATTTGGTGATATAGCTTCAACGCAGCATTTGCCTTATTTATTTCCGACCTTCTCAAAAATTCTTCTGACTCCGTGCTGTACTTCACGAATTCATCCCAGTGATTTTTTACCTTCTCACTGTCCGGAGTCTTCTTTAACTTGATAAGGCGGCGCAATCTTTTCTTGTGGCTCTTGAATAGTTCGGCCATCTTCTTCTTGCCAAACTCGCGGAGGGCCTGCTCCATCTTGGCCTTTTCAGCGTCACCCCCCTCTTCGGGTACTATGTTGAAATGTGACATGAGCTTGTTCATAATGCTGTTTTTGGCTACATCATCGATATAAAGACCTTGAGCTTCTTCCTCTGCAGACAGCACTAGTCCCTTCGGCTTGTGCCATTCTCGAACGGTGATCGGGACGTGGTCCCTAACAAGCACTCCGCATTGAGCTATAAATGCCTTTGCACCTTTCTCTGGAGCAATCGGTTTACCATCCTTCTCGATGTGGGTGATGTCGTGCCTAACACCGTCATCCAAATTTTTGGCTGGGCCTCGCTTCCTCGACTTTACAGAAGAAGTGCTCGATCCGGAGGGCTAAAAAAGAAATAGTTCATAGTCAGTACAATTTCATTAGTTAATGCATCTAGTCGATCAACAGCGGCTTAATTAATTTATATACCTCGGTGATAACTACAGTTCGGGAGCCATTATGATGATCTTGTTCCTCACCGGCGCCACTAGGATCTTCTTCCTCAATATCCTCCGCTCCCTCACCGGAGTCATTCAAATAAGTTGCGGTGACATCGTCACCGCCATCATCTGGAATAACGTCGTCGTCGCGATCATCCAGAGTACCGTTTGCTATGAGTTCCTCCATGAAATTTTCTTGAATTTCATCTCTCTCCATGCTTTCTACAACGACCTGCAAGCTATACATAGGAACCATCATATGATCAAATTAAGGATAATGCAGAAAACTGAAAATGGAGTTACATATGTGTAGTTCTTAACTAAGGATCGATAATATAGTGCTGAAAGCAGATACTGCAGTTATATGCATACATAGATCGGGTTCATGTTTATTTAACCCTAATACATATCAATCACTACTACAACCACTCAACCGCGCAGACCGGGTCCTAGAGGGCGCCGACCGGGTCCTGAGCCGCGCTGGGTGTGCCCCCAAAGCCACGGAACAACAACGGGAGCATAGCTAACATGAGATCCCCGCATAACGCTCCATCCGGTCCTATACATGTTGTCTAACGCGTACATGTAACGGCGAACGTGCTGGTCCTCCGCTTCAATGCGCTGAGCTACCTCCTCCGGCGGGGCCGGCTCCCTCTGAAACGACCGTGGCCCATAAGACCTCCACCAAAGAATATCCGGGTCGACAACGGGACCCGGATTCCGCACCAAGGTGCGCGACCCAGAAGCTAAGACCTCCCAGTGCCACCCCGGCGGAGCCCAGTCCCGGACCTCCCCCATCTGCTCCATCTCCTCGGTGAGAGTCAGACCACGGCCCGCCGGCTATCGCTGTCGCGGCATCGTAGCTACGAAAACAAATCATATATGTATAATAATATAAATAAAAAACATGATATTGTGCTAAATAAAAAACTTCACTACTTTTGTACTAACGCCGCGTTCCACGACCCCGGATCGATCGATCCGGATCGGGGGTCGGGAACGACAGCGGGAGCGGTAGAGGGAATTGAACGACCGTATTTTGGGGGCGCCGGCAGGGGCGTCGACACTACCGGCACCGCCACGGACTCGGCGCTCCTCCTCTCGCTCTTCTCTCTATTTCGCGACCCTAGTACTATGTCGCGGTGGCACCGGCAGGGGCGCCGGCACTACCGGAGATGGTGGCGGTCGGCTGGTGGTGGCACTATAACATAGGGGTATGGTGGCGGCTGCTCGTAAAATATATCCATCTTATTTTGATCATAAAATCCTATGTTCCCTAAAAAAAAAACCTATCTAATACACTATGTCTAATACACTATGTCCAATTATCTAATACACTATGTCTAATACACTATGTCTAATACACTAAGTCTAATACACTATGTCCAATTATCTAATACACTATGTCTAATACACTATGTCTAAAAAAAAACCTATCTAATACACTATGTCTAATACAAATAAAAGTATCTAATACAAATAAAAAGAAACAAAAAAAAATAAAAAAATAAGGGGCCGGGGGCGCTCTCACCTTGCCGGCGGCGGTGGAGGAGGGGCGCGGCGGTGGAGCGCGGGCGACGGCGGTGGAGCGCGGGCGCTCTCACCTTCACGGCGGCGAGCGCGGGCGGCGGCGGCGGCGAGCGAGCGCGGGCGGCGGCGCGCGGAGACGGCCGGCACGCGCGCGGCCGTCGGGAGAGAGGAGAGAGGGGCGGCGCACGGCGGCGGCGGTGGCGGTGCGCGAGGCGGAGGGCGGCGGCGGCGGTGCGAGCGGCGGCGGCGGTGGCGATTCGCGGCGCGGCAGCCTGGCGGCGCTGTGGTGTCTCCTCCTCGCGCGATTGATTTGCGCGAGGAAGGAGACGAGCAGTTATACCCCCCCCCCTTTTGTCCCGGTGCGGGTTACAAAACGGGTCCAAAGGCCCCCCGTTGGCCCCGGTTTTGTATACCAACCGGGACTAAAGGCCATTTTTGCTGCGTTTTCGCTGCGCGCGCAAAAAAGGCCTTTAGTCCCGGTTTGTAATACAAACCGGGTCCAAAGGCCAAATTTTTTTAAAAAATTTCATTCCCGCCTTATTTCAAATGAAAAAAAGCCACCGCACTGCCACACGTGTCCACCGCCGTGTAGTGGCCACTGTCGCCACCGCCACCGCCTGGCCACTACCGTCACCGCCATGTACGGGCCACCGCCGTGTACTGCCCACCACCGCCACCGCCATGTACTGGCCACCACCGCCACCGCCACACGTGTCCCTTCCCCGTGCCACGTGTCGCCGCCGCTTCCACGTGCCTCGCCCCGCCGTCACCGCCATGTACGGGCCACCGCCGTGTACTGCCCACCGCCGCCACCGCCGTGTACTGCCCACCATCGGCACCGCCGTGTACTGCCCACCACCGCCACCGCCACCGCCTGGCCACCACCGTCACCGCCATGTACGGGCCACCGCCGTGTACTGCCCTTCCCCGTGCCACGTGTCGCCGCCGCTTCCACGTGCCTCGCCCCGCCGTCACCGCCATGTACGGGCCATCGCCGTGTACTGCCCACCACCGCCACCGCCGTGTACTGGCCACCGTCGGCACCGCCGTGTACTGCCCACCACCGCCACCGCCACCGCCTGGCCACCACCGTCACCGCCATGTACGGGCCACCACCGTGTACTGCCCTTCCCCGTGCCACGTGTCGCCGCCGCTTCCACGTGCCTCGCCCCGCCGTCACCGCCATGTACGGGCCACCGCCGTGTACTGCCCACCACCGCCACCGCCGTGTACTGCCCACCATCGGCACCGCCGTGTACTGCCCACCACCGCCACCGCCACCGCCTGGCCACCACCGTCACCGCCATGTACGGGCCACCGCTGTGTACTGCCCTTCCCCGTGCCACGTGTCGCCGCCGCTTCCACGTGCCTCGCCCCGCCGTCACCGCCATGTACGGGCCACCGCCGTGTACTGCCCACCACCGCCACCGCCGTGTAATGGCCACCGTCGGCACCGCCGTGTACTGCCCACCACCGCCACCGCCACCGCCTGGCCACCACCGCCACCGCCATGTACGGGCCACCGCCCTGTACTGCCCACCACCGCCACCGCCACACGTGTCGCCGCCGCTTCCACGTGCCTCGCCCCGCCGCCACCGCCGTGCGACATGTAGATCCCGCTTCCACGTGCCACGCCCCGCCGCTTCCCCGCGCCACCTGTCGCCGCCGCTTCCACGTGCCACGCCCCGCCGCTTCCCCGCGCCACCTGTCGCCAAACTTGCCGCGTCGCTGTGCTATAAAGCGCCGCGTGCGCGCGGAACCACACGTCGTCGTCGCCTCCGTTCATTCGTCGCCGGGATGCCGCCGCGCCGTCGCGGCTCGTCCGGTTTCCGTGGCGTCCGAGCGCGGCCGAACGGTAGGTTCTACGCCGAGATGCGTGCCGGTGGCTTCCGGCTCACCCTCGGCACGTACAACACCCCGGAGCTGGCGGCGCGCGCTTACGACGCGGCCGCATGGCGATTTCGGCGGCCACGGTGCGACATGAACTTCCCAGACGTCGAATCGCTAGAGGAGGCGGAGTTCCTCGCGCCGACGCCGTGCCTCATCGACGACGAGGACTGTCGCCGCCACCGCCAGGTGCAGCGCCGGATCGCAATCGCCGAGCACGACGAGGAGTTGATGCGCCAGTGGAGGGCGCAGTTCCCCAACGACGTCGACAACACCGCCGCGTTCTTCGCTGACCTCCGGGCACAACGCAGGTCCAACAGGCGCCATCGTCGGGCCGTCGCCGTGTTCGAGCTCGATAACCCGAATACAACTTGGGCCGACAACTACCCTCGGTGGGACGACATTTGGACCGAGACAACCTCCGACGACGAGTAGATCGACTAGACTAGTTGTTTATCTATTTTATTGTATTTTCAATAAAGTCGTTGTGGCAGACGCTGATGATGAGAAAAGTTTCCCGCCAGATTACATGTGGAATTAAAGTACAGAACGCAACTGAAAATTAATTAAGATACATGGCCAGATAGTACTCGTGCCTAGCCCTATAGTACTCGTGCCTAGCTCAACTGAAAATTAATTAAGATACATGGCCAGATTCGACTGTTCGAGTCATTCAGTCATACTCGTTCCTAGCCCTATAGTACTCGCCACTGTAGTCGTCATAGTCACCGTCATCATCGTCGCTGGCATCGGGGTCGCGGTAGTCAAACCTCGGCGGGAGAGCACGCGTGGGCTGGGACTGAGGGTAGCGCAGGCGGGGGCCACGGTGGGCCATGACGCCCTGGAGAGTTCGGTCGCGCCACCACAGCCGACGGCCGGCCTCGTTGAAGTTCGAAGGAGGCGGGCCGCCCTCCTCGTGCCTGGCGAGCGCCCTCTCACGCCGATTGATGAAGAAGCTCTCCCAAGTCGGGCTGTAGTCGGGATGCCACTGGGGATTCCTCCGCTGCTCTGGCGTGAGCTCGAAGTAGTAGTGGTTCGTGATGGCCATCTCGCGCGCCACACCTAGAGGGACAGGAGGGACCGGTACCCCTCCGACGCTCAGCAACCAGCCGGTAGGGACGCGGTAGCCCGGCGGGCAGGGGTAGTTCGACGCGCAAAGCGCCTCCGCCTCCCGGAGGGTTAGAGATACGATGGAAGCCATGTGACCTGGTGATGAGGTTTGCAGATATGAGTCTAGATGTGATATGTAAATGGAGGCCAAGCCAACATATATATAGTGAAAAAATGGCGGGAGGACGGAGGCGGGAAGCAGTGGAAAGCGCGGGAAGAAAAATAGGCGGGAACGCAGTGGCGCCAAAAACTGTCGGTGGGATAAGGACGTGTGGGTAACCTTTAGTCCTGGCTGGTGGGTACAACCGGGACTAAAGATCCTTTTTTGTGTCATCTAACAAAACTGTCGGTGGGATAAGGACGTGTGGGTAACCTTTAGTCCCGGCTGGTGGGTACAACCGGGACTAAAGATGTCGGCAGGATAAGAACGCATGGGTGGACGCACTGCTCGATGAGATAAAGCATGTAGCGCACGACGCCCTGTCGAAGGAACAAGACAAAGTAGAAGAGGTGCCGTGCCTATAAAAGGAGCATCGATACGCCTTGCCAAGCCCCTGAACGACTACATCTCATCTAACAGTGTTGGGGAAAGGGTTGCCATGTTGAGATACTCATTTGTGCCATGAACATTCTTCAATTAACTTGATGATGGAGCATCTTCATCATTTAAGTAATCTTCTTCGGCCGTAACCATGGAGCATCTTCATCATTTAACTTGATGCTTGGATCAATGTTCACTCTGAAGGGTGGAATTTCATCAAACTGATTATAATCTTCTGACATGTCTGTCTTGTCCTCCACTCCCACGATGTTTCTTTTTCCAGAAAGAACTATGTGGCGCTTTGGCTCATCGTTTGATGTATTTGTTTCCTTATGTTTCCTTTTTCTTGGTTTGGTAGACATATCCTTCACATAGAAAACCTGGGCCACATCCTTCGCTAGGACGAATGGTTCGTCTCTATACCCAAGATTGTTGAGATCCACTGTTGTCATTCCATACAACTTGTCTACCTGAACCCCGCCTCCTGTTTTGTTGACCCATTTGCACCTAAACAAAGGGACCTTAAAAGAAGGTCCATACTCAAGTTCCCATATATCCTCTATGTAACCATAATATGTGTCATTTGGGCCTTCATTCATTATTGCATCAAAGCGGACACCACTGTTTTGGTTGGTGCTCTTTTTATCTTGGGCGATCGTGTAAAATGTATTCCCATTTATCTCGTACCCTTGGAAAGTCACTACAGTCGAAGATGGTGTCTGGGCCAGCAAGTACAACTGATCTTCAATATGTTTGTTATTCAGGAGATGTTTTTGCAACCAACCGCCGAAAGTCGACATGTGTTCACGTCTAATCCAATCGTTCGGCTGCCCCGGGTTCTGGGAGCGTAGAAAGTTCTTGTGGTCACCGATATACGGAGCCACCAAGGTGGAACTTTGTAGGACTGTGTAGTGTGCTTGAGTCAAAGAAATCCCGTCCCTACATATCATTGATTTCCTTCCTAGCGTGCCTTTTCCACTTAGTCTCCCTTCATGCCGCGATTCAGGAACACCAATCGGCTTAAGGTCAGGAATAAAGTCAACACAGAATTCAATGACCTCCTCTGTTCCATAGCCCTTGGAGATGCTTCCTTCTGGCCTAGCACGGTTATGAACATATTTCTTCAAGACTCCCATGAACCTCTCGAAGGGGAACATATTGTGTAGAAACACAGGACCGAGAATGGAAATCTCATCGACCAGGTGAACGAGGAGATGTGTCATAATATTGAAGAAGGATGGTGGGAACACCAGCTCAAAACTAACGAGACATTGGACCACATCATTACGCAACCTCGGTAGAATTTCTGGATTTATTACCTTCTCGAGAAATTGCATTGAGGAATGCACATAGCTTCACAATGGGCAGTCGAACATTTTCCGGTAGAAGCCCCTCAATGCAATCGGAAGCAAGCTGTGTCATTATCACGTGACAGCTCATGAGACTTCAAGTTCTGGAATGTTTTCTTCTCCATATTTATTATTCCCTTTATATTGGAGGAGAAGCGACGGGACCTTGATACTGCTAAGACATTCAAAAATATTTCCTTCTCTGCTTTTGTAAGAGCGTAGCTGGATAAATGACGTCCTTTAACTCTCTCATGCAGCTTTTTGGGGTCTTTCCAACGTTGCTGGTCCTCCCGTGCTTCGGTGTATCTTTTGTCTTCCCGTACACACCCGTAAAGCCTAGCAGGTTCACGCAAAGATTCTTCGTCACGTGCATCACATCGATTGAAGAGCGGACCTCTAAGACTTCCCAATAGGGTAGATCCCAAAATATAGATTTCTTCTTCCACATGGGCGCGTGTCCGGCATCGTCATTCAGAATGCACCGTCCGCCAGACCCTTTCCAAATATTACATCTAGATCCTTGACCATACCAAATATATCAACACCATCACGATGGGGAGGCTTCCTCCGGTGATCAGCCTCACCGTTGTAATGCTTGCCTTTCTTTCTTACGGGATGGGTAAGCCTAAGAAATCGACGATGCCCCAGGTACACGACCTTCTGACCTTTTTCCAAATAATCACCTTCGAGCTCATGTAAACAGTGTGTGCATGCATTGTATCCCTTGTTTGACTGTCCTGAAATGTTACCAAGAGCAGGCCAGTCATTGATGGTTACGAAAAGCATCGCTCTTAGGTCAAATTCCTCCCGCTTGTGCTCGTCCCACACACGTACACCGCTAGGGACCACAGCTGTAGAAGTTCTTCGACTAATGGCTTCAGGTACACATCAATGTCGTTCCCGGGTTGCTTCGGGCCTTGTATGAGCACTGGCATCATAATGAACTTCCGCTTCATGCACAACCAAGGAGGAAGGTTATATATACAAAGAGTCACAGGCCAGTGTGCTATGGCTGCAGCTCTGCTCTCCAAAAGGATTCATGCCATCTGTATCGAGACCAAACCGTAAGTTCCTTGCATCCCGTGCAAAGTTTGGGAACTCTCTATCGATTTTTCTCAATTGGGAGCCATCAGCAGTGTGCCTCAACATCACGTCTTTCTTACGGTCTTCTTTGTGCCATCGCAACAACCTAGCATGCTCTTTATTTCTGAACAAGCGTTTCAGCCGTGGTATTATAGGAGCATACCACATAACCTTGGCAGGAACCCTCTTCCTGGGGCGCTCGCCCTCAACATCACCAGGGTCATCTCGTCTGATCTTATACCGCAATGCAGTGCACACCGGACATGCATCCAAATTCTCGTACTCATCGCGGTAGAGGATGCAGTCATTAATGCATGCATGTATCTTTTGCACATCTAATCCTAGAGGGCAGACAATCTTCTTCGCTTCGTACGTCTTTGGCGGGCAATTCGTTACCCCTTGGAAGCTTCCTCTTAATTATTGTCAAGGCAACTTTCCAAATCCCGAGTCATTGACACCGTTCTCTGCCTTCCATTGCAACAATTCCAGTGTGCTGCCTAGCTTTTTATGGCCATCTTCGCAAGTTGGGTATAACAATTTGTTGTGATCTTCTATCATCTTGTCGAAGGCCAACCTTTCCTTTTCAGTTTCACATTCTCTCCTTGCATCAGCAATGGCCCTGCCAAGATCATCATCAGCAGGCTCATCTGGTGCCTCTTGATCTTCTACTTCATTGTCTTCATTGCCTTCTGCAGTATCATCGTATTCAGGGAAATTGGGATAACCGTCATCATCCTCTTCCTCTTCGTCATTGTCTTCCATCATAACCCCTCTTTCTCCGTGCTTGGTCCAACAATAGTAACTGGGCATGAAACCGGATCGCAGAAGGTGGCTGTGAATGAGACTCGAGCGAGCGTAATTTACGGTATTCTTGCAGTCCACACATGGACAATACATGAAGCCACCATGTTTGTTTGCCTCCGCCACGGCCATAAAATTATCCAGGCCCGCAGTGAACTCGTCAAACCGTCGGTCAATGTACATCCATTGCCGATTCATCTGCATGATATAATTAAGCTGATCAAAACCATTACAGAACATCACGATGTATATATACACATGCATTTTATCAATTGCAGATGAAAAGGATAAAGTTGTTAACCTCGATGAAGAAGAAAAAAGCAAGTTAAGTGTGGCTTGATTTGTGTAAACTCAAGTGGCAAATCCTCTTAAGCATTTCATCAAACACCTCTTGTGCATGTGAAGAAGAGAGGAGAGCAATACACCCTCTTGTGAAGATAGTGAAAAAATGGCTAAGTGTGGCTCACACTTGGGCAGGGGCAAGGTTATATAGCCAGAGGGGGGCCTTTGGACCCGGTTTGTCATACAAACCGGGACTAAAGGGTTCCCTGGCTGACACGGCCTGGCGCGCCCTGCGGGTGGACCCTTTGGACCCGGTTTGTATGACAAACCGGGTCCAAAGGCCGCTACAGGACAGGCGCCAGCGGGTGGGGTCATCCTGGGCAGAAACGAACCGGGTCCAATGGGGGCATTGGACCCGGTTTGGTTCAGCAGTGGGTCATTTGCTTGGGACCAAAGGCCTCTTCTCCACTAGTGATCTGCTGCGTGTAGGCTTCGATGTTGCCCTGACTGGCCCTACGGACGCGATCCGGCGACAGCGCGTGCCTCCCACTGCATCGCTGTCATCGGCAGCATCGCAATGCTCCGTGTGTGCGTTGTGATCGCCCTGGCTGGCCTTCCGTTTTCGATCCGGCCACATGCCTGGGGCGGCGCCTCCCGCTACGAACGGCGGCATCGCGATACTCCGGCTTGGGTACGGTGTCGTCAGCGGCCATGGGCATCATCGCGATGGTCCGCGTTGGCTTGGGCATTGTCGGTGACCTTAGCTGGCCCTCCGGACGCGATCCGCCGACAGCGCGCGCCTCACGCTGCCATCGTTTTCAAGCGCGTAGGAAGGAGGCGACCCAACGACATCGCCCTCGTTCTGCTGCCATCATTGTTAGGTGCGTAGGAAGGAGGCGTCGACCATCCCGAGAACGACTCAGAGGCGGGCAAGCGCGAGGATCTCGATGTCCCGGTCTCGGCGATCGATTGTAGAATCCCTTATTGGATCGATGGTAATGAATACAGATTTGGGAACCTACAGATTTGGGAACCAGAACCCACGAACAGGCCCGGGCTTGCCATCTACCGTCTACGGGATTTCGGCCTCAACGGGATTCTACCGAGAGATATTGGGCCTAGAGAAAAGCTGTTTGGCCCGTTTGTGACACCAGGCAGCCACCTATTGCAATTTAATAGTAAAGATTTTTGCTCCTTGCCCACATAAGCTTTCTCCTTAAATTTAAGAGAAGAAAAAGTTGAACCCAATTTTCCCATAGCTTCTTCAAGTTTACCAATTCTATGGGTTTGATTATCATGGATAGCACAAGTTTCTAAAATAGCAATTCTTTCATTAATTCCTCCTAGGGATTTATCAAGTTTATCAGTATTATCAAGTAATATCCCCAATTTAGTCTCAACACTTGGAAGATTTTTCTCTATGGCTTCCAACTTTTTCATGACGTCCTCAAGAGAGATTTCAATTTTAGTTTCATTAACAGGTGGTATTCCAACTAGACTCTCAATGATGCAACTAGCTTCTAAAGCTGGAGTACCTAGGAAATTACCCCCCGAAAGAGTATCAAGAACATACCTATTCCAACTGGATATACCAACATAAAAGTTCCTAAGTAGGATAATAGTGGAGTGTTTCTTAGTGCACCTATGATGAGCATCGCTAATTCTATACCAAGCATCTTTAAAACTTTCTCCCCCTTGTTGCTTAAAGGAACGAACTTCAACTTCCGGATTACTCATTTTTAGCAGTAGTAAATAAAGCAAACTAAATAAAGTAAATGCAAGTAACTAATTTTTTTGTGTTTTTAATATAGAGAACAAGACAGTAAATAAAGTAAAACTAGCAACTAATTTTTTTGTGTTTTGTTTAAGTGCAGCAAACAAAGTAGTAAATAAAATAAAGCAAGACAAAAACATAGTAAAGAGATTGAAAGTGGAGACTCCCCTTGCAGCGTGTCTTGATCTCCCCGGCAATGGCGCCAGAAATTTGCTTGATGCGTGTAGTTGACATATCCGTTGGGAACCCCAAGAGGAAGGTGTGATACGCACAGTAGCAAGTTTCCCTCAGTAAGAAACCAAGGTTTAATCGAACCAGTAGGAGTCAAGAAGCACGTTGAAGGTTGATGGCGGAGGAGTGTAGTGCGGCGCAACACCAGGGATTCCGGCGCCAACGTGGAACCTGCACAACACAATCACAGAACTTTGCCCCAACGTAACAGCGAGGTTGTCAATCTCACCGGCTTGCTGTAAACAAAGGATTAGATGTATAGTGTGGATGATGATGTTTGTTTGCGAAGAACAGTAAAGAACAATTGCAGTAGATTGTATTTCAGATGTAAAGAATAGGACCGGGGTCCACAGTTCACTAGTGGTGTCTCTCCCATAAGATAAATAGCATGTTGGGTGAACAAATTACAGTTGGGCAATTGACAAATAAAGAAGGCATAACAATGCACATACATATATCATGATGAGTACTATGAGATTTAATCAGGGCATTACGACAAAGTACATAGACCGCCATCCAGCATGCATCTATGCCTAAAAAGTCCACTTTCAGGTTATCATCCGAACCCCCTCCAGTATTAAGTTGTAAACAACAGACAATTGCATTAAGTATGGTGCGTAATGTAATCAACATAAATATCCTTAGACAAAGCATCGATGTTTTATCCCTAGTGGCAACAGCACATCCACAACCTTAGAACTTTCTCACTCGTCCTGCATTTAATGGAGGCATGAACCCACTATCGAGCATAAATACTCCCTCTTGGAGTCACAAGTATCAACTTGGCCAGAGCCTCTACTAGCAATGGAGAGCATGAAAGAACATAAATAACATATATGATAGATTGATAATCAACTTGACATAGTATTCAATATCCATCGGATCCCAACAAACACAACATGTAGGATTACAAATAAATGATCTTGATCATGATAGGCAGCTCACAAGATCGAACATGACAGCACAATGAGGAGAAGACGACCATCTAGCTACTGCTATGGACCCATAGTCCAGGGGTGAACTACTCACACATCGATCCGGAGGCGATCATGGCGATGAAGAGACCTCCGGGAGATGATTCCCCTCTCCGGCAGGGTGCCGGAGGCGATCTCCTGAATCCCCCGAGATGGGATTGGCGGCGGCGGCGTCTCTGGAAGGTTTTCCGTGTCGTGGCTCTCGGTACTGGGGGTTTCGCGACGAAGACTTTAAGTAGGCGGAAGGGCAGGTCAGGGGGCCACATGAGGGCCCCACACAACAGGCCGGCGCGGCCAAGGCCCAGGCCGCGCCGCCCTAGTGTGTGGCCGCCTCGTGGCCCCACTTCTTATCCTCTTCGGTCTTCTGTAAGCTTCGTGGAAAAATAGGCCCCTGGGCGTTGATTTCGTCCAATTCCGAGAATATTTCCTTACTAGGATTTCTGAAACCAAAAACAGCAGAAACAAAGAATCGGCTCTTCGGCATCTCGTCAATAGGTTAGTGCCGGAAAATGCATAATAATGACATATAATGTATATAAAACATGTGAGTATCATCATAAAAGTAGCATGGAACATAAGAAATTATAGATACGTTTGGGACGTATCAGGCGTTAAAAACCCGCTATTCACATTCTAAACAGAGTACCAAGCAAATCGGTGCCCAAAACACTGTATGAGCTATGGATAGGGAGAGTGCCTTCTCTAAACCACCTGAAAATGTGGGGGAGCCCTGCTGAGGCCAAAGTATTCAATCCAAATATCGCAAAGTTAGATACCAAAACAGTCAGCTGCCATTTTATTGGCTATCCTGAAAAGTCAAAAGGATATCGTTTCTACTGTCCAAAAAAATACACAAAGTTTGTGGAAACGAGACATGCTGTCTTCTTAGAAGACGAAATGATGAGGGGGAGCATGGTAGCTCCGAAAATTGATCTTGAGGAGAAGAGGGTGCATGCACCTAATCCAATGACTCAGGAGCCATTTTTTGCGCTACCATGTGCATCTGTACCGATGATCCCTGCGATTGTGGTGCAAGCGCCTGTTGTGACTCCACCCATGACAACGATGAGTGAAAGTTCGGAACCTGTCCGTCAGGAGCCGAATGAACCATTTGTTGAGCATGAAAGGGAGCAACAACAGCCACCTCCTGAAAAGTACAAAGCACGACTTGTGGCAAAAGGATTTACACAAAGAGAAGGGATAGATTACAATGAGACATTTTCTCCGGTCTCATGTAAGGATTCCTTCAGAATCATCATGGCACTAGTTGCACATTTTGATTTAGAGTTGCATCAAATCGATGTAAAGATGGCATTTGTAAACAGGGATTTAGAAGAAAATGTCTACATGAAACAACCCAAGGGTTTTATCATGGAAGGCAAGGAAGAAATGGGATGCCGCCTAAAGAAATCCATTTATGGATTAAAGCAAGCCTCCTAACAATGTTATCTAAAGTTCAATGAGACAATTAAGAGATTTGGATTTAAATAAAATATTGAGGACAATTGCGTTTATGCAAAGTTTAAAAGTGGGAAATATATTTCCCTAATCTTGTATGTGGATGATATTCTGCTTGCCAGCAGTGATGTTAGTCTACTGCAAGAGACAAAGAAGTTCTTGTCCTCAAATTTTGATATGAAAGATCTTGGTGAAGCGTCATATGTTTTGCGCATAGAAATTCACCGAGATAGGAACAATGGAGTATTAGGACTATCGCAAAAGGCTTATTTAGAAAAGATTCTAAGTAAGTATAATATGCATAAGTGCAGTGCCACACCTGCCCCTATAGTCAAGGGCGACAGTTTTGGGAAACATCAAAGTCCCCAAAATCAATACGAGCTCGATCAAATGAAAGCGGTTCCATATGCTTTGGCTATTGGAAGCCTACAGTATGCACAAGTGTGCACTCGCCCTGACTTAGCATTTATCACCGGAGTACTCGGTAGATATCAAGAAAATCCAGGTTTTGAACACTGGAAAATGGTAAAGAAGGCATTGCGTTATGTGAAAGGCACAAAGAATTACATGCTAACATACAGAAGATCTGATTCCCTAGAAATAAGAGGGTATTCAGATGCAGATTTTGCGGGGGATAAAGATGATAGAAAATCCACATCTGGATATGTATTCACCCTCGCAGGGGGAGCTATTTTGTGGAGAAGCTCCAAACAGACCATAGTTGCATCATCCACGATGTATGCAGAATTTATAGCATGTTATGAAGCCACGGGGCAGGCATTATGGTTAAAGAAATTTATACCCGACTTGAAAGTGGTAGATTGTATTGACAAACCACTAAAGATGTACTGCGACAATGAGCCTGCAGTACTTTATGCTCACAACAACAAGTCGAGTACAGCTACGAAACCAATTGAGGTTAAGTATTATGTTGTGAAACACAAGGTCCAGGATCAAACTATAAGTCTCGAGCATATAAGGACAAAAGATATGCTTGCGGATCCGCTAACGAAAGGCTTACCACCCAGCGTGTTCAAGGAGCACGTAGCCGGCATGGGTTTAAGGGAAAGTCTTACCTATCCTAGATCATAAGAGGCCCAAAAGTAAAAGAATTTGTTTCAAAACAGAGAAGTGTATTGTGGCTGTCTGATTCTATCGGCAATAGAGCTGTGACGATGAAACATGCCCTATGGACTGATCCAAAATGAAACGAATAAAGTGAAAGTATAAAGTTAAAAGAAAAATTGAGATCAAGGGGGAGAATGTTAGTATTGATCTCCACCGCACCAGAGCCCAACGGCTCTGGCACGACCCCTTGACCTCGTTCGCGCCCTGATCGGGGGCGCCCAACCGTTCGCTGGTTGGTGGGCTCCTGTCGCCTGCACTATATAGAGTGGTGGGGGCCAGTGGCACTCGGTACGAGGTTGCCCGGAGCTGCCACTCGCCCCACCAGATGACCCACCGATTAGGGTTAGTGCAGTGCCGACGGGAAGATCCGCCGCCACCACTACCTCACCGATCCGCCGCCATCACCATGTCGACGTCGACGGGTTCGTCGTCCTCGCAGGGAGAAGGTAAACCTCACAGTCCCTCTCCTACCCGGCTAAGATCTACACCTAGACCATCTAGCAAAGTAAACAGAAACTGCTTTACGGATGGGTTGGTTTCTCATGCAATTAATGTATCTTTGCGATTATATATATGGTAGGCGGCTATACTGGTCCTCTTGAAGTCATATATTCCCTTCATCCATAAATAAGTGATTCAATTTTTTAATATATAAAGGTATTTATAATTAAAATATATATTTCGCATTTAGATAAAATTGAGTTAGTACTTATTTATGGACGGAGTGAGTACTACTACTACATAGTAAGTGTGGTGATTTGAGTTTATTTTTATTTAAATCTAATAAAAAATCACAGTATTTATTATGGCTCAGAGGAACCTACATTAAATAAAATTGAGTAGATCACGAAGATCGACCTTCCCGGGAGGGTACGGCGCGGAATCTTGTGCGGCGGCTAGGTCAAGGAGCGTGCCGCTCTGATATCATGTAGAACGATGAGGGAGAGAGATTAGCGAAATATAATATATTATTAAGTTTCAAGGACGAGTATATATAGACATATAAGACAAGACACGACAGTCCTTTCTCTATCCTAGACTATCCGTTTATAGGTACTAGTTGAATGCCCGTGCGCTGCTACGGGTTTCCAAGTTTTTTTGTCGGCACACACGTATATATAATCCATGGAAAATAAATGCTGGTGTGGAGGATATACAAATAAAGAAAACTTTTTTATCGACATTTAACTGCTACACCATCCAACCGTTTATATAGGTTACTTAAAGTACCATGGCTTGCTATTGATCTTGGTCACTGGAATCTAAAAGATACATGAATGTAATGTTTGTTAGTGGTTCCTCATGAAGTAACTATAACAAAAAAAATTGTATAATTTTGGATTTCCGTGAATTTCTATTTTCTTTCTTATTATTCACTTTATTACTTTGTGAGGCTTATTGGTAGATGAGATAATTAAGAACTTTGTTATCTACTTTTTGTATAGTATCTCAATAACTTTATATTTTTTCCTTGTTCTTGTATTACCCTATTTTGGTATGACTTATGCGAAGACGGCATGTAGGTAAAAAATAACTCAAGGAACCAAAAGTTACGGAAAACTATTGTATGGAGAGAGAAATTACTTAAGGAGTTGTTTACTTTGCAACCATGCATATTTATAATGGTGCACATGTTAAAATGTAGTGAAAAACATTAATTATTTCATCTAACGTGATATGTGTGCTACTAAGAAAACATCATACAATGTATATTTATATGTAGATTTAGACCAAAATGTACTATGTCCTGTACTTGTTTTTTAACACATGTGTTGCTACAAACGTATGAGCCTAGGCAAGGTATCTTGATGTCGGTCCACCCCTGCAAGTGGCAAGTCGATGAAGGATTTACAGGCTTGTCCATGACGCATCCTCGTCTCGAGCTCCAATTCATCCATTCCCTCCTCTACACACCGCCTATTCAAGGCATTTCAGCCCGCTAACTTTCCCTAGTGACATGTGGGTGTGATCAAAGCATGAACTTAGTTATCATATTAAGAAAGAAAGTGAAAAGGTTCAGTGATAACATAGATTTTTTTAGGCTAGATCTTTTTTCAATCAAGTAGGACAAAGTTGTTATAAGAAGCACAATTCTGGTTTGCCGTGTGCATATAGACCGGCAGGATAATTGTTTGGCTCTTTCCCACAAGGATTATAAAGTAAAACAAAATTTTGAGTATCATGCACAGAAGCATGCGAACACTCCGTGTTAATGAAGTTGTTTGGTTCTTTTCCACAGGGATTATAAAGTAAAACAAAATTGTACTTTATAATCCCTGTGGAAAAGAGCCAAACAATTATCCCTAACCCTACAAATTGTATTTACATTAGGGATACCACAGTTAATGAAATTACTGTATTGAACATCTGGAGTTAAGGATGTAGAAAAACCCAAAAAGTAAAACTCATTGTACCTGCCTTTGCAAAAAAAATATCATTTTCCTTGTTCTTTAACCGATAGCTTTACGGCGACGTTCCGAGCTCCCATATCGCCTTGCAATGCCGCTACTAAAGTTGCTTCTCATTCTTTCCCTAGTTTCAGTCCGGCAACCCACCTCATCTCCCTACTACAACAAATCATGACCCGTCATGTAGGCAAATGGAAAATCCATACCATATGTGCACGACTATGCTTTCATGCAATCAACATTATTCATAGAACGAATTGATAAGTGCAGATATTGTATCATGGTTGAATAATATAACATGACCATCTGTAGGCTCTCCTCTAATGTAGCTTGGAGATGAGCCTGTACAAATATATGGAAACAATCTCCACACGATTTGGGTGACTGACAAACAATGGAGGAAATTAACCTCTATGGCCAGCATGGAAAGTCGCCTGGATTGACTCCTGATGCAATAGCATTTCCTGTCAGGCAGCTGGGGATTGAGCCTTGGGGACAACGTTTGCGGAGCGTGCATAGTCGGGGCAGACTATCTCCTGAATCTGGCATGGCGTCGACGTGCGGCGTGGATGATGTTTCATGTGCGTGGGATTGCAGGGAGGCGGCGGCATCTTTGGTGATAACATAGAAGGAGAGTTGGTGATGATACTCTGCTCCTTCAGGCCAACCATCTGGGGAGAGTGCGACATCAGAGTCGGGGCATGGCAATCTAAGTCCACCCCTCGAGAGGAAGGCAGCGTGTTGGAGGAAGCAGTCCATCTGACATGACGGTATAGGGAGGTGATCGGCGTGCAGGCGGCGCATCAGCGCCGATGGGGCGATGCCGAGGATGGTTTGAGGCGGCACCGGAGGAAGTGCACCTCAGCGTCGGAGGACCGACCGGAGGTGGGAGTGGCTCAGTGGCCGGCCAGATGGGTGTAAGGCAGCAACATATTGGATCGAGAGGGAGAGGAGAAGGAGCATCAAGAAATATTGTGACTTGTGAGATTTGTTTATGCGGAGTGGCATACACCAAAAGGAATTGTATTGATTCTAGTTTAGTACTCCCTATGTTCTTGCGGAGACGGTGCGCACCGATTAAGGAGGTGATGGGCAGCCTAATATCTTCCAATAATGCCCCTGCATGCAAGGAACTCTAATAGATCAGATTCATGCATACCAACATTGTAGTGCAGCAGCTTCTCCTGCAAACCCATGGTAGCGTGGCTCATGTAAATTAGTCTAGAAAAAATGGTACGTAACCTGCAGCATGATCCACGTATTGTTCGTGCTTGTTCCGTAGCAGTTTCATACCTGTGCACCGTCCTCCTGCATGTTCATGCCGCCACACTCGCCACGTAAAGGTCACTGCCCGCAACAACATGCCAGCAATCGGGCTCTTCCAGCACCATGGGCAGGCCACCGTGCTCGTCATGCATTTGAAGGCCGCCGCCCAGAGAAACATGCAGGTCATCATGCTTGTTCAGTATCATGGACATGCCGTTGTGCTCGC
The DNA here is from genome assembly GCF_019359855.2 of Lolium perenne. Lineage (NCBI taxonomy): Eukaryota > Viridiplantae > Streptophyta > Magnoliopsida > Poales > Poaceae > Lolium > Lolium perenne. The sequence goes on from NC_067248.2 coordinate 156,975,936, forward strand.
CCAGCACGGGAAGTCCGGCGCCCATGCCATGATGGGTACCGCGCTCGCACAGAAGCATGCGAAGCTCCGTGCTCGCCCAACACTGGATGGTCGCCACCCATACCATGCTGGACATCGCACGCCACCACCATCGCCGGAACGCGGCCCCGCTCACCCTGCACGGCGATAAAATCCACCCACCATATTACTCCCGGTAAGTCCCTGCTCCACCGCACCCACACCTTGGACGGTCGACGACATGGAGATCGCCACCCACACCATGAACGCCGGGACGCCATAAACACCACGGAGGCCGCCACCTGCGGCATCGTCCTTGGTTCAGATTGTTCACGGAAGAGATGGAAAACACCAATTAACAGAAGCACTTGAGTTGGGGAAGAAGATGGAATCATGCCGGCGTGAGAAATCCTGTTGATCTTTCCGGTAAGCGAGACACGATAAATTAAATTTGATACAGTACTAAAAAATCGATGGGGCAACGGCAACTCGTTCACAATAAAAAAAAAGCGGTGTCTCAGTTAATTGGTGGCTTGTTTTCAGGAGGGTTTGTTTCTGGATTTTAGCAATACTCCCTCAAATGGCCGTGCCTTCCTTTTAGAGAAAAAGTCACAAAAAAATACTCCTATCATGATTAGCGGCAACACAAGGGGTAAGGAAATTAGAGGAAGGCAAGTATTTGATGGACATAAACGTCCGTGAATCACATCCCAATATAATTCAGATACGTTGTAAACCGAGAAGGTAGAGATTCTATGCAACTTTGTTTTGTTGAGCGGGGGTCGTGCTTGGTGCCGATGAAAACAATCGGACGATGTTAGTTGTTGTTATTAGATTTAATGGTTAGGATCTTTTCAATGACGACCACCAAAGTGCGTTGAGTGTCAAACGACCAACTCCCATTTAATAGTAAAGATACGGAATATATCTCTAACAATGATGCATGCAGCCGTTCTTTGATGACTGTTCGTGTTAGTACAAACTAGTACAAATGCCCGTGCGTTGCTACGGGTCCTCAAATTTCATTTCTCAATGCACATATATGTATCACAACTCACTATAAAAATTCAAAATAAATCAAGGATATCATAATGTACTATAGCATGATAATACCGAACACAATAACAAGACACCATTATTGTTACTCTCTTTTTTCCGCCACACATTTAATATAATAGATCCTCAATTTCTTTTCCAAGTTACATTTAATATAATATAATATTCAGACAAAGACTCATGTTACTTAAAGGGGGCTGCACATTTGCCACACTTTTCTTTTGCACTTTTCATATTTGCCACATCAGTTAAATATAATGAGAATCATTAGTCTAGTCGGATTCTGTCGGATAAGAAACCTCTCCCAAGATGATTGATCTAACTTACCATCTTCTCTATCCAAGTAAGCACGTCCATATTATTCAGTGAGTTCCCATCAAAGGTAAAGAGAAGATTGAATTGACCAAAGATCTTCCATTTCCATGTGCACCAACAGCTGGCTGTATGCTTATTTCATTTGAGATTACAACAGGTGTGATCTTTCAGAACCATGTTTCCATGCGAGAACAGTTTTTCTAAGAAAAAACAGACTAAATTAGTAACATATTCAGCAAAGGAAGCAATGCATGAAAATTGTAATCAATTGATAGCAGCATGCCTACAGTTCGGATGCTTCTCCCTTTCGAAACGTAGTTCAAAGAGAAAACAACACTGTTTTTTTTGCTATATGAAACCTAAAGTAATTCAGATTCGGAATTCTTAACCAAGCTAATGCAAGACAAAAGACCGTTGTTGATAGAAAAGTGCTACAACAATAAATTTGATACTGGATAGTTTCTTATGAATAATATTCTCACACAGCTATCATTTCCTTCAAAATAACTACAGTATATGCTATCTAAATGCTTTTTTTACAAAGAAGAAAAATGGTCCTTAGTGCGTAAACAAACCTTCTTGTGTAATATTTTATGAACAATCTCAAGCATAATTCTTATTTTTATCCTACTATATAGTTGCTACTTCTTTAAAGTGCCAAGGTACAGTGCCAGATGTATTCATAATATTTCTCACACAGCTACCATTTTCATGATAATTCCAGTGAAGCACATGCATTCATATAATAGGAGGAATATGAATAATGTTAAAATAGCAGTTAGGACCGAGATGGACAACATATGACGTTCAAAAGGCAGTATCAGATAAGGCAACTAACAGCTGAACCAATTGAAAATACATGCATAGTTAGTCCGCATTTTTCTATAATGCCAAGCCTCAACTATAATATTAAAATTCCACTATTCATAAAATACACCTATTTTCGTTTGTTGAAATTTCAATATCCTCTTATTATTAGCAAAGAAAAGCACCAACATTTTCGTTTCTCTTGAGAGAAGTTTTGACTACTCCTTGTTACCTTAAATATCATACCAACAAAGGAAAAACTTTGACAACTTATGATGCCCAACAATCTGAAATCATTCACTAATTCTTATGTTGAATCAACCAGACATGCATTCCAAATCCAATAGCTAGCAGCTAGCACAGTTAATACATGAGGCAATCTATCAGCCTTCATATTTCTTTTCACGTCTATATCACTACATAGCTGACAATTAAAGACTGACAACGTCCTAAATTGAATAGATAATGTCAATTAACCAGATTATATGGAGTGCACTTTGTCTTGTTTTTTATCTTTTAAAGCTAACCAGATTTGCAAGAGTACTATACACCTGAAGGTGGGAGGAGGTCATTGGTCACGGACCTTAAAGCCGTCCAACTCTCATCCCCTGTGTCACCCGATACACCTGTTGCAACGCGTACTACCTGAGCAGGCCGTAGTCGAAAGCCTAAACTATAAGTATACGACACATAGTACCATTGCGAAATTCCATACCTGTCATCCTCAAAGCAGTAAATATAAACCTTCAGAAATTGCATCCCTCTTTTCCTCCTGCCAGCATCATCCCACCACCATGTTCTGCAATCTGTCAAATTGTATTCTAAGTTAAAAGTAGCACCGTGTAGTCTCTGTAAATAGTAAAACATAACAATTATTCAAGGAGTTTATTTTTAACCATTCATTGATTTGTTAAACAAATCTTCAGATCATGACAGTTTAGGTCATTCATTAACGACAAGAAGATCCGCTATAACTTTCATTAAAAGTATTCAAACATTCACGAGCGATAAGAGGATCAGCTACATCTTTGACGCAAATCCGTTTTTTCATGAAAAGGATTCAAACATTCATGTATGCACTTGTGGTCAGTGAATGTATCCTGGAAAATATACTCCTTCCGTTTCTAGTCTAGATATAAGGTGTATAGTTTTTTGAGAAAAAATCCACAATGTAAGGTATATTGCGGATCAATCCCATCAAAACCTTGTCTAATTTTTCCTCCACATGCGTTTCTTAATTTCCGTGGAAAAAATTATACACCTTATATCTAGGAACGGAGGCTGTCCTTTAGATACATTTGTTGGAACCATAATTGGACTTTCAGCGAGTATAAATGTTTGGTCCTAACACATCCATAAATGATACCTTAGTGAATAAAGGAAGGCAAGTATATTTTTTAACAAAAAGGAAAAAAGATCACATCAAATGGAAGATGATTTAATTTGAATCATCTCATTTATTTATCTATTAGGTAAATTTCAGATCTAGCGCATTACCAAAATTACAATTATCGAATCACATAAGATTCCATAACAGGACTGTGCCTGTATAATTTGGCGTATTGTAAACAAATGCACTTCCTTTTTACAATTGCATCTTGATTGTCACCTAGTCTAAAATTATAACTCTCAACTGAAGAACTATTCAGAAGGTAAATAGAGATAATGAGCTTGCAGCTCTTCATGCAGATACCAGTGCCACAATTATATTTGTGAAATAGAGAGATCTTATTTGAAATAAAGAGGTTCATGTAAAATTATGTAAGTCACCTACCTGAACACGCCAGGTGCTGCATCTAATGGCATCTACAAATTGCCTCCTGGTTTGCTCCTCCATCCAAACGACACCCTTATGATTTATCGTCATCCTCATTCCTTCTACTCTTTTCGCTGTTATCTTTGAAGCTCCAAAAAAATCGCCAACACGGTTCGTGTTTCACTTCCTCATTATGAATTAAATTAAATAAAGATGCATTCCAGATTGATGAAATGTATGCTCTTAGCAGTACTCAAACCACTGCAATTCACATGCCATTACCCCAAGTTCTGAGGTATAACTTCATAGCTCTAACCTCCAATTAACATATATTGAAGTACTCGCAAGACCTGCCATTATCAAGGCATCAATACATGTAGATCATGGCCTATTTCCTACATCTGCGTGGAAGATTGGCATGTGAGAACTGTATCCGCCATTGGCAAGGATGAATAAATATAAACATTTCTCTTTCGACTGCTTTTATAATTAGGACACCAAAACTGGTTTAGATTTTTTTTCTAGGAAAAAAGATGCATTAGGAATTTATAAAACAGCAATGCAATATTTATTGTTGTGAACTATTTCTAGGGCCAGAGCTCCATCCGCAGTTCAGAAAAAGGCTATTAATTCAAGAAAAGTAGTTGAATAGCTATGTATAAATGCTTGGTCCTAACACATCCAGAAATTACTGTAAACAATGCAAAGGTAAATAACACGACATAAGTCAAGTAATGAAACTCTACATGACATCAAAAATAGTCAATTAAAAGCTTGCATCTAACAAATTATATAAATTATATCTGCTAGTATAATCTGGGCGTTCAAAGGAAAATTGCCAATTACAGAGAAATTGGGTGGATATATACGAGTATACAAAGATTGCAAACAACTAATAGAATGGTACTGCTATTGCTAGGTGCTAATATGCTAGCAGGCGTCCTGGCTGAAATCTGGTTAAGCACTTGCAAATAGGTAGGCATGCGAATATGCGAATGCGAAATGTGAGGGGAATAGAAAATTAGGGATCAGGGGAATCACACACCAATCAGTCCAGAATTACGGATCAAGAGAGCACCTGGCTGCTGGCCGTTGATGTCGTGGTGGCCACTGTGCCGCCGCTTCCTGCTGGTCGCCAGCTCGTCGCCGCCGCTCGCCTACGGCTGCCGCTGTGTCACCCGCCTGCTGACTGCTGTGTGTGCGCGTGCAGCGACCGTGAGTGTGAGTGGGTTCGACCGGTTCGTGCCTTTGTGGCTTGGTCTTCGTGCGAGCTACGGAGGAGCATTCCCTGTTGGGCTTATGTATGGGGTATGTGCTATTTCACTATAGGGGAATACCCCTAGCACCGCCAATGAACAGCCGTGTCTAATTACTTGCAGCGACGCCGCCGACGGAGAATTCCGAGCTCCAAGCTATGCCGCCACGTGCTGCCCCGCACCCGAAATCCACTACTCCCACCCGACTTAGCACCGCTAGGTCACGGCGGCCGATTCACCAGAATTCCATCTGCACTGCTGCCGCAGCTGCATAGTCCCACCACCTCTGTCCATCCAATTCACCTCTCCCAGGTGACCATGCTCCCCCTTTCCCCTACGGCCGTCTCCTCTGCTCCCTCCGCCCGCGAGTTCCCGTCCATATCGAGCGGAGCGGGAGGAGATTTTCTCTGCCAAGCCCTCCTCTCCCTCTATGTTTGGCGCGCTGGTTGTAAGGGAGGTGGTTCTTGGGAAGAAATCTGCCATTCAGTGCTTTCCTTCGAAAGGCAATCTGGCAGTTCCTCGCCATCCACCTCTATGGCAGAGGTCCTACAGGATCATCACCAACATCTGAACTGGTAGCCTGCACTTTTGAATCTTCGCCATCTCCTGATCTTGGGCTTCCATGCTCTGCATTCCCCTGATCACTAATAATATTGGTATTCTGCACACTACCACCATCAGCGCCTTCAAGTACAGGCATAAAATCAGCATTCTCTACAATGCTAGCATGACCCTGGCCATTGCATTGCTCCTCCTGCAAACTTGATGCTTCCTGCATTGGCAAATGAGCGTTATATAGACTAATATAACCCACTGAAACCCACACACCGTACAAGATAGAAACTAACACTTGCTTCATGGTTACTTCCTTCTAAATAGATAGAGTGGTCAACTGTGATGAAATAATTTGCATCATGTATTCGTGATTACTTCAGTAACCAGACCGAGTTCTAACTGTCATCAAATAATTAGGGTCATGTACAAGGGAAATTAGTTCGTGCATTTCAGAAATAACCGACTGAATAATGGCCCAATATGATTCTGTCACTCAAACCAGTATGTTCAACTATAGTGATTATCCCAAGGGTAGGCCCTTTGTAAAACAATATACTCCCTCTGTTCCATTCTATAGTGCCTATTGTTTTTTGGCACGGAAATTAGCGCAAGAGTATTTTTTACACAAGACCCCTTACTGAACGATTTGAGATCAACGTAAAATTTGCTAAATCCATATCTTTCTAACTTACCACAACAATTTTTGGGAGCTGAACGATTTGGGAGCTGAACGGGGAGGGGTAATTGAAAAAAAGCTAAGCTACAACCTTATATTCTGAAACAAATGCCGAAAATCTATAGGCACTATATAAAGGAACGGAGGGAGTATCTGATTTAAACAACACTGAGGGGTGCTACAAGGGCATACAAAGCACACAAACAACCAACCGAATGAAGTGCCTCCAAAAGTAAACCTTCTGGATTACCATTAATATCAGAGATTTTAGGCTTTATTTTCTAGAGCTTTACAAGAAGAAAAAACAGCACATGATAAGTAAAATGTCAGGAAAAGTTTCTATGTTCTACTGAAAATGACCAAATACCTGCTCTTTGACCTACAATTTTAAAAATGATGGATTTCTCACATAGTCAAGGGGAAGTTCAACCATCTCTGGTGCATTGCTCTTTAGTGCACCATAGGTATAGCCCATTTATTCAAGAGAAGCACATGCAGATACATTTCCTCCGATGGCTTTGGCCTCACGAACTAATGGCAAGTGAACCCAATTTGCTGGTTTTGGATAACTGGTTTGAGTGATGGATACATCTTCCATGGATTTATTTTAACCTGAGAACTCTATCAAACGCATCGTCTACGCAAACGAAAAATGTGCACAAACAAGTTTAAATGCAATCTCTTTTGATGTACATGACAAATAACTGGATATGTGGTAAATGGCCAAAAAGGAAGAACCTGGTTTCCTGCGATTTTTAGTTGCATCATCTTGTGTAGACATCCTTTGGCATGGTTCAACAAAGGCTCTTTGACCTCTTTCACATGTCATAAAGTACATCTTCTAAACCTGTTCCCTGGAGAAAAATAGAGCAAATGAACACTGTAAGATAAACTTTTGTATATACTAACTATTTTAAAATACTTCAAGAGTCTATCTATACTAACTATGTGAAAAAACTTCAAGAATCTACACTAACTATGTAAAAATACTTCAAGAGTTTACTGGTGAACTCAATACCTCAGCTCGACTACCAATGAGGTAAGATTTTCTTGAAAGGGACTATAATATATTGATTAAACAAACTGTTATATTCTTATAGGGGTGACAAGACCTCAGGGATCTTGATAGGGACTTCCTTCTCCTGAAGTTTCCATCCATATGCGTACCTATTCCTTATGCTTAAGTAAATAAAACAAAGAGTATACTGTACTTACCTTGATCTTGTTCTAAAGTGCAGTTCTTGTGGGATTTTTCTGTTCTCCTCGGAAAGACTATTGTAATATCTCGACCACGTATAATTTGATGATTAATTTCTTGCTTGTCATATGCGGCACTCTCAAGGTGGCAGAATTTAACAAACCCGAAACCACCTAGTTCCCTGTAAGTACACATCATTTTGATCAATGATCATGAAACTACAAGTTGTTACTCAACAAAAAAAAACTTGCAGTACCTTGAAAATACATATTAGTTTTAAAATTCACAATTGTAGGCATGTGCCAAAAAATCAGAACTAATAGAAAGGCATGTGCCAACAGTTGCTATTCTAACAACATTTTAAAATTCACAATTGTAGGCACTAAATGTAAAAAGGAATAGTACGCAAAAAAAAGAGTATTCTAACCACAAGTACTGTTCAGAAGAGATACATGATCCACAATTGACTAAAATCAGGAAATTAACTGCTAACTTATGAAAATGGAAGTGAATATCAGGTTACAAATTCATGATATGCCATTTTACATAGCAAAGAACTTGCCCAGGGAATTATTGCTTTTTAAAACTGATGTCCGTCTAGATTACATGTGTCCCTCATATCCACCTGAGTCACAACAAGGAAATTTGGGAATGCACTTTATAAATTATCAATCAAGCTGCATAGAATATATATTATTCAGCATCTCATATACTTGTTTCGCATTGTCCAACGGATCACACATTTACCATGTGTATGACATGGGCTAGTGCTCAAATGTAAAGAAAACTTAAGACCATCTATAATTCCTTGGAAGGTACACATCCTTTACCAGATGGAAAATAGAGGCTTATTGGTGTTAAAGTTGTAGAAATAAGTTGAAATTTAATACTGTGCCTGCAGGGGGCTTATGTTGGCTTATTGGTTTCAAGTTGGGCATAATGTACAAAAAACGGTAGATCAGTACAACTGATAATCGATTCAAACTACCCCATATTTCCTAATACAAGTAATCTGACTATAGCAATGACAACCACAGTCGACAATTTGGTCCTTCAAGTCTTTCCTGTAAAATTAGGATCCTACAATCACACGAACCAAACTATCTCCTGCAATTCCCCCTAAAAAACCACACATCTTGCAATCACAGAAACCAGGACACACGTATACTCATCAATACTTACCTAGATAGTTCACTGCACCAGCGACACACGTTGATTGCAAACAACTAATAGAATGGTACTGCTATTGCTAGGTGTTAATATGCTAGCAGGCGTCCTGGCTGAAATCTGAGCACCTGCAAATAGGTAGGCATGCGAAATCTGAGGGGAATAAAAACTTAGGGATCAGGGGAATCACACACCGATCAGTCCAGAATTAGGGATCAAGAGAGCACCTGGCTGCTGGCCGTTGATGTCGCGGTCGCCTGCCTGCTCCGCTGCCGATGGCTAGTGGCCGCTGCTCCGCCGCTTCCCGCTGGTCACCGGCTCGTCGCCGCGGCTCCCCTACGGCTGCCGCTGTGTCGCCCGCCTGCTGACTATTGTGTGTGCGCGTGGAGCGTCCAGGCGGCGGCCATCGACCGCACCCTGCGTGGAGGGCGGCGCGGCGGCGCCGACGATGAAGGCCCAGCGGTTGCAGATCCCTGTGACTGGGAGCCAGGGGGCATGTGGAGGTGGGTGGATATGGCAGCCGGAGAAGTCGGGCACGAAGATGCGGAGCTCGATCTTGAGGTGATGGGGCCTCCATGACCAGCAACACGGTGGTGCAAGGGAGCGGAGGCGGAACCCTCCACGCACGAGAGCGGCGCACGAGAGAATTGTCGGCGCGTTCGGGAGAGGTGGAGCTACGAAGGTAGGGCGAAGATTTTGTCGTAGTGCTGCTGGGCAGAAATTGTGCTGGGAAGGTTTCATTGGGCCTGGCCCATGTGGACGACGGACGGACGAGGAAGTGCGACGACGAAAGAAACGATGAAGGCAGACGTATCGTAGATGGCAGAATAAGGAACCAGTTTAGTCTTTTTAAGTAGTAGAGATTGTCTACAACGACGTGTACTGTACGATAATATACCGTGGACTGAATTTTCCAAGTCTTCGCTTTGGCTCTATCGACGTGTCCTTACTTTTCTAACTTCTCATTTGACCGGTGAGCACATCAGCCATTTCTCCCCAGTACAAAGTACAAACCTTCATAGAGCATTATCCAACTAAATCCACCATTCGTTCTACCCACGCCTTCAAGCTCAACGAGCCATGGCTACCAAAACCAAATCATGCTTTACTTTCCTGAGGGAAGCCCTGATCCTCCCGACGCGAAACCCAAAGCTCTTCACGCCGGTGCTCCTCCTCTTGGCCGGCACCGCTTTCCTTGGCTCCGCGGTCCAAGTCGTGTTCGTGCAGCCTCTCACCTACGACATGACGATCCATTTCCTCGAGATGGGAAACATGGATCCCTCGAGCCCTGAGTACGCCAAGATCCTCGAGGAGATAAAACAAGACGCTGTGAAGCTCGTCCTCATCGTCATCGCCCAACTGATCGTCACGCTGGCGCTCGCCTTTCACCACGCTTAACTTCGCGTGGATGGCGGTCCTGACCGCCCTGCTTTCCGTCGTAATGCGTGGCGGCGGGATGCTCTCCGTCGAGGGTCTCGTCTTCGCCCTCACATTCCTCGCCTTCATGTACTTCACAGTCGTCGCGCTGGTGGGCGTCGCGGCGTCGGTGGTCGACGAGGAGTACCGCGGCGTGGGCGCGCTCCGGCAGGCGTGGAGGCTCATGACGCGGGTGAAGAGGAAGGAGGGTCTCGTGCTTGTGCTGGTGAGACACCTCCTGCCCACCGTCGTGACACCCTTTTACGGGGTCGTTGCTCTTCTATATGCGAAGAGTATGGCGGCGGCTTTGTGCATGCTGGCCGTGTATGCTTTTCTGTCTGGTGCCGTGCAGGTGTACTACTTGGCGGCAGCCACGGTGTACTACTGCGAAGCCATGGATAGCAAGGAGGAGGCGCCTTGTGGATACGCCAAGATCCCATCGGGGGAAGGAAATGTCTGATTCATGATCCAAGTGAACTATACAAAGTGTTCTTATTTTGTTGAAAGTTGAAACTGCTAGAGGAATGCGGTTGTTTCTCGTGCAATATATCTTCTTGGATTATATGTACCCGGTGAAAAAATTATTCCAACTTGAACAAGACAAGGGTGCGATAATTGGTCATGAGAATCTGAAAATTTTCATTACAGAGTACTACAAAAAATTATTTTGGGCACCGGAACCAAAATATTTTTCTTTAGTAGAGTCCCAATGTGATTAAGTTCCACAACAATCCGGAGAAGAAAATAGTATTCTTGTTGCTAACTTCACAGAGGAGGAATTACATGATGCTATTATGCAAGTGGAAAAGAAGAAAACACCCATCCTGATGGTTTTGTAGCTGAATTTTATCTAACTTTCTGGAATGTCATAAAGAGAGATCTTGTGAATATGTTTGATAAATTTCAACAAGGTGAACTTCAGTTGTTTCAATTGAATTTTTGCACTATCATTCTTCTTCCGAAAAAATAAAATCCAATTCAGATGCAACAATATAGACTAGCTTATTTATTTAATGTCAGCTTTAGTATATTCACGAAGCTACAAAAAGGCTTACCGGTATTGCTGAAAACGTGATCAGACCTACGCAAACAACGTTTTTGCCCCGCCGCCATATTCTCGAGGTGGTCTGATTTTGCATGAGACCATCAATGAATTACACAGGAAAACAATGAGATGGATTTTGTTGAAATTAGATTAAAAAAACATATGATAAGGTTAGATGGCCTTTTCTTTTAACAAGTTTAAACACTTAAGGGCTTTATCAACTAGGGGAGTGTGGGTATTAAAGTAAATGATTATTGGACATCACTTTTGAAGTAAAAAGGACTTGGGCAGGGAGGCCTTTATCTCCATTTCTTTTTAATGATGTTACTGACGTTTTGGAAATCATGATAGCTAGGGCTAAGAAGGATGGTCAAGTAGGAGGGCTCATCTCTCATTTGGTTGATGGACGAGTCTCTATTCAACAATACATCGATGAAACTATTATTTTTATGGAGCATAATCTTCACAAAGCTCTCAATATATAGTTAATTATAAGCATTTTTAATAGTTATCCGGGCTGAAAATGAATTTTCATAAAAGCTAGGTATTTTGTTTCGGTCAAGCTACAGAAAGTATGCAGAAATATTGTAGTTTGTTTGGTTGTGAGTCTCGTTCATTTCCATTCAAATACCTCGGAATTCCTATACATTTTGTAAGCTTAAGAATGGAGAATAGAAACTGGCCAAGGATCGGTTTGAGATAAAACTTGCTAGATGGCTAGGAGAATTACTTTCTCATGGAGATAGGCTTGTGCTTATTATTTCGGTGCTTAATAGCTTTTCTATGTTTATGTTTTCATTCATTCAAATACTTAAAAGGGTAAGAAAGAGGACGGATTTGTTATCACGATTTTTCTAGCAAATTGATGAGCATAAGAAGAAGTATTGTTTGACAAAATGGAACATTATCCTTAGACCGAAGGATCAAGAGGGTCTTGCTGTCAAAGTTCTAAAAAATAAAAATTAAATGTTTATGAAGTAAATGATTATTCAAGATTATAAATGAAGATGGCATGTGGCAGGAGCTTATAAATAGTAAGTACTAGAATTAGGGTCAATAAGGCCAAATGCTTATGATTCTCCTTTTCAGAAGGGATTATTAAGAGTTAAGATGAGTTTCTTAGTAGATGTCATTTTGAAGTAAGAAATATCCTAGAAACTAGGTTTTGGAAAGATACATGGCTGGACGCACCTTAAGCTCTTCAATATTGGTTGCTTTATCACATTCTCCAATGAAAAGAGGTTTCGGTGGCCGATGTTGCATTTGTCTCAAAATCCGATGAATAGTGTTTAGACAGAATTTAACAGAGAATAAATGGGAAATGTAGTTTCATTTGGTCCGAATGACGATGGATATCTATTATCTATTATTATTATATACTAAAAGTAAAATAAGGGTGTTTAAATAGAGACACCACATTAATCCACATCATTAGTATTATTTTAGCGGTTAGATCTATAAGTTTAATGGTCAAAATTTAAAGATTTTACGTAACATATATAACACATATTTTGTGACATACATGATATGTCACGTCTGGCACCGTACGTGGAAGAAAAAATAAAAAACAAAAGGTACATATGGAAACGTGATAAAACGTATGGCAATAGGACTCCTGATTCACATATAAAAGAGACTCAATTGATTCACGATCAAAAAAAACTAAATAGCCTCTACTACGTGAGTATACATGAAAAGCCAGAAAACAACATGGACGGATCCAGTACAAATAAGGTAGAGTCCCTTTAAAAAATTAAACGTACACTTCTATCTATAAATAAACCCCATAAAAATAGGCCAGTCAAGCCAAAAAAAAAAAAACTACATCATTTAGCTATCTAGCCTCCTAGAGATAATAAGTTCGTTCAGGATGCAATATACGGATGTATCATGGAGATGTCACGTTAATCTATGGCATCTTAATTATTTTTTATTGTTAGATCTAAAATCTATAGTCAGGATTTAATGAAAATTGTTTGTTGTCAAAACAAGTCATTGACACATATTATATTAAAAATTACGGAGCATAGTGGTTTTCGCCCAGACAAAATAAATTCTCTATGTGACGAAAAAAGAACTAGCGATCTTGCCTGCGCTGCCATAGTGCTTCACGGATCGATCAAAGGAGAAAATAGAAAAGTCGGCACATCATAAATATAGGGCCCACCGTTGAGTTACTTTATTAAACCACCTAAGTACACTCCTCACTTGAGTTATTTCATTTTATAAGATCACCAGAGAAAATTTCTAATGTAGGTAATCCTAAAGATCGATCTATAATAAATATCATGTGCTCTATTTGAACTCCACATGCCTACGTGGCTTCAACTACTTTCTTTATTTTTATTTACTTTGTCGTTCCATCTATCATATAAACTCTATGGTAATAAAATAATCATAAAATATATTTTTATGTTATATGATTTTAGTGTGATGGATGTTGATATTTGTTCCTATATTTTTGGACAAGCTTTGCAAACTTTGACTGTAACTAAATTTAGAATGCAGAGTAAACAAGAAATAGAGATATAATATTTTGATCGGTTGATTGGTTGATAGCCGCAAATATTGCGCTCATGTGTAGAAAAAAGAACTAGCGATGTTGCCTGCGCTGCCATAGTGCTTCACGGATCGATCAAAGGAGAAACAGAAAAGTCGGCACATCATAAAGATAGGGTCCACCGTTGAGTTACTTTATTAAACCACCTAAGTACACTCCTCAGTTGAGATATTTCATTTTATAAGATCACCAGAGAAAATTTCTAATCTAGGTAATCCTAAAGATCGATTATAATAAATATTATGTGCTCTATTTAAACTCCACATGCCTACGTGGCTTCAACTACTTTCTTTATTTTTACTTAGTTTTTCATTCCATCTATCATATAAAATCTATGGTAATAAAATAATCATAAAATATATTTTTATGTTATATGATTTTAGTGTGATGGATGTTGATATTTGTTCCTATATTTTTGGACAAGCTTTGCAAACTTTGACTGTAACTAAATTTAGAATGCAGAGTAAACAAGAAATAGGGATATAATATTTTGATCGGTTGATTGGTTGATAGCGGCAAATATTGCGCTCATGTGTAGAATTTTGTCGTCAAAATTTGGATTGAAGTATGAATTATGCATATCTTCTTGAACAATAACACAGTAGATAGTCTCTAACTGGCAGTCCGTCAAAAAACCACAAGAGGCGATGTTATATATGTAAAAATGAACAAGTCATTAAATAGATGAAGTTCCAAGAGTACTTATAACGTGATTGATAACTAAAAATAATTATTATCATTTACATCCAAAAATCGACGTAAATCAAGAAATTCATATCCAACAATTCCATTTGAAAGATGTAATGTGTTGCATTTTACAAATTTATATGGCATGTCATGATTCATTCTTAGTTTAGAATTACACTTATGGACACAATCAAGATGCGACTTGACTTAAATTAATATACATGTTAGTATAACATAAGAAAATTATGCGATGTGATTTGGAGATCTAACTAATTATAAATAAATAATTCGTAAATAAAGAAAAGCTTGATACAGTGTCACGTGTTTTTGAACCAAGGTTGTAAGAAAAGTATGAAATCTCAATGCATAAAAGAGTAAATATACCCATATAATCAATATAATCACATGCAATAATATACTTTTATAGATACTATAGAACCGTATTATGTCCTACATAAATTATCGAGTGGATGTGATGTTTTTTAAAGGAGTATAACCACAATGAAATGTGGCTATTCTTGAAGCTGTCAATTTAGGATTACAACTTTTTAATACATTAAAGACGATGCCCTCGCATTTGCGAGGGCCACTATGCTAGTTTATTTGAATAATAATAGTAATCTATATGTGTGGAATCTTACGACATGGGTATGTTCACGGTTAGACCATGTATCTAGATTACATGAATTTTCATACAATTTATTTAGGCAAATGCATTTCGAAAATGAAGGTAGCATTGAAAATTAGGATTTCTATTTGGTTCTTACATCGTAAAGTAATTTTAACTAAAGACAATCTTGCTAACGGATGAAGCTTGCTACCCGCATGGGTAGCTACACACCCATGCAGTATACCAATATGCAAGCCATATTAACTTGCTTTAGCTCAGTTTCCTAGTAGAACGTGGAATTCTAGTGTATAAAAGTGGTTTCCGAATTTTGATTTGAACTTTTTTTTGTCAAAGTCAACTCAATATTCAAAAAGTCAATGCAAAATACGTTGGTGAGTTGACTTTGATCAAAAACTATTCATATCAAAATTCGGAAACCACTTTTGTACACTAGAATTCCACGTTCTACTAGGAAACCGAGCTAAAAGAAGTTAATATGGCTTACATATTGGTATACTGCATGGGTGTGTAGCTACCCATGCGGGTAGCGAATGCACTCTCATCTTGCTAATAGGAATTGGCAAGGTAGTATGAAGTTTTTTTTAGTGATAAATATGAAACAATCCAACACCTTTTTTGTTGAATGTACTCTAACCCATATATGGTTTGGCATATTGTCCGTATGACCTTTAATATTGCACCTCCAACTAGTATAACAAATTTGTTTGGTAACTTCTTGTTTGGTGTATGCAAGAAGGATGAAGTGTAGTGGATTCGTAACTTAAGACAAAAAAAATCTAACTAGCGGTTCTCCAACTGCCCATGATCTATCTAAGAGTAATGTTGTGACGGATACCATTTCAGTAGCGTATCCTCGTAGATCGAAAGAGGTTAACGTTCTACTAGAACGTGGTTGATGTAGTCGTACTCGTCACCGACCTCGGGGTCGTGTTCAATCTCATCGTCCGACGTCAAGTGCTGCAGGTGCCACACCTCGTAGGTTTCACGCACATACGGTGCACAATGACGCTCCCGACTCCGATCCAACAGAATTGTGGAAGTAGATCTTCTAGATCCAGATCCTAGCAGCGATCCCGCGTACTAGGAGCGGTTGTCTCCCTCATGGCGCAGCTCTTCAAGGAACCACACGAAGAAGAAAACTCGAGGGAGAGATTTCTCTATTTAATTGTATATTTTCCTCCTTCCACTTGTCCACTATATATATGGGGAAGGGAGGGGTAGGGCTCTTGGCTTGGCAAGGTGGAACAAAGGAGGGGGAGGAGGTGGTGCGCCAGCCGGCCCCCTGGCCCCAACCCCCTTAGCCCATGGGGTGTCCGCCCGCTTCCCCTTCATGGGCCTCCCATTTGTGTGAGGCCCATTTAGGGTGTGCAACCTTTTAATTTTAAATAAATTATTATATTTATATTGATTTTATTAATTAATATATAATACATATTAGTTAATTGACATTGACCTGAGACACCTCCCCCAACCACTCCGAACACAGTTCGGATACTCCCGGAACCCTTTTCGGCTCTGTCTCCCTATTTCCGATGAATCTGAAACTATCTTAAGTTTGGTTGAACCCTTAAGTGTGCCCTACAGTTCGAGATGAACACATATATGATCGAGACGACTCTCCGATCAATGATCATTAAGGGGTTTTGGATATCCATAATGATCCATGTGTATTCTACGGAGATATGATCATAGTTTGAACCATTACGTTGAGTCCCATACCCTTTGTTACTTCGATACTGACAATCATCCGAGGTATAATCGTTGGTATCATCTTACCAATCTCATTACTAATAAGGCTATTCAACTCATTCTGTGTGATTCCATCCCCATGACCTATTCATACGTTGCACAGCTTTATGGATCTAATATCACCGAGTGGGCCTAAAGTATCTCTCTGTCACGAGGATGAAAAAATCCCGCTATTGTAACATCCCAAAAATTTCAAATCAATAAAGAGACATTTTCCATTATTCAAATTTTGGAGCCAACAAAAACTTTAAGTGTGTTGCATAGTGCTAGTGCATGTTTGTGTGACATTGCAATGCTATGTATTTGAAGTGCTTGACAATATCTCTAAACCCTAACCATGATCATTTGGATCGAAGGGAAGCAAAGACAAAGAATAGAAAATGAAAATAACACCACCTATGGGCCTATGGACATTTTTGCAAAACTCTAACCTAGGCCATCTTAGCTTGTGTCAATGGTTTAGAAACCTTACTAAACTCATAAGAACAACATTTGAATCAAGCAAATGCAAAGCAAATCAAAGGAAATAACAAAACACACTCACATAAGATAATGGTCAAAATTGACATTTATATCAGGGTACCCACTTTGAGCCCCTGTATTAAGAAATTTTTAAACTAAACTCTCCCAACTCGTTGCACCTCATCCAAGACCTCATCAAGGTGAACAATTTTGGTAAAGACCAACTTTGAAAATTCTTTCTCATTTACTAAAAATAATCCAGCAAAGATGCAACAATGAAACAGATTCAAGATCATGCCACATTTGGATTTTTCCAAATCAACTCTACTTTGCAAACCAAGACCACCAAAATGTGCCAAACATTATTTGAATCACATCCACCAAAGGGTTTGGCAAAATTCAAAATTTTGGTTCATGTGGCCATTTCATCAAACACCTTGTGTGCCCAAATCTGCCAACTCTCTACACTCTTATATCCAACAGATTTTAGACTAAACCATCAAGCCCTTGGTCATCATTAGCTCTCTCGTGCACTCCTTATACAATGCCAAGCACCAGAGACAAGGATAATGCATGAGATCATCATGTACCATGGCCATGTCGTGGTGATCATGGCACCACCATGCCATTTCCCTCTCCACTCCCATCTAACCCATGTCACCATGTCCTTGAGCCTCCACTCACTCTCCTGATCACGCTGGACACCACCATTGGCCACAGAGACGCGTGAAACGCCCTGGCCAGGACGTGCCCGTGACGTCCAGAGCATGCCAGGACGCCGACGTGTGCACGCCAGAGCGCGCCAGAGCACGCACTCGCCTCGTCAGCCTCGTCCTTCCCTTGACCTCTCCTCTCGCACACGCACGCACCCATACCCCAGCAACCTCCCATACACGACCGTTCGCGCCGGAGAGGACCGTCGCCGTCGTCACCATCGGCGACTTCCGCCACGGTACTGCGAGCTCACGTCACCCTCCTGCTCGCGTCAGCGCTCCATTTTTTGTGCCGTCAAGCCCTCCGTGCTCGCCATGACGTCGCAAACACCCCTGCGTCATCGCCCAACTCTCTCCACCACGGTAGCCTCGACGCCATGAGCGACCTGCCCCACGCTCCTCGGCCATCGTCGCCGCTATAAAAGGAGGCCACCCCCGTGCTCATTCTACACGCCAATCTTCTTCTCTCATCTCAGAACCTCTCCTCGAGCAGTGCCTCTTCCCAATTCCACCCGTAGACCACCAATTTGTCGCCGGAGTGCTGCGGAGCCGCCGCAGACGAAGACTAAGATAGGAGCCGTCCCAGGAGCCGCCGCTTGTACCAGGAGAACCGCCGTCGTCGACAACCTCGCCGTGCATCAACGTCGCTCGTCGCCGAACCTCCGGTGAGCCGCCGACCCCCTAGTGCTTGCCGCCAGAGAGGTTGTGCTCGTCGTCGATGACGACGAGCGTGAGCCGTTAGATCGCCATCTAATCCAACGTCTCCTGTTGATCCATACCGTTTCGGGTTTAAAGGGTCACTGACCAGTGGAGCCCACTATCAGGCGGCCTGTGTGTGCGAGACACGCAGTGGGCCGGCCCTTTTCTTATTTTTCTCTCTGGCTCGTTAACTTTTCCCACACGAGCCCAGCTATTCAAATTTGAATAAATCAATTTAGTTTGAATTCAATACTGGTGCCATGTTCAAAATTTAATAGAACAAAATCTACTGAGCCAAAATTTATGAATTTGATATTGTTGGAAAGCTTATGAAATTATATATCCAACTACACTAGTCTCAAACCTAGATTCATTGTAGAACTCATGTAGTAAAAATAACAAGGCAGTACCCTTTTCAAACTTCAAACATTTATTAAAAATCAACCAGGATTCATTTTGAGTTGATTCCAACTCTCATAATTCACATTTCAAATACTCTACATGAATATAAAAAAATATGACAGTGGTGTTTACCATGATCATGGGCTAGAGCAAAATAATGGCTATGTGACCATTTCTAGTCCATTTAAATTACCCAAATTTATTTATTAAATACTATGAGAGGTATTCTCTCAATTAAATCATTGTCTCAAGTAATTCAATATGAGATAATAGCTTGGTATTTAGAATCTCATATTTAATTACTTTGTGATATTAAATTATTCTAAGTAGTATTTAAATTGTATGAGATATAGTATCTCATTTAAATCAATTTCTCAAATGGATACATATGAAGTGTTGACCTTGGTCAACATATGTTCATGCTTTATTATTTGAGGATGTTAAACCTTAGTGATATTCAATGAGAGGAAATTATTTCTCAAAGGAAATAAATAGAAACACTAATAAATATTTCAATGAGAGGAAATTATTTTTCTTAAAAAGAAAACAAAACCAATCACCATGTTAATAATGTTGCGATGATAGGATTGCTTGTGTGATCCCTTTGTGGGTTGAGTATAGTGCTTAAGATTTGTTTGGTGATTGTATACCTCGTATCCGTTTATAGACGCTAGTACCGAGGGCTTCAAAGAAGAGGAGGTCTTCTACGAGGAAGAAGAAGAAAACTTTGATCACTACACCACTCAAGGAAAGCTATACTCTTGCAAGCTACCCTAATGCCAGCTCTACTTGAGCAAGGCACCATTGCAATACTAATTTGTGCTTTACTTTCCAAGCCCAAGTTTTTATCTTGCAAAGTTTTTACTTTGGTTATCAAAGCTTACTTTTATAGTTAACTTTGGTCTAGATAGTGAGTATCACAAGAACATCAAAATTAGACTAGAGAGCTACAAGGTAGTTAACACCCCTCATGACTAGTTGCTAGTGCTAAAACTAAAATTGACTACTCTAGATGGGAACATGTGAATCGGATGACTTTGAAAACTTTGGAATGATGAGTCATTCTATTGAAAGATTTGAAGATGAATATGACTTGAATGACATGGTGAATTTTGACAAAACCTGATAATTGGGTTCGGATGCGATACCATTCCAATTTTAGAGTACCCCCACACTACCTGATTATGGGTAGGGCTTAACTAGAAACTTATGCACTTTAGTATGGGTTCCCTCTAAACAAGCATCATAGGGGTTATGCCAAGGCTGCCTCCGTGAAATGTAAAATGACGTGAAAATGAGGTGAATGTCTTACCCAAGCCTTGTGCAGTTCCCAGGATGGTAGATTGCCATCACTGGGAGGCCAAACTCATGGGGGAGGTGCCTATACTAGGGTATGTAAGTGAAAGGTTAATGGTTGATGATCCGCATACTGAGTATGAGTATTTAGGGCTATCCCTGACGGATGTAATCAATTGTTGTGGCACAAGTGTACAACCTCTGCAGAGTGTAAACCTATTCGAATAGCCGTGTTCGCGGTTATGGACGGTTGGATGGCCATACTATTCCGTTGTCAGATGTTTTCTAATAATAAATGGTGAATTGAAAGGTGAATTTGACTTGATCACAACAAAGTTGTGGGAATGACACTAATGTTCCCACTTGAGTTAAGTTAGGCAAATGAAGAGTCTTTTATTACTAAGTGCTTATGAAATAAAATTGGCTTTATGCAAATAAACCTAGAGCTTAGAACCCCATTGATAGAATTAATAATGCTTACACTAGTATTAGTTTGCGAGTACTTTAAAGTACTCGTGGGTGTGTCCCTGGCTATTCAAATGGCCAGACTATGAAGAAGAGCAGCAGTATCAGGATGATGGACAACATGACATCTACGATAACTAGGATCGTCTTCTAACGTCAAGCGTTGCCTGTGGAATAGATGGACCACTACTACGTATTCCGCTATGTGTTTTGTAATTGATCCTTAGATCAACTGTTGTATTAAGACTGGATCATGTGATCCTTTGTTGTAAGACTATTATGGGTTGTAATGAATGATGTGCTGTGATTTGAACTTATTATGTCTCGCAAAAACAATCTTCCTGGGATTGCGATGTATGGCATAATAGGCATCTGGACTTAAAAATCCGGGTGCTGACAGCTATTGATACATACGCCTCAACCCATCCCTTTTGAATACCCAACTAAACCTTTATGATCACCCTGTTACAGTGTGATGGTTGATGCAATCAAAGCAACCTCCGGTGACAGTGATTATATATGATATCACGGCCTAAGGATTAGGTCATTACGCTTTCATAAACATCGTAACATTGACATTTATGACTTGATCGCATTACAATACTTATATATTGGGTATGTCCATCGTATATATCATTCACCAATTATAACCCCATTGTTAAATGAAGTGTATGTCCATGATCGGGAAACCTCGATCATCGCATGACCATAATGAGCTAGTTATCACACATATGCTTACTAGGGACTCTAGTTTGTTTACAATACCGCACGTGTATCAATATTTCTGATTAATACAATTATAGCATGGCAAACTATTATGAACAATTGAAATATAGTAATAAATAATTCTTATTATTTTCCTCTAGGTCACTATCTCCAACAGGCTCCCACTTGCACTAGGGTACAAAGAATCCAGTTGCATTTGTTATTAATCATAACACCATACACTTATGTGCAAATGATCATTCCTGCTCATGGAAGAGGTTGTTAATAGTTCGATGTTCTTTGCAAATATATAATGTCACCTTGTTTGACATTATTCTATATCAAAATGACAAATTCACGATTATATGTTTGGCTGTAGAGTGATACTTTTCTTCCTGTCTACGCAATGATGTTTTGTTTGGTCAAAGCAAACTTTAACATACTTTGTCATGTACACTAGAAAACACGCTCAAATGAAAGTTAATATTTCTCAGCCAAACTATTGATGCATGTAAAATGCATACATAAACTTTGTCCTTTATCATATTGAATTCCCACATATTTTCAACATATATGATGTTATTATCATATTTTTCATTGATTTATGGGGATTTACCAATAATTCCCTTTATTTGGTTTATAACTCCGCAGAACAGGAATTCCCTATTTTGTGTATTTTTCACTTTCAAAGACATCTACGGAGTAAAATTGACCTGGGACTTTTGGAGCGTCATTTTTTCATCGGGAGAAGCACCCTAGGACCTGGAAGCACACCTGGATGGGCCCGAGGCCTAAAAGAGACCAGGTAGCGCGCCCAAACATGTAGGGCGCGCCACCTGCCCTCTTTCGGCCGTCGATCGTCTAAATCATATGATCTTTTCATCCACCGACGTATTTTGACCTAAAAATCAATATATATGGCCCCGAAGAGTTCTCGGGAGGAAAACACGATAGAAAGATAGAAACGCGAAAACAGAGGATGCAGCCGAGAAGATTGGCGGGGGAAACTCCGCCGGGATCACCGCCGGAGGGATCTCCACCTTCTCCAAAGTCTTCATCAACATCACCATGATCAAGGGAGAGTAGTCTACCTCTGGACTACGGGTTTGCGGCAGTCACTTGATCTATTTCTCTCATGTTATTCATAGTTCTTAGTGCCATATGAGTTGCCTCACATGATTATGGACATATTTGTAATACCTATGTGATGGATCCTTATTCTATGATATTATGCTATGGGATCTGATCGGATTATGTGTAAGATGTATTGATAGATGCATATTATGTACCTCGGTCTTAAGTATTTGTTCTGATCCAACATCTATGCAAGAGCGCATGTGTGGTGATGTGTGTATTAGATGGAGTAGCATGGTTTTAGTGGTTGAATAGTGACAACAAATTAATGATCTATTATGACTTTGCCTTTTATTTTGCTACCTCACTAGGGATAAAGTGAATCCATGTGCTATGTTTGTCACGTGACAAAAGTAACGATCTTGTTTGATCAAGGTAGCATAGTTGATATTCAAACATCATGTCAAGAGGATGTGTGCATAGGCCAGTGGTTGGGGTCGCAGTGGCGCATCCCAACGACCAGAGTTCGAATCCTGTCAGGAACGAATTTCTGGAATTATCACGCCGAGGTTCCGCTTCTACTATATCATTTAGTACCTAGTTCCTCCTAGCGCTAATTCATTAAAAAACATCATGTCAAAGTACTTATGGCTATACTCTGTTAATTATTAATACAAGATTGCATGGAATTTTCCCTTTCTTGTGGAGTATAAGAGACATGTGTTGCTTCATCTCTATGTTAGGATGTGATGCTCATTTGAATGCTTATCTTACTCATATTAATGTTTTGCATCCTCATATCTCATTGATGAATTACTATATGTCCACTACAACTTAAAATAAAGAATAGTCAAATGAACCATGAACCCCAGTCCACTTTTTATCAGAAGAAACACCTTTATATTGCTTTTATCTTGTTTTCTATTGATGCACTATTTTAACCCAAAAATACAAAAATATTTATTTTTCGTATTTGCACCCAAAACGCCAAAAACAATCAACCCCTTTACAGTTTTACTTAGTTACTATATTTTATCTAGTTTTACTCGCTTTATTTTTACTTGTGTTTTATTTACTTACACGAAAACTTGTGCTTGAAAACCACACGTTGGAGTTGGGTACACAAGGCTTTATTTTAATTTGCAGGATTGCTAGCAGAAGAAAGAAGAGAATACTATTTACTCAGTTCCACGAGAGTTCGATATAAACCCCGAGTCACCTTTCTTGTGGGGAAAATACTCTACCGACACAACACTCTACACTTGGAGTCCCAACGTCGTCAACTATCAATGTAGATTCAAATCATCCAATGCATCTTCAATGTTTATCCATGCTTTATTTCAAATCTAAGGATGTTATTAATGCAAGGTTTCCAATCTTCTAAATAGTATTGCAATTTGTACTAGTGTAACATCTTGACGGTTCAAGTTTACTATCCTTTAGAGATCAGAATCATATTCTCAGTTCTCACAAGATACTCGAGAATCACCTTATGTTTTATTCAACGATTTTCTCAGAAATCACTCTGGAACACGTTCTTTTGGACTAAGAACTTGGGTCACATTATGTCATTTACACAACATCGCTTGATGGAAGAACTCTATGACCAATACATAGATGATGTAGAACATCCCTTTTCTTTCATTTAACAATTGTTGTAACACCACGAACATATTTATACTCCGCCTAGTTATACATGATATAACTTCTTGTTTTCTTGTTCTATTCTGAAAAGTCATTCTGAATCTTATATAGGATGGTAATTCAGATTTAATTTTTATTAAACACGTTGATCTATCTCGATAGACCTTTTAATGTTTTAGTACTTTCAATTTCATTCATAGAATATTTATTATCTTAAATAATCATAGTACCTTAATACTCACAATATGTCATCTACATATTATAGAGCTTGTTTAGCTCCCATTAAAATATGTCAACACATATATGACGGAGGTTCTCATAGCTCCCACTCAAAATATGTCATCACACATAAGACTTAGGAAAGCTATTTAGCTCCCACTCAATTTCTTCCAATTGCAGCTTTTCTCTTTATTTGAGTAATTCCAAAATCCTTTGATCATTTATGAAATTGAGAATTCCAGCTATGATGTACTAGCATTCAGATGATTTACAAAACCCACTAGTTGTATAATTACAATTCATCTTCAGTTCAGATATTCGAACGAGATGCAGTTTTGTCAATATTTCATCGATTTTTATAATTGTAATAATTGTTGGTTAAATCCTCATGATTTAAGCATCTATATATAAATGTAGTCAACTCTTTAAATTTCTCAAAACATGCTTTGTGACAAATCGAGCTTTATGTTCATGAATTTTCATTTCTACTTAAAAGAAGATTAAGCAACATTTCACCTAATAAGATCAACTATCAACATACTTTGCAATCTTAAATGTAACTAAATATAGAATTTCATGACTCTTAAGTCATCTCTCGTACTTGGGTCTGTCATCGTTTCCTTCTAGTTCATAAGTATGTCTATATTCCAAGACAAGTGAATCATGAATATTACCCCACGTCGCGGGACAACATATTCTTTAATCCTACATTGTTTACTAAAACTCAAACTTGAAATGTCATGATCATCATCATTAATCTATCCTATATAGTGGAGTTTTCCCACCGAACATATTTTATTGCGTTACTCTGATATATGGAGATAGGGTCAACTACCTTAATTTAGTTTCACTTTCTTCCATCGTTGCCTTCATTGAGAACAACTTTCTTAGAAAACACCATGTCTGGCAATACAAGCTTTGCCTCTTTGGTTTTGTGGAAGTTGTATTCATAATTCATAATTTCTCGAGAATACATTAGAAAGAATTTATTCATCTTAATTTCAAATTATCCTGTAATTCAGAATTACATGAATGTTCGATGGTTTCTCTATTTTAAATGAGTGTTTGCTATTTTCTTTCAGGTGTTTACTCTAAATAATATTGATAACCGTGCTAAGAGATGATACAGACCATGCCCGTCTAGTGTTAGCTTACGTCTCGAGGGATTGAGCACCCCACTACACAGACTAAGTCATGTTTGACACGCCAAGACGACCGTCACAAACGGGTGTAACCCATAAGAATGAACCAACCATCTCTGAGTAGCTCGTACCCCCTCGGGTCGTCTCCTCTAGGCGACTCGGGGGAGGAACCCTAACCCCCCCCCCCCCCCCCCGCCGCCGTCTTCCCCACCTCTCTGGCTCTCTCCCCTCTCTTCGCCGTCCCCTGAGGCTGCCACCGGCGAAGCCTCGCGCAGCCGGTGATGGAGGCGGCGGGGATCTTCTCGCGGGCCCCCTGATGCGGCAGTATGGAGGCAAGCCTCGCACTGGGGGGGAGTGGCCCCGGATCCTGGCGGCGCGGCCCTCCTCTCCCTCCCTCGCCCTTGCCGGTGCCTGGGTGGCTACGGGGTGCTGCTCCTCGTCCAGGTCTGGGACCAAGGTATCAAGGGCGGCGGCCCTGGATGGCGGAGACGGTGTCGACCTAGCGGCGGGTGGCGGGCGTCCGGTGCTACTGACCGTGGCACCGCGGTGGTGGTCTTCTCTTTCGCCGGAGGAGATCGGCTAGTTTGTGTGGCTAGCTTTGGCGGATCTCGCGATCCGTCGTCTAGCTCCCGATGGCGTGGCGTAGCTTCCGGTGATAGCCGGCCCTGACTTCGGTCATGGCGGATGATGGCGGCGCATGTTCGTCGTTACCTTGTTGAAGGCATTGTCTCTGCAGTCTGCGTTTCTTCGCATGGGCTTCTCCAGGGGAAACCCTAGACCTGGGTCTCCCGGATCGGACGATGGCGGCGTGCAACGCCGTTCTACCTGCTGGGGGCATCGTTTTGGAGCAGACAATGGATGGTGGTGGTGCTGAGGTGGAGCGGTGTTCTTTGCTGTGTCGGCGTCGTCGAGTCTCCGCGGCATGGTGCAGCGGTGTCTTGGAGACGGACGCAGTGTGATGCACGCGCACAGGATGGTGGTGTCGTTTGGCGCCGTGGCGGCATCGATGGGAGGCCTGGCAAGTTCAATGCGATGATCCTTCTTGAAGATGCAATCGAGGAAGACGGCGGTAGCAGCTTCTGTGGTGTGGGCGTTGGCGTGCGTTGAGAGTTTGCTTGACTGGATGTGCTTCTCATCTGCTATTGGGCGGCCTGGGAAGGCATTTGGTTTTTTGGATCATGCGAGTTGGTGTAATGTCACCCCCTTCATCTCACTGTAGGTTTAGCGAGGTGGCTTCAAATTTGATTTTTTGTATTGCTTCTTGTAAAGTGTTGTGAATAATCTAATAAAAAAACCGTATGCATCCCTTGGATGCACAAGTTGAGGTGATATTTCCTCCATTTCAAAAAAAATAAGAATGAATATCTGTCAGTGAGGATGGTTCAAGCTACTTTGCACTGGTATATTTCCTGTCTACTGCCGGCCGGCGTTGGTCTTCGTCTTCGTCTGTGATCCGTGGGATGGGGGTGTGTATTTGTCATAACTGACTATGTTGTGGCACTGTTTGTGCCTTTATATATAAAGTCGGATATAGGAACATATGTATTAAAATGATTGCTGGTATAAAGCACCTACTTTGTAGGCTAAATATCAACTTTGGTACCACTTTATATTTTAAAAGCAAAAATCCATCACATTTTGTCGAGGTTTTCGCAAAAAACACACTAATTTTACATTGAGTATGAGTTGACACCGTTTCTAACCTATGGGACCCACCCGTAGCTGATGACATGACACTATTGATGATGGCCCAAATTAAAAAGTAAAATATATGATATAAAAGAAAATATAAATTAAAAAAACGTAGCATCTCCCCTATCCCGGTTGGCACACACCTCCCATGCCCAACCCCCACCGCCACGGCACCATTGTCACACCCTCCCTCGGCAAACTTGTTGTTTCCTCCCTTGTGAACGTGTCGCCATACGTCGGCCGACACCCTCCCTTATCCCTTACCCCTGCTCCGCCATTCCTTTCTCGACTTGCCTGTCACAAACCTCTCCCACGAGAGCCCTTCTCTTAACCTAATTCCACCCTCGGCGGTGCAGACTCCAGGGGTGAGTAGTGGTGCCTTCACAGGGATAGGGCGAGGTGAACCACCACCTGGCTAGTTGGCTCGTAGGAGGTCGGCATGGTCCAACAAGGCGGACACTCGCACCCAAGCCAGAACCGCACTGTGCCCTGGTGACATAGGCATCCCGAATGGGCCTGCCGAAAAAGGTACCCGGGGTTTACTGAAAGACTCACGACCCGAAGATTATAAAGCCCGGAAGCCCAATAAATCGTCGATATGGAAGATGGAGATAGATTAGGTAATAGAGAGATTTGTAATTGTACGAGACGAACTCAGAGAGTCTCTCGCTGTTTGTAACTTGTACGGCACGAAATGCTTGGCTCCGCCTCCTATAAAAGGGGGAGTCGAGGGAGAAAGAAAGGATCGATTCATTGTCAACATAACCCTAGTTTTTAGCAGTCGAGCACCTTTTCGGCTGAAACCTTCGAGATCTACTTGCCCTCTACTCTCCGTGAAACCCTAGTCTACAACTTGTAGGCATTGACAAGTTAATACCTTGTCAATTGGCACCGTCCATGGGGATTGGAGGCGACAAGGATCTGATCTCGATGGCATCGACAACGTCTTCGACAACATCGTCAAGTTCATCGGTAGCAAGCATCGCGATGAACGGAGGTAAACAGATCAAAACTGGTCTCGTTGATTTTGTTCCTCACCCTCCCGCCTGTGTGGATGCATATACGTATCTGGAGGAGCCAATGGGTTCGGGAGCTTCCACTTCCGCGTCGGGAAAGAAGGATCGCATCGTCTCGCGGCACCGAAATCTTCGAGTCCGTTAGCGGTCGATTCCGATTTCTCGGGATTGTCATCATCGTTCAAGTCAGGCGACGAAGAGATCTTGCCTTCAAGCTCCATCAAGCTCGCTACAAGCAAAAAAATTTGTCGAAAACTTTGGCAGTATGTCCTTCGGGTCGTATACAGACCCAGATCTAAGCAGCGACTCAGAGAGCTTCGACAGCTTCGATTTCATCGACAGATCCACTTCTATTCGGGAGGTCTTCACCGATCTATACGACGTTGTCACCGATCCTGAAGAGGAAGGTAAAGCTACAATATATCATCAAGCCTGTGCAATTGGCGAGTCAAATCGCCAAGAAGATGAAACATCAGAGGCTTTTGATGATTTGGGAAATCCTTACATCGATCCCGCTGATCTCACGCGAGGTTTGGGAAATAAATACGTCGGGCCCACACCTCGCGAGAAATTACAACTTCCGCAAACAGCTCGGGACAGAGCATGAAGAGCCATGGATGGCACAAAGCCGATGACCACCACAACCACGGCAGAAGAGCTGCAAGCATACCAATATAGACTCGCACGTGCTGGACGAGAGCTTGAAAAACAAAGAGTGATACTGGATCAAAGAAAAGTTGCAGCGTTCGCGTCGAGTAGGCGAGGAGCTGAGTTAAGTTGACAATCAGGAACTTCAGGAGATAACCATAGAGCAGCATGCGATAGAGCAAGATCTCAACTGGCGCATATACCAGAGGATGAGATAGAGCATTTGATCTGGAACCTCGAAATGTCCTTTATGTCGATAGATACAAGAGGGAACATCATCCACAAAATAGCGGAAGCTGGATACATGGCGACTCAAGCCTTTATACTAGCATCAAGGCCACCTGCAGGGGACCCGAGAGAGGCACTGTATCAGATGGCCATGGCAGGAGTTGGAGTCATGGGAACGGCATTCGCAAGCTCAAGCACACCCCAACCCGAAAGTATCCCAAGGCGAAACAGTCCTCGACCCGCCACGGCAGCGCGAGATCCTCCACGAACGGACGAGGCGAGAAATATAGAGGTACAAGCTCGAGTTAATAGGGCACGTGAAAACAGATCTAGACGACACTCGCCAGAAGTCAAAGAACAAGATATGTGTGGACTCCCCTGCTTTACTCGACGAGTTCGCATAACGTGGGTCCCTTCTGGTTTCATGCTGCCAGATGGTTACAAAAAAAATCGATGGTTTGCAAGAACCCGAGGATTGGCTAATCGACTACCTGGAAACAGTAAAATTGTTGGGTGGAACAAGAGCAACGGCTATGCAAAGCGTCCAAGTTCATCTTAGTGGAGCCGCAAGATCATGTATAAAGAAATTACCAGTAGGATCCATCGACAAATGGGAAACTTTTGAAGAATTGTTCGTGAAGAATTTATGTTCCACGTGCAAGAAGCCTGCATCCATAGAGCAGCTAAGGGCTTGCAAACAAAAGTATGGTGAATCAATGAGGATATACATCCAGCGGTGGAACATCATAAAAAATTCGGCGGAAAACGTATACGACGAAAGAGCAATAGATGCATTTATTTCGGAAATCCAAAGGAAAGACTTCATCGAAGACTTGGGAAGATCCAACCCGAGGACAATTGCAGAACTTATGGATATAGCGAATCGCTGGGCAGATGGAGAAGACGCCGTGCAAAATAAACGGCATAGATCACCCGAGGAGGATCGCAACAGAAGTAATAATGAAAATAGGCGACGATATTCTCGCCAGTACTCAGACTACGACAGTCCCAACCAAGTGGCGGCTGGCTTCCGAGGAAGTAGTGGAGGAAATCATCGAGAGGATTACCAAAGAAGCAGCGAGCAGCGCAGCGATCATAGGGATGCACCAAGCTCTAGCAGGCAAAATAATAGATCGAGGTTCCACAGGGCATACAATATATCACCCGAAGATCTTCTGAACGGACCGTGCCAGATGCACTTTTATCTCGACAATGATGGGAAAAGACAGTCAGGTCACCTTCAGAAGGATTCCCGAACTTTCCAAGCTTTGCATAGATACGCTGGACACACCAATGCTCAAGCAGCAATCTGGGAGCATGTACAGGGGCCAAGGAGCAAAGTACACTTGCCACCTCGACCCGTAATTACTAATGAAAGTCGACATCAGTTGCAATTGGCGGGAACCCCAGCCAACAATGGCCCTTACATTGACACAACGGGAGCAGTGTCGATGATTCAGAAAGGCAGACCCTCGAATAGGGCACAAAAGTTAATTTCGCGACAGGTATATATGGCAGAGAAGATGCCTCCACCAACGATCGAGTATCTGAATTGGTCGGCACAAGATATCGGGTTCACTCAAGCGGACCATCCGCCTCAAGTTGCACGGCCTGGGCAGTCAGCCATGATTTTGCCAGCTGTGATTGCAGGATTCGATGTTTCGCTCGTATTCATAGATGGAGGGAGCAGTTTGAACCTCATGTTTGCAAATACATTGAGGAAGATGAATATATCTCTGGCAAACTTAACACCAACAGACACGCGCTTCCATGGCATTACACCTGAGAAACCGAGTTATCCACTAGGAAAGATCAATCTCGACGTTCAGTTCGGGACTCGAGAGAATTACAGAAGAGAGAAGCTAGAGTTTGAAATCATAGAGTTTCCGTCACAGTATCACGCTTTACTGGGATGACCCGCTTATGCTAGATTCATGGCGGTGCCGCACTATACATATTTATTATGGAGAATTCCTGGACCCAATGGCCCAATCACAGTAAAAGAGAGCTTTGCTTTGGCAGATAAGTGCGACAAAGATTTCCACAAGATGTCAGAAACCTTCGGGATGCAGGCGGAGTATGCAGTGTCAAGGCTAACAACTGATTATGATGTGCTGCCTGACGGAGGAAGGCCGCTTAAGGAACAAACTTTCGACACCTCCAAGAACTCTAAGGAAGTACAGATTCACCCGACAGATCTCAAAAAGACGACAGCTATCGCC
Organism: Lolium perenne; assembly: GCF_019359855.2. NCBI lineage: Eukaryota > Viridiplantae > Streptophyta > Magnoliopsida > Poales > Poaceae > Lolium > Lolium perenne. The sequence continues at coordinate 157,007,434 of NC_067248.2, forward strand.
ACAAACATGGATAGCGCATAGGAAAGCGCTCTCGTCGAGTTCCTCCGTGAGCGCTGGGAAATCTTCGCATGGTGTCCAACTGACATGCCAGGAGTACCCAGGAAATTTGCCGAGCAACCCCTCAATCTGGATCCACGAGCCAGACCAATTCGACAACCTTTGCAGTATTTTTCCGAGCCAAACCGCAAAGCCATGCTATCTGAGATTAATCGACTCAGAGAGGCAAATTTCATCAAGGAGCTACACACAGAGGCCACATGGGTCGCTAACCCAGTGTTGGTCCCGAAGAAAAAACACTGATGTCCTTCGCATGTGCGTCGACTTCACGTGTCTCAATAAACATTATCCAAAGGATCACTTTCCCCTCCCGAGGATCGATAAATTATCGACTCCACAGCGGGTTGTGCATGTCTTTCCTTCATGGTGTTGCGGTCAAAAACCCACCGGCGAGTATCGACGGGCAACACCGTAGAGCCGGGAGGCTCCCAGGATTGCGGTGGACCCTGGTCCCTCGGGCGACGGCCCGCAATGCCTTCTGGCACACGTCCTGGTGCTTACGAGGGCGTGCCACCTGACCTATACCTGGTCAGGAAGGTGATGGATTGCTTCGACTAGTTTCCTGCATGGCAAACACGTAAACATTAAATACGAGCCCCGATCGGCTCTTAAGTTGTTATGTGGATCGGCTCAAAGAGCCGATTGCCCCATGGTTCATGTTAGATTTATAAGGACATGGGGAACATGCTTTATCAATATCAAGCTAAACTAATCTACGATAGTCTAGGGTTTTCACCGTATAATCAGAACATCCTATGCGTAGTTGAGCCTAACAGATACGTAAGATAATGGAAAACCAGCCCTAAAGAGGCCTAAAAACCAACGTGAAGTTGATCCCCGGAACAATCCCTCTAGAGCTTAATAAACCACACCTTACGCACTACCGGATCGTTCAACCCGTTTATAAGGCCTAACCATACGGATATCAAACCAATCCTTGAAGAACAAGGAGCAACTATAATGGATTAGATCTACTAAATAAAGATCAAGAAAGATGCTGCCCTTACACCTAAAATAGGTGTAAGGGCAGCTAGATATCGAGGGGCAGCGTAGCTAAATAAGTACATCGTGAAAGCATCGACGTCAGCCCCAAAACACCTAAGATAAGGGTGTTGCTCGCCATGAAAAAGGCTTCAGCACGAACAACACCAATAACGAATAAACTGATACTGCCTAGATCGCAAGATGCGATCTAGGCAGCATGTTGCTTACCCGGGAGAAACCCTCGAAACAAGGGGTGGCGATGCGCCTAGATTGATTTGTTGTGAACGTGATCGTCCTCCTTCTCAATAACCCTAGATACATATTTATAGTCCGTAGACTTTCTAACTTGGGAATAAACCCAACCGTGTACGAGCTAAACTCTATCTCTTTGATTCTAAACTAAGATGCAATCTACTATAATATACAGATACACAGGCAATCTAGCCCAAACTTATCGTGCAAGGCCACTTCAGAGACGCTCCACGTGTATATCCTTCAAGCCCATCTCAATTACGGCCCATCTCCTGATTTGGCCAAAATCTGGTGATAACACATGCCCCCTGGTTTTGGTAATGATAATTTCAAAACCACTCTGTTTTTCCTTCGTAGGGTCATGTCGTGGCAGAGCAGAACCGTCACAGTATCCTTCATCATGATGCCTTGTCTTCTCAACTTCTGCACGATTGACAGTTTTGGCACCGCATCCTCGAAAACTGCTCAAGCATTAAATTTCCACCATATCCCCTTTTATTTAACCGCATCGAGCAGTTCATCTCTCCATTCCCCTGCTCTGTACTTGCCATCGGCAAAAAGCCCTCTCTGCAGCCATGTCTTCCTCTTCCTCCTCTGCCTCCTCCGGCCTTTCCTTCGACTCCTCCTCCTCCAGCGAGCCAGAGCCGGAGGTCAATCTGATGGCCATCTACGAGGCTCTCGCCCCCGAGTATTGGGACGCGAGAGAATGGGATTCCTCCATTGAGTCGGAGGACGACGAGCCCCTCACCGACGGGGAAGAAGACCTCCGGTTCCTCATCGACGGGGAGCTGGAGGCGGCGAGCGACGACAACCTCCTCTCATGGGAGGCGGATTTCTCCTCCGACGAGGAGGAAGAAGAGGCGGAGGAGACGGATGAAGACTCCTCCTCCTCCGCGGGGTACCCACCGGCCAAGCGCTTCCGTGGCTGGGCCTGGTCGGATGACGATGACGACGATGATGACGAGGAGGATGAAGCCCCCGCTGGCGGCTTCATCAGCAGCGACGAGGAGCCCGCCGGTAGCAGCGCCGACGGCAGCTACGACGGTGACGACGAGGGCAGCGACGGCCCTTAGATTAGGGAGTAGTATAGGGCTAGTAGTAGTAGTGCATTAGGCATCAGATGATCCTTTTGAGAGCCATCGGCTCTTTCTTGTAAAGTCGTTCCCTTGAATCAATGAAAATTGTTCTTCCAATTTGATTCTCCATTTATCCAATTTCAAGTCTTCCGATTGCCGCACCAAGAACCGATAGAAACGTATCGGTCTTTTCCCCTCAAACGCCCATGAGGCCAAACTCAAATACCAAATTAGACAGTCATCCAAGCAAACACTCCTCAAATTCAGACTGTAATTTTATATCTGACCATAATACTTTGTAACTCTAAAGTCGATGGCTGTACATCGGCTGTTTTGTTCTCAAGTCGATGTCCGTGCATCGGCTATTTTATTCTTAAGTCGATGACCGTGCATCGGCTCTTGCCTTGCACATATATTTCCTTTTATCGGCCGATTTCATACATCGGCCCCCATATTCCAAAAAAAAAATTTACTGGCCGATTTAAAAATCGGCCCCTGTATCTCACTGCCCATCATCCCACATACTTGGGAAATACTTCTTGAGATGATGGCCATTGACAGCCACTGGGAACTTCACGCCATCCAACTGCTCGAGCATGTATGCATTACCCTTCAAAACTTGGTCAACTTTGTACGGGCCATGCCAATTTGGAGACCATTTACCATACACTTTATCCTTAGTCCCCAACGGCAATACAGCTTCCCATACCAGATCACCAACTTGGAACTCCTTTGGTTTCACCTTCTTATTATATGCGCGAGCCACCTTGGCTTTATTCTCCTTGATTTTCTCAAGCGACCATAGTCTGAGTTCCGTTACATCCTCAATGCTGTCACTCATCAGGGCTGCATATTCTTCAGTAGTTAAATCATTCTGAAACGTAATCCGTCTCGACCCAGCCTTGATTTCCCAGGGCAGCACAGCTTCTTGTCCATAGACCAGATGATATGGCGAGGTTTTTATTGCTCCGTGACACGACATGCGATAAGCCCACAGTGCTTCTGACAATACCTCGTGCCAACGTCTAGGATGCTCGTCGATTTTTCTCTTAATCAGCTTGATCAGACTCTTGTTGGATGCTTCAGCCTGCCCATTTGCTTGAGCATAGTATGGAGATGATCGGATCAGCTTGATTCCCATATCTTCGCAGAATTTTCTAAACTCCTTAGACACGAAGATCGAACCTCCATCGGTCGTGATAGTCAGGGGAATCCCGAATCTATGAATGACATGCTCCAACACGAAACTGATGACATCTTTCGATGCTACTGATTTCATCGGGACGGCCTCCACCCATTTAGTGAAGTAATCTGTAATGGCCAGAACCCATTCATGGCCTTTGCTCGACGCAGGATGAATCTTGCCGATCATATCCATGCCCCAACCTCGGAATGGCCAAGGTTTGATGATGGGATTCATTGCTGATGCGGGTACCATCTGAATGCTCCCAAACTTCTGACATGCTTGACACCCTTTATAGTACTTGAAACAATCTTCGAGCATGGTGGGCCAATAAAATCCCGATCGCCTGATCAGCCACTTCATCTTATGAGCCGATTGGTGAGTTCCACAGGCGCCTTCATGTACCTCGTGTAAGAGCCGATTTGCCTCGGTTGTTCCCAAACATTTGAGAAGTAACCCTTCCAAGGTCCTGTAGAACATGTCATCCCCAATAAGGACATACTTCATAGCCTTGTACCTTATCCGTTTAGGTGCCCCCCGAGCCGGATCTTTCAAATAATTGAAGATATCGGCTCTCCAATCATCTGGCTCCATGAAATGTATCTGGACATCGGCGCCTTCTACTGTCTCCTTATAGCCTGACGCCATCTGTGCGAGATCGTTCGCCTCCGTATTCTGCGACCTCGGGACCCAGTTGAAGTTTATGTACCTGAACTGTGTCATTAGCTCGCGGCAATGCATCCATAACAGGAAGAGCGACTCGCTCTCACACTTGTACTCATCCGTGAGCTGGGAGATCACCAACTTTGAGTCTCCAAAGAGTTCTACTGCTTCTGCCCCAGCTTCAATTAGCAACTCCATCCCCTTACGTACTGCTTCATACTCAGCAACATTATTGGTGCAAGGGGTAGATAGCCTGATGGAGAAGGTGTAGGTTGCCCCCCGGGGCGACACGAGTAGGATGCCGATGCCGCAACCATCATCGCAAACCGATCCATCGAAGAACATGGCCCATGCACGTATAGACAGTGCTGCTATGTTAGTGTTGATTCGCTCAGCGATCAGATCGGCCAGGGCCTGTCCTTTGACTGCTTTCGCAAGTTGATACCGGAGATCCAACTCCGATAATGCAAACATCCATTTACCGAGTCGGCCTTTCAGAATAGGAGCCGACAGCATGTGCTTGATGACGTCTGATTTGCAAATGATGATGATTTCTGCCGTCAAAAAGATGTGAAGAAGCTTGGTGCAGGTAAAAAATAGGCAGAGGCACAACTTCTCGATCTCCGGGTACCTCGTCTCTGCATCCAACATCCTTCTGTTGAGGTAGAAAGCAACTCTTTCCATGCCATCATAGATTTGCACCACCACTGAGGCGATAGAAGTATCGGCTACTGACAGGTAGATATAGAATGGCCTGTCTTGCTGGGGCGGAACTAACACGGGCGGCTTCGTTAGATACTCTTTAATCTCATCAAACACTCGTTGTTGCTCTGCCCCCCAGTGAAACTCCTCATCAGGTTTGATTTTTACCAATCCCATGAACGGCTCAATTCGTCCTGACAGATTAGAGATGAACCTTCTGACGAAATTGATTTTGCCGATGAGACTTTGGAGTTCCTTCTTGGTGGTAGGTGGCTTCATTGTTCGCACTGCCTCTTGACTTTTCAGGCCGATCTCAATTCCACGTTCATGAACTAGGAAGCCCAGGAATTGACCGGCCGTCACACCAAAAGCGCACTTCTTTGGATTCATTCTAAGTCCGAACTTTCTAGTTCGGTCCAGGATGCGTCGCAAATCCTCCAGGTGCCCTTCCACTGAAACAGATTTGACCACCACGTCATCAATGTAGATCTCCACCAACTTGCTGATCAGATCATGAAAGATGTAATTCATGGCTCGTTGGTACGTTGCACCGTCATTCTTCAGCCCAAATGCCATGACCACATATTCGAACAAGCCCACCCAACCTGGTACTCTGAAGGCCGTCTTGTGTATATCTTCTCGAGCCATGAAAATCTGGTTGTAACCGGCATTGCCATCCATGAAGCTTAAAACCTTATGACCAGCTGCTGCATTGATCAACGTTTCAGCTACCGGCATAGGGTACTCATCCTTCGGAGTGGCTCTGTTGAGATCGCGAAAATCTATGGCGACGCGCCATCGGCCGTCCTTCTTCTCCACAGGTACGATGCTAGATATCCATTCAGCATACCTGCATGGCCTGATGAACCCGGCGCTCAACATCTTCTCAATCTCCTTCTTGACTTCTTCTAGAATTTCGGCCTTCATCTGCCGTGCTCGTTGCTGGAACGGCCGAAATCCTTTCTTAAGAGGTAGCCGATGCTCAATGATGCTCCTGTCTAGCCCGGGCATCTCTGTATAATCCCAGGCAAAACAATCTGGGTATTCTTTCAACAAAGCTATCATCAGGCCCCTCAGATGCGGATCTAACTTTTTGCTGATAAATGTTGGTTGTGGCTTATCCCCAGGACCAATGTCGATCTCTTCTAGCTCATCAGCTGACATAAACCCATATCCTAGCTTTCCGTCGCCTGTTAGATCGACGTTGAACACAGGCAAAACGTATGGCAAGGATAATTTTGGCCGATTGCTAGAATCGGCCTCCATGTTGATTGAATTGCACAATGAAGGTTTACAACTTGTATATGCTCCCTTACAGGAGGAAGCCTCCCTACCACGACTACGTGACATGTTTGAAGTAAGATCCTTGCTTTTTATTTTTTGGGGCCGATCGCAGGGATCGGCCTTGCCACGTATGTCGATGGATGTTGCTCTTGCTACTCTATCAGGCCGGTGGATAAGACCGTTTTTTGACACCTCGATGCGATCACAGCCGTCCAAACTGATTCCAGAGAGCGGCTCTTGGTCTTCCGAGTCCCAAATGTTCATGCCGGCTATTGAGATGTCGATCGAGTCATCTGCATGTACGACTTCTACGTCGTCGCCATCCCACTGTATCAGGCATTGGTGCATTGTAGATGGAATGCAGCAGTTAGCGTGAATCCAATCCCTTCCTAGTAGGGCAGCGTAGGTGCTCTTGCTGTCGACGATGAAGAATGTCGTTGGGATCGTCTTTCGGCCTATGGTTAGATCCACGTTCAGGACACCTTGCGTCCCTGATGCTTGGCCGTTGAAGTCGTTTAGTGTGACGTTGGTCTTGATCAGATCGTCACTGGAGCGTCCCAAACGCCGTAGCATGGAATATGGCATTATATTGACCGTTGCTCCCGTGTCCACCAACATCCTGCCGACGGGTTGCCCATTGATATAACCTTTGAGGTACAGGGCCTTCATGTGTTTGTAGCCCTTCTCTCGTGGCTTTTCAAAGATGACTGGCTGTGGACCGTAGTCAAACTTTGCTATCGGCACTTCTTCAATTCCTGGGGCACGAAACTCTGATGGAAGGAAGAACACCATGTTTGTGCCAGCCGATGTACTCACATCGGCTTTTTCTTGCTTGGGCCGCCAAACCTTCTTTGGTGGACGACTCTCTTCGTCCAAAGTCTGCTGAATTTTCACGGCCAGATCGGGCCGCGCTTTCCTCAACGTGTGCAAGTATCGCGCTTCGGCTTGCTCCAAGCTACGTAGCCGCTGCACCCTACGCTTTTGGGAGTGACTGAGTCCATCGGGGCACCACCTTGGCCGGTGGTACCTATCCTCTTCTTCATCTTCTGACTCCTCAAAGTCTTCATCTTGAGATGACTCAGCTCGTTTGTTCTGTGGCGGGAGAGGCCCTAGACGCTTGAAAACTGAAACTTCCCCTGCATCTTTCTTCCGGCGTCTACACTCCGGGCAGTTGTCGATTGTAGGCAATCGGCTCATCCCTGAATCCCAGCAGTGTTTAAAGAAGGGACAGTCCCAGTGCCTATCCATGTCTTCCTGCTCCCTTGACCTCTCCTTAGCGCGGTGCTCACGTCCTTCATCGTCTCTGTCACGCCGACGGTACCTTCCTTTGTCTTCATCAGACCGATTGTGTCTCTCGTCGTTTCTGTCGTACTGCCGACGTCGGTCATACTGATATTCATATTTGTTGAGGAGATGCGTGGAGATTGGTTTTTGGTATCGCACGCTTCTCACTTGTTCCTTGGTGAGGTACCGCTTGTCATCATATTGGGGCCGGTCGCGTGGATCGGCCTCCTCCTTTTCCTTGCTGCGGGAGTGACTGCTTTCCTCTTTATCCTTGCCATGGTGGCGCATAGGCCCTGCCATGTTGACGTCGAACGAGAAATCCAGTCGACGCCTCGCGGAGTGGTTAGGTTCCACCATGTTGACTCCAGGGAACGGATGTGTGTCCACTTTCATGGCAAACTGCCCGAAGAGCAATCGGCCTTGTTCTATCGCCATTTGGATCTGTTGACGAAAAACCTTGCAGTCATTGGTGGTATGGGTGGCCATTTGCAATACGGCCTTCAGCTGTTTTTCCTTAAGCAAAAGATCGAAAATCTGCTCAGCCTTGCTCAAATCGAAGTCAAACCCTCTTGCAGGCCCTTGTGGTTTTACCCATTTGCAGGACACGGGGTTTGCCCCCCGGGCCCATTCAGCTACAGCAACCTCCAGGTCTGGTGCAGGATCTTCAGCTTCTTCCATCTCGACCAGGCCTACCGGACGCTTGAACTTGTCTTGGTACAATTCAGGGTGTCGCTGCTCATACAATGTGAGTTTCTGCACCATGTGCGACAATGAACTGTACTCAGCTTGGGAAGTCAGATCCTTGATCGGCGTTGCGAGGCCCAATGCTGCCAGCTCGATTGCTTCTTTCTCAGATAAACGAACCGAATAACATCGGTTCCTGACAGTCCTGAAACGTTGGATGTATTCAGACACTGTTTCTCCCCGCTTCTGCCGCACCTGCGCTAGATCGGCAATGCCAGCTTCGGTAGCTTCTGAGTGATATTGCACATGAAATTGCTCCTCCAGCTATTTCCATGTGCGGACTGAGTTTGGTGGCAACGAGGTGTACCACCCAAAGGCTGATCCCGTAAGAGATTGTGCGAAAAACCTCACACGCAACGGGTCTGACACTGAAATCATGCCCAGCTGTGCCAAATATTGGCTTACGTGCTCTATTGAGCTAGATCCTTCTGCTCCATTGAATTTTGAGAATTCAGGGAGCCGATATTTGGGTGGCAGCGGGATCAGATCGTACTCGTCGGGGTACGGCTTGGAATAGCCGATTGCTTTCCTTTTCGGCAAGATGCCGAACTGGTCCCTCAAGATAGTGCTGATCTGCTCCATGGTATTAGCTGTAGGGACCGAGCCTTCATGACTCGTTCCAGTAGCGTATTTAGCCAGCCATGCTTGTTTGTCAGCATCTACTCCAGAAATCCCTGTTGGTGCGATCTGGCTTGTGCGCGCTAAGGCGTTGCAGTCCGGCACGTATGTGCACACGTATCCATGTGGGATCTCCTTGGGCGGCTCATATAGGAATTGGCAATCACTAGGATCGCCACCAACCTTATAGACAACGTACGCCGGTGAACCCGGCGGCTCTGGCGCCGCAAGAGCGAATGGAAGCGGCGGTCTAATCTGGAGCGGTATTTCTCCCTGATGAGTTCCCAGGGTCGGTCCGGACGGAGAGTACTGATGCTTCATGATCTCCTGCACCACTCGGACCGCCACGCGCTCGAAAGCGTTCACCAAGCTCTCAGAATGGCGGTGTAGAGAATGAGCCACCATGTAATTGATCTCCTGGCGTAGAGCTCTGGTGCGTTCCTCTGAAGAGGTAGAGAGGTCTACTTCATCGAGAGCACCTTCAGGGGAGAACCCTTTCCATCTGATGCCATGTGAACGGGTCTTCATGAAAGAGCCGATGAGATCGGCTTCCAAGATGGCTTTCATCTCATCGTACTTCTTCTTGTGTTCCTCCGGCAGATCTGCGTACGTGACTGGTTCACCCACAACCTCATCCGCAACTTTTGACATGGTTGCTGCAGATGTCGACGTAGTGGTTGCTGTAGAGAGTCCCACCGGGCGTGCCAGAATGTGTTGCGGTCAAAAACCCACCGGCGAGTATCGACGGGCAACACCGTAGAGCCGGGAGGCTCCCAGGATTGCGGTGGACCCTGGTCCCTCGGGCGACGACCCGCAATGCCTTCTGGCACACGTCCTGGTGCTTACGAGGGCGTGCCACCTGACCTATACCTGGTCAGGAAGGTGATGGATTGCTTCGACTAGTTTCCTGCATGGCAAACACGTAAACATTAAATACGAGCCCCGATCGGCTCTTAAGTTGTTCTGTGGATCGGCTCAAAGAGCCGATTGCCCCATGGTTCATGTTAGATTTATAAGGACATGGGGAACATGCTTTATCAATATCAAGCTAAACTAATCTACGATAGTCTAGGGTTTTTACCGTATAATCGGAACAGCCTATGCGTAGTTGAGCCTAACAGATACGTAAGATAATGGAAAACCAGCCCTAAAGAGGCCTAAAAACCAACGTGAAGTTGATCCCCGGAACAATCCCTCTAGAGCTTAATAAACCACACCTTACGCACTACCGGATCGTTCAACCCGTTTATAAGGCCTAACCATACGGATATCAAACCAATCCTTGAAGAACAAGGAGAAACTATAACGGATTAGATCTACTAAATAAAGATCAAGCAAGATGCTGCCCTTACACCTAAAATAGGTGTAAGGGAAGCTAGATATCGAGGGGCAGCGTAGCTAAATAAGTACATCGTGAAAGCATCGATGTCAGCCCCAAAACACCTAAGATAAGGGTGTTGCTCGCCATCAAAAAGGCTTCAGCACGAACAACACCAATAACGAATAAATGACATCGCCTAGATCGCAAGATGCGATCTAGGCAGCATGTTGCTTACCCGGGAGAAACCCTCGAAACAAGGGGTGGCGATGCGCCTAGATTGATTTGTTGTGAACGTGATCGTCCTCCTTCTCAATAACCCTAGATACATATTTATAGTCCGTAGACTTTCTAACTTGGGAATCACTACAAGGAAAAGGCCTACCGCCGGCGAACCTAAAAGGCCCATTGCCGGCGCACCACGAGCCCGCCGGTGCGAACGCGCCGGTGATAAATGGCCACTGCCGGCGCACCAGGCAGTGCGCCGGCGATAGATGGATACTGCCGGCGCGCCTTCAACGCTTCGCCGGCAAAGGACCAGTTTCACCGGCGCACCATCAGCTGCGCCGGCAGTAGTGCTTCCAGCACTGGCGCATGCCACGTGCGCCGGCAGTAGGTCATTTAGGTGCGCCGGCAATAAATTCGAAAATTCTTTTTTCAGCTTTTTTCCAGCATATTACAATACATATTTGACAGCAGTATATATTTATAACGCAGTTCATATTTATACAGTATTACATGCAATATGAGAAGCACATAGAGAGCCAAGTTTCATTTCGGTATCAGTACACAAATACGCAAGTCTCGTTTCGGAATGTTGATTCATACAACACATGTGCATATGCAACACCGAACGACGAAGTTTCACAAAGTTAGAAGTCTTGGTACATAGTCGTCACAAGTATCGTCATACGCCTCACAATGTAGGTCCTAACCTAAACTACAATCACATAGAACATGACCAACATGGTCATGATGACCATCATCACGAAGGCCATGGTCTTCATCCGGTTCCTCCTCATGTCCCTCATCTCTCCCGCTAGATAACGGGCATATCTTCCTTCCGCCTCCACCCTAGTGGGGTATCCCTTGTAGCTGTTGCCGCTGAAACGGTGCACCTATCTCCGACAGTCCTCCCAGTCGTCGTAGACTCCAGGAACCCTCCCCTTGTACACGACATATGTCGTCGGCATCTCCATTCACAAGACAAGTAAAACGTTAGTACCAATGCAATGAACAAGTGCCAACTCAAATAAGAGACAAGTAGTATGAACTAAATAGCATGTGCCTCATACTTTGTTGGTCGAAATAAATAATAACATACAGGGATGGGGTCAGTGAGGCTAGGTAGGATGCACAATAGATTGATATTTGTGGCCATCACACCAAGCCTCACTGGCCCCACCCCGGAGTGTACAAGTGACCGAACATTTTAATCATCGGCCAATGCAATTAAGAAGTGCGAACTCAAATAGAAGACAAGTAGTACGAATTAAATAGCGTGCCTCATACTTTGTCGGTCGAAACAAATATTAACATCCAGGGATGGAGTCAGTGAGGCTAGGTAGGATGCACAATAGATTGATACTTGTGGCCGTCGCACCAAGGCTCACTGGCTCCACCCCCGAGTGTACGATTGACCGAACATTCTAATCATCGGCGAACTCCAAATACGAGGCAAGTAGTGGTCGAGTAAATGCAAATAATTATTAAGCTATGTATGCCATAATCTTGAAATATATAGCAAAGTAAATGAAACTATAGACACATGTTCACATGCACATTCATACAACTAAATAAAAGCAACTAGTCGATTCTATGGGAATATATAGCAATTATTACAGTACGGAAGTTCAAGGACATATCGTTCAAGCTTTAGCAAGTGTTCCCGTCGTAGGATCAGGTTGTACGCCTAGGGGGGAATGGACGGCAGCCCTCAAGCGAGTTGAACGGCCTCTCATCACGCGACATCTCCAAGCGGAGTTCTATCTCGTCATTAGGTGGTAGACCATAGCCGTAGAAGAACTCGCCAGACCTATTGTTGACATCCTGCAGGATTATCGTGCAAATGAACTGCTGGATGCGACCCCAGTTCTTTCTAATCTCTCTATCAGGGACATCCGCCATGTTTGCAAACCTGTTTCTGAGATTCTCTGGCAGCAACATGTCATCTGCGTACTTTATGTACTCCTGCATCTGAAGGATGGCGTACCACGCGTCCATCCCATTGTCGGGCGTCGACTGCCTGAGGCAGGGGAAGTTGGTTGTGTGGGTTAAGACCAAGCCTCCTCGGGATTTCCTCTCTACTTTGAGGGGGCCTGCCTTGTTGGCGAAGCCGGTGAGAGCATCATTGAGAAGGGCCTTGATGTGGGTGTAGACTTTCTTGTGGTCCCTACCCGAGTCGAGATAGACTGCATGCGAGTGTTGCGGGTGCACGACGATGAGGGTGCAGAACTTGTCTCTGCGGAAAACACACGGATTAACCTTTGGAAATGCAAATGGAGATATAGGATAGAATGGTAATGGGGGACTAGCGAGTGATTACTTACTCGGGGAAGTAAGGGATGAGAATGGCGCCCTTTTTAATGTTCGCCAGCATGAAATCCTCGACCTGCTGGGTGGCAATCGCCCGATCCCCAGCGTTGCAGATGATGCTCTCCCGCATATAGAAGGGGTCCATTATCGCGATGGTCGGCGTCTCCTCCTTAACAATCTGGGCAGACAAGCTAAGAGCAACTAGGCGAACCACACTAAAGTGGAGCGCTTGCATGCGATAGATGCTGAAGATGTCGTTGAACCGGATGAAGCACAAGTCCGCGGGGTACTTCTCGACGAAGTTCATGCCAGTTGGCACCTTCGCCACCAAGAGAGGGTAACCAGGATCTTTTGATTTGAGAAGAAGGTTCTCCACATGCAAGACAGTCTCATGCAAGCTCCTCATATCCGGGGTGAGTTTCTTCATGACATGCTCCGGCAGCATCGGTTGACCCAAGTGATGCAGAGGTCGCCAATTGTTTGGCAACTTGTCAAGGAGTGGGACCTTGTCCTTGGATTTGGCCGCCGCCGCCTTGTCTTGGGCGTCCTTCTTATTTTGCCTCTTCCTCTTCTTGGGTTGTACTGATGGACCCTCCATCGCCGTAGTGGCCGTAGCACGGAGTGTGTTTGGGCTCAACATATTTTTGACGGCGGCGGTGGCGACCTCCTCAGGATTTTCCTCCTCAGCCGTTTCTTGAGAATCGAACAGCTTCTTGGAGCACACATATTTCAAGCCCGGCGCATCCTCATGGACAACTTGAGAAGACGTAGGAATATCCCATTGGAAGTTGTCACGTTCGTATTCCTCGGCCTCTGGCGCAGCTGGCTGTTGTGGTGGGGCGCTGACCTCTGGCGCAGCTGGCCGTTCTGGTGGGGCGATGACCACGGGCGCCGCTGGCTGTCGTGGAGGGACGCTGACATGTGGCGCCGCAAGGTGCTTGTCTTTGCTTGCCGTCGACCCCGAGTAGGTGTTGATCCAAATTAGGGTCTTCGGCCATAGCAGTACCCAACCCTTCAGTGAGGCCAGATTCAACGGGCTATCGTCATCGGCACCATGCGGTTGATTAGGAGGAAACAAATCCTCATAGCCCGGTAACGCCCGATCCACTTCAACCCGGTAAACGTCATCCGCCATATCTCGTGTGTGCCACTTCTTATCCAGGGGCCGAAGGATGGACCCCCTCGCGATGTCTTTGAGTTCGTCATTTACTCTCATCAGGAAGGTGCATGGCGTTGAGAGCGCCTGCGAGAACATGTGTATGGCGTTAGAGAGAGGGCAAGGATGACGAAACTAATATATTAACTTGATGTACACATTAGTTAATTACCGTGAGGGCGTTGAGCTCGGCTAATGTCGACGGGCCAGCACATGCGGCGGCGGGCGTGCAAGTGACGGAGGGGCTGCTACCCGGCATGGATGGTGAATCCCTAGCACCAGCGACATTGCCGGCGGCCGGAGGAGTCTCCATTATAACATTGTCATTGCCGGCGGACGGCGGCACCATCGAGTTGCTGCCGTTGAAGCTAACCACTTGCATTTTCGGGGGGGGGGGCCTTGTTTGCCACCCTCATACCACGCTTGTAGAGCGTTGAAATCTGCTTGGACTGAAGCGGCGACTTCAGCTTTGACTTCAGGTACGAGTGTAGCTTTGAGTTGCGGTACCAAACCAGCTTGGACTTGGGCTAGGATTGACTCCCTCATTTCCTCCGCCTCCCGCTGCTTCCTCTCATTACGCGCATTTTTATCGGCCGCAGACGACAAGCCGTAGTGATCATGCTTGTGGCCTGTACCGACGCCAGCCACACGGCCTCTATGCGGCCTTCTCGTAGGTGAATGCTCATTGAAGATGTTTAGCGCCCGTACGAGAGGCTTGTCCCATGCTACCCTGCCCGTCGACGCCTGGGACGAGGAGCCTTCGTCACCTTGAGAAAGTCTTTGTCTTTCTTCTTCCTGCGGAAGAAACGTGAACCATTTAGAAATGTTGCTACTATTATATGAACGATACTTGATCTAATAAAACCGGTAAATTGCTTACTAGTTTTTTCTCCAACGACAGGACCTTCTGGTCGTTCGTGAACCAAATTATGTCGGTTACGACCTTCGGGTCCGTGACAAGTTCCCCGGTTAGTTTCTTCTTATGGTACCGGGACCTGATGAATCTTCTTTCAAGCGGGTCCTTGTACTTGAGCCAGGGGTTCTCAATGCCGGCATTTACATACGCCTCGTCCTCCTTCGCCCAATAGGGCTCCTTTCCCTCGTACCCACGGCTCCCAAGGTTGTGGTTGCCGATGTTAAGCTCCCGCATTTCCTTCCCCCACAACTTGCGATTCTTGGTCGCTTGTAGCTCTTCATTGGCGACAAAAGCATCAAAGTCCGCCTGGGAGACATGCGGAAAGGCGGAGTGGACCTCTTCGAAACCTTTGCCCTCAGCAATCAGCTTCCGCACCATGTACTTATAGTTGCTGAGGTGTTTGGTAAACTTCAAGAGGGCTTGTGAGTTCACAATGTTGTTGGTTTGATGACTGGAGGCGTAGTCGCCTAGGAACTTGTATCGTGAGTGCAACCTCGCAATGAGCTGGGCTCGCAAATGCGCTTTGCTTTCAGCTCGGAGATCCGTCTCGTTGAGATTGATGACCTCTCGGAGGATACATGCCAATTGGTTGCCGTACCCCTTGGCAACATCCTTAGGCTCCACCGGCAAACCACTGGCGGGGTCCACCTCTTTGACTGTGTCTCTGCCGGTGCCGACCGTGTTTTGGCGCCTTGCCTTCCGCGGCCTCTTGGCTCCACTTGTCCCGGTGGCAGTACTCCCGGCGGCGCCGCTAGGATCGTTGCCGCTTGTCTCGCCGCCACCCCCGGCGGCGCCGGTTGCCTCATCGCCGCTAGGCTCGTAGGTACTACCCCCGGCGGCGCCGCTTGCCTCGTTGCCGCTCGGCTCGTCGGCACTACCCCCAGCGGCATCCTCCATCTCATGGTCCTCGTCGCCGCCAACACCAGCGGCCTCGGCATCCTCCTCCGTCCTAAAGAAGTGCCTATTGTAGTGCTCCTCTAACTCTTCTTGAGACGACATGGTGGCTTGCACTAATAGAAGATGAAAAAGAGTTAGAATTCACGGAAAAATTCGGCATGACCTTTGCTAAAAATTGGTCATGCCGAGTGCTAGAATTGCCGGAACGGAAATGAATCGACATTCCGGCACTCAATAGCAACTTAATCCCTGCAAACATATATATACAATTCAACCATATATAGCATTTCCAACATCACATCTACATCCACTTGTCCTGATGCTTACACCATAACCATCAAGATCTCAACCATCACCATATATATAACAACTTCATTTCACCGGTATCATTTTACAAATATAACCAGAGAACTCCACCTAATGAACTAAATACCAGCAGTAGCATTTTACAAATATAACCAGAGACAAGAACTTTTCATTTTCATTTGCAACAACTTAGCAGGTAGTACCAGCAGTAGCATTTTACAAATATATACCAACAATAGCATTTTACAAATATATACCAGCAGTAGCATTTTACAAATATACCAGTAGTAGCATTTTACAAATATATACCTAGCAGGTTCTGTTCAGTGTACTGCCTACTGAGCATTTTATATATATGGTAGTAGCATAAGCATTGCATTTTGCATTTCATTTTAAAATTAGTTTAGTTTCAAACTACAGAGCTTAATTGTTACTGTAATTTATATGAATTGGCAGTACCATAACCAAAAAACCCTACTGCCTAGCTACCTAGGTACTGCAAGCATTTTTATTTTCATTTACATCATGTAATCTACAATCTACCTAAGCAAACTAGGGACAAACAATCATAAGCAAATTGTAGTAATCAACTCATACCACCATATCTCAAATTCTCAACTAAAATGAAGCAGACATACTAGTATACCAATAACTGGAACCAAACAGGTAGCATAGTCATGGATTTAAGCAATAGCATAGTCATGGACTTGATAATTGAACAGCCTTCCTTGCTTTCTACACTACTTAATTAGCAACTTAATTAGTAAGGTTTAATTGGATTTCTGGGCATTTTATAACCTAAACCTACTTTAAAAAATCATGTATGCTTGCTGACCACTTTAAAAAATGTATGTTTACTGAAGAGCAAACAATTGAAGGCATGTCACATTGTTTACAGTTTGGCAACAATAAAACTATTCTCTGGTTTTTATAATAGCATGGACCATTTTTTAAATGCAATTTGCTCATTTGCCAATTAGTACTTTGCAATTAATTTGCTCATTTAAACCAATAGTATCATGCATGCCCAGCAGCATGCACACAGCATTCCAACCAGCAACAACATAACACACAGCAGCAAAACCAGAGAGTGAATTAAACCCTAGTGTTCATTCCATCATTTTTAAAATGAACCAGAGAATGAACCCTACACTAAACCTGTAGCTACTGCATTTTTTTAAAATTTTCAGAGAGCAATGAACCTATGATTCAGAGAATTGCAATATGGTTGTTCATTTAAAAATACTACTTATTGCTATATCAACCAGAACCTACTTCATTTGCAAGTAGCATTAGGCATTTTCATTTTCATTTGCATTAGGAATTTGCATTAGGCATTTTCATTTGCATTCGCATTAGGCATTTGTAAGCATCTGAGCATCAATTTCAATAGCAAAACCAATTTTTATTTTCAATTTTCTTACTGCAAGAAATTAGAGGCAGAGAGGGGAAAGCCAACTTAAACTAAATATACTAAGTATACTAGAAGAAAATTCAATGGATGATTATACAGGTTAAATTTAAATAGTACAAACTATAAAACAATCAAGCAAGCAAATTGGGAAATGTAAGCTATATACAGTAAATCATGTATGTGTACTTCTGAAAGAGAAATCTTGTCATTTTTCAGAAAAAAGGAAAGACTATGGGTGCAGTTACATGACATGAAAGTTACAGGACATGAAGACATTACAAATTCTAACAAATTCTCTACCAAATTCAACTGCAGAGAGGGGAATTCGGGAGAAATTCACTTTCTTCTCAACAATACTACACGGTACCAACTACAGAGAGGGGAATTCGGGAGAGGGGAAGGAAGAGGGGGAGGGAGAGGGGAAGGGAGAGGGGGAGGGAGAGGGGGTTCTTACCAACGGCGATGGTGGCGCCTGCTCCTCTCGGTGACGGCGATGGTGGCCCACGTGCAACGCCTCCTCCTCTCGGTGACGGCGACGGTGGCCCGCGCGCGACTGCTCCTCCTCTCGGCGGTGACGCCCTGCTCCTCCTCGCGGCGGCGTTCTCCTCCTCTCGGTGGCACGGGGGTGGGTGCAGGGAGGCGGCGGTGGCGCGACGGCGGCGGTGCGGTGTAGGGTTGTGAGATGGTTACGTTTGGGGAAGATGGGGGTTCGGCCGAAACGACTAAGTCATATGACTAGTCTTATTGCCGGCGCACCAGGGCATTGGTTCGCCGGGGATAACCATGTCCCCGGCGAACCAGTGCCCTGGTGCGCCGGCAATAAGGCTAGTCTGCTATAGCTGCGACTTAACCAAATTCACAGATAGCTATAGGCCCTGGTTATTTTTTTGATTCCTTTTTCTTTTCTTTTTCTTTATTTTATGTTTCTTTATTCAGATATGTTAGTTATACATGAGTGTTATTATGCAAAAACAAAAATATATGTGAGTGTTATTATGCAAAAACAAAAAGATATGTGAGTTACATATACACAAAATATTGACCAACACCATATTAATAACCAAGATATGTGAGTTACTATTTTATTTCCTTCTCTTTTCAAGATAATAACCAAGCAATTAATATTAGTTATACATGCTTGCAGAAAATAGACCAACACAATATTAATTAGTCATACATAAAATATTGGCCATGACCATATGAGTAGTTATGAATTACACAAAATATGAGTTATACATTGCAAATAAAGTTTTACATCATCGATTGAGAAGAGTGTTTCGCTTTCTTCTTGCTTTTCTTGCTCGTCGTTGAATAATTTAGCCCCGTGTCGTGACTTCTTCTTTTGAAGGGTCGACCTGACCTCGGTAGCGTGGTCCTGCTTCTTCTTGTGGTGTATGTTGTGTCTTCGTCCTCGGATTCTTCCATCATTGGGTCTCCGACTTGTCCTTCGAAGTCTTCCTCGTTGGCGACTCCATCCATTCCGACGATGGTCCTCTTGCCTCTCCTCACGATAACACGGCTAGGCCTGGATGGGTCGGTTATGAAGAAGCATTGGTGCACGTGTTCTGCCAGTACCCATGGCTCATTCTGCGCGGTGGCGTTCGTGGACTTTGATTTGTTGGCTTCGGGTAGAAACATGGTGGTGAAATACCGGTCTTCTTTTGTGACGCTCTTAGCCCATCTGATACGGAACATCGGCACTTTCTCCCCAGCGTAGCTAAGCTCCCAGATTTCCTCGATTCTTCCGTAGTATCTAGTCTTTACGTCACCCGTCCAGGAATCCATCGTTACCCCTGAGTTCTGGTAAACACTGTTCTTGTCTTTTTCTTCCGTGTAGAATGTGTACCCGTTGATATCGTACGCTTGGTAAGTCATGATGTTGGGCGCGGGGCCATGTGACAAGGCCAATACTAGTTTATCCTTGTCAGAATCCATTGGTGGGGGATTAGCATCAATGTGGTCTTTGAACCAGCGCGCGAAAGAGAAGTTGTGCTCTCTGTATATTTCTGCTTCCGTCATCATCGGCTTGCCACTGTTCTCTATCATGGTTTTGTGCTCTTTCAACCAAGGATCGATCAAGTCAATGTGTTGTAGCGCTACTAAGTTGGCCCTGTCAAAGTCGGAAGTCCGACCAGACATGTGCACGTGCAGTTCCTTCCTTCCATTTTTGTGGCCTACTCCCTCGAACCTGCGGACGTGCTTGTTTTGAGGCAAACCAACAGGGTCCTCGATGTCTAGATAATTCGTGCAGAAAGAGATGCACTCTTCGGTGAGCCAGCCCTGGACGATGCTTCCATCGGGATGTGACCTGTTACGAACGTATCCTTTAATGACCCCATTCATTCTTTCAAACGGCATCATGTTGTGTAAAAATGCCGGCCCTAGACTGACGATATCATCCATGATATGGATCAACAGATGGACCATCACGTCAAAGAATGCAGGCGGGAAGTACATCTCCATCTCACATAGGATCACCACGATCTCTTCCTGGAGCCTTGCGAGTTTCTTCACGCTTATCGACTTCCGTGTTATGACGCCGAAGAAGTTACAGAGCCCAGTCAGCGTTGCACGGACATGGTCATCCATTATACCTCGGATTGCAACCGGAAGAATCTGCATCATCATCACGTGACAGTCATGAGACTTCATGCCGCTGAAGTTTCGTTTCTTGGGGTCCATGTATCTGCTTATTAGCCCGGAGTAAACGAAGGGCACTCTGACTCCTAGAAGGCAATTGAAAAATTGATTGACCTCGGCCGGACTAAAAGTGAAGCAGGAGGGGGGACAGTAATAGTCTGGCTGCTTAATCCTTTTGCGCTTCTGACCGCCGTCTGCCTCCTCCTCCAACTGTCCCTCTTGGGCCGGCGGGATCTGAAGCTCTTCCCTGATGCCCAAAACTTTCAGGTCGTGTCTTGCTTTCGGCCCATCTTTGGTCCGGTCCGGCATGTTGAGAAGAGTGCCAAGCAAACTCTCGCACACGTTCTTTGTAATATGCATGACATCAAGGCAGTGAGGTGTATCGAGAATTTTCCAGTACGGCAAGTCCCAAAACACGGACCTCCTTTTCCATACACCAATGAGCGGCGTCGTTTCATTTTTCTTCTTCTTCTCTCCAGGCTTTTGACGAATCTTTCCCGGCGCAGGGCACTCCTTCCAACCTTTCAGTAATGTATCGATCTCTTCGCCGCTCTTCTTACGTGGAGGTCCTCGGGGTTCATTTGTACCATCGAACAGATCTCCACGCTTTCTCCATGGGTCAGTCTTCTGTAGCCACCTTCGATGCCCCATGTAAACTGTTTTCGAAGAGCCGGGATCCTTACCAAGCTGCAAAAACATCGCCTCTTCCATGCACCTGACACATGCCTTGTGTCCATGGCACACCTGGCACGAAATGTAACCGTATCCGAGGTAGTCCTGCACCATCGTGATCAACGCGGCTCTCAAAGGGAAATATTCTTCTGCGACGGCGTCCCATGTATCTACCCCTTCCTCCGCCCACAACGTTTCAAGCTCCTCCTTTAATAGTTCAAGATACATGTTGATATCGTTTCCTGGCTGTGTCGGCCCTTGAATTAGCATACTCATCTGTATGTACTTCCTCTTCATGCATAGCCAGGGCGGGAGGTTGTAGATCCATACAAACACGGGCCATGTGCTATGTGTGCTGCTCTGGTTTCCGAACGGATTGAATCCGTCCATGCTCGCACCCAACCTGATGTTTCTGGGATCTGCCCCAAAACTTCCGAATTCATTGTCTAATGCTTTCCACTGGCTTGCATCCGAAGGGTGCGTCAGCACTGGGTGCGCAATCCGCTCTTCATCATTCAACACTGCCTCCTTTCTTTCTGCGTGCCAGCGCATGAGCTTTGCTTCCTTGCGGTCCGTGTAGAACCGTTGAAGCCGGGGGGCGAGCGGGAAGTACCACACAACTTTCCGAGGAGCTTTCTTCTTCCCTTTCTTGTACAGTTCAGCTTCACACACAGGACATTTGGTCTTGTCCATGTGCTCCTTGCGATACATGATACAGTCGTTGATGCAGGCGTGATACTTTTCGTGGGGTAAGTCGAGAGGGCACGTGATTCTCTTGGCCTCAGCTAGACTACCAGGACACGTGTTCCCGGCAGGAAGGAGATCTTTCACGTATTCCAGGATGTCGTCGACGCTTGTGTCTGTCCATCCGTGTTTCGCCTTTATCTGCAGCACATCGAGAGCTACTCTCAAGCGAGACTCCCCCAACCCGCGACCTGAGTCGTACAACGGAGTATTCAAGTCTATCTCGAGTTGCTCAAGCTTTGATTTCCGCTTGGCGCCTTTCGTCTTTTCGAGAAGCAGATCTTGAAGATGAGGGTCCCGCACGACTGAAGCTAGCGGCACCTCTTCGTCGTCGTCAAGGTTATTGTCGTCGTCAAGGTTATCGTCCTGTGCGACAAGCTCTTCATCGTCATCAATATCATGATGCCCTCCTTCTTGCCGGCCATTATTACCACCTGCTGCCGTCGCCCCATGGACCTCCGCGCCATCATCACTCATCCATTGAGTGTGTCCATGCATGAAACCATTAGTGAGCAGGTACCCCTGCAATTTGCCTGAATACGGGTCAAACCATTTCCCTCGTTTGCATCTCCGGCACGGGCACAATACCTCCGTGCGGTTATTTTCATACATGTCGATGATCGCGTGTTTCAGATATCTCATCACGATGCTTTCACTCATCTCGATAACCATTATCGCCTGCATGGTAAGATTACATAATTGATTAGAACCATGCATCCGTCGGTAGTTTTCACGGAAAATTTCGGCATGACCTTCCTACACGGTAGGACATAGGAGCGCCAGAAATGTGCTGAAACGGAAACTTAAAGAATCAACATTTCGGTGCAACGTTGGCAACTCATTTTCAACGCCAACACACACAAGCACAAGCACAAACACAACATATATATATGCCACACACGAGCTTTGCTTCAAATTAATGTCCAATATACGTTGATTTCAATCCTCAATTTGTTCATTAATCACCTATTGGTTTGATATACTCGTCAACAAGATGGAGACGTCGCGCCGCTACCACAGCGTATGGAAGCTGACTTTCTAGATCTAGATCTAGATTGAGCGGTCAATGCGGGATAGTAGATCTAGATCTACATAGGGGGATGTGGGAGATGCATGTAGGAAGGGAAGATTTGGTAAAAAAATATGATTTTGTTTGGTCAAATTGGCTAAATTTGGGATAGAAATGGGCAAAAAATAGGTGGGTTGGGAGAAGGGTCGGGGGCAAAAAATAGGTGGGTTGGCGAAAAATAGGTGGGTTGGGAGAAGGGAAAAAAATAGGTGGAGTGGTAGTAGTGGGGGGAGTAGTTGTTGAGCAGAAATAACTGCCCAGGTTACTGCCGGCGCACCAGGGCATGGGTGCGCCGGCAGCATATATCCCTTTCGGCTATATCACCCCGGGCCAGGCCCAAGAATCATTGCCGGCGCACCGGCCCAGGGCTGCGCCGGCAATAGAGAATGTTCCGCCGGCGCACCCCTGGGTTGGTGCGCCGGCAATGATTCTTGGGCCTGGCCCGAATCGGCCGAGGCCATGCCAGGAAATAGCGCCGGCGAGCCTACAACACTGGTGCGCCGGCAGAAGGCCTTCATCGCCGGTGCGGAGACAATGAGGTGCGCCGGCAACAATGACCACCGGCGCACGTCCTTGGTGGTGCGCCGGTACCTATTGCCTCCAACTATAGGCTTTTTCCTAGTAGTGAATAAACCCAACCGTGTACGAGCTAAACTCTATCTCTTTGATTCTAAACTAAGATGCAATCTACTATAATATACAGATACACGAGCAATCTAGCCCAAACTTATCGTGCAAGGCCGCTTCAGAGACGCTCCACGTGTATATCCTTCAAGCCCATCTCAATTACGGCCCATCTCCTGATTTGGCCAAAATCCGGTGATAACACATGGACGCGTATTTTGGTTACAATCAGATCTGCTTAAAAGAAGAAGTTGAAGTAAAAAAACAGCTTTCATAACCCCTTACGGCATGTTCTGCTACAGAACAATGCCCTTCGTGTTGAAAAACGCGGGAGCCACTTATCAACGGATGATGCAGAAGTGTCTTGCCATGCAAATTGGCAAAAACGTACAAGTGTACATCGACGATGTCGTGATAACAACAAAGCAAGGATCATCCCTGATCGATGATCTCAAGGAAACCTTCCACAACCTCGACAAGTTTCGCCTCAAGCTGAACCCAACAAAATGTTCCTTTGGTGTTCATGCGGGAGAATTCCTCGGGTACTTGGTGTCAGCAAGAGGGATCGAGCCCAACCCGGAAAAAATTTAGGCCATCGTGACGATGAGGAAACCAACCAAGCTTAAGGAAATACAACAGTTAACTATGCGAGTCGCAGCCTTGAGAAGATTTGTCGCTAAGTTGGGAGAAAAAGCGTTGCCGTTCTATGCGCTGATCAAGCAAGGGGAAAAGTTCGAGTGGAACGAAGAAGCAGACACGGCTTTTGAGCATCTCAAGCGAACAATCTCGGCACTCCCAATCCTGGTGGCTCCGAAGGACAAAGAACCTCTCTTGTTATATATCGCGGCCACACCTCAGGTGGTAAGCACAATCCTCGTGGTGGAGAGAGAAGAAGAAGGGAAAATCCATGGAGTTCAACGACCGGGATACTTCATCATCGAAGTTTTATCGCCATCAAAGCAGCGTTACCCGCAGTATCAGAAACTAGCATATGGAGTATTTACGACAGCAAGAAAACTGCGACACTATTTTTCGGCACATCCGATAGTAGTGGTCAACGAGGCGCCTCTCTCAAACATCCTAAACAATCCAGAAGCTACAGGACGTGTCTCCCTTCGGGGAATAGAGCTTTCCCCTCGGGACATCACTTATGAAAAAAGAAAAGCAATAAAGTTGTAGATTCTGCCAGACTTCATCACAGAATGGATGGAGCTGCAAAACACGGGACCTCCGGATTTATCGAGTACCTGGCATATAAACTTTGACGGGTCCAAGAGATTAGAAGGAGATGGAGCAGGTGTCGAGGGTACTCCTCGGCAATGCCCTCCGTTTGGGGCTTAGGGTAGATGGAATCCTGCAGGCTGACACGAGACATCGGTTATCAAACAAGCGGGGAAAGCGATTTACCCAAGTTCGGGGCCCTCGATGAGGTAAAACCCTTACTGTTGGAGATATGCCCAAGAGGCTATAATAAAGTGGTTATTATATATCTTTGTGTTTATGATAAATGTTTATATACCATGATATAATTGTATTAACCGAAACATTGATACATGTGTGTTATGTAAACAACAAGGAGTCCCTAGTAAGCCTCTTGTATAACTAGCTTGTTGATTAATAGATGATCATAGTTTCATGATCATGAACATTGGATGTTATTAATAACAAGGTTATGTCATTATGTGAATGATGTAATGGACACACCCAATTAAGCGTAGCATAAGATCACGTCATTAAGTTCATTTGCTATAAGCTTTCGATACATAGTTACCTAGTCCTTTCGACCATGAGATCATGTAAATCACTTATGCCGGAAGGGTACTTTGATTACATCAAATGCCACTGCGTAAATGGGTGGTTATAAAGGTGGGATTAGGTATTCGGAAAGTATGAGTTGAGGCATATGGATCAACAGTGGGATTTGTCCATCCTGATGACGGATAGATATACTCTGGGCACTCTCGGTGGAATATCGTCTAATTAGCTTGCAAGCATATGAATGGTTCATAAGAGACCACATACCATGGTACGAGTAAAGAGTACTTGTCAGGAGACGAGGTTGAACGAGGTATAGAGATACCGATGATCAAACCTCGGACAAGTAAAATATCGTGCGACAAAGGGAATCGGTATCGTATGTAAATGGTTCATTCGATCACTAAGTCATTGTTGAATATGTGGGAGCCATTATGGATCTCCAGATCCCGCTATTGGTTATTGGTTGGAGAGAAGTCTCAACCATGTCTGCATAGTTCGCGAACCGTATGGTGACACACTTAAGGTTTGATGTCGTTTAAGTAGATATGGAATATGGAATGGAGTTCGAAGTTTTGTTCGGAGTCTCGGATGGGATCCAGGACATCACGAGGAGTTCCGGAATGGTCCGGAGAATAAGATTCATATATAGGAAGTCATTTAATAAGTTTGAAAATGATCCGGTGCATTTATGGAAGGTTCTAGAAGGTTCTAGAAAAGTCCGGAAGAAATCACTATGGAAGGCGGAGTCCCGGAGGGACTCCACTAGCATGGCCGGCCAATCCTAAGGGGGGGAGACCCAGGTGGACTCCACCTAAGGTGGCCGGCCACCCCCCTCAAGGAAAGGTGGGAGTCCCACCTTGAGTAGGACTCCCATCTTGAGTAGGTTTCCCACCTATGCAAGTTTTGGTGTTGGGGTCTTATTCGAAGACTTGGACTAGAACTCTTGGGGGCTTCCACCTATATAATGAGGAGCAAGGGGAGGGGGCCGGCCACACCAAGCCTCCTTGGCCGGCGCCCAAGACCCCCCCTCTCCCCAAACCCTAGCGCCCCTCCTCCACATATCTCTCCCGCAGCGCATAGGAGAAGTCCTGCCGGAGATCTCCACCATCACCGCCACCACGCCGTTGTGCTGTCGGGATTCCGAGGAGGATCTACTACTTCTGCTGCCTGATATGTCTCCAACGTACCTATAATTTCTGATGTTCCATGCTTGTTTTATGACAATACTTACATGTTTTGCTTGCACTTTATAATGTTTTTATGCATTTTCCGGAACTAACCTATTAACGAGATGCCGAAGGGCTAGTTGCTGTTTTCTGTTGTTTTTGGTTCCAGAAAGGCTGTTCGGGCAATATTCTCAGAATTCGACGAAACGAAGACCCAACATCTTATTTTTCCCGGAACCTTCCAGAAAGTCAGAGGGGGACCAGAGGGGTGCCCTGGGGGCCCCACACGTGGTGGCGGCGCGGCCCAAGGGGGGGGGCGCCACCCTAGTGTGAGGAGGCCCCGTGGCCCCTCCGACTCCGACTCTTCGCCTATTTAAGCCGTCCTGACCTAAAACATCGATACCGATTGACGAAACTCCAGAAAGACTCCAGGGGCGCCGCCGCCATCGCGAAACTCCAATTCGGGGGACAAAATCTCTGTTCCGGCATGCCGCCGGGACGGGGAAGTGCCCCCGGAAGCCATCTCCATCGACGCCTCCGCCTTCATCATGCTCCGTGAGTAGTTACCCCATGGACTACGGGTTCTAGCTGTAGCTAGTTGGTACTCTCTCCCCCATGTACTTCAATACAATGATCTCATGAGCTGCCTTACATGATTGAGATTCATCTGATGTAATCGGTGTTGTGTTTGTTGGGATCCGATGGATTGTTACATTATGATTAGTCTATCTATATAAGTTTGTGAAGTTATTGTTGCTGCAATCTTGTTGTGTTTAATGCTTGTCACTAGGGCCCGAGTGGCATGATCTTAGATTTAAGCTCTATACTTATTGCTTAGATTGTATCTACAAGTTGTTTGCACATTTCTATGTCCGGAACCCGAGGCCCCAGAGTGACAGGAACTGGGATAACTGGAGGGGAAGGCTTAGATATGAGGATCACATGTTTTCACGGAGTGTTAATGCTTTGCTCCGGTGCTCTATTAAAAGGAGTACCTTAATTTCCAGTAGATTTCCTAGAGGCCCGGATGCCATCGGCTGGTAGGACAAAAGATGTTATGCAAGTTTCTCATTGCGAGCACGTATGACTATATATGGAAAACATGCTTACATGATTAATAATCTTGATGTTCTGTCTTAATGCTATTTCAATCCTATCAATTGCCCAACTGTAATTTGTTCACCCAACACTTGTTATTGGAGAGTTACCACTAGTGTAGATAGCTGGGAACCCCGGTCCATCTTTCATCATCATATACTTGTTCCTACATGTCATTGGAAGTAGTATCAACTATTTTCTGGTGCCATTGCTCTCATATTACTGCTACTGCTGCTGTGTTACTGTTACTACTGCTCTCATATTACTACTGCTTTCACATCACCCTGTTACTAGTGCTTTTCCAGGTGCAGCTGAATTAACGACTCCGTTGTTAAAGCTTATAAGTATTCTTTACCTCCCCTTGTGTCGAATCAATAAATTTGGGTTTTACTTCCCTCGAAGATTGTTGCGATCCCCTATACTTGTGGGTTATCAAGACTATTTTCTGGCGCCGTTACCGGGGAGGCATAGCTCTACTCATAAGTTCACCTGGGGAGTACACTCCACCTCTCTCTCTGTTTTATTTTATTTCGTTTTGCTTAGTTTACTTTTGTCTAGTTTATTTGTGCTTAGTTTATTTCTGTCTAGTATTATTTTGCTTAGTTTACTTTTGTCTAGTTTGTTTTTGTTTAGTTTTACTTATCTCATATACCCGGAAATCCTTTGAAAAACCGAAAAATTAAAAACTTTTGTTATGGGAGAACCCACAACCTATTTGGAGCTTATTGAATTATATAATAATTCTAGAGAATCAAGAACGGGAAAAGTTATGAGTGCTGTGATAGAAAAACTGAATACAATTGCTAAAATCTTGCTTAAACGCCATGATATAAACTGTTGCTCTAAACAGGATACTAAACATCTTAAATTTCAATGTGGCTTTAGTGAGGAAGTTTTAATTAAGAACTATAATTGGATTAGCTATCTTCATTTTGGGTTCGAAGAGGTAGAACAATTTGTCATATTTATGGGAGCCTCTGAGATAGAATCTTTCATTGCTAAAAATTATGAAACTTGTGTTGTTTGTAAGGACCTTAAAGATTATGTCTCTTCTATCCTTAATTTTTGCATAGAAAGTTACAGTGATATCCTTATATCATTGATTACAAAGAGAGACTCATTAATGCACAAGAATGCACTCACAATTTGCAGGAACCTGTGGAAGAAGAAATTGATGAACCTGAAAGCTCATTGGATGAAAAAGAAGAGGAAATTGATGAACCTAAAAGCTCATTGGATGAAAAAGAAGAGGAGAGTGATGAACAAAAGGAGGAAGAATGGATTAGCTACCCATGCCAACCTTCTAATGGGAGTAACTCTTTATCTCTTACACTATTTGATTGTCCTCCATGCTTACCAAAGGAGGATGAATGTTATGTTCCTGTGGATTCTCTTGAAATATTCCCTATGAGTAAAACTTGTGAGAATAATTATGCTACTGTTATTCATGATAATCCATGCTACTTTGATAAATCTTATGATAATGCTTTGTTTGTGCCTGATGTCGAAATGCATGGTACTAAAGAATTTTGCTTAGCAAATGTTTATGATAAAGCTCTAGATGATGGTCCTATGTTACTTGATAATATTAATTGTACTACTAATGAAAATGGGATTGGAGAGGTCTTGACTTTATCTAGGAGTCTCATATCTCTTGAGATTGATCAATCATCTTGTTATATTATTGATAGAAGTGGGTTTGAAAGTTTTAATCCCGCTATTTTTGAACTTGATAAAAATTATGTGTTTATGGATCATGAAAAGTATGCTGCATGTGATAGTTATATTGTTGAGTTTATCCATGAAGCTACTGAAAATTATTATGAGAGAGGAAAATATGGTTGTAGAAATTTGCATGGTACTAAAACACCTCTCTATATGCTGAAAATTTTGAAGTTACTCTCATTTTATCTTCTTATGCTTGTCACTTTGTTATTCATGAATTTATTTGTGTACAAGATTCCTATGCATAGGAAGTGGGTTAGACTTAAATGTGTTTTGAATTTGCTTTTTGATGGTCTCTTTTGCTTCAACTCTTATTTCTTGCGAGTGCATCATTAAAACTGCTGAGCCCATCTTAATGACTATAAAGAAAGCACTTCTTGGGAGATAACCCATGTCTTTATTTCGCTACTGTTTTGTTGTGTTTTGGAAGTTGTTACTACTGTAGCAACCGATACGTCTCCGACGTATCGATAATTTCTTGTGTTCCATGCCACATTATTGATGATATCTACATGTTTTATGCACACTTTATGTCATATTCGTGCATTTTCTGGAACTAACCTATTAACAAGATGCCGAAGAGCCAGTTGCTGTTTTCTGCTGTTTTTGGTTTCAGAAATCCTAGTAACGAAATATTCTCGGAATTGGACGAAATCAACGCCCAGGGTCCTATTTTGCCACGAAGCTTCCAGAAGACCGAAGGAGAGTCGAAGTGGGGCCACGAGGTGGCCAGACACCAGGGCGGCGCGGCCCAGGCCCTGGCCGCACCGGCCTGTCGTCTGGGCCCCTCGTGCCGCCTCTTTACCTGCCCTTCCGCCTACAAATAGCCTCCGTCGCGAAACCCCCAGTACCGAGAGCCACGATACGGAAAACCTTACTGAGACGCCGCCGCCGCCAATCCCATCTCGGGGGATTCTGGAGATCTCCTCCGGCACCCTGCCGGAGAGGGGATTCATCTCCCGGAGGACTCTTCACCGCCATGGTCGCCTCCGGAGTGATGAGTGAGTAGTTCACCCCTGGACTATGGGTCCATAGCAGTAGCTAGATGGTTGTCTTCTCCTCATTGTGCTTCATTGTTGGATCTTGTGAGCTGCCTAACATGATCAAGATCATCTATCTGTAATACTATATGTTGTGTTTGTCGGGATCCGATGGATAGAGAATATTATGTTATGTTAATTATCAAGTTATTACCTATGTGTTGTTTATGATCTTGCATGCTCTCCGTTATTAGTAGAGGCTCTGGCCAAGTTTTTGCTCTTAACTCCAAGAGGGAGTATTTATGCTCGATAGTGGGTTCATGCCTCCATTGAATGGGGACAAAGGATGAGAAAGTTCTAAGGTTGTGGATGTGCTGTTGCCACTAGGGATAAAACATTGATGCTATGTCTAAGGATGTAGTTATCGATTACATTACGCACCATACTTAATGCAATTGTCTGTTGTTTTGCAACTTAATACTGGAAGGGGTTTGGATGATAACCTGAAGGTGGACTTTTTAGGCATAGATGCATGCTGGATAGCGGTCTATGTACTTTGTCGTAATGCCCAATTAAATCTCACTATATTTATCATGTCATGTATGTGCATTGTTATGCCCTCTCTATTTGTCAATTGCCCGACTGTAATTTGTTCACCCAACATGCTTTTATCTTATGGGAGAGACACCTCTAGTGAACTGTGGACCCCGGTCCTATTCTTTACATCGCATACAATCTACTGCAATACTTGTTTTACTGTTTTCTGCAAACAATCATCTTCCACACAATACGGTTAATCCTTTGTTACATCAAGCCGGTGAGATTGACAACCTCACTGTTTCGTTGGGGCAAAGTACTTTGGTTGTGTTGTGCAGGTTCCACGTTGGCGCCGGAATCTCTGGTGTTGCGCCGCACTACATCCCGCCGCCATCAACCTTCAACGTGCTTCTTGACTCCTACTGGTTCGATTAAACCTTGGTTTCTTACTGAGGGAAACTTGCCGCTGTGCGCATCACACCTTCCTCTTGGGGTTCCCAACGGACGTGTCAACTACACGCATCAAGCAAATTTCTGGCGCCGTTGCCGGGGAGATCAAGACACGCTGCAAGGGGAGTCTCCACTTCCCAATCTCTTTACTTTGTTTTTGTCTTGCTTTAGTTTTATTTACTACTTTGTTTGCTGCATTATATCAAAACACAAAAAAATTAGTTGCTAGCTTTACTTTATTTACTGTCTTGCACTCTATATCAAAAACACAAAAAAAATTAGTTACTTGCATTTACTTTATCTAGTTTGCTTTATTTACTGTTGCTAAAATGAATACTCCTGAAAACACTAAGTTGTGTGACTTCACAACCACAAATAATAATGATTTCCTATGCACACCTATTGCTCCACCTGCTACTACAGCAGAATTCTTTGAAATTAAACCTGCTTTACTCAATCTTGTTATGAGAGAGCAATTTTCTGGTGTTAGTTCTGATGATGCTGCTGCCCATCTCAATAATTTTGTTGAATTGTGTGAAATGCAAAAGTATAAAGATGTAGATGGTGACATTATAAAATTAAAATTGTTTCCTTTCTCATTAAGAGGAAGAGCTAAAGATTGGTTGCTATCTCTGCCTAAGAATAGTATTGATTCATGGACTAAATGCAAGGATGCTTTTATTGGTAGATATTATCCCCCTGCTAAAATTATATCTTTGAGGAGTAGCATAATGAATTTTAAACAATTAGATACTGAACATGTTGCACAAGCATGGGAAAGAATGAAATCTCTGGTTAAAAATTGCCCAACCCATGGACTGACTACTTGGATGATCATCCAAACCTTTTATGCGGGACTGAATTTTTCTTCGCGGAACCTATTGGATTCAGCTGCTGGAGGTACCTTTATGTCCATCACTCTTGGTGAAGCAACAAAGCTTCTTGATAATATGATGATCAATTACTCTGAATGGCACACGGAAAGAGCTCCACAAGGTAAGAAGGTAAATTCTGTCGAAGAAACCTCTTCCTTGAGTGATAAGATTGATGCTATTATGTCTATGCTTATGAATGGTAGGCCTAATGTTGATCCTAATAATGTTCCGTTAGCGTCATTGGTTTCTCAAAATAATTCTAGGCCATATCCAGCTAATGGTAACTCTTATGGTAGATACGCTTCACCTAATGAGGAAAAGGTGTTAGAAATTGAAAGATCCACCAAGAGCTTTATGCAATCACAATATAAGCAAAATAAATTGTTTACTAAAACTATGAATGAGCAATCTACCTTGTTGAAATGTCTGGGTTGCAAACTAAGCTTGCTAATGCTGAAAACCGAATTTCTTACATGTCTGCATCACAATCTTCTTTAATTAATAAAATGGCTGCTAAACCTGAGGATATTGAAAATAAAATTGTTACTACAGCAAATGCCATCCAAGTTAGAATTAATGAGAATATAAGATTAATGGCTGAATTGCGTGCTAGGTGGGATAGAGAAGAAAATGAAAAACTAGCTAAAGAGAAAAATGTAGCTAAAGTTTGGACTATTACCACCACAAGTAATGTTGATTCCTCACATGTTGCTGCACCTCCTACTATCAATGGTAAAATAATTGGTGTTGGTAATGTTTCTACTCCTAGTGCAAAGCATACAAAACTGCCTGAAATTGCTAAAACTGCTGAAATTGCTTGTGATAAAACTGCTGAAATTTTTTCCAACCTTGGGGACAATGATCCCATTGCTGTAGCTCATAATGATTTAGATTTTGATGATTGCCACATCTCTGAAGTTATAAAGTTCTTACAAAAACTTGCTAAGAGTCCCAATGCTAGCGCTGTAAACTTGGCTTTCACAAAACATATTACAAATGCTCTCATAAAAGTTAGAGAAGTGAAACTAAAACTTGAAACTTCTATTCCTAGAAAGCTAGAGGATGGTTGGGAACCCATCATTAAAATGAGGGTCAATGATTTTGATTGTAATGCTTTATGTGATCTTGGTGCAAGTATTTCTGTTATGCCTAAGAAAATTTATGATATGCTTAACTTGCCACCATTAAAAAATTGTTATTTGGATGTTAATCTCGCTGACAATGCTATAAAGAAACCTTTGGGGAGAGTTGATAATGTTCATATTATGGTTAACAATAACCTTGTCCCCGTTGATTTTGTTGTCTTGGATATTGAATGCAATGCATCTTGCCCCATTATATTGGGAAGACCTTTTCTTCGAACCATTGGTGCTACTATTGATATGAAGGAAGGTAATATTAAATATCAATTTCCTCTCAAGAAAGGTATGGAACACTTCCCTAGAAAGAGAATGAAGTTACCTTATGATTCTATTATTAGAACAAATTATGATGTTGATGCTTCGTCTCTTGATGTTACTTGATTTACACTTTCTGCGCCTAGCTGAAAGGCGTTAAAGAAAAGCGCTTATGGGAGACAACCCATGTTTTTACTACAGTATTTTTGTTTTATATTTGAGTCTTGGAAGTTGTTTACTACTGTAGCAACCTCTCCTTATCTTAATTTTGTGTTTTGTTGTGCCAAGTAAAGTCTTTGATAGTAAAGTGAATACTAGATTTGGATTACTGCGCAGAAACAGATTTCTTTGCTGTCACGAATTTCGACCTGCCTCCCTGTAGGTAGCTCAGAAAATTAAGCCAATTTACGTGAGTGATCCTCAGATATGTACGCAACTTTCATTCAATTTGGGAATTTTCATTTGAGCAAGTCTGGTGCCTCAATAAAATCCATCTTTACGGACTGTTATGTTTTGACAGATTCTGCCTTTTATTTCGCATTGCTTCTTTTGCTATGTTGGATGAATTTCTTTGATCCATTAATGTCCAGTAGCTTTATGAAATGTCCAGAAGTGTTAAGAATGATTGTGTCACCTCTGAACATGTTAATTTTTATTGTCCGCTAACCCTCTAATGAGTTGTTTCGAGTTTGGTGTGGAGAAAGTTTTCAAGGATCAAGAGAGGAGTATGATGCAATATGATCAAGGAGAGTGAAAGCTCTAAGCTTGGGGATGCCCCGGTGGTTCACCCCTGCATATTCTAAGAAGACTCAAGCGTCTAAGCTTGGGGATGCCCAAGGCATCCCCTTCTTCATCGACAACATTATCAGGTTCCTCCCCTGAAACTATATTTTTATTCCGTCACATCTTATGTGCTTTGCTTGGAGCGTCGGTTTGTTTTTGTTTTTGTTTTTGTTTTTGCTTGAATAAATGGATCCTAGCATTCACTGTATGGGAGAGAGACACACTCCGCTGTTGCATATGGACAAGTATGTCCTTGGGCTTTACTCATAGTATTCATGGCGAAGTTTCTTCTTCGTTAAATTCTTATATGGTTGGAATTGGAAAATGCTACATGTAGTAATTCTAAAATGTCTTGAATAATTTGATACTTGGCAATTGTTGTGCTCATGTTTAAGCTCTTGCATCATATACTTAGCACCCATTAATGAAGAAACACCTAGAGCTTGCTAATTTGGTTTGCATATTTGGTCTCTCTGAAGTCTAGATAATATCTAGTATTGAGTTTTGAACAACAAGGAAGACGGTGTAGAGTCTTATAATGTTTACAATATGTCTTTTATGTGAGTTTTTCTGCACCATTCATCCTTGTGTTTGTTTCAAATAACCTTGCTAGCCTAAACCTTGTATCGAGAGGGAATACTTCTCATACATCCAAAATCCTTGAGCCAACCACTATGCCATTTGTGTCCACCATACCTACCTACTACATGGTATTTCTCCGCCATTCCAAAGTAAATTACTTGAGTGCTACCTTTAAATTTCCATCATTCGCCTTTGCAATATATAGCTCATGGGACAAATAGCTTAAAAACTATTGTGGTATTGAATATGTACTTATGCACTTTATCTCTTATTAAGTTGCTTGTTGTGCGATAACCATGTTTCTGGGGACGCCATCAACTATTCTTTGTTGAATATCATGTGAGTTGCTATGCATGTCCGTCTTGTCTGAAGTAAGAGAGATCTACCACCTTAATGGTTGGAGCATACATATTGTTAGAGAAGAACATTGGGCTGCTAACTAAAGCCATGATTCATGGTGGAAGTTTCAGTTTTGGACATATATCCTCAATCTCATATGAGAATAATAATTGTTGCCACATGCTTATGCATTAAAGAGGAGTCCATTATCTGTTGTCCATGTTGTCCCGGTATGGATGTCTAAGTTGAGAATAATCAAAAGCGAGAAATCCAAAATGCGAGCTTTCTCCTTAGACCTTTGTACAGGCGGCATGGAGGTACCCCATTGTGACACTTGGTTAAAACATGTGTATTGCGATGAACCGGTAGTCCAAGCTAATTAGGACAAGGTGCGGGCACTATTAGTATACTATGCATGAGGCTTGCAACTTATAAGATATAATGTACATAACTCATATGCTTTATTACTACCGTTGACAAAATTGTTTCATGTTTTCAAAATAAAAGCTCTAGCACAAATATAGCAATCGATGCTTTCCTCTTTGAAGGACCATTCTTTTTACTTTTATGTTGAGTCAGTTCACCTATCTCTCTCCACCTCAAGAAGCAAACACTTGTGTGAACTGTGCATTGATTCCTACATACTTGCATATTGCACTTATTATATTACTCTATGTTGACGATTATCCATGAGATATACATGTTATAAGTTGAAAGCAACCGCTGAAACTTAATCTTCCTTTGTGTTGCTTCAACACCTTTACTTTGATTTATTGCTTTATGAGTTAACTCTTATGGAAGACTTATTGATGCTTGTCTTGAAGTGCTATTCATGAAAAGTCTTTGCTTTATGATTCACTTGTTTACTCATGTCATTACCATTGTTTTGATCGCTGCATTCATTACATATGTTTACAATAGTATGATCAAGGTTATGATGGCATGGCACTCCAGAAATTATCTTTGTTATCGTTTTACCTGCTCGGGACGAGCAGAACTAAGCTTGGGGATGCTGATACGTCTCCGACGTATCGATAATTTCTTGTGTTCCATGCCACATTATTGATGATATCTACATGTTTTATGCACACTTTATGTCATATTCGTGCATTTTCTGGAACTAACCTATTAACAAGATGCCGAAGAGCCAGTTGCTGTTTTCTGCTGTTTTTGGTTTCAGAAATCCTAGTAATGAAATATTCTCGGAATTGGACGAAATAACCGCCCAGGGTCCTATTTTGCCACGAAGCTTCCAGAAGACCGAAGGAGAGTCGAAGTGGGGCCACGAGGTGGCCAGACAACAGGGCGGCGCGGCCCAGGCCCTGGCCGCGCCGGCCTGTCGTCTGGGCCCCTCGTGCCGCCTCTTTACCTGCCCTTCCGCCTACAAATAGCCTCCGTCGCGAAACCCCCAGTACCGAGAGCCACGATACGGAAAACCTTACTGAGACGCCGCCGCCGCCAATCCCATCTCGGGGGATTCTGGAGATCTCCTCCGGCACCCTGCCGGAGAGGGGATTCATTTCCCGGAGGACTCTTCACCGCCATGGTCGCCTCCGGAGTGATGAGTGAGTAGTTCACCCCTGGACTATGGGTCCATAGCAGTAGCTAGATGGTTGTCTTCTCCTCATTGTGCTTCATTGTTGGATCTTGTGAGCTGCCTAACATGATCAAGATCATCTATCTGTAATACCATATGTTGTGTTTGTCGGGATCCGATGGATAGAGAATACTATGTTATGTTAATTATCAAGTTATTACCTATGTGTTGTTTATGATCTTGCATGCTCTCCGTTATTAGTAGAGGCTCTGGCCAAGTTTTTGCTCTTAACTCCAAGAGGGAGTATTTATGCTCGATAGTGGGTTCATGCCTCCATTGAATCTGGGACAATGACAGAAAGTTCTAAGGTTGTGGATGTGCTGTTGCCACTAGGGATAAAACATTGATGCTATGTCTAAGGATGTAGTTATCGATTACATTACGCACCATACTTAATGCAATTGTCTGTTGTTTTGCAACTTAATACTGGAAGGGGTTCGGATGATAACCTGAAGGTGGACTTTTTAGGCATAGATGCATGCTGGATAGCGGTCTATGTACTTTGTCGTAATGCCCAATTAAATCTCACTATATTTATCATGTCATGTATGTGCATTGTTATGCCCTCTCTATTTGTCAATTGCCCGACTGTAATTTGTTCACCCAACATGCTTTTATCTTATGGGAGAGACACCTCTAGTGAACTGTGGACCCCGGTCCTATTCTTTACATCGCATACAATCTACTGCAATACTTGTTTTACTGTTTTCTGTAAACAATCATCTTCCACACAATACGATTAATCCTTTGTTACAGCAAGCCGGTGAGATTGACAACCTCACTGTTTCGTTGGAGCAAAGTGCTTTGGTTGTGTTGTGCAGGTTCCACGTTGGCGCCAGAATCTTTGGTGTTGCGCCGCACTACATCCCGCCGCCATCAACCTTCAACGTGCTTCTTGACTCCTACTAGTTCGATTAAACCTTGGTTTCTTACTGAGGGAAACTTGCCGCTGTGCGCATCACACCTTCCTCTTGGGGTTCCCAACGGACGTGTCAACTACACGCATCAGCAACCTCTCCTTATCTTTATTTTATTGCAATGTTGTGCCAAGTGAACTCTCTAATAGAAGGGTGATACTAGATTTGGATTTCTGCGCAGAAACAGATTTCTTGCTGTCACGAATCTGGTTATGATTCTCTGTAGGTAACTCAGAAAAATCTGCCAATTTACGTGAGTGATCCTCATATACGTACGCAACTTTCATTAGTTTTGAGTTTTCTGATTTGAGCAACGGAAGTACCTCTTAAAAATTCGTGTTTACTGGTTGTTCTGTTTTGACAGATTCTGTCTCTGTTTTTTGCATTGTCTCTTGTGGACTTCAAGTGAGGCTTTCTAGACGTGGAGAGCTATAGCTAATGTTTTATTGAGTACTTGCAAGTGTCACTACAGGGCTAAGGTGGATTAAAGTTTTTTGAGTACTAACCCCTCTAATGAGGTTTATGAGAAGTTTGGTGTGAAGGAAGTTTTCAAGGGTCAAGAGAGGAGGATGATATATGATCAAGAAGAGTGAAAAGCCTAAGCTTGGGGATGCCCCCATGGTTCATCCCTGTATATTTCAAGAAGACTCAAGCGTCTAAGCTTGGGGATGCCCAAGGCATCCCGTTCTTCATCAACTTATCAGGTTTCTTCTATTGAAACTATATTTTTATTCGGTCACATCATATGTGCTTTACTTGGAGCGTCTGTGTGTTTTTATTTTTGTTTGTGTTTGAATAAGATCGGATCCTAGCAATCCAGGTGTGGGAGAGAGATGATACGTCTCCGACGTATCGATAATTTCTTATGTTCCATGCCACATTATTGATGTTATCTACATGTTTTATGCACACTTTATGTCATATTCGTGCATTTTCTGGAACTAACCTATTAACAAGATGCCGAAGTGCCAGTTGCTGTTTTCTGCTGTTTTTGGTTTCAGAAATCCTAGTAACGAAATATTCTCGGAATTGGACGAAATCAACGCCCAGGGGCCTATTTTGCCACGAAGCTTCCAGAAGTCCGAAGAGGAGACGAAGTGGGGCCACGAGGTGCCCAAACCATAGGGCGGCGCGGCCCCCCCCTTGGCCGCGCGGCCCTGTGGTGTGGGGCCCTCGTGCCGCCTCCTGACCTGCCCTTCCGCCTACTTAAAGCCTCCGTTGCGAAACCCCCAGTACCGAGAGCCACGATACGGAAAACCTTCCAGAGACGCCGCCGCCGCCGATCCCATCTCGGGGGATCCAGGAGATCGCCTCCGGCACCCTGCCGGAGAGGGGAATCATCTCCCGGAGGACTCTACGCCGCCATGGTCGCCTCCGGAGTGATGTGTGAGTAGTCTACCCCTGGACTATGGGTCCATAGCAGTAGCTAGATGGTTGTCTTCTCCCCATTGTGCTTCATTGTCGGATCTTGTGAGCTGCCTAACATGATCAAGATCATCTATCTGTAAGTCTATATGTTGCGTTTGTTGGGATCCGATGAATAGAGAATACTTGTTATGTTGATTATCAAAGTTATATCTATGTGTTGTTTATGATCTTGCATGCTCTCCGTTACTAGTAGATGCTCTGGCCAAGTAGATGCTTGTAACTCCAAGAGGGAGTATTTATGCTCGATAGTGGGTTCATGCCTGCATTGACACTGGGACAAAGGATGAGAAAGTTCTAAGGTTGTGTTGTGCTGTTGCCACTAGGGATAAAACATTGATGCTATGTCTAAGGATGTAGTTGTTGATTACATTACGCACCATACTTAATGCAATTGTCTGTTGCTTTGCAACTTAATACTGGAGGGGGTTCGGATGATAACCTGAAGGTGGACTTTTTAGGCATAGATGCAGTTGGATGGCGGTCTATGTACTTTGTCGTAATGCCCAATTAAATCTCACTATACTCATCATGATATGTATGTGCATGGTCATGCCCTCTTTATTTGTCAATTGCCCAACTGTAATTTGTTCACCCAACATGCTGTTTATCTTATGGGAGAGACACCTCTAGTGAACTGTGGACCCCGGTCCAATTCTCTATACTGAAATACAATCTACTGCAATACTTGTTCTACTGTTTTCTGCAAACAATCATCTTCCACACAATACGGTTAATCCTTTGTTACAGCAAGCCGGTGAGATTGACAACCTCACTGTTTCGTTGGGGCAAAGTACTTTGGTTGTGTTGTGCAGGTTCCACGTTGGCACCGGAATCTCTGGTGTTGCGCTGCACTACATCCCACCGCCATCAACCTTGAACGTGCTTCTTGACTCCTACTGGTTCGATTAAACCTTGGTTTCTTACTGAGGGAAACTTGCCGCTGTGCGCATCACACCTTCCTCTTGGGGTTCCCAACGGACGTGTCAACCACACGCATCAAGCAAATTTCTGGCGCCGTTGCCGGGGAGATCAAGACACGCTGCAAGGGGAGTCTCCACTTCTCAATCTCTCTACTTTGTTTTTGTCTTGCTTAGTTTTATTTACTATTTTGTTTGCTGCACTAAATCAAAATACAAAAAAATTAGTTGCTAGTTTTACTTTATTTGCTATCTTGATTGCTATATCAAAAACACAAAAAAATTAGTTACTTGCATTTACTTTACTTATTTCATCATGTTTCCTTTTAATTTTACCACGAAAGACATACCGGTAGGACGTGGGTCTATAATTGGGAGAAATAATATAGAAGAATTCTTCAACCATGTTAGTACCGTTGATGATTTTGAGGATAGACACTTGGTAGACCTTGCCCCTACCTATGAAATTGCTGCTGCTGCTTTAGTTCGCATGTTGGAAACTAAATTTGTTAATCTCAATCCTATAATCCAACACATGTTTCTCACACTTGGTGATATGGAAGAAGGGGAAAAGAAAGATTTTGTTTTAGAAACCCTTCTTAGAGAATTTTGTGGTATAGCGAGAGAGGCTAGAAAGGTCTTTGCTAAATTTAATATGCTTGGTTCTTACACCAATTTTGTTAGTCTCCTTGAAAAGATGGATATGGATAGAATAAAGTACACTAATAATATTAATGATGGAGGGGAGATCAAAGCACCAATACCATGTAAACTCTTAGCTATGAATGATGCACTAGAAAATAACTATGCTTGGCTTGTTCCTGAAAATTTGTTTGATGAGAGTAGCACGCCTAAGACTAATGAAAAGGGAGATGCTAAAACTTATGTATCTAGTATACTATGCCTGGTTGAGAAAACTCCACACCCCGCTGAGAATGCACCACCCTTTGATAATACTTGATACACACTTTCTGCGCCTAGCTGAAAGGCGTTAAAGAAAAGCGCTTGTGGGAGACAACCCATATTTTTACCTACAGTACTTTGTTTTTATTTTGTGTCTTGGAAGTTGTTTACTACTGTAGCAACCTCTCCTTATCTTAGTTTAGTGTTTTATTGTGCCAAGTAAAGTCGTTGATAGAAAAGTTCATACTAGATTTGGATTACTGCGCAGAAACAGATTTCTTTGCTGTCACGAATCTGGGCTATTTTCCCTGTAGGTAACTCATAAAATTATGCCAATTTACGTGAGTGATCCTCAGATATGTACGCAACTTTCATTCAATTTGAGCATTTTCATTTGAGCAAGTCTGGTGCCTCGATAAAATTCGTCAATACGAACTGTTCTGTTTTGACAGATTCTGCCTTTTATTTTGCATTGCCTCTTTTGCTATGTTGGATGAATTTCTTTGATCCATTAATGTCCAGTAGCTTTATGCAATGTCCAGAAGTGTTAAGAATGATTGTGTCACCTCTGAATATGTTAATTTTTATTGTCGCTAACCCTCTAATGAGTTGTTCTAAGTTTGGTGTGGAGGAAGTTTTCAAGGATCAAGAGAGGAGTATGATGCAACATGATCAAGGAGAGTGAAAGCTCTAAGCTTGGGGATGCCCCGGTGGTTCACCCCTGCATATATTAATAAGACTCAAGCGTCTAAGATTGGGGATGCCCAAGGCATCCCCTTCTTCATCGACAACATTATCAGGTTCCTCCCCTGAAACTATATTTTTATTCCATCACATCTTATGTGCTTTGCTTGGAGCGTCGGTTTGTTTTTGTTTTTGTTTTGTTTGAATACAATGGATCCTAGCATTCACTTTATGGGAGAGAGACACGCTCCGCTGTAGCATATGGACAAGTATGTCCTTAGTTTCTACTCATAGTATTCATGGCGAAGTTTCTCCTTCGTTAAATTGTTATATGGTTGGAATTGGAAAATGATACATGTAGTAATTGCTATAAATGTCTTGGGTAATGTGATACTTGGCAATTGTTGTGCTCATGTTTAAGCTCTTGCATCATATGCTTTGCACCCATTAATGAAGAAATACATAGAGCATGCTAAAATTTGGTTTGCATATTTGGTTTCTCTAAGGTCTAGATAATTTCTAGTATTGAGTTTGAACAACAAGGAAGACGGTGTAGAGTCTTATAATGTTTTCAATATGTCTTTTATGTGAGTCTCGCTGCACCGGTTCATCCTTGTGTTTGTTTCAAATAAGCCTTTCTAGCCTAAACCTTGTATCGAGAGGGAATACTTCTCATGCATCCAAAATACTTGAG
Organism: Lolium perenne; assembly: GCF_019359855.2. Taxonomy (NCBI): domain Eukaryota; kingdom Viridiplantae; phylum Streptophyta; class Magnoliopsida; order Poales; family Poaceae; genus Lolium; species Lolium perenne. The sequence continues at coordinate 157,049,402 of NC_067248.2, forward strand.
CCAACCACTATGCCATTTGTGTCCACCATACCTACCTACTACATGGTATTTTCCGCCATTCCAAAGTAAATTGCTTGAGTGCTACCTTTAAAATTCCATCATTCACCTTTGCAATATATAGCTCATGGGACAAATAGCTTAAAAACTATTGTGGTATTGAATATGTAATTATGCACTTTATCTCTTATTAAGTTGCTTGTTGTGCGATAACCATATTTACTGGGGACGCCATCAACTACTCTTTGTTGAATTTCATGTGAGTTGCTATGCATGTTCGTCTTGTCTGAAGTAAGAGAGATCTACCACCTTATGGTTAAGCATGCATATTGTTAGAGAAGAACATTGGGCCGCTAACTAAAGCCATGATCCATGGTGGAAGTTTCAGTTTTGGACAAATATCCTCAATCTCATATGAGAAAATTATTAATCGTTGTTACATGCTTATGCATAAAAGAGGAGTCCATTATCTGTTGTCTATGTTGTCCCGGTATGGATGTCTAAGTTGAGAATAATCAATAGCGAGAAATCCAATGCGAGCTTTCTCCTTAGACCTTTGTACAGGCGGCATAGAGGTACCCCTTTGTGACACTTGGTTAAAACATGTGCATTGCGATGATCCGGTAGTCCAAGCTAATTAGGACAAGGTGCGGGCACTATTAGTACACTATGCATGAGGCTTGCAACTTGTAAGATATAATTTACATGATACATATGCTTTATTACTACCGTTGACAAAATTGTTTCATGTTTTCAAAATCAAAGCTCTAGCACAAATATAGCAATCGATGCTTTTCCTCTATGGAGGACCATTCTTTTACTTTCAATGTTGAGTCAGTTCACCTATTTCTCTCCACCTCAAGAAGCAAACACTTGTGTGAACTGTGCATTGATTCCTACATATTTGCTTATTGCACTTATTATATTACTCTATGTTGATAATATCCATGAGATATACATGTTACAAGTTGAAAGCAACCGCTGAAACTTAATCTTCCTTTGTGTTGCTTCAATACCTTTACTTTGAATTATTGCTTTATGAGTTAACTCTTATGCAAGACTTATTGATGCTTGTCTTGAAGTGCTATTCATGAAAAGTCTTTGCTTTATGATTCACTTGTTTACTCATGTCATATACATTGTTTTGATCACTGCATTCACTACATATGCTTTACAAATAGTATGATCAAGGTTATGATGGCATGTCACTCCGTAAATTATACGTGTTATCGTTTTACCTGCTCGGGACGAGCAGAACTAAGCTTGGGGATGCTGATACGTCTCCGACGTATCGATAATTTCTTATGTTCCATGCCACATTATTGATGTTATCTACATGTTTTATGCACACTTTATGTCATATTCGTGCATTTTCTGGAACTAACCTATTAACAAGATGCCGAAGTGCCAGTTGCTGTTTTCTGCTGTTTTTGGTTTCAGAAATCCTAGTAATGAAATATTCTCGGAATTGGACGAAATCAACGCCCAGGGGCCTATTTTGCCACGAAGCTTCCAGAAGTCCGAAGAGGAGTCGAAGTGGGGCCACGAGGTGCCCAAACCATAGGGCGGCGCGGCCCCCCCTTGGCCGCGCGGCCCTGTGGTGTGGGGCCCTCGTGCCGCCTCCTGACCTGCCCTTCCGCCTACTTAAAGCCTCCGTTGCGAAACCCCCAGTACCGAGAGCCACGATACGGAAAACCTTCCAGAGACGCCGCCGCCGCCGATCCCATCTCGGGGGATCCAGGAGATCGCCTCCGGCACCCTGCCGGAGAGGGGAATCATCTCCCGGAGGACTCTACGCCGCCATGGTCGCCTCCGGAGTGATGTGTGAGTAGTCTACCCCTGGACTATGGGTCCATAGCAGTAGCTAGATGGTTGTCTTCTCCCCATTGTGCTTCATTGTCGGATCTTGTGAGCTGCCTAACATGATCAAGATCATCTATCTGTAAGTCTATATGTTGCGTTTGTTGGGATCCGATGAATAGAGAATACTTGTTATGTTGATTATCAAAGTTATATCTATGTGTTGTTTATGATCTTGCATGCTCTACGTTACTAGTAGATGCTCTGGCCAAGTAGATGCTTGTAACTCCAAGAGGGAGTATTTATGCTCGATAGTGGGTTCATGCCTGCATTGACACAGGGACGATGTGAGAAAGTTCTAAGGTTGTGTTGTGCTGTTGCCACTAGGGATAAAACATTGATGCCATGTCTAAGGATGTAGTTGTTGATTACGTTACGCACCATACTTAATGCAATTGTCTGTTGCTTTGCAACTTAATACTGGAGGGGGTTCGGATGATAACCTGAAGGTGGACTTTTTAGGCATAGATGCAGTTGGATGGCGGTCTATGTACTTTGTCGTAATGCCCAATTAAATCTCACTATACTCATCATGATATGTATGTGCATGGTCATGCCCTCTTTATTTGTCAATTGCCCAACTGTAATTTGTTCACCCAACATGCTGTTTATCTTATGGGAGAGACACCTCTAGTGAACTGTGGACCCCGGTCCAATTCTCTATACTGAAATACAATCTACTGCAATACTTGTTCTACTGTTTTCTGCAAACAATCATCTTCCACACAATATGGTTAATCCTTTGTTACAGCAAGCCGGTGAGATTGACAACCTCACTGTTTCGTTGGGGCAAAGTACTTTGGTTGTGTTGTGCAGGTTCCACGTTGGCGCCGGAATCTCTGGTGTTGCGCCGCACTACATCCCGCCGCCATCAACCTTCAACGTGCTTCTTGACTCCTACTGGTTCGATTAAACCTTGGTTTCTTACTGAGGGAAACTTGCCGCTGTGCGCATCACACCTTCCTCTTGGGGTTCCCAACGGACGTGTCAACCACACGCATCAAGAGACACGCTCCGCTTTTTCATATGAACACTGGTGTTCTTAACTCTATTTTAATGTTCATGGCGGAGTTGAAAACCGCTACATTTATCGATATTTGGTTGGAAACAGAAAATGCCTCATATTGTCTTGAATAATTTGATACTTGGCAATTGTTTTGAGCTCTCAATTAGATCATGATTAAGCTCTTGCATCATGTAGTTTAAACCTATTAGTGGAGAACTACCGTAAAGCTTGTTGAAATTTGGTTTGCGTGATTGGTCTCTCTAAGGTCTAGATATTTTCTGGTAAAAGTGTTTGAGCAACAAGGAAGACAGTGTAGAGTCTTATAATGCTTGCAATATGTTCTTATGTAAGTTTTGCTGTACCGGTTCATACTTGTGTTTGCTTCAAACAACCTTGCTAGCCAAAGCCTTGTACTGAGAGGGAATGCTTCTCGTGCATCCAAAACCTTGAGCCAAAACCTATGCCATTTGTGTCCACCATATCTACCTACTATGTGGTATTTCCTGCCATTCCAAGTAAATACTTCATGTGCTACCTTTAAACAATTCAAAAGCTATTATCTCTTATTTGTGTCAATGTTTTATAGCTCATGAGAAAGTATGTGGTGTTTTATCTTTCGATCTTGTCATTTACTTTTGACAGACTTTCACAATGGACTAGTGGCATATCCGCTTATCCAATAATTTTGCAAAAAGAGCTGGCAATGGGGTTCCCAGCCCCAATTAATTAACTTGCATTAATAATTCTCATCAGTAAGCAACTTAATTTTGCAAATATACACTCCTTCATGGTATGTGATTGTTGGAAGGCACCCGAGGATTCGGTTAGCCATGGCCTGTGAAAGAAAAAGGTTGGGAGGAGTGTCATCTAAAAATATAAAAAAAGCTAAACTAAAGTACATGTGTAAACAAAAGAGAAGAGGGATGATCTACCTTGCTGGTAGAGTTAACGTCCTTCATGGGAGCCGCTCTTGGAAGTCTGGTTGACGAGGTAGTTAGAGTACCCGCTACCATTCGTTGACAACAACAAACACCTCTCAAAACTTTACTTTTATGCTCTCTATATGATTTCAAAACTTGAAAAGCTCTAGCACATGATTTAATCCCTGCTTCCCTCTGCGAAGGGCCTTTCTTTTACTTTATGTTGAGTCAGTTTACCTACTTCCTTCCATCTTAGAAGCAAACACTTGTGTCAACTGTGCATTGATTCTTACATACTTACTTATTTGCATTCATCATATTACTTTGTGTTGACAATTATCCATGAGATATGCATGTTGAAAGTTGAAAGCAATTGCTGAAACTTAAATCTTCCTCTGTGTTGCTTCAATGCCTTTACTTTGAATTTATTGATTTATGAGTTAACTCTTATGCGAGACTTTTGATGCTTGTCTTGAAAGTACTATTCATTAAAAGTTTTGCTATATGTTATCTATTTATTAGCAACTATAGATCATTGCCTTGAGTCACTGAATTCATCTCATATGCTTTATAATAGTATGATCAAGATTATGTAAGTAGTATGTCACTATAGAGATTACTCTTTTTATCGTTTACCTACTCGAGGGCGAGCATCAACTAAGCTTGGGGATGCTGATACGTCTCCAACGTACCTATAATTTCTGATGTTCCATGCTTGTTTTATGACAATACTTACATGTTTTGCTTGCACTTTATAATGTTTTTATGCATTTTCCGGAACTAACCTATTAACGAGATGCCGAAGGGCCAGTTGCTGTTTTCTGTTGTTTTTGGTTCCAGAAAGGCTGTTCGGGCAATATTCTCGAAATTCGACGAAACGAAGACCCAACATCTTATTTTTCACGGAACCTTCCAGAAAGTCAGAGGGGGGCCAGAGGGGTGCCCTGGGGGCCCCACACGTGCTGGCGGCGCGGCCCAAGGGGGGGCGCGCCACCCTAGTGTGAGGAGGCCCCATGGCCCCTCCGACTCTGACTCTTCGCCTATTTAAGCCGTCCTGACCTAAAACATCGATACCGATTGACGAAACTCCAGAAAGACTCTAGGGGCACCGCCGCCATCGTGAAACTCCAATTCGGGGGACAGAATCTCTGTTCCGGCACGCCGCCGGGATGGGGAAGTGCCCCCGGAAGCCATCTCCATCGACGCCACCGCCTTCATCATGCTCCGTGAGTAGTTCCCCCATGGACTACGGGTTCTAGCTGTAGCTAGTTGGTACTCTCTCCCCCATGTACTTCAATACAATGATCTCATGAGCTGCCTTACATGATTGAGATTCATCTGATGTAATCGGTGTTGTGTTTGTTGGGATCCGATGGATTGTTACATTATGATTAGTCTATCTATATAAGTTTGTGAAGTTATTGTTGCTGCAATCTTGTTGTGTTTAATGCTTGTCACTAGGGCCCGAGTGGCATGATCTTAGATTTAAGCTCTATACTTATTGCTTAGATTGTATCTACAAGTTGTTTGCACATTTCTATGTCCGGAACCCGAGGCCCCAGAGTGACAAAGAATCGGGATAAGCTGGAGGGGAAGGCTTAGATATGAGGATCACATGTTTTCACGGAGTGTTAATGCTTTGCTCCGGTGCTCTATTAAAAGGAGTACCTTAATTTCCAGTAGATTCCCTAGAGGCCCGGCTGCCACCGGCTGGTAGGACAAAAGATGTTATGCAAGTTTCTCATTGCGAGCACGTATGACTATATATGGAAAACATGCCTACATGATTAATAATCTTGATGTTCTGTCTTAATGCTATTTCAATCCTATCAATTGCCCAACTGTAATTTGTTCACCCAACACTTGTTATTGGAGAGTTACCACTAGTGCAGATAGCTGGGAACCCCGGTCCATCTTTCATCATCATATACTTGTTCCTACATGTCATTGGAAGTAGTATCAACTATTTTCTGGTGCCATTGCTCTCATATTACTGCTACTGCTGCTGTGTTACTGTTACTACTGCTTTCGCATCACCCCTGTTACTAGTGCTTTTCCAGGTGCAGCTGAATTGACGACTCAGTTGTTAAGGCTTATAAGTATTCTTTACCTCCCCTTGTGTCGAATCAATAAATTTGGGTTTTACTTCCCTCGAAGACTGTTGCGATCCCCTATACTTGTGGGTTATCACTGCCCGCTGGAACGGGGAGGAGGACATCGTCTTCATCAACACCGTACGTGTGACCGAGTACGGAGGTGCTCCCAATTGTGGCACCGTCAAGATATTCTACGCGCTTTTGAAAGCGGCAAGTGATCATCTTCTGGAACAACGAGATCTAATCTCGTAGGCTTTGGAAATCTTCAAGGGTTAGTCTCGTGATCCCCTCGTTGCTACCGTCTTCTAGATTAGATCTTGGCTTGTGTTTCGTTCTTGCGGTAGGAAATTTTTTTTCTATGCTACGAATCCCATCAGTGGTACAGAGCCGTGTCTATGCATAGATTGGTTGCACGAGTAGAACACAATTGTTTTGTGGGCGTTGATGCTTTGTTGTCATTAGTTCGTGTACTTTGCATCTTTGTGGCATAGTGGGATGAAGCGGCTCGGGCTAACTTTACATGACTGCGTTCATGAGATTTGCTCCACGCTCGACATGCAACTTGTATTGCATAAGTGGCTTTGCGGGTGTCTGTCTCTCCCACTATAGTAAAGATCCAATTTACTCTTTCTATTGACAACACTAGTATCACCGTTGTGGTTCATGTTCGTAGGTAGATTGGATCTTACTCGAAAACCCTAAACCATGTAAAATATGCAAACCAAATTAGAGACGTCTAACTTGTTTTTGCAGGGTTTGGTGATGTGATATGGCCATGATGTGATGATGAATATATATGAGATGATCATTATTGTATTGTGGCAACCGGCAGGAGCCTTATGGTTGTCTTTAAATTTCATGTTGAGTAGTATTTCAAAGAAGTTGTAATAGTTGCTACATGGGAGAACAATCATGAAGACGACGCCATTGACCTTGACGCTACGCCGACGATGATGAAGATCATGCCCGTTGATGATGGAGATCATGTCCGTGCTTTGGAGATGAAGATCAAAGGCGCAAAGACAAAGGGGCCATATCATATCACATATGAATTGCATGTGATGTTAATCCTTTTATGCATCTTATTTTGCTTAGATCGCGACGGTAGCATTATAAGATGATCCCTCTCACTAAATGTCAAGATAATAAAGTGTTCATCCTTAGTAGCACCGTTGCTAAGACTTGTCGTTTCGAAGCATAACGTGATGATCGGGTGTGATAGATTCTACATGTGCATACAACGGGTGCAAGCCAGATTTGCACACGCGGATACTAAGGTTGCCTTAACGAGCCTAGCATGTACAGACATGGTCTCAGAACACAGGATACCGAAAGGTAGAGCATGAGTCATATGATTGATATGATGAACACTTTGAGTGTTCGCCATTGAAGTTACATCTTGTCTCGTGATGATCGGACTTGGTGTGGTGGATTTGGTTCGTGTGATCACTAAAACAATGCGAGGGATATTGTTTTGAGTGGGAGTTCACCTAGTTTTTTAATTTAGTTGAATTAAAATTTGAACTCAATTTTTCATAAACTTAGTCTAAACTATTGCATATATATGTTGTAGATCATGGCATCCCCATCAATCAATTTTAACTAGTTCCTAGAGAAAGAAAGCTTAAAAGCAATGGTAGCAACTTCACCGACTGGTTCCGTCATGTGAGGATCTTCCTCAATGGCAGAAATCTGCAATATGTGCTTGATGCACCGCTAGGTCCCCCACCACCACCTGCAGTATCCGAGGACGAAAAGAATGTTTACGAGACTCGGGTGACTCGCTACTCTCAACTTCAGTGTGCCATTCTGTGCAGCCTAGAGGCAGAGCTCCAAAAGCGTTTTGAGCACCATGACCCTTGTGATATGATCAATGAGCTCAAGGTTATCTTTGAAACTCATGCTGCTGTGGAGAGCTATGAGGCCTCGAAACAGTTCTTTGGCTGTATGATGGAAGAGGGCAACTCCGTTAGTGAGCACGTGTTCGCTATGTCCGGACACGCGAAGAAGCTCAGTGACTTGGGGATAATCATCCCTAACCAGCTGGGTATTCATCGTGTTCTCCAATCACTGCCACCAAGTTACAAGAACTTCATGATGAACTACAACATGCAGAACATAAACAAGGAGTTACCTGAACTCTTCTCCATGCTAAAATCTGCTGAGATTGAGATACAGAAAGAGCACCAAGTGTTGATGGTCAACAAGACCACCAGTTTCAAGAAGCAAGGCAAACCTAAGAAGGGCAACGTCAAGAAGGGCGGCAAGAAAGCTGCCGCGCCTCCTGAGAAGCCTAAGGATGGCCCTAAACCTGATACTGAGTGCTATTACTACAATGGGAAGGGGCACTGGAAGAGTAATTGCCCCAAGTACTTGGCTGATCTGAAGAGCGGCCTTGTCAAGAAGAAGAAAGGTATATCTGATATACATGTTATAGATGTCTATCTTACTGGTTCTCGTACTAGTGCCTGGGTATTTGATACTGGTTCGGTTGCTCACAGTTGTAACTCGAAACAGGAACTACGGAATAAACGAAGCCTAGCGAGGGATGAAGTGACGATGCGCGTTGGAAATGGATCCAAGGTCGATGTGATCGCTGTCGGCACGCTCCCTCTACATCTACCTCCAGGATTAGTTTTAAACCTCAATAAATGTTATTTAGTGCCTATGTTGAGCATGAACATTATATCTGGATCTTGTTTAATGCAAGACGGTTATTCATTCAAGTCTGAGAATAATGGTTGTTCTATTTTTATGAATAATATCTTTTATGGTCATGCGCCTGAGAAGAATGGTTTATTTTCTATTAAGTCTCGATAGTAGTGATACACATGTTCATAACATTGATGCTAAGCGAATTAAATTGAATGATAATTCTACTTATATGTGGCACTGTCGTCTTGGTCATATTGGAGTGAAACGCATGAAGAAACTCCATTCCGATGGACTACTTGAGTCACTTGATAGATGTGAAGCATGTCTAATGGGAAAAATGACTAAGACTCCATTCTCTGGTATTATGGAGCGAGCTACAGACTTATTGGAAATCATACATACCGATGTGTGTGGACCAATGAGTGTAGCCTCGCGCGGTGGTTATCGTTATGTTCTAACCTTCACAGATGATCTGAGTAGATATGGGTATATCTATTTCATGAAACATAAATCCGAAACTTTCCAGAAGTTTAAGGAATTCCAAAGTGAAGTAGAAAATCAACGTAACAAGAAGATTAAGTTTCTGCGTTCTGATCGCGGATGTGAATATCTGAGTTATGAGTTTGGCATGCATTTAAAGAAATGCGGAATACTTTCACAGTTGACGCCACCGGGAACACCACAGCGCAATGGTGTGTCCGAATGTCGTAATCGAACTCTCTTAGATATGGTTCGTTCTATGATGTCTCTTACTGATTTGCTGTTATCGTTTTGGGGTTATGCATTAGAGAAAGCTGCATTCACTTTAAATAGGGCACCATCTAAATCCGTTGCAACGACATCGTATGAATTGTGGTTTAATAAGAAACCTAAGCCGTCGTTCCTTAAAGTTTGGGGTTGCGAAGCCTATGTAAAAAAGTTACAACCGGACAAGCTAGAACCCAAAGCGGAGAATTGCGTCTTCATAGGATACCCTAAGGAAACTATAGGGTATACTTTCTATCACATATCCGAAGGCAAAATCTTTGTTGCTAAGAACAGAACCTTTCTTGAGAAAGAGTTTCTCACTAAAGAAGTGACTGGAAGAAAAGTAGAACTCGACGAGGTTACTGAACCTTCTCTCGTTGATCAGAGTAGCGTAGTACCGGAAGATGTTCTTGTGCCGCCTGCACCGATAATAGAGGAAGCTAATCATAATGATCATGAAACTTCGAGCGAGGTAGCTACTGAACCTCGCAGATCGATAAGAGAACGTACCACTCCTGATTGGTATGATCCTTGTCTAAATGTCATGATTGTGGACAACAATGATGAGGACCCTGCGACGTATGAAGAAGTGATGATGAGCCCAGATTTCAACAAATGGCAAGAAGCCATGAAATCCGAAATGGGATCCATGTATGATAACAAAGTATGGACTTTGGTAGACTTACATGATAGCCGAAAGGCTGTCGAGAATAAATGGATCTTCAAGAGAAAAACAGATGCTGATGGTAATGTTACTGTCTATAAATCTCGACTTGTCGCAAAGGGTTTCCGACAAATTCAAGGTGTTGACTACGATGAGACTTTCTCACCTGTAGCGAAGCTAAAGTCTGTGAGGATTTTTTTAGCAATAGCTGCATTTTTCGATTATGAGATTTGGAAGATGGATGTCAAAACGGCGTTCCTTAATGGTGACATTGAGGAACAGTTGTATATGGTACAACCCAAAGGTTTTGTCGATCCTAAAAATGCTAACAAGGTGTGCAAACTTCAGCGTTCCATTTATGGACTGAAGCAAGCATCCAGGAGTTGGAACCAACGCTTTGATAAGGTGATCAAAGACTTCGGGTTTATACAGTGTCATGGAGAGGCCTGTATTTACAAGAAAGTGAGTGGGAGCTCTGTAGCATTCCTGATATTATATGTAGATGACATATTATTGATTGGGAATGATACAGAACTATTAAGTAGTGTAAAAGGTTATTTGAATAAGTGTTTTTCAATGAAAGACCTTGGTCAAGCAGCGTACATTTTAGGCATCAAGATTTATAGAGATAGATCAAGACGCCTAATAGGGCTTTCACAGAGTACATACCTGGACAAGATTCTAAAGAAGTTTAGAATGGATGAAAGTAAGAAAGGGTTCTTACCGATGTTGCCAGGTAAGGTCTTGAGTAAGACTCAAGGTCCGGCTACGGCAGAAGAAAGAGAGAGGATGAATCAGATCCCCTATGCCTCGGCAGTAGGCTCTATCATGTATGCCATGCTGTGTACTAGACCGGATATAGCACGCTGTTAGTTTGACTAGAAGATATCAAAGTGATCCAGGAATGGAACACTGGACAGCGGTCAAGAATATCCTGAAGTACTTGAAAAGAACTAAGGATATGTTTCTTTGTTATGGAGGTGACCAAGAGCTCGTTGTAACCAGTTACACCGATGCAAGTTGGAACACTGATCCTGATGACTCTAAGTCTCAGTCTGGGTACGTGTTTATATTGAATGGTGCTGCAGTAAGCTGGTGCAGCTCCAAGCAGTGCACGGTGGCGAAGTCTTCAACAGAATCAGAATACATAGCGGCTTCGGAGGCTTCATCGGAAGCGGTATGGATGAAGAGGTTCATTGTTGAGCTTGGTGTGGTTCCTAGTGCATTGGACCCACTAGTCATCTATTGTGACAACATGGGTGCCATCGCCAATGCACAAGAACCAAGGTCACACAAGAAGCTGAAGCATATCAAGCAGCGTTTTCATTCGATTCGCGAGTACATCGAAGATGGAGAAGTAAAGATTTGAAAAGTACACACTGATCTGAATGTGGCAGATCCGTTGACTAAAGCTCTCCCTAGGGCAAAGCATGACCAACACCATAATGCCATGGGTGTTAGGTACCTTACAATGTAATATAGATTATTGACTCTAGTGCAAGTGGGAGACTGTTGGAGATATGCGCAAGAGGCAATAATAAAGTGGTTATTATATATCTTTGTGTTTATGATAAATGTTTATATACCATGCTATAATTGTATTAACCGAAACATTGATACATGTGTGTTATGTAAACAACAAGGAGTCCCTAGTAAGCCTCTTGTATAACTAGCTTGTTGATTAATAGATGATCATAGTTTCATGATCATGAACATTGGATGTTATTAATAACAAGGTTATGTCATTATGTGAATGATGTAATGGACACACCCAATTAAGCGTAGCATAAGATCACGTCATTAAGTTCATTTGCTATAAGCTTTCGATACATAGTTACCAGTCCTTTCGACCATGAGATCATGTACATCACTTATGCCGGAAGGGTACTTTGATTACATCAAACGCCACTGCGTAAATGGGTGGTTATAAAGGTGGGATTAGGTATTCGTAAAGTATGAGTTGAGGCATATGGATCAACAGTGGGATTTGTCCATCCTGATGACGGATAGATATACGCTGGGCCCTCTCGGTGGAATGTCGTCTAATTAGCTTGCAAGCATATGAATGGTTCATAAGAGACCACATACCACGGTACGAGTAAAGAGTACTTGTTAGGAGACGAGGTAGAACGAGGTATAGAGATACCGATGATCAAACCTCGGACAAGTAAAATATCGTGTGACAAAGGGAATCGGTATCGTATGTAAATGGTTCATTCGATCACTAAGTCATCGTTGAATATGTGGGATCCATTATGGATCTCCATATCCCACTATTGGTTATTGGTCGAAGAGAAGTCTCAACCATGTCTGCATAGTTCGCGAACCGTAGGGTGACACACTTAAGGTTTGATGTCGTTTAAGTAGATATGGAATATGGAATGGAGTTCGAAGTTTTGTTCGGAGTCTCAGATGGGATCCAGGACAACATGAGGAGTTCCGGAATGGTCCGGAGAATAAGATTCATATATAGGAAGTCATTTTATAAGTTTGAAAATGATCCGGTGCATTTATGGAAGGTTCTAGAAGGTTCTAGAAATGTCCGGAAGAAATCACTATGGAAGGTGGAGTCCCGGAGGGACTCCACTAGCATGGCCGTCCAACCCTAAGGGGGGGGGGGAGTCCCAGGTGGACTCCACCTAAGGTGGCCGGCCACCCCCCCCCCCCCCCCCCCTCAAGGAAAGGTGGGAGTCCCACCTTGAGTAGGACTCCCATCTTGAGTAGGTTTCCCACCTATGGCAAGTTTTGGTGTTGGGTTTTATTCGAAGACCTGGACTACAACTCTTGGGGGCTTCCACCTATATAATGAGGAGCAAGGGGAGGGGGCCGACCACACCAAGCCTCCTTGGCCGCAGCCCCTAAGTGGCCGGCGCCCAAGACCCCCCCTCTCCCCAAACCCTAGCGCCCCTCCTCCACATATCTCTCCCGCAGCGCATAGGCGAAGCCCTGCCGGAGATCTCCACCATCACCGCCACCACACCGTCGTGTTGCCGGGATTCTGAGGAGGATCTACTACTTCCGCTGCCCGCTGGAACGGGGAGGAGGACGTCGTCTTCATTAACACCGTACGTGTGACCGAGTGCGGAGGTGCTGCCCGATTGTGGCACCGTCAAGATCTTCTACGTGCTTTTGAAAGCGGCAAGTGATCATCTTCTGCAACAACGAGATCTAATCTCGTAGGCTTTGGAAATCTTCAAGGGTTAGTCCCGTGATCCCCTCGTTGCTACCGTCTTCTAGATTAGATCTTGGCTTGTGTTTTGTTTTTGCGGTAGGATTTTTTTTGTTTTCTATGCTACGAATCCCATCACTTACGTCCTGCCTGTCTGATCTTGATCTATTATATACTAAAAGCAATATACGGATGTAAAATAGAGCCATCATGTTAATCCACATCATCTCAATTAATTTTAAGAGTTAGATCTAAAATATATGGCTGAAATTTAATGGAAGATTAGTAGTTAGGTAATAAGTTTGACACAATATATGTAACGTGACTTGGCAGGAACGTGATAGGTGCAAGAAAAAAAAATACATAGGTGCACTCGGTTTCAAATCCAGCCGTGATTTTTGTTTGGCAGGCAAACTAGGGTCCTAAACGGAATAGCTGCAAAGAAAAGAAAAAAAAAAGCTAGGCTAGAACATGGTAGCAAAACGGTAGGAGATGATGGGATACAGACACGGAAAGTTTAGGAAAAAACTATAAAACGTAAACTAATATGTATGTACTTCATCATATAAAAGTAACATACTTTCTACGCAGAAACTCAATTCAGCACATGGGAGCATATGCTCTTGCTATCGGAAAAACATTTTGTAATGTTAAAAAAATTCAAAATTTTTTTCGGCGCTTACGTATCGATATTCTACGTACGTACATCAAGTTTTGCAAAAAAAAAACTAACATTTTTTTTAACTTGTGTGAAAAAAGACAAAAAAAAACGTCACGTACACTGCCTTTTTTGCACCAAAATTTATCCTTTTTACACACGGCAATAAAAATATCGGTTTTCCGTGGAACCACTTTGTGAACGTGTAGAACTTCGAGATGTACGTCTCTAAAAAAGCTGCTCAACTTTATTTATATATGGAGGTATATGGACTTATTTTAGTTATAGATACATCCGTTCGTAGAAAAGATTGAAACGATTTATTTTTTTAATGGAGGGAGTACAAAGTTAAAATAGAAAAACCACGATTAGTCCACATTATTAAAATTATTTTATTAGTTGGATTTAAAATTTATGGCTTCAATTTAAAGCAAGATTGACGGTTACGTAATTGAATAATCTGGTCGGACACGATCCATATTGGTATAGCTAAATTAACGTGGTAACAATCCGTTTAAAAGAAACGGGTTGGAGTCAGGAGCCGTGGTACAAGTCCATTTAATTAATGGAATTTATGCCGAAGTTTGAGATGGATTCTACAAATCAATACTTAGACGTTAATTAGAAGCAAATTTAAATTTATATAATAAATATCCAATCGTTCACCCGAGTGCTAGGAGATATGATGCTAATTGGTTTCTATGATGAGAGTTTAACAACTAGCAAAACAATACATATTTATCACTAGAGATTCCAATATTTTATTTGCACATGTATTATTTCCTTACAAACATAATTACTAATAATATCTGAAGAAATTTTACTCACCCCGTTCTAAAATATAAGATGCACTGTTTTTTTGTTGAATTTTGATATCGGAGTTTGACAACTACTATATACTAAATTATATGTTGCATTCGTCTTGCAATTTTTAAATTTCATGTTTTCTATAATCATTTTGTAGGCATACTATAAGTAGAAATCATAGCCCAAGTTGTAAAAATATTATAAGTACAATGTCGACAAGAAAAAATCAAGGCCACCTTATATTTTTGGGATGGATGAGTACTAAAGACTTGAAGAAAGAAAATATACATACATCTGAACAAATATAATCTGCACATTTTTTATTATTACAAGAGCGAAAACTGAAAATTATACACGTAGAAAATTGTGTGCACATTTGGATGCGCATCAAAAGTAGTGCATGTGACGTAAAAAGGTGTTAAGCATATCAAAATTTTATGTTCAGTTCGCTGAATGCATATTGTGCTCAACTAGCTTATGCATCCGGTTGAATGAAAAAGAACATTAGGCTCCCATAATTGTAATGTATGTATCAAAAGATCAAAGTAAAATCGTTGAGCAAAGTAAAATCTTTCAGCAAAGTAAAATCTTTGAGATGGTGTCCCTGTTTAAGATGATGCGGCGTATAGAGAATGTTAATATTGCATAATAAAGAGTAATGATGAAAGAAATTACTTATGAAAAAATAAAAAATAAATTTTGAATATATATAGTTTCCTAGAAGTAAACAAGATATCTTTTATTCACTTTGCAAAAAAATATTCAATGAAAAAGTTATCTAAATCTCGGGATGCTTATATAAGAACCCAGTCAAATTATCAGTGTTGTGTGTTAAGCTATTGTTTTATCCATTAAAATTGCATCACAATATAGGTTCATAACAAACCCTAATTATCATATTAAATCACATTTGATGAACAAAAAATATATAATTGGTCTACAAAATATCAAGGTAAACAAGAAAAATATCAGCTTGCTAGCCACAAATGATAGTTTTTCATGAAACACATCGATCTCTTGAACCTTACAATCAATGGACATGAACCAATATGTCTTATTAATTGTGCATCACATTATCTGACCATTAATATGATGTATATCTTTATTATATATAGTTTGCTAGAAGTAAACAAGATATCTTTTATTCACTTCGCTAAAAAAAATTCTCCATTACTAAAATCTTTGGATGCTTACACAAGAACCCAATCAAATTATCAGTGTTGTGTATTAAGCTATTATTCTCCATTACAATTGCATCACAGTATAGGTTCATAGCAAACCATAATTATCATATTAAATCACATTGAGGAACAAAAAATATACAATATGTCTACAAAATATCATGGTAAACAATAAAAAAAATCAGCTTGCTAACCCCAAATGATAGTTTTCATGAAACAGATCGATCTCTTGAACCTTACATTCAATAGACATGAACCAATATGTCTTATTAATTGTGCATCACATTATCTGACCATTAATATGATGTATCCTTATTAAGTAAACTATGAATAATTGATCTGAACAACTATATATAAACTTCATCCGTCGAGAAATTATTATTTACATATCAGCATATATGTTTTTTACATCTAATTCAACAACAACAAAATTAACAAGCATAAGGTCTAAGCTCACACTGAAGTAATTAGCATCAAACAAAAATTATTTTCTAACTTGCAATATAAATAAAATTCGATGTACCAATTTTAATCGACACGTACAAAAGGCACATATAATCCTTGATACACTATGGTTTAAGGAAACATTAATTATCCCCCACCCCAAATTGGAGATGATTACAACTGAGTTTTATTCAATATAATATTTATATTGACTTTATAACCATGTTACTTCTAACCATATAATAGATCCATATATTTTTAGATTTATTCAGTTGTTGCCCTCGCATTTGCGAGGGCCACATTGCTAGTTACGAAAATATCGGGTTACAATGGGGTGCCGAAGGTTTCGGCTATGATCTCGTCGAGAGACTAAGTTCTGTAGGGACCTAGCTCTAGACTTATGGTGGCTATGATTGCTAAAATTGCGTGTGTCCTCGGCAGCCTCTCTCCTGGCCCTTATATTGGGAGTCAGGTCTCGACAGATCTGTCCGGGTACGACTAGGTTACAAAGAGTTCTAGTTCTAAACTTTTCTTGTATTCTTCGCCTCCTTGTCTTGTTCTTCAAGAATTCTTCTTCGGAACCGACGTAGTGGCCCACCTGGCTATCGAGTGTCTTCATGGGCCCCAGGTTGGGCCGCAAGAGGTAGTGTAACAACAGTTACCCGAAGGGTAATGCCCACGTCAGCAGGCGTGATACTTGTGTCACCCCAAGGCGACAAAATGAAATATATATTGCGGATGACATTCCCCAATGCGTCCAATAATGAGGCGGAATATGAAGCACTCATACATGGGATGAAGATGGGAAAGGCGTGCAGTGCCACTCGCCTAAAAATCTTCGGCGACTCTCAGCTGGTAGCACAACAGGTGATGAACAAGTGCGACGCAGTAAATGATAGCATGATAGCATACAAGGAGGCATACAATGAACTCGAAAAAATCTTTGATGGCTGTGAAGTTAACCACATCAGCAGACTCATCAACGACGAAGCCGATGTTTTGGCAAACATCGGGTCGCAGTGCTTGCCAATACCACCTGGCGTATTCTGGGAGGACATAAATGAGAGATCAACAAAGGTGAAGAAAATACCGAAGCAGCCGAAAAAAAAGGAAAAATTCAAGAAAGACTCGGGGGCTCCAACAGAGCCAGAAGCAAACACATCGGAAGATGAAGAGGAACCCGAGGAAGTTATGATGATACAAGTTCTTTGGATGCAGGTTTTCATGGCATACATCACGAGAAAAGAGATACCCGAAGATCCGGTCGATGCAAGACGAGTCATCCGACGATCTAAGGCCTTCACCATGGTTAAGGGAGAGTTATACAAAAGAAGTATATCCGGAGTATTGCAAAGGTGCGTCGTACCCGAGGAAGGAAGAGTTATACTGAAATATGTACACGAGGCAATATGTGGCCACCACGCAAGTGATGTCTACAGGAGCTTCTATTCTTGTAGACAGTGTTGGGCCTCCAAGAGCAGAGGTTTGTAGAACAGCAGCAAATTTCCCTTAAGTGGATCACCCAAGGTTTATCGATCTCAGGGAGGAAGAGGTCAAAGATATCCCTCTCAAGCAACCCTGCAACCACAAAGCAAGAAGTCTCTTTTGTCCCCAACACACCTAATACAATAGGTGCACTAGTTCGGCGAAGAGATAGTGAGATACAAGTAACATGGATGAGTGTGAGTGGTAATAGCAATCTGAATAAAATATGGCAGCGAGTAAACATTCAACAAAACAGTAAACAAACGGAGATTCGATGCTTGGAAGCAAGGCCCAGGGATCCTGCTTTCACTAGTGGACACTCTCAACAACGATCATATAATAGGACTACTCTACACCCTCTTGTTGGATGATGAACACCACGAATTGCGTAGGATTACACGAACCCTCAATGCCGGAGTTAACAAGCTCCACAATATTCAATGTTCATATTTAAATAACCTTAGAGTATAAGATAGATCAACACAATCAAACCGAGAACTAACATAGCATGCACAATGTCACCATCACACTATGAAGGAGGCATAGATCACATCAATACTATCATAGCAATAGTTAACTTCATAATCTACAAGAGATTACAATCATAGCCTACGCCAAGTACTAACACGGATGCACACACTGTCACCATTACACCGTGCAGGAGGAATAGAGTACTTTAATAACATCACTAGAGTAGCACATAGATAATACTCAACTTGAGCACAAAGAGAGAGAGATGAACCACATAGCTACAGCGGAGCCCTCAGCCCCGGGGGTGAATTACTCCCTCCTCATCATGGAGGCAGCGATGGCGGTGGAGACGGCGGTGGAGATGGCTCCGGGGGCAATTCCCCGCCCCGGCAAGGTGCCGGAACAGAGAGTTCTGTCCCCCGAATTGGAGTTTCGCGACGGTGGTGGTGCCCCTGGAGTCTTTCTGGAGTTTCGTCAATTGGTACTGCGTTTTTAGGTCGAAAGGGGTTATATAGGCGAAGAGGCGGCGCAGGAGGGCTGACAGGGTGGCCTCACCCTAGGCCGGCGCGGCCAGGGTCTGGCCCGCGCCGCCTTATGGTGTGGTGGCCCCCTGGCCCCTCTCCGACTCTTCTTCGGTGTTCTGGAGCCTTCCGGGAAAAATAGGAGGTTTGGCGTTGATTTCGTCCAATTCCGAGAATATTGCCCGAACAGCCTTTCTGGAACCAAAAACAGCAGAAAACAGCAACTGGCCTTTCGGCATCTCGTCAATAGGTTAGTTCCGGAAAACGCATAATAATGGCATAAAGTATGCATAAAACATGTAGATATCATCAATAATGTGGCATGGAACATAAGAAATTATCGATACGTCGGAGACGTATCAGCATCCCCAAGCTTAGTTCCTGCTCGTCCCGAGCAGGTAAACGATAAACACAGATAATTTCTGGAGTGACATGCCATCATAACCTTGATCATACTATTTGTAAAGCATATGTAGTGAATGCAGCGATCAAAACAATGTATATGACATGAGTAAACAAGTGAATCATATAGCAAAGACTTTTCATGAATAGTACTTAAAGACAAGCATCAATAAGTCTTGCATAAGAGTTAACTCATAAAGCAATAAATTCTTAGTAAAGGTATTGAAGCAACACAATGGAAGATTAAGTTTCAGCGGTTGCTTTCAACTTGTAACATGTATATCTCATGGATATTGTCAACATAGAGTAATAGAATAAGTGCAATATGCAAGTATGTAGGAATCAATGCACAGTTAATACAAGTGTTTGCTTCTAAAATAGAGAGAAATGGGTAAACTGACTCAACATAAAAGTGAAAGAATGGCCCTTCGCAGAGGGAAGCATTGATTGCTATATTTGTGCTAGAGCTTTGGTTTTGAAAGCAAGAAACAATTTTGTCAACGGTAGTAATAAAGCATATGTATCATGTAAATTATATCCTACAAGTTGCAAGCCTCATGCATAGTATACTAATAGTGCCCGCACCTTGTCCTAATTAGCTTGGACTACCGGATAGTCGCAATGCACATGTTTTAACCAAGTGTCACAATGGGGTACCTCTATGCCGCCTGTACAAAGGTCTAAGGAGAAAGCTCGCATTGGATTTCTCGCTACTGATTATTCTCAACTTAGACACCCATACCGGGACAACATAGACAACAGATAATGGACTCCTCTTTTATGCATAAGCATGTAGCAACAATTATTTTTCTCATACGAGATTGAGGATATATGTCCAAAACTGAAACTTCCACCATGGATCATGGCTTTAGTTAGCGGCCCAATGTTCTTCTCTAACAATATGCATGCTCCAACCATAAGGTGGTAGATCGCTCTTACTTCAGAGAAGACGAACATGCATAGCAACTCACATGAAATTCAACAAAGAGTAGTTGATGGCGTCCCCAGGAACATGGTTATCGCACAACGAGCAACTTAATAAGAGATAAAGTGCATAAGTACATATTCAATACCACAATAGTTTTTAGGCTATCTGTCCCATGAGCTATATATTGTAAAGGTGAAGAATGGAAATTTAAAGGTAGCACTCAAGCAATTTACTTTGGAATGGCGGAGAAATACCATGTAGTAGGTAGGTATTGTGGACACAAATGGCATAGTGGTTGGCTCAAGTATTTTGGATGCATGAGAAGTATTCCCTCTCGATACAAGGTTTAGGCTAGCAAGGCTATTTGAAACAAACACAAGGATGAAGCGGTGCAGCAAAACTCACATAAAAGACATATTGAAAACATTATAAGACTCTACACCGTCTTCCTTGTTGTTCAAACTCAATACTAGAAATTATCTAGACTTTAGAGAAACCAAATATGCAAACCAAATTTTAGCAAACTCTATGTATTTCTTCATTAATGGGTGCAAAGCATATGATGCAAGAGCTTAAACATGAGCACAACAATTGCCAAGTATCACATTACCCAAGACATTTTAGTAATTACTACATGTAGCATTTTCCGATTCCAACCATACAACAATTAACGAAGCAGCTTCAACCTTCGCCATGAACATTAAAAGCTAAGAACACATGTGTTCATATGAACCAGCGGAGCGTGTCTCTCTCCCACACAAGCATTTATTCAACAAAAACAAAAATAGAAACAAACAACAGACGCTCCAAGTAAAGTACATAAGATGTGACCGAATAAAAATATAGTTTCAGGGGAGGAACCTGATAATGTTGTCGATGAAGAAGGGGATGCCTTGGGCATCCCCAAGCTTAGATGCTTGAGTCTTCTTGGAATATGCAGGGATGAACCACCGGGGCATCCCCAAGCTTAGAGCTTTCACTCTCCTTGATCATATTGTATCATCCTCCTCTCTTGACCCTTGAAAACTTCCTCCACACCAAACTCGAAACAAACTCATTAGAGGGTTAGTGCATAATCAAAAACTCACATGTTCAGAGGTGACACAATCATTCTTAACACTTCTGGACATTGCCCAAAGCTACTGGAAGTTAATGGAACAAAGAAATCCATCCCACATAGCAAAAGAAGCAATGCGAAATAAAAGGCAGAATCTGTCAAAACAGAACAGTCCGTAAAGACGAATTTTATTGAGGCACCAGACTTGCTCAAATGAAAATGCTTAAATAAAATGAAAGTTGCGTACATATCTGAGGATCACTCACGTAAATTGGCATAATTTTCAGAGTTACCTACAGAGAATTTTGCCCAGATTCGTGACAGCAAAGAAATCTGTTTCTGCGCAGTAATCCAAATCTAGTATGAACCTTACTATCAACGACTTTACTTGGCACAACAAAACACAAAACTAAGATAAGGAAAGGTTGCTACAGTAGTAAACAACTTCCAAGACACAAATATAAAATAAAGTACTGTAGCAAAATAACACATGGGTTATCTCCCAAGAAGTTCTTTCTTTATAGCCATTAAGATGGGCTCAGCAGTTTTAATGATCCACTCGCAGGAAATAGTATTCGAAGCAAAAGAGAGCTTCAAGAGGCAAATTCAAAACAAATTTAAGTCTAACATGCTTCCTATGAAGAGGAATCTTGTACACAAATGAATTCATGAAGAACAAAGTGACAAGCATAAGAGGATAAAACACGAGTAACTTCAAGATTCTCGACATAAAGAGAGGAAACTTAATATTATTAAGATGCATATAACCATATTTCCCTCTCTCATAATAACTTTCAGTAGCATCATTGATGAAATCCACAATATACCCATCAATTAAAACATTCTTATCATGGTTCATATGCATAGAAGTATCATTAAATTTGGCATAAGAAAAGTTATTCTCATTAATAGTAATTGGAGCAAGATTATTATCAAGAATTTGAACATGGTAAACAAGTTGCATATTAAGGGAATTGTTTTTGGTAATCCAATCATGACTATGACAAGTTTCATAAGGATAGTTATAACCTATATCATAGCATTCTTTATAATAACCATCAAAGATCGGAGGCATAGTGTCATCATAAGAAATATAATAGTTATCTTTCACAGTCGGTTTATCTGTGTCCATACCATCATTGTTATTAGAAGGAGATGTATCAAGAACATAATGACCAGTAGCAAAAGGATTTTCAAACACCTCTTCCCCAAGCTTAGAGCTTTCTATATCATTATGGGAGGAAGCATGGATAGCACTGACACTATGGCAATTATTGTCATCATCATTTTCAGAATTAGTTTCCCAGAGATTTGCAATATCAAAAGTAGTGTGCTCATTCAAATCATGATTGATAATGTATGTAAAGGGCATAGGAAGATCATCGTATTCAGATTCATTATCACAATAATCATTAGGAGCAACATACTTACGGTTACCTAGCGTTATCTCATTCACGCGGGGATACGCCGTTACCTCTTTCTTTTTATTCTCCTTCTTCTTCTTCTTCTTCTTCTTCTTCTTCTTCGTTCCCTTCTTCTTCTTCTTCTCTTCCTTCTCCTCGTTCCCTTCTTTAGGAGGAAGAGGATTGAAGGGTGGCTTGTCCGCATAACCTGATTTACTTTCAGAAACAATAGAAGAAACTTGGGAGGATCCCTCCTTTTCATTAATTAGTTGAAAACACACAGCGGTCCTATCATATTTTGGCAAGGTGTCATCTTCTAAAATATTTTGTATGTAAGTATTTGTATGGCTATTATCAATGCAATAAGAAAAACACCCATGCAGGACATCATCAGTATCAAGATCACTCATATGTAACAAAGAGATTTTTCTCGACAGTTCTTCACACCCCAAAAATAAAGTAAGTTCATCATGCTGATTAGGAGTAATTTCACCATCACAATACAAATTTGCAGCACTCATTGGGTTCAAATTATCATTGGAGGAGCATTGAAAATTAAAATGACCCACTTCATGGCAAACTTCACAAATAAAAGGATAGAGGGCACAAACTTTTTTACCAAGATCATCTAGAGCCCTAAGCCACTTTCTAGTTTTTTCATTAGCATGATGGATACAATATTCATCTTTGATTTGATTAATTCCACAAGGTCTATGTATTCCACAAAAATTAACATGCTTATAGGAAATAGCATTCTTAGGAGTTTGAGCATGCTTATTGCAATAATTAACAACAATTTCATTCTTCATGCAAGCCTCTTTAAAAGGTTCATGATACTTATCAAAATTCTTTTTAGGCAATTCAAAATGAGAAGCAAAGGCTTTATAAAGATTTGCAGCAACTTGAGAGTCAAGACCATAAGTAGCACTCATATTTCGAAATTTATCGGTATCCATAAAAGCTTCAATGCATTCATAATCATAATTTATACCTGACTCTTTACCTTCATTGTTCTCCCATCCTTCAGCGTTCTCCTTAATCCGATCAAGAAGATCCCACCTAGCTTCAACCTCCTTGCTTGTGAAAGATCCCTCCGAACACGCGTCCAGATAGTCCTTGTGTTGTCCTGAAAGCCTCGCATAAAAATTGTTAACAATAACATTACGGGGGAGCTCATGAATGGGACATTTGAGCATTAGTGACTTCAGTCTCCCCCACGCTTGAGAAATACTCTCTCCATCACGAGGATAAAAGTTATAAATATAATTCCTATCAATATGCACTTCATGAGGAGGATAAAATTTAGAATAAAAGAGAGATGCAATTTCCTCCCAACCAAGAGAATGTCTATTCTCCAACAATTTATACCAATGCGCCGCTTTACTGCACAAATAAACAGAGAATAGCTTCTTCCTCACTTCATCCATAGAGATACCTGCACACTTGAATAACCCGCATAATTCGTGCAAAAACAGTAAATGATCTCTAGGATGGACAGTTCCATCCCCTTTATAGTGGTTGTCCATAACACGTTCAATAATTTTCATAGGTATTTTATACGGAATACTTTCAGCAGGTGGATTTAAAATATCAGAAGCATCATTAGAGTTATCGCATATGGGAGATAAAGCATTATCAGAGCAAAATATTTCTTCCAAAGCTGAGGAGCAAAAAAGATTATTTTTATATACACTAGCTTCCCCAAGCTTAGACTTATCCATAGTATTAGCAGTGATTGCGTTCATACTAATATGTTCCATGGGTTTTTTAATTTTCGGATCAACCCATCCATTTCTTAAATCAGGAAATAAAGTAAGAAGCTCATTGTTGTCCATTATGCCTAACTAGTGTAAAACAAGAAACAAAAAGATGCAATTGCAGGATCTAAAGGAAATAGCTTCGAGCACACACACAATGGCGCCAGAAAAGTACTTTACCTGGAACCGGAGTATGAGTGCCTTTTACCTTTCCTCCCCGGCAACGGCGCCAGAAAATAGCTTGATGTCTACGGGAGCTTCTATTCTTGTAGACAGTGTTGGGCCTCCAAGAGCAGAGGTTTGTAGAACAACAGCAAATTTCGCTTAAGTGGATCACCCAAGGTTTATCGATCTCAGGGAGGAAGAGGTCAAAGATATCCCTCTCAAGCAACCCTGCAACCACAAAGCAAGAAGTCTCTTGTGTCCCCAACACACCTAATACAATAGGTGCACTAGTTCGGCGAAGAGATAGTGAGATACAAGTAATATGGATGAGTGTGAGTGGTAATAGCAATCTGAATAAAATATGGCAGCGAGTAAACATTCAACAAAACAGTAAACAAACGGAGATTCGATGCTTGGAAGCAAGGCCCAGGGATCCTGCTTTCACTAGTGGACACTCTCAACAACGATCATATAATAGGACTACTCTACACCCTCTTGTTGGATGATGAACACCACGAATTGCGTAGGATTACACGAACCCTCAATGCCGGAGTTAACAAGCTCCACAATATTCAATGTTCATATTTAAATAACCTTAGAGTGTAAGATAGATCAACACAATCAAACCGAGAACTAACATAGCATGCACACTGTCACCATCACACTATGAAGGAGGCATAGATCACATCAATACTATCATAGCAATAGTTAACTTCATAATCTACAAGAGATTACAATCATAGCCTACGCCAAGTACTAACACGGATGCACACACTGTCACCATTACACCGTGCAGGAGGAATAGAGTACTTTAATAACATCACTAGAGTAGCACATAGATAATACTCAACTTGATCACAAAGAGAGAGAGATGAACCACATAGCTACAGCGGAGCCCTCAGCCCCGGGGGTGAATTACTCCCTCCTCATCATGGAGGCAGCGATGGCGGTGGAGACGGCGGTGGAGATGGCTCCGGGGGCAATTCCCCGCCCCGGCAAGGCGCCGGAACAGAGAGTTCTGTCCCCCGAATTGGAGTTTCGCGACGGTGGCGGCGCCCCTGGAGTCTTTCTGGAGTTTCGTCAATTGGTACTGCGTTTTTGGGTCGAAAGGGGTTATATAGGCGAAGAGGCGGCGCAGGGGGGCTGACAGGGTGGCCTCACCCTAGGCCGGCGCGGCCAGGGTCTGGCCCGTGCCGCCTTATGGTGTGGTGGCCCCCTGGCCCCTCTCCGACTCTTCTTCGGTGTTCTGGAGCCTTCCGGAAAAAATAGGAGGTTTGGCGTTGATTTCGTCCAATTCCGAGAATATTGCCCGAACAGCCTTTCTGGAACCAAAAACAGCAGAAAACAACAACTGGCCTTTCGGCATCTCGTCAATAGGTTAGTTCCGGAAAACGCATAATAATGGCATAAAGTATGCATAAAACATGTAGATATCATCAATAATGTGGCATGGAACATAAGAAATTATCGATACGTCGGAGACGTATCAGCAAGCAGTCGAGCAATAGCAGCCAAAGTTTTCAGGGCATGTTTTTATTGGCTAACAGCAATAGAAGATGCAAAAGACATAGTGCGCACCTGTAATGCGTGCCAGAGATTTGCGGCAAAACCTCATTCTCCGGCAGCAGAGGTGATGCCAATACCATTGGCGTGGCCCTCCGCACAATGGGGGCTTGATATGGTGGGAAAACTACACAAGTCCTGGCCAGGGGAACACGTATATTTGCTAGTAGCTGTCGACAAGTTCACCAAGTGGATCAAAGCAGTACCAGTAACTTCAGCAGACGCAGCATCAGTGGTGAGCTTTATCAAGGGCATAGTTTTCCGATTTGGTGTTCCCAACAGCATAGTTACAGACAATGGCAAAAAATTTACCTCCAAAAAATTCAAAGCATACTGTGAAGAGGTAGGCATCAAATACATTTTGCATCGGTGGCACACTCGCAAACCAATGGCCAAGTCGAAAAAGCGAACGGCATCATCTGCAACGGCATCAAGAAGCGCTTGTTAACACCGTTGGAGAAAGCTCGGCACACCTGGATAGATGAGTTGCCTAGCGTGCTATGGAGCATACGGATAACACCCAACACAGCAACACAAGAAACTCCGTTCTTTTTTGGTCCATGGAGCTAAGCGGTGCTCCCGATAGAAATAGAGCATAATTCTCCGAGAGTAGCAGAATATGTTGAAGAAACCTCACGGAAGGCGTTAGAGGACGATGTTGATGCACTCGACGAAGCCAGGGACGAGGTGCTGTCGAGAGTTACTACATATCAACAGAGCTTGAAAATTACCATAGTCGATGCTTGCGACCAAGGTCCTTTCAAGTTGGCTACCTGGTTCTTCGGCTCACCCAGGATAGCCATGAAAAATTCGAGTCTCCATGGATAGGACCATACATCATCACCGAAGTGATTCCAGGAGGAGCATACAGATTGAAGGACAGAAGACAGAGAAGGAAGAATCAAACCCATGGAACGTGGCGCAGCTCCGACGTTTCTACGCCTAGAAGCCAAAATAGTATCAAATATGTAAGCACATAATGTACTGAACAGCTCGCAAGTTTTCAGACGCACTCTTTTCCTTTCAGGGCACCGAGTGGGGATGAAAGTTTTTAATGAGGCGGGCTTGCGATGCTGCAAAATAGTAAAAAAAGTGGTGATGCATTTTTTCTTCGCCAGGCTCGGGGGCTTAAACCCGAAGAATTCACAATATATACTCGGCTCTCACAAAATATAGCTCGAAACTATTTTCCTTGGTTTAAAAACCTCGCGAATAATAAACATAGATACGACAACCGAAACACTTGGGGGCTAAAGAAAACAAAAAAACATACAAACTTGCTTTTGGCTATACATGAGTCTCGCAATAATGTTTACAACACTTACGACTCGTCATATACAGACTATACACTCTGGCTCAGAGTCGAGCACAATAGAAGGAAAAGAAGATAAACACCTATAAAAAATCATCTATGGTCACTTTTTCACCCTCAGCAGGAGCATCCAGGGCATCCGCATAATGATATTCGTGGAAGAAAGCAGCATCCACCCCTAGTTTTTACCTTCAAATTGATGGTCCCCTCAACCCCAATCTTAAAATTGTCCTGTCGATAGGCCAGCGCAAGATCTTCCTCACCCAAGAAACGCTGGACAAGCTCAGAGAAAATCTCCGGCTGCGTTTGCTTGGGAAAGAAATGGGGGAAGAGGCGCTTGAAGGTAACTCGAGCATTGGAAATGTTGGTGTGTGCCAGATCTCCTTGCAACTCGAGGATTGAGGGGGTGTCGAGAAGACAGTCCTCAACCCCTTCGTGCAAGGTGAATTCTTCACCCATCCTTCCTGCTGGAACAAAATATAGGTCCATCAATATTCAGAGAAGCAAATCAGGATAAGCATAAAGATAGGTAAAGGAAAAACTTAACTGATGAAGCGACGGTTTTGGGTGTCGAACCGATTGATTATGGCTTCCTTGCATGCAATCTGTTGTGCAATTTTGTCGCTCAAAGCAATTTAAGTGTTATTGAGCCCCTGGCGGAGGTCCTCAACAACAGCGACATCAGCTTCAGCTTTTTCGCGAGCTTTTTCACTAAGCTCCAGCTTAGCTGCAAGCACGTTCTTCGGCTTGGCGAAGCGCAACTGACAAAATAGTAAAGGATAAACACTCATTATCAGAAGACAAAAAAATGTGCGACAAAAAAGAGAGTTCTTAAAAACAAAGTGGCTTTACCTTTCAAGGAATCGGCTTCATCACGGAACCCAATAGATTGAGCGCCAAGATTGATGAAACACTTCATCAGTGGCTGCTAAAAATCAGAAGTTGGAAAGAAATTCAAGAAAGGACAAATTTGGGTAAGGACAATAAAGATCAGCACAAAAGGAAAAAGCGACAAGCGGCATGCAAACAACAGAGCAAGGAAAGACTTACATCGTCTAGCAGAGGAGTCGAGGAACTCCCAGCGACAAGTTCATGAGCATTGGCAGCCCTAGTCTTTGCTCTCTTCGCTGCAGGTGCTCGGGGGCTGGCCAACGAAGTCGACGTCTCCGTGTTCTGCTGAGGGGGAGGCGAAGATGCCACAACAGTGCGGTGTTCTTCAGAAAGAATCATAGTATTGGCCGTGCTCGTAGGAGCCGTACCATGAACTGCGTTTTCTTCTTCTTTTCCTTCATCTTCAGAGCTGCTAGTACGAAAAAATAAGCATTCCGAAGAAAAAGGAGTTAGACAAAACATAACAATAATGAAGCTTACGAGGTAATTGAGCCGGCGTCATCGTAAGGGTTGAAGGTACCCTCCTCCTCGGGCGAAGGTTCTTCGGCAGCCGATCCATTAGGCTTGGAGATGCCAGAATCTTCGTGTCGTCGTGGTGAACAGACAGATGCCATAGGATGGCTTAAGTTGGGCCGAATGGACGCTAGAGGATTCGGGGGAGGGTTTGCGATTAGATGGGATGAACTTCCGGATGGTTTCCTCAAGAACTTAGCCAAGGCTAGAGGTTGAAGAAGAAAGACACAAGGAAGAACTCGTTCTAGATCATCTTCTCTATTGATCTCCACAGGTTACAGGTTTGTGCATACATGATCTCTCTCTCTCTCTCTGTATGTTCCGCGTCCGTGAAGGAGGCTGCCCCCTCTCCTTATATAGGGGAGAGGATGGCTTACAGGGGAAGAAACCCTAATGGCATCTTTGACTAGACAAACTACTTTACAAAGTTACTTTAATCATAGATGATGCCGGGGTCTTCTTTAAACAGAGAGGCTGACGTCCTCCAGCTTCTTTCGTCGTCATCCTCTTCTTTATCGTCAGACCTTCGTTTAAAGCTACTTTGCTTAGCTCATCTATGTCCTCTAGCTCTGGAGAGAATCTTTGACCAGTCCTGCCGACACGCTCTTCCTTCCGGCATCCCGGTGTCTTCTTTACCCGGTTCCGGTATACCCCTCTTAGGGATACTAGCATAGCTTTACTTAGCCAAACTCCTATCTTGTGCTCCGGTATGAACATTAAACCGGTATCCTGATGGCCTAAACCATCCGGTTTGGCATGCCTTTGGCATACCGGGGGTCATCCCCCCAACATTAGTCCCCGAAGCTGGTATAGTCTGGCGGATTCTATCCAACAGACCATGCCAGGTTCTCACGTCTTTGGATACCGGTTTAATTTATCTGGCGCCTGGCTTTGATCCGGCATCTTTGCCCGGACTCATGTTCTCTCTCTTTGCAAGGCATTTTCCGGTACCTTATTATCCGGCATCTTAGTCATTAAACACCTCCTCGGCGAAGTCGAGAATATATCGGGCCCCGCGCCTGTCAGAGACATGCGCACTGTGACTGACGCGTCAGTGTCAGGGGTCACTTCCCTTCGGCTTCCGCGCGCATATTAAATGCTTCACAGCGGATCCCAACCACCTCTCTGGATCCGTATGTGCCTCCCTGTGGCTTCCCGTTGTTACGCGTGTATCGCCGCGCCACGTGGCGGCCCGTGGAGCGAACCGTCGCGGCCCAGCGGTTTTCGGCCCACTTCTCTCTCTTTCTTTATAAGGGGAAATCGCCCCTTCTTCTTCCTCTTCTTGCATTCCCCACTTCTTCGCGCACAGTGCCGTTGCTCTCTGCGCCTCCGCCGCTTCGTTCGCCGCTCGAGCTCCGCCGTCCGGCGAACTCCCGCTACTGCTCCGCCGAAGGTCGCCGAACTTTGCCGTGTGAAGTACCTCTGTGGTGCTCCTCTTGCGGTCGCAGCATTGGTGTTTCCTCGAGCTCTTTTCCACCTCGCCGTCGACGGACTTCCTCGCCCACGGCAAGCTCGTCCATCCACCGGCGAACCTCTTCCTCTGCGACTCCGCCGCCTCAGGTTAGGACTAAACTGGATTTACCCCTGTTTTGCTTGCTTTCTAGATCTTGAGTTGGTTGTGTATTTACTTCTTCTTTTCTTCTGCTTTTTCTCTTACTCGTAGATCTTCACACAGGGGTAGATCGTGGGATTCTTGTTTCTCTGCATCGAATTTCATGTCCAGTGAGGAATCTTCCTCCACCTCCTCTTCTGCCTCTTCTTCCGCTAGCCGGCGTAGCAGATCCTCCGACGGATTAACCGCTGATCTTGTCCAGATGGCCACTGATTCCGGTAGCAATCAAGAAACCGGTAGCTCTAGCGAAGCTTCCGGCGCAGATTCCTCCGGTATCACACGCGGGGCCTGGATGGGCTCCAACGTTAGCCAGTACGAAATCGACTGGCTTTATCGGTCCAGGAGGATTCTGGAAGGAGTATCCTGCCGGCTTCCTCGCGGCGAGATCGAACCGGTGCCTGAACCCGGTGAGCGCGTCGTCTTTCTCGCTCACTTCGAGCGCGGCTTCGGCCTTCCCGTCTCTGATTTCTTCCGGAGATTCCTCGATTTCTATCAACTCCAACCTCACCATCTCCCCGGTAACGCCATTTTCTACCTCTCTTGCTATGCCACCTTCATGGAGGCTTATATCGGCATCCGTCCCACTCGCGAGACGTTTCCCGTTTCTTTGCTCTTCGGATCAACTCCGTTCAGGGCAAGGAAATTCCTAAACCCAAACCCCCCGTACAATGCGGGTCTTGCATCATCGGCTCCCGCCAAGGGAGCCCTTTTTTCAAGTTTTCCAGTCTCGAGTCATGCCGGCTATGGCAAGGGACCTTCTTCTACGTGAAGAACAACGGCGCCGCGGACCTCATCGACCTGCCGCCTTTTAATCCGGCGCCGCCCACGAGGGCCAACTGGAGCTACAATCCGAAGGAGTCTCACATAGAGACCAACCGGATTATACGCTTCATGAAACAGCTGATGAAGGACACCAACATCTGCTCTGATGATATTATCCGTGCCTTTATCTCGCGCCGGGTGCTTCCTCTTAAGCGCCGCATGCATAAGATGAGCGAGATGTACGGTCCCGGTGATCCTACGAAGATCACCGGAATCCCTCTCAGCAAGAAGGACGTCGTCCTCAAGGCTAGGCAGATCTGCCAGACTGCCATGCCGGAAGACTGGGACTGGGGCCTTCGGCCTCTTAGTTCCACTAACCCCCCGACCCAAGAAGTAAGAAATTACGCAACCCGGGTCGGTATACCGGTAACTTTTGCACTGTGACTAACCCTTTTTTCTCTTTTGTTTTTCAGGCCAAGGACCGCTTCCCCGGAATTGAATCTGACCGGCGAGGCCCTTGCCGGAAGCGTGGTCTAGACAAATTCGACCCGGACCCCGTCATCCATTGGCAGGATCTGAAGATGGGCCGGACTCCAACCTCGCGCCTCGGCAAATCCCCGCCGGAACCATCCGGTTCGTCTGACGACCTGACCTTGCTTGAGGTAGTTCTTCTTTTTGACCTCTCATATTCTTCTGTTATTGTTCCTCTGTAGATGTTCCCTCAGCCAACATCAACCCACAGGTCCATGAGCACGTCACCCCCCTGCAGGCCGAGGTTGGCCAGGAGTTCCTGGACAAACTCACCGCTGGGGGCAAGAAGAACAAGGCCCCGACGACAGACGCCGGTACAAGCCAAGCCCCTCCTGCCAAA
Source organism: Lolium perenne (assembly GCF_019359855.2). NCBI lineage: Eukaryota > Viridiplantae > Streptophyta > Magnoliopsida > Poales > Poaceae > Lolium > Lolium perenne. The sequence continues at coordinate 157,081,319 of NC_067248.2, forward strand.
CGCTTCCGGACTGAACCCTTCGCGGGGAAGGTCGCAGGCGTGAGGCGCTACAAGGGCAAGCAGATGCCAACCTCTTCTGGGTAAGGCCCCGTTTCTTTGCTTGTCTCGTTTTTGCCAAGTTCTTTTTCGGTTGCCTTTTCCAACTTTTCCTTTTTCTCTTTTTCAGCCCCGCGCTCAAACTCGGCCCCAGGCCTGAGGGCTCTGCCGGATCCGCAAGGACCTCAACCCCTCCTCCTCACGCAAGCCCGGCACCCTCTGGTGCCGGCATCACCTCTGCCTCCCCTCTGGGAGGTACTACAAGTTCGGGGCGTGCGGCCCCTACACCGTCAGATCACCGCACTGAGGAGGAACTTGCCTTCCTTCCCGAGACCCAGGATATCGGCGCCAGCAACATCGGCGCCGGAAAAGAAGCTGCCAGGCGGGCAGAACCTCTGGTTCCTCCCGTCCTAGAAAAGAAGAAGAAGAAGAAGAAGACCAAGATGTCTTCCCCCTCCAAAGCCGCGCCGAAAACTTCCGTGCCGGCAAACTCCAACCCGGGTGACGCGCCTGACGCTCCCCCTTCTCCCGGGACCGCGCCAACGCCACCACCGGAAGCTCCTCGCGCCGAGCCAGCGGGTGCCACTTCCACGGCGTCGCCGCACAAGACCTTGACGCTCGTCAAGGGGAAGGAAACGGCCCCTAGCGCCTCCTCCGGCGGCCAGCAGCCCTTGGCGCTGCACGTCTCCCGCGCCGCTAGCGCAGCTGGCGAGAAGGCCACCGGCCTGCTTGGCCGGATCACCGCGTTCCAGCGCGAAGGCCGGGAGCTGGGGCACTTGTTGCCCTACGCAGAGAAGTGGAACGCCGCGGACATGTCCAAGGCGACCCGCGGCCTGGGCAAGGACCGGCTACCGGCGCCTGACCCTGTTGGTGCGCGGTGCTCCGAAGAGCACTTCATGCGACTGCGTCGAGCCGTCAAGGAGCTGGATAGCGCGTGGTTCGATGCCACGAACAACATGATGGTAAGTAACACAAAACCTGTTCTCTTTTTTGATTTATCTTGGTTCCTCTTTTTTGGCTTTTTTCTATCTTTCCTTGAACCTTCAACTTTATGCCGGTTTCTCTTTTTTGCTGAATCTTGTCTATCCTCCCAGTCCCCGAGTTTCGTGTTGAGAGTGTAGCTCTTAGCGCGAAACTTAACTAGAAACACGCGAAACCGGCATAGCCAGTCCCCGAGTTTCGGGTTAAGATCTTTGCTCTTAGCTAACATCATTTCCTTGAATAGAGCACGGCTGACGCCCGGAAGGTCCTTTTTGAGGAGCTTCTTTGGGAGCACCGGGACCTCGCTGAGGCACACAGCAAGTGCCAAGGTAACCTCTTGCGCCTCCGGCATCTTTTTACCGGAAAGCTTTCTTTCTCTCAATGCTTAACACTTATGATTTTCTGTTTCAACAGCCATCCCGGAAGCTTCTATCGAGGCCCTCAAGACGCAGCTTGCCGCCGCCCAAGGTACAGCTTCCTGTTTTCCGGTTAACTTGCTTTCTCTATGTTGTATCAGTACAAATTTGCTAACACTTTCTTTCCGTTTTTCAGAGGAGAAGGACAAACTTGTCCTGAAGCATCAGGAGGAGTTTAACGCCCAGAAGGCCAGCTACAAGGAGCTCAAGGACCAGCTTATCCAGCTTGGCCTTGACCATGCCCAGGCGCTGAAGGCTGCTGAATCCGCCGCGGAGGCCAAGTATCAACACCCGGATTTTTAAGTCCAGATGCCTATTATGCCGTACATCGCAATCCCAGGAATATTGTTGTTGCGAGACATAATAGTTGAATATCATAAAGTCATCATTTATTACAACACATAATCGTCTTACAAGGGTAGATCACATGATCCAATATTACAATAGTAGTTGACCTATTGATCAACGAACATCACAAATAGCGGAAACGAAGTAGTAGTGGCTATCTAATCCACAGGCCAACGCTTGACGTCAGGAGTAGTCCTAGTTGTCGTAGACGTCCTGCTGTCCATCTTCCTTGTACTGCAGTTCTCCTTCAAAGTCTGGCCATTTGAATAGCCAGGGACAAAGCCATGAGTACTTTTAAAGTACTCGCAAACTAGTACTAGTGTAAGCACTATCAATTTCAGTAAAGGGATACTAAGCTCTAGGTTTATTTGCATAAAGCCAAGTTTATTTCATAAAACATTTAGTAAAGATGCTTGAATCACTAGACTAACTCAAGTGGGAACATTAGTGTCATTCCCACAACTCGGTTGTGTTGTAATCCCAATTCACCATTCACCTTTCCAAATTTAAAACACAAGTCACATGTCACATTTTTGAAAATGGTCTGATGACGGAACAGTATGGCCTTTCCAACCGTCCTTAACCGTGGACGCGGCTATTCGAATAGGTTTACACTCTGCAGAGGTTGTACACTTGTGCCACAACTTTTGATTTCATCCGTCGGGTAACCCTGAATAATCGTAACTCAAGACGCGGATCATCAACCATAACCTTTCACTTATATATACTAGTATGAGCACCTCTCCCCATGAGCTTGGCCTCCCGGTGAAAACCGCGATCAACCCGGAACTGCACGTGGCTTGGGCCGGACATTCACCTCATCTTTAACGTCGTTTCTTTTGTGTTGGGGAGGCAGCTCTTGGCATAACCCCGATGACGCTTGTTTAGAGGGAACCCATACTAAGACACATAAACTTCCAGTTAAGCCCTACCCATAATCAGGTATTGTGGGGGTACTTGTAAATTGGAATGGTATCGCATCCGAACCCAACCATCAGTTTTCGTAAAATTCACCAAGTCATTCACCAGTCATATTCACCTTCAAGAATCTTCCAATAGAAATACTCATCATTCCAAGGTTTTCAAAGTCCTTGGTTTTCACAAGTTCCCATCTCTAGTAGTCAATTTGAGTTTAGCACTAGCAACTACTTATGAGGGATGCTAATTATCTTGGATTGCTCTAGGCTAAGTTTGATACTCTTGTACTACTCCATATCTAAACCAAGTAAATCATGAATCAAAAGTAAACTTTGATAAACAAAATTTAGGAAAGCTTGTAAAATAAAAACTTGGGATAGGAGCATTAAGCCTAAAGTAAAAATAATGGTGCCTTGCTCTTGTAGAGTTTTGCACAAGGGGACCTTGCAAGAGTGTTAGCTTGCAAGAATATTAGCTTGCCTTGGTTGGGGTATGGATCAAAATGTTCCTCCTTCTTCTCCGTCGATGTTCTCGTCGTCCCCTTCGTAGCCTTCGGTACTAGCGTCTATAAACGAATACGAGGATACAATCACCACACAAAACTTGCATGCTAGACTAAACACACCAAAGATTCACACAAGCCTATGCTAGCATCACCTCTTATTAACATGGTGATTTACTTTATTTTATTTTATAGAAAACAATATTTTTCCTCTTATTATAATTATTTATTAGTATAACTCTTTAATGCTTTGGAGGAAGTAGTTTCCTCTCATTATATATTGTTAAGATTTAATTTCCTCAAATACTAAGGTATGAGCACATGTTGACTAAGGTCAACACTTCACACTTATTATTTGAGGAACATGATTTAAATGAGGGAATACACCTCATGCCATTTAATACCAACATAGTAATGATTTAACATCATCAAATAATTCCACATGAGAGTTAATAGATCATGGTCTCTACCTCATGTAGAATTACTTGAGACAAAGGTTTAAATGAGAGGGATACTTCTCATAAGATTTAATAATTAGTTGGAACCATTTAAATGCTACTATGGTAATCATTTAAATTTTTTAAGTGAGCAAAAATGGGACCAAGCAACAAGGGTCATCACATTACTTAATATTACTTGTGAGAAGGATTTAAATGAGGTGCTACACCTCATTGATTTAAATTCCTAAAATTTGATATGTAGGTCTTTAAAGAAATTCATTTCTTTGCATTACCTAATATTAAGATTTAATCTCTCCATATAATAATAAGGTATGAAATATAGGTTGACCCCAAAGTCAACATTTCATATCTATTATAGGTGAGTTCAATTTAATTGAAGTGCTACACTTCACCTAGTCTTAATACTTAACATCTAAATGAATTAAAATCTCTAAGTAATAATTCTCAAGGGTTCATTAGCCTAAGTCATTCCCCCTGGTTATTAGTACTTAGGATCAAAACTTAAATGAGAGGTAAATCTCATGTTAGGGTTGAGTTTGAATTTCAACTTAAAATACTCTAGAAATGACTACATAGCCATTTTATTTGATCTAGTCCATGATCATACAAACAACAGGGCTATGTTATTGCATAATCAATTAGAGGACATCATTTTTGATTTATTAGAATTGGAATTACTTCAAAATCTATTTTGGTTGATTTTTAAATAAAGTTTGAATGTGCAAAATTCTCTGCCTTGTTATTTTTGTCATCTAAATTTTAATACGAATTTGGACATGAGGCCAGTGGCATCATTTAGACAATTTCATGGGCTTTCCAATTATATAAAATTTGTCCAATTTGGTGTAGTAGATTTTAAACTATTCAAATTTGAATTCAGCATCAGCATTGGATTTGAACTAAATGGAAAAGATCATATTTGAATTATTGGGCCACGCGGGAAAACAGAATGGGCCGAAACGAAATTAAACAGAGTAGCGCGGCCCAGCAACACAGCCCGTGTGCGCGGGCCGCTGACGAGGTGGGGGCCACCCGTCGTGGTTCATAACCAGCGAAACGGTATGCGTTACGTGATCCGTTAGATCAGAACGCGATCGAACGGCCGTGGAGCCTCGTCGTCTCCGACGAGCTCCCGGCGTGCTGGCGGCGTACCTAGGGGGTCGGAGGGCGCTGTAGGTCGCCGGCGGTCGATGTCGAGGTTCAAGGCGACGTTGGCGAGGGGGAAGAGACTCCTGGTACAGTGGCGGAGCTTGAGGAGGCGTGGATCACCGGCGATGGTCTGCGGGCTCCGGCGGCTACGAGCTTCCAATTGGGACGGCTCCGGCGAGAGGAGGTGAAATTGGGTGGTCAGGCCGAGTCAGTGGGAGGAGGGGAGGAGATTGGTGTGAAGGGATTGTGCTCTGGGTGCCCCCTATTTATAGATGGCGAGGTGACCGACGGTGCGGTGAGAGGGTGTCCATGGCGCGGCCGCTCCGGTGTGCGAAAGGGCGTGGCGAGGACAGAATCTTGTAGGCGACATCTAGGCGATGCTCAAGGTACAGCTAGAGCGTCCAGGGCGTGATAGAGTGGCTCGGGCGCATGCGAGTTCTGCCACGGCGTGCGCGGTATAATCCCGACGAGGACGACGGTGACAAGGCCGCCGCAGTCGTTCGAGTGTGGCTAGCTGGTAGAGGGCGAGTAGGCGATCCTCGTTTCAGTGATAGGGATGCAGGGAGGACGGCGTCGATCAAGTGCTGGGCGTCTGGCGCGTCCTTGAGTGGCCGAGCGCGATCACCGCGCGTGCGGCATGATCTGGCGGGTTTTGGGCGGGCGCGTTCCGGCCAATGCCGTGGCTTGGCGAGGCTGGGCCGTGTACCGCCTGTGTCCTGGTGTTGCAGGGATACTCCAGGACAAGCAGAAGAGGTGAGATGGTGGTCAGGGATGGAGATGCCAAAGGTGGCCGAAAGTGCAATGGCATGTTCAGTTTTAGGGTTTTCTTCTCCCTCTCTCTCACTTTAATCGATCAAGGAGGTACTGGGAGGATGCAGGGGTCCTAGAGCTAGCTAATGATCACGAGTTTAAAGTGGTTTAGTGAAGAACTGATGGATAATAGTGTGTAACACAATTCGGGATTCTTGCCTGCCAAGTATTCGACATAATGCCCGCATGAATATTTTTGTCGAATTTTGGAATTCTTTTTGGTACATCTCAAAGATATAATTAATGTGAGGTATTGGTGGTGGTGGCACTCAATTTGGATTTGATTTGCAAAATTTCAAATTTGAGGGGATCTTCTTCTCTCTCTCGGGTTCCCTCTTTGCCCTCTTATTCTGGTCAACCTAGTCAACTTTAGGGAGGGTGGTCAACATCAAAGTTACTCACCTTGACATGTTCTTGGATGACATGGCTTTGGTTGACAAAGTTTGGTTGAAGAAAATTCAATTGCAGGGGTGTAAAGTAGGGAAGATTTTATAAATGTGTTAAGTGACCATTATCACATGTGTGTGAGTTTTGAATTTTCCTTTGATTGGATTCTTGTTTCTTTGATGCAAATGTGTTTGTTTATCATATATAAGTATTCTACAAGCAAGAGATCAAGCAATGGTGGCCTTGGTTGAAGATTTGCAATTTGGCATAATGTGTGTGTGAGTGAAATTGGGAATTTCCTCACTATGTGATTTCTCTTTATTTGAATTGACTTTGGTTGACTCTAATGTGATTCCTATTGGTTTAGAAACATTTTCAAACCATTGAATCCATTTCAAAAGGTCTTGGTCAAAGATTTGCAAAAATGGCCATAACACATAAGAGGTGATGTGTCAATTTTTATTATTTTTGAAAAGGGTTCACCTTGCTTTACTTGGACATGGGTTAGGGTCAATTTAGGGTTATAATAGGTTGAGAGATGGTTTCCCATCATTTGGTCGAGGTTTTAAGTCATAGGGCAAAAATTGGGTATTATGGCTATGTGTCACATATGCCTCTATGCATATGTTGCATTTCATTTTAAATTTGACTTGACTTGACCCATTTGGTGTTGTTGACTGTTGAAATGGTATATGGAAGTGATCCAACCATTCACCACAAGTCCTAGGGTCAATCTTCTCAAATTCACAAATTTGCATTTTACTCTCATATGCCTCTATGGCATTTTTAGTTTCTTTTAAATTTCTTTGGAAACCCCTTGGAAATGGTTTGAATAGCCTTGGATAAGGTGTGTGAAGGTTTTTCCAATTCTCTAAGCAAAGTAGAAAGCTTAGGGTAAAGTTTTATAAATATAGCCATAGGCACATATGCCTTTTTCTTATTTATGTTCCTTTTATTTTATTTTAACTAGGGTGGTGAAAAGAGGGATGAGGTTTAGGGTTTAGTGTGGTTCACAATGGTTCACCACCATTTAGCATAATTAAAAAGGTAGGGTTCAAGATTTACCTATTAGGGCTATATGCCCCCATATGTCTTCTATTTTATTTTGGGTTTCTCAAAATAGATCCAAATGATTTTTGGGGAAGATTAGGGTTTAAGGTTTTTCTTGTTTGATTTCTTTCTCTTTTATTTTATTTGGTTGGTGATCTTTACTTGATCACTTTAGGGTTTTAGGGTTTAGCACATAAGCATAATAACACTCATCATGGCAAAACACAAGATTTAAACAAGATCTATATGTATCAATCTGATTTTAATAAAAGTTTTTGTTGGTTCCAAAATTTGGAACTAGTGAAATTCATTTGTTTTGTTTTGAAGTTCTTGGGATGTTACAAACCCTTCCCCCTTAAACAAATCTCGTCCCGAGATTTTAAGAAAAGCTAGGTTCCTAAGAGAGATTGAGCATTTTATTAACAGGAGGACATACTTGGCATGGTCTGGGGTGCTTCCCGAGCTTCATGGCATTCAAGCGGTAGTAACGACCGTTGCGGTTGTTTGGGTAGTTTGGGGCAAACTTCCTTCCAGTTGTGGCACAGTGCTGCCGCTGGGCAGTTGCAGCGGTATTGAAGGCAGTCCTAGCAAGCTTTTTGGGGCATTCATAGGAGTAATGACCCACAGTTCCACATTCATAGCAGGTTACTGTTGACTTTTCCTTTTGGGTAATGGGTACAGCATTGCTTCCAGTCCTTGGGGCATTGTTGGCGGCTTTCATCGGGCACTTTCTAGAGTAATGACCAGTAACACCACATTCATAGCAAGTCACAGTGGACTTGCCTCTTGGGGTATGGTTGGGTATTGGGATGAGCTGCTCCAGTGATGCTATTCTGACGCGGAGGCGAGCAATGAGGTAGTCCTTCTTGGCGTGCTGATGGCGAAGTGCCTTGCGCTCCATTGTAAGGATGTTGATGGTGTCAGTCATGTTGGCGTGCTCAATGTGCATCTGGTTGGCTTGGGCGTGTGGTTAGTTTCGGGTAGGAGGGGCCATCTGAACAATAAGGTAGATCATAAGATAAGAGGGGAATTTCTATGGTTTGTTTGAGATAAAATTCGAAAAGTTCCAAACTCGAGTAGTGTTGAGGGGGTACAACCAACAACACTTTTTCATTCATACCAAACATCATACATTACAAAGCTAACACACCGTTGGTTTTAAGAACCATTCATCGCTCTACGATACAAGGGGCGAATACAAAGGACCGATACATCTCATACTCGCAAGTGCTCATAAGGGGATGGAAGCTATTCATCGATGCGGAGCGGGAAGGTGGTGTCCATCCCGGCAGGCAGGTGTTGGTGGAAGTCCAGGTCTCCCTCGTCTTCCTCCTCGTAGTTATCTTCGTTGCTGACGTAGGAGTAGCCATCCCCCTGGATGTTCTCCCCTTCTCCTTCTCCTTCGAGGATCTGGTGCTGCTCCGCCTGAGTGGCGATGGTCTCCTTCAGGACGGCGATCTTGGCCTTCAGGCGGTGAATGGTAGAGTCCCTCTTCACGACCGTCTGGCGGAGAGTTCTACGTTCCTTTGCGATGACCTTGATGGTCTCGGCATACTTGTTCAGCTGGTCCTGGGTGTGGGTGTCGGTGGAGCGGGAGTTGTCCAACTCAGCACGAGTTTCGAACAGCATGAAGTCCATGTGATCCACGTGGTGCCCGAGCACCGGGTGGAACGGCAGGTTGAGGGGCAGCCCGAGGGAGGAGTGCCTTGCAAAGTGCTCAAAGCGTTCTCCTTCAATTGCCACCGAGTTTTGCCCGCACAGACGGGCGAGAGCCTCCTGTAGAGCGCGGGCGAGTCCATCCACCCAGGTGTTCTCTCGGAGAGAGAACTGAATCTGGCGGAACATGGGGGACTCCGGCTTCCCCGGGAGACTAGCCATGATGAGCCATTGGAGTTGGCCTCCGGGCTGATCAGAGATCTGGCCTCCGTAGAACACGGGAGGCGAGCGTCCGAGGAACTGGGAGAGGGCCATCAGATCCCTCTCGAAGATCAGATCCCCACCGTTCGCCAGTTCGTACACTTGAGTCTGGATGAAGGGCTCCGTGGGGATGATAGGATCCATCTGTAGAGGGATGGATGAGCAAGTTAGAGATGTGCAAGTGTTCAAAATTTTAAGCAACTTATAAATAAGAACATGAATTTGGCTAGTTTAAAAAGGATCAAAGGTAAGGGTATGATTGTATTTTTCATAACTATTCAATTCATCATTTTGGAAACTAAGTTTATCGAACGTCCATTCTAACTAGGGTCTCCTAAGGTCAAACAATGGCTCTGATACCAACTTATCAACACCCGGATTTTTAAGTCCAGATGCCTATTATGCCGTACATCGCAATCCCAGGAATATTGTTGTTGCGAGACATAATAGTTGAATATCATAAAGTCATCATTTATTACAACACATAATCGTCTTACAAGGGTAGATCACATGATCCAATATTACAATAGTAGTTGACCTATTGATCAACGAACATCACAAATAGCGGAAACGAAGTAGTAGTGGCTATCTAATCCACAGGCCAACGCTTGACGTCAGGAGTAGTCCTAGTTGTCGTAGACGTCCTGCTGTCCATCTTCCTTGTACTGCAGTTCTCCTTCAAAGTCTGGCCATTTGAATAGCCAGGGACAAAGCCATGAGTACTTTTAAAGTACTCGCAAACTAGTACTAGTGTAAGCACTATCAATTTCAGTAAAGGGATACTAAGCTCTAGGTTTATTTGCATAAAGCCAAGTTTATTTCATAAAACATTTAGTAAAGATGCTTGAATCACTAGACTAACTCAAGTGGGAACATTAGTGTCATTCCCACAACTCGGTTGTGTTGTAATCCCAATTCACCATTCACCTTTCCAAATTTAAAACACAAGTCACATGTCACATTTTTGAAAATGGTCTGATGACGGAACAGTATGGCCTTTCCAACCGTCCTTAACCGTGGACGCGGCTATTCGAATAGGTTTACACTCTGCAGAGGTTGTACACTTGTGCCACAACTTTTGATTTCATCCGTCAGGGGTAACCCTGAATAATCGTAACTCAGTACGCGGATCATCAACCATAACCTTTCACTTATATATACTAGTATGAGCACCTCTCCCCATGAGCTTGGCCTCCCGGTGAAAACCGCAGTCAACCCGGAACTGCACAGGCTTGGGCCGGACATTCACCTCATCTTTAACGTCGTTTCTTTTGTGTTGGGGAGGCAGCTCTTGGCATAACCCCGATGACGCTTGTTTAGAGGGAACCCATACTAAGACACATAAACTTCCAGTTAAGCCCTACCCATAATCAGGTATTGTGGGGGTACTTGTAAATTGGAATGGTATCGCATCCGAACCCAACCATCAGTTTTCGTAAAATTCACCAAGTCATTCACCAGTCATATTCACCTTCAAAAATCTTCCAATAGAAATACTCATCATTCCAAGGTTTTCAAAGTCCTTGGTTTTCACAAGTTCCCATCTCTAGTAGTCAATTTGAGTTTAGCACTAGCAACTACTTATGAGGGATGCTAATTATCTTGGATTGCTCTAGGCTAAGTTTGATACTCTTGTACTACTCCATATCTAAACCAAGTAAATCATGAATCAAAAGTAAACTTTGATAAACAAAATTTAGGAAAGCTTGTAAAATAAAAACTTGGGATAGGAGCATTAAGCCTAAAGTAAAAATAATGGTGCCTTGCTCTTGTAGAGTTTTGCACAAGGGGACCTTGCAAGAGTGTTAGCTTGCAAGAATATTAGCTTGCCTTGGTTGGGGTATGGATCAAAATGTTCCTCCTTCTTCTCCGTCGATGTTCTCGTCGTCCCCTTCGTAGCCTTCGGTACTAGCGTCTATAAACGAATACGAGGATACAATCACCACACAAAACTTGCATGCTAGACTAAACACACCAAAGATTCACACAAGCCTATGCTAGCATCACCTCTTATTAACATGGTGATTTACTTTATTTTATTTTATAGAAAACAATATTTTTCCTCTTATTATAATTATTTATTAGTATAACTCTTTAATGCTTTGGAGGAAGTAGTTTCCTCTCATTATATATTGTTAAGATTTAATTTCCTCAAATACTAAGGTATGAGCACATGTTGACTAAGGTCAACACTTCACACTTATTATTTGAGGAACATGATTTAAATGAGGGAATACACCTCATGCCATTTAATACCAACATAGTAACGATTTAACATCATCAAATAATTCCACATGAGAGTTAATAGATCATGGTCTCTACCTCATGTAGAATTACTTGAGACAAAGGTTTAAATGAGAGGGATACTTCTCATAAGATTTAATAATTAGTTGGAACCATTTAAATGCTACTATGGTAATCATTTAAATTTTTTAAGTGAGCAAAAATGGGACCAAGCAACAAGGGTCATCACATTACTTAATATTACTTGTGAGAAGGATTTAAATGAGGTGCTACACCTCATTGATTTAAATTCCTAAAATTTGATATGTAGGTCTTTAAAGAAATTCATTTCTTTGCATTACCTAATATTAAGATTTAATCTCTCCATATAATAATAAGGTATGAAATATAGGTTGACCCCAAAGTCAACATTTCATATCTATTATAGGTGAGTTCAATTTAATTGAAGTGCTACACTTCACCTAGTCTTAATACTTAACATCTAAATGAATTAAAATCTCTAAGTAATAATTCTCAAGGGTTCATTAGCCTAAGTCATTCCCCCTGGTTATTAGTACTTAGGATCAAAACTTAAATGAGAGGTAAATCTCATGTTAGGGTTGAGTTTGAATTTCAACTTAAAATACTCTAGAAATGACTACATAGCCATTTTATTTGATCTAGTCCATGATCATACAAACAACAGGGCTATGTTATTGCATAATCAATTAGAGGACATCATTTTTGATTTATTAGAATTGGAATTACTTCAAAATCTATTTTGGTTGATTTTTAAATAAAGTTTGAATGTGCAAAATTCTCTGCCTTGTTATTTTTGTCATCTAAATTTTAATACGAATTTGGACATGAGGCCAGTGGCATCATTTAGACAATTTCATGGGCTTTCCAATTATATAAAATTTGTCCAATTTGGTGTAGTAGATTTTAAACTATTCAAATTTGAATTCAGCATCAGCATTGGATTTGAACTAAATGGAAAAGATCATATTTGAATTATTGGGCCACGCGGGAAAACAGAATGGGCCGAAACGAAATTAAACAGAGTAGCGCGGCCCAGCAACACAGCCCGTGTGCGCGGGCCGCCTGACGAGGTGGGGGCCACCCGTCAGTGGTTCATAACCCGCGAAACGGTATGCGTTACGTGATCCGTTAGATCAGAACGCGATCGAACGGCCGTGGAGCCTCGTCGTCTCCGACGAGCTCCCGGCGTGCTGGCGGCGTACCTAGGGGGTCGGAGGGCGCTGTAGGTCGCCGGCGGTCGATGTCGAGGTTCAAGGCGACGTTGGCGAGGGGGAAGAGACTCCTGGTACAGTGGCGGAGCTTGAGGAGGCGTGGATCACCGGCGATGGTCTGCGGGCTCCGGCGGCTCTGAGCTTCCAATTGGGACGGCTCCGGCGAGAGGAGGTGAAATTGGGTGGTCAGGCAGAGTCAGTGGGAGGAGGGGAGGAGATTGGTGTGAAGGGATTGTGCTCTGGGTGCCCCCTATTTATAGATGGCGAGGTGACCGACGGTGCGGTGAGAGGGTGTCCATGGCGCGGCCGCTCCGGTGTGCGAAAGGGCGTGGCGAGGACAGAATCTTGTAGGCGACATCTAGGCGATGCTCAAGGTACAGCTAGAGCGTCCAGGGCGTGATAGAGTGGCTCGGGCGCATGCGAGTTCTGCCACGGCGTGCGCGGTATAATCCCGACGAGGACGACGGTGACAAGGCCGCCGCAGTCGTTCGAGTGTGGCTAGCTGGTAGAGGGCGAGTAGGCGATCCTCGTTTCAGTGATAGGGATGCAGGGGGAGGACGGCGTCGATCAAGTGCTGGGCGTCCTGGCGCGTCCTTGAGTGGCCAGAGCGCGATCACCGCGCGTGCTGGCATGATCTGGCGGGTTTTGGGCGGGCGCGTTCCGGCCAATGCCGTGGCTTGGCGAGGCTGGGCCGTGTACCGCCTGTGTCCTGGTGTTGCAGGGATACTCCAGGACAAGCAGAAGAGGTGAGATGGTGGTCAGGGATGGAGATGCCAAAGGTGGCCGAAAGTGCAATGGCATGTTCAGTTTTAGGGTTTTCTTCTCCCTCTCTCTCACTTTAATCGATCAAGGAGGTACTGGGAGGATGCAGGGGTCCTAGAGCTAGCTAATGATCACGAGTTTAAAGTGGTTTAGTGAAGAACTGATGGATAATAGTGTGTAACACAATTCGGGATTCTTGCCTGCCAAGTATTCGACATAATGCCCGCATGAATATTTTTGTCGAATTTTGGAATTCTTTTTGGTACATCTCAAAGATATAATTAATGTGAGGTATTGGTGGTGGTGGCACTCAATTTGGATTTGATTTGCAAAATTTCAAATTTGAGGGGATCTTCTTCTCTCTCTCGGGTTCCCTCTTTGCCCTCTTATTCTGGTCAACCTAGTCAACTTTAGGGAGGGTGGTCAACATCAAAGTTACTCACCTTGACATGTTCTTGGATGACATGGCTTTGGTTGACAAAGTTTGGTTGAAGAAAATTCAATTGCAGGGGTGTAAAGTAGGGAAGATTTTATAAATGTGTTAAGTGACCATTATCACATGTGTGTGAGTTTTGAATTTTCCTTTGATTGGATTCTTGTTTCTTTGATGCAAATGTGTTTGTTTATCATATATAAGTATTCTACAAGCAAGAGATCAAGCAATGGTGGCCTTGGTTGAAGATTTGCAATTTGGCATAATGTGTGTGTGAGTGAAATTGGGAATTTCCTCACTATGTGATTTCTCTTTATTTGAATTGACTTTGGTTGACTCTAATGTGATTCCTATTGGTTTAGAAACATTTTCAAACCATTGAATCCATTTCAAAAGGTCTTGGTCAAAGATTTGCAAAAATGGCCATAACACATAAGAGGTGATGTGTCAATTTTTATTATTTTTGAAAAGGGTTCACCTTGCTTTACTTGGACATGGGTTAGGGTCAATTTAGGGTTATAATAGGTTGAGAGATGGTTTCCCATCATTTGGTCGAGGTTTTAAGTCATAGGGCAAAAATTGGGTATTATGGCTATGTGTCACATATGCCTCTATGCATATGTTGCATTTCATTTTAAATTTGACTTGACTTGACCCATTTGGTGTTGTTGACTGTTGAAATGGTATATGGAAGTGATCCAACCATTCACCACAAGTCCTAGGGTCAATCTTCTCAAATTCACAAATTTGCATTTTACTCTCATATGCCTCTATGGCATTTTTAGTTTCTTTTAAATTTCTTTGGAAACCCCTTGGAAATGGTTTGAATAGCCTTGGATAAGGTGTGTGAAGGTTTTTCCAATTCTCTAAGCAAAGTAGAAAGCTTAGGGTAAAGTTTTATAAATATAGCCATAGGCACATATGCCTTTTTCTTATTTATGTTCCTTTTATTTTATTTTAACTAGGGTGGTGAAAAGAGGGATGAGGTTTAGGGTTTAGTGTGGTTCACAATGGTTCACCACCATTTAGCATAATTAAAAAGGTAGGGTTCAAGATTTACCTATTAGGGCTATATGCCCCCATATGTCTTCTATTTTATTTTGGGTTTCTCAAAATAGATCCAAATGATTTTTGGGGAAGATTAGGGTTTAAGGTTTTTCTTGTTTGATTTCTTTCTCTTTTATTTTATTTGGTTGGTGATCTTTACTTGATCACTTTAGGGTTTTAGGGTTTAGCACATAAGCATAATAACACTCATCATGGCAAAACACAAGATTTAAACAAGATCTATATGTATCAATCTGATTTTAATAAAAGTTTTTGTTGGTTCCAAAATTTGGAACTAGTGAAATTCATTTGTTTTGTTTTGAAGTTCTTGGGATGTTACACCAAGTTAAATGAGGCGCTGGAAGATGCCGGCAACGCCAACGTGGTGTTGCAGGCTGAGCTGGAAGAGGCCGCCAAGGCGCGGAAAGCAGCCGAGGATAAGGCCGCGCGGCTGGATGCGGAACAGAAGGAATACGACCTTCTCGTTACGCAGACTGACGCGCTTGCCCTCCGTAAGTTTCTCTTTTTTCCTTTCCGGTTCCTGCTTATAAGCTTATTTGTTCCGGTAGCATGTACTTAGCTTCTTTTCTTTGTCTTGCAGGGCTCTTCCCGGACTCCCAGGCGCATGCCGCGAAGAAGGTTGGAGAGCGCCGGGTTGGCTAGGAATATAAGAACTTGGCTGCGCCATGGGACCCCTATGACCATCTAGTTGCGCTCAACGCACGGGTCTCCCACATGCGCTGCGTGGATCGGAACCTTTCCGACGTTCCGCAGGTGGCCGCCCAGCTCTACAGGACTCTCTGGCCCGGAGAAGAAGTGCCAGACAGCTTCTCCCTCATCCTCGATCGCCTGAAGGGTGCCGGCCGAAGGATCCGGGAGTGGCAGTGCTCTGCTGCCCGTGCCGGAGCAGACTCAGCGCTTCGCGTTGCCTGCTCCTGGTACCCGGAGCTGGACCTGGACACCCTCACCAGCGTGCGCGAAGAGGCTCCAACCGCCTTGGACCCGGTCCTCACCGCTAAGCGGCAGGATCGCGCGTACCACATCGCGGAGTTCGCTGAGGTGCACACCTTCATCCCCCCTCCTCCAGACGTCAAGGATTATCGGAGCGACGAGGAGGAAGATGAAGACGCTGATGAGGCCGGAGCCGGTGACACACCTCCAGTGGGTCCTGACGCCCAAGACGCTCCTCCTGAAGCCCCTGTTGCTTGAACTTTGTCTGAATGTTGCTTGTGATATGCTTATCCTGTTGCACTTGGAAACATTGCCCGTTAAATTCTACCCCGGTATGCCGGGGTTCATGATGTAAGATAATACTTAACCTCTCTTTTGGTTGTGGTATAACAGCTTATGCCGGTACACTATACCGGTAGTTAATTAAGTTGTGTTTGCCTTAGCATATTTGCTTGTTGATTTGCTTTTTCTTGCACTGCAATGATTCTGAAATTGTTTCCGCATCCAATTTGATGCATACTTGGCTCTTTTGCTTTGGCTCTGCCTACCTTCTCTGGGCATTTTTGGCGTATGAGCACAAAGTTCTTTTACCAAGCAAGCACTTTCTTGAATTTAGAAATAACTCGAAATTTTTGCAAAAAACCGGTATAACCAGGGTTAGTTAAATTTCCGGATTGTTCTTTCCTGCTCTCCCTCTTCGCAGTTCATGTGCTTATCCCCTACCGGTTTATCTTGCTTGCCATGATGCCGAGTTACGAACAACAGCAAAGTCGAAGACTCCGGTAGGGTCTAGCACACTACTAAACTGGAAAGAAAAAACGTTCAATAAGCAACCGGTAAACTGAAAAAATAAACATGTTTCATGCAACCTTAGTAGGGGTAGTCCCCGAGACTCATTCGAGGTTCCGACATCTTTTATTCATAGCAAATAAGGTACAAAAAAGGAACTTCTTACACCACAACTTCAAGAGTAGAAAGGACGCAACAGAGCTACATTCCACGGACGCTTAGTCTCCTCTCCGGACCTGTCCGCCTTTCCTTTCTTCCATTCCTGTGCATCAATTAGGTAATAGGCATCCTTGTGGAGAGCCTTGCTAACAATGAAAGGTCCTTCCCATGGGGGGGGGGGGGAAAGCTTGTGCCGGCCTTCAGTGCGCTGCACTAGGCGTAACACGAGGTCCCCTTCCCGGAATACCCTCGGGTTAACCTTCCGGCTGTGATAGCGTCTGAGGTTTTGCTGGTAAATGGCTGTTCTTGCCAAAGCTAACTCTCTTCCTTCTTCTAGCAAGTCCACATCGTTTTCTCGGGCCTCCTTTACCTCTTCTTCGGTATAGAGTTGCACCCTTGGTGAATCATGGAGAATGTCGGTTGGTATGACCGCTTCTGCTCCATAAACCATGAAGAATGGAGTGTATCCGGTAGACCGGTTTGGAGTTGTTCTTATACTCCACAGTACGGATGGTAGCTCATCGAGCCAACACCCCGGCGATTTTTCCACCGCATCAATGAGTCTTGGTTTGATACCGGAAAGTATCAAAGCGTTTGTTCTTTCAACTTGGCCATTGCCTTGTGGGTGTGCCACTGAGCACAAATCCAGCCGGATATTGTTGTCTTCACAAAATCTTTTGAACTCACCTTGAGCAAAGTTTGTGCCATTGTCAGTGATAATGCTATGCGGGTAGCCATACCGCAAAATTACATCTTTTAAGAACTTCACCGCTGTTCGCCCATCACATTTTGCGATGGGTTTCACTTCTAGCCACTTGGTGAATTTATCCACCATGACCAAGATATGGGTCATGTTTCCCCTTGCTGTTTTGAATGGGCCAACCATGTCTAGGCAACAAACAGCAAACGGCCAAGTTAGCGGTATGGTCTTTAAACCGGATGCTGGGGTATGGTTTTGCTTGGCGTACCTCTGGCACCCATTACATTTTCTTACCAGATCCTCCGCATTTTCCAAAGCCATTGGCCAATAGAACCCATGCCGGAACACTTTTGCCACTAGTGCCCTCGACGAAGCGTGATGCCCACATTCTCCTCGGTGAATTTCCTCGAGCATTTCTTTTCCCTCTTCCGGTTCCACACACCTTTGGAGGACACCGGTAACACTTCTCTTGTACACCTCGCCATTGATGATGGTGTAAGCTTTGGACCTCCTCTGGATCCTTCTAGCCTCATTTTCGTCAACCGGCAAGGTGCCGTTGATCAGGAATTCCTTAATAGGTTTAACCCATGATGGTGCCTCCCGAACCAGGAACACCGGTACGTCTATGTCCATGCTATCCACCAGCATTGCTTCTTCCGGTACAGGCACAGCAGTCCCTGAGCTTACCGGAGCAGTCCCCGAGCTTACCGGGACAGCCCCCGGGTTTCCTTCGTCGATATCCATTGGTACAACATGTGACTCCGGTACAAAAATTGACTCCGACTCCGGACTCGGTTTGATCGATGGTACTCTTAAGTGAGCTAAGGCTATTCCGGGAGGAATTTCTTGCCTGGACGAGCCCAGCTTGGACAAAGCATCCGCGGCTTCATTCTCTGCGCGTGGCACATGGTTAAACTCACACCCTTCGAAGAATCCGGCAATCTTTTGCACGTGAAACCGGTACGAGGCCATGTTGGCATCTTTTGCGTCCCAATCCCTGGAACACTGTTGTACCACAAGATCTGAATCTCCGTAGCAAATGATCCGGTGTGCACCGATTTCTTTTGCGACCTTAAGCCCATGGATCAAAGCCTCGTATTCAGCGACATTGTTTGATGCCCTGAAATGCACTTGTAAAACATACCGAAGATGATCTCCCTTTCGTGAGGTGAGCACCACACCGGCACCTAGACCCTCTTTGAGTTTAGATCCGTCAAAGTGCATCTTCCAGTATTCTATCTTGTGTTCCTGCGGCTTGTATTGCATTTCCGCCCAATCAACCAAGAAATCAGCTAAAGCTTGTGATTTTATGGCATCCCTTCTTTCATACACCGGTACATATGGTGATATTTGAATCGCCCATTTTGCGATCCTACCGCTAGCATCTTTGTTGCACATGATATTGGAGATGGGTGCCTCACTCACCACCTTCATGGGGTGCTCCTCAAAGTAGTGCTTAAGCTTCGTGGCGGCCATGAACACGCCATAAGTCATTTTCTGGAAGTGCGGGTAGTTTTGCTTTGAGAGGGAGAGCACCTCGCTCAAGTAGTATACCGGCCTCTGTACGGTTTTTCCTTCCTCTTCTCTTTCTACTACCACAACCACACTCACAACCCGGTTAGTTGCTGCTACATATAACAACATGGGCTCTCTCTCCAGCGGCGAAGCCAGTATTGGTGCCGTGGCTAGCATCGTTTTCAGCTCTTTAAACGCCACGTCTGCCTGAGGGGTCCAGACGAACGTATCGGATTTTTTCATCAAAGCGTAGAGCGGCAAGGCCTTTTCTCCTAGCCTGCTTATGAATCGGCTTAGCGATGCCAATCTTCCGGTAAACTTTTGCACAGAACAGTCATTCTTTCTATTGCCCGGATTTTTACCGGATTTACTTCAATGCCCCAGCTTGACACGACAAAACCGAGCAGCTTACCGGCAGGGACACCGAAGGTGCATTTTGCCGGATTGAGTTTCATCCGGAATCGTCTTAGGTTATCAAATGTTTGCCGGATGTCATCGATTAAGGTGTTTTTTACCTTAGTTTTTATCACAATGTCGTCCACATAGACTTGCACATTCTTTCCAATTTGATCGAATAAGCATTTTTGCATACAGCGCTGGTACGTTGCACCAGCGTTGCGCAAACCAAAAGGCATAGTGACATAGCAATAAGCCCCGTGCGGGGTAATGAACGCAGTTTTTATTTGATCTTCCTTTTTCAAGGGGATTTGGTGGAAACCGGAATACGCATCCAGAAAAGACAACAACTCACACCCAGCAGTTGAATCAATCACTTGATCGATCCGTGGCAGAGGGAAAGGATCTCTTGGGCAAGCCTTGTTGAGGTTGGTGTAGTCGATGCACATGCGCCACACCTTCGGAGCTTTTGCTTCCAGGTTCTCATCTTTTTTCTTTTCGACCATTACCGGATTGGCTAGCCACTCAGTGTGCGTGACTTCCACAATGAATCCGGCAACCAGCAGTTTTGTCACTTCCTCTCCGATAATCTTCCTCCTATCTTCAGCGAACCGGTGCAAAGGCTGTCGCACCGGCTTGGCATCTTTCCGGACGTTTAGAGAGTGCTCAGCCAGCTCCCTCGGAACACCCACCAAGTCATCTGTGGACCAGGCAAAGATATTCTGATTCTCACGGAGGAAGCTGACGAGCGCGCTTTCCTATGCTTGATCGAGGCCGGCACCGATACGAACGGTGCGCTCTGGGTAAGCCGGATCCAGCACAATGTCCTTTGTTTCATTTGTTGGGTTGAATGCCGGTGAGCCTAAGTCTCCACTCATTGGCGCTAAACTCAACTGTGAGGGCTGAGCCAGCGCAACCGCAGTTTGCATCCTTCTCTTTTCCTCTGCGATCACCAGCGATTCCGCTAGGTTTGATCCGGCCGACGCTGTTTCTAGTGAGACTTTATAGTTTCCCACCACAGTTAAGGGTCCACGAGGTGCCGGCATCTTCATCTTGAGGTAAGCTGTATGAGTCGTAGCCATGAAAGCTGCCAATGCCGGTCTTCCCAGCAACGCATGGTAGGGGCTGTCTAGGTCCACCACCTCAAACTCAATATTTTCAACCCGACAATTGTCACGCCCTCCAAACGATACATCCACCCGAACTTTTCCTACCGGCGCGCAAGACAGACCCGGAACGATTCCGTGGAATGTTGTACGAGTTGGCTGAAGCATGTTTTCTCTTATGCCCAGCGTATGCATGGTGTGCCGGTACATTATGTTTATGCTGCTCCCATTGTCTATCAGCACCTTGCTGAACTTAACACGAGTCGTTGGCCCTTTCATGATTGGGTCCACCACGAGGGCGTAACCTCCCGGGTTCGGCATGATTTTTGGGTGATCTTTGAACGACCAGGTGATTTCCTGATCTGACCACAGCATGTACTTTGGTATTGCCGGCATCACCGCGTTCACTTCCATGGAACGGCGACGTAGGCTTTGCTTGTCTGTCGGCTCAGTGAAGAACACGACGCAGCACACATCTGGATCCTCATAAACATTCCGGCCCAAAGGTGCTGGTGGAGGTGGTTGGCCATAGCCTTCTCCCACCTGATTGACTTGCTGGTACTGATGCCTGTTTGGCTGAGGCTGTACCGGTAAGGCATTTGGTCCCGTAAGTGGTGGTGGTGGCGGTAGCTGTTGCTGGCGCAGCATATCCTGTGACGGCGGCAACATTGTGGTGCACCCTTGTGCTTGCGCGTCCTTTACTGCTCCCTTTTGCATCAAGTACTTGGTCCAAGAACAATCCTTTGTCAGGTGGTTTGATGGGTGAGCCGGGTTTGGCGTGTGCCACCGGCAAGGTTGATCCATGGCGGCTTCCATGGTGTATTTCACGGGTTCTTGCCAATTCTTTTTCTGGCCCCAGGGTTTCTTTTCGACCCATTGCTTCTTAGGACCCGCCCATGGCTGCGGTCCGGTTTTCTGCCTCTGGCTGCCGCTGGCATCAGAGTTTTCTTGCACAGCAGCAACTTGCTGCGGAGCGTACCTTCGATCCGGGAAATCTTCCCTTCTTTTGTTGCTCCGGTTGTCCCGGTATTGTTCCTGGTGCTGCTGAGGCGGGTTTATCTATTCCGGCTCAGCTTGCACTGCCGGTTGCATTGGGTCTCCCAACACATAGTTATCCGCCACACGTATCATTTCCGCCAAAGTTGTTGGCATGTTTCACTGCAGCTTTTGCCACAAAGGCGAACCTCGCCGGCATCCCTGGCTAAACCAAGCAATGGCTTGTGCTTCTATCACTCCTTCACAAGAGTTTCTAATGGAGTTCCATCGGGTCAGGTAATCCCGGTCTGTTTCCTGCGGGCGTTGTACGCACAAAGCGAGCTGCTGAGGCCTGTTGGGCCTTCGGTAGGTGCTACTGAAGTTACTGACAAAGGCTTCCTCAAAGTCCAGCCAGCCATTTATGCTTCCAGCCGGCAAGTTGTTCAACCAGATTCTTGCCGGTCCCACTAAAAATGTGGGCACAATTCTCACGGCCCAACGCCGGTTTCCTCCTCCGGCTACACATCCTCCGCCGCCAGTGACGTATACCGCGGTCACGTAATCCGCGAGCCAATCTTCCGGCTTTGTGGTGCCATCGTATGTTTTGGTGTCACGGGGCAACTGGAAGTTGCGAACCGGTGGTGGTTCTTTCATGATCCTTGGGCCAAAACACTTTGGACCCGGAGGACCTTCTGCCTCTATCATCTCAGACAGGTACACTCTATCCAGACGGTGCCTCGCATCCCATTCTGGCAGGTGTCTTTCTCCCACGCGCTCTCCCAAAGGATTTTGGTAAGCGGTGAATCTTGTCGAGTCAGCTTCATCGTAGCGTTCCGGTGCCGCGGCCTTTGCCTGCCGGTACCTTGGCGGAGGCATTTCCTCCTCATCATACGCTGCCCTTGCAGCCGGATAGTTTTGCCCGGTTTCATATCTACCGGCATGATTGTTTCCGGCATAGCCTCCTTTGGCGTAGCCTTGATCTGCCCCTCGGCTTTTTCTACCGGCATCGTGTTGCCCAGCCTGCTGTTTTCCAGCAAGAACCGGATCGTACACAGTCATCTGCTGTGCGTTCATTTCTTTTTCTCTCCTTCTGTCCGGATGGGGGGATGAAGCCTGCCCATGGGACTTGCTTCCGGCGTTCCTTGTCGAACGCGTAGATTTTGAGGCCGCAGCCTTGTTCAGCTTAGCCAGCTGCTCAGCATTCTGCTGCTCGATAGTTTCCAGCAGCTCTCTAACACGCTCTTGCTGCTTTGCCAAAGCATCTCCGGAAAGCGACTCACACAGCTCTACTGCGGCTTTAGCAGCTTTTATAGTTTTATCCGGGCTACTGTACTTAGGCTTTTCCACAATGCTCACAGATGCAGAGGTACTTTTGCCGCCAAGAACTTCCTTATGCAGATCCTGATCTAGATTGCGAGCTTTAAGCCGGTTCTCCGGTATCCTAGCAGCATGAGCGCTAACAGAAGCAAAGCCATGGGCAGCGTTGTACTCACGTAAGGTTAGGTTCAGCTCGCGCTGCGCCCGGACGATGTCGGCGCCGTTCGCGAGCAGCTTCTGGCGTTGCGCCTCCAGCTCCGCTTGAGCCGCTGCCGGGTCGATGTTCTGCGCGATGGGCGTTGCCAGCACGTTCATCGCCGCTTGGAGTGGTGTTGCCGGTGGTGCGGATGACGCTCCCGCAGCGCCAGCGTCACGCTCCAGCGGTGGCTTGGCCGCACGGGTCGAAGCCGCACGACCAGCACCTTCATCCACAGCTTCTTTTCCTGCACCAACCACACCAGTCATCATTACCTCGATGCTGCCGGCGGCGCGGCCAGCACAGAGCCACCTTGGCGGATCCGGTGCCACCAGCACCGGTGAGAGGCGCTGGCGCACAGGGACGGTGCCGAAGTAGACGCGGTGGCTGCCGAACTCGATGATGCGGCCGTTCTTGGGGAAGATGCCGCCGTTGGCGAAGCAGCCCGCGTTGTCGTTGATGAAGTCCATGGAGTAGATGCTCTGGACTAGCGCAGACACTGTCCGCTCGCCGGCGACCTCGAGGATGCCCGCCCGAATATGAACTCCTGCAAGCGCCACTTCATGCCCCACGGTGGGCGCCAACTGTCGTCGTGGTGAACAGACAGATGCCATAGGATGGCTTAAGTTGGGGCCGAATGGACGCTAGAGGATTCGGGGGAGGGTTTGTGATTAGATGGGATGAACTTCCGGATGGTTTCCTCAAGAACTTAGCCAAGGCTAGAGGTTGAAGAAGAAAGACACAAGGAAGAACTCGCTCTAGATCATCTTCTCTATTGATCTCCACAGGTTACATGTTTGTGCATACAGGATCTCTCTCTCTCTGTATGTTCCGCGCCCGTGAAGGAGGCTGCCCCCTCTCCTTATATAGGGGAGAGGGTGGCTTACAGGGGAAGAAACCCTAATGGCATCTTTGACTAGACAAACTACTTTACAAAGTTACTTTAATCATAGATGATGCCGGGGTCTTCTTTAAATAGAGAGGCTGACGTCTTCCGGCTTCTTTCGTCGTCATCCTCTTCTTTATCGTCGGACCTTCGTTTAAAGCTACTTTGCTTAGCTCATCTTTGTCCTCTAGCTCTGGAGAGAATCTTTGACCAGTCCTGCCGACACGCTCTTCCTTCCGGCATCCCGGTGTCTTCTTTACCCGGTTCCGGTATACCCCTCTTGGGGATACCGGCATAGCTTTACTTAGCCAAACTCCTATCTTGTGCTCCGGTATGAACATTAAACCGGTATCCTGATGGCCTAAACCATCCGGTTTGGCATGCCTTTGGCATACCGGGGGTCATCCCCCCAACACTTCGACATCATCTATCTTCCTCTTGTTCCTAGGAGAAACGGTGAGAGGAGAAGAGATGGATCGACCAGAGTCAGAATGGTCTAACTCAGTTTCTTTTTTGGAGGACGCCGCGGATCTTCGAGATCCTGCGGCTTCACTCTCAGGACGAGAAGTTTCCTGCGAGTCGTCGGTGACAACGGCTCGCTCTTTTACTTCTCCACCTTCAGGAAGAGGGGGAGAGAAATTAAAATTTGGTGGTCCTGTCGAACGCAAGAGCAAGTATAAGGAAAATGCACAAGAAAAAATGTAGCAGTCAAAAAAATAGAAGAACAACTCGGAGAAATTCTACTTACTTTGGGAAGAGCGTGGTTGCCACTGAATGGCACCACACGACAAGAAGGAACTTCGTTGTTTTTGCTCAACGAAGTAAAGCGGCAAACAAGTTTTTCCAAGACCTTCAGAGGAAGATCGGCGGAAACCCTGTCATAATCTTTGGGACCCAAATACATCCACATGGGGTTTTTTCGGGCCTGAAGAGGTTGAATGCGAATGCGAAGGAAATGGGCGATGATATGGGCACCTGATAATTCTGCTCCATTGGTGTTCTGGAGCTCGTGGATGCGAGTGATGAGGGATTCTGTGGCCGCCTTTTTTTCGGTAGTTGCTTCAGCATCCCAAGATCGACGCCTCTGAATTTCTTCGTCAGCAGAAAAGGGAGCAATGCCGTATTCTTGGCCGACAAAAGACTTGTCCTCAATATAGAGACACTTCCTGCGCCAGCCTTGGACAGAGTCGGCGAATTTGACATCAAAATAGTCGACATCTGGGCGAACGCATATGACAATGCCACCTATGTTGTAGGCGACATTTTTTGAGTTGTTGCGCCGGAGGTAAAAAAATACGTTTCCAAAGACCCGAATGGGGATGAATTCCAAGGAAACATTCACAGAGAGTGATAAAGATGGAGATGTGCAAAATGGAATTGGGGGTCAGCTGGTGAAGCTGAATCCTGTAAATGAAGAGCAAACCACAGAGAAATTCATGGAGAGGAATAGATAGGCCACGGAAGAGGAAATCAACAAAGGTTACCCGGAAGTTGATGGGGGGGGGAGTGCTCTCATCACCTGGGAAGATGATGGAGTCCTTGGAGAAGAGGCCGAGCTTCTTCAGCATCGTCTGGTCCTGGAGCGTATTCTTCGAGCGCTCCCATCCAGAGATCTTGGCCTGCTCCATGGGTGCGTCGGTGTCGGGAGTGCGGGATGTGCAGCGCTTGGTGCGAGCCATGCAGTGGGCAACAGGAGGAAGAGTAAGTAGTGCAAGAGCAACTGCGCGCGGAGCTTCAAGCAGTGGCAATGGCGAAAAGAGAGAGGAATAAGATGTGCGTCGTGGCGAAGGGGGTTACTGAGGATGACGGGGTAAATTTATACCAAGGAGCTGACCCGCCGCGCCGTTGGATGAAAAGATGAAGGGCTCTTAGCTTTACACGTGTTCCAAAGGGTAAACTGGTCTTTTCACTTCAAAATTACTGGTTGGAGTTACTGCGCGCGTGCCAGAAACTACGGAGGACGTGTCCCCCCACTTGCGCGACGTGTCAACGGTGCAGGATCTTGGACCACGGAGCAGCGAAGTGACAGGAGTCGCGCCTTTCCAAAGCAAGGGTCGTGGCCATCGTCAGCAATGACATCGTCAGACAAGAAATATCGAGTGCTTTTATCAAAATATAGACATAAAAGTGTCGATTATCCCAATAAAGAAACTTCGGGAGCCTATGTTCAAATACAAGTATTTATTCATATGCTCGGGGGCTATTCTTCTCAGAAGTATCGATATCATTTTTGATAAGAGAATATTGCGGATAGCAAAATATGAAATTGTTCGAGAATACTAAAAGTTGAACCTAAAGCCAAGTATAAATACTCGACTGTAGCCTCGAGGGCTACTCCCATCAGGAGCGATGGTCGTGCACCCGATAAAATAAAGAGAGTAAGTAGCAGTCATGATTTCAAAATACAGAGTGAATGAACAATGCAAGTTGAGCCTACAGCCAAGTATATATACTCGACTGTAGCCTCGGGGGCTACTCCCATCGGGAGCGCTGGTCGCGCACCCGATAAAATATACGGAGGAAAAGAGTGCCAAGACAAAATATAAGGCGAATAATTTTTGCCGTACATCTTCGAGTTACATATAACTCATCATGTACTCCCATCGGGAGAACAACATATTATCATTGAATGACTTGAGGAAATGGGTAACTCCAACAGCCGATAAAGGTACTCGACAATATATTCCCAGAGCGCGTCCGCCGCGGTAAAATCTCTGGATGCCGTAATATTTTACGAAGGTAAGTCCCCAGGTTCTGTCCTGTGTGGCGTGGTATCGCACCCGAATGCGCTCTGCAACTTTTTTCCGTGTCAACAGACGTGAAGAAAAATTCCTAGCGGACGCGCTATGGATCTTATATAAGCGACTGGAATTCGATTCATGAGTAAGTCCTGAAGCGGCACATGTCGAATTACGCCAGTATTTCAGGATCATGTCTAGGGACTTGACTTTGAAGTAGATTTTTACGGGTTTGCCACGAGAGCAGTTAACTGGTACCTGATCCGTCAGATGAACCAGCCCCATTTACCATTATCCCTGTACAAAATATGTATGTCCCGAATAAATTGCCGTGACAATCCGAAGAATTTATCGATTAGTTGTATAGTGGAGATTTTACTCGACTCTGCGATTCAAGAAAAATCTCGGGGGCTACTGACATAGGC
This sequence comes from Lolium perenne, assembly GCF_019359855.2. Taxonomy (NCBI): domain Eukaryota; kingdom Viridiplantae; phylum Streptophyta; class Magnoliopsida; order Poales; family Poaceae; genus Lolium; species Lolium perenne. The sequence goes on from NC_067248.2 coordinate 157,108,165, forward strand.
ATCCCGAATGGGCTTGCCGAAGAAGGTACCCGGGGTTTACTGAAAGATCCACGACCCGAAGATTATAAAGCCCAGAAGCCCAATAAATCATCGATATGGAAGATGGAGATAGATTAGGAAATAGAGAGATTTGTAATTGTACGAGACGAACTCAGAGAGTCTCTCGCTGTTTGTAACTTGTACGGCACGAAACCCTCGGCTCTGCCTCCTATATAAGGGGGAGTCGAGGGAGAAAGAAATGATCGATTCATTGTCAACATAACCCTAGTTTTTAGCAGTCGAGCACCTTTTCGGCTGAAACCTTCGAGATCTACTTGCCATCTACTTTCCGTAAAACCCTAGTCTACAACTTGTAGGCATTGAAAAGTTAATACCTTGTCACCTGGCGTCTCGACCACCCGTCCTGCTCACCATGGACGTGACAGAGGGTGCCACAGTTGAGCTTGGAGATAACGAATTTGATGGGGCGAACTTCAGCCGGATTCGACGAAGATGAAGACGCACACGTTGATGTAGGGCTTCTGCGGAAGATTCGTTAGTCCAGGATAATTAGGGCAACGAGGTGGAGCTTCTTCCCCGCTTGGTGAGAGGCGTCGGAGCTCTGGTATGAACCAGTCGAAGCTCAGGAGCCACCGGAGATAGGAAGGGACGCTGAGTCCTATTTTTTGTTGTTTTGTTAAAAAAAGTTGTTTTGACTTTTCTAGTAGGACTGACAGGTGGGCCTAAGTCCACCTCGGCAAATTGGCTATGCCAACTAGGTCCCACATGTGATAAACGGTGTCAATTTGTGCTGAATTAACAATTATCGTTTTTCGCGAGAACCTCTACAAAATGTGGTGGATTTTTGCTCCCAAAACATAAAACGACACCAAAGTTGACATTTAGCACGAAAAGTGGCAGTTTTATGCTATCAACTCGTTTAAAAATGTGATTCAAGTGCGAAAACTTCTGCTTTGTGATATGTATCCATCACAAACTTTGTAAACATATGTGCGGTAAAAAAACTTTTTTGAACAAGATTAGGGCCTAGAAGGCCCCAGAGATTCCATTAGATCACACGTGGCGGGTACAATTTACAAGGAGGTCCTATGGCATCTTTAGCATAGAGAAACAAGAACTTGAAGAAAGGCCCTCCAGATTTTACAACTAGCACCCTGAGACAGAAAATAAGAAAGCAATCGGGTCCCTGGATGCCTCCGCCACCATTCGCCGGCGACATCGAGACGTTGCCGTCGAGATGCGACGTCAAGTTGCTCAACAACGTTCTTCCGGCGAAGCTGCTGATCCGCTGGCCGCTCCTCCTCCGGGGACGAACCACTTGTTGGTGGAGCAGCGTCGAGTTCCGACGAACAGAGCACAGAAGGGCCTCCGTATTGGAGGTAGCAGATGGGCCGCCTTGCCGGCCAAGGATCACGGCGTCGCTGGAAGACGCCGCGTGTGTCGCTCGATGGAGTGCTGGAACAACATCTCCGTAGCACCCTGTAGGCAGAAATCGACGAGCAGGGTTCGCCAGTGCATCGCCGCCTCTCCTCTTCTGGCCACCATGGCAAGGAAGAAGGATATGCAGACGAGCAACCGCCAACCACACGCCGCGTCGACGAAGAAGACAGGATCCTCCGCCTCGATCCAAAAACAGCACGCCACGCCTCCGCTCCTCCTCGCCACCAAGGCCGGCCAGGAGCGATGCAGTAGCATACCTTGCAGATCCGAGAAGAATCCCCACCTCGCCTCCATGGCCGGCCTGGAGATCTCCATCTTGACTGCAGATGAGGGATGGATAAGAGCCTGCCGCCGCAGACTTATTGAAGGAGACGGCGCTGCTTGCCGCCGCATCTCCCTCCAACCACCGGCGCAGAGAGGGCACCACCAGCAGCAACCCTAACTTGGCCGGGATCCAGCGGCGAGGACCCAGGCCACCGCCTCCTCTATGGGGCATCCGCCCAAAACGGTGGCAAACTGCCACAAACACTACAAAACCTACAGATCTACACCTAAAACTATTCTGACGCTTCACCTAACTTTGCAAACCACTACAGGAATGGGAGTATACGCCGAGGGCCGTGGGCGTACGGCCTCGCCGGAGCAGCTCCGAAACGCAACCATCAGCGTAGGCGGGCCGTCAGTGTAGAGGAGGCTACGCCGAGGGCTGCCGTCGGTGCAACGACCTCTGCCGAGGGAAGTGGACGCCGACGAGCTACGCCGAGGGCTGCCATCGGCGTAGCCTACGTCGAGGGCCAGGCATGGCTACGCCGAGGGCAGCCGGCCGTCGGCATACGGGACGATTCCTATAGTGAACATAGGAAACCATTCGTGATATGCACATTTCAGTAACATGTTACATTGAGAACGCCGTCTGAAATGGGCACTTTTTGTGATTGCACCTATAGCAGTAGATTACACTTTCGCCAGTTTGCAGCTCTATTTGAGAGACACTTGTGAATTACAATTTCATTCTGCACCCAACACCAAAGTTACACAGTAACACACAATTCTGTTTATGTCTCCGTCTGTTCCAACTCAATTGACGCAAGACTGCGTCAACCAATTTGGGCCGGAGGGAGTACATTCGTTGGTGTGATCTTTCCTCGGTGCTCAGCTAAAAAAATTCTCAAAGTGGGCATGCTTATTCAAAAGGAGTAAAGTAATATTTGGCATTACATATACTAGTATTACAGGTCGAAATTTCCATGGCAAGCAATCGGTGTGATAACAAGTTGAGCTAATGATCAATTAAGCATTTGCTTCTTCCGTTGATAGCTTGGCGTATCCAGTAGCCCCCAGCTGGTTGTCGACGCTCTCCCTGCGCTCGTAGTAGAACGCGGCCATGGCGCAGATGGTGAACAACTGCGCGAGCGCCAGCAGAACCGCGTACACAATACCCAGGAGCAACCCAAGCGCCACGCTGTTAACCGCGCACGTCGTTGCGAGCGTGCGCACCGGCGATACGGCGGCGGCCAGGACGGCGGTGACGGCCACGTACAGGACGACCTGCCTCTTCTTCCCCTTGACCAGCCTCCACGCCTTGCCTAACGCAGCTGCGCCGTAGCAGCCGGGCTCGGCCACCGCCACGACGACGCTGAAGGAGCAGATGAAGGAGAAGTACACGAGGCAGACGGAGGCGGCGATGACGAGCAGCGAGGCCACGAGCAAAGTCACGAAGTACTGCTTCACCGCGAGAAAGCTAACAAGTCCTACCATGGCCACCAGAAGCGCGACGTAGACGATCTCCAGGACGTAGATGAAGGCGAGCGTGAGCAGTGGCCCCTTGATCTGCGGCTTGGCTTTGCCCAGGAGCGCGCCAAACGTAGTAGCGGGCTGCTCGCCGGAGTACGTCGAGACGGCGGCGAAGAGGACGACGATCCGGACGGCGGCGCTGACCACGAGGGCGAGCAGGAGGTACCCCGCGCCGACGAGCAGGAGCTCCCTGGCGTCATTCCGGATCTCCTGCACCAGTTTGGCGTACTCCAGGCTTCCGGGCTCGGTGGTGTTTAGCGCCTTGATGTCGATCTTGATCTCGTCGGCGAGGGGCTGGAGGGCGAGGTCGTTGGCGAGGACGATCAACGCGGTGGCGGCGAGGGTGAAGGCAGAGACCGCTGTGAAGAGCCTCCGGTTGCGGCTCGGCAGGAGGAGCCCCTCCTTAAGGAAGTTGAAGAAGGAAGGCGCATTGCTTTGACTGGATGCCATGCTTGTGCTTTGAGAAACTTTAGGCGATGGTGCTGTGAGAAGAGAGAGACACAGATACTGGGTATATTAAGGGAGAACCGGCGACCAAGTATTGGTCAGGCAACAAAATTATATTGGATATAACGCGTAGCGAGTAGCAAGTAGGATATACCAACAAGTAACATTCTGTATAGTTTTGTTCTATATAGGAGACTCTGAAAAGTCTTGTGACAGAGTCAATTGCCACGAAGGAACGTATCCTGATTACTTAACCGGCAATGATCAGTATGATATACCTACGGATTTTTTTTACAAGATAGCTTACGGATGCAGGTATGGCCTCACTCAATTGGTGCAGGTAGAAGCGGTTGCCACGAGAATTCAGGGCACAGTATGCACATCAGCGCACTACATAGGCCCGTAGAATTAAGAGCATCTTCAGCCGTTGGGGCTCCCGAGACCGAAATCGGGCGCTAAATAACGCCGGATGGATGTAATTTTTGCCCTGGGAGGTCCATTTTCCCAGCGGCGAGCCTAGGATGGATGAAAGTTTTTGACGAAATACGGAGATTTCAGACAAAATTTGGCGAAACTCGTTCAAACATAAGTGAAAGTTAATGATATTTAACATATATAGGCGAGTTCGTACATAAATAAGCCGAATTCGTACATATATTTGAATTCGGCGAGGGTGATACATCCCAAACGTATCTATAATTTCTTATGTTCCATGCTACTTTTATGATGATACTCACATGTTTTATACACATTATATGTCATTATTATGCATTTTCCGGCACTAACCTATTGACGAGATGCCGAAGAGCCAGTTGCTGTTTTCTGCTGTTTTTCGTTTCAGAAATTCTAGTAAGGAAATATTCTCGGAATTGGACGAAATCAATGCCCAGTGGCTTATTTTTCCACGAAACTTCCAGAAGACCGAGGGAGATACGAAGTGGCGCCACGAGGCGACGCCACACTAGGGCGGCGCGGCCCAGGTCCTGGCCGCGCGGCCCTGTTGTGTGGGTCCCTCGAGACGCCCCCCTGACCTACCTCTTCGCCTACTTAAAGTTTTCGTCGCGAAACCCTCTGTACCGAGAGCCACGATACGGAAAACCTTCCAGAGACGCAGCCGCCGCTAATCCCATCTCGGGGGATTCAGGAGATCGCCTCCGGCACCCTGCCGGAGAGGGGAATCATCTCCCGGAGGGCTCTTCATCGCCATGATCGCCTCCGGATCGATGTGTGAGTAGTTCACCCCTGGACTATGGGTCCATAGCAGTAGTTAGATGGTCGTCTTCTCCTCATTGTGCTATCATGTTAGATCTTGTGAGCTGCCTATCATGATCAAGATCATCTATTTGTAATGCTACATGTTGTGTTTGTTGGGATCCGATGAATATTGAATACTATGTCAAGTTGATTATCAATCTATCATATATGTTGTTTATGTTCTTGCATGCTCTCCGTTGCTAGTAGAGGCTCTGGCCAAGTTGATGCTTGTAACTCCAAGAGGGAGTATTTATGCTCGATAGCGGGTTCATGCCTCCATTAAATCTGGGACAGTGACAGAAAGTTTTAAGGTTGTGGATGTGCTGTTGCCACTAGGGATAAAACATCGATGCTTTGTCTAAGGATATTTGTGTTGATTACATTACGCACCATATTTAATGCAATTGTCTGTTGCTTGCAACTTAATACCGGAAGGGGTTCGGATGATAACCTGAAAGTGGACTTTTTAGGCATAGATGCATGCTGCATAGCAGACTATGTACTTTGTCGTAATGCCCTGATTAAATCCCAACGGACGTCTAGATATTTTCTGGTTGAGGTGTTTGAACAACAAGGAGACGATGTAAAGTCTTATAATGCTTACAATATGTTCATATGTGAGTCTTGCTGCACCATTTTATACTTGAGTTTGCTTCAAACAACCTTGCTAGCCTAGCCTTGTATTGAGAGGGATTCTTCCCGTGCATCCAAATCCTTGACCCAAAATCCATGCCATTTGTGTCCACCATACCTACCTACCACATGGTATTTCTCTGCCATTCCAAAGTACATTACTTGAGTGCTACCTTTAAACTTCTATTCTTTGCCTTTGCAATATATAGCTCATGGGAAAATAGCTTTAAAAACTATTGTGGTGAAGAATATGTACTTATGTATCTTATTTCTTAATAAGTTGCTTGTTGAGCGGTAACCATGTTTCTGGGGACGCCATCAAATTTTACCTTTGTTCAATATCATGTGAGTTGCTATGCATGTTCGTCTTGTCTGAAGTAAGGGAGATTTTCATGATCAAATGGTTTGAGTATGCATATTGTTGGAGAAGAACATTGGGCCGCTAACTAAAGCCATGAATCGTGGTGGAAGTTTCAGTTTGGACACAAAACCTCAATCTCTTATGAGAATATTATCTGTTGTTGAATGCTTAAGCATTAAAAGAGGAGTCCATTATCTGTTGTCTATGTTGTCCCGGTATGGGTGTCTAAGTTGAGAATGATCAAAAGCGAGAAATCCAATGCGAACCTTCTCCTTAGACCCTTGTACAGGCGGCATAGAGGTACCCCTTTGTGACACTTGGTTGAAACATATGTTATGCAATGATAATCCGTGTTAATCCAAGCTAATTAGGACAAGGTGCGGGCACTATTGGTATACTATGCATGAGGCTTGCAACTTATAGGATATCTTATACATAACACATATGATTTATTACTACCGTTGACAAAATTGTTTCTATGTTTTCAAAATGAAAAGCTCTAGCACAAAAATAGTAATCCATGCTTCCTCTGCGAAGGGCCATTCTTCTACTTTATTGTTGAGTCAGTTTACCTACTTCTTTCTATCTTAGAAGCAAACACTTGTGTAAACTGTGTGCATTGATTCTTACATGTTTACCTATTGCACTTGTTATATTACTTTGTGTTGACAATTATCCATGAGATATACATGTTGAAGTTGAAAGCAACCGCTGAAACTTATATCTTCCTTTGTGTTGTTTCAAAGCTTTCTACTAAGAATTTATTGCTTATGAGTTAACTGTTATGCAAGTCTTATTGATGCTTGTCTTGAAAGTATTATTCATGAAAAGTCTTTGCTATATGATTCAGTTGTTTACTCATTGTCTTCATCATTGCTTCAAATCACTGCATTCATCTCATGTGCTTTACAATAGTATTGATCAAAATTATGATAGCATGTCACTTCAGAAATTATCTTTGTTATCGTTTACCTACTCGAGGGCGAGTAGGAACTAAGCTTGGGGATGCTTGATACGTCCCAAACGTATCTGTAATTTCCTATGTTCCATGCTACTTTTATGATGATACACACATGTTTTATACACATTATATGTCATTATTATGCATTTTCCGGCACTAACCTATTGACGAGATGCCGAAGAGCCAGTTGTTGTTTTCTGCTGTTTTTGGTTTCAGAAATCCTAGTAAGGAAATATTCTCGGAATTGGACGAAATCAACGCCCAGGGGCTTATTTTTTCACGAAGCTTCCAGAAGACCGAGGGAGATACGAAGTGGGGCCACGAGGCGACGCCACACTAGGGCGGCGCGGCCCAGGTCCTGGCCGCGCGGCCCTGTTGTGTGGGTCCCTTGTGACGCCCCCTGACCTACCTCTTCGCCTACTTAAAGTCTTCGACGCGAAACCCTCTGTACCCAGAGCCACGATACGGAAAACCTTCCAGAGACGCAGCCGCCGCCAATCCCATCTCGGGGGATTCAGGAGATCGCCTCCGGCACCCTGCCGGAGAGGGGAATCATCTCCCGGAGGGCTCTTCATCGCCATGATCGCCTCCGGATCGATGTGTGAGTAGTTCACCCCTGGACTATGGGTCCATAGCAGTAGCTAGATGGTCATCTTCTCCTCATTGTGCTATCATGTTAGATCTTGTGAGCTGCCTATCATGATCAAGATCATCTATTTGTAATGCTACATGTTGTGTTTGTTGGGATCCGATGAATATTTAATACTATGTCAAGTTGATTATCAATCTATCATATATGTTGTTTATGTTCTTGCATGCTCTCCGTTTCTAGTAGAGGCTCTGGCCAAGTTGATACTTGTAACTCCAAGAGGGAGTATTTATGCTCGATAGTGGGTTCATGCATCCATTAAATGCAGGACGTGTGAGAAAGTTCTAAGGTTGTGGATGTGCTGTTGCCACTAGGGATAAAATATCGATGCTTTGTCTAAGGATATTTGTGTTGATTACATTACGCACCATACTTAATGCAATTGTCTGTTGCTTGCAACTTAATACCGGAAGGGGTTCGGATGATAACCTGAAAGTGGACTTTTTAGGCATAGATGCATGCTGGATAGCGGTCTATGTACTTTGTCGTAATGCCCTGATTAAATCTCATAGTACTCATCATGATATATGTATGTGCATTGTTATGCCTTCTTTATTTGTCAATTGCCCAACTGTAATTCGTTCACCCAACATGCTATTTATCTTATGGGAGAGACACCACTAGTGAACTGTGGACCCCGGTCCATTCTTTACATCTGAAATACAATCTACTGCAATTGTTCTTTGCTGTTCTTCGCAAACATCATCTTCCACACTATACATCTAATCCTTTGTTACAGCAAGCCGGTGAGATTGACAACCTCACTGTTACGTTGGGGCAAAGTACTTTGATTGTGTTGTGCAGGTTCCACGTTGGCGCCGGAATCTCTGGTGTTGCGCCGCACTACACTTCGCCGCCATCAACCTTCAACATGCTTCTTGGCTCCTACTGGTTCGATAAACCTTGGTTTCTTACTGAGGGAAACTTGCTTCTATACGCATCGTATCTTCCACTTGGGGTTCCCAACGGACGTGTGCTTTACGAATGGCGGTAGAAGGCCGTGTAGTCCGCGCCGTCGTTGATACGTCCATTTTGCATCACTATTTTATATCATAATTTACTGTTATTCATTGATATATTTCATATTTAGAGATGATACTTATGTTATTTCACCTATTTTGCATGTTTCATGATTATTGGAGAATTACTCACCGGAGTCAGAATTCTGCTGGAAAAAGCACCGTCAGGATACAATATTTCTGAAGATCAACAATTGACGGAAAATATACCGAAGCTCCTATTTTTCCAAATGACGGAGCCAGCCAAAAGGGGAGGCCGAGGAGGGCCACCATGGGCCCTCCCCATAGGCCGGCACGGCCACCAGGCCTGGCGCGCCGCCATGTGGGGAGGGGGCCCACGACCCCCCTCGGCCATCGCCCTTTCGCGTACTTCATCTCCCAAAAACCCTAAGGTGCAGGGGAACATCGAGGAGAGTCACAGCCGCCTCTGCGGGGCGGAAAAACTGTAGGATAACGTAGCATAGAAACAAAAAATTTCCTACCGCGAGAACGCAAGCCAAGCCAAGATACAATCTAGAAGATGGGAGCAACGAGGAGATGATCGAGACTCACCCTTGAAGATTTCCAAAGCCTACAAGATGAGGCTCTTGTTGATGCGGTAGACGATCACTTGCCGCTTGCAAAAGAGCGTAGAAGATCTTGATCACGGTGCCACGATCGGGCAGCACCTCCGTACTCGGTCACACGTTCGGTGTTGATGAAGACGACGTCCTTCTCCCCGTTCCAGCGGGCAGTGGAAGTACTAGCTCCTCCTTGAATCCGGCAGCACGACGGCGTGGTGGTGGTGGCGATGGAGAACTCCGGCGGAGCTTCGCTAAGCGTGCGGGAGAGGTGGAGGAGAGGGGCGGCTAGGGATTGGGAGAGGGGGGCGCCGACCACTATAGGGTTCGGCCACCTTGTGGTGTTGGGGTGGCCAGCCCCCTCCCCTTGTCCCTCATTATATAGGTGGAACACCCCAAGAGTTGGTCTACAAGTCTTCGAATAAGACCCCAAACCAAAACCTTCCATATGACATGAAACCTACCCAAGGTGGGTGATGTCTACGTGTGCTTCTATTCTTGTAGACAGTGTTGGGCCTCCAAGAGCAGAGGTTTGTAGAACAGCAGCAAGTTTCCCTTAAGTGGATCACCCAAGGTTTATCGAACTCAGGGAGGAAGAGGTCAAAGATATCCTTCTCATGCAACCCTGCAACCACAAAGCAAGAAGTCTCTTGTGTCCCCAACACACCTAATAGGTGCACTAGTTCGGCGAAGAGATAGTGAAATACATGTGGTATGAATAAATGCGAGCAGTAGCAACGGCACTAGAAAAGTGCTTGCTGGCGTGCAGTTGATGGTAGTAATATTGCAGGAAGTAAAGATGCAGTAAAACAGTAAACAAGCAGCGATAGCAGTATTTAGGAACAAGGCCTAGGGATCATACTTTCACTAGTGGACACTCTCAACATTGATCACATAACAGAATAAATAGACAGATGCTAGACTCTACACCCTCTTGTTGGATGATGAACACCACTAACTGTGTAGGATTACACGAACCCTCATTGCCGGAGTTAACAAGCTCCACAATATTCAATGTTCATATTTAAATAACCTTAGAGTGCATAACAGATCAACATAACCAATCCAAGTACTAACATAGCATGCACACTGTCACCTTCACACTACGAAAGGAGGAATAGATCACATCAATACTATCATAGCAATAGTTAACTTCATAATCTACAAGAGATCACAATCATAGCCTACGCCAAGTACTACACGATGCACACACTGTCACCATTACACCGTGCAGGAGGAATAAACTACTTTAATAACATCACTAGAGTAGCACACAGATATATTGTGATACAAAACACATTGCAATCATAAAGAGATATAAATAAGCACTTCACTATGCCATTCATAACAGTGAATAAGTATTCTGTGAAATATAGCCTAAGAGACCCACACGGTGCACACACTGTCACCTTTACACACGTGGGACAAGGAGTCTCCGGAGATCACATAAGTAAAATCCACTTGACTAGCATAATGACATCTAGATTACAAGCATCATCATATGAATCTCAATCATGTAAGGCAGCTCATGAGATTATTGTATTGAAGTACATAGGAGAGAGATTAACCACATAGCTACCGATACAGCCCCGAGCCTCGATGGAGAACTACTCCATCCTCATGGGAGACAGCAGCGTTGATGAAGATGGCGGTGGTGTCGATGGAGGAGCCTTCCGGGGGCACTTCCCCATCCCGGCGGCGTGCGAGAACGAGAGACTCTGTCCCCAGATCTTGGCTTCGCGATGGCGGCGGCTCTAGAAGGTTTTCTCTGGTTTCGTCGAACGTGGTAGGGTTTTCGCAACGGAGACTTTAAGTAGGCGGAAGGGCAAGGTCGGTGGAGTCCTGGTGGGGCCACACACTAGGCCAGCGCGGCCAGGGCTTGGGCCGCGCTGCCCTACTGTGTCCCCACCTCGTGGCCCCACTTCGTTTTCCCTTCGGACTTCTGGAAGCTTCGTGGAAAAATAGGACCCTGGGCGTTGATTTCGTCCGATTCCGAGAATATTTCCTTACTAGGATTTCTGAAACCAAAAACTGCAGAAAAGACAAGCGGCCCTTCGGCATCTCGTCAATAGGTTAGTTCCGGAAAACGCATAATAATGACATAAAGTATGCATAAAACATGTAGATATCATCAATAATGTGGCATGGAACATAAGAAATTATCGATACGTCGGAGACGTATCAGCATCCCCAAGCTTAGTTCCTGCTCGTCCCGAGCAGGTAAACGATAACAAAGATAATTTCTGGAGTGACATGCCATCATAACCTTGATCATACTATTGTAAGCATATGTAATGGATGCGGCGACAAAACAATGGTAATGACATGAGTAAACAAATGAATCATAAAGCAAAGACTTTTCATGAATAGTACTTTCAAGACAAGCATCAATAAGTCTTGCATATGAGTTAACTCATAAAGCAATAATTCAAAGTAAAAGGTATTGAAGCAACATAAAGGAAGATTAAGTTTCAGCGGTTGCTTTCAACTTATAACATGTATATCTCATGGATAATTGTCAACATAGAGTAATATAACAAATGCAATATGCAAGTATGTAGGAATCAATGCACAGTTGACACAAGTGTTTGCTTCTTGAGGTGGAGAGAGATAGGTGAACTGACTCAACATAAAAGTAAAAGAAAGGCCCTTCGCAGAGGGAAGCATTGATTGCTATATTTGTGCTAGAGCTTTGGTTTTGAAAACATAAAGAGAGCATAAAAGTAAAATTTTGAGAGGTGTTTGTTGTTGTCAACGAATGGTAGTGGGCACTCTAACCCCCTTGCCAGACAAACCTTCAAAGAGCGGCTCCCATGAAGGACGTTATCTCTACCAGCAAGGTAGATCATCCCTCTTCTCTTTTGTTTACACATGTATTTTAGTTTTATTTATGGATGACACTCCTCCCAACCTTTTGCTTACACAAGCCATGGCTAACCGAATCCTCGGGTGCCTTCCAACATTCACATACCATGAAGGAGTGTCTATTTGCAAAATTAAGTTGCTTACTGATGAATCAGAGCAAAACATGTGAAGAGAATTATTAATGTAGGTTGATTAATTGGGGGCTGGGAACCCCGCGCCAGCTCTTTTTGCAAAATTATTGGATAAGCGGATGAAGCCACTAGTCCATTGGTGAAAGTTGCCCAACAAGAATGTAAGATGAACACCACATACTTCCTCATGAGCTATAAAACATTGACACAAATAAGAGGTGATAAATTTTGAATTATTTAAAGGTAGCACTCAAGCAATTTACTTTGGAATGGCGAAGAAATACCATGTAGTAGGTAGATATGGTGGACACAAATGGCATAGTGGTTGGCTCAAGGATTTTGGATTAATGAGAAGTATTCCCTCTCGATACAAGGCTTAGGCTAGCAAGATTTATTTGAAACAAACACAAGGATGAACCGGTGCAGCAAAACTCACATAAAATACATATTGTAAACATTGTAAGACTCTACACCGTCTTCCTTGTTGTTCAAACTCTTTACTAGAAATTATCTAGACCTTAGAGAGACCAATTATGCAAACCAAATTTTAGCAAGCTCTATGTATTTCTTCATTAATGGGTGCAAAGTATATGATGCAAGAGCTTAAACATGAGCACAACAATTGCCAAGTATCAAATTATTCAAGACATTTTATCAATTACTACATGTAGCATTTCCCGTTTCCAACCATATAACAATTAACGAAGCAGTTTCAACCTTCGCCATGAACATTAAAAGCTAAGAACACATGTGTTCATATGAACCAGCGGAGCATGTCTCTCTCCCACACAATCATTTATTCAAACAAAAACACAAACAAAAGCACACAGACGCTCCAAGTAAAGTACATAAGATGTGACCAAATAAAAATATAGTTTCAAGAGAAGGAACCTGATAATTTGTCGATGAAGAAGGGGATGCCTTGGGCATCCCCAAGCTTAGATGCTTGGGTCTTCTTGAAATATGCAGGGATGAACCATGGGGGCATCCCCAAGCTTAGACTTTTCACTCTTCTTGATCATAGTATATCATCCTCCTCTCTTGACCCTTGAAAACTTCCTCCACACCAAACTCGAAACAAACTCATTAGAGGGTTAGTGCACAATCAAAAATTTCACATGTTCAGAGGTGACACAATCATTCTTAACACTTCTGGACATTTCCCAAAGCTACTGGAAGTTAATGGAACAAAGAAATCCATCCCACATAGCAAAAGAGGCAATGCGAAATAAAAGGCAGAATCTGTCAAAACAGAACAGTCCGTAAAGACGAATTTTAAAGTGGCACCAGACTTGCTCAGATGAAAATGCCCAAATTGAATGAAAATTGCGTACATATCTGAGGATCACGCACGTAAATTGGCAGATTTTTCTGAGTTACCTACAGAGAATTAGGCCCAGATTCGTGACAGACAGAAATCTGTTTCTGCGCAGTAATCCAAATCTAGTATCAACCCTACTATCAAAGACTTTACTTGGCACAACAATGCAATAAAATAAGATAAGGAGAGGTTGCTACAGTAGTAACAACTTCCAAGACTCAAATACAAAATAAAAATACTGTAACAAAATAAACACATGGGTTATCTCCCACGAAGTTCTTTCTTTATAGCCATTAAGATAGGCTCAGCAATTTTAATGATGCTCTCCCAAGAAATAAGAGTTGAAGCGAAAGAGAGCATCAAGAAGCAAATTCAAAACAAATTTAAGCCTAGGAAGATAAAACTAGTGTAGCTTCAAAAGGAATCTTGTAAATAAACAAGTTCATGAAGAGCAAAGTAACAAGCATAGGAAGATAAAACTAGTGTAGCTTCAAAAATTTCAGCATATAGAGAGGTGTTTTAGTAACATGAAAATTTTTACAACCATATTTTCCTCTCTCATAATAATTTTCAGAGACATCATGAACAAACTCAACAATATAAGTATCACATAAAGCATTCTTATTCACATGCATAAAAGTATCATTACTCTCCACATAAGCATAATCAATTTTATTAGTTGTAGTGGGAGCAAATTCAACAAAGTAGCTATCATTATTATTCTCATTATCAAATATAGGAGGCATATTGTAATCATAATCAAATTTATCCTCCATAACAGGCGGTACTAAAAGACCAATATCATTATAATCATCATAAATAGGAGGCAAAGTATCATCAAAGTAAATTTTCTCCTCAATGCTTGGGGGACTAAAAATATCATGCTCATCAAAGCCAGCTTCCCCAAGCTTAGAATTTTCCATATCATTAGCAACAATGGTGTTCAAAGCGTTCATACTAATATGTTCCATAGGTTTTTTAATTTTCGCATCAAACCATCCATATCTTAAATCAGGAAATAGAATAAGAAGCTCATTGTTGTCCATTATGCCTAACTAGTGTAAACAAGAAACAAAAAGATGCAATTGCAGGATCTAAAGGAAATAGCTTCGAGCACACACACAACGGCAACAGAAAAGTACTTAGTTACATGGGACCGGAGTATGAATGCCTTTTACCTTTCCTCCCCGGCAACGGTGCCAGAAAATTGCTTGATGTCTACGTGTGCTTCTATTCTTGTAGACAGTGTTGGGCCTCCAAGAGCAGAGGTTTGTAGAACAGCAGCAAGTTTCCCTTAAGTGGATCACCCAAGGTTTATCGAACTCAGGGAGGAAGAGGTCAAAGATATCCCTCTCATGCAACCCTGCAACCACAAAGCAAGAAGTCTCTTGTGTCCCCAACACACCTAATAGGTGCACTAGTTCGGCGAAGAGATAGTGAAATACAGGTGGTATGAATAAATGCGAGCAGTAGCAACGGCACTAGAAAAGTGCTTGCTGGCGTGCAGTTGATGGTAGTAATATTGCAGGAAGTAAAGATGCAGTAAAACAGTAAACAAGCAGCGATAGCAGTATTTAGGAACAAGGCCTAGGGATCATACTTTCACTAGTGGACACTCTCAACATTGATCACATAACAGAATAAATAGATAGATGCTAGACTCTACACCCTCTTGTTGGATGATGAACACCACTAACTGTGTAGGATTACACGAACCCTCAATGCCGGAGTTAACAAGCTCCACAATATTCAATGTTCATATTTAAATAACCTTAGAGTGCATAACAGATCAACATAACCAAACCAAGTACTAACATAGCATGCACACTGTCACCTTCACACTACGAAAGGAGGAATAGATCACATCAATACTATCATAGCAATAGTTAACTTCATAATCTACAAGAGATCACAATCATAGCCTACGCCAAGTACTACACGATGCACACACTGTCACCATTACACCGTGCAGGAGGAATAAACTACTTTAATAACATCACTAGAGTAGCACACGGATATATTGTGATACAAAACACATTGCAATCATAAAGAGATATAAATAAGCACTTCACTATGCCATTCATAACAGTGAATAAGTATTCTGTGAAATATAGCCTAAGAGACCCACACGGTGCACACACTGTCACCTTTACACACGTGGGACAAGGAGTCTCCGGAGATCACATAAGTAAAATCCACTTGACTAGCATAATGACATCTAGATTACAAGCATCATCATATGAATCTCAATCATGTAAGGCAGCTCATGAGATTATTGTATTGAAGTACATAGGAGAGAGATTAACCACATAGCTACTGGTACAGCCCCGAGCCTCGATGGAGAACTACTCCCTCCTCATGGGAGACAGCAGCGTTGATGAAGATGGCGATGGTGTCGATGGAGGAGCCTTCCGGGGGCACTTTCCCGTCCCGGCGGCGTGCCGGAACAGAGACTCCTGTCCCCCAGATCTTGGCTTCGCGATGGCGGCGGCTCTGGAAGGTTTTCTCTGGTTTCGTCGAACGTGGTAGGGTTTTCGCAACGGAGACTTTAAGTAGGCGGAAGGGCAAGGTCGGTGGAGTCCTGGTGGGGCCAGACACTAGGCAGGCGCGGCCAGGGCTTGGGCCGCGCCGCCCTACTGTGTCCCCACCTCGTGGCCCCACTTCGTTTTCCCTTCGGACTTCTGGAAGCTTCGTGGAAAAATAGGACCCTGGGCGTTGATTTCGTCCGATTCCGAGAATATTTCCTTACTAGGATTTCTGAAACCAAAAACAGCAGAAAACAGCAACTGGCCCTTCGGCATCTCGTCAATAGGTTAGTTCCGGAAAACGCATAATAATGACATAAAATATGCATAAAACATGTAGATATCATCAATAATGTGGCATGGAACATAAGAAATTATCGATATGTCGGAGACGTATTAGTGGGATTCCCACTTGAGGTGGGATTCCCACCTTTCCTTGGGAGGGGGTGGTCGGCCACCTTTGGTGGAGTCCACCTTGGACTCCACCCTCTAGGGTTGGCCGGCCATGGTGGTGGAGTCCCTTCGGGACTCCGCCTTCCAAAGTGATTTCTTCCGGACTTTTCTAGAACCTTCTAGAACCTTCCATAAATGCACCGGATCATTTTCAAACATATAAAATGACTTCCTATATATGAATCTTATTCTCCGGACCATTCCGGAACTCCTCGTGATGTCCGGGATCCCATCCGAGACTTTGAACAATACTTCGAACTCCATTCCGTATTCAAGTTCTACTATTACAACATCAAACCTTAAGTGTGTCACCCTACGGTTCGCGAACTATGTAGACATGGTTGAGATCTCTCTCCGACCAATAACCAATAGCGGGATCTGGAGATCCATAATGGCTCCCACATATTCAACGATGACTTAGTGATCGAATGAACCATTTACATACGATACCAATTCCCTTTGTCACGCGATATTTTACTTGTCCGAGGTTTGATCATCGGTATCACTCTATACATTGTTCAACCTCGTCTCCTGACAAGTACTCTTTACTCGTACCATGGTATGTGGTCTCTTATGAACTTATTCATATGCTTGCAAGACATTTAGACGACATTCCACCGAGAGGGCCCAGAGTATATCTATCCGTCATCGGGATGGACAAATCCCACTGTTGATCCATATGCCTCAACTCATACTTTCCGGATACTTAATCCCACCTTTATAACCACCCATTTACACAGTGGCGTTTGATGTAATCAAAGTACCTTTCCGGTATAAGTGATTTACATGATCTCATGGTCATAAGGACTAGGTAACTATGTATCGAAAGCTTATAGCAAATAACTTAATGACGTGATCTTATGCTACGCTTAATTGGGTGTGTCCATTACATCATTCATATAATGATATAACCTTGTCATTAATAACATCCAATGTTCATGATTATGAAACTAATCATCTATTAATCAACAAGCTAGTTAAGAGGCTTACTAGGGACTCATTGTTTGTTTACATAACACACATGTATCAATGTTTCGGTTAATACAATTATAGCATGGTATATAAACATTTATCATAAACATAAAGATATATAATAACCACTTTTATTATTGCCTTTTGGGCATATCTCCAACAGTCTCCCACTTGCACTAGAGTCAATAATCTAGATTACATTGTAAGGTACCTAACACCCATGGCATTCTGGTGTTGGTCATGCTTTGCCCTAGGGAGATCTTTAGTCAACGGATCTGCTACATTCAGATCAGTGTGTACTTTGCAAATCTTTACTTCTCCATCTTCGATGTACTCGCGAATCGAATGATAACGCAGATTGATATGCTTCAGCCTCTTGTGTGACCTTGGTTCTTGTGCATTGGCGATGGCACCCATGTTGTCACAGTAGATGACTAGTGGGTCCAATGCACTAGGAACCACACCGAGCTCTACAATGAACCTCTTCATCCATACCGCTTCTGATGAAGCCTCTGAAGCCGCTATGTACTCCGATTCTGTTGAGGATTTCGCCACCGTGCATTGCTTCGAGCTTGCCCAGCTTACTGCAGCACCATTCAATATAAACACGTACCCAGACTGTGACTTAGAGTCATCAGGATCAGTGTTCCAACTTGCATCGGTGTAACTTGTTACAACGAGCTCTTGGTCACCTCCATAACAAAGAAACATATCCTTAGTTCTTTTCAAGTACTTCAGGATATTCTTGACCGCTGTCCAGTGTTCCATTCCTGGATCACTTTGATATCTGCTAGTCAAACTAACAGCATGTGTTATATCCGGTCTAGTACATAGCATGGCATACATGATAGAGCCTACTGCCGAGGCATAGGGGATCTGACTCATCCTTTCTCTTTCTTCTGCCGTAGCCGGACCTTGAGTCTTACTCAAGACCTTGCCTGGTAACATAGGTAAGAATCCTTTCTTACTTTCGTCCATTCTAAACTTCTTTAGAAACTTGTCCAAATATGTACTCTGTGATAGCCCTATTAGACGTCTTGATCTATCTCTATAAATCTTGATGCCTAATATATATGATGCTTCACCAAGGTCTTTCATTGAAAAACTATTATTCAAATAACCCTTTACACTGCTTAATAGTTCTATATCATTTCCAATCAATAATATGTCATCTACATATAATATCAGGAACGCTACAGAGCTCCCACTCACTTTCTTGTAAATACAGGCCTCTCCATGACACTGTATAAACCCGAAGTCTTTGATTACCTTATCAAAGCGCGGTTCCAACTTCTCGATGCTTGCTTCAGTCCATAAATTGAACGCTGAAGTTTGCATACTTTGTCAGCATTTTTAGGATCGACAAAACCTTTGGGTTGTACCGTATACAACTCTTCCTCAATGTCTCCATTAAGGAACGCCGTTTTGACATCCATCTGCCAAATCTCATAATCGAAAAATGCAGCTATTGCTAACAAAATCCTCACAGATTTTAGCTTCGCCATAGGTGAGAAAGTCTCATCGTAGTCAACACCTTGAATTTGTCGGAAACCCTTTGCGACAAGTCGAGCTTTATAAACAGTAATATTACCATCAGCATCTGTTTTTCTCTTGAAGATCCATTTATTCTCGACAGCCTTGCGGCTATCAGGTAAGTCTACCAAAGTCCACACTTTGTTATCATACATGGATCCCATTTCGGATTTCATGGCTTCTTGCCATTTGTTGGAATCTGGGCTCATCATCGCTTCTTCATACGTCGCAGGGTCTTCATCATTGTTGTCCACAATCATGACATTTAGACAAGGATCATACCAATTAGGAGTGGCACGTTCCCTTGTCGATCTGCGAGGTTCAGTAGCTATCTCATTTGAAGTTTCATGATCATTATCATTAGCTTCCTCTGTTGCCGGTGTAGGCGGCACATGAACATCTTCCGGTACTGCGCTACTCTGATCAACGAGCAGAGATTCTTCAATCTCATCAAGTTCTACTTTTCTTCCAGTCACTTCTTTAGTGAGAAATTCTTTCTCAAGAAAGGTTCCGTTCTTAGCAACAAAGATCTTGCCTTCGGATCTGTGATAGAAAGTGTACCCTCTAGTTTCCTTAGGGTATCCTATGAAGACGCATTTCTCCGCTTTGGGTTCTAGCTTGTCCGGTTGTAACTTTTTTACATAGGCTTCGCAACCCCAAACTTTAAGGAACGACAGCTTAGGTTTCTTATTAAACCATAATTCATACGGTGTCGTTTCAACGGACTTTGATGGTGCTCTATTTAAAGTGAATGCGGCTGTCTCTAATGCATAACTCCAAAATGATAACGGCAAATCAGTAAGAGACATCATAGAACGAACCATATCTAAGAGAGTTCTATTACGACATTCGGACACACCGTTTCGTTGTGGTGTTCCCGGCGGTGTCAATTGTGAAAGTATTCCGCATTTCTTTAAATGCATGCCAAACTCATAACTCAGATATTCACCTCCGTGATCTGATCGTAGAAATTTAATCTTCTTGTTACGTTGATTTTCTACTTCACTTTGGAATTCCTTAAACTTCTCGAAAGTTTCGGATTTATGTTTCATTAAATAGATACACCCATATCTACTCTAATCATCTGTGAAGGTTAGAACATAACGATAACCACCGCGCGAGGCTACACTCATTGGTCCACACACATCGGTATGTATGATTTCCAACAAGTCTGTAGCTCGCTCCATAATACCAGAGAATGGAGTCTTAGTCATTTCTCCCATTAGACATGCTTCGCATCTATCAAGTGACTCAAAGTCAAGTGATTCAAGTAATCCATCAGTATGGAGTTTCTTCATGCGTTTCACTCCAATATGACCAAGACGACAGTGCCACATATAAGTAGAATTATCATTTAATTTAATTCGCTTAGCATCAATGTTATGTATATGTGTATCACTACTATTGATATCTAACAGAAATAAGCCATTCTTTTCAGGTGCTCGACCATAAAAGATATTATTCATAAAAATAGAACAACCATTATTCTCAGACTTGAATGAATAACCGTCTTGCATTAAACAAGATCCAGATATAATGTTCATGCTCAACGCGGGTACAAAATAACAATTATTGAGGCTTAAAACTAATCCCAAAGGTAGATGTAGAGGAAGTGTGCTGACAGCGATCACATCGACTTTGGATCCATTTCCAACGCGCATCGTCACTTCATCCTTTAGTAGTCTTCGTTTATTCTTTAGTTCCTGTTTCGAGTTACAAATATGAGCAACCGAACCAGTATCAAATACCCAGGTACTAGTACGAGAACCAGTAAGATAAACATCTATAACATGTATATCAGATATACCTTCTTTCTTCTTCTTGACAAGGCCGCTCTTCAGATCCGCCAAATACTTGGAGCAATTACGCTTCCAGTATCCCTTCTCCTTGTAGTAATAGCACTCAGCATCAAGCTTTAGGGCCAGTCTTAGGTTTCACAGGAGGCGTGGCAGCTTTCTTGCCACTCTTCTTGTTCTTGCCTTTAGACTTGCCATGTTTCTTGAAGCTGGTGGTTTTGTTGACCATCAACACTTGGTGCTCTTTCTTATCTCAATCTCAGCAGATTTTAGCATGGCGAAGAGTTCAGGTAACTCTTTGTTCATGTTCTGCATATTGTAATTCATCACAAAGTTCTTGTAACTAGGTGGCAGTGATTGAAGGACACGATTAATCCCCAGTCTATTAGGAATCACTATTCCCAAGTCACTGAGTTTCTTCGCATGCCCGGTCATGGCGAGCATGTGCTCACTAACGGAGCTGCCTTCTTCCATCATGCAGCTGAAGAAGTGTTTCGATGCTTCATAGCATTCCACGGCCGCATGAGTCTCAAAGATAGTTTTCAACTCATTGACTAACTCATGTGGATCGTGGTGCTCAAAACGTTTTTGAAGATCGGCTTCCAGACTGCATAAGATGGCACACTGAACTTGAGAGTACCGAGTTTTCCGAGTAGCGTAAATATTCTTTACTTCATCGGTTTCAGTTTCTGCAGGAGGGTCACCTAGCGGTGCATCAAGCACATATTGCAGATTTCCGCCATTGAGGAAGATCCTCACATGACGGAACCAGTCGGTGAAGTTGCTACCGTTGCTCTTAAGCTTTTCTTTCTCTAGGAACTGGTTAAAATTGATTGGGAACGCCATATCTACAACATATTTGCAATAGTTTAGACTAAGTTTATGACAAATTGAGTTCAAATTTTAATTTAACAAAATTAAAAACTAGGTGAACTCCCACTCAAAACAATATCCCTCGAATTGTCTTAGTGATCACACGAACCAAATCCACCACACCAAGTCCGATCATCACGAGACAAGATGTAACTTCAATGGCGAACACTCAAAGTGTTCATCATATCAATCATATGATTCATGCTCTACCTTTCAGTATCACGTGTTCCGAGACCATGTCTGTACATGCTAGGCTCCTCAAGGCCACCTTAGTATCCGCATGTGCAAAACTGGCTTGCACCCGTTGTATGCACTTGTTGATTCTATCACACCCGATCATCACGAGATGCTTCGAAATGACAAGTCTTGGCAACGGTGCTACTAAGGATGAACACTTTATTATCTTGATATTTTAGTGAGAGGGATCATCTTATAATGCTACCGTCGCGATCTAAGCAAAATAAGATGCATAAAAGGATTAACATCACATGCAGTTCATATGTGATATGATATGGCCCTTTTGTCTTTGCGCCTTTGATCTTCATCTCCAAAGCACTGACATGATCTCCATCATCAACGGGCATGATCTCCATCATCGTCGGCGTAGCGTCAAGGTCAATGGCGCCGTCTTCATGATTGTTCTCCCATGTAGCAACTATTACAACTTCTTTGAAATACTACTCAACATGAAATTTAAAGACAACCATAAGGCTCCTGCCGGTTGCCACAATACAATAATGATCATCTCATACATAGTCATCATCACATTATGGCCATATCACATCACCAAACCCTGCAAAAACAAGTTAGACGTTCTCTAATTTGGTTTGCATATTTTACGTGGTTTAGGGTTTTCGAGTAAGATCCAATCTACCTACGAACATGAACCACAACGGTGATACTAGTGTTGTCAATAGAAGAGTAAATTGAATCTTCACTATAGTAGGAGAGACAGACACCCGCAAAGCCACTTATGCAATACAAGTTGCATGTCGAGCGTGGAGAAAATCTCATGAACGCGGTCATGTAAAGTTAGCCTGAGCCGCTTCATCCCACTATGCCACAAAGATGCAAAGTACTCAAACTAAAGACAACAAAAGCATCAACGCCCACAAAACCATTGTGTTCTACTCGTGCAACCATCTATGCATAGACACGGCTCTGATACCACCGTAGGATAACGTAGCATAGAAAACAAAAAATTTCCTACCGCGAGAACGCAATCCAAGCCAAGATGCAATCTAGAAGATGGGAGCAACGAGGAGATGATCGAGACTCACCCTTGAAGATTTCCAAAGCCTACAAGATGAGGCTCTTGTTGCTGCGGTAGACGATCACTTGCCGCTTGCAAAAGCGCGTAGAAGATCTTGATCATGGTGCCACGATCGGGCAGCACCTCCGTACTCGGTCACACGTTCGGTGTTGATGAAGACGACGTCCTTCTCCCCGTTCCAGCGGGCAGCGAAAGTAGTAGCTCCTCCTTGAATCTGGCAGCACGACGGCGTGGTGGCGGTGGCAATGGAGAACTCCGGCGGAGCTTCGCTAAGCGTGCTGGAGAGGTGGAGGAGAGGGGGCGGCTAGGGTTCGGGAGAGGGGGGCGCCGGCCACTATAGGGTGCGGCCACCTTGTGGTGTTGGGGTGGCCGGCCCCCTCCCCTTGTCCCTCATTATATAGGTGGAACACCCAAGAGTTGGTCTAGAAGTCTTCGAATAAGACCCCAAACTAAAACCTTCCATATGACATGAAACCTACCCAAGGTGGGATTCCCACTTGAGGTGGGATTCCCACCTTTCCTTGGGAGGGGGTGGCCGGCCACCTTTGGTGGATTCCACCTTGGACTCCACCCTCTAGGGTTGGCCGGTCATGGTGGTGGAGTCCCTTCGGGACTCCGCCTTCCAAAGTGATTTCTTCCGGACTTTTCTAGAACCTTCTAGAACCTTCCATAAATGCACCGGATCATTTTCAAACATATAAAATGACTTCCTATATATGAATCTTATTCTCCGGACCATTCCGGAACTCCTCGTGATGTCCGAGATCCCATTCGAGACTTCGAACAATACTTCGAACTCCATTCCATAATCAAGTTCTACTATTACAACATCAAACCTTAAGTGTGTCACCCTACGGTTCGCGAACTATGTAGACATGGTTGAGATCTCTCTCCGACCAATAACCAATAGCGGGATCTGGAGATCCATAATGGCTCCCACATATTCAACGATGACTTAGTGATCGAATGAACCATTTACATACGATACCAATTCCCTTTGTCACGCGATATTTTACTTGTCCGAGGTTTGATCATCGGTATCACTCTATACCTTGTTCAACCTCGTCTCCTGACAAGTACTCTTTACTCGTACCGTGGTATGTGGTCTCTTATGAACTTATTCATATGCTTGCAAGACATTTAGACGACATTCCATCGAGAGGGCCCAGAGTATATCTATCCGTCATCGGGATGGACAAATCCCACTGTTGATCCCTATGCCTCAACTCATACTTTCCGGATACTTAATCCCACCTTTATAACCACCCATTTACGCAGTGGCGTTTGATGTAATCAAAGTACCTTTCCGGTATAAGTGATTTACATGATCTCATGGTCATAAGGACTAGGTAACTATGTATCAAAAGCTTATAGCAAATAACTTAATGTCGTGATCTTATGCTACGCTTAATTGGGTGTGTCCATTACATCATTCATATAATGATATAACCTTGTCATTAATAACATCCAATGTTCATGATTATGAAACTAATCATCTATTAATCAACAAGCTAGTTAAGAGGCTTACTAGGGACTCATTGTTTGTTTACATAACACACATGTATCAATGTTTCGGTTAATACAATTATAGCATGGTATATAAACATTTATCATAAACATAAAGATATATAATAACCACTTTTATTATTGCCTCTTGGGCATATCTCCAACAAAAACACCAGAGAGAAAAGAGCTGTCCGGCAGACTGAAATCTGCCGGGGAAATTCCCTCCCGGAGGGGGAAATCGTCGCCATCGTCACCGTCATCGAGCTGGACTTCATTGGGATCATCATCATCATCTCCACCGCCGACACCATCATCTCCACTGCTGCACCTCATCTCCGTTGTAACATCTAGGGTTGAATCTTGATTATTTCATAAGGGAAACTCTCCCGGTGTTGATTACTCCTTATTATTGATGCTATTGAGTGAAACCATTGAACCAAGGTTTATGTTCAGATTGTTATTCATCATCATATCACTTCTGATCATGTTCCATATGATGTCTTGTGAGTAGTTTGTTTAGTTCTTGAGGACATGGGTGAAGTCTAAATGTTAGTAGTGAACTATGTTGAGTAATATTTAATGGTTTGATATTTAAGTTGTGGTGTTATTCTTCTAGTGGTGTCATGTGAACGTCGACTACATGATACTTCACCTTTATGGGCCTAGGGGAATGCATCTTGTATTCGTTTGCTAATTGTGGGGTTGCCGGAGTGACAGCAACCTGAACCCCCGTTGGTATATCGATGCATGAGGGATAGCAGGATCTCAGAGTTTAAGGCTGTGGTTAGATTTATCTTAATTACTTTCTTGTATTTGCGGATGCTTGCAAGGGGTTTAATCAGAAGTACATATTAGTCCTAGGAAGGGCGGTGCATTAGCATAGGTTCACCCACACAACACTTATCAAAACAATGAAGATTAATCAAATATATGAAGCGAAAGCACTAGACTAAATTCCCGTGTGTCCTCAAGAATGTTTGGTCATCATAAGTAAACAAACCGGCTTGTCCTTTGTGCTAAAAAGGATTGGGCCACTTGCTGCAATTATTATTCCCGCATTTTACTTACTTGTATTTTATTTATCTGCTATATCAAAACCCCCTGAAAACTTGTCTGTGAGCATTTACAGTGAATCCTTCATCGAAACTGCTTGTCAACACCTTCTGCTCCTCGTTGGGTTCTACACTCTTATTTATCGAAAGTACTACGATACACCCCCTATACTTGTGGGTCATCAAGACTATTTTCTGGCGCCGTTGCCGGGGAGTGAAGCGCTATTGGTAAGTGGAATTGGTAAGGAAAACTTTTACTGTAATTGCTGTTTTTATTTCTGCCTGCTGCTATAATTCATTATGGAGAGATCTTCTCTGGAATTCCTATTTAGAAAATCTACTACTACTGCAAAGGTAGTGGATGAGGCGCCAGGTGAGAAAGAGATTCCATATAAAATACCTATGAAAATTATTGAACGTGTTGTGGATAACCGCTATGAAGGGGATGAAACTGTCCATCCTGGAGATCATTTACTGTTTTTACATGAATTATGCGGGTTATTCAAGTGTGCAGGTATTTCTATGGATGAAGTTAGGAAGAAACTATTCTCTATATCGCTATCTGGTAAAGCAGCGCGTTGGTATAAATTGCTGAAGAATGGGAATTCTCTTGATTGGAAGGATATTGTGCCTCTATTTTATTCTAAATTTTATCCTCCAAGTGAAATTCACAAAGACCAAAACCGCATATATAATTTCTGGCCTCATGATGGAGAGAGTATTGCCCAAGCATGCGGGAGGTTGAAGTCTTTAATGCTCAAATGCCCCATTCATGAGCTTCCTGGTAATATCATCATTGATAATTTCTATGCAAGACTTTCTTTTCAAGATAAAACCTTGCTGGATACTACTTGTTCTCGATCATTCACA
Source organism: Lolium perenne (assembly GCF_019359855.2). Lineage (NCBI taxonomy): Eukaryota > Viridiplantae > Streptophyta > Magnoliopsida > Poales > Poaceae > Lolium > Lolium perenne. Next base: position 157,134,453 of record NC_067248.2, read on the forward strand.
CGCAACAAAGAAGAGTTTAAATGGGACCTTCTTGATCGGATTCAGGAGAATACTGAAGGATGGGAGAACGACAAAGGTAGAGAGTCAGGTATAAATTATGATTATGAATGCATTGAAACTTTTATGGATACTGATAAATTTCGTAATATGAGTGCTACTTATGGTCTTGACTCTCAAGTTGTTGCAAATTTTTATAAAGCTTTTGCCTCTCATTTTGAATTGCCTAGGAAGAGTTTTAATAAGTATCATGAACCTTACAAAGATAAAACTGATTCACCTATAGGTAAATGTATTGAAGTTAAAACTATTGATCACATTCTTCCTGAAGCTTAGATTGAAAAAATTCCTTTTCCTGCTAAAATGAAGGATTATTCTGTTATAACTAGTGTGGTTAACAAAAGTGCAAAGAAACCTATAGAACCTGAGGAGCAAATAAATGTTGAACCTGCTGTTGCAGTAGTTAAAGACCTTGTGACTGAAAATGTAGAAGGTGGTCACATCATTTTCTGTGAAGATGCTTCTAATATTGTTTCACATCCTAGTAAGTCTAGGAAAGCCAGTGTTCCTATGCTCTCTGTTAGAATTGGTGAACATTGTTATTATGGTTTATGCGATATTGGTGCAAGTACTAGTGCCATTCCTTATGAGCTTTACAGGGAAATCATGCATGAATTGGTTCTTGTGAACTTGAAGATATTGATGTGGTTATTCGGCTAGCTAATAGAGAAACTATCTCTCCTATTGGTATTGTTCGAGATGTGGAAGTTCTATGTGGTAAAATTAAATATCCTGCTGACTTTTTGGTACTTGGTTCTGCTGCTAGTAAGACTTGTCTTATCATTTTTGGTAGAGCTTTTCTAAATACTTGTGGATCTATTATAGATTGCAAGAAAGAGAAAATTGTGACTAAATTTGCTGGTGAATATTATGAGTTTAATTTCTCTAAATTTGCCAAAGTTCCTTATGAAGCTGAATTGCCTAATGATGATTTTAGAGTTGAACAACTTGCATCTATTGCTCTTGCTCCTAATAATCCTTTGCAGCAACATTTGGAGGATCATGAGAGTGAAGTCTTTAGGGAAGAAAGGAATGAGCTTGATGAAATTTTTCTTCGTCAACCTATTCTTAAACATGACTTACCGGTTGAAGATCTAGGTACAACACCACCGCCAAAGGAAGATCCTGTTTTATTTGAAACCGTTGCCTGATAATCTTAAGTATGCTTATATTGATGATAAGAAAACATATCATGTTATTATTAGTGCTAACCTTTCGGATTTTGAGGAAGAAAGATTATTGGAAATATTGAAGAAACACCGAGGAGCTATTGGCTACACTCTTGATGACTTGAAGGGGATTTATCCCTCTATTTTCCAACATGCCATCAACATGGAAGATGATGCAAAGCCTGTTGTTGAACATCAGCGTCGTCTAATTCCTAGGATGAAGGATGTGGTAAGGAATGAGGTATTAAAACTTCTTGAAGCTGGTATTATATATCCTATTGCTGATAGTAGATGGGTTAGTCCTGTGCATTGTGTTCCTAAGAAAGGAGGAATAGCTGTTGTACCTAATGATAATGATGAGGTCATCCCTCAAAGAGTAGTTGTAGGGTATAGAATTTGCTTTGATTTTCGAAAAGTTAATAAAGTTACTAAGAAAGATCATTACCCTTTACCTTTTATTGATCAAATGCTAGAAAGGTTATCTAAAAATACTCATTTCTGCTTTCTTGATGTTTATTCTGGGTTTTCACAAATTGCTGTTAGAACTAAAGATCAAGAGAAGACCACTTTCACTTGTCCCTATGGAACTTATGCTTATAGGCGTATGCCTTTTGGTTTATGTAATGCTCCTGCTACTTTTCAAAGATGCATGTCTGCCATTTTTCATGGCTTTTGTGAAAAGATTGTAGAGGTATTCATGGATGATTTTTCTTTCTATGGGAATTCTTTTGATAATTGTTTGCGAAATCATGATAAAGTTTTGCAGAGATGTGAAGAAACTAACCTTGTTCTTAATTGGGAGAAATGCCACTTTATGGTTAATGAAGGAATTGTATTGGGACATAAAATTTCAGAGAGAGGTATTGAAGTTGATAGAGCTAAAGTTGAAGCAATTGAGAAGATGCCCTATCCTAGGGATGTTAAAGGTATTCGTAGTGTTCTTGGTCATGCTGGTTTTTATAGGAGATTTATTAAAGATTTTTCTAAAATTTCAAAACCTCTTACTAATCTTCTTCAAAAAGATGTACCTTTTGTTTTTGATGATGATTGTAAGGAAGCTTTTGAAACTCTAAAGAAAGCCTTAACAACTGCTCCTGTGGTTGAACCTCCTGATTGGAATTTACCTTTTGAAATTATGTGTGATGCTACTATTTTTGCTGTAGGTGCTGTTCTTGGACAGCGAGTAAATAAAAAATTGAATGTTATTCATTATGCTAGTAAAACTCTTGATGCTGCTCAAAGAAATTATGCTACAACTGAAAAAGAATTATTAGCTGTAGTTTTTGCTTGTGACAAGTTTAGACCTTATATTGTTGATTCAAAAGTCACAATTCATACTGATCATGCTGCAATTAGGTACCTTATGGAAAAGAAAGATGCTAAGCCAAGGCTTATTAGATGGGTGCTTCTTCTGCAAGAATTTGACTTACATATTGTAGATAGGAAAGGTGCTGATAATCCTATTGCTGATAATTTGTCTAGATTGGAAAATATTGCTTATGATCCTTTTCCTGTTAATGATAGTTTTCCAAATGAACAATTGGCTGTAATAAAGGTGAGCTCGCGAGATAGTCCTTGGTATGCTGATTATGCTAACTTTATTGTTTCCAAGTACTTGCCTCCAACCTTTTCAGCTCAGCAAAGGAGGAAACTCTTTTATGACTTGAGGCATTATTTTTGGGATGACCCACACTTATATAAAGAAGGAGTGGATGGTATTATGCGAAGATGTGTCCCCGAATATGAACAACAAGAGATATTGAGTAAGTGTCATGGTAGTGTTTATGGAGGACATCACGCCGGAGATAGAACCGCACAAAAGGTTCTACAGTCAGGTTTTTATTGGCCAACTCTCTTTAAAGATGCAAGGAAGTTTATTTTATCTTGTGATGAATGTCAAAGAGTTGGTAATATCTCTAGATGCAATGAAATGCCTATGAATTATACTCTTGTTATTGAACCATTTGATTGTTGGGGATTTGACTTCATGGGTCCTTTCCCTTCTTCGGAAGGTAATACTCATATACTTGTTGCTGTTGATTATGTTACTAAATGGGTGGAAGCCATACCCACAAAAAGTGTTGATGGTAAGACCTTTTTAAGAATGCTTTTAGATGTTATTTTTCCTAGGTTTGGAGTACCTAGATATCTTATGACTGATGGAGGTTCTCATTTTATTGATGGTGGTTTTAGAAAAATCTTGCTAAATATGGTATTAATCATAGGATTGCTTCCGCTTATCATCCTCAAACTAGTGGGCAAGTAGAATTATCAAATAGAGAAATTAAATCTATCTTGCAAAAGACTGTTAATAAATCTAGAAAAAATTGGGCTAGTAAGTTGAAGGAAGCGTTGTGGGCTTATAGAACTGCTTATAAAAATCCTATGGGTATGTCTCCTTATAAAATGGTTTATGGAAAAGCTTGTCATTTACCTTTAGAACTAGAGCACAAAGCTTATTGGGCTGTAAGAGAACTTAATAAAGATTTTAAACTTGTCGGTAAGAAAAGGTTGCTACAATTGAGTTGATGAGTGGAGAAGTGAAGCTTATGAAAATGCTAAACTTTTTAAGGAGAAAGTTAAGAAATGGCATGATAGAAGAATTATTAAAATTTTATAATTTAATGTTGGAGATAAAGTCCTATTGTATCGGTCTCGTCTCAGATTTTTTGCAGGGAAATTACTCTCAAAATGGGAAGGACCATATGTCATTGTGGAGGTGTATCGTCCAGGGGCAATAAAAATTGCTTCGCTGAAAGGTGATGCCACGCAAATGGTGAATGGACAAAGACTCAAGCATTATATTTCTGGAGATTCTTATAATGAAGATGTTGATGTTATTCGAGTGGTGACTCCGGAAACTTTCATCAAAGATCAAATTGATAGTTCTGCAGAGTTCGACTTTGAATAGGTAACAGTTGTGGTAATAAAAAGTCCGCGTTTAACTTTACGAACAATGTTTTTGCTATTTTTAGAAAATATGAAAAATTACGACATCGAATCGGAGCGGAGGAGACGCACGAGGGCGCGTCCCCACGTGGTGGCGCGGGCCCCACCCTCGCCGCGCCACCATATGGGGACGGCTCCTCGGAGTCCCTCTCCCACTCAGGTTCGACATGGTGCTTTCCTTCTGTCGTGAAAGTTTTTGCTATATAATACCCCGGACCCCCCGAGGTCCGTATATCGTTTTCTCGTTGTGTTTTGTTTCGAGCTATTTTCTGCCAGGATCTGTTTTTGATCTAGAAGCACCATGGTCTCTAACAACAAGGACAAGGGGCCTTTTGAGGAAGATATTCAAGACCCCGAGTTGAAAGAAGAAGTCGAGAGTGAAGATGAAGGAGAAGTGGAGGAAGACCCGCGTGTATACCCGCGTGCCACCGTCGCAAGCATCGGGGTGGTGGCAAATCCGTTCAACCCCAAGAGAAGCGCACGAATTAGCACCGGAGGAAAAGTCCCACGTCGCTTCCTAGCTCCAAGGACATCTCCTCCAGGCATCGACAACCCCTTCCACACTCTAATTCATAATAGTCAAATTGAAAGGATTACCAAGGCAGTATTGCCTAGTAGTTGGGATATGGATCATTCTAACACTGCAGGAAGGATGAAACCTGAAGCTGAGGAGTGGGGAAACAACTCTAAGAGTTGGGACTCACCGTCTGACATACTTCTTAACCGCGTCGAGCACAACTCGGAGCTGATCCGCAACCTCACTTACGAGATTGATGAGCTAAAGGAGCTTGTTAATAAGCTTATCAAGAATTCACCATCACCACCGAAGGAGTAATTCATCATTGGTATTGGCACCCCCTTGGTTTGTTCCAAGCTTGGGGGGAGTGCCGTGGTATCACATCATCACTATCTTTTACCTTTTTACTGTCAAGTAGTGTCATATCATGAGTAGGGAAGTTATCATATAAGATGGTTGCAGAGTGGAAGTATCTCTCTTTTAGTTGGTTATCTATGTATCCCTTGGTGTGAGTTATCGTTATGGAATATTAATGAGAAGTTTTATCATTTAAATTTTGCACACCTTATTTTAGTTTGCAATTTTTGTTATATGATTGATCTTGTTGTTAGTATTGGTATCACTTTGGGAGCATCAAGTAAATCTATTTGGTTTTGGAAAACTTAGCATTGGTCAACAACAACAATACTTTGAGGCTTAAGTAGAAAAGAGGGAAATACATGTAGATATATTATTTCATTATCTTTCTTTCTTGTTAGCTAATGAGCTTAGTATTCTGAAGTTAAAATTGTTTGTGTTTACAAGGAAGATGCATGATTGTTTCTATCACATGTATATTTGTTTGTTTCCCTCAACTCTTATGCTTGCTAACCAACCGTGCTAGCCAAAGACCTGTACTGAGAGGGAATGCTTCTCGTGCATCCAAAACCTTAAACCAAACCCATGCCATTTGTGTCCACCATAACTACCTACTATGTGGTATTTCTCTGCCATTCCAAGTAAATACTTCATGTACTACCTTTAAAAAAATCATAAAGTTATTATCTCTTATTTGTGTCAATGTTTTATAGCTCATGAGGAAGTATGTGGTGTTTTATCTTTCAATCTTGTTGGGCAGACTTTCACCAATGGACTAGTGGCACATCCGCTTATCCAATAATTTTGCAAAAAGAGCTGGCAACGGGGTTCCCAGCCCCAATTAATTAACTTTCATTAATAATTCTCTTCACATGTTTTGCCCTGATTCATCAGTAAGCAACTTAATTTTGCAAATAGACACTCCTCCATGGTATGTGAAATGTTGGAAGGCACCCGAGGATTCGGTTAGCCATGGCTTGTGAAAGCAAAGGTTGGGAGGAGTGTCTTCCATAAATAAAACTAAAGTACATGTGTAAACAAAAGAGAAGAGGGATGATCTACCTTGCTGGTAGAGACAACGTCCTTCATGGGAGCCGCTCTTTGAAAGTCTATTTGGCAAGGGGGTTAGAGTGCCCACTACCATTCGTTGACAACAACAAACACCTCTCAAAACTTTACTTTTATGCTCTCTATATGATTTCAAAACTTGAAAAGCTCTAGCACATGATTTAATCCCTGCTTCCCTCTGCGAAGGGCCTATCTTTTACTGTTATGTTGATTCAGTAAACCTATTTCCCTCTATCTCAAGTAAGCAATTGAGTTGTTTTGATCCAACCATTTATATTGTGATCTATATAATCATGTCTTTTATTCTTCCTCGTTTAGTACAAATTTTATCTGAATGAATATGACTTTAAAGGTTATCTATGCTCGAAAGATAAGTACAATCTGTTAATTATTCTTTGACCAAGAACGAAGTTTGCCATCACCAATTATGATTTCCTATGTTTCTTTATTTGTGATTTCCCTTTACTTGTCTCAAGTTGAGTTATATGAGGAAGTTGTTTACTAGAATGTCTTGTGTGAATTAATAAATGTGATGCTTCTTGTCCGTATTTTATTTATCGACTCTTCACTCCATAAACATGTGGTCTTGTTTACTGAGTTCAGTTTCGCTTGGGGACAAGCGAGGTCTAAGCTTGGGGGGAGTTGATACGTCCATTTTGCATCACTATTTTATATCATAATTTATTGTTATTCATTGATATATTTCATATTTAGAGATGGTACTTATGTTATTTCACCTATTTTGCATGTTTCATGATTATTGGAGAATTACTCACCGGAGTCAGAATTCTGCTGGAAAAAGCACCGTCAAGATACAATATTTCTGAAGATCAACAATTGACGGAAAATATACCGAAGCTCCTATTTTTCCAGATGACGGAGCCATCCAAAAGGAGAGGCCGAGGAGGGCCACCATGGGCCCTCCCCATAGGCCGGCGCGGCCACCAGGCCTGGCGCGCCGCCTTGTGGGGAGGGGGCCCACGACCCCCCTCGGCCATCGCCCTTTCGCGTACTTCATCTCCCAAAAACCCTAAGGTGCAGGGGAACATCGAGGAGAGTCACAGCCGCCTCTGCGGGGCGGAAAAACACCAGAGAGAAAAGAGCTCTCCGGCAGGCTGAAATCTGCCGGGGAAATTCCCTCCCGGAGGGGGAAATCGTCGCCATCGTCACCGTCATCGAGCTGGACTTCATTGGGATCATCATCATCATCTCCACCGCCGACACCATCATCTCCACTGCTGCACCTCATCTCCGCTGTAACATCTAGGGTTGAATCTTGATTATTTCATAGGGGAAACTCTCCCGGTGTTGATTACTCCTTATTATTGATGCTATTGAGTGAAACCATTGAACCAAGGTTTATGTTCAGATTGTTATTCATCATCATATCACCTCTGATCATGTTCCATATGATGTCTTGTGAGTAGTTCGTTTAGTTCTTGAGGACATGGGTGAAGTCTAAATGTTAGTAGTGAACTATGTTGAGTAATATTTAATGGTTTGATATTTAAGTTGTGGTGTTATTCTTCTAGTGGTGTCATGTGAACGTCGACTACATGATACTTCACCTTTATGGGCCTAGGGGAATGCATCTTGTATTCGTTTGCTAATTGTGGGGTTGCCGGAGTGATAGCAACCTGAACCCCCGTTGGTATATCGATGCATGAGGGATAGCAGGATCTCAGAGTTTAAGGCTGTGGTTAGATTTATCTTAATTACTTTCTTGTATTTGCGGATGCTTGCAAGGGGTTTAATCAGAAGTATGTATTAGTCCTAGGAAGGGCGGTGCATTAGCATAGGTTCACCCACACAACACTTATCAAAACAATGAAGATTAATCAACTATATGAAGCGAAAGAACTAGACTAAATTCCCGTGTGTCCTCAAGAACGTTTGGTCATCATAAGCAAACAAACCGGCTTGTCCTTTGTGCTAAAAAGGATTGGGCCACTTGCTGCAATTATTATTCCCGCATTTTACTTACTTGTATTTTATTTATCTGCTATATCAAAACCCCCTGAAAACTTGTATGTGAGCATTTACAGTGAATCCTTCATCGAAACTGCTTGTCAACACCTTCTGCTCCTCGTTGGGTTCGATACTCTTATTTATCGAAAGTACTACGATACACCCCCTATACTTGTGGGTCATCAAGACTATTTTCTGGCGCCGTTGCCGGGGAGTGAAGCGCTATTGGTAAGTGGAATTGGTAAGGAAAACTTTTACTGTAAGTGCTGTTTTTATTTCTGCCTGCTGCTATAATTCAGTATGGAGAGATCTTCTCTGGAATTCCTATTTAGAAAATCTACTACTACTGCAAAGGTAGTGGATCAGGCGCCAGGTGAGAAAGAGATTCCATATAAAATACCTATGAAAATTATTGAACGTGTTGTGGATAACCGCTATGAAGGGGATGGAACTGTCCATCCTGGAGATCATTTACTGTTTTTACATGAATTATGCGGGTTATTCAAGTGTGCAGGTATTTCTTTGGATGAAGTTAGGAAGAAACTATTCTCTATATCGCTGTCTGGTAAAGCGGCGCATTGGTATAAATTGCTGAAGAATGGGAATTCTCTTGATTGGAAGGATATTGTGCCTCTATTTTATTCTAAATTTTATCCTCCAAGTGAAATTCACAAAGACCGAAACCGCATATATAATTTCTGGCCTCATGATGGAGAGAGTATTGCCCAAGCATGGGAGAGGTTGAAGTCTTTAATGCTCAAATGCCCCATTCATGAGCTTCCTAGTAATATCATCATTGATAATTTCTATGCAAGACTTTATTTTCAAGATAAAACCTTGTCGGATACTACTTGTTCTGGATCATTCACACGCAACAAAGAAGAGTTTAAATGGGACCTTCTTGATCGGATTCAGGAGAATACTGAAGGATGGGAGAACGACAAAGGTAGAGCGTCAGGTATAAATTATGATTATGAATGCAATTAAACTTTTATGGATACTGATAAATTTCGTAATATGAGTGCTACTTATGGTATTGACTCTCAAGTTGTTGCAAATTTTTATAAAGCTTTTGCCTCTCATTTTGAATTGCCTAGGAAGAGTTTTAATAAGTATCATGAACCTTACAAAGATAAAACTGATTCACCTATAGGTAAATGTATTGAAGTTAAAACTGTTGATCACATTCTTCCTGAAGCTTTTATTGAAAAAATTCCTTTTCCTGCTAAAATGAAGGAGTATTCTGTTATAACTAGTGTGGTTAACAAAAGTGCAAAGAAACCTATAGAACCTGAGGAGCAAATAAATGTTGAACCTGCTGTTGCAGTAGTTAAAGACCTTGTGACTGAAAATGTAGAAGATGGTCACATCATTTTCTGTGAAGATGCTTCTAATATTGTTTCACATCCTAGTAAGTCTAGGAAAGCCAGTGTTCCTATGCTCTCTGTTAGAATTGGTGAACAATGTTATTATGGTTTATGCGATATTGGTGCAAGTACTAGTGCCATTCCTTATGAGCTTTACAGGGAAATCATGCATGAAATTGGTTCTTGTGAATTTGAAGATATTGATGTGGTTATTCAGCTAGCTAATAGAGAAACTATCTCTCCTATTGGTATTGTTCGAGATGTGGAAGTTCTATGTGGTAAAATTAAATATCCTGCTGACTTTTTGGTACTTGGTTCTGCTGCTAGTAAGACTTGTCTTATCATTTTTGGTACAGCTTTTCTAAATACTTGTGGAGCTATTATAGATTGCAAGAAAGAGAAAATTGTGACTAAATTTGCTGGTGAATCTTATGTGTTTAATTTCTCTAAATTTGCCAAAGTTCCTTATGAAGCTGAATTGCCTAATGATGATTTTAGAGTTGAACAGCTTGCATCTATTGCTCTTGCTCCTAATAATCCTTTGAAGCAACATTTGGAGGATCACGAGAGTGAAGTCTTTAGGGAAGAAAGGAATGAGCTTGATGAAATTTTCCTTCGTCAACCTATTCTTAAACATGACTTACCGGTTGAAGATCTAGGTACAACACCACCGCCAAAGGAAGATCCTGTTTTTGATTTGAAACCGTTGCCTGATAATCTTAAGTATGCTTATATTGATGATAAGAAAACATATCCTGTTATTATTAGTGCTAAGCTTTCAGATTTTGAGGAAGAAAGATTATTGGAAATATTGAAGAAACACCGGGGAGCTATTGGCTACACTCTTGATGACTTGAAAGGGATTTCTCCCTCTATTTGCCAACATGCCATCAACATGGAAGATGATGCAAAGCCTGTTGTTGAACATCAGCGTCGTCTAATTCCTAAGATGAAGGATGTGGTAAGGAATGAGGTATTGAAACTTCTTGAAGCTGGTATTATATATCCTATTGCTGATAGTAGATGGGTTAGTCATGTGCATTGTGTTCCTAAGAAAGGAGTAATAACTGTTGTACCTAATGATAATGAGGAGCTCATCCCTCAAAGAGTAGTTGTAGGGTATAGAATGTGCATTGATTTTCGAAAAGTTAATAAAGTTACTAAGAAAGATCATTACCCCTGCAACTAGAAGAATAACACCACAACTTAAATATCAAACCATTAAATATTACTCAACATAGTTCACTACTAACATTTAGACTTCACCCATGTCCTCAATAACTAAACGAACTACTCACAAGACATCATATGGAACATGATCAGAGGTGATATGATGATGGATAACAATCTGAACATAAACCTTGATTCAACGGTTTCACTCAATAGCATCAATAAGAAAGAGTAATTAACACCGGGAGAGTTTCCCCTATGAAATACTCAAGATTCAACCCTAGATGTTACAGCGGAGACGAGGTGCAGCGGTGGAGATGACGGTGTCGGAGGTGGAGATGATGATGATGATGATCCCAATGAAGTCCAGCTCGATGACGGTGACGATGGCGACGATTTCCCCCTTCGGGAGGGAATTTCCCCGGCAGATTTCAGCCTGCCGGAGAGCTCTTTTCTCTCTGGTGTTTTTCCGCCTCGCAGAGGCGGCTGTGTCTCTCCTCGATGTTCCCCTGCACCTTAGGGTTTTTGGGAGATGAAGTACACGAAAGGGCGATGGCCGAGAGGGGTCGTGGGCCCCCTCCCCACATGGCGGCGCGCCAGGCCTAGTGGCCGCGCCGGCCTATGGGGAGGGCCCATGGTGGCCCTCCTCGGCCTCACCTTCTGGCTAGCTCCGTCATTTGGAAAAATAGGAGCTTCGGTATATTTTCCGTCAATTGTTGATCTTCAGAAATATTGTATCCTGGCGGTGCTTCTTCCAGCAGAATCCTGACTCCGGTGAGTAATTCTCCAATAATCCTGAAACATGCAAAATAGGTGAAATAACATAAGTATCATCTCTAAATATGAAATATATCAATGAATAACAGTAAATTATGATATAAAATAGTGATGCAAAATGGACGTATCACAACCTCCTCGGCATCCAGGAACTACCGTGTCGGTGCGACACGGTAGCCGCCTCCGGCGGCGGCATTTCCAGGACGGGGTAGTTCCCACCCTCGATGTGCGCGAGCACATTCGGGAGGGTGCGGCCAGGCGCGCTCCACCACCGGCGGCGGCCTGCGGCGTTGTTCCTAGCGGGAGGAGGAGGGGGGCCGTCGTAAGCGGCGAGTTTGCGCTCGTACCTGCGCTGGAAAAAGTCGGTCCACGCCTCGAGGTTGTCGGGGAAGAAGCGCGGCTCCGCGCGCTGCTCGTCATTGAGAGTGACGAGCACCACTTCGATCTCCGCCTCCAGGGCGGCCCGACCCATCGGCGGCGGCGGGATCGGGACGCCGCCCGCGCTGAGTCGCCATCCTCCCGGTGCGCGGAAGTCCGGCGGCACCGGGTAGCCCGCCATGTGGAGGAGCCGCCCCTCCCATTGGTGGAGAGAGCGGCGAGCGAAGCCATTGTTGGCCGCGCCGTCGTTTTCCATTGTTTGATCACCGCTACTTCGCTCGAGATCGGGGAAGATTTGGGGAAGGTGAGAGCAGGGAGCAAGGTGAATGCGGGGCAGACACGGTAGTTCGGCGATAAATAGAGGTAGGCGCACGTGAAACCGAGGTGAAGGCATTAACTCGCCGCGTGGAAGCTACGCGTCCGGCGAAGACTGACCGGCGGCAGGATTTTTACAGCGCGTGGAAGACGATGCGATGAGGACGACGATCGGTCTCTCTCGCCGACAAGTTGGGGCCACCAGCCGCGCGGGAAGTTTCCTCGGCGTTTCCCGCGCTTTCGTTTCGTCCGGAGTCCCCGAGCGCTCCCCGAGGGCCGGGTTGGCCTGGGCTCTCTGGATAGATGAAAGGCCTAATCCAGACGAAAACGAGGAACCAGGGGCGCGACTGGGCCGTTTTCGTCTATTCGAATGACAAAACGCTATCCTGGGGGTCTCGTCGAGAAGACGGATGGAGATGCTCTAACAACTTGTCCGTAAACATAGCATTATTGTTATTTAACCGTTCACCGCCGGCAATCGTAATCTTTTGTCATGTATACTAGCTACGGGCATAAGGTATACAATGGTGATGAGTCAGCTATCTGTAAGAGGTAGTTATAGGTGATTTTGGTGATATGGAGGAAAGAGAATGAAGAGAGAGAAAGAGGCTGTCTGTAAAGTTACAGACAGTCTATAGCCTTCTTACAGATAGCTTACAGACACCATTTTTATTGTTGTATGAAGGGTGTCTATAATTTATATTCACATATGTTATGGCTAAAAATAGACAACTTACAGACAGACTATTGTATACACTGTCTATATCATTGTCTATAAATGACATGGAGTAGTACTACAGACACCATCCGTCTAAACCAATGTACATGCCCTAACTAGTTAGCGATCACCCGTGGCAAGCGCCCAAATGACAAACTTGCCGGCGCTGAAACCATAATCCTAAGTTCCACTTCCCCACCTCCGATCTGCTTTCGTACACCGGTGAAACCGCCATGCTCCTGGGCCACTGCGCCATGCACCAATCTCATCCTCTGCCGGTTCACAACCATTCCACCATGGAGCTTCTTCTTCTTTGTCCTCAACGAGTGCACCTACCATTCAGAATATTGAAGCTGCGCGGAATAAACATAAACATGAACGTATTGCTGCATATGACTGACTTGACATCTTGTCTAAAACTCAAGTTTTATTGCCTCCTTCTAAGAGCAGAATGAAAAATATTTCTTCTAAAGTTACATATATCTGGAAGAAAGAGGAGATAAATGCTAGGCAGCGATCGAGAGAGAGAGAGAGAGAGAGAGAGAGAGAGAGAGAGAGAGAGAGAGAGAGAGAGAGAGAGAGAGAGAGAGAGAGAGAGAGAGAGAGAGAGAGAGAGAGAGAGAGAGAGAGAGAGAGAGAGAGAGAGAAATCCTGGGGAAGGGATGGAAACACTGCTTTCTTCCATTTAATTGCTAATCAAAGAAGAAGGAAGAAAAATAGTGCCTGTCTTCAGGGTCCTATAATGGCAATGTTGAGGACAATAAAGGTATTCTAAACCTTGTTGTTGATTTGTACAAGACTTTATTTGGTTTTGAACACAATTTAGAAGTTGGTCTAGCTGCTGATTTTTTTGGAAGAATCAGAGAAAGTTATAGAGGCTCAAAATACTTTCCTGCATTCCAATTAATGTCATATTCCAAAGGGGCCCTGTCCACGATGGTCTTCATTTTCTTTTCGAGTGTGGATTTGTTGCCACCGGTTGGCAATGCCCCCCACCTGGATGCCGTCGGATGACCTGCTGGAGATTCGGTCTGCAATTGTAGTGGTCAATCATGGTGCGGTTCAAACCCGGTAAACCTAGTATAAAACTGAATTACGTCCTAATTATACGTTGATAGAGCATGCCACCAGCAGAGATGTGCAGCGACTTATCCGGCCTTCTGATCATTTGATGCCAGGCCGTCCATGTGTCTCTGCACACAAGCATGCATGCATGGCGTGCTTTCTTGATTTGACCGATGCTCAAGTTAATGTCATGCTCCTCTGTATGAACGGCAGAAAGGAGAAAAAGAGGTGGCAATGCTAGCCCAAACCTCCGTCGAGACCGTGCTTTTTAGCTCAGGCTATCTGGCATCATCAGTGTCTGGTGTCAGCTGACTGAATTGTTTGCCTCTTGTTCAAAAAAGAATAAAAAAAATTGTTTGCCTCGTTGCCAGGGCATCGACTGAAAAAAATGGTTTCATCGTGTCACTGTGTCAGCCATGATGAAGTATGTCAGCCAACTGACAAACACCTAGTTTCCTGCTACTACATGGAGTTAGGCATCCACACCATGTTGTGCTCAAGTATGTTATACCATGTAAAAAACTATACAAACCCCGCACAGTCATTGCAATCGGCAAGAACTAAGAATGGTCATGTAGTAATGCTCAAGTTGTGGAGTGCCAGAGATTCGTGGATTGATCTTGTCCAAATGCAACACATATCATCATATGTGTATGATTTCGATCCGGCAGGAAAACAAGGTCCGGATATATAACTGCAACGAGGGTGTTTGCCGGAAAATGCAAGGTTGTTTCCCTTGTGTGTGCGTATGAGTAGTACTAGCTGAATTGCAAGGATTGAACAGGTCAGCTAGTATAACGTGCGCATCTCGCCGATCTTTTGCTCGCCGTGGTCTTCGAAAAGTAGACGGCAGTAGCGCGTGGCAAGACCAACATCGCCGTGGTCTTCAATGTTGGAACCGCTATCTAGTTCAACTCAAGAAAGGCTTAATTCGCCATGCCAAGACTAGAGTTGGTTTACATGACCGTTGATGTACACGTTCAAGCATGCCACACAATTCACGATACGAGCACTGCAACGCTAACCGGAGCTCCACTCTCCGAACATGAACTGGAGAACTCGCCGCTAATAACGCATGCCTATCTCCGCGTACGTCTTGCCGAGTGCCCGAGGGCTCATGCAAGATTGTTTCGACGCTGGTGTGTGCCATGACCACCTAGCACCTACAACCCTCCAGCTGTTGCTTTGACTAAGAAAGCAAGAACTAAAAACAAGCCCGAGGGCTCATGCAAGATTGAGTACAAACTTGAAGCGTCCAAATTAAATAGCCGGTAGATATGGGGTGTTTTTGACTGCACGTCATCATGTGTAGCTTGTGTTGTTTTCACTGTTTAGGGGAGAAAACTTAACGCATACAGTATGTTGCTGTTGTTCTCTTGCGTTGGCATTGTCAGACACAAGAAGCAGCCATGAATGCAGTACGCTACAACACTCTGTTCTCTTTCTGCTTGTGGCGGGAGTTAATACCGGCGTATCCTGCAGCTCGTGCAGATGCTTTGCAGACAATGTAGCTAATTACAACTTGAGATGGAATGTTACATTTGCATTGAGATCGAATCTACGGGCGAATCGGACGGCAGCTGGGTGGGTGGCATTGCCACCGGGTGGCAACACCATATTATGCTTTTCTTTTTCATCACTAGTTCTAGGATTTGATTAAGGGCGATTTGTTAGCTCTGTTTGATGCTTGGAACAAAGAAGATTTAGAATTGTTTAGATTGAACTTTTCACTCCTTACACTTATTCCAAAGCATGTTGTAACTATACATAAATTAAGATCTATTGCTCTTGCTAATTGCAGTTATATATTTTTCTAAGTGTGTAACCAATCTGTTAGGAGTGGTTTGTGAGGAACTTACTTCTGCCAACCAAACTGCCTTTATCCATGGTAGGTATATTTTAGAAAGTGTGGTTGCCGCACATGAAATTATCCATGACATGTCACGTAGTTATTAGGCCAGGTTTATCTTTAAGCTTGATTATGAGAATGCATATGATAAAGTTAGTAGAATTTTTTTAATTAGAATGATGGGGTCTAGGGTTTTAGTCCCAAGTTTCTATATTTAGTCAAATCACTGCTCCGTCAACCTTATGTTGGTGTCAGGATAAATGATATTAATAATAATTACTTCATAGCAAGGAGAGGGGTCCAGCAGGGTGATCCTACATCCCCTCGTTTCTTTAATTAGGTTGTGTATGTATTTACTATGTGGTTAAAGCTTACTTGTCTTTTGACTGGCTTTAATACAGCATGGGTCATCAACATGCAATATGCTGATGATAGTCTCGTTTTTCTTTAAAAAAATCTATATAGTGTTATGAACCTTAAATGGATCCTATCATATTTTGAGAAAATCTCTGGCCTTAGAATTAATTTCCATAAGTGTGAATTGGTCCCAATCAATGTAGGTGATGATGAGGCTGATTTTGCTCAAACACTAAGTTGTAGGCTTGGGAAGTTTCCTTTGAAATACTTAGGAGTTCCTTAAAAAAGGAGGATCTACATCCTATTGTAGACTAAATGGGCATCACAATAATTTGGTGTGGAGGGGGTTACTCTGTCATGCTACAAAGCAAGAGGTTGTGTGTAGTCTTTTAGCAAGTATTTATTTGTATTTGGTGAGAGTTATTAAATTTCCTAAATGGGCATCACAATAATTAACTCACATATGGGTAACTGTCCGTGGGACAATTACGCAGGGAAATTTAAATATCATTGAGCCAACTGGGGGTTAGTGACTCAAAAGAAAGAATATGGAGGGTTGAGAATCCCAAACCTTGGCAAAATCTATTTTTTTACTGGCGTCATGGATTAAAAGATACCACTTAGATGAAAATAAGCTTTGGAAAGAGATCATTGACCACAAATATGAGGTTAATGATTCTAATATTTTTTCTGCCTCTGCTAATGGGGTCTCTCCTTTCTGGAAAGGAGTGTCCTGAGCCGATAAGGCGGCTAAACTAGGATACCAGTGGAAAATTGGGAATGGTAAAAATATAAAATTTTGGGAGGAACATTGGCTTGGTCCATCCAGTTTAGCTATTCAATACTGGGAGTTATATGTATTGTACAATAATCAGAACTCTACGATTGTTGAACTATGGGGTGGTGAAAATTTAAGAGTAACCTTTCGCAGATGCTTCAGTCATGAGTTAATGGTGCAATGGTACCAGGTTTTGAATATTGCGCAAACTATTAATCTCCCTAATGAGGCGGATTCTTTGAGTTGGAAACTAGATTCGAGTGGTGCTTACACTGTCAGTTCCCTGTATGTTGTGCTTAACTTTCGAGGGGTAATGCCTGTAAATATCCATGAAGTGTGGAAAATTAATATCCCACCAAAAATGCAGATTTTCCTGTAGCTGGTTGCTCATAACAAAGTAATAACTAGAGATAACCTTTTTAAGATGCAAACAGTCAATGATCTTTCCTGTTTTATTTGTACTAAATCAGAATTGTGCGCTCATCTCTTTTTTGATTGCAGTGCCACGACTTTAATTTGATCTAAAATATAATTTCTAACTAAGGTGCAAACTTCTCTTTTCACTTAAAAAGGTTCATGGATCGGATGCCATATGGCAGGATGTGCCGGTGTCCATGTGTCAGGCAGTGCCAGGGATCTGCAGGTTGTTGAGGGCGGCGATGAGGGCAGGGTCCATCTGCTGTTGCTATTATGCGTTGGCTCCATGGGGACCCTGAGAAGTATAGGCATGGGACATCATGCCAGGTCGTGGGCCGAGGAGGCCGCGAGACGGCACCTGCCATGGCGTTAGTGCGCGAGGCTGCCAGGGAGTCGGTGGCGGTGGATGCCACGGAGCCTGCTGAAGCTGAGCACGTGTAGGAGCCCCAGTCCAAGGGTTGAACTGCCAAAGATTATCGCGGCCGCGCCCTCGTCCGCGGCCTCCGCTGCGGAATATGTTCGTGAAGTACCTGGTTTCGCGGCCACCGACGCGATCGCCCCCGAAGGGACCAGGCGTGGAGCGATCTCCAGGAGGGGGTGCGCGAACACCCCCATTGTTGCAGCACGCTCTGGCCCATGGCCAAGAGTGTTGTGGAGTTGGCGTTGCGAGCATCGGTGCGTCGTTGTGTTTCTTCAAAGATGAGGGCGGAGCGCCTGTAAAGAAACGAGGGGAACGACACCTGAAAGGGGAAAAACGAACGCAGATGGACGTAAGTGTCATTGAGACCCCGGAGGAGTGTTAGAACTAGTGTCTCGTCGTTGATGGGTTGTCCGAGGTCGATGAGCGAGTCCGAGAGACTCCTGATCTTGGCGCAGTAATCGTTGATGGAGAGATCGCCCTGTGACGTGTTGTGGAAGTCGGCCTCATGCTAGATGGCGCGTTGCTTCTTGTTTTCGTAGAAGAGGTTCTCGATGGCCTCCTAGATGCGCGTAGGAGCCGGGGCGCATGACGATGCCGAGAAGGTCGGTGTCGATGGAGCCGTAGATCCAGGAGAGTACGGTGTAGTCGTCACGGCCCTAGTCAGAGGTGGGGGACGTGTCGTCATGATAGTCGCTGAGACATGTTGTCTTCGTAGCCTTCTCCAAGAGCTACGACGACCCATTGGTAGTGCCACCACTGACAACGTGAGAGTTTTTTTTACATCTCTGCCCATCCCAATGCAACATTGTCGTACTAAGCACATTGAGCTTGACATTAATTTTGTGCGCGAGAAGGTGGCTCTCGGTGCTCTCCGGGTTCTCCATGTTCCCTCTAGTTCTTAGTTTGCTGGCATATTCACCAAGGGTCTGTCGTGTGCTTTATTTCACGAGTTTCGTTCTAGCCTCCACATCGGTGAAGCACCGAGTTCAGACTGCGGGGGCATGTTAGGGAGATATCCTCCCCCGCGTGTAACAACATTTAGTTAGGATAATTTCTTGTGTAACACTTCATGTAATCATGACTGTTGGAGTCCAAGTCCTTGTGCATATGAATAGAGGAAGAAGGGGACGAGGTGCCCTATTGAGCAGCCCGTGTAATTCGTTATTGCAGTCCCAAATCAATTAACACACTGAACTCTCTCCATTAACCACAAGTAAGTTCCTTAGGTTTTAAACATTACGGGTTATGCATGCAGGTACCAATCTTTCTACTACTTAGGCGTCATTTTCCGTTCAGCCAAGTGAAAGCAAACGGGAAAGAAAATAAGAGAGAGAAAGAGTGGAAGAAAGAAGAATGGGAGGGGAAAAAACCACGTAGACTGGTGTTGACCAGTTGAGGTTACCTTCCTTCGTGGCAACTCACTCTATCCGTGAATTTTCAAAGTCATTAATTGGTCGCTTGTACTAACGCATTATAGTCGAGGAATTCTGCTGGCCTACAAATATGCCCGGTTGCCGGTCCTCTTCAGTATCCCGGGTGGTTTGTGCGCCTCATTTCTCAAAGCACCACTTGCTCACTGCCATAGTTAATTTCCAGCTGCTCAAAGCCATGGAAACCAGTCAAAACAAAGCACCTTTCTTCTTCAACTTCCTAAGGGAGGGCCTCCTCCTACCGAGCCGCAACTGGAGGCTCTTCGCATCGGTCTGCGCACTTATCCTCGCCTCCACCACGCTGATCGACCTCGCCTACAAACCCTTCGCCAACGAGACCAAGCTCGACGTGAAGGCGTTCAACACCACCGAGCCCGGCACCCCCAGCCCGGACTTCGCCAAGATCCTACTAAAGGAAATCCAAAATGGTACCAAAGATCTCCTGCTCGCCAGCGCGGGGTACAACCTGTTCCCTTTTGTCGTCCGCTCCGCCGTCCGGATCGTCGTGCTCTTCGCCGCCGTCTTCACGTACCCCGGTCAGGAGCGTACTATTACTACCTTTGGCGCGCTCATAGGCCAAGCTAAGGAGCAGATCAAGGGGCCCTTGCTCACGGTCGCGTTCGTCTACGTCCTGGAAACCGTACTGTACATCATGTTTGTGGCCACGACATCACTTCTCATCCTTCCCATGGTGAGCCCATACTTCGTCACTTCGCTTCCTCTGCTCTTCCCCTTCGTCCTGCTTGCGGTGGCCTTGCTGCTCTTCTTCGCTGCCCTCGTCTGCCTCCAGTACTTCAACTTCCTCGGCTCTTTCAGCGTCGTCCTGGCGGTAGCCGAGCCTGGCTGCTACGGCGTTGCAGCGTTAGTCAAGGCCTGGAGGCTGGTCCAGGGGAAGAAGAGGCAGGTCGCGCTGTACTTAGCCGTCACCTGTGGCCTGGCCGCCGCCGTATCACCCGTGCGCATGCTCGCGACGACGTTCACGGGTAATAGCGTCGCGCTAGGGTTGCTCCTGGGTTTTGCGTGCACGCTTCTGATGGCGCTCGTGCAGCTGTTCTCCGACTGCGCCATGACCGCGTTCTACTGCGAGTGCAGAGACAAGGGGGCTAATGGATACGCCAAGCTATTGTAAAAGGACAGTGCTGAGCGTCCCCCGGGGGATCAAACACTCCGATCCCCCGGGTCGCCAGCCGTAGATGCAAACAATCAGAACCGTACACCACGGACAAGGGACAACGAGAATTCCCACCTAGAAAAATAAAGAAAAACACGCCCACCTGTCGCTGTCTTCGTCCACGGACTCATGCTGCCCAGGTGTGGTCCTACCTCAGGTTGGGCATCCCTCCTCGACCGCTCTGCCCCAGTGCCCCATCCGTGCAGGCCGACGGCGCTCCTCTGTTGGTCAGGACCGTCGACGGAGAACCCGGCGCGCCGTCGCGGACGCAGCAGCTGGTAGCAGCCCCGGTGTGCCTCGGAGCAACGATGGCGGCCGCTGGTAGCAATATATGCAGCCCTACCATTGTAGCGACGCCCAACCGTCGATTGGAGCAAGGCCGGCCGCCACCCGCTGCTACCCACGGCCTCCGCCGCTGCTTCGAACGGTCGCCATCCTGCTGCAAACGGCGGCCGCAGCTGCTACCCACGGTCTCGGTCGCTGCTACAAACCGGCCGCCGCCCCTGCTGCAAACGGCCTCCGCGGTTGCTACTACATGCCGCGGTCGCTGCTACCCACGGCCTCCGTGGTTGCTACTACCTTCCGCCGCCCTTGCTGCAAATGGTCGCCGCCGTTACTACCGACGGCCTTCGTGGCTGCTACGCACGGCGGCAGCTGTTGCTACTGCCGGCTGCCGCCACTGCTGCCGACGGCCTCCGTGGCTGCTACGAACGGCGGCAGCCGTTGCTACTACCGGCGGCCGACCCTGCTGCAAATGGTCGCCGCCGCTCCTACCAATGGCCGTCGCGACTGCTTCTATCGGCCGCCGCCCCTGCTGCAAATGGCCGCCGCCCTTGCTGCAACCGGCCGTAGCCGTGCTACCAACCGCGCCCCCAAGGTAGCAGCCCCCTCGAGGAGGTGGCGTCGGCGTCGAGCCTGCCGCGCGTATGAGAGACAAAAAAGCTCAGCCGGCGGAGCTCAGCATGGGCGCATACGGGGGCACGGCGGGCGGCTGGAGTAGAGGAGGTCGGGGGAGCAAGGCGGCCACGCGCAGCTGAGCCAGAGCTTGGCATGGGAGCGGAAAAGGTTGTGTGGCTGCGAGGTGGAGGGAGTCGGGGGAGGCTGCGACATCGCAGAGGAGAGGCGGGTGAGGGTGTGGCGGCCGCGCGCTGGAGCGACGGAGCTGTCTGGGAAGGGGAGCAACCGAGAGGGAGGTAGAAGATGACTACTCTGCTTCTTGGCGTGAGCGGAGGTAGATAAGGTACTGGTAGGAAATTTCCCACCGCTCAGTTTAATTGGGCCCACCCATGTGCGTGCGTGGAGAGAACCCACGATGCATCGCATGCGTGTCAGAGGCGGACGATGAAACGTTTGATCCCCCGGATGATCAGAAGCATTTTCCATTGTAAAAACGGGTGAATAGGATGGAGTTGAGGGTAACTGTTTCAGCGCAATAGCGTGACCTCCAGATTATATGTACTAGATGATTTCCCGCGCGTTGCTGCGGGGACGCCTGTAAACATGTAGCCATAGAATACTTTTACTGTATGCCCAGCAATAATTATAGAATTGATAGAAATTCTTGATGAAAAATGAATTTAGTAATCAGTAATAAACACCATTTTGTCAAGCACCTGTAAGGCAGAAGCAACATCAGCACGTACTACAACAAACTAGGATACCAAAATTTAATGTTGAGCATCAAACATGAAGGTGAATGTGTATGCATCGAGCTTTTACCAAGCGACATTTTGTCAAGCATCTGCAAGGCAGAAGCAACATCAGTAGCATAGCACGTACTACTGCAATGTACAATACAGAAATTTAGTGTTGAGCATGAACCATTAGGGTGAATGCGTATGCATCGGATATGGATGAGTCGCATGAATGAGTCACAACTAGGACAAAACCCGTGCGTTGCTACGGAGCAAAAAAGGAAGAAACTGCATCACAACAAGAAGGTATTTTTATTTAGCGTAATGTTTATAGAACCTCGAGAATAATCAATTTTTGCTAATGGAAGGAATCAAATTTCTCATTCAAATTTACCTACAATATCTCGAAAACAGAATACCGAAATTTCTATAACGAGAAATTCATCAAGCATCTAAATAAGAAAAAAAATCAATGTAAACCTTTTAATGGACTTCCTCTCCGGAGATCGGTCCTCTCGGGTTAGGCGGGCTGCGCCAGGTTGCAGTCCTCCTCTATCTGCTAACCACCGCCCACCACCGCCTTCGAAGGTGCACAAAAGAGAACCACTACGTATGTTATGAAGAGAGAAACCACATGCTAAAGAGACTCTTTTGCTGATCTATCATGTGCCACCTGCTCACTCAATTGATGTAACTGAAGCAATTGGATTAACGTCATGAGATGGAATGATGGCATGGTTATGTTCGTCTTGCTCAGCTTGACACTTTTGCCGAGACAACAGGACTACAACAATTAGTGAAAACTCATGTTACGCTTGCCGGCCGAGTTAAGACGCACGTAATCAAAATTGGTCGACATTTTTCTTAGTTGTAGTTAGAAAGGTATTTTCTTCCACTCTTTGTATTTTCCTTTCAATAGTTCAACCATGGCAGTGATAGTTGAGATCAGACGGATGAGGTTGTTGTGGAACTTCACCGGCCGGGGTACAGGTAATTGGCTCCCGTATATGTAAACTATATGGAAACCGTCTGTGCCAGCTAACATCACCCTCATGGACAAGGAGTGGTGAGGTTCCTGCATCTAGCGACGATGTTCGGCGTAGACGGCCATGGTAGGAAGGGCATCCATCCTCAACGACACCATGGCTCTCGTTATCGAGGCCACTGCCGACGCTGCCGTGACTTTCTTTCATGTGTGCGCCTGTGGCCTTCTTGCATACGTGCGCAAGGAGGCGCTAAAACGCTGACACAATCTGCACTTTCCTTTGCAGGGCACCAACTGAAAGAAACGGATCAATAGACGAGGTCTGTTAATTAATGTATAATGGAAACAGAACCGACGTACAGGCCAGCGGCGGCATTCACCTCACCGACGATCGGCTCATCTGCAACATGCAGGCACCGGACTGAGCAGAAGTCGCCGAATTCTAGACGATCCCCAGCTCTTTCTTCCGTGCAAATACAATGGATGCCCAACACCCACGGTACTATGGTCAACAGCGAACGGGATCGATCGGGGAACTGGATCTGGCCCCTAGACGCACCGGACCCTCCCCACCGCGAGCTCGATCTACAACCTCGAGTAGCGACGCGGACCAGACACATATGCGACTCAACCAGGCCATAATTATTTGGAAGGCCACCTGAAATCGGTGGCCGGCGGGTGACTGCCGCGAGGCAAGAGGAGGCCGTGCGCCTGTGCAGGTTTTATTGACGAAATCCATGGATCTCGTCATGGACTCGGCTCAAAATCCAGACCGAGAGTGATCGAGGGAACGGGGTTGGATTTAAGTAGGGTGGTTTGGGGTAGAGGAGATTGGGTTGAGCACGCCCGCCCGCTTATGGGTTCGGTGGCTGGCTGAGGTGAAAGGTATCATGATTCATCACGTAGCTGACTGATTCCTATTTTTGACTTCCAATCGGGAGAGGAGATTAGGAGGCCACGCAAAACGACCGGACGAAGGCGTAATCTGTGGCGGACGAAAGCGTAAAGTAACGGACCAAACCAAGGAAACGTTAGCTCCTTTATTATTAGGTATAGATATGGACGAAAATAACAGACTACCTGGTCATGCACGCTGAAGAAAAAAAAAGAATAGATGTGCGAAGGCACTGCTAGACGATGACGTTGGAGAAAGGAGCTGCACCATGAGCAGGCCAGTCCGGAAGCAGATGCCCTCTTGGAGCCTAGCAGGATGCTACCAACCATGTTACTGACAATTTCAGGGTCAGCGATGATGTTTTTTACAACCAGAGATAGCCATTAAGATTGGACTTCTAAAGTGTCGTCCCAAGCCAATATCTGAGCAGTAAAGCACGGCAGCAGAAACTTCCAATCATACCGGAGCGGGAGAAAAACTCGGATCTCTTGCTTCAGAAGACCACGGGAAGAAGAAGGAATGAAACGCTAGAGCAGCTTCTATTAATAGAACAATCCCCTCGGTTCTCCTTGGAAGACGAAAGGAAGAAAATCCATGAATGCTTCAATAAATGGAAGCCAAAGGTAACTGAAGATGGTGCGTTGGAAAAAGGAAAACCATAATTTGATGACGCCACTATCCTTCCGCATGTCCGTCAGTTAGGAATCAGTTTCTTTTTCAAATTAGTGGTGGAATGATAAATTGTACTTAATGCAAACATGTGGTCGTAGAGGAAGGAGATCAATGGGACTTTGAAGTGAAAGAAATTTAATTGGACCAACTGATGACGTGGCTTAAAGCATGACATGGAACATCGATGAGGTGGCATAGCTGCATGTTGAGAGAATTACCCTTAGTGGGTTGTTCCAATTTAGTTATTATAGATATCAGGAGTTCTACAAACACAGTGCATACAAGTATAACAACAGATTATATTGGACTGGAGCTACGTACATAAATATATCTAGCACCCTTATAGTACAGATTATAACAACAGATTATATTGGACTCTTCCTCGGTCTTAATTGTATATATATCTAGCACCCTTCCTCGGTCTTAATTGTGCTCAACAAGTTAAAATTACTCGGGGGCATGCATCAAATAGTGGCAATGACAACGATTTGGTAAAATCGTCCGCAAGTTCAATATGTTGAAATTGCATGTTCTAGCCGGTTCAACTAAAAAAATATCTAATAAATTATGCTAGGTTATGTTCAACACCTCCCCTCAGATCTATGCCGGTGGGATAATCTCGCCACTACAGGAATGTCTCGAAACACCGATGGCTGGAAACCCTTGGCGTAGCCACAGTGGGCCATTAGCATAGGCTACGACGAGGGCAGCCATCGGCATATCTCTTCGGGAAAGATCCACCTCGGCAGAGCCACATGCGTCGTTAGTGTAGACCCGGCCCTCGGCGTAGCCCGTATATGCCGATGGTGGCCGTCGGTGTGTGGACACACGGTGCAGGCCACGCTGTCCCGTCCGTTAACTTCAAATTTTCTGAAAAAATTTATGATTTTTTTAATTTTTTAATCTCTCACATGGATCATTTTAACTCTAACTACAGTTAATCTTAGGTCAAATTACAATTATTCAAACTTCCACTATAGCCACCCATCCTCTCACTACTCCACCCCAAGCATGCTTAACATTTTCGTTCCTTCCGGTTGAGCTTCCCAATAGGAAGCGAAACATTGTTGATAATACTACCATATCAATCCCATTAACCCTTAGACCGTAGTATCATAAATTTTTATTATTTTGAATTTTAAAAAATTATTAAATAAACATCAATGATTTAGTAATAATAACCTTTATGCAGGATGCAATTACTAATTTAATTTTTTTAAAAAAATAAAAATATAAAATTCAGAATTTCTAGCAAAAACTAAAATATTCCTGCTTTCATACTTCCATTTGGGTCTAAAAAAATGCCTACCGGGTAATTAATGGTGAATTCAGATGTAACTTTTTCCCACAATTATTTTGAGATATTATACATTTTTTTTCGACTTCATATGCAACCAGAAAAGCCGTTTTACCGATACATGATGCAATTTTGCAAAAAATGTCAAAATTAATTTTTGTTAAACTATCTTGCAACTATATGACGTAACACATGGATATCTCGAAGGATTTTATTTTTAAATTTCTTTTATTATTTTCTGCCATTCTGAAATTTAAAAATACGATCTAGAGGGGAGGGTGTGGAGGAAAAAAAGTTCAAGGCTACGCCGAGAGTGGCTGTCGGCGTAGATTAAAAAAATGGGGGAAAGGCTACGCCGAGCGCAGCCGTCGGCGTAGCTGTGACGCCATGATAGCGCCGTCACGGCCTAACTTTGGTGAGCGGCATGCACAGGCCTACGACGACGGCCCGCGATGCGCCGAGGCTAGTCGTCGGCGTAACATTTCCTGCGCCGAGGGCGTTGCTACGCCGACGACCCTTTTGGCGGGCTGGCTTGGCCGCCCATACGCCAACGGCCCCGACTTTTGGCCGTCGGCGTATGAGAAGGCCGTCGACACCTTACACCATTCCTGTAGTGTGCACAGCTTATAGACATGAATCGTTGAATTTTAGTTATGGAGGCCTTATATATTTATTTGTAATATTGCCTTGGTTAAGATTTGAACCAAGGACATTATAGGTCCAATACCATGTGAAGTTGCATACTCTAGCCAATTAAACCCAGAAACCGATATAATGAAATAGACTAGGCAATTATATTCAAGACACTATGGGGAGAATCTGGATTTCCCGAGTGGGCGAAATACTCAGCAAAGGCACGGTGGAAGTTTGCAATACCTTTACCAAGTATTTACACTCAGCAGACATTACACGGTAGCGGTTCCCTCCTCAAATAGGCTTTGCGGGTGTATTCTTTCCGGATCTCACTTAGCAAAGCCTTTGCCGTATGCCATATCCCGCTCTGGGCAAAATAAATCTACCGGCAGCTAACGGAGGGCAAACTGCACAGCAGCGATTCCCTCCTCAAATAGGCTTTGCTGAGTGTATTCTTCCCGGATCTCACTTAGCAAAGGCTTTGTTGTGTGGCATATCACGCTCTGAGTAAAATAAAGTGACAGGCGGCTAACAGAGGGCAACAGTTTGCCGTGTGTTTTCTCACATACTCAGCAAAGCATAAATTCCGCACACAAAAATTAATGTGGTCGCCGGAGCCATCGTTTACGGTCCTGTCTGATGAAGTCGTCGAGGGAGTCGTGAGGGCAAAAGCATGATCATTTGCTTAACTTATTGTGACACCGCTTGCTGCCATGGCAATTTCGGCTTGTAGTATGTTATGATAACTAGCAAACGCACCTGTAGCAATAATCGGAGAGAAAAATATGGGAGATACCCAGATAAAAAATTACTAGCACAATGCCCGCGTTTTGCCGCGAAAGAGAAAAAAAAATACTAACTTTAGAAACAGAAAACAAAAATTTGTTGACTTCAAACATAGAAAACAACGCATTGACATAAGCATGGTTATCGTGCCTTGTGTTCTTGCTTGTATAGTCTTATAAGTGAAAGGAACGCGCGGTGAATTGCATAGTTTCCAGGCCTTCTATTCTTGCTTATTGTCTTGTCAGTGAACCCAAAGATTGGCAAGTCAGCTTACACATATGGAGTGAACGCGAATACACTTGACTGATTATGTCAGAAGTTGATCAGAACTTCCAATTCCTAGTACTCGCTTGTGCTAATGTATTGCTCAAACTAACACTGTATAAGCAATTTGTAACTTTGTTACTCCGCTAGTCCATTACCCTTATATACTTGGATATTTATTCATGCTCTGCAAAAATAATCTATCAGACTGTCGGCGAGATCTTTGAGTTTGATCTTGTGAGCTTGTAGAGAAGTGAGAAGGAAAGAAGATCCCGAGTCGGGTCTGGTCAGGAGAAACAGAACAAACTTCAGCGGTGAGTCCGGACCGGCACCACGCGAGGCTGCTATCGTGTCGTCTCTGAAGGATAACGTTGCATAGAAAACAAAAATTTTCCTACCGCGAACACGCAATCCAAGCCAAGATGCAATCTAGAAGACGGTAGCAACGAGGGGGTATCGAGTCTCACCCTTGAAGAGATTCCAAAGCCTACAAGATGAGGCTCTTGTTGCTGCGGTAGACGATCACTTGCCGCTTGCAAAAGCGCGTAGAAGATCTTGATCACGATCGGTTCCGGCGCCACGAACGGGCAGCACCTCCGTACTCGGTCACACGTTCGGTTGTTGATGAAGACGACGTCCACCTCCCCGTTCCAGCGGGCAGCGGAAGTAGTAGCTCCTCTTGAATCCGACAGCACGACGGCGTGGTGTCGGTGGCGGTGTAGAAGTCCGGCGGAGCTTCGCTAAGCTACGCGGGAAATATGAAGTGGAGGAGCAAAGCTAGGGTTTGGGAGGGGGTGGCCGGCCACTCAAGGGGGGCGGCCAAGCTATGGTCTTTGGGGTGGCCGGCCCCCTCCCTTGGCCCCTCATTATATAGGTGGATCCCAAGTGTTGGTGTCCAAGTCTTCGAATAAGACCCGAAACCAAAACCTTCCATAGGAGGGGGCAAACCTAGCCCAACTAGGACTCCCACCCAAAGGTGGGATTCCCACCTCCCATGTGGGGGTTGGCCGGCCCCCTATGGTGGAGTCCACTTGGGACTCCACCCCCACTAGGGCTGGCCGGCCATGGAGGTGGAGTCCCTTGTGGACTCCACCTTCCTTGGTGGTTTCTTCCGGACTTTTCTAGAACCTTCTAGAACCTTCCATAGAACCTTCCGCGACATTTTAATTCACATAAAATGACATCCTATATATGAATCTTATTCTCCGGACCATTCCGGAACTCCTCGTGATGTCCGGGATCTCATCCGGGACTCCGAACAAATATTCCAACTCCATTCCATATTCAAGAACTACCATTTCAACATCCAACTTTAAGTGTGTCACCCTACGGTTCGAGAACTATGCGGACATGGTTGAGTACTTACTCCGACCAATAACCAATAGCGGGATCTGGAGATCCATAATGGCTCCCACATATTCAACGATGACTTTAGTGATCGAATGAACCATTCACATACATTACCAATTCCCTTTGTCTCACGATATTTTACTTGTCCGAGGTTTGATCTTCGGTATCACTCTATACCTTGTTCAACCTCGTCTCGACAAGTACTCTTTACCTCGTACCGTGGTATGTGGTCTCTTATGAACTCTTTCATATGCTTGCAAGACATTAGACGACATTCCACCGAGAGGGCCCAGAGTATATCTATCCGTCATCGGGATGGACAAATCCCACTGTTGATCCATATGCCTCAACTCATACTTTCCGGATACTTAATTCCACCTTTATAGCCACCCATTTACGCAGTGGTGTTTGGTGTAATCAAAGTACCTTTCCGGTATAAGTGATTTACATGATCTCATGGTCATAAGGACTAGGTAACTATGTATCGAAAGCTTATAGCAAATAACTTAATGACGAGATCTTATGCTACGCTTAATTAGGTGTATCCATTATATCATTCACACAATGACATAACCTTGTTATTAATAACATCCAATGTTCATGATTATGAAACTAATCATCCATTAATCAACAAGCTAGTTTAAGAGGCATACTAGGGACTTCTTGTTTGTCTACATATCACACATGTACTAATGTTTCGGTTAATACAATTCTAGCATGATATATAAACATTTATCATAAACATAAAGATATAAATAATAACCACTTTATTATTGCCTCTAGGGCATATCTCCTTCAGTCTCCCACTTGCACTAGAGTCAATAATCTAGTTTACATTTGTAAAGATATAACACCTTGGCCTTCTGGTGCTTTATCATGTATTGCTCACGGGAGAGGTTTTTAGTCATCGGATCTGACACGCTCAGAAATGTATGTATTTTGTAATTCATTTGCGTCTCAACGCATCACTCATTTCCAAATGAGCTGGCATTAAATATGTTTGATCTTCTGGTGGAACCTTAATTCCGCTGTCTGAAATATGTCACTAATATTGTCACACACAATATAGCTTCAAAGTTCTGATTCTGTCGGAACTACACCAAGTTCTCAAAGAACCTCTTGACTTAACATCCTTTGTCATTGTCAAAATAATGACATACTCTGCCTTCTTTTGTAGAATCCGTCACAATATTTAGAACTCTTCTAAATCTAGCATAGACAACTTCTAGCTCATTGTGCTACCTTTTAAACAACACTTAGTCTAATTTGAGATTGAAATTCTATTTTGATATGTGACAACACAAATATCGGTGTAACACCTTACAGCGATTTGTTTGTCATTTCTTCATAAAAAAATATATATGTATATCCTTAGTTCTTCTAAAGTACTCAAGGATATTCTTACTGTCGTCCAATGATCATCATATGAATCATTCTGGTATATGCTCATAACACTTTATAGCACATGATATCTGATTGTGTACATATTATTCGTGATCTATAATCACTCATGTGTTTTTACTCATTGAGTGTCGATACACTCAAGTCTTGTTAAACCTTCACATGACAAGAACATTTTCTTAATATTTCTATATTGAACTTCTTCAATATCCATCATATGTACTTTGACTTAAACTTATTTATGTGTTTCAATCTATCTTCATAGATCTTGACACTAAATTTGTTTCAGTCCATATCCTTTCATTGAAGTTAATTCTCAATGAAACCTTTTTAATCAAGTATATAATTACATCATTTATAACCAACTATATGTCACCTACATAAAGTATTATAAATGTGTCTTAGCGCTCCCACTTAATTTCTTGCAAATGCAAGCCTCTTCATTGTTTCTGATGAAATCAAAAACTCTTTGACTATTTCATCTAGTGAAGATTCAAACTCCGCTATACTTACTTCATCAAATTGAAGTTTGTATACCTATCTAGTATTCCACGGATCAGCAAAACTCTTGGTTGTATCTTGTATACACCTTTTAATACACACTTCTGATAAGTAATGTATTTTGCCATCCTACTAACATATCTCATAAAGGAAATATGTAGTGATTACTAGAATAATCCATATAGACTTTAAGCATTGCTACGGAAGATCTAATCTTGTCGTAGTCAACTCTTTGAACTTTGTCGTAAACAACTTTTCGACAAGTTAAGCTTCTTCAAGGATATTTCATCCAAGTCCATCAATTTTATAGATCTATTTTCTTTCAAAAAGTATTCATCTATTTTGGATTTCATGGCGTATGGCCATTTTAACGAGTCGGGGCCCATCATAACTTCTTTGTTTTGTAGTTGGTTTATCATTGATCAAAATCAATCCTTTGTCCACAAATCATTTATTTGATCACAAAGTAAACCATACCTACAAGGTTCAATATGTACTTCGATCTCCATGGCTAAAACATTTTGTAGTCATGAGAGCCATGATCGTCGTGGCCGCTTCCGAAACCAATTCCGATGCTGCGCTACTCGATCATTATGCTCAGGTTCATAAACCTTATCAAATTATATTGTCCTCCCACTCAAATACTTCACTCGAAACAATTTTTCGGAAATAAGAAACATTGACAAACACTTTTGTCTTTGTCTCGTGGGAAGAATTCCCAATTAAATCTACGGGATAACCAACAAAGACATTCATCCGATTTTGGTTGACTATTAGGGTTTATACCCATGCCATAACTTGTATGGTGTCATTTCAACGGATCATGATGATGCTCTATTCAGTGTAAAAGCGGTAGTCACTAAAGCATAATCCACAAAAATATAATGGCATCAATATTTTATCTCATCATTGATCCAACAAAGTTTGGATATATCTCTTGGATACTTCATCATCACTATGATACTCCAAGAAACGTAAGTTGTAGAACAATTTCATAACTCTCTTAGATGTTCGCTAAAACTCGTAATTCAAATATTTCCACCATGATCCAATCATAGATATTTGATTTCTATTACGATGATTTCCACTTCATGCTGAAATTTATTTGAATCCTATTCAAATGTTTCAAACTTTTCCTTATTGAATATATCCACATATATACTCAATTCATTGTTTGAAAGTTTTCATGAAGTAGAAGAATCTTCCGCACACAACTATGCCCAGTGAACCACATATATCATTATGTATGTTTTCACTAAGTTAGTTGCCCGTTCAACTCTTCGGCCTATGAACGGTATTTCAGTCATTACCTTTTAGAAAAGATTTTGCAAGTGCCAAACGATTCAACAAATCGAATGACTCCAAAAATCCATTTGCATGGAGTTCCTTCATGCGATCCTTTCTAACATGACCTAAATTGCGGTTCCACAAATAAGTGGAATTCAAATCATTTGCCTTATGGCATTTTTAGCGTCAGTGTTATGTATGTGTGTTTCACCATTTAAGATTTATAATAACTTATCCATCATACATGGAGTAATGTCATAATTTGAACAACTCATTGTTTTCATTTGACCAGAGCAAAAATAACAATTTATCAAGCTCTTTATTATAAATTCTAAGGGCTAGATAGAATGCCAACGACGAACATAATAACACTTTATTTTTGTTCCAGGCGAACATTCTTATCATATTCCTTGTCAGTCACTTAGGCCATTGTATTCTTGAATTGCGTTGTTTTGTATGACACTTCATACCAACCAATATGGTATTAATACCCAAGAATTTCATTGTGTGACTTAACTAGGAATACAACCATAACATGTATATCATTTATATACACCTGAGCTAGACTTTCTAGTCTTTTCTTTTCTGTTGCCAAAATATCTTTTGCAGTTTCTCTTTTAGCTTTCCTCATTATTCAGAAAAACATTTCAACATCAATAACTTCTAGGTTTGTTGGTCAAATACCAATAACCTTGAGGTTCTTACTTTGAAGTTGATCATCATATGACAAGTGTTCTAGATTTCACATATTAGTAACTATGATGAACAATTTCACTCATAATTTTATCCATCAATTCATGACAACTTTTTGAGACCATGTCTGTACATGCTAGGCTCATAAAGTTTAACCTTAGTATTCGCATGTGCAAATCAGGCTTGCACCCATTGTAAGCACACGTAGAATCTATAACACCCGATCATCACGTGATGCTTCGAAACGACGAGTCTTAGCAACGGTGCATATTAAGGATGATAACTTCATGGATATGCGAATATCATTAGTGCCCCAATAGCTGGAGGATTGTGACGTCTTGCGTCTTCAACCTTCATACATTCCCATAAAACTTATGAGTTTATGTAGTCTCACCAAATTATATTCTATCATCTTGCAATAAGGTCTTAGATATCACATATATCTCATACCTTGATTATTTCTGAAAACTAAATTTTCAGCTCCTTATTTTTCAAACATATTTGAACTTTCAAGTTTCATGGAGACAAGATAACTTTAGGTACTAATTGAAACCATAGCTCTTTGAATCAACAATGTGAGGTTTACTAAAAGTTTGCAATAGGACTTAATCAATTCTTGATTCTTTAACAATACGGTACCAATCCGTAAAGTTTCTTGTCGATTTTAACAGTATTTCTATCTCAATAACAAGACTAGCGCATAGTAGTAAACGGATGCCAATACTACAAAATTAATTCAAAATACTACTCGAGACTATGTTTATGATAATTAGTTCATGTTTTAATCTAATTACTAATGAACTCCCACTTAATACAACATCCCTCATAGTTGTTAAGTGGTACACGATCCACATCTACTACACCAAAACCGATCATCACGTGAGATGATGTAGCTTCAATGGTGAACATCAACATGTTGATCATATCATCCATATGACTCGTGTTCAACCTTTCGGTTTCCGTTGTCCCGAGGCCATGTACGTACATGCTAGGCTCGTCAAGCAAACCCAAGTATTCCGCGTGTGCAACATGGCTTACACCGTTGTATGTCGAGTTTATCACACCCGATCATCACGAGATGCTTCAAAACGTCGAACAATGCAACGGTGCATACGAGGGAAGAACACTTTATTATCTTGATATTAATGTGAGGGATCATCTTATAATGCTACCGTCGCGATCTAAGCAAAATAAGATGCATAAAAGGATTAACATCACATGCAGTTCATATGTGATATGATATGGCCCTTTTGTCTTTGCGCCTTTGATCTTCATCTCTAAAGCACGGACATGATCTCCATCATCAACGGGCATGATCTCCATCATCGTCAGCGTAGCGTCAAGGTTCATGGCGCCGTCTTCATGGTTGTTCACCTCGTGTAGCAACTATTACAACTTCTTTGAAATACTACTCAACATGAAAATTAAAGACAACCATAAGGCTCCTGCCGGTTGCCACAATACAATAATGATCATCTCATACATATTCATCATCATATCATGGCCATATCACATCACCAAACCCTGCAAAAACAAGTTAGACGTCTCTAATTTGGTTTGCATATTTTACGTGGTTTAGGGTTTTCGAGAGAGATCTAATCTACCTACGAACATGAACCACAACGTTGATACTAATGTTTTCAATAGAAGAGTAAATTGAATCTTCACTATAGTAGGAGAGACAGACACCCGCAAAGCCTCTTATGCAATACAAGTTGCATGTCAAACGAGGAACAAGTCTCATGAACGCGGTCATGTAAAGTTAGTCCGAGCCGCTTCATCCCACTATGCCACAAAGATGCAAAGTACTCAAACTAAAGATAACAAGAGCAT
Organism: Lolium perenne; assembly: GCF_019359855.2. Classification (NCBI taxonomy): domain Eukaryota; kingdom Viridiplantae; phylum Streptophyta; class Magnoliopsida; order Poales; family Poaceae; genus Lolium; species Lolium perenne. Next base: position 157,168,982 of record NC_067248.2, read on the forward strand.
CAACGCCCACAAACCATTGTGTTCTACTCGTGCAACCATCTATGCATAGATACGGCTCTGATACCACTCAAGGATAACGATGCATAGAAAACAAAAATTTTCCTACCGCGAACACGCAATCCAAGCCAAGATGCAATCTAGAAGACGGTAGCAACGAGGGGTATCGAGTCTCACCCTTGAAGAGATTCCAAAGCCTACAAGATGAGGCTCTTGTTGCTGCGGTAGACGATCACTTGCCGCTTGCAAAAGCGCGTAGAAGATCTTGATCACGATCGGTTCCGGCGCCACGAACGGGCAGCACCTCCGTACTCGGTCACACGTTCGGTTGTTGATGAAGACGACGTCCACCTCCCCGTTCCCGCGGGCAGCGGAAGTAGTAGCTCCTCTTGAATCCGACGGCATGACGGCGTGGTGTCGGTGGCGGTGTAGAAGTCCGGCGGAGCTTCGCTAAGCTACGCGGGAAATATGAAGTGGAGGAGCAAAGCTAGGGTTTGGGAGGGTGGCCGGCCACTCAAGGGGCGGCCAAGCTATGGTCTTTGGGGTGGCCGGCCCCCTCCCTTGGCCCCTCATTATATAGGTGGATCCCAAGTGTTGGTGTCCAAGTCTTCGAATAAGACCCGAAACCAAAACCTTCCATAGGAGGGGGCAAACCTAGCCCAACTAGGACTCCCACCCAAAGGTGGGATTCCCACCTCCCATGTGGGGGTTGGCCGGCCCCCTATGGTGGAGTCCACTTGGGACTCCACCCCCACTAGGGCTGGCCGGCCATGGAGGTGGAGTCCCTTGTGGACTCCACCTTCCTTGGTGGTTTCTTCCGGACTTTTCTAGAACCTTCTAGAACCTTCCATAGAACCTTCCGCGACATTTTAATTCACATAAAATGACATCCTATATATGAATCTTATTCTCGGACCATTCCGGAACTCCTCGTGATGTCCGCGATCTCATCCGGGACTCCGAACAAATATTCCAACTCCATTCCATATTCAAGAACTACCATTTCAACATCCAACTTTAAGTGTGTCACCCTACGGTTCGAGAACTATGCGGACATGGTTGAGTACTTACTCCGACCAATAACCAATAGCGGGATCTGGAGATCCATAATGGCTCCCACATATTCAACGATGACTTTAGTGATCGAATGAACCATTCACATACATTACCAATTCCCTTTGTCTCACGATATTTTACTTGTCCGAGGTTTGATCTTCGGTATCACTCTATACCTTGTTCAACCTCGTCTCCTGACAAGTACTCTTTACTCGTACCGTGGTATGTGGTCTCTTATGAACTCTTTCATATGCTTGCAAGACATTAGACGACATTCCACCGAGAGGGCCCAGAGTATATCTATCCGTCATCGGGATGGACAAATCCCACTGTTGATCCATATGCCTCAACTCATACTTTCCGGATACTTAATCCCACCTTTATAGCCACCCATTTACGCAGTGGTGTTTGGTGTAATCAAAGTACCTTTCCGGTATAAGTGATTTACATGATCTCATGGTCATAAGGACTAGGTAACTATGTATCGAAAGCTTATAGCAAATAACTTAATGACGAGATCTTATGCTACGCTTAATTAGGTGTATCCATTATATCATTCACACAATGACATAACCTTGTTATTAATAACATCCAATGTTCATGATTATGAAACTAATCATCCATTAATCAACAAGCTAGTTTAAGAGGCATACTAGGGACTTCTTGTTTGTCTACATATCACACATGTACTAATGTTTCGGTTAATACAATTCTAGCATGATATATAAACATTTATCATAAACATAAAGATATAAATAATAACCACTTTATTATTGCCTCTAGGGCATATCTCCTTCAGTCTCGCCGCTGCCCCCTCCTCGGCATCTGTTCCCCTCTCATGGTGCCCCTTCTGGTTCCTCCTCCGATGTGTTTGGGATCGGCCGGCCGTTGCTTCAATAGGACAAAATCGAGCAAGAGAATCTTGCAATTAGTCCCCCTCTCATGGCACCCCTCCGGTTCCGATGTTGACGTGTTTGTGATCTGCCGGCCAGGCATCGCCGCACCAGCGCAGAGTCCATGGGCCGAAGACCATTGCCTGGTCGAGCGATGTAGGACGCAGTCGTCTAGGCCCGAAGCGATTGACGTGGTGGGGAGCCGGGATGAAGGGAAAACGGTGGAGGGGGCGCGGTGTCGAAGCCGCCACTGGTCGATGCAGACGGTGCGTGCTCGATGTCGCCGTCGACCAGGAGCGTGCGGGTGCGCCGTGTGCGTGCCTTGGGTGGGCTCGACCAGGAGCACGAGCATGTGTGCGTTTGCTGGGTTGTTCTTTTTTACTTGTTTTCCTGGGCTGTTGCATGAAACGCTATCAAAGCTAGGGACCTGAACGTGAAATTCACCTTAACCTGAACGGAACTTCAATTACTCCAGCTGACTTGGTTGCGATGGAGTATTTTGGGTCCGTCTTGTACGCCACGGGGAGGCGATGGGCTGGCCAGGCTGCATCGCTCGAGTTGACCAAACAACTTTTCACGGATGAAACAACTTTTCCAAAGGATCGGACCAATCCGTACAGGAACAGCGTATGTCTTTCTAAGCGGAGAACGTACCACGGTCTCATTGGCATTTAATAGTAAAGATAAGCTAAAATCACAGCGTCTAGCGGATAACAACCAACTTCAACATATCCACCGGATGCTCCACACTGTGTCTCATTCTCTCCCAGCTGTTGTAGCCAGGAGGAGCCATGACTTTCTATCGCCACCTCACCCCACTCTACAAAGACCTTGGTCTCCCTCCGAGATGATCTATATTATGAATTTAACACTAGTAAGAATATAGCTATAGGCAGAACCTTATTAGTAGGACATCATATTTTTTTCTACGTCGGTGCTATATACTAGTGGGGTAGAGGGAAAGGATGTGCTATTACTATTTACTTACCGACGGCGTACTCGCCAAAAAATTATGCTACTAGTATACACGGTCGAATTGCTGATAACATACATTATTTGAATACACTATCAGTATTTGAGATACTAGCGACCTACTGTATTTGAGCACCCCACCCACAAATAAGTGTTTTTTTAATGCTAGCATAGGAGAACTCCTAAATCCATTGAACAAGAGACCCACACTGCTTGGTAAGAGAAACACACAACACACACACAGTCGCCACACACAGTCGGGCACCCGAGCTACTTCCACTACTAAAGTGCGCACCGAAAACCACCGTATCGGATCTGCCATGAGCATATTCACCAAACTCGTCGATACTGAAGGGGAACAACATTCCCAAAGGTAGAGAACATGTGCCTCTCGACCAATGTGGATCATCTGGCACTCCTTGGATGTGGAGGGGGCTCCAACTGCCCACCATCACCGAGCACATCCACGAACCACGGGCCCCTCTAGCAAACTACATCTCCAAGAACGATGTCATCAAGAGAGAACAAGATGCAAACTAGCCCCACCATCTTCCAATCTGGGTGACTAAATCTACAATTTCCGTCAGAGCATGTTGAGAAGGGAGTTGAGAACTGTAGTTGATGCCTCCAACAAGGTAACGATGCATGTAGCTGCCGCCATCGACGATTCTCGTCACAACGGGAGTGCGTCTTTCGCCGGCAGCCTCCAAACCCATGACGGCCAACCCACCATGCCTTCCTCCATGCCCGTCTGCATCCATCTTCTTGGCCAACCCGACACACTACCAACCCTATATTCCCTTCTCTGCAATGGGCGGAAGGATGCAACACCCTCACATAGCAGTGCCACTTATCTCCCGCAGCTCGCAGATCCGACTAGACAAATGCTCGCAGACCTAAAAGCTCACACTACTAACGCCTCCTTCAAAGACGTTTCTCCACGACTGCTCTCACAGATCCCTACAGCGGTCCCTTGATAAGCAGGTCCCGCACGAGTGCAAGACTACCCGCACGACAGTCATCACTTCGCCAGGCTAGAACTACACCCAACACCCACGGCCATCTGCCCAGATCGGGCCCGCGCGGTCCAGATCGAGCCCTACTAGGTGTGGCCACTACGCGGTCGCCAGTAGACCCCCTCTACAAGTCAGCACAAGCGCCACACCAGCCCGGAACCACCTCGGCTCGCCGCGCAAGCCACCAGGCCATCACCTAAGATAGAATAATAAAACTTCTAGTGGGAGTGTGAAAACAAAATACCACAAATTCTGCAATGAAAAATAGAATCCATAATTGATAGTCCTCCCACTTAGGTAGAAATCCGCAATTAAAGAGCCACTTAATTAATTATTTTCCTTGGTATGCAACCAAGTCGTAAATACCATAATAATAAAACTCCAAGCATGTGTGTTAGTATTTCTTCCTATGGAGTTATCTTTACTAAATAAACTGATGACCAACTTCCAATTGATCATCAACAAAAATGAGAGTTTTGTCGAAATCGCAATGCACTAATTTCCATTGAGCAGTATTTCCATTCCTTAAGTAAAATATTGATTTCCTTTTCCATGGAGTATTCCCCATTTTACTCCAAAAATAATTGTTGCGAATTTCACATGAAGAACTCCCGGTGTCCTGAGACTCATCTCGATTCAAAAATCAGGTTAATTATGAAGTACTCCGACAGGTTCCAGAGTATCTGGTGACGAAGTTAACCCCGTAGGAATTGATAAATCGGAGAGGTAACTAGAGTAAAGTAAATATCTGGCGATGAGTGTAATTCCTTTCGACTGGAGTGTGTTGCTCCAAAAGCAATGTTGTCCAGTAAAAGGTAAGCCCCAAATTTTTTTTTCCAGGCTACGCATAATTTCCCACGTAATCTGTTTGTCCTCTCATATATATCAGCAGCTAAAAAAATTCAATCAATATCCAATATGATATGAGTACGTCTGAAATTCCTTGATCTGAGCAGAGAACCAGAGTAATTTCCACTGTAATAATTCGCTTGGTGCAGACCTTCTAACTAGCCAATCCTTTTTCCTTATCGTGTTTCATTCTACATGCAGTGGATTAGCAACCAAACAAGTTAGAATTTCGATCAGTGGTCTAATAAAATAAATTCAAATGAACGATGCTAGCTAGCATCTGCATTCAGCATTCAGCAGTTCTTCTCTGTCAGCACCTCGCGCAGGTGAGTAAGGTTCTTCCGGCCGTCAGGCTATGCACTTGGCATAGTGAAGTGCAGCAAATAAATTCCCTTCCTACTCTCAGCGAGTCGACGATCTCGGCAGGGTGACACTCAGCTTCAATCCGTAGATTATGCGGCCACCCATGTAGGGAAAAAGTATCCCTTGCTGTAGCCTCCAACCATATACAGACCTTCGTAAATAGGTAGCGATTCTCCATCCGCTGAAGAGATGACCACAAACGGAGAATACTGGTATATCTGAAGATAAACTGCAAAATAGTATAATTTTTATCATTAAAAATCTTTTCATTTTTACATAGCTATAACGATCAGATAACTGCTAGCGCACCCACCCTAAGGAGCACTCTAAACCTTGAATCAATATCATGAAGCCAATCATGAAGCCAATTGCTAAAGACATTGGCAACACTGGTCGGAGGATAAAGGCTGGAAGCTACTTGGATGATCGACCATATAGATCTAGCGAACTGATAGTGGAAGAATAAGTGTTTGATAGTTTCGTCTTGATGACAGAAAACGCAACAAGGGCTTCCATGCCAGTTGCGTCTAACAAGATTATCTTTTGTGAGAACGACCCCACGACGAAGATACCATCCAATTTTTTTTATTTAACGGTATTTTCATCATCCAAATTTTCTTGTTACTATTAACTGGTACTGCAGAATGGAGTATCGCTTTGTATAAAGAATCTACCGAGAAGGCCCAATTAGCATTTAGATTCCATCGAAATTCATTAGGTTCTAGTGATAGTTGAATATCCCCTAGACGAACTAGTAATGAATTCCGTGCAACTAGCCGCTGTTCGATCAAATTCCTTCTGAACGTCACATTCGGAGATGAGGTAGCCACTACCGTAGCAATGGTATCACTTTTGTAACGAAAAATACTATATAAAGCTAGATACTGTTGAGTGAGTCTAACTCACTTGGTAAGAGAAGTGGATGTACAACCTAGCCATCTAAGTTCAAGTCCCTAGGGACGCGAATTTTGGTTCTTATTATTTAAAAATAGAATCACTGTACGGGCTTCCCCTACTGTATTCCTTTCAAAAAAAGGGATATCTAACCAAATGTCCACCCAAAAACGTATATGTGCTTCCATTATGAATGGAAAAAGTACCATGACGGAAAAATAATTTCTTAGTAGCCATGAGACTAGCCCAAAAATGCGAGTCCACTGCCACATGGGACAAAACCTTCGAGCCAATATACTTTCTCCATAGAATAGTTTGCCAAACCCCTACCGAAGCTTAAACAGCCATTTACCTAGTAAGGCCGGATTCTTGAATTCGAGGTCATGAACTCCAAGCCCACCTTGCTCTTTGGGTTTGCAAACTCCACTCCACTTAACCAGTCGATATTTCTTTTTTTTTTGTACCCTTGACAAAAGAATCTAGATCGATAATAATCGAGTTTGTGTAAGACTCCTTTGGGTAAAAGAAAGAAAGATATCATATATAGTATCATATTTGTCAGTACTGAATTTATGAGTACCATTCTTCCTCCAAGAGGCAACAATTTACCTTTTCAACTACTAAGACGCTTTTGAAGTCTTTCTTCCACAATTTTCCATTCAGCATTTGTGAGTCTCCGATAATGAATCGGGATTCCCAAATAGCGAATAGGAATTTGTCTTGCCCACAACCAAACAACTCTGCATCCAGAGTTGCCTGTTGATGAGCATCACCGAAACAAAACAACTCGCTATTATGGAAGTTAATCTTTAGACCTAAAAGTTGCTCGGATGCCGCCAAAATCAATTTGGGGTTGCGAGCTTTTTCTAGATCATGATCCATATATAAAATTGTATCGTCGGCGTATTGAAGGATTGATAATCCACCATCAACAATGTGGGATTACACCTTCAATCTGGCTCTCAGACTTAGCATGCTCGATCAAGATAGCTAGCATGTCCACCACAATGTTAAATAACATTGGAGATAATGGGTCGCCTTGGCGTAAATCTTTTTGTGTCTGGACATAGTGACCAGTATCATCGTGACTTTAATAGCCACACTCCCTCCAGATACAAAATAATTAATCAAAGTGCGCCACTCAGGAGAAAAACCTTTCATCCTAAGAGTCTGCTGCAGGAAAGACCATTTGACCTTGTCATAGGCCTTTTCAAAATCTAACTTTAAAATAGCCCCATGTAATTTCTTCGTATGCATTTCATGCACAGCCTCATGCCAAACCGCTACTCCATCAACGATATTCCGTCCTTGCATGAATACGGTTTGCGTCAGTTGAACGACATGATCCGCCACCGTCTTTAGTCTAATGATGGCCACTTTCGTGAAAATCTTGAAACTTACATTTAATAGGTAGATAGGTCTGTATTGTTGAATCCTTTCTGGCTCACTAACTTTTGGTAACAAGATAATCTCACAAAAATTTAGATGAAATAATTCAAGTTGTCCAACATGAAGAAAGCTGAACATCTCTACAAGGTCTCCTTTAATAGTCTCCCAAAAAAAATTGATAAAACTTCGCAGGGAAACAATCCGGACCCAGTGCTTTATTACGTTCCCTTTGGAAAATAGCCTTATGAACCCCTTCTTCCGAATAAGGTGCTGATATAAGATTATTCTCCTCCATGGAAACTTGGGGTATGTCATCCGCTACAGCCTCATCTAGAGAAAAAGAACTCGTCTCTAGAGGACCAAACATATATTTATAGTAGTTCGTTATATAAGACTTTAGTTGCGCATGACCCTCAGTTTGCCCTTCATCTTGTATCACATAATGGATACATTTTTTTCTACGTATGTCATTGCCAATGCCATGGAAATATCTCGTATTCGAATCTCCTTCCAAAATAAACCGGGCCTTAGATCGCTGGTACTATTTAAGCTCCTCCTCACCAAGAAGATCCGCTATATGTGCATCTGATTGGCTTTTTATTTCAATCTTTTGCGGGGATAGTGGTTTTAACTCTACCAAAGCATCCAAATAATCAGTAATAGACGATAAACGAGCATCCTCCTTTTTGAGAATATCGGAGATATGTGCATCCCAATCAGAGAGGTGTTTGCGCATTGCACGCATCTTATTGTTCCACCTCGCAATTGGAGAGTTCCCCACAACCGGTCTTTCCCAAACATTTTTAACTATATATAAAAAACCGTTCCTATGTAGCCATCCAAGTTCAAACTTGAACGGTCGTTTACACAAAGGTCTAGGAGTTATAGTTGTTAAAAGAATGGGATCATGATCCGATAATTTTTCAATACGTTCTAGGGCACGAACAGACACCATAGTGTATTTATCTTCCCATTCGATATCCATTAACACGCGATCTAGCTTTTCGTATGAGGGAGCAGGTAAACGGTTGGCCCATGTAAACTGTCGACCAATCATAGCCACCTCTCGTAAATCTAAATTGTCGATGACATCATTAAATGAGAAGGGCCAATGATCATCAAAATGGCCTCTACTCTTCTCATGAGGGAATCGTAGCAAATTAAAATCCCCTCCGATAATTATCAGATATGGATTATCCTTCGCCAACTCACGTAAGAAGTCAGCCTTAAAGGCATCCTGGGCCACACCATACACAGCGACCAAATTCCAAATGAAGTTATCAGCTTTGTTCTGAATATTGAGTTTAATATGATACTCTCCATCCGAACTAGCCAAAACCTTCACGGTGTCTACTCAGACGCCAAGTAAAATGCCCCAGATCTACCTTCAGGAGGGCGAGAGAACCACTCGAAATGAATCCCGCCAGATAACCGGTCGAGGAATTTTGAGAGAAGTTCTTCTTACCCGTCTCGAAAATAGCAATAAAATCTAAAAAAATATTCTCTACAGCAATCAGCAATATGGGAATGTTTAGTCAAGTCACCAAGACCTTTACCATTCCTAAACATGTCATTCATCGAGAAACCATTTTAGATTTTACAGATCTACCATTCCGTCGTGAATTCTTCTCAGCCGAAGACCTAGAACGATGTCGAGAAGCTTTTAGCTCATATAATGAACTTAGCCCCGATTGCTCCAAATCAACCTCTGAAATGTTCCCTACTAGAGCGGAGAGAAGCTGACAATCTAGGATGTCATCACCTTCATCTTCGTCTAGTACTGTGTCTCAAGCCCAGTGGAAACTTTAGAGGCGACTGTTAGACGATCGCATTCTATATATCTCAACACACTAGCCGAAACCAAAATCTCATCGGGATGCCGACCCAAAGACACACCTATACTACCCAAATTTGAAGAAATGCGCGAATCGGAGAAAAAGCGGTAAAAGAGGCTTTAGACGGTTTCGAACCTGCAACATCTAGATTCTTCTCCGCCTTGCGCCGCATGGCCTTCTTCATCATATCCTCGTCCGTGGTAGCCGAACCACCCCAGCCATCGCATGTCAACCGCTACGCCTAACCTCCAGTTGGAGGACAGGCACGGGACACACCGGCTGAGATGGAACTGCAACCTCGGGCGATGCCGATGGCAAACTCGTGCACGGAGTAGCCCTTGCCGACGGAGGGGAGGAGGTTGGAGTAGAACCTTCCGTCGAGCTAGCGAGGGACACCGAGGACGCCGAAGGCACCGGAGGCACCCGCAGCACCGGGGGCGACATGGACACTGGTGTTGGCGAAGGCGTCCTTGGCGTGCATGGCGACGAATAGGCCGGGCACCACAGGCCAGCTGCAGGCTTGGTGACCGGCTTGTCCAGCGGCGAGCCAGGCTCCGGGGATGCCAGCCCAGCCAGATGGGAGACGGGCGCCGGGGACACCGGCCCGGCCAACGAGGAGATGGGCACCGGGGGCTCCCTCCCGGCCAGCGAGGAGGCGGGTGCATGGGACTCCCTACCGGCCAGCTTCTCCAGCGATGAAACCCTGCATAAAAAAGCAGCGGCTGGCTCAATGGTTGACGCAGCAGCTGGCTCCATGGTTGGCGCAGCAGCCCGCTGCATGGGTCGGTGACGCAGCAGCTGTCACCGTTGGGGCAGTAGCAGCACCGACAGCAGCCGCACTAGCATCCATGCTTGGAGGAGCAGCATCAGCGCCAGTAGCCGTGGTAGATGGGGTAGGCATGGTCGGCATGGGGCAGCCCGCGGCCTGTGTGGAATTAGACGGCTGCACGGCTTCCTTAGGTGACTCATGCTCCAACTCCATAAGAACAGCTCGAGGGCACGTACGACCTTGCATGAATGTGCGACCGCGAGTCAATGAAACCTCTCTATCACCTGCCGGAGGAGAAGCAACAACGTGAGGCGAGATCGCCCTAGCGCGGTCAACAATCTCCTTGACCCTGGCAGTCATCGGCGAGTGGTTTAACGGTGTGAGAGCCATCTGTGCGCCAACATGTGGCGTAGTTCCCTCCCCCGCATCAGCCACATGAGACTGACCATCCACATCCATATGAGCAGAATCCAGCGCATCACTAGGAGGAAAATCATCAGACTTGTCGCCCTATATCTCATGAAAATCATCGTCAGCACCATGTTGGGGACATAACCATCTGCCTCCCTTCGAAATCGCAACATATACCCATTAAGCTTTAACAAGGCAATAACCTCCAGACACAGCAGCTTCGACCCATATGTCACCTTCTCCAGAATAGCTAGGTCCCTCAAGGCAACGAGAATGCGAACAACACCCTGACTCCAGAGTGAAACCAGATCAACGTCAATAGTCGCACCAATGAGAGAACCTACAGCCCACAGTGCATGGAATTTTCTAATAGTGTGAGGAACACCATCGACATGTACCCATACTAGCTCCATGACAAACTCCGGGACTATATCCTGCTGTCTCCACGAGCTGACCAAAGCTTGCGCTTAACCTTAGGAACACTCATCTGCATCCCATGAATCCGAGCCAAGTCCTCCGCCGAGGGGGTACCAATAAGAAAGGAGTTAGCCCCATGATCAATGGGCTCCCACTTCCATGTCGGATTAACGGGACACATATGTGCCATAATCCTCTGAATATCCTGAGCGGTGGCAGACTCCTCCCCAGAAACCTGCACAAGAGCTGTCGGCGTCCCAGAAGTGATCAAGTGCGGCTTATAAATCGAATTCGGAAGAGACAAATTTAGCGTCACATCATGACCACATCCCACAAAGTGACCAAAGAGGCTTAGGCAACTTTATAATCGGACACCGAATCGTAGAATGTGCGGCATTGTCACACACTAGACAATAGTGAATCACGTTGCAATCCTTTGTAGCATGCGTATTCACCACACACTTCCAACAGCGGCCGGTCTTCTTTTGCTTGGGAGCAACAACCACCACCTCAGGAGCCACTATAACTGGCGGTGGCATTGGCACAGTGGCGGCCGTTTCAGCGGAGGTCACCACGGCATGCCCCTAGACAGTACCACCTGGCTGAGCAAACAACTGAGGTAAGACCATCTGGCCTGTAGCCGACGCCACCATACCCGCCGCAACTTTTTTTTCGATAAAGGGAATATATTAATATAAAAAAGATACCAATTACACCCAGCTTCTGCAACAACGCACCACCCTAATGGCACTACGGATGCACACATCCAAAAAAAGGAAAAGAAAACTAAGAAACAAAAGTCCCGCTACAATATCTCGGGCCTAACAACAGCAGTACATCCACCGCCAAGACAACACCTGAATTACAGACTCTCCAAAAAACGACACCTCCAAGAAGGGAACAGTGCTCAAACACCATCGTCGCCCGATCAAAGATCTTAGGTTTTCACCCCGAAGATAGTCCCCGCTCTCAAAACAATGCCTCCACCAAGGTCATTGCCAGGCACAACCAGTTAAGGCCAGACCTTGGGTTTTCACCCTGAAAGGTAGGACTCTGCGCTTCACCTGTGTTGTCGCCCCCACTTTCATACCGCTGCTGTGAAGCCTGGAACACCAAGCCAGTCTCTCAACAGCGCGGAGACTTGAACCTCCCTTAGCTAGTCCTCCCCTCCGGCCTTCATGAAATTCTCTTCTTCCGACTTTCATCATGGATCCATAGTCACTTGATGTCAACACAGAAAAAGAGCTTCGCGCTGCTCCCTGCAGAACCAAACGGTCGGAATAAAAACATGGGTGCGCACGACCGAATACCTCCGATCCAGCAAACTCCAGGAAAAGCACTGTTACATAAGGGTTAGCATTTTTTTATTCTTCCGTTTCCTCTGTTGTCCAGCATGCGTACGCTGCTGATGTTGCTAGGGATCGGAGGTTGCGGCATATACTGGCCATACTCTAATATTGCATCAGCGGAGCAAAGTACCCAGCCGGAGTCATCGGCCGCTGTGGTGGACGAAAACCACCTGGATTCCGCATCATCATGGACGGACCAGGCGGCATGAGTGCTCCGTGCCCCGGTCGGCCATCCTTGAAACCCAGGAGGTCCCGCATAGGGCACGGAGCTTCCTGCAGCCGCAGCCTCCGCCGATCGAGCAGCAGGCGCAACAACGCCGATAGCAGCCCCAGGTGACACCGGCGGACGAGGAGGAACCCCGACCATAGCCGGCGGCGCGCGGGAGCCGGCAACTACCGGCGCGAAGGACCGAATAGTAGTTGTCGGGGAAGAACTTGAACGTGCGATCGGCGAGGCGATGTGGAGACCTGAAGCAGCGGTGGTGGCGGCATCGAGAACAACGGAGCCGATGTGAGTCTGGTAAATTAAACAGTCCGTAAAAATGATTTACATCGAGCCGAGACTGGTCCACCACCTAGACCGTTCCTGTTCCTGTTCCCCCACCTCGCCATTATCGACAAATCGAGTCCGCCATGGCGGAGAGGAGGTCAACGAACGGCGAGGGGGAGTTTTATAAAAAGTTGCATGATTTTATTTTTACGATTTTTTTATGTGCATCGTTTGATTCGTAGGATTAAATCCTTAGAAATGCATAGAAATTTTTCTACATAATTACATTGCACTATGTTTTCGAAGAAATTTTTAGCCACTCAATTCCTCCTATTTCATGTGAATCAAATGCTACTTAAATAAAAAAATTATAATTTTCAAATCTTACAAATTTTTACTGGACATGACATTCCAATTCTGCAATAACATAATATCTTAATAACAGTACGGATGCACAAAGCTAAAAAGGAGAAAAATAAACTAAGAAATAAAAGTCTCGCTATGGTATTTCAGCCTTAAGAGCAACAATACATCCACCACCAAGACAACACCTGAACTCCAAACTCTCTAAAAGCGACGTCTCCAAGAAGAAAACAGTGTACAATATTATCATCGCTTGATCCAAAATATTAGGTTCTCACTCTAAAAATAGTCTCCTCTCTCGAAACAATGGCTTTAACAAGGCTATTGCCAGACACAATCAATTAAGGTCAAACCTTAAACTATCACCATGAAAGATAAGACCCTGAATTTCACTTGTGTTGCCGCTCCACTTGCATACTGCTGCTGCAAAAACCGGAACATCAAGCAAGTTTCTAAACAACGCAGAGATTCGAAACAAGCGGAACAATGCCTGGAAACAAGCGGTAATTGATCGATACGACAAGGAACGAATATAAGCTGAATCGGAGACGACCGACGACAGAGTACCCAACGTAATAGTGCATGCATCGCGGATCGAGATGACCGAGGACAAAGTACCCACTCTATACTGTTTCCAAATATGATTCCATCATATTCATATATTCGGTGTTCAAGTATAGCTGTACCAGCTTCTTTAAGTATATTGTTTCAAAGCACAATTCCACATCAATTATTCACTGTTATTTCCATGAATAATTTCACATCTAGGTTTTCATTGCGGGAGTATAACAATGTAGCGAAGATGCAAAATATTGAAGGCCATAAATTCCTACAGTGGATAAGACCCACAGCCCAACCCCTCGAAGGGACTTCACTGAGTGGTGATGCTGCGATCCACACCCTGACCCATACGCAAATGAAATTTGTCGCTGATTATTCCGACAGCGTGGTGGATTCGAAGCATCGAAATGAGGCCAGTCTTCGACAACGCTAGCCGGCCGCTTGATATCCTCCCTGCTGGACATGATTGAGGCTGAAGCAAGATCGTGGGTAAGTGTGGGAGCAAGGTGTCTTCGCTAGGTTCTCCCCCTATATAGCTTTCGGGTTGAGTTGTATGGTGTGGTGTTACTTCACTCCTAAATTTGTACATATATATATCTTCTATTCTACGGATGAAGATTTCTTGCTCCCGAGCTCCAGTGCTCCTGGTTAGTTTAAAAAATTCAAAATCATATTTGTGAGTTTCAAAAAAAATTGAAAAAAACATTCGAATGTAGCTCATGAATTATCCCACAAACGTGTAAAATATCACTTTCAAATATTTTGTATCCTGAGCTGTACAAAAATAACAAAAATGTAGATCTGTAGAAGTATGTTTGAAATCTCAAAATTTTATCAGATTTGTCATTTTTGTGTAGCCCATAATACAACAAATTTAGAGTCACGATTTTACATGCTTGTGGGATACAACACTAACTATGTGCCGAATTATTTTCATATTTTTTTGAAACTTTTAAACCATGATTTTAAATGTTTTTTAACGGCGAGAGCACTGGTGCTCGGGAGCAAATGACACTTTCCGCTATTCTACCGATGCATCAAAGTATAATGTTTTTTTTGCATTTTTGCGAAAAAAGTTCAGTACACAGGCGGAGTTTTTTTTTTTGTTTCTTGCGAATACTACACAGGCCGAGCTCGACTCCCACATTTCGAAAGAGAAACGACTCTGTCGATGGAATATTCAAAGTCTCCTCTATGGAAGACATTATACAATCGTTACTTGTTGGTCGCTCCAATAATTCTGTTTCCTGACTGGTACCCAGTCGCCGGTTCTCCCTTGATATACCCATTACTTGTGTGTCTTCTCAGTTCTCACAGCATCATTGCAACAGTTTCTAGCTGCTCAAACTATATACAGCCATGGCAACCAACCAAAACGAGACACCTTCGTTCTTCAACTTCCTAAAGGAAGGAGTCCTCCTGCCGAGCCGCAACCGGAGGCTCTTCACAGCGGTCTGCGCACTCATCCTTGTCTCCACCGCGCTGCTCGTCCTTGGCAACGACCTCGCCGTGCAGCGCATCCACGACCAGATCCAGCTCGACGTCAAGGCGCTCAGCACCACAGAGCCCGGAAGCGTCCAGTTCGCCAAGCTACTACAGGAGATACAAAATGACACCAAGAAGCTCCTTCTCGTCGCCATGGGATCCATCCTGATCGCCGTCGTCGTCGGCTCCGCCGTTCGGATCGTCGTCCTCTTCGCCGCCGTCTCAACCTACTCCAGCGACGGCGAGCAGCGCGCTACTACCTTTGGCGCGCTCCTCGGCCAAGCCAAGGCGCAGATCAAGGGACCCCTGTTCACGCTCGCCTTCGTCTACGTCGTTGAGATCGTCTGCGTCGTGCCTCTGGTGGCCATGGTAGCACTTGTCGGCTTTCTCGTGGCGAAGCAATACCTCGTGGCTTTGCTTGTGGTCTCGCTCCTCGTGATCGCTGCCTCCGTCTGCCTCGTCTACTTCTCCTTCATCTGTTCTTTCAGCGTCGTGGTGGCGGTGGCCGAACCCGGCTGCCACGGCGCAGCCGCGTTAGGCAAGGCCTGGAGGCTGGCGAGCGGGAAGAAGTGGCAGATCGTGCTGTACGTCGCCATCACCGGAGCACTGGCCGCGGCCGTGTTGCCGGTGCACACGCTCGCAAGGACGTGCGCGGGTAACAGCGTGGCGCCTGGGTTGCTCCTAGGTCTGGTGTACGTGGTTATGCTGGCGCTCGTGCAGTTGTTCGCCGTCTGCGCCATGACCGCGTTCTACTACGAGCGCAGGGAGAGCATCGACAGCCAGCTGGGGGCTACTACTGTTTACGCCAAGGTAGCAACGGAAGAAGCAAACGCTTGACTTGATCATTAGCTCAACTTGGTGTCTGACCCATGTAAATTTCGGCTTGTAATACTATATGTAGTGCTAATACTCCATCTGTCTACAAATATGAGGCTTATATATGTTTTTTAGTGTGTACATACACTACGGGAAAAACTGAAGTTGCCGTGTTGCCAAACCTTTGCCGTGTGCCAAGAGCCTCGGAACACGGCAATCACAAGCTTTGCCGTGTACCAGGGAGAAAGAACACGGCAAAGATTTAAAACACGGCAATATCACAAAAAAGAACACGGCAAAAAAACAACCACGGCGAAGGTCCGAAAAAGAACACGGCAAAGAGTCGAACACGGCGAACTTCAGCCAGGACACACGGCAAAGGTCGACGGCACGGCAAAGACTGTGCCACGTGTCCGGAGGGAGCTCTCAGGACGGCGCCGTCATAACGGTGTGCCTTTGCCGTGTGTCCCTAACGGACACACGGCAAAGATCCTTCTCCCGCGCACACCCCTCCTCTCCCGCCAACTTTTCCCGCGCGTAGTAGAACGCCGGCAGTATTTTGGCGCGAAACCTTCGCCGTGTTCAAAAGAGGAAGGAACACGGCAAAGGGGTCTTTGCCGTGTGCCAAAACAAAAAGAACACGGCAAAGATGGCTTTGCCGTGTGTAATTCTATAAAGCACACGGCAAAGGTCAGTTTCCCTCATCTTCCCCGCCATTTCTCTCTTCTTTCCCGCCGTTTCTTTCCCGCCATTTCTCTCTACTTTCCCGCCGTTTCTTTCCCGCCATTTCAGCACTCGCCCTCCCTATATATACCCATGTGTTTTCTTTGTGTGTTCCCAACTCAGTGAACCCCGGCCTGCGGTTCTGGTGGTTCGTCATTTCATGTGGGTCCCATTTTGGGCAGAAATGTATCGAAACAAAGTCGGAAATATGCGAGACGTTGCGGGGCGTCGTTTTATGTGACCTAGTAGCGAGAACAAAAGACGGATGCGGGATATGGATGTTCTTCTGAAAAACCCTTCACGAAATGAGCTATCATGTCCGGAGTTACATGGCTATTAGGGCAAAAGAGCTAGGTATTGCCCTCCGGACACGCATAGCTCGTCGGAACGAGCCCATATCGGGCACGTGCGTGTGCCTTGGGACGGGAAGCAACACCGTATGCAGTGTTTCCCTTTCGGTGCAACGAAAAACCTGTTTCCCATTTCCCGAGTGCCGAAGCGGGCTATTTTTGTGAAGCACCTACAGAGGGCGCATTCAATAATTCAACGGGACCTCTGCAAGTTGATAGAGGAACGCATATACACCACAGATCACATGCGTGCCGCGCGGGTTAGCTTTCTGGGTAGACACGCGGCTCCGTGCGGTGTCCTGCCGATTCCGCTGGAAACGGTCCGGATTTGAACTAAGCGTCCACTTTCTGCCACCCCAAATTTTTTGGAAAAATCATTTTTAGAACCGGGACATGTTATTTTATGTGTAAAGGTAACCTCGGTTTCGCGCGTTCCTAACCCGGTGAACCCCGGCCTGCGGTTGTGGTGGTTCGTCTTTTCATGTGGGTCCCATTTTGGGCAGAAATGTATCGAAACAAAGTCGGAAATATGCGAGACGTTGCGGGGCGTCGTTTTATGTGACCTAGTAGCGAGAACAAAAGACGGATGCGGGATACGGATGTTCTTCTGAAAAACCCTTCACGAAATGAGCTATCATGTCCGGAGTTACATGGCTATTAGGGCAAAAGAGCTAGGTATTGCCCTCCGGACACGCATAGTTCGTCGGAACGAGCCCATATTGGGCACGTGCGTGTGCCTTGGGACGGGAAGCAACGCCGTATGCAGTGTTTCCCTTTCGGTGCAACGAAAAACCCGTTTCCCATTTCCCGAGTGCCGAAGCGGGCTATTTTTTTGAAGCACCTACAGAGGGCGCATTCAATAATTCAACGGGACCTCTGCAAGTTGATAGAGGAACGCATATACACCACAGATCACATGCGTGCCGCGCGGGTTAGCTTTCTGGGTAGACACGCGGCTCCGTGCGGTGTCCTGCCGATTCCTGAAACGGTCCGGATTTGAACTAAGCGTCCACTTTCTGCCACCCCAAATTTTTTGGAAAAATCATTTTTAGAACCGGGACACGTTATTTTATGTGTAAAGGTAACCTCGGTTTCGCGCGTTCCTAACCCGGTGAACCCCGGCCTGCGGTTGTGGTGGTTCGTCTTTTCATGTGGGTCCCATTTTGGGCAGAAATGTATCGAAACAAAGTCGGAAATATGCGAGACGTTGCGGGGCGTCGTTTTATGTGACCTAGTAGCGAGAACAAAAGACGGATGCGGGATACGGATGTTCTTCTGAAAAACCCTTCACGAAATGAGCTATCATGTCCGGAGTTACATGGCTATTAGGGCAAAAGAGCTAGGTATTGCCCTCCGGACACGCATAGTTCGTCGGAACGAGCCCATATCGGGCACGTGCGTGTGCCTTGGGACGGGAAGCAACGCCGTATGCAGTGTTTCCCTTTCGATGCAACGAAAAACCCGTTTCCCATTTCCCGAGTGCCGAAGCGGGCTATTTTTGTGAAGCACCTACAGAGGGCGCATTCAATAATTCAACGGGACCTCTGCAAGTTGATAGAGGAACGCATATACACCACAGATCACATGCGTGCCGCGCGGGTTAGCTTTCTGGGTAGACACGCGGCACCGTGCGGTGTCATAACTATTCAGAAGCAAACGGTCCGGATTTGAACTAAGCGTCCACTTTCTGCCACCCCAAATTTTTTGGAAAAATCATTTTTAGAACCGGGACACGTTATTTTATGTGTAAAGGTAACCTCGGTTTCGCGCGTTCCTAACCCGGTGAACCCCGGCCTGCGGTTGTGGTGGTTCGTCTTTTCATGTGGGTCCCATTTTGGGCAGAAATGTATCGAAACAAAGTCGGAAATATGCGAGACGTTGCGGGGCGTCGTTTTATGTGACCTAGTAGCGAGAACAAAAGACGGATGCGGGATACGGATGTTCTTCTGAAAAACCCTTCACGAAATGAGCTATCATGTCCGGAGTTACATGGCTATTAGGGCAAAAGAGCTAGGTATTGCCCTCCGGACACGCATAGTTCGTCGGAACGAGCCCATATCGGGCACGTGCGTGTGCCTTGGGACGGGAAGCAACGCCGTATGCAGTGTTTCCCTTTCGGTGCAACGAAAAACCCGTTTCCCATTTCCCGAGTGCCGAAGCGGGCTATTTTTTTGAAGCACCTACAGAGGGCGCATTCAATAATTCAACGGGACCTCTGCAAGTTGATAGAGGAACGCATATACACCACAGATCACATGCGTGCCGCGCGGGTTAGCTTTCTGGGTAGACACGCGGCTCCGTGCGGTGTCCTGCCGATTCCGCTGGAAACGGTCCGGATTTGAACTAAGCGTCCACTTTCTGCCACCCCAAATTTTTTGGAAAAATCATTTTTAGAACCGGGACACGTTATTTTATGTGTAAAGGTAACCTCGGTTTCGCGCGTTCCTAACCCGGTGAACCCCGGCCTGCGGTTGTGGTGGTTCGTCTTTTCATGTGGGTCCCATTTTGGGCAGAAATGTATCGAAACAAAGTCGGAAATATGCGAGACGTTGCGGGGCGTCGTTTTATGTGACCTAGTAGCGAGAACAAAAGACGGATGCGGGATACGGATGTTCTTCTGAAAAACCCTTCACGAAATGAGCTATCATGTCCGGAGTTACATGGCTATTAGGGCAAAAGAGCTAGGTATTGCCCTCCGGACACGCATAGTTCGTCGGAACGAGCCCATATCGGGCACGTGCGTGTGCCTTGGGACGGGAAGCAACGCCGTATGCAGTGTTTCCCTTTCGATGCAACGAAAAACCCGTTTCCCATTTCCCGAGTGCCGAAGCGGGCTATTTTTGTGAAGCACCTACAGAGGGCGCATTCAATAATTCAACGGGACCTCTGCAAGTTGATAGAGGAACGCATATACACCACAGATCACATGCGTGCCGCGCGGGTTAGCTTTCTGGGTAGACACGCGGCTCCGTGCGGTGTCCTGCCGATTCATGAAACGGACCGGATGTGAACTAAGCGTCCACTTTCTGCCACCCCAAATTTTTTGGAAAAATCATTTTTAGAACCGGGACACGTTATTTTATGTGTAAAGGTAACCTCGGTTTCGCGCGTTCCTAACCCGGTGAACCCCGGCCTGCGGTTCTGGTGGTTCGTCATTTCATGTGGGTCCCATTTTGGGCAGAAATGTATCGAAACAAAGTCGGAAATATGCGAGACATTGCGGGGCGTCGTTTTATGTGACCTAGTAGCGAGAACAAAAGACGGATGCGGGATACAGATGTTCTTCTGAAAAACCCTTCACAAAATGAGCTATCATTTCCGGAGTTACATGGCTATTAGGGCAAAAGAGCTAGGTATTGCCCTCCGGACACGCATAGTTCGTCGGAACGAGCCCATATCGGGCACGTGCGTGTGCCTTGGGAAGGGAAGCAACGCCGTATGCAGTGTTCCCCTTTCGGTGCAACGAAAAACCCGTTTCCCATTTCCCGAGTGCCGAAGCGGGCTATTTTTGTGAAGCACCTACAGAGGGCGCATTCAATAATTCAACGGGACCTCTGCAAGTTGATAGAGGAATGCATATACACCACAGATCACATGCGTGCCGCGCGGGTTAGCTTTCTGGGTAGACACGCGGCTCCGTGCGGTGTCCTGCCGATTCCGCTGGAAACGGTCCGGATTTGAACTAAGCGTCCACTTTTTGCCACCCCAAATTTTTTGGAAAAATCATTTTTAGAACCGGGACACGTTATTTTATGTGTAAAGGTAACCTCGATTTCGCGCGTTCCTAACCCGATTGGCGTGTTCCGTTCATTTTAGTAAAAGAAGGAAGGGAAATCAAAAAAAATTTGAAATAACCTTTGCCGTGTGCACTTTTGGTGGGAACACGGCAAATGGGATATGCCGTGTGCTTTCTTGATGGGTTCACGGCGAAGGGGCCTTTGCCGTGTGCAAAGGCGAGGGACTTAGGGTTTTATGGCTGGAAGTGTACGTTCGATTGGAAAAAAAAAAAACGCAATCTTCCCTGACCTGACCCCCCGCGCCGCCGTCCCCAACCTCGCGACCCCACGCCGCCGTCCCCAACCTCGCGCCCCCACGCCGCCGCCCCCAACCTCGCGCCGCTGTCGACCATGGCCGCGCCCCATCCTCGCTTCCGCGCCACCGCCCCCCTCCTCGCGCCCTAGCTCGCCCCCGCTGCCCGCCGCCAGCCGCCCCTGGCCCTGCCCGCCCCCGCCGCCCGCCGCCCTGATGCACGCCGGCTGCGTCGTCCAAGAGCAGGAGCAGGAGCGCCCGGCCTGGTTGCCTACTCAACCTCAGCTGGCGCACAGCGGCCGCGTCCTCCAAGCGGAGGAGCAGAAGCTGGCGTGTCGTCTCCGTGCTCATCCTCTGTAAGAAAGAAGTACGTTTTCTACATGTATTTCCTGCATTCAGTCGGCAGACTAGTGTTTGCTCAATTGTTATTAATAAATTGCTGTTCACCTATTGCTCCAATAGACTTTATGCTAGTGCAAATAGAACGAAAGTTCATACATCTGTGGAAATATGAACTGAGCTGAACTAAATGCAACCCTGCTAACTGAATTTGAACAAAATGCTATCCATAACAGTATTTGAACAGACTAGCACCCACATCTGAATGCAAATCGTTGGTGCTAAGTGCTAAGTGTTTATTATGCCACTACACTATTGTGTCTATTTTTGGTGCAGATTTTCCACATGCTGTAGTGCCTTCGTTTTGTTTACACTGTTTGTGCAAATAATTGGCTATAGAAGTGTACTAATTTTTATTTACGCTCAAGCAGTAGGACACTGTATATTTGTTTTGTTTAAATAGAAGAAGAGTATTTACATAATTATTTTTGCAGGATCTGCGTCGAGTTTGAGGGTAGGGCGCCGTCTTTGCAGGGCATCTTCGGCGGCGATCGATTACGCTTCGAGGGTAAGGCCTTTCCACCTCTCGTGCCTAGGATTTTTTTTGTGTCTAGACAACCAAGTCGGTCGCGAAACCTAGGTGTCTCCCGTTCGGAAGGGCTACGCGAATAAATATGCTTTAAATTGCATATTTATAACCGTAACTCTTCCGGATTGTCCACGTTTTTTGGACAGCCGGAGGATGTGTAGATTGGGTACGTTTTCCATGCTCTAGTCCGTTCCGAGACAGGATTTCGGCGGTGCCTTCCCGTTGTTCTCCGGATGCACAACCTCTCGACTATTCGCCGAGACGTGTATCTGGAGAACAACGGGGAGGTGCTGCCGAAATTCTGTCTTGGTACGGCTAGAGCATGGAGAACGTATCCAATCTGCACATCCTCGGGTGGGATTAGGATCCTAGTACAGCCATAGGATGAGTGACGTAAAACTTGTGACAAACCATGGAACTAATACCGGTTGCAATTATTTGTGAAATGTGGATTGAAAGGATTGTATGAATGTTTTGGCACTAATGAAGGATGGAGAATCGCGATTGGATGTACACGGGCAGAAACAGCAAGTGGGACTTTACAGTTGAATGGAGAGACAAGACCAAGCAATTTGTGGAAAATGCGTTTGCAGACCCCAGCAAGCCCGCAAAAATATTCTGCCCATGCAAGAAATGCCGTAACGAGAAACGACAGAATAAGGATGACGTTAGTAAACACTTGATCAAGGAAGGGTTCACACCGTTCTACCATGTTTGGAAATTCCATGGCGAAAAGCCGCCTAAACGTGCGAGAACGCAGTCACAACAGTCACAACAGAGTCAGCCAGCGGGACATTTTCGTGCTGGGTTTGATAACTGCCTGGATGACTTTCTTGATGCAAACGCACCTGAGGAGGTGGAGACACATGAGGAGGCGGTGACCCCTGAGGAGGCGGACACAACTGAGGTGCCGGAGCCGAGCACAAAGAAGTTCTACGAGACTTTGTTTGCCGCGCAAAAACCTCTTCATTCACTTACAGAGGTTACCCAGCTGGATGCAATCGCTCGCCTAATGGTCTTCAAGAGCGATAGGAACTTGAGTAGAGATGGGTTCGATGATCTTCTGACTATCATTGGCAGCATTCTGCCGCAAGGGCACCTCCTAACGAAGAACATGTATGAGTCTAACAAAATCCTCAGTGCACTTAAGATGCCATATGAGCAGATACATTGTTGTCCAAAGGGATGCATGCTATTCAGGAAAGAACATGCTGAAGGAAAGTATTGCATCAAATGCAAATCCTCTAGGTATTTCGAGGTGGACTCCGGTAATGGTCAGAAAAGGCAGACAGGGGTTGCCCAAAAGATCCTCCGGTACCTTCCATTTCTCCCGAGGATCCAACGGCTTTTCATGACGGAGGAATCTGCCCAACAGATGCGCTGGCCCTCATTGGGGCATAGATATCGTAAGGAGAAGATGATACATCCATCGGATGGTGCAGCATGGCAGAAGTTCGCAGCTTTGCATCCGAAGAAAGCAGGCGACCCAAGGAGTGTGGCAATTGCGATATCCACGGATGGGTTCAATCCATATGGCATGTCAGCTGCGACATATAGTTGTTGGCCCGTATTTGTTATTCCCCTGAACCTGCCCCCTGGCGTTGTCATGAGATCGCAGAACATGTTTGTGTCGCTCATAATCCCAGGGCCAAAATACCCGGGTAAGAACATGAGCGTGTACCTGGAACCGTTGGTGGATGACTTGCTTGTTGGATGGGAGGGGCGCGGGGTGCGCACATATGACGCCGTAACAAAAAAGCACTTTGATATGTATGTCTGGTACCACACATCTCTGCATGACCTACCGGCACGTGCTTTGTTCTGCGGCTGGTGTACACATGGGAAGTGGCCTTGCCCTGTGTGTAGGCAGGCAGTGACTTTCTTCTGGCTGACAAAGGGAGGCAAGTATTCCTGCTTTGACGAACATCGAAAGTTCCTTGACCAGAATCATAGATTCCGGAGTGACAAAAAGAGGTTCAAGAAAGGCGTTGCTATCACTACTCCACGACCACGGTTGAGGACCGGCGCCGAAATCAAGGCTGAGTTGGAAGCTCTCCGCCCTAATGCCAATGGGAATGGTTTCGAAGGATATGGAGAGACACACCAGTGGACTCACATTCCATGCTTATGGAAACTCCCTTATTTTCATCAGCTCGAGCTCCCGCATAACATTGATGTAATGCACACTGAAAAGAATATCGCTGAGGCCCTTTGGAGCACCATCATGGACACTGAGAAGACGAAAGATAACATTAAGGCACGAATCGATCAACAACAGTGGTGCGATAGGCCAGAATACGACATGAAGCCTCCTGGAGTCAAAGGCCCCAAGTGGTCTAAGCCAAAGGCCCGATTCTGCCCTTCACGGTCCGATCGGAGAGACATATTCAGGTGGATCGCGGACTGCTTGTGTTTTCCTGATGGGTACGCAGCTAACTGGGCGAGGGGTGCAAACATTGACACGTTGCGAGTAGGAGGGCTCAAGAGTCACGACTATCACGTATGGCTAGAGCGGATAATGCCGGTGATGATTCGAGGCTTTGTCGACGAGGAGACTTGGCTAGTGCTGTCAGAGTTGAGCTTTTTCTTCCGCCAGCTCTGTGCTAAGGAGCTAGACCGTAAAGTGGTTGAGAAGCTGCATGACCAGGCACCGGAGTTGCTTTGCAAGCTAGAGATGCTCCTTCCGCCAGGGTTCTTTAATCCGATGCAGCATATGATCCTGCATCTCCCGTGGGAGGCGTTGCTGGGGGGCACTGTGCAAACCCGTTGGCAGTATGGGCCTGAGAGAGAAACGAAGAAGCTTCGTGAAATGTGTGGCAACAAATGCAAGATCGAGGCATCCATTGCCGAGGCTGTTCTTAAGGTGGAAGTGTCAAACTTCACGACAAAGTACTATGATGAAAACATTGCTACTCGACACAATCCAGTGCTTCGTTACAATGCTGCCGACCCTAAAGATGTTGCACAACTTAGCATCTTCATCGGGCTGGGTGGCAAATCAAGTGGCACACAGAAAAAGTGTATCAAAAATCAAGAGTGGGAAGAGATCCACACATATGTTCTGAAAAGCATGGATGAAGTGAAGCCGTACATCGAGTAAGTGTTAAATGCTTAGTTGTTGCAAACATTTACTCGTTATTAGTTCGTAGCTAACTCTTCTCCTTTTCATTGCCATAGACAATTCAATGAAAAATACTGGAAGGTACGGAGCAGGGGTCCTAACTACAAAGAAAAGGACGAGCTCTTTAAAAAGGGTGGTGGATTCGGTTTCATTAGTTGGTTCTCGTCTTTGGTACTATTCTATCTAACTTCGATTGTAGTATCGACACCCATCGAACACTTTTCGTACTAAACTTGGCGTTGTAACTTGTAGGCAAAAAGGGATAGAGAGATGAATCCCGAGCTGCGAAAAATTGCCAATGGCTTTGAGTATTCCACGGCGTCATACAATGCTTATGACGTGAATGGGTATCGCTTCCATACCCACGAGTACACACAGAGCCGTCCCAACCGGAAGACAATAAATAGCGGGGTCTTATGTGAAGGCTCGGATGGACTCCATTACTATGGAAGAGTCGAGGGTATATACGAGCTGAATTATGGCTTTGGCAAAGGGCTAAATCCTGTTGTATTCAAATGTCATTGGTTCGACCCACGTCGGGTGAAACGGAAACCTGAGATTGGGTTGGTTGAAGTTGACCGAAGCTCGGTATATGCTGGAGATGATGTATATATATTGGCTACCCAGGCTTTCCAAGTATTCTATCTCCCATACGCGTGCAAGAACCCGAGAAAAGGTCTACTGAATTGGGATGTTGTGATCACGGTACCGACGCACAACAGGCCTCCTTTGCCAAACAGTGAAGATTACCGTCGCCTAGACCCCTCTACATACGACGGCGACTTCTATCAGGAAGAAGGGCTACCAGGGAAATTTACTATCGACTTGCCTTCAAATGAGGACATGGAGGAAGAACACGAAGCTACGGGCATGGATGAAGACACGGCGCAAGATGAAGTTGAGGATGTCGAGAACCAACAAGACTTGACATTGCTTGAGCGCTTTCGTGCAGGCCTTGACGCCGATGATCCCGTGGGACCACCGCCAGGTTACGTGGATGATTGGTGGGGCAACGATGATAGCGATGATGACACAACTGCTCACACAATTGCTCGCGATGAGCCGGACAATGGATACTAAAGTTTGTAGCAACTCTATGTAATAATTATTGTAAAACTAGCCTATTTGTGAGAACTCTATGTGATTGTTAGGCTACCCTATAATTTTGCATTATCGACTTGTGGATGGTTTTGTACATAATTTGTTGCATTATAATATTCTTAATTTACTTGTTGATGTCCTTATTAATATTCATCTACTTATATCACTTTTGTATCATGTGTACTAATGAAACTAATCTTTTTTGTCAATGCAGGTGATTGAAAGATGCCACGGGGAGGAGGCGGAAAAGGAAAGGGGGCGGCAAAGACCGCCAAGAAGAGAGTCAAGAAATTGGCGAATATTGTGACATCCGTCAAGAAGGTTGTTGGGGGCCCTTCAGGATCCACTTCGAGACAGCGAGACAGTCCTCCTCGAGACAGTCCTCCTCGAGACAGTCCTCCTCGAGACAGTCCTCCCCCAGCTAGTTCTCCCCCAGCCGACCCTCCACGTAGGAGGAGGAGGACGAGGCGTCCGACTAGTCGCCCCTTAGCCGAGGAGGAGGAGGTGGAGGCGGACGTGGAGGATGGTGGAGAGGAGGAATTGCACGAGCTTGTTCACCCTAGTTTTATTTGTCAC
Organism: Lolium perenne; assembly: GCF_019359855.2. NCBI lineage: Eukaryota > Viridiplantae > Streptophyta > Magnoliopsida > Poales > Poaceae > Lolium > Lolium perenne. The sequence continues at coordinate 157,195,735 of NC_067248.2, forward strand.
TCAGATGAGGAGCGGCATGCGGAGACTAGGGCCTCTCAGGAGGAGGAGGAGGTGGAGAGCAGCTCTGAGGACGAGGCTATGACCTATGATGATGATGATGGGAGGCAATGGGTAGAGCCAGAGGAGTACGTTGAGTCTGAAGAGGAGTTGCTGAATGCCCCGGCTATCACTCGTAGGCAGCGTGGGGCCAGCGGGCTCCCCGACCTACCTTACGCTCACAGCCATCTTGAGCTCGAACCCGTTGGATCTAGGTACGTATCAATTGTGCTTGCATTCTAATATTTTTTTGCTCTACTCATTTTTATTCTAATGTGTTTATTTTATTTTCATTGTGCAGGGTGTTTGCATATAAGAATGATGTCACGCCGCCTCGCACCTATTCGAGCATTCTTGGCTGCATCATGAGAAGAAATTTTCCTGGGATTGTGAAGCTCCCTAGTGGTGAAAGAACTGTAGCTTGGTACTGGGAGGACTACAAGTATGCAAAGAACCCGAGCCCCGAGTATAGAGACATGCAGGAGCAAGTGCAATGTCTTTTCTGGGTAAGTTCCATTCACTTCTCCTCATTTAGTAATGCCTTTGACAATAGCAGCACTATAATAGCTTTCACCCTTTTTACCTTTGTGCATGCTTGCAGAAGTACTTTACCATGCAGCCGGGGAAGCACGAAAAATGCAAGGCCGTGTTGTTCAATATTTGTACCAAGATGGTCACGGACATGCACTATGATGCGCGTGTGAGCTGCGTTCTCAATTGGTACGCCGAGAAGCGCAACGTCCGCATTAGCAAGTCGCAAGCTCGAAATAAGCATTTGCATGCTTGGCAGTACATGCAGGTAGGCCTGCGCAACATTCCCACACCTACATGCAGCTAACAATCTGTGTATTTCCATACAAATGTGAATTTTTGACTTGTTAAAAACATCCCGTTTCATTAATATTTGTGTTTTGTGCAGGTGGTTCCTCAGTATGTGAGTTCCAACAAGAAATGCTACGTGGCCATGGTGAAGCACTGGACAAGCGACGAGTACAAGAAGAAGCACGAGGAGGGACAGACCTACCGAGCGATGATGGACGGTGCTTCACACGTCCAGGGCAGCCTCCCTCTCGAGGTCGCCAGGAGAAGAGAGGTGAGCAGTGCACTTCTTTGAAATAAACAGTAATCCAACATAACAAACTACTGTTGATATGGTAGAGATGCTAAATTCTAGCTGGGGGCAGTATGGCAAAATTCTTTCATATAATTGTTCCCTTAAGGAAGCAACCTGAAATAAAGTATACAATAGAATTGGCAACTGATGGAATTTTTCCTACCATGAAAGTGCACACAGTAGTTGAGACATACGTATACAATATATTATAACATTTATAGTCAGCAGGTTCTTTTAAATGATGCAAGTAAAATTATCTTGGCTGTCAAAGACATGAAACCAATATATAATGTGCTATGGCATTAACTTTGTGGTCTAAAAAGGCAGTGTCATATAAGGAATTTTCTCTAATCATTTAGGCAACAATACAATATACACACTTAGATCGTAGTACTAGCTACAATTAAACAAAAAAATATACGTGCATGCATGGTCCAAATAATCAATCTTAACTAATCAGCCATTACCAACTAGCTACGTGCATGCATGGTCCATGGAGCTAGCCTGCAGGTTAGTGCAATAATTAACCTGATGGTCCATGGAACGATGCATGCTCGCGGACTAGCTACTACATGTATTAAAATGCTATCTCTTTTGTAGGCTAAAAAGACAGGCGTGGATCCCAACGTATTCGAGTTTTGGGAAACAATGCATACAAGGAAAAAACCTCATCCTACAACGGGGTCGATGTGGGTGAATAAAGGATCAGAGTTGCGGAGTACCAAGTTCGTGCAGAAGTTCAAGGAGGTACACGGGGACGACGCCGACCCTCGCACTTCCGACTTTGACCCTGAGGTTGCTGTGCTAGCGGGAGAAGGCCAGAGGAATGGGCGCTTATGGATTGCAGATGGCAACATTCCCCCTGAGACCATTCCTACTCTCTCCCAGCTCCGAAGGGGCAGGACGAGCTCCCAGCCCGCTATTGAGAAACGCCCACGGCTTGGGACCATAGCTATGGAGGAGATTCGGGTATGTTCTTTATCCTTCCCAATCTACACTTCGTTTCATATTTTCTGCTGCAACAATCATGACAAAACAAATGGCACAACGTAGAATGAGGTGGCTGAAGAAAGGAGGCGACGTGAGGACATGGAGACTTTGGTGAGCCAGCAGCAGCAGCAGCTGGCCCAGCAACAGCAGGCCCTGATCCAGCAGCAGCAGATGCTGGAGGTTATGAGAGTCCAGATGCAATCCTTGATACCGACTGGCGGGACTGGTCCTCATCCTCCTCCTTTCACCTTCCCTTGGGTAAGTAGTCAGTACATATGCCATTTTGCTGTCTTTGCGTCTATTGTTAAATAATGCTCACCATTTGTTGTTGTAGTCACAGAGTTCGGTTGGCGGCTCCAACCATGCGGCCCAAGGTGAAGTTGAAATCACACCGACGCCTCGTACGTCAGCTCAGCAAAGCGCGAACATGGGGAACCAACGCGCGTTGTTCCAGGTTAGTTCTCCTAAATTGGTGTCTCACACGCTTCTAAGTTTAGCCTCACTCGCTCTAGTCTTCAAACTCTTCAAAATTGCAACTTATCAAACATATATGGCTTGTCAATCTCACTTTATTGTCCAAACTTGTCAAAATTGCAACTTGTCAAAAATATATGATGTGCCAATCTCACAATTCCCTCTTGATTTGAAACTTGTAGGATGCGCAACATGATGCCCCTTGATCATCACCGGCGTGGCCAACATGTAGAGCCCTTGATCATCAAGGTTTTCATGTGTTTGCGGTGGACATGTGGCTAGTTTTGCCTTATCTAATGGTGTTTATGTACTTTGCACTATGGATATGTAACCACTATGGACTATATGACTTCTTTGAACATTTGATGGACTATGTGACTTGTATGGACATTGGATGAACTATATATGTGACTTCTATGTGACTTGTATGGACATTTGATGATCTATTTTGTTGTTATTTATGTGGTTATGATGATATGGTGACACCGGCTTTGATGATATGGGAATATATGGCAATATATGATGATATTTGTGAGTTTTAAACTGTTGTATGTATGGTTATTGCTTTCTATGCAGGGATTAAAAGGAAACAATCAAAAAAAAAACTGGGTGTGCCCTTTGCCGTGTGCATATACACGGCAAAGATCTTTGCCGTGTGCATGAACACGGCAAAGATCACACGTGGCAGCAGCCTGTGCACCCGGAGCGCCCATTTGGTCAGGCCAAACGGCCTTTGCCGTGCTCCGTAGTTGGTGGCACACGGCAAAGAGGGAGGATCTTTGCCGTGTTCCCCAGTCTGTGGCACACGGCAAAGTAGGGAAAGGGGTGAGCCGGGGCTTTTTCTTCGCCGTGCTCGTCTCATGGTGTGGCACACGGCAAAGAAAATATTTTGCCGTGGTCCTGTATTGTAGGCACACGGCGAATATTTAAATATTTGCCGTGTTCTCTGGTTTGATGCACACGGCAAAAACCATCTGACGTGGCGCCGTCTGTTAAGTGGAGGTTCCGTCAACTGTATTTTTGCCGTGCTCCTGGATGAAAGGCACACGGCAAAGCCTTTGCCGTGTTCCGCGCAGAAAGGCACACGGCAAAGATCCTTTGCCGTGCTGTTTTTCGCCGTGTGGACTTTGCCGTGTTCCGCCACACGGCAAGAGCTTTGCCGTGTTCCGAAGAGGCTTTGCCGTGTATTTGGCCAACACGGCAAAGGCATGTTTTCCCGTAGTGATATATGTGAATTTAGATAATTTCGAATCATGTGGACGAAAAGGATAGTATAATTTAATCTTTTTGAATAAGGCCAGCGCTAGGCATCAACCGGGCTGTAAAAAGCCCACAGATCAGCCACCTTCCGGATCAACTCAAGTGAGCGAATTCCGCGTGTCCGATAGTGGTTCAATTACGAAATAATGGTTCATTTTTTTTTGCCAATGGTACAAAAAAACTCCAAATGTATCAATTTTCTTTGTGTATGTAAAATTTCAAAAATGTGAAATTATTATACAACATTTCTCTACGATGCATCCAACATTTTAGTTTGATGTATCCAACATTACACAATAAGATATGTAATATCGGTGCAAATTTCCGTACCAAATTCATGGAGACACCACCGTGCCTGATTTGAGGTCGCTGGCAACAAATCCGCGGGCAGCGGAGGAGCAGCCGTAGCGGCCAGCGAGATCGGTAACTCTAAAACAACCACTTAAATGCCATAGAAAATAGTAAAAGATCTGCATTAACCGATCCATCTCACGAATGGTTCTTAGTATCGAGACATTAGGTATTATCATTTTCTTGTCAGCAGTATCATATCGTAGAATCCTATTGTAGTATGATGGAGGAAGTGGATCACACTCGGGAGCTATCCAATGTTGACTTGTGATGTTGTTGACGAAGGAACTCTGACTTTCCATGGCCATTGCGGGTGGTGATGCCTAAGCGTTTCAGCTCGGGACCCTGGAACATGCAGGAATTGTACATTGCTACTACTATTTTGTACAAAACCTGCACCTTCAAGGTCTGCAGGCAGGAATGCTCATCTTGTTCTTCCCGGGGGAAGTGAGTTACACCCTAGAGCTACCTAGTTTTGCCTCGCGATGATGTTGAGGAAGGAACTCGCACTCTCCATGGCCATGGCAGGGGCTGATGCCTGAGTGTTTCAGCTCGGGACCCTTGAAGACGTAGCCTTGTACATCGGTCTATGAGTTTATACAAGACCTAAACCTTCAAGGTGCCCTTGCAGGAATGTTCTTCCTCGAGGAAGTGGGTTGTGAATTTTGCGCCTGCGAGATGGCTATACACCAGAGCTAAAAGGTGGCGGGAAGGAAATGACAAAAGGGGAGAAATGATGAAAAATAATACATAAGGGTTTTCGCCATGTGTATGTGTGAAACACACGGCAAAGACAGTCTTTTTTCTGAACAAGCAAAGACAGTCTTTGAGTGTGTATATGCAAACGACGAGAAATTTGACCACACATTATGTGCATTTTAATGTTTACAGTGTCTGTTAGGGGACACTTGGAAAACACCTGCCGTCGTGACGGCTCAGTTAAGTGTGCCCACCACGGGCACACGTTCTAGGTGTTTGACGTGAGGATATCTTTGGTGTGTGTTCTATCGAGACTTTGTCGTGTGTTTTCTCTAGAGTTTGCCATGTTAAGAAGGTTGTTGTGTGGTTTGTCCATCCATTGTCGTGTCGTGAGCCTTTGCCGCGTATTTTCCTGGCTAAACTCTACAAAGTATATGTTTGCCGTGTTCTGCACCCTATTGGAACGGAAAACATGGGTACACATGGTAGCCACGTTTTTTTTTCTGGTAGTGTATAATACATTTACCCGACTTCTTTGTCTTTGATAGTTCGTGGTATGTAAATAAAGAGTATCATGCCGGCCATGTTGTGGTGTGCGCTTCTAATATAATCTCCAAACCTTAGAGGTTTTCACACTAAACACAAAAATGGAATCCCCTCGCCGAGTAGAACCCGTAGGGGTCTAGGTTTGAAACAGTTTCGCTACTCGCGTCGCCTCCTCCAGGCGACCGGGGAAGCGAAACCCTAACCCCAGTGCCACCTCTGCCCACCTCCCCTCTTCCCCAAGCCTCGTCGCCACCAGATACACCATCGGGCTGAGCTCGCAATGCCGGTGAAGAGGGCGTCGGGCTCTGAGCTCTCGGCTCCTCCCGTGGTTGCTAGATGGAGAATCTTCGTGTGGGGTTCGTAATGATTGAGATGACAGCGTGACGAGCTTCCCCTTCACTAGGGGGGGGGGGGGGGGGGCTTTTCCGGCGGATTCCCCGGTGGAGGCATGGGATCCGAGGCAGCGGCCTCTGGTGCTGTGGCGGCGCGGGCTCTGCGACAAATGGCGCGCGTGATGCGGGTCCTCCTCCTCAGATGTGTGGATGGGAGGGAGGACGAGGGTGTTGGCCGTGGTTCGGGGGCCGCGCTGTCGGTGCCCAGAACCAGATCGGAAGTCCCACCCTTCCGGCGCCGAGCTCTGGTGGTTTTTTCCGGCGGATCTGGTGCTGGGTTGGGTTCTGGAGGAGGTGCGGATTCCGGGAGAAATCCGTGGATGGCGGTGCCAGCCATGATAGTGGCGACGCCAGCGGGCGATGTGCTCTTCCTGGAGCACCGCTGAGGTATCTTGCCCTCTCCCTTCCTGAAGGTGCTGCATTGGGTCAGTTGGGGTTGTGGGTTGGTGTTTTTTTGGTGGTAGGCGTCTTGGCCGTGATCTGGGCGGTGGTGGTATTGTTGAGCTCTAGGGTCTACCTCCTGCAATCCCTTTGACTGCTCGTAGTTCGTTCTCTCCACTCGCTCGGGTGCGAGATTCTGGGATGACAGGAGCACTGTGCTTCTCCCTTGCGACCGATGCTCTGAGGCTTGGCTCTGTCACCACTTGTCTCCTTCATGGCACCTTCTCTTCAACGTCCTCGCCCTGCAGCTTCGTCTCTTCGTGACTGGTTCCGTGATCGGCGGCAAGGCTTCTCGAGGTGTGCCCGACGAAGCGAATGGGTGGACTCTGTTGCTGGCTCAGTTTGGCAGTTTGGTTCTTGGTCCCTTCTCTTCTCTGGTTGAGCGTGTCTCCATGGGCGGCGGTACGGTGCTCTTCGAGCCAGGGCGAGGGGCAAGGGATCCCTCTTCGGCCATGGAAGAGAATGGACATGCGACGACTCGCCCTCTTGGTCCGGCCGTGAAATCTCCCAAGCGATGCCGGTGATCCCACCCCAAGTTTCCCCTTCTGCGCACACTGGTGCTTCATTCGCGTCGCAGGGCTTCACGGGCTTCAGCCAGTTTCCGGTTTACCTTCTATTTTTTGGTGTTTGTGTGAGTTGTAAGCTGTTCTGCGGCATCTTTGTACCCTGCCCATATGGCTTTATTAATTTAATGTTGGGCACTTTGTGGCTTATATTTAAAAAAGCGTATAACCCGTTGGTGGCAAAAGGTTCGATCTGTTGGAGAAGTGTCATAGGATTGGCTGTCACGATCATGGAAGAAAATAAGGAAAAAGAGAAAAGAAATAAAGAACAGGAAGCAGAAGGAAAAAACAAGCGTTGAGCAGTTGAGGTGTGAAAATTCCACACCTTCGTTCGTGGAATCTGGCAAATGGCTTGCTCATTGAAATGGAGGGAGTAGAACGGAGTACAGTCGTTACTTGTTGGTCTACTCTACTCGGTACGCGTTATTATCCAGAAATTCTGCTGGTTTACTCATACCCGGTCGCCGGTTCAACCCTGCGTCTGACTTCTCAAAGTACTCGCTGCAATAGTCTGTAGCTGCTCAAACCATTTTCCCATCAAGATCCAGCCATGGTAACCGGTCAAAACAGGGCAGCTTCGTTCTTCAACTTCCTAAAGGAGGGCTTCCTCCTGCCGATCCGAAATCCGAGGCTCTTCACATCGGTTTGCGTGCTCATCGCCGCCTCCACCACGCTGATTACCCTCGGCAACGACCTCGCCATCCATTCCATCCCCTCGTCGAGGAGATCAAGCTCGACATCAAGGCGCTCGATCAATACCACCGAGTACAGCAGCCCGGACTACGCCAAGCTCCTGCAGGAGATCCAGAATAACACCAAGGAGCTCCTGCTGGTCGGCGATGGGTACGTCCTGTTCGCCGTCGTGGTCCGCGCGGCCGTCCGGATCGTCGTCCTCTTCGCCGCCGTCTCGACGTACTCCAGCGATGACGAACAGCGAGCTACTACCTTTGGCGCTCTCCTCGGCCAAGCTAAAGCGCAGATCAAAGGGCCCCTGCTCACGCTCGCCATCGTCTCCGTCCTGGAGAAAGTCTACGCCGTGATCCTCATGGCCATGATAGCTCTTGTCCACATTCTTGTGGTGAAGCGATACTTCGTGACTTTGCTTGTGGCCTCGCTGCTCATCATCGCTGCCTCCGTCTACCTCGTGTACTTCTCTTTCCTCTGTTCTTTCAGCGTCGTCGTGGCGGTGGCCGAGTCCGGCTGCAAAGGCTTGGCCGCGTTAGCCAAGGCGTGGAGGCTGGCGAATGGGAAGAAGTGGCAGGTCGTGCTGTACCTCGCCGTGACCGGAGCACTGTCCGTCGCCGTATCGCTGGTGCACATGCTCGCCAGGACGTTCGCGGGTTATAGCGTGGCGCTTGGGTTGCTACTGGGATTTGTGTATGTGGCTCTGCTGGGGCTCGTGCATCTGTTCTCCGTCTGTGCCATCACCGCGTTTTACTACGAGCGCAGGGAGAACATACACAGCCAGCTGGGGGCTACTGGATACGCCAAGCTATCAACGGAAGAAGCAAATGGTTGATTAGCTCGACTTGTTCTCGCACCGATTGCTTTACCATGTAAATTTGGACTTGTAATACTATATGGAATCCTAATACGTACTGTACTATAATTTTACTCCTTCTGAATATGCATACCACGACCAGATCGAACCAAGTATAGCCGTAAGGGGATTTGGTCAATCTGGTGCCCTTCCTCCGGTGGTTGGCGGCTCTTTAGTCTGGTGGTATTACGGCATGTACAATGCACAGGCTCTTAGGCAGGCGCTTGGGTAACAAAAAAAAATATCAATTACCGTGAAATATTGACATAAGAGTCTTGTACTCCAACGCGAGGCGCTAACTGGAGCCGCTAATTTCTCGTTTCCACGTGTGGATAGTGACGGCTCCTAGGCAAACCACTCCGCGCAATCAGAAAAAATAAATGGAGCGCTCGACGCCTAATATTGCAGCGACGCCAAGGCAAATCCAGTATCGAACGGCAATTCAATGAAACGGCCAGGGATTTCATCCTAGCGCCTGGCTTTAGCACCTGCATTGTACATGCCCTTAGGGCATCTTCAATGCTGAGCGCTTGTTCAGGCGCTTGAGCTGAGAAAAAAAGGAAATTTATCCTAGCTTTCCAATGAAGAGTCTGGAGCTCCAACGCGGATCCTCTGAAGTTCTTGTATTACTGTACCGTACAGTAGTTGGGGATATCTGCCCTTTGATTCTAATCCAACGGGCCTTCTTCTAATCACAACCGGCAGCGTTTTGTGGCAAGAAAAAAACAAGACAATACTACTGCTTTTGACTGGAAGGAGCCCCGTTAGATTAGAATCAAAGGGCAGATATCCCCAACTACTGTACGGTACAGTAATACAAGAACTTCAGAGGATCCGCGCCCCTAATTTGAAGCGCTTATTTCCTCAGCCGAACGGATCCTATTTTCACGCTGCTAGCTAAATCCAAGGAAGCGCCCGGTGCAAAGTCTTGCGTCGATGCCTATATGTAAGCGCCCCATGGCCGGGATTCTACGACACAACAACTTCCTAATCGCTGGGATTTGGACCCTGACGCCCGCGCTAGCGCCCCCCATTGTACGTGCCCTTATGGGGCACGAGTCATGGCTGTAGGGACGGGGGCCCTGGCAGAGTGGGCAGGCAACGTTGTTCAGGCGGTGTTCGTTGGTGCTTGCTGATTGCCTACTGATGTCTCGCTGGTGATGGAATGGTGGCTGATGTACCATCCAACTCCCGCTGCCGCTTCGTTGTGTTCTTGGCGGTTTATATAAAAGTACATTAGGTTTAGTTTACTTTCTTAGGAACTTGGTCAAATTCAATAATCAGTTTGATGCGCAAATGGTGGTGGAAATTAGAACATGACTCTGGTACTGGGCAAGATTTTATGGGTTTGAAGTATCTGAAAGGTTCTGGTGTTTATTATACCAAACACAGACCTAGATATTCACCCTTATGGACATATATGTTACCGGTAAAAAAAATATCTATGTGGTAGAAGGATGTAGGTTGGAAATGGAGCTATGACCAGTTTCTGGGGTGATTCCTGGTGTAGCATAAGTCCTTTGAAAGACATGTTCTCTAAGCTCTATAGCCTTTGCAATGAACAGCTTGTGACAGTTGCTGCAGCTGCTGCTATGGGCTGGGTGTTTTCCTTCAGGAAGTGGTTAACACTTGATTTGATTATTTAAAGAGATGGATTACTGACTTTGTTGAATCAGATAACTTTGAACCAGGAAAAAGATGCCCCTTCTAAAAATGGACTAAAGGTGGCAAATTCTTTGTTAAAGTCTGTGTATAAACATCTTTGCAGCAATGGAATAGATAGATCCTTTTTCCATTTATGGAAGAGTAAAATTCCCTTAAAAATAAAGGTTTGGCTTTGGTTGATCTGGCATAATGACATTGCTACCAAGGATAATTTGATCTGCAACTGGACTGGAAGTCCTCTCTGTCAGTTTTGTAGAGACCATGAATCTATCAGCCACTTGTTCTTTAGCTGTGTTGCTGCCATATTCGTCTGGAGCGCCGTGGCAACTGCCATCGGTTCCCCTACGCTTCCTAGGAGTTTCTCCCAAATTTTTTGGTGATTCCCCAAGTTTGTGCCTGCCAGCCGCAACACGCAGATTGCTGGCTTGGCAGCAATTTCCTGGGCTATTTGGAAGCTGCAAAATCGAGCCTGCTTCGAAAATAAACTTATCAATTCCCCCTGTGAACTAATTAATTATGATGTCGTGTTTATGAAATACTGGGCAGGACTTCATGAGGAGAAGGACGCTGCAGATATTCAAGCGGAGCTAACAATCTCATGAGGCTTGCGTCAATGGGAGGAGGTGTTGCCCTGGGAGCTCTAACCCGAACCCTACTCTTCGCCTGGAGGATAAAAAGCCCGAGGAAGACAAATACGCTGGAGATATCGCCTGAAGGGACTTGCGGTGGATAAAAAAGATAGTGCTTTTGGGATCTTTTTTGTTGCTTTTGTCCTGTTGCCTGGGTGGTCCTTTCGCGTTCCCTGTAATAAGACTCGTTTAGCTTTGATTGGGTTGCCGTTTGTTCAAACACTAGCATTAGGGCGGCGCTTTTGCCTTTCTGTTTTTATGTTTCTTGTAAGAACTACCTGAACATGGTTTCATTATCTCTCCGATAATGAAATTCGATCCCTCTGTTGGATCGCTTGGAAAAAAAGGCTCGCCGCCATTCTTACTCTGTCAACCGTGGCGGAAGTCTTCAATAAACCGACTTTATATCTCGGATTTGGGAGGTGGTCGTTGTTGAATCATAAATATCTTTAGGAAAACATTAACATCAACTGATCATGTCTTATAGCACCTAACAGAGAGATTGAGAGATTGACTTACAAGTAATTGTAGAATTGCTTTGCCTCCTAGATGCATGCATGGTGAAGGCCATGGTGATGGAAGGTGGGGTGCTGGAGATGGCCGGCGATGGTGATGGTCTTCCCGTTGCTTCAGCAGTCCCTTCTAGATCGGTCTAGGGTTGTTAGAGAATTCTGGGGGCTGGAAAAGGTACGTGAACCCCTCCGTAGATATCCAGCCCCCACCCTTTTATATGTGCCCCCGATTAGGGTGATTATGTTGGGTCAAAGCCAACGAATGTTGGTTCGTGAATCCTCCCACTTATGTTATCCTTTTATTTACCCAGTCAGAGCCGAGATCAACTAACATTCTCCCCCTTGATCGTTATGCTCAACTACATTCGCCCGTCCTCTATACGAATAATATACCAAAATAAGGTGTTGTATTGGTCAAAGAAAATGCCACTGAACCTCAATACTTAAAGCACACCAACCTATATTGAAATGGAAAACATTTTACTTGTTAGGAGTGGCTCATATTAGTGGTCCATAACCTCGAGATCACAAAAGCTCTATAATAACCCATGCCGGCAGCTTAATCATAAATATGGGTGATAAGCTTTCTTAAACGGGTCCATACAAAAAACATATTGATATGCTTAACATCAATAGGTTGATCTTGGATTCTAGCTTTCACAATACAAAACATATTGTAAATGGTTTGGGCAACTGCAAGGACAATTGCGTGTTCATAATGCAGTAAGTGGCTTTAAAATGTTGTCTACCACATTAATTTCGGGAAAACATTTTGACATACACCTGTCGATAGCCTCTTAAGATGCCACATAGCTAATTGCATCATTATGATACCATCAGTGTCATTTTGGAGCTTTTCCACGATATAATTCCATATGCGAGGGTTAGGATGTGAGATGACGTGGAAACTTTATTATCCACACACCTCGCAAAACCAATGTCTGAATAACCCACAAAGTCCAGGTTACTAGGCATATTACAAATGAGCATGCAAACTTTATTATCTTGTAAGTATCGCAAGACATTTTGATGGCTTTTCCAATGGTCCATTTCTGAACTTAATGTATTTGCCAATTATCCTGGTCGTAAGTAGGGCGTGTGATACGTTGCAAACGTATCTATAATTTTTGATGCTCCATATTTGTTTTACACCAATTTTTATATGTTTTTTACACTTCGTGGCGTTTTTATATATTTTCTGGAACTAACTTATTAACAAGATGCCACAGTGCCAGTTCCTGTTTTCTGCTGTTTTGGTATTTCAGAAAAATTGTACAGGAAATATTCTCGGAATTGGACGAAACAAAAGCCAAAGTTCCTATTATACTGCCACGGAGACGGAGTCCGGAGGGGAGACAGAGAAGATCCAGGAGGTGGCCACACCACACCTAGGCGCGGCCCATCCCCTGGTCGCGCCTAGGTATGGTGTGGGCCCCTCGGGCGCCCACCGACCTCGCCATTCCGCCTATATATTCATATGTTCGGGAAAAACCTAAACACCAGAGGCATGTTCTCCGAAAAGTTTCGCAGCTCCGCTGCCATCGAAGACAAGTTTCGGGGGTCAGAAGTTCCTGTTCCGACACCCTGCCAGGACGGAGATTCACCCCCGGAGCCATCTCCATCGACTCCACCACCTCCACTTCGACTGCATGATGGTTTGTGAGTAGTTCCCCCATGGACTACGGTTTCTTGGCTGTTGCTAGTTGGCACTCTCTCTCCCATGTAATTCAATACAATAATCTCATGAGCTGCCTTACAGGATTGAGATCCATATGATGTAATTGGTGTTGTGTTTGTTGGGATTCAATAAATTGTGGAATTGTGATCAGATTGTTCATCATGTTACCATACTATTGTTTATTTAAGATCTTGCATGCTATCTGGTACTTGTGGTTACCCTGATTAAGTAGTTGCATGTATCTCCAAGAGGGAGTATTTATGCTAGATAGTGGGTTCAGTCTCCATTTAATCTTGGGGAGTGACAACAACCTCTAAGGTTGTGGATGTGTTGTTGCCACTAGGGATAAAACAACAATTATTTGTCCAAGGATAATTGTGTTGTTTACATTATGCACTTTACTTAATGCAATAATCTATTGCTTGCAACTTAATACTGAAAGGGATGCGGATGCTAACCTGAAGGTGGGTTATTTAGGCACAGATGCATGCTGGATAGCGGTTTATGTATCATGTTGTAATTCTCAATTAAGTACTACCGTAAACTTTATCTTATCGTAGCATGCATTGTCATGCTCACACAATTATCAATTTCCCAACTGTAATTTGTTCACCCAACACATGTTATTTGTTTGGAGAGTTACCACTAGTGTAGATAGCTGGGAACCCTGGTCCTTCTGTCATCATCATTTCTCTACAGTCAACTACGCACTGAAATATTTTCTGGTGCCATCGTCTTTGTGTTACTACTACTGTTGTTGTGTTACTATTACTATTGTTCTCATATTATTGCTGCTTTCACATCACCCCTTGTACTAGTGCTTTTCCAGGTGCAGCTGAATTGACAACTCCGTTGTTAAGGCTTGTAAGTATTCTTTGTATCCACTTGTGTCGAATCAATAAATTTGGGGTTTACTTCCCTCGAAGACTGTTGCGAACCCCTATACTTGTGGGTCATCGGCGTGTTCATTCAGGAATACACAAGTTGCTTCTGACAACTGAAGCATAAGGAACCCACGTTATCTGATCAGTTTAAAATGTTTCCTTGGACATTGAAATGCCCATCTTTATTGCCCTTAACTTTAGTAGCATGTGAGATAGAGTACTAGTACATGATATTTTCTTTTCGTACTCTATTTCCGTATATCATCATAATGTAGAACTTATACTCTTTTTGGACATATATTTATATCTTGGCGAACCACAACACAATCAAAGCATGGAAGGCATTACCAAGATCCTTTATATCATAATTAGAAGATTGAAAACTCTTGGATAGCCAATAAGATTCAATCTACAGAAATTAGTGAAACTTACTCCCCATCGTCTTGAGGTACTATTATAACATTCTTTGTTTGATCCTTTCAAGATTTCCTCATAGTCATATTTATTTTTGTAGAGCCATATACGGCCTACCATTATTTAACCCATTCTGGAAACTTTACTAAGTTTCGTACATCACTAAGGCCCATAATATTCATTCTATATGGCTAAAACCACTAAGATGAATTTTCACGCACATTGTTTCGCACAAGAAAATGGTTGAGACACAACACAAGTGTTGCATTAGGGATTGCATAACTCTCAACCTACCTGATGCATATGAACAAAGATCTAATGGAATTCTCCTAAAGATTTATGCTCATAAGTTCTAGGTTCCTGATGATCGATTTACTTTCGAGAACTGGCTCCAAAACTTTATAACACTTCATTTCAGTTCTAAACCACAACACCTTTTGCATAAGGTGGAAAAGAACTTGATGAAATGTGGGACATGACTATAAACGATGTTGGTCAGAATTACAATCGTGAACCACAAGGTACCAACAAATTCGCCATTTTACCGAAGCATGGCAAACAATCATAAATTACGTTGGTCAGAACTATAATCAGAAGCCACATGCTACACCATAATCGACATTAAAATGGTAAACTTGCCACTTTATCATTCATGTGTATTTCACAATGTTCATAAGGGAGTAATAACACATTAATATGAAAAGGTGTCAAAACATTAATGTGATTGCCATTCATTCACTCTCCAAATAGTACTTCTCGTTGGTTCCATCATACTCGGAGAATTAATACAATATCATTCTGGCGTAAGAAAAATGAGTACGATGACCCCTATCAAATGAGACATTCTTCCCTTTCCCCGTTCGAAATGTGGTAAACTTACCACAATTTCGACGAAGTATCATTTCTCACCTCTCTTACATCATAATTGTGTCATAGCACACATAATCATTACAAAAGATACATGCATCGAGGACATAAAAATTCTCACCACATGGTGAGACTTACATAAAATGATTGCATTCCAAAGAACAAAAATGTTCATATAAAGAAGCAAGTTGTCTTACAATGCTTTATTCGTCATTTTCCTCATAGCAAAACCCCTTGTCCATTGGGATGAAAAAAAGGACAGAATCTTTATAAGCCTCATTATAAAACATCAAATATGAGTAAAACTTGCAATGATTAGAATCACAACAAGTTTATTTGTTGTTCTAATCAGTATCACCGTTGGGACGAAAATGGAAAAGAGCCTTATTTATATGAAAAGAAATGGGATATGACAATAACCAACGTTGGTCAAAATACCGTCATGTCCCATATATCATATGCTCATCATTAAAATCTCCGATCAAAACTTCTCGTTGCCATTTTGACCAGAGAACTTAAAATCCCAGCCACAGATTTAGCCCAAAAAGGCACCGAGGCCCATCACCATGCCCGCGTTGATCCTGGTCGTTGGACCAAATGGATGGCCAGGATTATTCCATACGAAACAAAACCGAGCCCAGTCAAAACCCTAGCCTCATAATTCCCCCTCCTGCCTCCCAATTTAAACGCTATAGTGAGAGAGACGGTGTCGTCGGCGAAGCACTACCCTCCCCTTCCTTCTTTTCGACGCGGTGGCCGTGCTCGCTAGAAAAGCGTGCACTGGACTTGGTCCCGCGCGCTCCTACGTCGAGCGTAGCTGCCGATTCCTTGTTTGTTAGGGGCGGCATGGTGGAGTGGTGATGTTCAGCGGCAGACACACGGCTCTATTGCACACCTTCGGTGCGATGGTCGACGGCGAGCCCACATGTTCTGCGCCTCGTGCCACATCCTTCCGCGCACTCCTCCGTTGGGAGGGAGCGGCGTCGCAACACCCTCACGCTCATCGGAGCAGTGGTTGCTCCGCGAGTCACGACGGGAGAGGCGGTGGCGCGGCGTCTTTTTGGTGAGCTGTTGATCCCTATCTCCAAAAATTGTGTGCAGATCATGCCATTTGGGATCTAGGTTTAGGGTTCATGCGAAAATTGGGGATTTTCCTTTTAATGGGAAATCAAGTATTTCCCCTTTATATTTGCTCGATACTGCTACCAACAGATCATGAAGTTGAAAAAATGAAACAACAATTACTTAATTAAACATAATCTATCAATTAAAATTGATAGGTCATCATTAATAGTGAGCATAATTAGCCTAATCCGGGGCCAGACATAAACTCCAAATTACAGTTAGGACTCTAAGTTGATCAGACCATGCTCTGATACCATTGTTGAATCATAAACATCTTTAGGAAAACATTAACGTCAATTGATCATTTCTTAGAGCACCTAATAGAGAGATTGAGAGATTGCCTTACAAGTAATTGTAGAATTCCTTTGCCTCTTAGATGCAGACATGGTGAAGCCCATGGCGATGGGAGGTGGGGTGCTAGAGATGGTCAGTGATGGTGATGGTCTTCTCGTTGCTTCAGCACTCCATTCTGCATCGGTCTAGGGTTGTTAGAGAATTCTGGGGGCCGGAAAAGGTACGTGAACCCCTCCATTGATATCCAGGCCCCACCCTTTTATATGTGTTGGCAACAAGGGACCAAAAACTTTTATCAGTTAGGGGTGCCCCTGATCAGGATGATTCTTTTGGGTCAAAGCCAATGAACGTTGGTTCGTGACTCCTCCTGAAATTGCATGGAGCCCCCATGTGTGGTTTTGGTAATTAATGACAATCCCTATGGACTAATGTTTGCATTGAGTTATATTTGTAGGAGTTGTCCATAGGCAATGCTTGAACCATATGTTGGCTTCAAGGTTGCATTAAGAAGAAATTGACGAAGGATATCAAGTATCAAGTATGTCTTGAAGATGAAGATGAAGATGAAGTGAGCCCTCAAGTTAACTTCAAGACATCAACATGATGAAGAATGAAGAAATGAAGTGCAAGTTCAAGATGAGCCATCTATAAGAGATCATTTGCTTGAAGCTTGCCATCCATATGGTGATCATGGATATGTGAAGATGTGCCGAAGAAAAAGCTCTCCCATGGTGGATTATGGGGGAGCAATCCACAAGACTTCATCAAGCAAGCACAATCAAGAAAGGCGTTCCATCTTGTTGTGATCAAGATCGTCTTCATCGAGCTCAAGAGGAACGTGCAAGGTTAAGGTTTGCTCTTGATAGGGTTTCTTTCTTACAGGTCTCATAGTGTAGTTGGAGACCGGTTTATAGTTTAGTTGCCGTACTATCAAGAGGGCTCTCGAGTGAGTAACTCGATCGTATCGTTCGGAGAGAGCTCAAACCTTTGCATCCTTGCATCATATTTCTTGGTTGTTATTTGGATCTTATCCATGTGGTGATTTAGAGCTTGTGGTTATTTCCGTAGCAAGCTCTAGTTCATCGAAAACGGATTCTGCATGAATCACTTGTTGCGTTTTCGATATTGGAGTTTTTCTCGGTTTCTCGTATTGAGAGGTTTCACTCTAAAATACATAGAAAAACCTACCCCACTTGTTCTTAAGCTTTTCACACTTTGTGGGGTAGCTCTTTTCATCTTCTTTACAACAAAATTGGTTTCACCTAAATCCGAGTTTCCTAACTCAAGTTGTTGCATTTTCCATATTGGAGGTTTTACCGGTTTGCTGTTTATAGATAGGTGAAACCTTTATCCATTTGTTTCTATCCTACCTTACTGGACTATGATGGTTTCCTGCATGATCTTGTAGAGCTTTTTACTAGCTTCGAAACGAGCCCAAGATTACCAAAATCGGAGTCCGGATGCAAAAGTTCTTGAAGTTTTCGTGAGGTAGTTTTTTGGCCGGAAGTTGGCCGGAAGTTCCGGTGACCGGAACTTCCGCCCTACTTCCGGTGAACTTCCAGAAATGACGAATCTGCACGCAGAAAGTATACTGTAAGCATTCCGGGGACGCCCGACTTCACTCGGAAGTTGGCCGGTACTTCCGGGGGGCGGAAGTTCTGCCCCAAATGACCGGAAGTTCCGGTTTTGACGAGTTTTGTGCATAACGGGCAGATTTCTCTTGCCCTATTTAAGGGGGTCTTCTTCCCCAAAGTTTCCCACCCGTTTGAGCTGGTTTTTGCCTCCACTGTTGACCTTCTTTGAGCTTGCTATCTCTCTCTCCCTCCCATGAATCTTGCATCTATTTGAGAGATAGATAGAGGAGATCTAGATCAACATCTTCACCAATCAAATCCCTCTCTTTGTGAGGGGAATCCACTAGATCTAGATCTTGGAGAAATTTGGTGTTTGATGACCCACAAGTATAGGGTGTGTATCGTAGTACTTTCGATAAATAAGAGTCTCGAACCCAACGAGGATCAGAAGGTTTTGACAAGCAGTTTCGATGAAGGATTCACTGTAAATGCTCACAGACAAGTATTCAGGGGGTTTTGATATTGCAGATAAATAAAGTACAAGTAAATAAAATGCGAGAGTAATAGTTGCAGCGAGTGGCCCAATCCTTTTTAGCACAAAGGACAAGCCGGTTTGTTTACTTATGAAGACCAAACGTTCTTGAGGACACACGGGAATTTAGTCTAGTGCTTTCTCTTCATATAGTTGATTAATCTTCATTATTTTGATAAGTGTTGTGTGGGTGAACCTATGCTAATGCATCGCCCTTCCTAGGACTAATACATACTTGTGATTATACCCCTTGCAAGCATCCGCAAATACAAGAAAGTAATTAAGATAAATCTAACCACAGCCTTAAACTCTGAGATCCTGCTATCCCTCCTGCATCGATATACCAACGGGGGTTCAGGTTGCTGTCACTCCGGCAACCCGGCAATTAGCAAACGAATACAAGATGCATTCCCCTAGGCCCATAAAGGTGAAGTATCATGTAGTCGACGTTCACATGACACCACTAGAAGAATAACACCACAACTTAAATATCATAACATTGAATATTACACAACATAGTTCACTACTAACATTTAGACTTCACCCATGTCCTCAAGAACTAAACGAACTACTCACGAGACATCATATGGAACATGATCAGAGGTGATATGATGATGAATAACAATCTGAACATAAACCTTGGTTCAATGGTTTCACTCAATAGCATCAATAACAAGGAGTAATCAATACCGGGAGAGTTTCCCCTACCAAACAATCAAGATTCAACCCTAGATGTTACAGCGGTGATGAGGTGCAGCGGGGGAGATGACGGTGACGGTGGTGGAGATGATGGTGATGATGATCCCAATGAAGTCCAGCTCGATGACGGTGACGATGGCGTCGATTTCCCCCTCCGGGAGGGAATTTCCCCGGCGGATTTCAGCCTGCCGGAGAGCTCTTTTCTCTCTGGTGTTTTCCGCCCCGCAGAGGCGGCTGTGTCTCCTCGCGATTATTCCCTGGAGCTTAGGTTTTCCGCCCCGCAGAGGCGGCCGAAGGGGGTTGTGGGCCCCCTCCCCACAAGGCGGCGCGGCCAGGGCAGGGCCCGCGCTGGCCTATGGGGGGGCCCATGGTGGCCCTCCTCGGCTCCTCCTTTTGGCTGGCTCATTCTTCTGGAAAAATAAGATCTTCGGTGTAATTTCCGTCAATTGTTGATCTCCAGAAATATTGCATTCTGGCGGTGCTTTTTCCAGCAGAATCCTGACTCCGGTGAATGATTCTCCAATAATCATGAAACATGCAAAATAGGTGAAATAACATAAGTATCATCTCTAAATATGAAATATATCAATGAATAACAGTAAATTATGATATAAAATAGTGATGCAAAATAGACGTATCAACTCCCCCCAAGCTTAGACTTCGCTTGTCCCCAGGCGAAACTGAACTCAGTAAACAAGACCACATGTTTATGGAGTGAAGAGACGATAAATAAAATACGGACAAGAAGCATCACATCAATTCACACAAGACATTCTAGTGAACAACTTCCTCATATAATTAAACTTGAAACAAGTAGAAGGAAATCACAAATAAAGGTACATAGGAAATCATAATTGGTGATGGCAAACTTCGTTCTTGGTCAGAGAACAATTGACAGATTGTACTTATCTATCGAGCAGCGCTCTTATATTAAAGCTTATATAGCAAAACTTGCATACTCAATCATAATAATCTCCTCATAATCATTGATAACTTTCAAAGCTATATTCATTCAGATAAAACTTGTACTAAACAAGGAAGAATAAAAGGCATGATTAAATAAATCACAATATAGATGGTTGGATCACAACAACTCAATTGCTTGTTTATGATGGAGGGAAATAGGTTTACTGACTCAACATGAAAGTAAAAGATAGGCCCTTCGCAGAGGGAAGCAGGGATTAAATCATGTGCTAGAGCTTTTCAAGTTTTGAAATCATATAGAGAGCATAAAAGTAAAGTTTTGAGAGGTGTTTGTTGTTGTCAACAAATGGTAGTGGGCACTCTAACCCCCTTGCCAAACAGACTTCCAAAGAGCGGCTCCCATGAAGGACGTTATCTCTACCAGCAAGGTAGATCATCCCTCTTCTCTTTTGTTTACACATGTACTTTAGTTTATTTAAGGATGACACTCCTCCCAACCTTTGCTTTCTCAAGCCATGGATAACCGAATCCTCGGGTGCCTTCCAACATTTCACATACCATGGAGGAGTGTCTATTGCAAAATTAAGTTGCTTACTGATGAATCAGAGCAAAACATGTGAAGAGGATTATTAATGAGAGTTAATTAATTGGGGCTGGGAACCCCGTTGCCAGTTCTTTTTTGCAAACTTATTAGATAAGTGGATGTGCCGCTAGTCCATTAGTGAAAGTTGCCCAACAAGATCGAAAGATGAAACACCACATACTTCCTCATGAGCTATAAAACATTGACACAAATAAGAGATAATAACTTTTGAATTGTTTAAAGGTAGCACATGAAGTATTTACTTGGAGTGGCGCAAAATACCACATAATAGGTAGTTATGGTGGACACTGATGGCATAAGTTTGGTTTAAAGGTTTGGATGCACGAGAGGCATTCCCTCTCAGTACAGGTCTTTGGCTAGCAAGGTTGATTAGCAAGCATAAGAGTTGAGGGAAACAAACAAATATACATGTGATAGAAACAATCATGCATCTTTCTTGTAAGCACAAATAATTTTAACTTCAGAATACTAAGCTCATAGCTAACAAGAAAGATAATGAAATAACATATCTACATGTATTTCCTCTTTTCTACTTAAACTCAAAGTGGTATTGCAATTGACCAATGCTAAGTTTGCCAAAACCAAATAGATTTACTCAATGCTCCCAAAGTGATACCCATACTTAACAACAAGATCAATCATATAATAGAGATTGCAAACTAAAATAAGATGTGCAATATGTAAATGATAGAACTTCTCAATAATATTCCATAACGATAACTCACACCAAGGGATACATAGATAACCAACTAAAAGAGAGATACTTCCATACTGCAACACATCTTATATGATAACTTCCCTACTCATGATATGACACTACTTGATAGTAAAAAGGTAAAATATAGTGATGATTTGATACCGCGGCACTCCCCCCAAGCTTGGAACAAACCAAGGGGATGCCAATACCAATGATGAATTACTCCTTCGATAGTGATGGTGGAACGACCCTGATGGGAGTGAGGAATCGCTCTAGCATTCTGCGAAGTCGGTTGTTCTCCTCCCGAAGTATCTCACTTCCCTTCTCAGAACACGGTATTGATCACAAAACTCATCAGTAACCCGTAATGCTTCCTCCACAGCAGGGAAAGAGTTGAGGCTAGGAGCAGGTGGTAAAGGTCCCTGCAAGTTATGAGAAAAAGAACGTCCAGCGTTAACTGATCCCACCAAGATTGGCTTACTCCTCACAGTTTGTCGCTCTCTTTTCATTGTTGACATCTCCTTCACTTCCTCCTTGACTTCTTCTTTCAACTCAGAATCTTGAATATCTTCCTCCAAAGGCTCCTTCTCCTTGTTGTTGGAGACCATGGTGCTTCTAGATCAAAAACAGATCCTGGCAGAAAACAGCTCGAAACAAAACACGACGAGAAAACGATATACGGACCTCCAGTGGTCCGGGAGATTATATAGCTAAAAAATTTACGACAGAAGGAAAGTACCAGGTCGAAAACGAGTGGAAGAGGGACTCCGAGGGGCCGTCACCATAGGGCGGCGCGGCCAGGCTGGGGCCCGTGCCGGCCTATGGGGGCACGCCCTCGTGCGTCTCCTCCTTTCCATTTCGATCTCGTAATTTTTCATATTTTCCGAAAATAGCCAAAACATTGTTCAGAAAGTTAAACGCGAACTTTTTATTACCAGAACTGTTACCTATTCAAAGTCGAACTCTGCAGAACTGTCAATTTGACCTTTGATGAAAGCTTCTGGAGTCACCACTTGGATAACATCAACATCTTCATTATAAGAATCTCCAGAAATATAGTGCTTGAGCCTTTGTCCATTCACTACTTGTGTGGCATCATCTTGCAGAGAACTAATTTTAATTGCCCCTGAACGATACACCTCCACAATGACATATGGTCCTTCCCATTTTGAGAGCAATTTCCCTGCAAAAAATCTGAGACGAGACCGATACAATAGGACTTTATCCCCAACATTAAATTCTCTTTTGATAATTCTTCTATCATGCCATTTCTTAACTTTTTCTTTAAAGAGTTTAGCATTTTCATAAGCTTCACTTCTCCATTCATCTAGAGAACTCAATTGTCGCAATCTCTTCTTACCGGCAAGTTTAGGATCTTTATTTAGTTCTCTTACAGCCCAATAAGCTTTGTGCTCTAGTTCTAGAGGTAAATGACAAGCTTTCCCATAAACCATTTTATAAGGTGACATACCCATGGGATTTTTATAAGCATTTCTATAAGCCCATAGTGCTTCCTTCAATTTACTAGCCCAGTTCTTTCTAGATTTATTAACAGTCTTTCCCAAGATAGATTTAATTTCTCTATTTGATAATTCTACTTGCCCACTAGTTTGAGGATGATAAGCGGAAGCAATCCTATGATTAATACCATATTTAGCAAGATTTTTTCTAAAACCACCATGAATAAAATGAGAACCTCCATCAGTCATAATATATCTAGGAACTCCAAATCTAGGAAAAATAATATCTAAAAGCATTCTTAAAGAGGTCTCACCATCAGCACTTTTTGTGGGTATGGCTTCCACCCATTTAGTAACATAATCAACAGCGACAAGTATATGAGTGTTACCTTCTGAAGAAGGGAAAGGACCCATGAAATCAAATCCCCAACAATCGAATGGTTCAATAACAAGAGTATAGTTCATAGGCATTTCATTGCGTCTGGAGATATTACCAACCCTTTGACATTCATCACAAGATAAAATAAACTTTCTTGCATCTTTGAAGAGAGTTGGCCAATAGAAACCTGATTGTAGAACTTTTTGCGCGGTTCTATCTCCGGCGTGATGTCCTCCATAAACACTACCATGACACTTACTCAATATCTCTTGTTGTTCATATTCTGGGACGCATCTTCGCATAATACCATCCACTCCTTCTTTATATAAGTGTGGGTCATCCCAAAAATAATGTCTCAAGTCATAAAAGAATTTTCTCCTTTGCTGAGCTGAAAAGGTTGGAGGCAAGTACTTGGAAACAATAAAGTTAGCATAATCAGCGTACCAAGGACTATCTCGCGAGCTCACCTTTATTACTGCCAATTGTTCGTTTGGAAAACTATCATTAACAGGAACAGGATCATAAGCAATATTTTCCAATCTAGACAAATTATCAGCAACAGGATTATCAACACCTTTCCTATCTATAATATGTAAATCAAATTCTTGCAAAAGAAGCACCCATCTAATAAGCCTTGGCTTAGCATCTTTCTTTTCCATAAGGTATCTGATTGCAGCATGATCAGTATGAATCGTAACTTTTGAATCAACAATATAAGACCTAAACTTGTCACAAGCAAAGACCACAGCTAATAACTCTTTTTCAGTTATAGCATAATTTCTTTGAGCAGCATCAAGAGTTTTACTAGCATAATGAATAACATTCAATTTTTTATCTACTCGCTGTCCAAGAACAGTACCAACAGCAAAATCACTAGCATCACACATAATTTCAAAAGGTAAATTCCAATCAGGAGGTTCAACTACTGGAGCAGTTGTTAAGGCTTTCTTTAGAGTTTCAAAAGCTTCCTTACAATCATCATCAAAAACAAAAGGTACATCTTTTTGAAGAAGATTAGTAAGAGGCTTTGAAATCTTAGAGAAATCTTTAATAAATCTCCTATAAAACCCAGCATGACCAAGAACACTACGAATACCTTTAACATCCCTCGGATACGGCATCTTCTCAATTGCTTCAACTTTAGCTCTATCAACTTCAATACCTCTCTCAGAAATTTTATGTCCCAATACAATTCCTTCATTAACCATAAAGTGGCATTTCTCCCAATTAAGAACAATGTTAGTTTCTTCACATCTCTGCAAAACTTTATCAAGGTTTCGCAAGCAATTATCAAAAGAATTCCCATAGACAGAAAAATCATCCATGAATACCTCTACAATATTCTCACAAAAGCCATGAAAAATAGCAGACATGCATCTTTGAAAAGTAGCAGGAGCATTACTGTCAACACCCAGATTTTTAAGTCCAGATGCCTGTTATGCCATACATCGCAATCCCAGGAATATTGTTGTTGTGAGACATAACAGTTGAATATCATAAGTCATCATTCATTACATACCATAGTCATCTTACAAATTCAAATCACGTGATCCATATTACACAAATAGTTGATCTATTAATCAACGAACACAATTCATAGCGGAAGCGTAAATAGAAGGGGACTCTATAGTCCACAGGCCAACGCTTGACGTCAGGAGTAGTCCTAGTTGTCGTAGACATCCTGCTATCCATCCTCTTCATACTGCTGTTCCTCTTCATAGTCTGGCCATTTGAATAGCCAGGGACAAAGCCGTGAGTACTTTAAAGTACTCGCAAACTAATACTAATGTAAGTACTAACAATTCTAGTAAGGGGGTGCTAAACTCTAGTTTCTTTTGCATAAAGCCAATTTTAGTTCACAAGCATTTGAAGTAAAAACTCTTCATGTGCTAACTAACTCAAGTGGGAACATTAGTGTCATTCCCACAACTCAGTTGTGTTTCAAGTCAAAATCACCATTTCAAGTTCAAATCACCAGTCACCCTTCACATGTCACATTTTTTAAAATGGTCTGATGATGGAACAGTATGGCCTTTCCAACCGTCCATAACCGTGGACGCGGCTATTCGAATAGTTCTACACTCTACACAGGTCGTACACTTGTGCCACAACATTTGCAATAATCCGTCAGGGTTAACTGGCCCTGATTTATCACACTCTGTGTGCGGACTACCAATCATAACCTTTCACTTACATACCCTAGTATAGGCATCTCTCCCCATGAGTTTGGCCTCCCAGTGAAGACAAACTGTCAGCCTGGGAACTGCACAGGGCTTGGGCTGGACATTCACCTCATTTCACGTCATATCACATCATTTCCTATTTCTTTGGAGGCAGCCCTTGGCATAACCCCGATGACGCTTGTTTAGAGGGAACCCATACTAAGATACAAAAACTTCTAGTTAAGCCCTACCCATATCAGGTATTGTGGGGGTACTTGCAAAATTGGAATGGTATCGCATCCGAACCCAACCATCAGTTTTTGTAAAATTCACCAAGTCAAATTCATGTCATATTCACCTTCAAATTCTTTCAATGGAAATGATTCCTCATTCCAAGGTTTTCACCATCATCATTTCACAAACACATGTTCCCATCTAGTGTAGTCAATTTTAATTTAGCACAAGCATCTAAGTATGAGGGGTGCTAAGTAATTTGCGTTGCTTCTAGGCTAACATTGATACTCTTGTACTAATCCAATACTAACCAAGTGAATCATGAATCAAAAAGTACTTTGATAAAACAAAAGTAAGCAAAGCTTGTAAAGTAAAACTGGGCAATAGGATCATGAACATAAAGTAAATGGGTAATGCCTTGCTCATGGTGAGCTTTGCACTTCGCAAGAGTATTATCTTGCCT
The DNA here is from genome assembly GCF_019359855.2 of Lolium perenne. Taxonomy (NCBI): domain Eukaryota; kingdom Viridiplantae; phylum Streptophyta; class Magnoliopsida; order Poales; family Poaceae; genus Lolium; species Lolium perenne. The sequence goes on from NC_067248.2 coordinate 157,221,937, forward strand.
TGGTTGGGGAATTGGTCAAAGTGGTCTTCTTCTCCTTGGAAGTAGACCTCCTCCTCCTCTTGATACTCCTCGGTACTAGCGTCTAAAATACGAATACGGGGTACACAATCATCATACCAAACTTATTTACTAAACTAGGCACACTCATGATTTACACAACTTAAACTAGCATCACACATTATTATTAAGTGGGTAGATGTGTTTTTTTCTTATTTAAGAAAAATAATTTCCTCTCATACTAATTAAGGTGTTACTTTTAATTACTTAGAGAAATAATTTGCTCTCATTATCTTATTAAGATTTAATTTCTCTCATGAATAATATATGACCTAGGTTGACTAAGTCAACCTCTTCATACTCATCATTTAAGAAAATGATTTAAATGAGGTGAAGCACCTCATACAATTTAATCCTAATATGGTAAAGATTTAATATCATCAAACAATTCATATGAGACCTAAATGACCAGAGTGTCTACCTCATTTTGAAATATTTGTGACAAGATTTAAATGAGAGAAAAACTCCCATGTGATTTATTAATAGTTTTGGACAATATCTTTGACTAGAAATAGCCATATAGTCCTTTAATTAAGCTAGGCCATGATCATTCAAAGTAAGCATGGAATATTTTTGCAGAAACAATTAGTGCAAGTGAAATTTGAATTATAGGAGTTGGAATCAACTCAAAAGCATTTTTGGTTGATTTTTAATAATTATTCTAAGTCAGAAAAGTCCCTGTCTTGTTTATTTTTCTACTTTATTTATATAAAAGATATAGGGTTCAATCCAGTGGCATTGTGTAGACAAAACTCTAAGATTTCCAAATATATAAAGTTTGTTAAATTTGGCCAAGCCAAACAGATTCTATGGATTTTCAAAGTTGGAGCCAGTATTGAAATTGAGTTTGAAATTATTGAAACTGGATTTGAATTAACGGGCTGGCGGGAAAACTAAGTGGGCCGTAACGATTTAAACGGAGCGAAAACGGCCCAGTAACGCAACTGGTGCGCTTGGGCCGCCTGACAGAGTGGGGGCCACTCGTCAGTGACTGAACTTTGCCGAAGCGGTACCGTTTGATGATGGCCGTGCGATTAGATGCAGATCCGACGGTGCAGAGGCGTCGTCTTCGTCGGGGAGAGAGGAGCTCTGGTGCAGCGGAGGTAAGGGGTCGGCGGCGAGCAGGGACTCCGACGAGAGGTGGCGACGGTGCGAGGCGATGTTGTCGACGACGGGGAGTCGGCTGGTACCGGTGGCGAGGCTGGAGGTGGCCTGTAGCGGTGAATTGATCTGCTGTTGCTCGCGGGCCTCCGGTGAGCAATTGGCAGGCTAGCGGCGGTGATGTGCAGTGGAGAGGGGCGGAGGAGATTCAGAGAGAGGAGAGGAGTGGATTTTTTGTGGAGGTGAAGGCGCGGGGACGTCTCCTTTTATAGGGCGCGAGGTGCCATGAGGGGTGCGGCAAGGTCGACAAGGGTGTGGCATCTCCGGGGGTCTAGCGAGCTAGGCGAGGGCGCGGCGGTGTTCACGACGTCACGGCGACTCGGTGAGCGTCAACGACGCGGTAGGGTAGGGTGTACGTTGGTCGCGGGCGCGCGTGTACTGACGCGGCCGCGGCGGGCGGAATCGTCCTCTCCGGCGACGGCGGGTACAGGCAGGTGACGCGAGCGTGTCCGGCGCGCTCCACGTGGCGTGGCGGGTACCATGGCGAGCGGAGACGGTCGGGGTACGGTGGGGTACGGTGATGCAACGCGTGGCCGGTGACGTCCGCGGCGTACTTGTGCGACGCCAACGGCATGGTCTGGCCGTCCTTGGGCGCGCATCGTCCGGCGGCTGTCGGCCTCTTCTTCGACCAGGGATGGTGTAGGCTGGTGTAGGGGAGCTAGGTGGCGATGTTTGGCATGGTGGCCGTGGCTGAGGAAGAAGGGAGAGAGGGGTGGCTCGACGTGTAGCACATGGCCGGCATGGCCATGGCTATGCCATGTGTGTCCTTCCTCTTAGGGTTGTTGTGCATTGGTGGGGTGTAGAGGGGACCAGGGAACCAGGGTGAGTGAAAAAGGGCACTAGGGTTGGCTTAGAGCACTATTTAGAATAGTGTTTGCATTTACCCATATTTGAAATTTGCAAAGTTTGCCCAATTTTAGTTGAGATCAAATGGATTCAAAATTTGAAAATGGTGGGTTTGATTAAGTTGTAAATGACCAGGGACAAACATGTGTGGTGGTGAAATTTTAAAAAATCAAAGAATAGCAAAAATGGGCAAAGTGAGATTGTTGTAGTTGATAAAAAGTTCCAACTTTGGATGAGCATAGAATTTTCTCCAAGAGGAATTTGACATGGTGGTCTTGACCAAAGTTGTTCTCCTTCATGTGCTCTTGGATGAGGTGCAAATAATTGAGAGAGTTTAGTTTGAAAATCTTGAAATGCAAAGGCTCAAAGTAGGGACCAGAATATAAATGGCAGTTTTGACCATTATCATATGTGATCACAATTTAAGGTTTGAATTTGATTTGATTTGTGTTTCTTTGATTCCAAAAGTTGTAATAAGTGTTTAGTAACATAATACAACTAATGGTGAAGGCCAAATTGGTCTAGGTCAAAGATTTGGAAAAATGGCATAAACCATATGTGAGGGTTTTGTGATTTTCTAACTTTTATTCTTTTATTTTTCTTTGCTTCATTTTGACAAGAGTGAGCTTTATTTGGTGTTAGATTGAGTTGGGTAAAAGGTTCAAACCATTTTAGGACAATGGGGGTGCCTAGGTCAAGATTGGATATTTTGGCTAAGTGCCACATATACCTCTATGCATATGTTTGATTTTATTTTGTTTCTCACTTGAATTGGTTGGTAAGTACTTTGTTGGGTGTGTTGATGTATTTCAAAACATCTACCAAGGTCAACACTCAAAGTTGGAGCATTTGCAAAAAGTAGCCATAGGCTTGCATATGCCTTTTTCTTATTTAAGATCACCTCTTTTTATTTTGTTTCTCAAAGATTTGTGACAAGAGGGATGAGGTTTAGGGTTTAGTGGGGTTCACCATGGTTCACCGCTATTTAGCAAAAATAATAAAGGTAGGGTTCAAGATTTACCTATTAGGGCTATATGCCCACATATGTCTTTTTATTTTATTTTGGTTTCTCAAAATAGATCCAAAAGATTTTTGAGAAGGTTAGGGTTTAGGGTTTTTCTTATTTGATTTCTTTCTCTTTTATTTTAGTTGGTTGTTGATCTTTACTTGATCACTTTAGGGTTTTAGGGTTTATCACACAAACATAGTAACACTCATCATGGCAAAGCACAAGTATTAGGTATGAGTACTATGCATAGCACTCTATGTAAGAAAAGTTTTTGTTGGTTCTCATTTTTGGAAAAAAGGAAATTCGTTTTCTCTTTGTTTTGAAATTTGGGGTGTTACAAACCCTTCCCCCTTAAACAAATCTCGTCCCGAGATTTTAAGAAAAGTTAGGTTCCTAAGAGAGATTGGGCGATATGATTTAACAGGAAAACATACTTGGCATGGCCTAAGGTGCTTCCGGTGCTTCTGCTGCATTCATGTGGTAGAGGCGGCCGTTACGGTTGTTTTGGTTCCTTCTTGCGGCAAAGCGGCGCTGGTTCTGAGCAGGTGCAGCGGTGTTGGCGGCAATCTTGGCAAGCTTCTTGGGGCACTCATTGGAGTAGTGACCCACAACTCCACATTCATAGCAGTTGATGGTGGACTTGTCCTTGGGGTTGACGGGAACAGTGTTGCTTCCAGTCATTTGGGCAGTATTGGGGTTGTTGTTGTTGCCATTGGGGTGGTTGTTGTTGTTGGTGCGGTTGCCGTTGTTATTATTGCTGTTGGTGTTGTGGTTGTAGTTGTTGCTTGGGCGGTATGTCTGAGCAGGGGGCTTGTTGTATCTTGGGGCAAATCCTCCAGATGAATTGCAACGGTACTTCTGAGCATTGTTGGGTCCATTCTGGGGCATCATACGGCGCTTGCGGTTCTCATTGGCTTGGTGTAGTTTCCCTTCCATCTGGATGGCTGAGTCCACCAGGGCTTCTAGGTCAGCAAAGGGAATGTTGACCAGTACAGTCTGCATCTCGTCATGTAATCCGTTCAGAAATCTTTCTTTCCGCTTCTCATTGGTGTCGGTTTCGTCCGGGGCGTACCTTGACAGAGTGAGGAATCTGTCGCGGTATTCTACCACAGACATTTTGCCTTGCTTGAGTTCGCGGAACTCGTCTCTCATCTTCTTGATCAGTCCTTGGGGCACATGGTATTTGCTAAACTTCAGCTTGAAGTCTTCCCAGGTCATCATCTGTCCCGCATTCATTGCACGGGCACTTGTCCACTAGGCTCTTGCAGGTCCTGACAGGTAGTGGGTGGCGAACAGTACTTTTTATGCGGCTTCTACTCCCGCAACTTCCAGGTTGTTCTCCATGGTCTGGAGCCAGTCATCTGCGTCGAGGGGCTCTTCGGTCTTGCTGAAAATAGGTGGGTTGGTGTTTTGAAAGTTCTTCAGTTTTGACCCAGGGTGGTCGTGGTTTCCATGGCCGTTGTTGTTCTGAGCAATCTGCTGCAGTGCGGCAATGTTGGCTTGGCGTTCAGCTCTCTCGGCTTCGCGGTCTACCATCATCATCTCTAGCATCTGCATCATTGCGTCTTGGGTGGTGCTGCGGGTTGGTGGGGCCATCTGAATATTGAGGTAGATGATAAGATAAGAGGGAAATTTCTATGGTTTGTTTGATTTAAAGTTCAAAAAGTTCAAAACTTGAAAACTGGAGTAGTGTTGAGGGGGTAAAAACCAGCAACACTTTTTCATTCGTACCAAACATCACACATTACAAATCTAACACACCGTTGGTTTGAAGAACCATTCATTCGCTCTACGATACAAGGGGATCCTGATACAACTCACACCTACTTAAGTGCTGGAGTGATACTACTCTTCCGGTTGGATTCTTCGTCTTCACGGGTAATGTGCTTGGCGAGAGGCGAGGGCGTTGTCCAAATCCCTGCGGGTTTTGTACAACTTGAAGTCCCTGTGTGCTGCATAGTGGTTCATCTCCGTGTGGGGTGGCAGGGTCATCGGTCTTCCCATGGAGTCATGTCTTGGGTAGTAGATGAAGCGAGTGTTCCGGATCTTGTTCTCATTTTGTCCACACAGACGGGAAATTGCTTCTTGCATAGCTCTGACTAGTCCTTCCTTCCAGGTGTTTCCCGTTACAGAAAACCATATGGTTTCCCATATTGGGGCTCCATGCTTTCTTCGTAGATCTGTAGAAACTTCCCACCGAGGGGGTCCTCCCAACTGATCATTGAGAGGTGTTCCGAAGAACTCAGGATACGGGTGTCCTCGATATTCCACTAGTTGCTTCAAATCCTTTTCGAACTTTAGGTCGCCTCCGTGACCAAGCTGATAGAACTCCCATTGGTACTCCATCTGTGAGTAATTAGGATAAGTAAGTTAGTGAAGTGATCAAGTGTGCAAAATTTTATGTAGACTTTCAAAGAAAAGTAGAGCATAAATTTCTCTTTTTGAAAAAGTTACCAAGGATAAGAGTGAGAATAAATTTTCATAAATAATCACTTCATTGGTTTAGAAACTAAGTTTTTCATACGTCCATTCTAACTAGGGTCTCCTAAGGTCAAACAATGGCTCTGATACCAACTTGTCAACACCCGGATTTTTAAGTCCAGATGCCTGTTATGCCATACATCGCAATCCCAGGAATATTGTTGTTGTGAGACATAACAGTTGAATATCATAAGTCATCATTCATTACATACCATAGTCGTCTTACAAATTCAAATCACGTGATCCATATTACACAAATAGTTGATCTATTGATCAACGAACACAATTCATAGCGGAAGCGTAAATAGAAGGGGACTCTATAGTCCACAGGCCAACGCTTGACGTCAGGAGTAGTCCTAGTTGTCGTAGACATCCTGCTATCCATCCTCTTCATACTGCTGTTCCTCTTCATAGTCTGGCCATTTGAATAGCCAGGGACAAAGCCGTGAGTACTTTAAAGTACTCGCAAACTAATACTAATGTAAGTACTAACAATTCTAGTAAGGGGGTGCTAAACTCTAGTTTCTTTTGCATAAAGCCAATTTTAGTTCACAAGTATTTGAAGTAAAAACTCTTCATGTGCTAACTAACTCAAGTGGGAACATTATTATCATTCCCACAACTCAGTTGTGTTTCAAGTCAAAATCACCATTTCAAGTTCAAATCACCAGTCACCCTTCACATGTCACATTTTTTAAAATGGTCTGATGATGGAACAGTATGGCCTTTCCAACCGTCCATAACCGTGGACGCGGCTATTCGAATAGTTCTACACTCTACACAGGTCGTACACTTGTGCCACAACATTTGCAATAATCCATCAGGGTTAACTGGCCCTGATTTATCACACTCCGTGTGCGGACTACCAATCATAACCTTTCACTTACATACCCTAGTATAGGCATCTCTCCCCATGAGTTTGGCCTCCCAGTGAAGACAAACTGTCAGCCTGGGAACTGCACAGGGCTTGGGCCGGACATTCACCTCATTTCACGTCATATCACATCATTTCCTATTTCTTTGGAGGCAGCCCTTGGCATAACCCCGATGACGCTTGTTTAGAGGGAACCCATACTAAGATACAAAAACTTCTAGTTAAGCCCTACCCATATCAGGTATTGTGGGGGTACTTGCAAAATTGGAATGGTATCGCATCCGAACCCAACCATCAGTTTTTGTAAAATTCACCAAGTCAAATTCATGTCATATTCACCTTCAAATTCTTTCAATGGAAATGATTCCTCATTCCAAGGTTTTCACCATCATCATTTCACAAACACATGTTCCCATCTAGTGTAGTCAATTTTAATTTAGCACTAGCATCTAAGTATGAGGGGTGCTAAGTAATTTGCGTTGCTTCTAGGCTAACATTGATACTCTTGTACTAATCCAATACTAACCAAGTGAATCATGAATCAAAAAGTACTTTGATAAAACAAAAGTAAGCAAAGCTTGTAAAGTAAAACTGGGCAATAGGATCATGAACATAAAGTAAATGGGTAATGCCTTGCTCATGGTGAGCTTTGCACTTTGCAAGAGTATTATCTTGCCTTGGTTGGGGAATTGGTCAAAGTGGTCTTTTTCTCCTTGGAAGTAGACCTCCTCCTCCTCTTGATACTCCTCGGTACTAGCGTCTAAAATACGAATACGGGGTACACAATCATCATACCAAACTTATTTACTAAACTAGGCACACTCATGATTTACACAACTTAAACTAGCATCACACATTATTATTAAGTGGGTAGATGTGTTTTTTTCTTATTTAAGAAAAATAATTTCCTCTCATACTAATTAAGGTGTTACTTTTAATTACTTAGAGAAATAATTTCCACTCATTATCTTACTAAGATTTAATTTCTCTCATGAATAATATATGACCTAGGTTGACTAAGTCAACCTCTTCATACTCATCATTTAAGAAAATGATTTAAATGAGGTGAAGCACCTCATACAATTTAATCCTAATATGGTAAAGATTTAATATCATCAAACAATTCATATGAGACCTAAATGACCAGAGTGTCTACCTCATTTTGAAATGTTTGTGACAATATTTAAATTTAGAAAAACTCCCATGTGATTTATTAATAATTTTGGACAATATCTTTGACTAGAAATAGCCATATAGTCCTTTAATTAAGCTAGGCCATGATCATTCAAAGTAAGCATGGAATATTTTTTCAGAAACAATTAGTTCAAGTGAAATTTGAATTATAGGAGTTGGAATCAACTCAAAAGCATTTTTGGTTGATTTTTAATAATTATTCTAAGTCAGAAAAGTCCCTGTCTTGTTTATTTTTCTACTTTATTTCAATAACAGATATAGGGTTCAATCCAGTGGCATTGTGTATACAAAACTCTAAGCTTTCCAAATATATAAAGGTTGTTAAATTTGGCCAAGCCAAACAGATTCTATGTATTTTCAAAGTTGGAGCCAGTATTGAAATTGAGTTTGAAATTATTGAAACTGGATTTGAATTAACGGGCTGGCGGGAAAACTAAGTGGGCCGTAACGATTTAAACGGAGTGAAAACGGCCCAGTAACGCAACTGGTGCGCTTGGGCCGCCTGACAGAGTGGGGGCCACTCGTCAGTGACTGAACTTTGCCGAAGCGGTACCGTTTGATGATGGCCGTGCGATTAGATGCAGATCCGACGGTGCAGAGGCGTCATCTTCGTCGGGGAGAGAGGAGCTCTGGTGCGGCGGAGGTAGGGGGTCGGCGGCGAGCAGGGACTCCGACGAGAGGTGGCGACGGTGCGAGGCGATGTTGTCGACGACGGGGAGTCGCCTGGTACCGGTGGCGAGGCTGGAGGTGGCCTGTAGCGGTGAATTGATCTGCTGTTGCTCGCGGGCCTCCGGCGAGCAATTGGCGGGCTAGCGGCGGCGATGTGCAGTGGAAAAGGGCGGAGGAGATTCAGAGAGAGGAGAGGAGTGGATCTGCTATGGAGGTGAAGGCGCGGGGACGTCTCCTTTTATAGGGCGCGAGGTGCCGTGAGGGGTGCGGCAAGGTCGACAAGGGTGCGGCGTCTCCGGGGGTCTAGCGAGCTAGGCGAGGGCGCGGCGGTGTTCACGACGTCACGGCGACTCGGTGAGCGTCAACGGCGCGGTAGGGTAGGGTGTACGTTGGTCGCGGGCGCGCGTGTACTGACGCGGCCGCGGCGGGCGGAATCGTCCTCTCCGGCGACGGCGGGTACAGGCAGGTGACGCGAGCGTGTCCGGCGCGCTCCACGTGGCGTGGCGGGTACCATGGCGAGCGGAGACGGTCGGGGTACGGTGGGGTACGGCGATGCAACGCGTGGTCGGTGACGTCCGCGGCGTACTTGTGCGACGCCAACGGCATGGTCTGGCCGTCCTTGGGCGCGCGTCGTCCGGCGGCTGTCGGCCTCTTCTTCGACCAGGGATGGTGTAGGCTGGTGTAGGGGAGCTAGGTGGCGATGTTTGGCATGGTGGCCGTGGCTGAGGAAGAAGGGAGAGAGGGGTGGCTCGACGTGTAGCACATGGCCGGCATGGCCATGGCTATGCCATGTGTGTCCTTCCTCTTAGGGTTGTTGTGCATTGGTGGGGTGTAGAGGGGACCAGGGAACAAGGGTGAGTGAAAAAGGGCACTAGGGTTGGCTTAGAGCACTATTTAGAATAGTGTTTGCATTTACCCATATTTGAAATTTGCAAAGTTTGCCCAATTTTAGTTGAGATCAAATGGATTCAAAATTTGAAAATGGTGGGTTTGATTAAGTTGTAAATGACCAGGGACAAACATGTGTGGTGGTGAAATTTTAAAAAATCAAAGAATAGCAAAAATGGGCAAAGTGAGATTGTTGTAGTTGATAAAAAGTTCCAACTTTGGATGAGCATAGAATTTTCTCCAAGAGGAATTTGACATGGTGGTCTTGACCAAAGTTGTTCTCCTTCATGTGCTCTTGGATGAGGTGCAAATAATTGAGAGAGTTTAGTTTGAAAATCTTGAAATGCAAAGGCTCAAAGTAGGGACCAGAATATAAATGGCAGTTTTGACCATTATCATATGTGATCACAATTTGAGGTTTGAATTTGATTTGATTTGTGTTTCTTTGATTCCAAAAGTTGTAATAAGTGTTTAGTAACATAATACAACTAATGGTGAAGGCCAAATTGGTCTAGGTCAAAGATTTGGAAAAATGGCATAAACCATATGTGAGGGTTTTGTGATTTTCTAACTTTTATTCTTTTATTTTTCTTTGCTTCATTTTGACAAGAGTGAGCTTTATTTGGTGTTAGATTGAGTTGGGTAAAAGGTTCAAACCATTTTAGGACAATGGGGGTGCCTAGGTCAAGATTGGATATTTTGGCTAAGTGCCACATATACCTCTATGCATATATTTGATTTTATTTTGTTTCTCACTTGAATTGGTTGGTAAGTACTTTGTTGGGTGTGTTGATGTATTTCAAAACATCTACCAAGGTCAACACTCAAAGTTGGAGCATTTGCAAAAAGTAGCCATAGGCTTGCATATGCCTTTTTCTTATTTAAGATCACCTCTTTTTATTTTGTTTCTCAAAGATTTGTGACAAGAGGGATGAGGTTTAGGGTTTAGTGGGGTTCACCATGGTTCACCGCTATTTAGCAAAAATAATAAAGGTAGGGTTCAAGATTTACCTATTAGGGCTATATGCCCACATATGTCTTTTTATTTTATTTTGGTTTCTCAAAATAGATCCAAAAGATTTTTGAGAAGGTTAGGGTTTAGGGTTTTTCTTATTTGATTTCTTTCTCTTTTATTTTAGTTGGTTGGTGATCTTTACTTGATCACTTTAGGGTTTTAGGGTTTATCACACAAACATAGTAACACTCATCATGGCAAAGCACAAGTATTAGGTATGAGTACTATGCATAGCACTCTATGTAAGAAAAGTTTTTGTTGGTTCTCATTTTTGGAAAAAAGGAAATTCGTTTTCTCTTTGTTTTGAAATTTGGGGTCTTACAAACCCTTCCCCCTTAAACAAATCTCGTCCCGAGATTTTAAGAAAAGTTAGGTTCCTAAGAGAGATTGGGCGATATGATTTAACAGGAAAACATACTTGGCATGGCCTGAGGTGCTTCCGGTGCTTCTGCTGCATTCATGTGGTAGAGGCGGCCGTTACGGTTGTTCTGGTTCCTTCTTGCGGCAAAGCGGCGCTGGTTCTGAGCAGGTGCAGAGGTGTTGGCGGCAATCTTGGCAAGCTTCTTGGGGCACTCATTGGAGTAGTGACCCACAACTCCACATTCATAGCAGTTGATGGTGGACTTGTCCTTGGGGTTGATGGGAACAGTGTTGCTTCCAGTCATTTGGGCAGTATTGGGGTTGTTGTTGTTGCCATTGGGGTGGTTGTTGTTGTTGGTGCGGTTGCCGTTGTTATTATTGCTGTTGGTGTTGTGGTTGTAGTTGTTGCTTGGGCGGTATGTCTAAGCAGGGGGCTTGTTGTATCTTGGGGCAAATCCTCCAGATGAATTGCCACGGTACTTCTGAGCATTGTTGGGTCCATTCTGGGGCATCATACGGCGCTTGCGGTTCTCATTGGCTTGGTGTAGTTTCCCTTCCATCTGGATGGCTGAGTCCACCAGGGCTTCTAGGTCAGCAAAGGGAATGTTGACCAGTACAGTCTGCATCTCGTCATGTAATCCGTTCAGAAATCTTTCTTTCCGCTTCTCATTGGTGTCGGTTTCGTCCGGGGCGTACCTTGACAGAGTGAGGAATCTGTCGCGGTATTCTACCACAGACATTTTGCCTTGCTTGAGTTCGCGGAACTCGTCTCTCATCTTCTTGATCAGTCCTTGGGGCACATGGTATTTGCTAAACTTCAGCTTGAAGTCTTCCCAGGTCATCATCTGTCCCGCATTCATTGCACGGGCACTTGTCCACCAGGCTCTTGCAGGTCCTGACAGGTAGTGGGTGGCGAACAGTACTTTTTATGCGGCTTCTACTCCCGCAACTTCCAGGTTGTTCTCCATGGTCTGGAGCCAGTCATCTGCGTCGAGGGGCTCTTCGGTCTTGCTGAAAATAGGTGGGTTGGTGTTTTGAAAGTTCTTCAGTTTTGACCCAGGGTGGTCGTGGTTTCCATGGCCGTTGTTGTTCTGAGCAATCTGCTGCAGTGCGGCAATGTTGGCTTGGCGTTCAGCTCTCTCGGCTTCGCGGTCTGCCATCATCATCTCTAGCATCTGCATCATTGCGTCTTGGGTGGTGCTGCGGGTTGGTGGGGCCATCTGAATATTGAGGTAGATGATAAGATAAGAGGGAAATTTCTATGGTTTGTTTGATTTAAAGTTCAAAAAGTTCAAAACTTGAAAACTGGAGTAGTGTTGAGGGGGTAAAAACCAGCAACACTTTTTCATTCGTACCAAACATCACACATTACAAATCTAACACACCGTTGGTTTGAAGAACCATTCATTCGCTCTACGATACAAGGGGATCCTGATACAACTCACACCTACTTAAGTGCTGGAGTGATACTACTCTTCCGGTTGGATTCTTCGTCTTCACGGGTAATGTGCTTGGCGAGAGGCGAGGGCGTTGTCCAAATCCCTGCGGGTTTTGTACAGCTTGAAGTCCCTGTGTGCTGCATAGTGGTTCATCTCCGTGTGGGGTGGCAGGGTCATCGGTCTTCCCATGGAGTCATGTCTTGGGTAGTAGATGAAGCGAGTGTTCCGGATCTTGTTCTCATTTTGTCCACACAGACGGTAAATTGCTTCTTGCATAGCTCTGACTAGTCCTTCCTTCCAGGTGTTTCCCGTTACAGAAAACCATATGGTTTCCCATATTGGGGCTCCATGCTTTCTTCGTAGATCTGTAGAAACTTCCCACCGAGGGGGTCCTCCCAACTGATCATTGAGAGGTGTTCCGAAGAACTCAGGATACGGGTGTCCTAGATATTCCACTAGTTGCTTCAAATCCTTTTCGAACTTTAGGTCGCCTCCGTGACCAAGCTGATAGAACTCCCATTGGTACTCCATCTGTGAGTAATTAGGATAAGTAAGTTAGTGAAGTGATCAAGTGTGCAAAATTTTATGTAGACTTTCAAAGAAAAGTAGAGCATAAATTTCTCTTTTTGAAAAAGTTACCAAGGATAAGAGTGAGAATAAATTTTCATAAATAATCACTTCATTGGTTTAGAAACTAAGTTTTTCATACGTCCATTCTAACTAGGGTCTCCTAAGGTCAAACAATGGCTCTGATACCAACTTGTCAACACCCGGATTTTTAAGTCCAGATGCATGTTATGCCATACATCGCAATCCCAGGAATATTGTTGTTGCGAGACATAACAGTTGAATATCATAAGTCATCATTCATTACATACCATAGTCGTCTTACAAATTCAAATCACGTGATCCATATTACACAAATAGTTGATCTATTGATCAACGAACACAATTCATAGCGGAAGCGTAAATAGAAGGGGACTCTATAGTCCACAGGCCAACGCTTGACGTCAGGAGTAGTCCTAGTTGTCGTAGACGTCCTACTGCCCATCCTCTTCATACTGTTGTTCCTCTTCATAGTCTGGCCATTTGAATAGCCAGGGACAAAGCCGTGAGTACTTTAAAGTACTCGCAAACTAATACTAATGTAAGTACTAACAATTCTAGTAAGGGGGTGCTAAACTCTAGTTTCTTTTGCATAAAGCCAATTTTAGTTCACAAGTATTTGAAGTAAAAACTCTTCATGTGCTAACTAACTCAAGTGGGAACATTAGTGTCATTCCCACAACTCAGTTGTGTTTCAAGTCAAAATCACCATTTCAAGTTCAAATCACCAGTCACCCTTCACATGTCACATTTTTTAAAATGGTCTGATGATGGAACAGTATGGACTTTCCAACCGTCCATAACCGTGGACGCGGCTATTCGAATAGTTCTACACTCTACACAGGTCGTACACTTGTGCCACAACATTTGCAATGATCCGTCAGGGTTAACTGGCCCTGATTTATCACAATCCATGTGCGGACTACCAATCATAACCTTTCACTTACATACCCTAGTATAGGCATCTCTCCCCATGAGCTTGGCCTCCCAGTGAAGACAAACTGTCAGCCTGGGAACTGCACAGGGCTTGGGCCGGACATTCACCTCATTTCACGTCATATCACATCATTTCCTATTTCTTTGGAGGCAGCCCTTGGCATAACCCCGATGACGCTTGTTTAGAGGGAACCCATACTAAGATACATAAACTTCTAGTTAAGCCCTACCCACATCAGGTATTGTGGGGGTACTTGCAAAATTGGAATGGTATCGCATCCAAACTCAACCATCAGTTTTTGTAAAATTCACCAAGTCAAATTCATGTCATATTCACCTTCAAAGTCTTTCAATGGAAATGATTCCTCATTCCAAGGTTTTCACCATCATCATTTCACAAACACATGTTCCCATCTAGAGTAGTCAATTTTAATTTAGCACTAGCATCTAAGTATGAGGGGTGCTAAGTAATTTGCTTTGCTTCTAGGCTAACATTGATACTCTTGTACTAATCCAATACTAACCAAGTGAATCATGAATCAAAAAGTACTTTGATAAATCAAAAGTAAGCAAAGCTTGTAAAGTAAAACTGGGCAATAGGATCATGAACATAAAGTAAATGGGTAATGCCTTGCTCATGGTGAGCTTTGCACTTTGCAAGAGTATTATCTTGCCTTGGTTGGGGAATTGGTCAAAGTGGTCTTCTTCTCCTTGGAAGTAGACCTCCTCCTCCTCTTGATACTCCTCGGTACTAGCATCTAAAATACGAATACGGGGTACACAATCATCATACCAAACTTATTTACTAAACTAGGCACACTCATGATTTACACAACTTAAACTAGCATCACACATTATTATTAAGTGGGTAGATGTGTTTTTTTCTTATTTAAGAAAAATAATTTCCTCTCATACTAATTAAGGTGTTACTTTTAATTACTTAGAGAAATAATTTCCACTCATTATCTTACTAAGATTTAATTTCTCTCATGAATAATATATGACCTAGGTTGACTAAGTAAACCTCTTCATACTCATCATTTAAGAAAATGATTTAAATGAGGTGAAGCACCTCATACAATTTAATCCTAATATGGTAAAGATTTAATATCATCAAACAATTCATATGAGACCTAAATGACCAGAGTGTCTACCTCATTTTGAAATGTTTGTGACAAGATTTAAATGAGAGAAAAACTCCCATGTGATTTATTAATAGTTTTGGACAATATCTTTGACTAGAAATAGCCATATAGTCCTTTAATTAAGCTAGGCCATGATCATTCAAAGTAAGCATGGAATATTTTTTCAGAAACAATTAGTGCAAGTGAAATTTGAATTATAGGAGTTGGAATCAACTCAAAAGCATTTTTGGTTGATTTTTAATAATTATTCTAAGTCAGAAAAGTCCCTGTCTTGTTTATTTTTCTACTTTATTTCAATAAAAGATATAGGGTTCAATCCAGTGGCATTGTGTAGACAAAACTCTAAGCTTTCCAAATATATAAAGTTTGTTAAATTTGGCCAAGCCAAACAGATTCTATGTATTTTCAAAGTTGGAGCCAGTATTGAAATTGAGTTTGAAATTATTGTAACTGGATTTGAATTAACGGGCTGGCGGGAAAACTAAGTGGGCCGTAACGATTTAAACGGAGCGAAAACGGCCCAGTAACGCAACTGGTGCGCTTGGGCCGCCTGACAGAGTGGGGGCCACTCGTCAGTGACTGAACTTTGCCGAAGCGGTACCGTTTGATGATGGCCGTGCGATTAGATGCAGATCCGACGGTGCAGAGGCGTCGTCTTCGTCGGGGAGAGAGGAGCTCTGGTGCGGCGGAGGTAGGGGGTCGGCGGCGAGCAGGGACTCCGACGAGAGGTGGCGACGGTGCGAGGCGATGTTGTCGACGACGGGGAGTCGCCTGGTACCGGTGGCGAGGCTGGAGGTGGCCTGTAGCGGTGAATTGATCTGCTGTTGCTCGCGGGCCTCCGGCGAGCAATTGGCGGGCCGGCGGCGATGTGTAGTGGAAAAGGGCGGAGGAGATTCAGAGAGAGGAGAGGAGTGGATTTGCTGTGGAGGTGAAGGCGTGGGGACGTCTCCTTTTGTAGGGCGCGAGGTGCTGTGAGGGGTGCGGCAAGGTCGACAAGGGCGCGGCGTCTCCGGGGGTCTAGCGAGCTAGGCAAGGGCGCGGCGGTGTTCACGACGTCACGGCGACTCGGTGAGCGTCAACGGCGCGGTAGGGTAGGGTGTACGTTGGTCGCGCGCGCGCGTGTACTGACGCGGCCGCGGCGGGTGGAATTGTCCTCTCCGGCGACGGCGGGTACAGGCAGGTGACGCGAGTGTGTCCGGCGCGCTCCACGTGGCATGGCGGGTACCATGGTGAGCGGAGACGGTCGGGGTACGGCGGGGTACAGCGATGCTACGCGTGGCCGGTGACGTCCGCGGCGTACTTGTGCCACGCCAGCGGCATGGTCTGGCCGTCCTTGGGCGCGCGTCGTCCGGCGGCTGTCGGCCTCTTCTTCGACCAGGGATGGTGTAGGCTGGTGTAGGGGAGCTAGGTGGCGACGTTTGGCATTGTGGCCGTGGCTGAGGAAGAAGGGAGAGAGGGCTGGCTCGACGTGTAGCACATGGCCGGCATGGCCATGGCTATGCCATGTGTGTCCTTCCTCTTAGGGTTGTTGTGCATTGGTGGGGTGTAGAGGGGACCAGGGAACCAGGGTGAGTGAAAAAGGGCACTAGGGTTGGCTTAGAGCACTATTTAGAATAGTGTTTGCATTTACCCATATTTGAAATTTGCAAAGTTTGCCCAATTTTAGTTGAGATCAAATGGATTCAAAATTTGAAAATGGTGGGTTTGATTAAGTTGTAAATGACCAGGGACAAACATGTGTGGTGGTGAAATTTTAAAAAATCAAAGAATAGCAAAAATGGGCAAAGTGAGATTGTTGTAGTTGATAAAAAGTTCCAACTTTGGATGAGCATAGAATTTGCTCCAAGAGGAATTTGACATGGTGGTCTTGACCAAAGTTGTTCTCCTTCGTGTGATCTTGGATGAGGTGCAAAGAATTGAGAGAGTTTAGTTTGAAAATCTTGAAATGCAAAGGCTCAAAGTAGGGACCAGAATATAAATGGCAGTTTTGACCATTATCATATGTGATCACAATTTGAGGTTTTAATTTGATTTGATTTGTGTTTCTTTGATTCCAAAAGTTGTAATAAGTGTTTAGTAACATAATACAACTAATGGTGAAGGCCAAATTGGTCTAGGTCAAAGATTTGGAAAAATGGCATAAACCATATGTGAGGGTTTTGTGATTTTCTAACTTTTATTCTTTTATTTTTCTTGGCTTCATTTTGACAAGAGTGAGCTTTATTTGGTGTTAGATTGAGTTGGTTAAAAGGTTCAAACCATTTTAGGACAATGGGGGTGCCTAGGTCAAGATTGGATATTTTGGCTAAGTGCCACATATACCTCTATGCATATGTTTGATTTTATTTTGTTTCTCACTTGAATTGGTTGGTAAGTACTTTGTTGAGTGTGTTGATGTATTTCAAAACATCTACCAAGGTCAACACTCAAAGTTGGAGCATTTGCAAAAAGTAGCCATAGGCTTGCATATGCCTTTTTCTTATTTAAGATCACCTCTTTTTATTTTGTTTCTCAAAGATTTGTGACAAGAGGGATGAGGTTTAAGGTTTAGTGGGGTTCACCATGGTTCACCGCTATTTAGCAAAAATAATAAAGGTAGGGTTCAAGATTTACCTATTAGGGCTATATGCCCACATATGACTTTTTATTTTATTTTGGTTTCTCAAAATAGATCAAAAAGATTTTTGAGAAGGTTAGGGTTTAGGGTTTTTCTTATTTGATTTATTTCTCTTTTATTTTAGTTGGTTGGTGATCTTTACTTGATCACTTTAGGGTTTTAGGGTTTATCACACAAACATAGTAACACTCATCATGGCAAAGCACAAGTATTAGGTATGAGTACTATGCATAGCACTCTATGTAAGAAAAGTTTTTGTTGGTTCTCATTTTTGGAAAAAGGAAATTCATTTTCTCTTTGTTTTGAAATTTGGGGTGTTACAATTACATAAACCAAAAGGCATACGCCTATAAGCATAAGTTCCATAGGGACAAGTGAAAGTTGTTTTCTCTTGATCTTTAGCTCTAACAGCAATTTGTGAAAACCCAGAATAACCATCAAGAAAGCAGAAATGAGTATTTTTGGATAACCTTTCTAACATTTGATCAATAAAAGGTAAAGGGTAATGATCTTTCTTAGTAACTTTATTAACTTTTCGAAAATCAATGCACATTCTATACCCTACAACTACTCTTTGAGGGATGAGCTCATCATTATCATTAGGCACAACAGTTATTCCTCCTTTCTTAGGAACACAATGCACAGGACTAACCCATCTACTATCAGCAATAGGATATATAATACCTGCTTCAAGAAGTTTTAATACCTCATTTCTTACCACATCATTCATCTTAGGAATTAAACGACGCTGATGTTCAACAACAGGCTTTGCATCATCTTCCATATTGATGGCATGTTGGCAAATAGCGGGAGAAATCCCCTTCAAATCATCAAGAGTGTAGCCAATAGCTCCTCGGTGTTTCTTCAATATTTCCAATAACCTTTCTTCCTCAAAATCTGAAAGCTTAGAACTAATAATAACAGGATATATTTTCTTATCATCAATATGAGCATACTTAAGATTATCAGGCAACGATTTTAAATCAAAAACAGGATCTTCCTTTGGTGGTGGTGTTGTACCTAGATCTTCAACCGGCAAGTCATGTTTAAGAATAGGTTGACGAAGGATCTTCCTTTGGTGGTGGTGTTGCTAGGGTAACCTAGGTCTAGGCTTCTGTTGGCTAAGATCGCTAAGATTGATTGTGTCCCTCGATAGCCCCTCTCCTGGCCTTTATATAAGAGGCCAGGTCCCGAGAGGTCTAATCGACTACGACTAGGTTTACAGTAGATCTATCTCTAAACTTTCCTTGTTCGGCTCCTTCCGCGTCTTGTACTTCAAGAAACCTTCCGCCGCACCGTCCTAGTGGCCCATCTTGCCATCGAGTACCTTCATGGGCCTCCAACTGGGCCGTATAGGGTAGAGCAACATTGGTTACCCGAAGGGTAATGCCCACGTCATCAAGCTCATTCCTTTCTTCCCTAAAGACTTCACTCTCACTATCCTCCAAATGTTGCTGCAAAGGATTATTAGGAGCCAGAGCAATAGATGCACACTGTTCAACTCCAAAATCATCGTTAGGCAAATCAGCTTTATAAGGAGTTTTGGCAAATTTAGAGAAATTAAACTCATAAGATTCACCAGCAAATTTAGTCACAATTTTCTCTTTCTTGCAATCTATAATAGCTCCACAAGTATTTAGAAAAGGTCTACCAAAAATAATAGGATAAGACTTACTAGCAGCAGAACCAAGTACCAAAAAGTCAGCAGGATATTTAATCTTACCACATAGAACTTCCACATCTCGAACAATACCAATAGGTGAGATAGTTTCTCTATTAACTAGTCGAATAACCACATCAATATCTTCAAGTTCACAAGAACCTATTTCATGCATGATTTCCGTGTAAAGCTCATAAGGAATGGCACTAATACTTGCACCAATGTTGCATAAACCATAATAACAATGATCACCAATTCTAACAGAGAGCGTAGGAACACTGACTTCCCTAGACTTATTAGGATGTGAAACAATATTAGAAGCATCTTCACAGAAAATAATATGACCATCTTCTACATTTTTAGTCACAAGATCTTTAACTATTGCAATAGCAGGTTCAACCTTAATTTGCTCTTGAGGTTCTATAGGTTTCTTTGCACTTTTATTAACCGCACTAGTTATAACAGAATACTCCTTCATTTTAGCAGCAAAAGGAGTTTTTTCAATATAAGCTTCTGGAAGAATATGATCAACAGTTTTAATTTCAACACATTTATTTATAGATGAATCAGTTTTATCTTTGTAAGGTTCACGATACTTATCAAAATTCTTCCTAGGCAATTCAAAATGAGAGGCAAAAGCTTTATAAAAATTTGCAACAACTTGAGAGTCAAGACCATAAGCAGCACTCATATTACGAAATTTATCAGTATCCATAAAAGTTTCAATGCATTCATAATCATAATTTATACCTGACTCTCTATCTTTGTCGTTGTCCCATCCTTCTTTATTCTCTTGGATCCGATCAAGAAGGTCCCTTTTAAAATCTTCTTTGTTGCGTGTAAATGATCCAGAACAAGTAGTATCCAGCAAGGTTTTATCTTGGAAAGAAAGTCTTAAATAGAAGTTATCAATAATGATATTACCAGGAAGCTCATGAATGGGGCATTTGAGCATTAAAGACTTCAATCTCCCCCATGCTTGGGCAATACTCTCTCCATCATGAGGCCAGAAATTATATATGCGGTTCCGGTCTTTGTGAATTTCACTTGGAGGATAGAATTTAGAATAAAATAGAGGCACAATATCCTTCCAATCAAAAGAATCCCCATTCTTCAGCAATTTATACCAATGCGCCGCTTTACCAGACAGCGATATAGAGAATAGTTTCTTCCTAACTTCATCCATAGCAATACCTGCACACTTGAATAACCCGCATAATTCATGTAAAAACAGTAAATGATCTCCAGGATGGACTGTTCCATCCCCTTCATAGCGGTTATCCACAGCACGTTCAATAATTTTCATAGGTATTTTGTATGGAACCTCTTTCTCACCTGGCGCCTCATCCACTACCTTTGCACTAGTAGTAGATTTTCCAAATAGGAAATCAATAGAAGACCTCTCCATAATGAATTATAGCAGCAGGCAGAAATAAAATCAACACGTACAGTAAAGGTTTCCCTTACCAATTCCACTTACCAATAGCGCTTCACTCCCCGGCAACGGCGCCAGAAAATAGTCTTGATGACCCACAAGTATAGTGGGTGTATCGTAGTACTTTCGATAAATAAGAGTGTCGAACCCAACGAGGAGCAGAAGGTGTTGACAAGCAGTTTCGATGAAGGATTCACTGTAATGCTCACAGACAAGTATTCCGGGGGTTTTGATATTGCAGATAAATAAAGTATGCGAGAGTAATATTTGCAGCGAGTGGCCCAATCCTTTTTAGCACAAAGGACAAGCCGGTTTGTTTACTTATGAAGACCAAACGTTCTTGAGGACACACGGGAATTTAGTCTAGTGCTTTCGCTTCATATAGTTGATTAATCTTCATTGTTTTGATAAGTGTTGTGTGGGTGAACCTATGCTAATGCATTGCCCTTCCTAGGACTAATACATACTTGTGATTATACCCCTTGCAAGCATCCGCAAATACAAGAAAGTAATTAAGATAAATCTAACCACAGCCTTAAACTCTGAGATCCTGCTATCCCTCCTGCATCGATATACCAACGGGGGTTCAGGTTGCTGTCACTCCGGCAACCCCGCAATTAGCAAACGAATACAAGATGCATTCCCCTAGGCCCATAAAGGTGAAGTATCATGTAGTCGACGTTCACATGACACCACTAGAGGAATAACACCACAACTTAAATATCATAACATTGAATATTACTCAACATAGTTCACTACTAACATTTAGACTTCACCCATGTCCTCAAGAACTAAACGGACTACTCATGAGACATCATATGGAACATGATCAGAGGTGATATGATGATGAATAACAATCTGAACATAAACCTTGGTTCAATGGTTTCACTCAATAGCATCAATAACAAGGAGTAATCAATACCGGGAGAGTTTCCCCTACCAAACAATCAAGATTCAACCCTAGATGTTACATCGGTGACGAGGTGCAGCGGGGGAGATGACGGTGACGGTGGTGGAGATGATGGTGATGATGATCCCAATGAAGTCCAGCTCGATGACGGTGACGATGGCGTCGATTTCCCCCTCCGGGAGGGAATTTCCCCGACGGATTTCAGCCTGCCGGAGAGCTCTTTTCTCTCTGGTGTTTTCCGCCCCGCAGAGGCGGCTGTGTCTCCTCGCGATTATTCCCTGGAGCTTAGGTTTTCGAGGAGAAGAAATACGCGAAGGAGAGGCGGCCGAAGGGGGCTGTGGGCCCCCTCCCCACAAGGCGGCGCGGCCAGGGCAGGGCCCGCGCCGGCCTAGGGGGGGCCATGGTGGCCCTCCTTGGCTCCTCCTTTTGGCTGGCTCATTCTTCTGGAAAAATAAGATCTTCGGTGTAATTTCCATCAATTGTTGATCTCCAGAAATATTGCATTCTGACGGTGCTTTTTCCAGCAGAATCCTGACTCCGGTGAATGATTCTCCAATAATCATGAAACATGCAAAATAGGTGAAATAACATAAGTATCATCTCTAAATATGAAATATATCAATGAATAACAGTAAATTATGATATAAAATAGTGATGCAAAATGGACGTATCAGTGTTCCTCCTCCTATTTGTTCTTCCTCTCTTATTCCCCCAATAGCTTTTGTAGCTTTGTTGGAATTTGAGAGAGAAGGACTTGAGCCTATTTGTGGTGTTCTTGGCATTGCATTTGGTGCATAGGTTTGAGTTCTCCACGGTGATTCGTGGAAGTGAAAGCAAGAAAGTTGTTACTCTTGGGTTCTTGGAACCCTAGACGGATTCTAGACCTTTGTGGTGATTTGTTGGGAGCCTCCAATTAAGTTGTGGATGTGTGCCCCAACCTTTTTGTAAGGCCCGGTTTCCGCCTCGAAGGAAATCCCTTAGTGGAACCGTGACCTAGGCCTTTGTGGCGAGGGTCACCGGAGATTTAGGTGAGGCGCCTTCGTGGCGCTCGGTGTGTGGTGTGAGTACCGCATCTTGGGGTGAGGCCTTTGTGGCGTTGGTGTGCATCGAGCAACCACACCTCAAGGTGAGCCTCTTGTGGCGTTCGGGAGCACTAAGCCACCGCACCTCTCCACCGGAGATTAGCACTCGCAAGAGTGTGAACTTCGGGATAAATCATCGTCCCCCGCGTGCCTCGGTTATCTCTATACCCGAGCTCTTTACTTATGCACTTTACCTTGTGATAGCCATCGTGCTTGAAGTTATATATCTTGCTATCACATAAGTTGCTTGTATTGCTTAGCATAAGTTGTTGGTGCACATAGGTGAACCATTACTTAGAATAAGCTGTTGGTGCACATAGGTGAACCATAGTATATAGGCTTTGGGCTTGACAAAGTAAACGCTAGTTTTATTCCGCATTTGTTAAGCCCATCTCGTAAAAGTTTTAAACCGCCTATTCACCCCCCTCTAGGCGACATCTGTGTCCTTTCAATTGGTATCAGAGCAAGGTCTCTCATTCTTAGGCTTCACCGCCTTGAGAGTAAAGATGTCGGTTAGGGGATTAGCTCACAATAACTTGTTTATATTTGATGGCACAAATTATGATCTATGGAAAATTTATGTGCTTAATATTTTGCGAGGTATTTCCCCGGACATGGAGCGATTTCTTGACATGGGTTTTCCTTCTCCTACGGATCCTCAAAATTTATCTCTTGAAGAGAAGAAAAACTCTTGCCTCGATGCTCTTGCTTCTCATGTGTTTTCCATTGTTGTGAGCAATGTAGTTACTTCTTCAATCATGCCTTTTGGGAGCGCTCATGAATTATGGACAAAGCTTCAAGACAAATATGATGTGTCCAATATTATTGAGGATGATTGTATTTCTTCCACTTCCGGCCGTGATGAGTTCTCATCTTCATCCACTTCACCAATGTGTGACAAGACACAAGGTAATGATGTGGTGAGTGGTGATGGAAATTGCAATGATGGTATTGCGCTTACTATTGATGATCCTTCATCTATATCTCATTGCAATGGTTCATCTTTGGACTTAAACACATCTAGCACTAGAAATGATTTACATGCTTGTGTTGATAGTCCTTGCATATCATGTGTAAGTTGCTTGAATAAATCTAATGATGATATGCTTGCTCTGTCTTGTGGCCATGATAAAAATGATTATGTTTCCTCTAGTTGTTGTGTGACTAACAATGTAGAGGAAAGCAAAGATTCTATTGGTCAAGACAAGATCTTGAAAGGAGCCTCAAGTAACTCCTCATCTTTATCTCACGGTCCTCATATATGCCTTATGGCCAAGGGTTCCACGGTACCTCCTACCATGGAACCTAATATGTCTCGTGGTGATAAGGATGATGATGAATATGAAGAAGAGGATTGGGTTGTCTCTCTACGCGATAAGGGTAAGAGTGTATTCAAGGTTCTTTGCAAAGATAAAATTGCTAGCTCTCGCTTCTTTGAAATATTGACTACCGCTATTGAGAGCCAAAAATGTATTTGGTTGCGTGAGAACACCATTGATAAAATGGGTGCTCTTGAACATGAGTACGCCAATGATGTGGCATCCCTAAAGGATGAACTTGAAGAAGAACAAACCACCAAGGAAGCTCTTGAGGAGACCTTTGCTCTAGAATTGTCTAGAGAAAAGGAAAACCATGATAGAGCTCTTGAGGTGGCAAATGAACTAAAGCTAAAAAATGATAAGCTTGTGTGTGTTAATGCTAAACTCCTTGAGGATTTTGAGCTACTCAAAAAGGGCTCAAGGGTCATTGAGAGTGCGCTCACCAAACTCACCGAGTCGCATGAGCAACTTAAAGCTTCTTATCTAAAAGAGCATGCCAACTTCCCTTCTCCTATTGCTATTAATAATGGTGCTTGTGCTACTAACTCTACTTCTTGTGAAGCATCTATCTTGAAGGAGAATGTTGAGCTAAGGGCTCAACTTGATTTCCTAACTAGCAATTATGGGAAATTGGAAGAAAATCATGGAAAGCTTTCTAGCTCCCATGAGGATCTTCTAGCCTCTCATGATAGGATAAAGTTAGCTCATGAGGCTATCATATCAAAGGCAACACCTTGTGAGCCTCATGTGGATACTAGCACTACTACTCAAAATGATATATTGCCATGTGCTAGTCCTAGTTATTCGTCCACTCATAATATTGCTAAATCTTGTGATGAATTATTTTCCTTGCCTTGTTGCTCTAACAATGAAGATTCTACTTCCTATAGTACTTGTGTTGTTACTAACCATGTAGAGGAAATCAAAGAGCTCAAGGCCCAAGTCACTTCTTTGAAGAATGACTTGGTAAAGAGTCATGAAGGGAAATGCGAACTTGACACGATGTTAAGTTTGCAACAATCCCCCAATGACAAGAGTGGACCTGGATTCAAATCCAACAACAAGAACAAGTCCAAGAACAACAAGAATAAGAAGGGACAAGTACAAGTCAAAGACCCGGCCAAGATTGTTTGCTTCAAGTGCAATATTGAAGGGCACCATGTTAGATCTTGCCCTTTGAAGAAGAAGCAAAAAAGGGAAGCGGCCTCAAGCTCAAACTCATATTCAACCTCAAGTTGAAGAAATGCCACTTCCCAAGAAGAAGCAAGCCAATGCTCCCATTGTGGAGAAATCTAGTGAGAAGAAGGAGAAGAAAAGAACTTGCTACATATGCCGTGAGAAGGGCCACATCTCCTCCTTTTGCACTATCGGTACCTCATCCAACTCTATAACCATTGATGATGTTTATTCTCTTTGTAAGGATGAGGGTGGTAATGTGTTTGCCAAATTTGTTGGTGCTCAAAGTGGTGTCAAGAAAAGAACTATTTGGGTTGCCAAGCCTATTGTGACTAATCTCTTAGGACCCAACTTAGTTGGGGACCAACAATTCAAAACTTGATCAATAGGTGCTTTTTGGAGTGCATTGGAGACTTGGCTACATCATGAAGAATTAAGGGATCTTCATCATTTATATTATCTCAAGCCAAGTCTTTTGGTTATCTTGCTTCTATCATATATTCAATGTTCGTCCTTGCGGTAACATGTTCTCAACTCACTTATATTGAAAGTTACTCGCCCCTTTGCATGTGTTAGTTTTGTTCCTAGCATGTGTTTGTATATATTGTGCTTCCTACTTGCTTTTCTTGAGAAATCAAGTCTATGTATGTTGGGTTGCACACCGTGTACTTGTGTTTGTGTTGGAGCCTCTTTGCATCTTGTTGTATCTTATATGGCTCTTATGAGCGATTAATGGACTATCCCATTTTGGGGGAGTGATATTCCTTTGAGAATTTCATGATCCTAACAAAGTGTGTACATGAGGAATATCACTTAGAATTGATATTGCAAGATTATCTAGTCTCTATGTGGTATGTCATCTTCATGAGAAATTCAAATTCTAATGTCCATTAATATCTCTAGTTGAATTTACTTACCTCTTGTGAAATTAAATTCTTTATCACATTATGGGGGAGTAATAAGCTTTGTGTATATTACAAGCCTAGAAAATGTGAACATTTGAGGTTGTGTCACATAGAATTGATATTGTAAATTATCTCTCTCTTATGTGGCATGTTTGCTCAAACAAGTTCCAATTTGCTTAAATGGCTTCATTGCTAATATCTTTGTGGATCTTATTTGTGAAAGTTTTTCTTGGCATGGTTTTTCACAACGTGTCCCTCAATACACTTTTGGGAAACCATGTGCTTCGAGTCATTCTATTAATTGCTTTGCATGTTGGCATGAATGCTATTAATTGTTTTGCATGTTGGTATGACTAATTGAAGCTATCAAGAAACTCTCTTTGCATAATGGTTAACTCTTATATTTTACCATATGCTTTATTTGGTGTAAATATGATCTTACGTTACTTACAAACTACCACCGGGAATTATTTCCTAATACCTATTGTCCTAGGACAATTGGCAATCTATTTTGAGGTAAAGATTTATTGATCATATTTACATTGGCTCTTGTGTTTAAATTGCCTTATTTATTGCCATGAATTTGTTGTGCTTTGATTCCCATGTGTCTTCCTTGCATCTTATGTGTCTAATTTGTCTATTCAAACTTTCTTAGCATTTTTAGTAGATATAGGTAGCGTGATGATCCTAGTTTTGTGCATTTTGTATTCTTATGCAAAATCCTAGATAATGCACTAATCTTGGGGGAGCTCTCCTATATTTGTTATAATATGTAACATCTCTTGATCATTATCAAGAATTTGGTTTTGGGAGACATAAATTTTCTTTTTGGTACTTTGTGCCATCATAAAAAGTGTCGAGGGTTTGGTTTATTTATTGGAACCTTGCTCTCTTGGGAGTTGGTTATCTCATTCCTTTGTGTTTAGGTTTCATTAGCTTCTTATAATGAGATAATTCTTTGGAGTCAATCTTGTGTTGATTCGATTCATTGATATAATTTGGACAACCATTGTCTCTTGATTTATTTGGTGTTTTTTTCAAATTATATCTTTCTTTGGTTCTTGAAAGTATTGTGCATGCATGTTTAATACTCCCTCCATTCCTATATATAAGCCATATAGTTTTTTGAGAAAAAGTCTTTAGAAATTTGATTACGGTTTCTTATCTTATGCAAAGATTTCTATTAGCTAGTGTTAATTACCTAGGGTTAATCCCTACCAAACATGGTGTATTTTTTCCGAAAATTGCATTCTTTAATTTCCGTGCCAGAAACTATATGGCTTATATTTAGGACCGGAGGAAGTATATGTCTATCTTATGGCATGTGTTACTTTCTTTGATCCAATATATAGGGTAAACTCCATCAAATCCTAATTTCGCTAAAATGTGCATGAAATTCAATTTCATATCTATATGCACATAGTATTGTGGAGTTTGTCCTATATGTTGTAGTGTGTCTAACTACTTCGGACCCAATTAGTTAGGGGCCCATTTTGTACTTACCTTTGTGTTAGGTACAAGGAGATACATTGGATGCTTGTCTCACAATTAGGAAGAAGTGGTGACTCAATGGTAACTTGAGGCAAGCTAGGATGGTCAACATACGCATATCTACTACATCCACATCAATGCTATCTCGGTAACAAGTATCTACTCATGCATATTTTTCTAGCATCCAACCATGTGGTTGCATCTTGGCATGAATCTCTTGATTTGCAAATATTGTGCTTCTTGCTAAAAGTCTTAATGAAACCTCTTTATTGTGAATGTGAGTAATTTGAGATGAGTACATATGTTGGGAAGTATATAAAATCATGCTCATGATTCATCCATCCCATCTATGCATATCTAGCAATTTTATTGCATATCAATTCCTCAAGCCTCTCACATGTGCAATATCGATGAAAGTGCAAATTGAGTTATTTCTTTTAGTATCCTCGTTTGTGATACTTGTTGCCTCTCTCAAAGCATCCCAACTATCTTCTATCCCTTGTTGATATTTGTGATGTATTTTATGTGTTTATGGTTGAAGTTCATGAATGTACCATAAGATAAAATTGTGCCTTTGGCCATGCTATTATGAAAAAAAAAATTGTTGGTATATTGCATGACTTCGTCTTGGATATCATGCTATATTTCTTGTGTATCCATTTTTTGTGTGCATGTTTCTTTGTGGATAAATATCTTTGTGATATTACCCACTTAGAGAAACTTATACACATAAGAGATGATACATCTCCATTTGATATCTTATTTATTTGTTGTGTTTTGATTGGTCATGCTAAGCAATATAATTCATTGAAGACTATGCTGATGCTTTTTGCTCATCCTTGTAATAGTCTTATAATATGCTTTATCATGCCTTTCACATATCCTCTTGGTTGAGCCTTTTATTATGGTGCCTCTTACTTGTTGCTCAACCATTTGTTTGTTGCAAGTGTTAAGCTTAATTTTCTATCTATGATATATTGCAAATGTTTGTGTTTTAAATGGCAATGAGGGAGTAAGGATTCCATGTTATGCATATTGTATTCAAATACAACATTTTAATTTATGCATATACCTTGGGGAGCTTCCTCATTTATTTAAGGCACTATTCTGTGGTGATCATTAGAGTTTGATTCACTTGGTATCTTTTGTTTTGAATGATATTATGGGAGTGATGATTCCATGTTTGTGCACTTTATACTCCAAATGCAAATTTTCTAGTTTTGTGCACAAACCTTGGGGAGCTTCCTCATATTATTTAGATTAATCTTCTTGACCTTATCATAATATCTATCTTTCTTTTGGTATCTTATTTTTGTTTCATTTGGTTGCTTGCTTCATTTGTTGAGGCCTCTTGACTTTCTTATCTTTTTGCAATCTTTGATCCTATCCATAGTGTGATTCCTTCCGAATATTCCTCATTGTATACGTGCATTTGATTCCACTCAAATTATGAGAAATGCACATGGTATGGAGGAACTCTCACTATGTTGGCCTTCTAAATTTTTCACCCATTTCGGCAATTGGTGCCAATGGGGGAGAAGTTTGGAGGGTTTAAGGGAATTTGGTTATGTCTTTGCTTTTGTGCTTAAGCATGTGCCTTTATTGCATTGCATCTTATTGCTTTGCATAGTTAAATATTTAGAGAAAACTCCACTAGGCTTTGAATGTCAATGTATGCTCTTGCATATATTATCGGGTCGTTTGCTCTATGTATTCAACTTGTTTGTTACTTAAATTCCTTATATAAACCCTCTCAAAGAGATTGTCATCAATTACCAAAATGTGTGGTTTTGGTAATTAATGACAATCCCTATGGACTAATGTTTGCATTGAGTTATATTTGTAGGAGTTGTCCATAGGCAATGCTTGAACCATATGTTGGCTTCAAGGTGTCAACACCCGGATTTTTAAGTCCAGATGCCTATTATGCCATACATCGCAATCCCAGGAATATTGTTGTTGCGAGACATAATAGTTGACTATCATAGAGTCATCATTTATTACAACACATAATCGTCTTACAAAGGTAGATCACATGATCCAATATTACAATAGTAGTTGATCTATTGATCAACGAACATCACAAATAGCGGAAGCGAAGTAGTAGTGGCTATCTAATCCACATGCCAACGCTTGACGTCAGGAGCAGTCCTAGTTGTCGTAGACGTCCTGCTGTCCATCTTCCTCGTACTGCTGTTCTCCTTCATAGTCTGGCCATTTGAATAGCCAGGGACAAAGCCATGAGTACTTTAAAGTACTCGCAAACTAATACTAATGTAAGTACTTATCAATTTTAGTAAGGGGGTGCTAAGCTCTAAGTTTATTTGCATAAAGCCAATTTTAGTTCACAAACATTTAGTAAAAGCCTCTTCATTTGCTAACTAACTCAAGTGGGAACATTAGTGTCATTCCCACAACTCTGTTGTGATTCAAGTCAAATTCACCATTCACCTTTCAAATTCAAGTCACAAGTCACCATTCATATTTTGGGAAAGTTCTGATGACGGAACAGTATGGCCTTTCCAACCGTCCATAACCGTGGACACGGCCATTCGAATAGTTCTACACTCTGCAGAGGTCGTACACTTGTGCCACAACATTTGCAATAATCCGTCAGGGTTAACTGGCCCTGATTTACCACACTCCGTGTGCGGACTACCAACCATAACCTTTCACTTACATACTCTAGTATAGGCACCTCTCCCCATGAGCTTGGCCTCCCAGTGAAGACAGACTGTCAGCCTGGGAATTGCACATGGCTTGGGCCGGACATTCACCTCATTTCACGTCATATTACATCATTTCTTTTGTTGTAGAGGCAGCTTTCGGCATAACCCCGATGATGCTTGTTCAGAGGGAACCCATACTAATGCACATAAATTTCTAGTTAAGCCCTTACCCATGTTGGGTATTGTGGGGTTACTTTCAAATTGGAATGGTATCGCATCCGAACCCAACCATCAGTTTTTATGAAATTCACCAAGTCATTCACCGGTCATATTCACCTTCAAAATCTTTCAATAGAATGAATCATCATTCCAAGGTTTTCAAAGTCACTTCATTTCACATATTCCCATCTAGAGTAGTCAATTCTATTTGTTTAGCACTAGCAACTAGTCATGAGGGGTGCTAACTAGCTTGTATTGTTCTAGGCAAACTTTGAAGCTCTTGTTCTACTCTATATCTAAACCAAGTGAATCATGAATCAAAAAGAAAGCTTTGATAAGCCAAAGTCAAAAACTTGTAAGGTAAAAACTTGGGATAGGATCATTAAGCAAAAATTAAATGGTGATGAGGCCTTGCTCTTGTAGAGCTTTGCCTTAGGTAGCTTGCAAGAATATTAGCTTGCCTTGATTGGTGAGGTGATCAAAGTTCTCTTCTTCTTCCTCTTGGTAGAAGACCTCTTCCTCCTGATAGTCTCCGGCGTCTATAAATGAATACGAGGATACAATCACCAAACAATACTTAAGTATACTTAATTAGCCTTAATGGCTCACACAAATGATCTAGCATCACTACTTAACATTGCTACCCAAAATTATGCTAGGGTTTTCTTATTTAGTGTTAAGAAAATAATTTCCTCTCATTGAGATGTTGATTAGGGTTTCTCTTTAGTTCTTTGGGGAAATAATTTCCTCTCATTGAATCCTCTTAAGATTTAATCTTCTCAAAGCATAAATGTGAGATCATGTTGACCAAGGTCAATACTTAACATTTATCATTTGAGAACAATGATTTAAATGAGATTCATCATCTCATGCCATTTAAATAACTATATGATTTAAGATCCTCAAGTGAGCATATATGAGACCATGCAAGAGAGGTCATCACATTACTTCATACCACTTGGGAAAATGATTTAAATGAGGTGCTACACCCCATAGATTTGAATCTTAAATTTTGAAATAATTTAAATGGGCTAGAATTGACTACTTAGCCAATATTTTGCTCTAGCCCATGATCATACAAAGTAACCATGTGAAATGTGAATTATGAGAGGTGGAAACACCTCAAAATCCAATATGGTTGATTTTCTAGATTTATTTGAATTCTGAAAAGTCTCTGTCTTGTTATTTTTGGTACAATATTTCTACAACAGATATGAGGTTGAAACTAGTGGGGTTGGATGAAGCATTTCATGGGCTTTCTAACAATATAAAGTTTGTCCAAATTGGCTCATAGATTTGAAACTATTTAAATTTTAATTGGACATCAGTATTGAATTGAAACTAAAAAGGATTTAACTGAATTTGAATTATGGGCTTAGGCGGGAAATGCTAACGGGCCGCAGAGGGAGAGAGAACTGGGCCAGCCCAGCTAGCGCTGCGGGCCAACTGACAGTAGGTCCCATGCGTCAGCGAGTAATCTCACCGAAACGGTACCTGTCACTGTGAGCCGTAGGATTAGAAGTTGATCGTGCGGTGAAGGGGTGTCGTCGTCGTCGACGAGAGGGAGGTGCTGGCACGGCGGAGGTAGGGGGTCGGCGGCGAGCTGGGACTCCGGTGATGGTCGGCGATGAGGCTGCTGGTCGTTGTCGACGAAGGCGATCTCAACGGTGGTCGCGGCAGAGCTTGGGGTGGCCTGAGTCGATGGATTGATCTGCGGCGGCTCGCGGGTCTCCGGCGTGCAATTGGGCGGCGGTGTTCACTAATGCGGAGCGGAGAGGATGCGAGGAGGTCGAGTGAGGGAGAGAAGCGAGTTTGGTGTGAAGAAGGAGGCAAGGGAGAGGCTCTATTTATAGTGGCGTGCATGTGCTGTGGGTGCCGTGGAGGTCGTCGACGGTGGTGGCGTTCCAGGGCGCGAAGGGGCAAGGCGAGGTACGCGTGGTGTAGGCGACGTCTAAGTGAAGCTAGGGAGAGTGCTGGCGTGGCCAATGATGGACGAGAGCGTGCAGGCGTGAGGTGCGTCCTTGCAGTACCGGCGCGGCAAGGGTTTGATCATGGCGACGGCGATGGGTCCTCCGCGAGCTATTGAGCGTGTCTACGGGGTAGCTGGTGGTGCGGTGAAGCGTGATGCAGAGGTAGAGGGCTAGGGGTCGACGGAGGCGACGGCACACGCGTGCGCTCTGGCGCGTCCAGTGACATGTCTGGGCGCGCTCTAGCGTGTCCTGTTCGTCCTGGGCGCGTCACGTTCTGGGCGAGGGCGTGCATTTCTTCGGTCACGGATGATACAGACAGGACCAATGAAGTGTGGCAAGCTTGTTTGGCAAGGTGGAGAGGACCAGAGATGAGTGGACATGAGGAGGGGCATGGGAGTGGCATGGTACTCGGCATGGCAACAATGGTGATCATTTCTCCACTTTAATCAGGGCTGCAGTACATGGGATGATGCAGAGGAGGTACAAGGGTGGTGATGATCACCATTGGTCCAGGGTTTAGCCCAAAATCCATTGGATTTTAGGGTGTGTGTCAAAACTGAAAAGTAGCCTGCAAGGTGTTTGTGATAATGGCCGCAAGAGAATTTTTGTTGAATTTTGGAAATCTTTTTGGTGCATCTCATTCATATATTTAAAGAGGTAGAATGGTGATGGTGGTGGTCAATTTGGTGAAGGTTTGCAAGATTTCAAATATGAGGTGATCTTCTCTTTGATTCAATGTCTCCACTTGCCATCTCTATTCTGGTTAACCTAGGCAGAGTCAACACTGGTGGTCAATATCAAAGTGGTTCACCTTGACATGGTCTTGGATGAGGTGGTGAGAGTTGGGCAAGTTTAGTTTAGGAAACTTCCAAACCAGGGGTGCAAAGTGGTTAACATTTTATAAATGGGCAAGGTGACCATTATCACATGTATGTTGAATTTGAATTCTTTTTTGATTTGAATTGGGTTTATTTGATGCAAAAGGGTTTGTTTTTGATATATAAGTGTTTTACAAGCAATGGCACAAGCAATGGTGGCCTTGGTTAAAGATTTGAAAAGTGGGCCAACGTGTATGTGAGTGAAAATGGAATTTTCTCACTATTTCATTTCTCTCTATTTGATTTGATTTTTCTTGACTCCAAAGTGATTCTTATTAGTTTAGAAACATTTCCAAACCGTTGAAACCATTCCAAAAGGTCTAGTTCAAATATTTGCATAAATGGCCATAAACACATAAGAGGTGATATGTCAATTTTCCTTATTTTCCTCTTTTGTTTATCTTGCTTTACTTGGGCATGGGTTAGGGTCCATTTAGGGTTAGATTAGGTTTAGAGATGGTTTCACACCATTTGGTCAAGGTATATATGCATAGCTAGGTCAAGGTTTGGGTAAATTGGCTATGTGCCACATATGCCTCTATGCATATGTTGCATTTTCTTTTTGATTTGATTTGGCTTGACCCAATTGATGTTGTTAAGTGTTGAAATGTTATAGAGGAGTGATCCAAACATTCACAACAAGTCTTAGGGTCAAGATTCTCCAATTTACAAAGTTGCTATTTACTCTCATATGCCTCTATGGCATGTTTATTATCTTTTTAATTGACTTGGTTTTCTACTTGGATTTGATTGGTTGAGCACTAGGTAGGGTTGATTAATGTTTTCAAAACATCTACACAAGGTAGAAGGGTCTAAGTAAGAGTTTCACAAAAATAGTCCTAGGCACATAGGCCCTTTCTTATTTAATTCCATTTCTTTTTGATTTAACTTGGATGGTGAAAGGAGGGGTGAGGTTTAGGGTTTTGGAAACATGTTCAAGCAATAAACAAAGAATCATGGCAATTGCACAAGAATTAAGCATGCTCACTATGTATCACACTTAATTTAAGAAAAGTTTTTGTTGGTTCCAAAATTTGGGAAAAGGGAAATTCATTTTCTTTGTTTTGAAATTTTTGGGACGTTACAAACCCTTCCCCCTTAAACAAATCTCGTCCCGAGATTTTAAGAAAAGTTAGGTTCCCAAGAGAGATTGAGCAATTGGATTAACAGGAAAACATACTTGGCATGGCCGGAGGTGCTTCCTGAGCTTCTGTGGCACTCATGTGGTAGAGACGACCGTTGTGGTTGTTCCGGTTCCTTCTACCTGCGAAGCGGCGCTGTTGCTGGGCAGGTGCAGCGGTGTTGGCGGCCATCTTGGCAAGCTTCTTGGGGCACTCATTGGAGTAGTGACCCACAACTCCACATTCATAGCAGTTGATGGTGGACTTGTCCTTCGGGGTGACGGGGACGGCATTGCTTCCAGTCCTCGGGCCAGTGTTGGTGTTGTTGTTGTTCCCATTGTTGATGTTGATGTTGTGGTTGTTGTTGTGGTGGTGGCTGTTGTTGTTGTTGCCTCCGGGCTTCGGGGGTCCTCCGTTGTTGTTGGTGTTGTTTGGGCGATAAGTCTAAGCAGGTGGCCTGTTGTTTCTTGGGGTAAATCCTTGATGTCTACGGGTGCTTCTATTCTTGTAGACAGTGTTGGGCCTCCAAGAGCAGAGGTTTGTAGAACAGCAGCAAGTTTCCCTTAAGTGGATCACCCAAGGTTTATCGAACTCAGGGAGGAAGAGGTCAAAGATATCCCTCTCAAGCAACCCTGCAATCACGATACAAGAAGTCTCTTGTGTCCCCAACACACCTAATACACTTGTCAGATGTATAGGTGCACTAGTTCGGTGAAGAGATAGTGAAATACAAGTGGTATGAATGAATATGAGCAGTAGTAACGGCACCAGAAAATAGCTTGATGCTACAACTGGCGTGTAGTCAATGGTGGTAATATTGCAGGCAGTACAGATGCAGTATAACAGTAAACAAGCAGCGATTTCAGTATTTGGGAACAAGGCCTAGGGATTATACTTTCACTAGTGGACACTCTCAACATTGATCACATAACAGAATAAATAGATAAATGCTATACTCTACACTCTCTTGTTGGATGATGAACACCACTAATTGTGTAGGATTACACGAACCCTCAATGCCGGAGTTAACAAGCTCCACAATATTCGATATTCATGTTTAAATAACCTTAGAGTGCACGATAGATCAACACAACTAAACCAAGTACTAACATAGCATGCACACTGTCACCATCACACTATGAAGGAGGCATAGATCACATCAATACTATCATAGCAATAGTTAACTTCATAATCTACAAGAGATCACAATCATAACCTACGCCAAGTACTACACGATGCACACACTGTCACCATTACACCGTGCAGGAGGAATAGACTACTTTAATAACATCATTAGAGTAGCACATAGATGAATAGTGATACAAAACACATTGCAATCATAAAGGGATATAAATAAGCACTTCACTATGCTATTCATAACAGTGAATAAGTATTCTGTGAAATATAGCCTAAGAGACCCACACGGTGCACACACTGTCACCTTTACACACGTGGGACAAGGAGTCTCCGGAGATCACATAAGTAAAATCCACTTGACTAGCATAATGACATCTAGATTACAAGCATCATCATATGAATCTCAATCATGTAAGGCAGCTCATGAGATTATTGTATTGAAGTACATAGGGAGAGATTAACCACATAGCTACCGGTAGAGCCCTCGGCCTCGATGGAGAACTACTCCCTCCTCATGGGAGACAGCAGCGGTGATGAAGATGGCGGTGGTGTCGATGGAGGAGCCTTCCGGGGGCACTTCCCCGTCCCGGCGGCGTGCCGGAACAGAGACTCCTGTCCCCCAGATCTTGGCTTCACGATGGCGGCGGCTCTGGAAGGTTTCTCGTACCGTGGCTTTTTCGTATCGAGGTTTTAGGTCGAGGAGGCTTAAATAGGCGAAGAGGCGGAGTCGGAAGGCTGACGAGGCAGCCACACAATAGGGCGGCGCGGCCAGGGCCTGGGCCGCGCCGGCCTGGCGTGTGGGCCCCCCAGGGCTCCTCTCTGGCGGCTCTCGGGTGTTCTGGAAGCTTCGTGGAAAAATAGGATGCTGGGCATTGATTTTGTCCGATTCCGAGAATATTTCCTTACTAGGATTTCTGAAACCAAAAACAGCAGAAAACAGGAACTGGCACTTCGGCATCTCGTCAATAGGTTAGTTCCGGAAAACGCATAATAATGACATATAATGTGTATAAAACATGTAGGTAATGTCATAAAACTAGCATGGAACATAAGAAATTATAGATACGTTGGAGACGTATCAAGCATCCCCAAGCTTAGTTCCTACTCGCCCTCGAGTAGGTAAACGATAACAATGATAATTTCTTAAGTGACATGCTACCAACATAATCTTGATCAACATTATTGTAAAGCATATGAGATGAATGCAGCGATTCAAAGCAATGATGAAGACAATGAGTAAACAAATGAATCATATAGCAAAGACTTTTCATGAATAATACTTTCAAGACAAGCATCAATAGGACTTGCATAAGAGTTACTCATAAAGCAATAGATTCAAAGTAGAAGGCATTGAAGCAACACAAAGGATGATTAAGTTTCAGCAATTGCTTTCAACTTGTAACATGTATATCTCATGGATAGTTGTCAACATAAACCAATATAACAAGTGCAATAGGTAAACATGTAAGAATCAATGCACAGTTGACACAAGTGTTTGCTTCTAAGATAGAAGGAATAGGTAAACTGACTCAACAATAAAGTAGAAGAATGGCCCTTCGCAGAGGGAAGCATGGATTACTATTTTTGTGCTAGAGCTTTTATTTTGAAAACATAGAAACAATTTTGTCAACGGTAGTAATAAAGCATATGCGTTATGTATAAGATATCCTATAAGTTGCAAGCCTCATGCATAGATTACCAATAGTGCCCGCACCTTGTCCTAATTAGCTTGGATTAACACGGATTATCATTGCATAACATATGTTTCAACCAAGTGTCACAAAGGGGTACCTCTATGTCGCCTGTACAAAGGTCTAAGGAGAAAGTTCGCATTGGATTTCTCGCTTTTGATTATTCTCAACTTAGACATCCATACCGGGACAACATAGACAACAGATAACGGACTCCTCTTTTAATGCTTAAGCATTCAACAACAGATAATATTCTCATAAGAGATTGAGGATTAATTGTCCAAACTGAAACTTCCACCATGGATCATGGCTTTAGTTAGCGGCCCAATGTTCTTCTCTAACAATATGCATACTCAAACCATTTGATCATGAAAATCGCCCTTACTTCAGACAAGACGAACATGCATAGCAACTCACATGATATTCAACAAAGGTGTAAAAGTTGATGGCGTCCCCAGAAACATGGTTACCGCTCAACAAGCAACTTATAAGAAATAAGATACATAGCAACATATTCAGTACCACAATAGTTTTTAAGGCTATTTTCCCATGAGCTATGTATTGCAAAAGACAAAGAATAGAATTTTTGGAATGGTAGCACTCAAGTAATTTACTATGAGCTATGTTTTTAAAGGTATCACTCAAGTAATTTACTTTGGAATGGCAGAGAAATACCATGTAGTAGGTAGGTATGGTGGACACAAATGGCACAGTTTTTAGCTCAAGGATTTGGATGCACGAGAAGAATTCCTCTCAATACAAGGCTAGGCTAGCAAGGTTGTTTGAAGCAAACTCAAGTATAAAAACGGTGCAGCAAGACTCACATATGAACATATTGTAAGCATTATAAGACTTTACATCATCTTCCTTGTTGTTCAAACACCTTAACCAGAAAATATCTAGACTCTAGAGACCAATCATGCAAACCAAATTTTAACAAGCTCTATGTAGTTCTTCATTAATGGGTACAAAGTACATGATGCAAGAGCTTAAACATGATCTATATGAGCACAACAATTGCCAAGTATCAAATTATTCAAGACATTATACCAATTACCACATGAAGCATTTTCTGTTTCCAACCATATAACAATGAACGATGCAGTTTCAACCTTCGCCATGAACATTAAAGATAGAACTAAGAACACATGTGTTCATATGCAACAGAGGAGCGTGTCTCTCTCCCACACAAGCATGAATTTATTCAAACAAAACAAAAACAAACAGACGCTCCAAGTAAAGTACATAAGATGTGACCGAATAAAAATATAGTTTCAAGAGAAGAAACCTGATAAATTGTTGATGAAGAAGGGGATGCCTTGGGCATCCCCAAGCTTAGACGCTTGAGTCTTCTTGAAATATGCAGGGATGAACCACCGGGGCATCCCCAAGCTTAGACTTTTCACTCTTCTTGATCATAGTATATCATCCTCCTCTCTTGACCCTTGAAAACTTCCTTCACACCAAACTCAAAACAACTCATTAGAGGGTTAGTGCATAATCAAAAATTCACATGTTCAGAGGTAACACAATCATTCTTATCACTTCTGGACATTGCCCAAAGCTACTGGAAGTCAATGGAACAAAGAAATCCATCCAACACAGCAAAAGAGGCAATGCGAAATAAAAGGCAGAATCTGTCAAAACAGAACAGTCCGTAAAGACGAATTTTAAAGTGGCACCAGACTTGCTCAGATGAAAATGCTCAAATTGAATGAAAGTTGCGCACATATCTGAGGATCACGCACGTAAATTGGATTAGAAATAGGAAGACCCTAGGAAAAAAAAATCTATCCAATCCAGTTTTTATTAAGTTGATGTTTGGATTTTTGAACTTCTTATATTCTTACCTAATTTCATCTTCAAAAATGTCCCTCTTATTTTAGATAGACTACCTCTTGAAACCATTAGGGAAAGACACATGATGACCTTGTGCGTGAAGTTAGGGACTGATGCTCCATGTGATATTCTTCGGCTCCGCAAGAAGTGTTTCATGGAAGACCAATGAAGAACTTGAAGAAAGACTTCGATGCAGACTTCACAACACACGAAGATACACCGATGGAGTAGAATAGAAACTTGAAACATCAAAGACAGAAATAGACTAGACCACCATTAGATCTCTTTTATTGAACCAACGATATCGTAAGAGAGTATTAATCTTACCAAATTGTGGTATGACCATACTAGTTTGGTTGTGTTAGAACTATATATGTTTCTTGATGCTTGTTTGATGATTGTTGTTTCCTGAATTGATTTGATCTGTTGTGTTTGGGTAGGAATCTTCTTTAGAATCTTTCTATCTATTCTCATCTATACCCAATCCAACAAGTGTTTCTTGACAAATCGTCATGAAGACAACCTTAGCAAAACCAAACCCGATGTTTCCGGTCAAGATGAAGAACCAAAGAGCGTGAGATACGCAAAACCCTAGTTAAGGACCGATAGAAATGTTTTCAAAACAGTTTAATAATGGGGATTGAAACATTGATTCAATTCTCCATGGAATCTTTTTATCAAATTTGTGAGGTTGACCAAGAGCTAGAATACGAGATGTACCAAACTCAATACAAAGCAATGATTGGGTGCGACATGGATTGGCCCCCATGACGACTACTCATATTGTTTGCTCTTGTTATGATGAATGGTAAATCCAGAGAGACGTACCTACAAGAGAGATGTCGCTGATAAGCTTGAACCATAGGGTGAATAGATATTATACCCTAATTGTATGGCAAGTGTTGCCAAACGTAGGACTACGGTGAGTTTGAAGGTCCGTCGCTATTTGAAGAGTAGTGGAAGGTTGCCAAAGATACCCACAAACAAAAGATAGGGAATGTCATGAAGTACTCCCACCTTGGTTTTCCGTTTGACCCAAAGAGTGACCCCTCTGTGTCAAAAGTAGTTCAACAGCCAACACATATGGATTAGAAACTCAACCATGAGAAAAGGCCTACTCAAGTCACCGTGAAGAGATATGTTGTTCACTTTATGTGAATAAACAACCACCTATTGGGTTTTAACTCAGAAGCCATAGATGTTTTCAAAAGATGACCTGGTGTCAAGCCAATATCCTCGGATCTGCCAAGTCATACCCAAGTTGAGCTTCGCCTAAACCCAAGACCTAAGACTACCTACAAAAGTTTCTTTTAAGGGTGGTAGACAACCCAGACATATCCCAAACCCAACGTTCTTTCTAGCCTCTTCAAATCTCGGGAACGAGATTTCTTTTAAGGGTGGTAGTCTGTCACATCCCGAAATTTTGTAAATTTCGGAGTGTGAAATAAAACAAATTAATTCTTGATTTATTGGAAATTGATTGAATTTTCACAAGGAATTAAAACTTTTGTGTTCATTAAATAGGTATTTTTCCAAAAATAGAGTTTTCATAAACCTTGGTTTTCAAAATATTTTCCAATAATATTCTATTTTGTTCGGTGGATTTTGAAAATTATAAACATTATTTTGAGAAAACAATTAAACCCTAAAATTCACTATAGCCACATAGACATGTATGTCAAAATTTGATTTTGTAAAGTTTATATTTTTATCCCAAATTTGATCTCATTTAAAGTATTTTTCACAACGAATCCAACGGTAGCTCATTTGCAATTTTCCGATTTGTTTTAAAGCCCCAGAGTGTATTTTGCAAATCTTTGTTTTAAAGGAAAAAAAAAAAGCGGCCAGGCCGAACGGCCCAGCCAGCCCCGCACCGGCCCACCCGGCCACACCCAGCCTCGCGGCCCAGCGGACGCCCCTGCTCCCGCGCGATCCCGCGCTCCCCAGCGCCCGCCCCGCACGACGCCTCCCCCAGCTCCCGCCTACACCCGCGTAATCGTCGCCCGTGAATTAATTTCTGGCCCTGTGCACAGCACCTGGACGCCTCCTACTCCCTATATAAAGATGGGAAAAGCTACGGATCACCCGGGGGATCAAAGAGCGCATCGTCCGCCTCCTGCCACGCACGCAGCGACGTGTCGGTAGCCTTTCCGCACGCACATGGGTGGGCCCGAACTGAGCGGCATACCTCATCTTCTTCCTTCGTACGCCACTCGTTCCCCCTCCATGAAAAATTCCATGGATAAATTCTACTCCTGCGCGTGGCCTCCACGCCTTCGTCCGCCTCCCGTGCGCGCGGCCACCGTCTCACCCGACCTCCTCCAGCCGCCGCGCCCTCGTCCGCCGCCACGCGGAGCTCCACCTCCCCTGCGCGTGCCCGCAGAGCTTCCCTGACCTCCTCCCCTCCAGCCGCCGCGCCATTGCCTGCGCCCACGTCGAGCTCTGCCAGTCGAGCTCTGCGTCTCCTCGCTCGGTAGCCACGAAGCCGATGCCACTTTCAGTGTTTCACACCGGCCGCGCGGATGTCGTGCACCGCGCCGAGGGAACAACGGGCTGCATCCTCCTCTTCCCCTTCCCTCTAGCTGCAAGTCAACGGCCGCCTGCTGCTAACGGCTCCTCGGCGTTTTTGCTCAGGGGCGTGATGCTACAATAGCAAAAAAAATTGCTACAATTTTTTTGTTTTCTTGCTACTATACCATATTTTATTTGCTACTATGTCTCCGACGAGTATCCGGCGGAATCAGGTTTTGCTACATTTGTTCTAGGTTTTAGCTATAATAGTATACGTTTTTTGCTACAAGTTCTCCGGCGAGGTCTCCGGCTAGACTTCGATGAGGTCGGTTTTGCTACAATAGCAAAACAAAGTTGCTACAATCTTTGTGTGTATTTGCTACTATAGCATATATTTTTTGCTACTAAGTCTCCGGTGGGTCTCCGGCGACATCTCCGGCGACATCTCCGGCGTGTCTCCGGCGAGTTCTGTGTTTTTAGGTGAAAATAAATTTTGCTACAATTGAAGCTTTTTTGCTACTTTGGTACATCATGGTAGCAAAAGTGGGAGAGAGGGCTGGTTGGTTTAATCTGACGGCCGAAAACATTCCAGATCAACAGATCGGACGGTTGGGGACCCCTAATCCCCCGGGGGACGCCCAGCACTCCCCATTAAAGATCCCCTAAACAGCCCTCAGCCTCACACCAAAAGCGCTCGACGCCTTTCTCTCTTTACCTCACGCAGCTCTGCGCAGCTGCTGCTCTCTCTATGTTGCACACGCACACTCTCGCAGCAGCACGCCGCACACATACAGCAAAATCACTCGTGATTCTGCACGTCTACATACGGTTCGTCCACGTCTACGTCGCCACATCTTCATCACGTACGAGATCACCGCCGGAAGAACGCCGCGACTCGACGCATCTCTCGCACTGTAATAATTCTATTCCCGCTTTTCTTATCTAGACTGCTCTACGTATCTTTACAATTTCATATCTATAGATCCGCATCTCAGTTTAGCATAGTGGTTCTTGCGTTTAGTTTGTAATTAGATTCTCTACAACTTTCATGTAGGAAGTTTTTCCATCTGAGCAACTTGTTCAGACAACTTTTCGGACACCACTAGGTTTTAACCGCGTATTGTAA
The DNA here is from genome assembly GCF_019359855.2 of Lolium perenne. Taxonomy (NCBI): domain Eukaryota; kingdom Viridiplantae; phylum Streptophyta; class Magnoliopsida; order Poales; family Poaceae; genus Lolium; species Lolium perenne. The sequence continues at coordinate 157,264,373 of NC_067248.2, forward strand.
AATCCATATCATGAGTTCTACACGTCGGTTTTCGACAAACTTTATACCGTTGGAATCAGTAAAATGCCTAGATCATTCTAGACAATTTGCATGTCAGATTCGCATGCTTTGTTTTCGCGGTATTTCTATGGTCCGCAATATAGTTCTTCCACTATGCAAATCATTTAGACACATTTATCTTGTTCCATGATCACATCTCTCCCATATATTATCCTAGTCCATATTATTGAAATAACAATTGAGTTATTTGAGTAAAGTGTGACATGTCCTATTTTACACTTTTACCTTGCTGTAGTAGTGGGATGGAGATAGTCTACCCCTATCATGTGTTGAACCATTGTTATCCATTAGGATTCGCGAACCAAATCCCAATATCATTCATGCCTATCCAACCTCATGCCATTCAACCTTTCCACCTAGTTTGAACTATTCAACCTTCAAATGAGTTATTTGAGTAGTTCCATATATCATTAGTTCATACCCATTGCTATATATGATCTTGTGCTACTTTGATAAGTGTTGTCACACTATGTCAAATTGCATTTGAGACTATGTGAATGCCATCCACATGGACCATCCTAAATACTATCTATGTTCTGTGTTAACATATTTCTTTCCAATATATCTAATTGAACAATTTCTTTATGAGTATTTGACTTCATGACCTTTTCATTCAACGCCTCAAGACCATACCTTGCAAGCCAAACCTCATGCCACGCCTTAGTACCATATTGCGTTTTCCAAATTGTTTGTCTTGTTTGATTATGTTGCTATGAATTGTGTGTTTATGTTGTGCTATTTTTTATGTTATAGTTCATACAGAGAGCTACGTGTTTTGATTAAGGGAAGTGAACCCTCTTCGATTACCAAAAAGGCAAGTGACACACCCTCACAAATGTCCTAGATTTTATTCATGCACCGTAGTGATTTTTGTAGTAAGTCTAGGGATATGCTTTGCTTTTGTAATCCCAGTAGATAGCTACTTACACCTGACTATATTTTTTTTCGCCATTGAATTTAGTTGATGCTTAGCTATGCTATGAAAATGTTTTAGTAGTGGTTATGAAAAACAACTAAATTCAATGAACTACCTGGGTGGAATGTGGCTTGGATTGGATTATGTTGAGTGGTTACACCGGAGTCATATCTATGGCGGTCGTGTGTATTGCACTTGTGGACGGCCACCCAGGAACAAAGAGATAATAGACAACCTTGCTCATTAGCTTACCGTACAACCACATGCTATATGGGCTCTGGCTTGACAGAGTATGTTGTGAGAACCCGGATCCTACGTGACAGATGATGTAGGGGATTGTAGGTTGGTACGGGTCCGTAGAGAAAGGTCTGGGGGATTACTTCGGAAAAGTCTCGTCCTAGTCAACATCTGTCCATTTGAGCAAAATGTGCATCATGGAAGAAGAGCAGACTAGGTCATGTGGGTAAATTTGTACAACCTCTACAGAGTGTTAAATCTAAGTACTTAGCCATGTCCCCGGTTACGGACAATTTGAGCGAACTGACAAGGCACATGTTCGAAAGTCTCCTCATCCCAACTTCTTAAATAAAACTTGATGGGTAAACAGGGAAATGACAATTGGTGTAAGTGACTATCGGCTAGTAGGTCCCGTGCCATATCTATGGCATGTGTCTACAGGGATAGATCGCCCAAACCAAGTTGATCATGGGTAGGAGGATTCACCGGGGATTTACCGGTGGTTTCCAGGTTCATTGATTTCTATCAATGGTACCGCTTAATTAGTATGAAAGAAAATGATTTGACAAATGATAGGAGAAAACTGGCTTTATGCAAATATGCCTGAGCTCTACCAGCCAAATGTACACTTAAGTGTTAGGTCGCCATTTGAGTCCACTATAGTGTCATCTTGCCAATACATTCAAAGTATTGACCATTCGTGGCTGTAACTTTTCATGTTGCAGATGTTTTGAAAGACGAGTGAGTTACGATGGTTAGGGTTGATACGTCTCCGACGTATCGATAATTTCTTATGTTCCATGCCACATTATTGATGATATCTACATGTTTTATACACATTATATGTCATTATTATGCGTTTTTCGGAACTAACCTATTGACGAGATGCCGAAGGGCCAGTTCCTGTTTTCTGCTGTTTTTGGTTCCAGAAATCCTAGTAAGGAAATATTCTCAGAATCGGACGAAATCAATGCCCAGCATCCTATTTTTGGACGAAGCTTCCAGAACACTCGAGAGCCGCCAGAGGAGGGCCCTGTGGGCCCCAGACGACAGGGTGGCGCGGCCCAGGCCTTGGCCGCGCCCCCCTAGTGTGTCGTCGCCTCGTCGACCCTCCGACTCTGCCTCTTCGCCTATATAAAGGTCCCTGACCTAAAAACCACGATACGTTCGACGAAACCAGAGAAAACCTTCCAGAGCCGCCGCCATCACGAAGCCAAGATCTGGGGGATAGGAGTCTCTGTTCCGGCACGCCGCCGGGACGGGGAAGTGCCCCCGGAAGGCTTCTCCATCGACACCACCGCCATCTTTATCAACGCTGCTGTCTCCCATGAGGAGGGAGTAGTTCTCCATCGAGGCTAAGGGCTGTACCGGTAGCTATGTGGTTAATCTCTCTCCTATGTACTTCAATACAATAATCTCATGAGCTGCCTTACATGATTGAGATTCATATGATGATGCTTGTAATCTAGATGTCATTATGCTAGTCAAGTGGATTTTACTTATGTGATCTCCGGAGACTCCTTGTCCCACGTGTGTAAAGGTGACAGTGTGTGCACCGTGTGGGTCTCTTAGGCTATATTTCACAGAATACTTATTCGCTGTTATGAATGGCATAGTGAAGTGCTTATTTATATCTCTTTATGATTGCCATGTGTTTTGTATCACAATTTATCTGTGTGCTACTCTAGTGATGTTATTAAAGTAGTTTATTCCTCCTGCACGGTGTAATGGTGACAGTGTGTGCATCGTGTAGTACTTGGCGTAGGCTATGATTGTGATCTCTTGTAGATTATGAAGTTAACTATTGCTATGATAGTATTGATGTGATCTATTCCTCCTTTCGTAGTGTGAAGGTGACAGTGTGCATGCTATGTTAGTACTTGGTTTGGTTATGTTGATCTGTTATGCACTCTAAGGTTATTTAAATATGAACATTGAATATTGTGGAGCTTGTTAACTCCGGCATTGAGGGTTCGTGTAATCCTACACAGTTAGTGGTGTTCATCATCCAATAAGAGGGTGTAGAGTCTAGCATCTATCTATTTATTCTGTTATGTGATCAATGTTGAGAGTGTCCACTAGTGAAAGTATGATCCCTAGGCCTTGTTCCTAAATACTGCTATCGCTGCTTGTTTACTGTTTTACTGCATCTTTACTTCCTGCAATATTACTACCATCATCTGCACGCCAGCAAGCACTTTTCTGGCGCCGTTACTACTGCTCATATTCAGTCATACCACTTGTGTATTTCACTATCTCTTCGCCGAACTAGTGCACCTATTAGGTGTGTTGGGGACACAAGAGACTTCTTGCTTTGTGATTGCAGGGTTGCATGAGAGGGATATCTTTGACCTCTTCCTCCCTGAGTTCGATAAACCTTGGGTGATCCACTTAAGGGAAACTTGTTGCTGTTCTACAAACCTCTGCTCTTGGAGGCCCAACACTGTCTACAAGAATAGAAGCACCCGTAGACATCAAGCACTTTTCTGGCGCCGTTGCCGGGGAGGAAAGGTAAAAGGCATTCATACTTCGGTCCCAGGTAGTAAGTACTTTTCTGTTGCCGTTGTGTGTGTGCTCGAAGCTATTTCCTTTAGATCCTGCAATTACATCTTTTTGTTTCTTGTTTACACTAGTTAGGCATAATGGACAACAATGAGCTTCTTATTCTATTTCCTGATTTAAGACATGGATGGTTTGATGCGAAAATTAAAAAACCTATGGAACATATTAGTATGAACGCTTTGAACACCATTGTTGCTAATGATATGGAAAATTCTAAGCTTGGGGAAGCTGGCTTTGATGAGCATGATATTTTTAGTCCCCCAAGCATTGAGGAGAAAATTTACTTTGATGATACTTTGCCTCCTATTTATGATGATTATAATGATATTGGTCTTTTAGTACACTTTGTTATGGAGGATAAATTTGATTATGATTACAATATGCCTCCTATATTTGATAATGAGAATAATAATGATAGCTACTTTGTTGAATTTGCTCCCACTACAACTAATAAAATTGATTATGCTTATGTGGAGAGTAATGATACTTTTATGCATGAGAATAAGAATGATTTATGTGATACTTATATTGTTGAGTTTGTTCATGATGCCTCTGAAAATTATTATGAGAGAGGGAAACATGGTTATATGCATCTTAATAATATTAAGTTTCCCCTCTTTATGTTGAGAATCTTGAAGTTACTCGTGTTTTATCCTCTTATGCTTGTCACTTTGTTCTTCATGAATTTATTTGTGTACAAGATTCCTTTTCATAGGAAGCATGTTAGGCTTAAATTTGTTTTGAATTTGCCTCTTGATGCTCTCTTTTGCTTCAAATACTATTTCTTGCGAGTGCATCATTGAAATTACTGAGCCCATCTTAATGGCTATAAAGAAAGCACTTCTTGGGAGATAACCCATGTGTTTATTTTACTACAGTACTTTTGTCTTATATTTGAGTCTTGGAAGTTTTTACTACTGTAGCAACCTCTCCTTATCTTTATTTTATTGCATTGTTGTGCCAAGTAAAGTCTTTGATAGCAAGGTTCATACTAGATTTGGATTACTGCACAGAAGCAGATTTCTGTCTGTCACGAATCTGGGCAGAATTCTCTGTAGGTAACTCAGAAAAATCTGCCAATTTACGTGCATGATCCTCAGATATGTACGCAACTTTCATTCAATTTGGGCATTTTCATCTGAGCAAGTCTGGTGCCACTTTAAAATTCGTCTTTACGGACTGTTCTGTTTTGACAGATTCTGCCTTTTATTTCGCATTGCCTCTTTTGCTGCGTTGGATGGATTTCCTTGTTCCATTGACTTCCAGTAGCTTTGGGCAATGTCCAGAAGTGTTAAGAATGATTGTGTCACCTCTGAACATGTGAAATTTTTGATTATGCACTAACCCTCTAATGAGTTTGTTTCGAGTTTGGTGTGGAGGAAGTTTTCAAGGGTCAAGAGAGGAAGATGATATACTATGATCAAGAAGAGTGAAAAGTCTAAGCTTGGGGATGCCCCCGTGGTTCATCCCTGCATATTTTAAGAAGACTCAAGCGTCTAAGCTTGGGGATGCCAAGGCATCCCCTTCTTCATCGACAACATTATCAGGTTCCTCCCCTGAAACTATATTTTTATTCCATCACATCTTATGTGCTTTGCTTGGAGCGTCTGTTTGTTTTGTTTTGTTTGAATAAATTCATGTTTGTGTGGGAGAGAGACATGCTCCGCTGGTTCATATGAACACATGTGTTCTTAGTTCTAGCTTTTAATGTTCATGGCGAAGGTTGAAACTGCTTCGTTCATTGTTATATGGTTGGAAACAGAAAATGCTACATGTAGTAATTGGTAAAATGTCTTGGATAATGTGATACTTGGCAATTGTTGTGCTCATGTTTAAGCTCTTGCATCATATACTTTGCACCTATTAATGAAGAAATACATAGAGCTTGCTAAAATTTGGTTTGCATGTTTGGTCTCTCTAAAGTCTAGATAATTTCTAGTATTGAGTTTTGAACAACAAGGAAGACGGTGTAGAGTCTTATAATGTTTACAATATGTCTTTTATGTGAGTTTTGCTGCACCGGTTCATCCTTGTGTTTGTTTCAAATAACCTTGCTAGCCTAAGCCTTGTATCGAGAGGGAATACTTCTCATGCATCCAAAATCCTTGAGCTAACCACTATGCCATTTGTGTCCACCATACCTACCTACTACATGGTATTTCTCCGCCATTCCAAAGTAAATTGCTTGAGTGCTACCTTTAAATAATTCAAAATTTATCACCTCTGATTTGTGTCAATGTTTTATAACTCATGAGGAAGTATGTGGTGTTTATCTTTCATTCTTGTTGGGCAACTTTCACCAATGGACTAGTGGCTTCATCCGCTTATCCAATAATTTTGCAAAAAGAGCTGGCGCGGGGTTCGCAGCCCCCAATTAATCAACCTTCATTAATAATTCTCTTCACATGTTTTGCTCTGATTCATCAGTAAGCAACTTAATTTTGCAAATAGACACTCCTTCATGGTACGTGAATGTTGGAAGGCACCCGAGGATTCGGTTAGCCATGGCTTGTGTAAGCAAAAGGTTGGGAGGAGTGTCATCCATAAATAAAACTAAAATACATGTGTAAACAAAAGAGAAGAGGGATGATCTACCTTGCTGGTAGAGATAACATCCTTCATGGGAGCCGCTCTTTGAAGGTTTGTCTGGCAAGGGGGTTAGAGTGCCCACTACCATTCGTTGACAACAACAAACACCTCTCAAAATTTTACTTTTATGCTCTCTTTATGTTTTCAAAACCAAAGCTCTAGCACAAATATAGCAATCAATGCTTTCCTCTTTAAAGGACCTTTCTTTTACTTTTATGTTGAGTCAGTTCACCTATCTCTTTCCACCTCAAGAAGCAAACACTTGTGTGAACTGTGCATTGATTCCTACATACTTGCATATTGCACTTGTTATATTACTTTACATTGACACTATCCATGAGATATACATGTTATAAGTTGAAAGCAACCGCTGAAACTTAATCTTCCTTTGTGTTGCTTCAATACCTTTACTTTGATTTATTGCTTTATGAGTTAACTCTTATGCAAGACTTATTGATGCTTGTCTTGAAGTACTATTCATGAAAAGTCTTTGCTTTATGATTCATTTGTTTACTCATGTCATTACCATTGTTTTGATCGCTGCATTCATTACATATGCTTACAATAGTATGATCAAGGTTATGATGGCATGTCACTCCAGAAATTATCTTTGTTATCGTTTACCTGCTCGGGACGAGCAGGAACTAAGCTTGGGGATGCTGATACGTCTCCGACGTATCGATAATTTCTTATGTTCCATGCCACATTATTGATGATATCTACATGTTTTATACACATTATATGTCATTATTATGCGTTTTTCGGAACTAACCTATTGACGAGATGCCGAAGGGCAGGTTCTGTTTCTGCTGTTTTTGGTTCCGAAATCCTAGTAAGGAAATATTCTCAGAATCGGACGAAATCAATGCCCAAGATCCTATTTTTGGACGAAGCTTCCAGAACACTCGAGAGCCGCGGAGGAGGGCCTGTGGGCCCCAGACGACAGTGGTGGCGCGGCCCAGTGCCTTGGCCGCGCCCCCCTAGTGTGTCGTCGCCTCGTCGACCCTCCGACTCTGCCTCTTCGCCTATATAAAGGTCCCTGACCTAAAAACCACGATACGTTCGACGAAACCAGAGAAAACCTTCCAGAGCCGCCGCCATCGCGAAGCCAAGATCTGGGGGACAGGAGTCTCTGTTCCGGCACGCCGCCGGGACGGGGAAGTGCCCCCGGAAGGCTTCTCCATCGACACCACCGCCATCTTTATCAACGCTGCTGTCTCCCATGAGGAGGGAGTAGTTCTCCATCGAGGCTAAGGGCTGTACCGGTAGCTATGTGGTTAATATCTCTCCTATGTACTTCAATACAATAATCTCATGAGCTGCCTTACATGATTGAGATTCATATGATGATGCTTGTAATCTAGATGTCATTATGCTAGTCAAGTGGATTTTACTTATGTGATCTCCGGAGACTCCTTGTCCCACGTGTGTAAAGGTGACAGTGTGTGCACCGTGTGGGTCTCTTAGGCTATATTTCACAGAATACTTATTCGCTGTTATGAATGGCATAGTGAAGTGCTTATTTATATCTCTTTATGATTGCCATGTGTTTTGTATCACAATTTATCTGTGTGCTACTCTAGTGATGTTATTAAAGTAGTTTATTCCTCCTGCACGGTGTAATGGTGACAGTGTGTGCATCGTGTAGTACTTGGCGTAGGCTATGATTGTGATCTCTTGTAGATTATGAAGTTAACTATTGCTATGATAGTATTGATGTGATCTATTCCTCCTTTCGTAGTGTGAAGGTGACAGTGTGCATGCTATGTTAGTACTTGGTTTGGTTATGTTGATCTGTTATGCACTCTAAGGTTATTTAAATATGAACATTGAATATTGTGGAGCTTGTTAACTCCGGCATTGAGGGTTCGTGTAATCCTACACAGTTAGTGGTGTTCATCATCCAATAAGAGGGTGTAGAGTCTAGCATCTATCTATTTATTCTGTTATGTGATCAATGTTGAGAGTGTCCACTAGTGAAAGTATGATCCCTAGGCCTTGTTCCTAAATACTGCTATCGCTGCTTGTTTCTTGTTTTACCGCATCTTTACTTCATGCAATATTACTACCATCATCTGCACGCCAGCAAGCACTTTTCTGGCGCCGTTACTACTGCTCATATTCAGTCATACCACTTGTGTATTTCACTATCTCTTCGCCGAACTAGTGCACCTATTAGGTGTGTTGGGGACACAAGAGACTTCTTGCTTTGTGATTGCAGGGTTGCATGAGAGGGATATCTTTGACCTCTTCCTCCCTGAGTTCGATAAACCTTGGGTGATCCACTTAAGGGAAACTTGCTGCTGTTCTACAAACCTCTGCTCTTGGAGGCCCAACACTGTCTACAAGAATAGAAGCACCCGTAGACATCAAGGGTTACGAGTCTATCCTCAACATGCTCGCCTGTGGCACATGAAGACGAAGGACTCCATGCTGTCTATGTTTATTCGTTGTGAAACTCTGATGATATGCTAGCCTCGTGCTATGCAAATTGTAATCCTTTATGTAATATCTGGATCATACGATGTAATAAAAACCTTTGTTTCTTGGTATTACATCTTGTACTGTGTGTGCTAGCGATTGATCCAGGGACTAGCACAGATACGCACAGAGATCGGCACCTTAAGAGGTGAGGTCGCTACAGATGGTATCAGAGCATTGTGTTGACCGTAGGTTCGTGACCCTAGGTTTGGATTAGAAATAGGAAGACCCTAGGGAAAAAAAATCTATCCAATCCAGTTTTTATTAAGTTGATGTTTGGATTTTTGAACTTCTTATATTCTTACCTAATTTCATCTTCAAAAATGTCCCTCTTATTTTAGATAGACTACCTCTTGAAACCATTAGGGAAAGACACATGATGACCTTGTGCGTGAAGTTAGGGACTGATGCTCCATGTGATATTCTTCGGCTCCGCAAGAAGTGTTTCATGGAAGACCAATGAAGAACTTGAAGAAAGACTTCGATGCAGACTTCACAACACACGAAGATACACCGATGGAGTAGAATAGAAACTTGAAACATCAAAGACAGAAATAGACCAGACCACCATTAGATCTCTTTTATTGAACCAACGATATCGTAAGAGAGTATTAATCTTACCAAATTGTGGTATGACCATACTAGTTTGGTTGTGTTAGAACTATATATGTTTCTTGATGCTTGTTTGATGATTGTTGTTTCCTGAATTGATTTGATCTGTTGTGTTTGGGTAGGAATCTTCTTTAGAATCTTTCTATCTATTCTCATCTATACCCAATCCAACAAGTGTTTCTTGACAAATCGTCATGAAGACAACCTTAGCAAAACCAAACCCGATGTTTCCGGTCAAGATGAAGAACCAAAGAGCGTGAGATACGCAAAACCCTAGTTAAGGACCGATAGAAATGTTTTCAAAATAGTTTAATAATGGGGATTGAAACATTGATTCAATTCTCCATGGAATCTTTTTATCAAATTTGTGAGGTTGACCAAAAGCTAGAATACGAGATGTACCAAACTCAATACAAAGCAATGATTGGGTGCGACATGGATTGGCCCCCATGACGACTACTCATATTGTTTGCTCTTGTTATGATGAATGGTAAATCCAGAGAGACGTACCTACAAGAGAGATGTCGCTGATAAGCTTGAACCATAGGGTGAATAAATATTATACCCTAATAGTATGGCAAGTGTTGCCAAACGTAAGACTACGGTGAGTTTGAAGGTCCGTCGCTATTTGAAGAGTAGTGGAAGGTTGCCAAAGATACCCACAAACAAAAGATAGGGAATGTCATGAAGTACTCCCACCTTGGTTTTCCGTTTGACCCAAAGAGTGACCCCTCTGTGTCAAAAGTAGTTCAACAGCCAACACATATGGATTAGAAACTCAACCATGAGAAAAGGCCTACTCAAGTCACCGTGAAGAGATATGTTGTTCACTTTATGTGAATAAACAACCACCTATTGGGTTTTAACTCAGAAGCCATAGATGTTTTCAAAAGATGACCTGGTGTCAAGCCAATATCCTCGGATCTGCCAAGTCATACCCAAGTTGAGCTTCGCCTAAACCCATGACCTAAGACTACCTACAAAAGTTTCTTTTAAGGGTGGTAGACAACCCAGACATATCCCAAACCCAACGTTCTTTCTAGCCTCTTCAAATCTCGGGGACGAGATTTCTTTTAAGGGTGGTAGTCTGTCACATCCCGAAATTTTGTAAATTTCGGAGTGTGAAATAAAACAAATTAATTCTTGATTTATTGGAAATTGATTGAATTTTCACAAGGAATTAAAACTTTTGTGTTTATTAAATAGGTATTTTTCCAAAAATAGAGTTTTCATAAACCTTGGTTTTCAAAATATTTTCCAATAATATTCTATTTTGTTCGGTGGATTTTGAAAATTATAAACATTATTTTGAGAAAACAATTAAACCCTAAAATTCACTATAGCCACATAGACATGTATGTCAAAATTTGATTTTGTAAAGTTTATATTTTTATCCCAAATTTGATCTCATTTAAAGTATTTTTCACAACGAATCCAACGGTAGCTCATTTGCATTTTTCCGATTTGTTTTAAAGCCCCAGAGTGTATTTTGCAAATCTTTGTTTTAAAGGAAAAAAAAAAGCGGCCAGGCCAAACGGCCCAGCCAGCCCCGCACCGGCCCACCCGGCCACGCCCAGCCTCGCGGCCCAGCGGACGCCCCTGCTCCCGCGCGATCCCGCGCTCCCCAGCGCCCGCCCCGCACGACGCCTCCCCCAGCTCCCGCCTACACCCGCGTAATCGTCGCCCGTGAATTAATTTCTGGCCCTGTGCACCGCACCTGGACGCCTCCTACTCCCTACTAGCAATGATTGGCGCAGCGGCACGCCGCGCCATATGGTGGCTGATTGATGGTAATTTTTCGCGGCCGTAAATATTTGTGGGTGCGTGAATAATGTAGTTATTTTTTTGTCCATTTGCTTGGATGTGATTTTTTATAGATTGTCATTTGATTGTTGGTTAATCTTGGTCTAGTGGTTGTTATTGAGGCGCGGGTGATTGAGAGTGCATTGCATGCCATTTGTTTGATTTTGAATGAGGTGTCTCGCGAAGGGTTGCTGCCGCTAGAGGTGCTCGCAAACATGGACATGCATTCTAGGGACGTAGTGGTTGAGAAATTCAACATTTCGTGTTTATGTTTGTTTGTGCATTTTTGATCTTTGTGGCGTGGATTTGGATAACCCTTCATTTTGGTAAAATTTGCATAATCTACCTAGAGGAGATACGTACAAACTTTTTCAAAAAAAAAAACACTATAAATCAACAACAGACTACTTAGTAGAGCTTTGCATAATTAGGTTTTAAGAACATGCACCAACTCATTGTTCTTGACAGACGGCTTGTTAAGCCAGGTGCCAATTCACCCTTGTTATGGGCTAATTGGTAAAGCCTTTCATATAGCCTACAACAATGGACAACTGAAACCGTAAGAAAATGAAACCAGCTACATTTATCTGTACCGTTAGTAAATTAACATATCATTACTATAAACTAAAATGGGAGGACCAAAATCATACTTAGTCCAACAAAGCTTAAAAAACTATAACATAAATATAACACTGTTCAAAATAATATAACCCTAAACCAGAATGGGAGGACCAGAAGAATATACTTATTCAAACAAATCTAAATAATATAACCCTATCTAAAAATAACAGTCGTATCCACCAATGAAGAAACGCAGACATATTGGCAAAATAGTTGTGCTTAACTACGGATCAATAAATTAGATCGCCAAGTCCAGCGTGGTGCAATTGAGGGTTTTGTGGGAATCACTGCTCTATATTTGTATTTTTAGATTTGGAGTCGGCAAATAAGGACCGTGGACGCGAATCTTTCTCTCTTGTGGCATGCTGAAAATTACCTCAAATAGTTTTTCCAAGTCTTTTCGAAATAGAATTTTTTGGTAGAGGGAGAATATGCACCCGGGAGCCGAATTAAATTTCTCCACTTCTAGGCTCCAATAGAAAAGTTTCTTGTTTGGTAATTAAAGTGACTGTTAGAAGGGAAAGTGAAAAGGAATCATGTTGACATTGCTCGCTCATATGAGAGCACAAAGGGTATCAGGAAAGCTAGCCAGCTAGCTACCCGCATCTCCATTTTTATAGGTTGCGTGAGCTGTTCATTGTTTTTCTTTTTAGTTCTTGCTTCAGTTCTTTGAAGGTACAGTGGTCCGAGCCAGTTAGCTACATATAAGTTTGATACTATCAAATATTAACAATCTCTATATGTATGGGCCCCTGAACTACATATGCCTTGCTCTGATGTAGGGAAGGTTCCAGGGAGTGAGAGAACGACCACCAAATTAATTCATAACCAGTAGAGAAAGTGTTTATGTATGCCCAGAAGTGACATGGACATTCCCCCCCCCCCCCCCCCCCCTCCCCTCTCTCGCCCTGCTACAGTAGTTGAGAGGCTCTTCTTCACCGCCGGGCCGCTCCGATGTCATCTCCACCGAAATAGACGGCTGGAGATGGCGAAGGAGAGGCGCCGGAGTAGATCCTACGTGTAGATGTAGGTTTTTTAGTCTTTGGTTAGTGTTTAGGAGTAGGGCTTCTGGATCTCTGGCCAGGATCTGGAGCTTCTGGTGGTGGGTCGACAGCGGTGAGCTCCAACGGCGGGAGCAGCTGCGGTGGGCTTTCTTCTGCAGCATCTCCTACAATAAAGGGCCTGGTAGTTGTTTCCTTCTTTGCAGGTGTTCGATGGTTGATTTGCTCCTTCTGGCTGGCCGTGGCGGCAAGGGGGAGGAGCATGACGGCGATGATTACAGCAAGGTCTGGTCCCCGGCCGGCCATGGTGGCGAGGGGGGAACTGCCTTACTGTCTTCTATGAAGAGCGAGACGAATAGGGTGTGCGGGTGCCATCTACTCAACGGCTTCACAACCCGATATCTTTCTCTGTCCGGCCATGGTGGCGAGGGGAGAAGAAGGGGCGATGCGGAGCTTTGGAACAGGCGGCGCCAGCCTTATCTCCGGTGGTTTCTTGATGAGCGCAATCACGCAGCTGCCACCATGGCCGCTGTGATCTGCAGCCGACGCGACGGCTGTTTCTCTGCCTCCAAGACGGAGGCATCTCCCTATCCCTGTCCGCAGCCAAGTGATTCGTTCCCGGCGGTGAGGAGGTTGCCAGCAGGGATGGGTTCTCGCCGGACGGAAGAGCTCGGGCACCTTCTCTCCATTCCTTGGCGGCGACGCTTCGAGGATGCCGGCGATTGGCGACGGCGGTGCTCCAGGACCTGATCGCTTTTCAATATTTTGTTCTGGGGTGTGCTTTGTAAAGTATTGTGAAGGGCCTGTATGCATATTGTACCCGTCACGTGTCACGTTAATGAAATACCACCTCCTTGTTCAAAAAAAAAGTGAGATGAACAGAAGAATCCGCACAAATGCATGAGCTAATATATGTAAATAACAGAAAACCTCCGGCATGACACTATTCTGTTGGCAATGAAGCGCAGTGACATGAACACAACTATCTCGACAAATGCATAAGCTAATATAAATGAAATAACAGAAAACCTCCAGCATGACACATGTTGGCAATGACTCCGAATGTAAGGATGGTAAAATGTACTTGCTGCCCTGAGTAAGGTCCTCACTTACACGGAGAAGAATGACATTAAAGACTTAATATGATATCTCACTATGTTTGTTTGTATGTTTCATCTTTGTTTATATAGGAATTCCAGTGTCACCAGCGGATTTTAGACTAAAATATTCATAACCATGCATCTAAACTTTGCAAGAGGTTAGTTACCAATTGTTGCCTTGCATATGATAGAAGATGCAATTAGAGAAGGTCCAGCCAGTCGATCACCTTCGCACATACCTGTTGGTATGTCTTGTAATTTGACTGATTCAAAGGTTTTTTTTTTTGTCCAGTATCATTGAACATGATACATGATGCAGATTATGCTAATGTATGTAGTTGGATCTGCTTCAAGTGCAAATTAGACAGCTTCAACTATTGGGCATTCCAAATATGGTGCTAATATAGCTGAAGTCCATGGCTTATGGATTGTGCTTGTTAAGAGAACGATACACCAAAGGGATTAGAATGGGGATTTCACTCGTTAAAAGAATGACAAATGAGATAAATCGATGTAGCCGTAAAAAGTTGTCCCTCTATGCATGAACATGTAAAACAGAGCAAAAATAAATACTATGCATCCAACTCCTAAGCAAACATACTGCACCAAGTGATAGAAATGGGAAAACATCTATTAATTACTGAGAAAATACAAAAAAATTGATATAACTCATCTAGAAATTCGTGAGACTTTATTTATAAATGCATGACTTTATCCATAAATGGATACTTCGCACATCGCACCTTATTAGGAGAACTGTAGCAAAGTTCAAATATTTTCATGCTAAATCACAATAAAATAATGCCAAGCATTAACTTGTCAAGCTCAACAGCTAGGTCATCCACCAATATAGGTCCTTTCAGTCTCCAGCTGCAAGAGTTCCTGAACTTCACAAATCCTCAGGTAGCTCCTCGCTTCCTCTCAAATTGCCAGGGCTCTGACCAGTAACATGGAACTTTTTCATTGAAATTATACCATAATCAGTTTAAACGGATCCCACAACACCATTCTTACATAATCATATGACATAGCATGAAAAGATTGTCTCTTTCCAAGGTGATCGGGTGCCCCAAACAACCTACTGGTCATCATTTGGAAGACCTATGGAAAGTACTTAAAGCAATTGAGAGGTCAGTAGAAGTAAGATGAAATACTCAAATTAGTAAATCAGGAAGAAAATGGCCACTTGACTGAGTTGAGAAACACAATGGTCCAATGCATATCCATGTACATGTGCTGTTGTGTACTTGTGCACTTATTGCTGAAAACAGAAAAGTATTTCTAAGGAGAGCAAGGCAAAATAAATTCACATTAATCCATAATTACTAGGGATTTCTATTTTCGTGCCCTCGGTTCCTTAGTTGTGCTCAGTTTTCCCCAGCCCCTTAGTTTTTCCTCAGTTTTCCCCAAGCCCTTGTCTGAACCGCAGAAGGAGCTCGGACGGAAGGAATCCGTTAAGTTGACCGTTCCGTGCTGACGAGTGGGGTCGTGTCGTTTGTGGGGTCGCGTCGTGTGGGACCGCGTCGTGTGGGGCTGGTAGGAAGGGACCGCGTGGGACAGGACGAGGCCGTGTTTGTGTGGCCGTAGCGTGTGGGGCCGTAGCGTGTGGGTCCGGGACGGGGGCACGAGTGGTTTCTGTCTCTTTCGCCCAGATTAGCAGTTTTCAATGTACCTTTTTCCTCTCTATCGCTCGATCTCATTCATATTTGATAGCCCAAATTGGTAGCAAATCTAGAGCAGCTTCTCCTTCTGTTTTTTAACGCCATTCATTTCTTTATGCCTTCGTTTTTACCCAATCAGGTAGGAAATCTAGGGCACAAATCCAGAGAAAAAATATAGGATAAGCTGCATACAGCAACCAACATAGCATAGATATATTCAGGACAGATCCAAAAGTAGTACCGATAGATCCAACATAAGCTACATTTTACATGAAATTAAGCTGCTCTACAGATAGAGCAGTCACATACAGAGAGTGCAGTAGGCACGTTCAACGCCTCCAGGTAGCGCGTGTGACTCGCTTGGAGGTTGCGCAGGTGAATCCCAAGTGCTTTGTGTTTGGCCATGTACGCATGCACGTTCACGGTCCTTCCAACTCTAGCGCCACATCTGCCAATGGATTCAGCATGGTTCACCAGGGAGTTGAAGTCGGTGGCGCGGAGCTTCCTGTTGCAGAAGGGGCACTTGTAAATGCCTCGAGCAAAAGGGCCATCGTAATGGCCGGACTGCAACCTCCTGAGGACGTGACGAGTCTTGGTGTGGAAGGACTCGTCGTCGCTGTCGACGTCGCTGCTCTGCACCTGTCACGTAGCACCAAAGATCGTGCAAAAAACACGGAGTCAATTGCAACGATGATGGAACAGAGAGTGAACAAAAAATCATGCATGATAATATGGGCTCGAAAAAAAAGAGGTAGCCTCAGTTACATTGGACACACTTATATCCAGGATTTGAGTCAGCAAACCAAAGATCATGCACAACAAATTTGTACACACCAATTGTTTACTGACCAAACCCTGAATCAATTTATGCCCAAATATTCATCATCATCGGCACAAATCTTAAACAAAAGCAAATCACAAACACTAATAACGCAAGATCTAACACAAAAGGATCGAACTAGGAACAGACGAACAGTAATAACGCAAGATCTAACAAAAAGGATTGAACTAGGAACAGACGAACCGTAAGCCCGGTAGATCTAACACAAAATGTTTGACATGAGATAAGAACACGGGACCAAAGGGTTACCTCCGGCTCGTTGTCGACGATGGTGGTGTCGTAGGGGTTCTCGGCGCGTCGTCTTGCACTGGTTCGTACGGGTCCCAATCGACGGGGGCCTGGACGGGGCGGCGGCCGATGCGCCGGCTGCTACGATGGAAGCAGCGACAGGGGCCTGGACGGGCGGCGGCTGATGTGCCGACAATGGGCATCTCATTCTTCTCCATCGCCGGCGGTTTTCTTCGGGGTTTTTCTTCGGTTCTGGAGAAGATGATGGGACAGGAGAGGCGGTTGCAGTGAGCCAGTGAGAACGTGCGTCGAGGGAGAGAAAGAGGGGCTCTATAAAGACGAAGGTGGCGTGTACCGCAACACGCGTCCGCTATGCACGGCAACACGCGTCCGCTATGCACGGCTGCAGCGTGCACCGCTACCCGAGTCTAACCCTGGGACGTTTGGTGTACTCAGTTATAACCTCAGGCCTTATACAGAAATTTTATCTGTACTCAGTTTTCCCCTCGAGGACTTAGACCGGCAAGTGCAATATACTCAGTTTTACCCTCAGGTAGCTGGTCAACAGAGAGTCAACAAATGAGATTAACATAGCTAATTGAGTCATTTCATGCGCAAAAAAATCCAAAAAAATAAAAACATAGTGGCAACTACTCATGGAGTCTTCGTACGCAACCTGCCACCTAGAAAACCTTAACAAACATATATAAATCAAGTTTTACCACAAATTGCCACTTCTCAGAATCACTAGTGTAGCTATGAAGATGCATGGTTTTCCACCCAAACCCCTTTGCAAAACATCTTTCCCAAAACATAGTTTGTCTAAATGATACCATAATTGTCACACTCATGTATATTTGAATTGCAAATAATTTGATGTAGCCCAATATGAATTATATTGTACAAAACACACATTTTTCATTTTGTAATTCTTTTGTTTGAATCCCTTAGTCTATTTACTATTTATGTGCCCTTGGATTCTTAGTACTACTCAGTTTTGCCCTCAAGTACTGTCACAAATGCTCTGAGAAGCCCAAACTTATCCTGATTGGTTGAGCCGTTGTCACACGGATCGACTCCACGAACCGTTGATCCACTGATCTAACGGGCAGTATACCCCTATCCGTCTCTTCGTGGCAACCTCTCTCTCTCTCTCTCTCTCTCTTCGTGGCCACCCATCTCTCTCTCTCTGTCGGTGGAGAATGCAATGACTTGAGCTGTCCTTTTCTTTTAGGGAATATAGTTTGGGATATAGTATTGGTATTTTGAAAAGGCCTAAAAGTGGTATAATTTTGTTATAAACATGAGGCATACATTTTTGCGGATTTCGGCGATTGCATTATTTGTCACCCCTCTAACAATTATCAACTATCTTGAGCTGTCCTTTTCTTTTAGGGAATATAGTTTGGGTTATAGTATTGGTATTTTGAAACGGCCTAAAAGTGGTATAATTTTGTTATAAACATGAGGCATACATTTTTGCGAATTTCGGCGATTGCATTATTTGTCACCCCTCTAACAATTATCAACTATCTTTAGCTGTCCTTTTCTTTTAGGGAATATAGTTTGGGATATGGTATTGGTATTTTGGAAAGGCCTAAAAGTGGTATAATTTTGGTATAAACATGAGGCATACATATTTGCGGATTTCGGTGATTGCATTATTTGTCACCCCTCTAACAATTATCAACGATCTTTAGCTTTCCTTTTCTTTTAGGGAATATAGTTGGTAATTTCGGTGAATGCACACACTAACTTTGAAAACAACTACAAGTACATGTAACTGAATAATGGATTTGTAACAAGGTATCCCTTGTAACAACTTCTAGCGCCTGGTGAGCAATGATAAGAATCCGATCGTAATTATACAACAAAAAAAACAACCAGCCATCAGATTAGCTTGCTTCTTCAACTCGATCAGCTGCCTTAACTGCTTGTTCATTTTCTTCAGTTCTCCCTTCACTTCCACCAGTTCTGCATTGGGAGCATTAGGCATAATCGGAAGGTCCCTAATCGGAACGGCTCCTCTCTCCGCCGCATTCTCTACAGCAAGTGCCCCCCTCCCATAGTGCGCCCCCAATAGCGCCAATTGATTCCTGCAATCGAAGCCTCGAACGTACACATCGATCCACTCGAAATGCCTGCATTTCTTCAAGATCTGAAAACAACAACGTGAACCCTAAATCCCAAATTCGAGGGAATAACAAGAAAATCGAGAGAAAACAGAGAAATTGGAGCGAGATCTAACCTTATCCCCCTCTCTATATGGCAAGCTCTCGCATGCAACGAACTCACGTCCACGGTTGCCGTTCTCGTCCGTCTTACAGATCGACCGCTTCAGAGGCTCCTGGCGTGGGCAGTCAGGGCATCTTGTCAAAGGCACGGGTCCATACTGCGGCCATGAAGAACGGGAGGTCGAAGAGAAACTAGACATCACCCGCCTACCGGAGAAGGGCTGCCGCTGGCGGAGAAGAAGAACAATGGGGCGCGGAGAAAGAAAGGCGAAGCAATGGCACGGGCACGGGCGCGGGGCTGGCTCGGGCTCCCATTTTGCAACGGTCACCTGGGTAAGCTGTGGGTCCGGCGCACTTAACGTGGACAAGTTGTGGGTCCCACGATGATCTGGATAAGTGAAGACGTGTCCACTGCGGGGCACCAACAGCGGCCCCACTTGCCAGCACCAACCAACGTCAACTAACGGGATTCCTTCCGTCCGACCTCCTTCTGCGGGTTTCAGACAAGGTTTTGGGGAAAACTGAGGAAAAACTAAGGGGCTGGGGAAAACTGAGCACAACTAAGGAACCGAGGGCACGAAAATAGAAATCCCTAATTACTACTCCATCCATCCCACAAAAAACTTCTCAACCTTTTCTAAATACGGATGTATCTACACACTAAAATATGTCTAGATACAACCGTATCTAGGAAAACTTGAGAAGCATTTTTTTTGGAACAGAGAGAGTACTACTTTATCGATGTGCTCATTAGGAAGCACATGTGTGTATGATTGTGTAGTACTGTAATTAGCAAGAAAAGGAGTACAATAATGGATGAACTGTATTGACATACAATCTCAATGTAGTAGGTAGATGTTTTAGCTAATGAATTGCCAAAGTTTAAAAAAACTTGAAACCAATCACCATAGATATTTTAACAAATATAGAAATACCAATAAAAAATCTCATGATAGAACGGTCTATGAAAGAAAATAATGTGGGCTCAGCTTGGGAAAAATAATATGAACTTACGATTGAAGTCATGTGCGACCCCCTACAAAATTTTGAGATAGCATAAAAGGAGAACTCCATGCAAGAGGCAAAAGTAACATCATGCCAAAGAAGACCAAGTATTCTCAAGTGAAGGAGATGTCAGTAACAGGTGTGGTTTCAGTTGGTTGCTCTGTTTTACATGTACTGTAGGCTTGCAAGTAATGTTCTAGTGTCCTACATTGTGTCATAATTTTAATTAGATCAATCAACATGGAGTGAATCCAACAACTGATGCTAATTTAATAGATCTTCCCAATGTTCAAAAATAAATAATAAATATTACTACCTGTGAGTGGGAAAATCAGAATTTCTGAGCGGAGCTTAATGTTTGCAGAGCAAGACAAAGAAGTAATCTTATGTGAAAGATACGAATACTTCCTAGCATGCCTTCTTTCCAGTCTGGTCTGACTTAACAACTATGCTAATGTAGTGTCAACCCAAAAAATGTCCCATTGTTCATCTCTCTGCAAATAACAAAACAGAATATAACAATCCAACGATCAATGATGCCAGAGCTTGAGCAAAGGTAAATCAGAGTTATTTCGTGGATCAATTGAAAGCTGGAAACTCATTCTTGAATACTGAATTACGGCAAGCATTGAACTTGTAATACCACCAACTAAGTATCGATTATAAACCATTTGTTCTCGAATGAAAAGTTTGCCTCTACTTGTAAGGAAGCCAATTATTATCTCTCTATCTCCAACGTAATGTTGCATGAATAGGCTATCCAAATAGTAAGACATGAATGATAATGTTGTAGTACAACTTTGAGTGACTACAGATCACCGAACAATTTACTTACTTTTGTTGGGCCATTGAAACGGAAATAACATAATGATGGGGCACGCCCTAATTTTGCAGTACTTGAAGATATCAATCTTAAAAGAGGGACTAATCAGAGTATTTGGAGGAGATTAGTGTCATAGTTTTGGAGAGCCTTCATACTGGTGACTCCTGAAGGTGCCTCCATCTAATCATTAGTTTATTTCCACATGAGCTCCAGCACCTAAATGTAGAGAAAAACGATCACCAGAGATAATAACATCCACCCAGGCTGAGTAGACATCTCATTTGATGAAACTGCCATCTCCAGTACCTTAGGAATAATGAATAAGCTCAAGTACAAGTACTTTATGACAAAATAAGATGAAAACTAAGAATCTAAAGCAGGTAAACAAACAGAAAAGGAAGAGGGAGGGCCATGTGTATTTTGCAGAAAACTTACACCCATTTAGTCACCTCATCTGTACCTTCAACTTGTAGTCAAAACAAACAAAAAAACTACAATTTTTTTATATATGCACAACATGAGAACTTTATACACACTTATATAATACTAAAGTAGGATGTGTCCATGCTAAGAACTGGAGAAAAAAATGAGCATCAAGTCAAACAAAGACAGCCTGAAGTTTCTTCTGAGCAGATTTGTAGTACACAGAACAGGGCTGATGAATTCCATTGAACTGTAGTGGTGGAACTACTGGTAAGAGAAAAAGGACAATCAAGTCTAAAGATAGCATGTACCTATTTTTCAGAAGATTTATAGTACCCACAAAGAATTGCAAGTGTCAAGTTGTTTGATTAATTTATCGACTTGCACAATAAATAATTATTACTGTCACAACACCAACCGGTGACAAACAAATACTATTATTAAGCACAGAACAAAAGGATGCATTTCTCAGAATTCAAAAAAACTAAATTTATGCTCCCTAAATAGTGTGGAAGTCCATTCATAAGTGTAACTAAGTAGATTAACCATCTAAACCATTAACAAAGTACGTCGTGGTCAAAAAATAATGAAATCTAATTCATATAGGTGTTGCTTTGTTTCTTGGTCCCTATACTCACAAATGTGTGCAGCACGCACAAAATCTTTGCAAAAAGGATGTTTGCCATGATACTTGATCGGCGACCTGAATATAAATATTATCTTTCAGTACATATATCAATATATTCAAGCAGGAGTCGAAAAGAGAATATATAGAATACATAAACCAGAAGAACATGTTGGTGTAGGCTGAAGAAAGAGGATTGCAGAGTATGTTGAGAAGAAAACAGACAGAAGAGAGAAAAACATTGAGATGCACAGTTGATAAAGGGAGAAATGGGGAAGACTTTTGAGTAAATTTACAATCACATGAGAAAGTGTTTTAAGGGGTGGAGTACCAATGTGAATGCAGAGATTAAGAGAACAAAGGAAGAACTGTTTTGACATATAGTAATGTGAAAATTATAAACGTGTTCTAGTTGCTAATCCGTGAAAGTATTGATTTTACACAGTATTATCTTCCAAAAGAAATTAAGAAAATCCACTTAATCATGTACATATGTATCAGTAAATATGGTAAAAAGATTAGTAGATGGAGAACTTATAGGCAGTATTACCTCCCAAAGGAAATTGAGAAAATCTACTTAGCAGCACTCAAAAAATAATCTACTTAGCCATGTACATACATATCACTGGAGATGGTAACAGGATTAGTAGTTGGAAAGCTTATACGCGGGGAAAATGAAAGATAAGTATAGATAGATTAGATAAATTTGAGTATGAATGACATAAAGAACCATATTGGTCGCTAATAATCTGATGTTTGCAGTGTGTTTTCCTTGGGTAAAAAATCCTATGCATACAAATTATCCATCATTTTTTATATAGTGTCAAAGAGTTTACACCTGGTCTGCACTGAAGTAATAGGCTGCTCTTGTAAAATCACGATTTGCATCAAATTTGAGGCCCATGCGACAATTATGCTCCACCTCCAAAATGCGTCTCTTGAAACAACATACTGCAGAGGGTTCATTATAAACTCCTGTAGGGTAGGCAACTGAGAAAAATAAGAGGTATGCAATGATAATCAAACACGAGGTAGAGGCTATGTAGCAAATATAATCAAAGGACCAGATCGGAGGAAAACCTGACCGGAACTTCACCAGGGAAATCACCTAATAAGCTGGTACATTGTGCTGAACTGCATTAGCTTAATTGATCTGGTGACAACGGCGGCGCTGGCCACATCTGCAACACCATGGTTTCTAATCTCGGAGAGGCTCATGACAAATGCAGGCTGAATCAGCGACATGGACATGAGTTGGATCGAGGCGGCGTGATTGGAGCCCACCGTCCACCAGATGCAGCTCAAGGACAACCTCATCACTTCTAGGGACAGACCACGTGCCCAGACCAGCGCGACGGCCTCCGAAGAACCCAACAGGCAAACTCGATCCCAGCCTTGAAAAACGGTGTTGTTGGATTGGTAAACCCAAAATCCGGTGAATCCACATTAGAATCGAAGAAGAAGAGCCCCACGCCTCCACCAACGTCCATCCTCGGCCGCCATGGATAAGAGAGAGCAGAGAAAGAAGAACGAAGAAGAAGAGTTTTCAAAAGAAAAACCAGAACACAAGATAACACCATCCATAAGAAAAAGATCCACTGCACGCTGTGCAGCCATTGTTCAGAGTGGCACGCCGGCGGCGAGAGAACAGCAAAGGAAAACCAGGGGCGAACCGCCTTATGTGCAACAAAATCGTCGCCCGCTAGGCAGCATCCCCTCGCGCCGATCATGAGGCAAATCCATCCATCCACCGCTCGACTTCCCCAGATCCATCGATCTTGAGCGGTTTGATTCGGCATCCAGGCATCCTCCTCTCTGCTCCTATAGCGCGTCATCGTCGCCCGGAGCAGCGCGCCGCCGTCGGCCAGGAGCAACGCACGGACGCCGGCCAACACAAAGCGATTGGGTAGGCAAGAGATCAAGCAGGGGGATGCCGGTGGAATTTGGTGAAGAGGACGGTGAGGGTCGGTGGAGAAATAGAGAGATAGAGATGAGATATGAAGAAGGCACGCGTCGAGCCATGCGTGGAACATGGTCATGGGCGCCGCTTTGACCATCGACAGCACACGAATAGAACTGGCCTAGCCCTTCCCGAAAAGCCTGGCAACTACGGCCCCAAAAATCGTAGAGAGCACCGAAATCGTACACAACAAAAAACTGACGGATGGAGGTTGTCACCGCGTTAAACCTCAACTAAGCTCAAAATTCTATCAAAAATCGAAGCAGTTCAGGTTTAATATAGTAGTTATATAAAGATCCCCTAAACAGCCCTCAGCCTCACACCAAAAGCGCTCGACGCCTTTCTCTCTTTACCTCACGCAGCTCTGCGCAGCTGCTGCTCTCTCTATGTTGCACACGCACACTCTCGCAGCAGCACGCCGCACACATACAGCAAAATCACTCGTGATTCTGCACGTCTACATACGGTTCGTCCACGTCTACGTCGCCACATCTTCATCACGTACGAGATCACCGCCGGAAGAACGCCGCGACTCGACGCATCTCTCGCACTGTAATAATTCTATTCCCGCTTTTCTTATCTAGACTGCTCTACGTATCTTTACAATTTCATATCTATGATCCGCATCTCAGTTTAGCATAGTGGTTCTTGCGTTTAGTTTGTAATTAGATTCTCTACAACTTTCATGTAGGAAGTTTTTCCATCTGAGCAACTTGTTCGGACAACTTTTCGGACACCACTAGGTTTTAACCGCGTATTGTAAAATCCATATCATGAGTTCTACACGTCGGTTTTCGACAAACTTTATACCGTTGGAATCAGTAAAATGCCTAGATCATTCTAGACAATTTGCATGTCAGATTCGCATGCTTTGTTTTCGCGGTATTTCTATGGTCCGCAATATAGTTCTTCCACTATGCAAATCATTTAGACACATTTATCTTGTTCCATGATCACATCTCTCCCATCACTACTCGGTGATTCTTATAGTCGACCGTGTCCTGTCAGGTGGTTATTTTCCCACGGGTTCCACAACCAGTCGGTTGTTTATTATTCGATGGTGCATTCGCTGGTCGGGTATGGATATAGCCAAGAGGAGAAACAAAACCCGTCGGTTAGTGTAGTTGCCGACGTGTAGACAAACCATCGGGAATTCTTATAGCTGAAAGGCCATTCACACTATCATTTATAAACTTACCGACGGTACTAAAGTCACCGTCAGTACATGACTACATGGTATGTCCGAGATGTTGCCAGGTGGTCGGGCATTAGTCAGAAAGGGATGTTGTACAACACAAAAATATGATTTGGGTCGGCAATATTTCAGAATACTAGCATTTAAAAGATATCTTATAATTAACAACCAGACACGACCAAAGAACCTACATTGTATTTGTATTTAGAATAACCTCACAAAGCATATGATCCATCTAGAAAAGTTTGAATTCAAAAGTAAGTAAAATATAATGGTCCAAACATTCTGCATAAGCTAAATTGTAGACACACTAGAGAAATGTGCTTTGTTGCATGGCTCAGCTGATTAGACTCATCAACAATCTTCATCGTAGCTATCATCATACCCATTGCCATATGTGCCATAATAATCATCACCATAGCCATCATCATCATCCTCGCCAAAACCATAGTCATCGCCATCACCCTCATTGTCATAGTCGTCACCCGAATTATCGTCATTATTAGGACCACGATCCTTCTCATTACTAGGACTTCCTCTGGTATTATTTCCCATTCCCTAAGAATTATAAGACCATTTGTAAGAGAAATGAAAAAAACCCATTGTAGAGGAATCTTGGCCTACGGTTAAATAAATATAACATACAGTAGTACACAGTCATATATCTAGAATTATCAGAGTAATTTAGTAGAACTTACGTAGATACAGTAGTACATAGTCCTATATCTAGAATTATCAGAGTAATTTAGTAGAACTTACGTACATGATAATCATAGAATAGGAATGCATTCATTCTGTGTGTTCATGTCATAGCACAAATGAACCCATATTAAACAGGAAGGCTGCTCTATACAGCTATGTTTAGACCACTAGCAAGTAATTTCTACTGCAACAATAGTAATACAGTGCAAGCTGCAGTGTTAGGTTCAGAATGCAACTGTGACTCATACAGGGATATATACATCAAGGACGCATTGTGGCCTATCCTCCTAGAGTAGTGCTTTGTACTGGACATGGGCTGCACAAGAAGCAGTTCATGCTCATGCATATTGTGTACACAATGACAAGACATGAACTACCCAAATAAAGAGTAACTAGTTGACTACCTTACAAGTTCTAAATTATCTCTATAAGCACATATATGTGTTGACACAGGAGTATGCACTAGAAGAATCACTCGCCTATATTTCTACAGGGATACAGATGACTTATTTGCAAGTAAAGGATTTATTACTTCTCAAAGAATTTGCATTTAACTCACCTTTTCAGATTCATGTTGACGATCACCATCTCGTCCTCTTTCAAGTCCAACTTCAGAATCCGATGTGGCCTATATATCAAACATAAAACTATAAAAGATACATTTTGTAGTTTTATTGCTGCAAACCTAGCACTGAGATGTGTTATACTTACAAACTCCGGTGCAGCCGATTGCATTATTGCATCATAGTCTAGTCCTCTTTATCAGCCAAAGACTATAAACATCAACAAGTCAGCACAACCCCCTTCACTCTTAGACTACAATTTACAACATAATAAAACATTACCCGCACAACCAGCTCAATGCCTCGAAGACGCTTGTTATCTCGCTGTAAACGGTCATTTTCTCTTTCTAAACGGTCTTCCCTAGCTGACCGCACCGGCTGTGAGACAGACACCTTTCTAGATTTAATCTTGGACTTCTCTGTTTTAGTAAATAACTCATTGGCAATTCTCAGCCTGCCATGTGGCATTCTGCCTGCTGCTTCATAGATGATTTGTGCATCGAATTCTGGGTGCTCCTCTTCCCAGTTTTCTCCATGGGCATTTTTCATTGCATCATCAAAAGATTCCTTTCCAAATAAATAATTATGGATTAGCTATGAACATTGTTCTCATTATGACTAATGTTAAGTAAGCTAGGAAGATTTTACTAACCCAACGTTTAGAAATTCTTTGGCTGCATATCTGCTCTTGATCAGTACCCCGATGCAAGTTGTGTGTGTGAAGCCATGTACCGGTAATTCCGGGGTCTTTGCCGGTTTTGAGTTTCTGCAGTTTAAGAATGATAAAGATCATCAAGTATAAATGGAACATTCTTCCTGAACAGTAATAGCAAAGAAGCTTCAAGAAAAGTGGTAAAGCATATGTTTCATGAAATAAGAGTACCAGATGTTGGCGTGTAGAGACAGCACTTCTCGCACCACTGCAATGGAAGACTATTTCCCCATGAGCTAGTCTATTCCTACTGTTGGTCAAAGATATCTTTCTAAATGCGGGACTACTCCAGTGCTCGCATAGTAAACGCCAACCAACAGTAGTACCAAAGCTAGGTGGCTTAGCAGAAATTAATGCTTCCTTGGTTGGCTAGTGGTTACCCTCCTCGTCCACTTCCGTAGGCATCTGTCCCTTCCTTTTCAATCTTTTGATGGCTGCCGCCTTTTCCTCGTGTAGCATCTGCCTCACTTTATTAGTGAAGTTATCCTCCAAGGCAGCATCTGCTTTCTCTTGATTTGATGGTTCACACTTGAAACGCGACATTAACCAAAATATTAGGTGTAGTTCTGAAAATCCAGCCATGACACATGATCGGTTACACTGACCATTATTTGAGTGCTTCTCAGATATTCATACACAGTACATACTTAAAAAGATTGATTAAGTGCTAACCTACATTGTCAGAAACTCCAATACTTATACAACAGGCACTACAAGAAAAGTTGCCATGGCCGACGAAGTTGAAGTCGCGCCGTGGTTGCTGGTGTACCATGGCCGACGATTTTGGGTCCCTCCGTGGTGCATGTCAAAACTTTTTTTTTCTCGTTTTTGAGGCCACCTAGCCCGACGAAAGCGGCCAAAACGTCGCGTATGGTGGCCCGGGACGTGGTGCATCTCGAAATCTCGGGTTCGCCGGCCGAGTCAACGCAAATCCGCACCGCCGAGGGATGTAGGGCCCAGATGGCAGCCTCTCTGGCATTGTTTTTTTTCTCGATCGCGCCATCTCGTTCAACGTTCTCCGATCGAGCCGTTTACGATGCAGGATCATGGGTCCCGCATGTCATCCTCTATGAACCAAAATTCTTTCTATTCTTGGATTTTTTTTGACCCCCTGATTTCTGGCTACTTCCTTTTTCTTTTGATCCCTTGCCGCCTTGGAAACGTTGAGACCGCTGCTGCTAAATGGGACCCGCATGTCATCCTCTATGTGCAATCAACTTTCTTTTCTTGGAGTTTTTTTGGCACCTCATATTTGGTCACTTGCCTTTTTTTTTCGATCCCCTGCCGCCTCTCAAACGGTGATACCGCTGCTGCTAAATGGGACCCGCATGTCATCCTCTATGTACTATAAAACTTTCTTTTCTTGGATTTTTTTTGGCACCTCATATTTGGTCACTTGCCTTTTTTTTCGATCCGGCTGCCGCCTCTCAAACGGTGATACCGCTGCTGCTAAATGGGACCCGCATGTCATCCTCTATGTACTATAAAACTTTCTTTTCTTGGATTTTGTTTTGGCACCTCATATTTGGTCACTTGCCTTTTTCTTTCGATCCCCTGCCGCCTCTCAAACCGTGATACCGCTGCTGCTAAATGGGACCCGCATGTCATCCTCTATGGACTATAAAACTTTCTTTTCTTGAATTATTTTTGGCTCCTGATATTTGGTCACTTGCCTTTTTCTTTCGATCCCCTGCCGCCTCTCAAACAGTGAGACCGCTGCAGCTAAATGGGACCCGCATGTCATCCTCTATGAGCAATGAACTTTCTTTTCTTGGAGTTTTTTTTGGCACCTCATATTTGGGCACTTGCCTTTTTCTTTCGATCTCATGCCACGTTTGAAACGTTGAGGAACCTGCAGGCTCATGGGACCCGCATATCATCCTCTATGTACTATAAAAGTTCATTTTCTTGGTTTTTTTCACCCTCTGATTTTTGGCAATTTCTTTTTTCTTTTGAACCCCTGCCGCCTCTCAAACGGTGATACCGCTGCTGCTAAATGGGACCCGCATGTCATCCTCTATGTACTATAAAACTTTCTTTTCTTGAATTATTTTTGGCTCCTCATATTTGGTCACTTGCCTTTTTCTTTCGATCTCATGCCACGTTTGAAACGTTGAGGAACCTGCTGGCTCATGGGACCCGCATGTCATCCTCTATGTGCTATAAAAGTTTCCTTTGTTGGATTTTTTTTCACCCTCTGATTTTTGGCTTGCCTTTTTATTTTGATCCCCTGCCCCCTTTGAAACGTTGAGTAAGTTGTTGGCTCAAGGGACCCGCATGTCATCCTCTATGTCCATCAACTTTCTTTTCTTGGATTTTTTCACCCCTAATTACTAGCTACTTTCTTTTTCTTTTGATCTCAAGCCGCATTACAAACATTGAGACCATTGCTGCAAAATGGGACCCACATGTCATCCTCTATGTACAATAAATCTTGGATTATTTTTGGCTCGATATTTTGGTCACTTGCCTTTTTCTTTCGATCTCATGCCACCTTTGAAACGTTGAGTAAGCTGCTGGCTCATGGGTCCCGCATGTCATCCTCTACGAACAATAAAAGTTTCCTTTCTTGGAGTTATTTTTGACCCCTAATTTCTGGCTATTTGCCTTTTTCTTTTGATCCCCTGCCCCCTTTGAAACGATGAGGACGCTGTTGGCAGGTCGGTCCCACCTGTCATCCTCTATGAACAATAAAAGTTTCCTTTGGTGGATTTATTTTTGACCCCTAATTAATTTCTGGCTATTTCCTTTTTTTCTTTTGATCCCCTGCCGCCTTGGAATTGTTGAGAATGCTGCTGCCTCATTTTTCTTTTGGTCCTGTGCCGCCTTGGAAACGTTGAGACCGCTGCTACAAAATGGGACCCGCATGTCATCCTCTATGTACAATAAAGTTTCTTTTCTTGGATTATTTTTGGCTCCTGATATTATGTCACTTGGCTTTTTCTTTCGATCTCATGCCGACTTTGAAACGTTGAGGATGCTGCTGCCTCATGGGTCCCGCATGTCATCCTCTCAGAACGATAAATGTTTTCTTTTCTTGTATTTTTTTACCAACGGATTTTTGGCTTTTTTTATTTTCGGTCCCCTACCGCCTTTGAAACGTTGACGACGCTGCTGGCTCATGGGTCCCCGATGTCAGCCTCCCCGTACAAGAAACATGTGATATTTTATTTTGCAGACAATAAACGTTGTATTTCGCTCTGAGCTATTGCAAACGGATAAATTAAATCTTTATATCTACATAAACAAACTTATATGTTGAATCTCCTTGTTTTTTGTTTTTGCGAAGCATAGGACTTTCCTGTTTTTTTTTGAGAAAAATCCGACCTTTCCTGTTTTGGAGTGGGCTGAAATTGTACGAGTCAAAAGGCCCAGCAGGATAGTTCGAAGGCCCAGATGTCCAGATACAGCCCAATTGAAATCTTTCTTTTCTTGGATTTTTTTTCACACCCTGATTTCTGGCTACTTCATTTTTCTTTCGGTCCTGTGCCGCCTTGGAAGCGTTGAGACCGCTGCTACAAAATGGGACCCGCATGTCATCCTCTATGTACAATAAAGTTTCTTTTCTTGGATTATTTTTGGCTCCTGATATTATGTCACTTGCCTTTTTCTTTCAATCTCATGCCGACTTTGAAACGTTGAGGAAGCTGCTGGCTCATGGGTCCCGCATGTCATCCTCTATGAACAATAAAAGTTTCCTTTGTTGGATTTATTTTTTTCCCTAATTTCTGGCTATTTGCCTTTTTCTTTTGATCCCTGCCCCTTTGAAACGATGACGACGCAGCTGGCAAGTCGGTCCCACATGTCATCCTCTATGAACAATAAAAGTTTCCTTTGATGAATTTATTTTTGACCCTAATTAATTTACGGCTATTTCCTTTTTCTTTTGATCCCCTGCCGCCTTGAAATAGTTGAGGATGCTGCTGCCTCATGGGTCCCGCATGTCATCCTCTCAGAAAGGTAAATGTTTCTTTTCTTGAATTTGTTTACCAACTGATTTTTGGCTTATTTTTTCTTTCGATCTCCTGCCACCTTTAAAACGTTGACGACGCTGCTGGCTCATGGGTCCCCAATGTCAGCCTCCCCATACTGCAAATCCTCTTTCTGCAAAGGTTGTATTTCTAGATAGATAAGGTGGATTCGAATCTGCCATGGTTCAGGCAGCTCAGGTAAGCCTTCTTGCACTGATTAATGGAAGTAGTGTATAGTAAGGTCAAGACATGTGGCTCGGTGTAATGAATCTATTTGAATCATGTTGTGGGTTCAATCTGATAGTTCTCTAACAGGTCAGCCAAAATAGAAATTAAGTTTTTTTCTAAAACGGAAATGCAAATTAAGATGAACACAAACATTAGTTATCATAATAGCTGATCATACATACATACTTGCTAAGAGCAAAAGCTTGCCAGAGTTTTACCACCCATACAATTAATTAGCAGTTCAGATAAGATAACCTTATATAAGTATAACTACAAATGCATTTGCTAAGGGCTCATGGGGCAACAGAACTAGACAACCGCGAACTTTATGACCAGCATGTCACAGCGGCATCGAAAGATCTTGACCTTCAACTTTGATCCAATGCGAAGTTTGGCACCATCAATGAACTTTTTCCACCTGGAAGTAACAGCCAAGCGGCCATCTCTGTGGACTCGACGGAGTACCGTCCCTCCACGGTGAGACCTTCGGTCTCTCCATGACGAGGGATATCTTGCCCCTTCGGCCAGCATTGAGATCCTTGGAGATACTTTTAGGCAATTTCTGATTCAAAGCAAGAGATACCACCAAAAATTAGTCAATGGCACCAATGCACTGAACCATGTGAGACTTTGAGCAGAGAAGACATCAAGATAAGAGCAGTTATGCTGTCATATACTCACGAACATAGCCTTCAGATGCGTCCTGGTCACCACACGGGTGGCCACAACAATGAGCTGAGACCTCGGTGATCTAGCTGGGGCAGGTGCAGGAGCCTGGGCTGGTACACGAGCTGGTGCTGATGCAGGACTGGCCGGGCAGGTGCGGTAAACGGTGCCTCTAGAGGAACCGGTGCCGATGCAGGAGATCACAAGGTGTGCAAGAACGGTGCAGCTAGAGGAACCGGTCTTGATGCAGAGCCTCCGGGCAGGTGTAGTATATGGGGCCTCTACAGGAACCAATGCTGATGTAGCGGACTGCTGGGTAGATGCAGTAAACGGAGCAGGTACAGGAACCGGTGCCGAAGCACGAGAGTGGGAAGCCAGTGCCTCTGCTGGTGAGGTTGCCCTTGGTGACATCCGCACATGTTCCATCGGGGATCTCGCAGCTTTGATCATGTTAAACCCAGCAAGCTAGAACAGAGGGAATGGTTTAGAACAACCGCTCGTAACAGCTTATCAAAAGATATGAGTAGAAAAAAGTTACATATTATATATTTGGAAGTGTCTCCAACTACTGTAGCAAGCTACGTATATCTGCCCGTTTGAGTTTCTGATCCTTAGCTCGTCGCCCTTCTTCAGACCGTAGTCAAAAGCAAACTTTCTCCAATCATGTCCATACAAATATGTGATGGCCTGCGTCTTGTAGACATACACCTCATAGACCGTGTAGGTGTTCATCAATTTTCCATTGCCATGCATAGTGAAAGACCCTTCATGCGGACACATCCGGTTAATCATTGGACGAAGTTCACAAGGTACGATCTGCATGTGAAAATTGATACAAATGTAAGAAGCAGGAAGACTAAAAACAAGACTTTACTATATGCCAATTCATGCTAAACCACCGAGAATACATACACTGTAACTCGTGAAGGAGCTACTAGAAAGGTAGATAGAGCCATAGGAGGTGTTATATGCGGGGTATGTACATGGGCCCGCCATATTCCCGCAAGCTCGGCATCGGGATGGTGAAGGAAACATGGGAGGTACTACCCGGTGAGTAGCGCTGAATGTAAGTGGAAGAATTAGGTTGTGTAAAGTGCATAGTTCAGAGCAATGCAAATGTTGACAAGCGAGTGCATAACACTATGTTACAAACTGAACAGTGAAAAATTAGTGTATGATGAATATAAGCATGCTAATTTGGTGTTTCCGAATTCCAAAAAGCATTAGACAGAGCCGGTGATAATATCAGACATAAATCATGGCATGTATATGTGGCTTAAGAAAATATACCCGAACCCTTGGATGGTTACGGCCCGGCTGGTCCTTGGACTTGAGCTTATATAAGCATCCAGAAGGTGGGGCTGACAGTAACTTGGTGGCAGCCTCTGCAGATGCCTCATCAGCAGCAGTTGCAATCCTTTTGACCAATGAAGGGTTAGCAGTTTCAGTCTGCATATGAAAATTGAAGAGCAACAGACATCGGCAGTGATATATAAAATGAATCTATGAGACAACGATGCATATAGTGCTGGATGTAAGTGTAAGAATAGGTGTGTGTGTTTACGAACTATTGGTAAGCATTAGACAAAGCCGGCAATAAACAGACAAAAATCAAATCATGTATGAGGATTAAGAAAATATACCTGCTTATCGAAAAGTGTACCACCCACTGGCCCGTGGCCTTGTGCTTGAGGAGGTTTTCGAAGATGGTGGCGGCACCATCGTCTTCACAAAGCAGCCTCATCAGGATCATTTTTTATCCATTTGAGTAGAGGCACAGAAGTTTCATCCTGCATATGAATAGCAACAGAACTCATCATTGATATTTAATAAATCTATGAGATAGACTGATGCAAATAGTGCGGGTGTAAGTGGAAGAATAGGGTTGTGCATAGAGAACAGTCGACAACAATGCAAATGATTACAAAAGAAGCCAATGGAAATCAACACTTTATATACTGGATGAGACAGACTGAAAAGTGAAAAATTAGTGTATGATGATTGTAAGCAAACGCAGTGTTTCTGAACTTTTGGTAAGCATTAGACAAAGCCAACAGTAATTAAACAGATAATAATGAAATCATGTATGTGGATTAAGAAAATATACCAGATTCATTAAAAGGTCACCACCCAGCTGGCCCATGGCCTCGTGCTTGTAGAGGTTTTTGGAAGATGGTGCCGGCACCATCGTCCTCACAGCAGCCTCATTAGCCTCATTTTGCATCCACTTGAGTAAAGGCGTAGCAGTTTCAGCCTGCATAAGAATGGGAACAGATCTCAGCAGTGATATTGAATGACTCTGAGACAGACTGATGCATATAGTGCTGGATGTAAGTGGAAGGGTATGGCCGTGTATGGACAACAGTTCACAACAATGCAAGGGTGTGTTCGGTTCTGAAACAGCGTGGAATGGAATGGAATGGTTCCATTTCAGAGGAATGGAATGGTTAAATTTTTGTTCGGTTGGGATAAATGGAGAGCAGAAGAGATCGAGGTTAAACTAACCATTTGTCTCAAAATTGTAATTAACAATTGCAAATGGCATTTTAATCTCAAAGTTGTAATTAACAGCACCTAATGGTGCTCTTTTAATCTAAAAATCGTAATTAACATCATTTTTTGTTGGGTTAGGGGAACTGGAGTAGATGAACATTACTGTATGATGATTGTAAGCAAACGAATTTGGTGTTTCTAAACTTTTGGCTTCGAGATCTTATGGGTTTCAACTCTAGCCTACCCCAACTTGTTTGGGACTGAAAGGCTTGGTTGTTGTTGTTGTTGTTGTAAACTTTTGGCAAGCATAGAAAAAACCGACAATAAACAGAGAAAAATCAAGGCATGTTTTGTGGATTAAGAAAATATACCATATTCATTAAAAGATCACCACCAGTGGCGCGTGGCCTTGTGCTTGTAGAGGCATTTAGAAGATGGGGCGGCATCAACATACCGGCAGCCCGATCAGCCGCAGCTTTTGATCTTCCTTTTGAGTAAAGGCCCTAAAGTTTCAGTCTACATATGAATAGCAAAACAAAAGGCAGACCTCAGCAGTGATATTGAATTACTGTATGAGATAGACTGATGCATATAGTGGATGCTCTTAGCCTTTTGCAGCGTGAACACTAGCTATGGACAGACAAAAAACTAGTTAACTCAGCTTTGTCTAGATATGAATGTACTACCACCATCCAAAAGCTTAAGCCTTATTTATTTTTGAGAAATCAAAACAAGCAAAGTTTGACCAAAATTTTAGAACATTCTATCAACAAATATAATACTGTGTAGATACCGTAGGAAAATATATTTTATTATCTATTTAATGATATTAATTTTGTATTTTGCATGTTACTGATTTTTGGTAAAAGCTTAGTCAAACATGGTATAGTTTGACTTTCTAAAAATAATATAAGCCCAAAGCTTTGGGATGGAGGCAGATAGTATCTAGAGCTAAAACACATCTAGATACATCCGTATCTACGTATAGTTGAGTCAATTAATTTGGATCCGAGGGAGTATCGATTCAGACTACATCATGGTAAGTTGGTTAAAAAAATTACCCCTGGGCGGTCCCCGCCCAGCTCGGCGATGGCATTTCGCTTCTTGTGCTGCAGATCGGGCCATGCTCTGCCCGGCAGGTGGGGCGCTATTCTCGTTCCCCATAGCCTCAGCACAGAACCTGGAGGTACCAACCTGATACAGAGAATATAGAGCATGGTGTCACAGAGGCTTTACGCACAAACACCTGAAGACATGTGCTACTTTAAGCATATTCCAGAACAGGAACAGATTGAGGATGCAGAGAGACACTTAAAAGGTAAAGAGTGGATAAGCAAACGGAGTACCTGCTTCGCGGGGCTGGGGACGCAGCTCAGGCTCAGCCAACTGCCCACATGCGTGGTGGCCTTACGCTCCATTGCCCCCACCGCCGAGGTCTTACCTTTCCTGTACAAGCTGACAAAAGATACAGTGAGGATCAGCAGAAACTACAAAGGTTGCAAATGTCGACAAATAAAGGAAGAACACCCCAATCCAAGCAAAGGTAGCCCCCGCCCCCCACCCCCATCAATCACTCCCAGCTCGAGGGTGACCAGAAAGACACCCCTTCGCCCATAATAGGAAAGAGATGCGCAAGATATCGAGGAGAGGAAAAAAGAACCGATCTCGAGAAAGGAAAGAACATTACTAGTCCTACCTAATCCGCTTGGTCTAGATGCAGCTTGCCCCTCCAAGCTGGATGCCTGGACGGTGGAGGCGAAAGGAGGGGATCGAGCTAGCGGCTTGCATCCGTCGGCAATCGGCACTCGATCGGGAGAGAAGGGGTGCTACATAAAGGGGAGGGGTAACATATTTTATTACACGTTGAACTTACCGATGTGACTATAGTCATTACATGTCTCATCGAAACTAGGGCCCATAGCGTGGCACCCCAAATTCACTTGAAGCTGCCGGCGGGACGCATTGGCGCGTCAAGAAACCCCCAATTGTAGCGGGGAAATGAAACATTTCACAAAAATTCGAAATTCAAGCACACCGCCACGCGCCAAGCACGCGGCTGTTCCTTCCTCTTCCTCGGTTCCTCCTCCCCTATCCGAAAAAACCCCAAATCCCAAGCTCAAACCAAAAAAAAAAAAATCAAATCCCCTGGCCGCCATGCATGTCCTCGTTAACCCGCTGGAGATCGTTCCCGGACGATGCGGACCCCCCGCCCTGAGATCCAGAATTCCGTCCACCTCGAGGCACCGCGTGCTTGTCTCGCAGCAGCGGCTTGAGGGCGCTGAAGAGGAAGTTCCGCCGGAAAGTGCTCATGGCAACCGTGCAAGCTCACCGGCGTGCTGCATCCCGAGAGGAACTGGTCAAAGCTTTGCTATTCTCCACACACAAGAAATTGCGGGCCAAGATCTGGTCAAAGCTTCGTCGATGGCTTGCCGCGAGAGGCTTGGAGTCCAGAGTCAATAAACTAGCTGCTCGAGGACTGGGCGGTTTACACGGATTCATATTAACTGACTCAAGTTTGTTAGTCTAGTTAACAAATGCATCTAGATACATCCATATCTAGACAGAATTGAGTCAATTAATATGAATCAGAGGGGAGTACCTGAAAGTGTTTCATGCTACCAACTAATGCGCTGGCAGGAATCGCTGTAGAAGTAATTGTGCTACTACTCATACGATGAACTGATTGTGTGGGTGTCGAATTTTGCAACGCGATCATCCACTGAATGCTTAATCTAGCGCCAAAGGCGTACAAATCATAACATACTACAGCACCAGAACATAAGAGTACGAATCATAAAGTAGCTCAACATTTTGCATCAGGGCTGGGTGGTCCTGAGACTACCGGGACGCCCCTGATGATCTCCGGGTGTGCATCCTCTTCAACGCAAAGCTGTGTACTCGGTCCACGGCCTCCTTCTGTAGGCTGGATAATCTCAGGTGCAGGACCTTCGTCTATGAGAGGCTCGTCATCAGTACCATCCACAGGTGCATCAGGGCTGGGTGGTCTTGAGACTACCTGGACGCCCCTGATGATCTCCGGGCGTGCATCCACTTCAACGCAAAGCTGTGTACTCGGTCCACGGCCTCCTTCTGTAGGCTGGATAATCTCAGGTGCAGGACCTTCGTCTATGAAAGGCTCGTCATTAGTACCATCCACAGGTGCATCAAACTGAGATTCATCTTCAAATCTCCCATCAAACTGAGAGACCTCTTCAACTCTATGCTTCTGCAATTAGTACATCAACCGATTAGACAAACATCTAAGGGATGCAACCTGAACAAATGCCGTTTTACATATTTACCTTCTCATCTGGCACAGCACATGTCCCAGAGCTGAAACCCGTTTCCTGAAGCAAGCGCTTTTTCTCTCCTTCCCGTCCATCCATCTGCAACAAGTTAAATTTGAGTACAGAACCTTGCACACAATGCAAACTATTGATTGAAACAGCGGTAGCATCAATATAAATAATTAACTACATATGCCAGCACACATACAGTGTGAGCAAGATCTGCTTCTCCTGCTAAAGGATCATTATATGGTTCACCATGCTAAACCCGCCTAACATATGTGCGGTCCATCCCAAAAATGTGTAAATGATCTGCCACTACAGGGTGAGGCCTCTTCTCACCATTCATACATGTGCAGCGCGGGCAATACACGTCCAGGTTGTGACCTTCATGAGCTCTAATAAACCCCATAAAGGGTTGAACACCATTTATATATGAAGGGGGACATAAGTGTCCATGCAGTATCCAAGTTCTGTCCATCTGTTTAATTATGAGATACAGTGGTTGGTGATTAATTTAAGGCGAAGTAGGAAATGTATATCCATCGAGTACAAAACTATACTACATGATTATGCATTTCAGCAATCATGTCGAGTACAAAACAAAAAATGCCCATCGACATTTTGGCAAACAGATCGTGTACAAAACTCTGCCATGGCATTTCAGCAAATTAACGGATCGAGTGCAGAACTGACTCTATATGCCCACGCAAATGAACAAATTGATCGATGACAAATCGAGCGGAAAACTATAAAGTGCCAATTAGTTCGAGCATACTGACGAATTTTTTTAGCAGCATCAAGAAAATATAAATCATTAGGCCGTCTTGCCCGATACATGATTGAGCTAGAGATAGCAGCCCTACCGTGGATCAACTTGACCGCCGGTGCGTCTCGAGAAGAACGACGGGGAGGGGAAGCTTCTTCTTCGCACGGACGGGACGGGGAGGGGAAGCTCTTCGCACGGACGGGGATAAGTTGTGTAGGGGTGGGTGGGGGGTCATGCGGCCGGGCCGCCGGGGTGATAATTAAGGTCGGTAGGTGGCGTTTAATGGAGTTGCGTGTGTAATTTGCCGTGCACAAGGTTGAGGAATAGGCGGTTCCCTTTGCCGCGCGCACAATTCAAACTATCCCGCCCATGTAGTTTAAATTCGCCATATTTTCATTAAATCGACATAAAGTCATGTGAGTGGGGGAAAATTAGCAAAGTTGCTTGAAAAATAGTAAAACTCTGGAATTATCCTTTAAATATGCTCTACTTCGTGTGGAAATCGGGGTGTGGAAGCATGTTGAGCTGTTTTATTTGTACTTTCTTCATTAAAACTCCCATTTTATGCACTTTGGATGGAAAGAAATCATTTGTACATAAATTTTGACAACGCCATTTACAAACACTAATTGTTTTACATGCCAAGATGCACCCATCCACCAAATATATATGGGGCAAAAGTTTATCACAATCTAGCAGATATGCACAATTAGTGAGGGACCCCTTTTGATTTTGTGCAATTTCCACTAATTAGGTAGAGAGAAGGGGTTAATTAATTAGGCCATGTTAGGGGTTATGTGTTTTAGATTAGGTTGTGTGGATTCAAATACAACTTCTTTATTTGTGTGCTATGATTAATCAAAACTAGATTGATCGACTGCGCACACATTATTAGAGGCGCATGCCTTTGCGCACAAAGTGCATGTGTGTGTTGTTGGCCACCAATTAACAAGAGAGAGAGAGAGACAGAGAGAGAGAGAGAGGTAGAGAGATCTACATACGAGAGAGCGATTGAAATCCCCAAATTAAACACATATATATATGCATGGCACATTTAATTTAATTAGAGGACAGCGAGCTAAGGCACCCCTGGCCTGCTTGATGCATAATTAAGTGGCATTGGCCTATATATAGGGATTAATTAGGGTTTAGGGTTTAGGGTTAGGAGGTTAGGGTTTAGGGTCTAGGGTCTAGGGTTTAATGTTTATGTTGTTTAGGGGTTTAGGGATTAGGGATTAGGGTTTATTTAATTAGGGTTTAAGGTTTATGGATCATCGATCGAGTGCGCACACACACATTATTAGAGGCACACGCGCCTTTGCGCATAAAGTGCATGTGTATATGTGTGTGTTTTTTTGGCCAACAACGATATATAGATGATCGAGAGAGAGAGAGATTGAAATCCCCAAGAATATGTTCGATCAAATATATATTAAAATATATGCACGAATGCATGCATGGTAGGCCATGCATGCACACTAATTATATATATATTATGAGGAAACTTAATCAAATGTGTTTTCATTCGAGAGAACTTGTCAAAATTCAAGTTAATTAATTTATCATCGATAATTATATAATTAATTAATGAATCTCAGGGAGATGTTATACAACATATGATCGATATAGGCCATGTCGTATATATTAATTGGTGTTAATCTACCATTTAATTTGCTAGCTAGCTGCTATATATAGATCGAGCATGTTTTTATTAGATCGGGTTATAGCTAGCTAGTATAGTTTAGGGTTATGTGTTTCAATGAACTAGGGTTTGATTAGCTAGGGGTTAGTTATATATATGGTTTAGGGTTAATGCATGGCACATTTAATTTAACTAGAGGACCACGAGCTAGGCACCCCTGGCCTGCTTGATGCACAATTAAGTGTCGTTGGCCTATATATAGGGTTTAATTAGGGTTTAGGGTTAGCTAGGGTTTAGGGTTTAGTGTTTAGGGTGTTTAGCTAGGGTCTAGGGTTTAGTTTAGGGTGTTTAGGGTCTAGGGTTTAGGGTTTAATTAGTGTTTAGGGTGTTTAGGGTTTAGGGTTTACGGTTTAGTGTTTACGGTGTTTAGGGTCTAGGGTTTAGGGTTTGGTGTTTAGGGTGTTTAGGGTCTAGGTTTAGTGTTTAGGGTGTTTAGGGTTTAGGGGAGTTTTAGGGTTGTTTAAGGTTTAGGGATCATCGATCGAGTGCGCACACTAATTATATATATATTATGAGGAAACTTAATCAAATGTGTTTTCATTCGAGAGAACTTGTCAAAATTCAAGTTAATTAATTTATCATCGATAATTATATAATTAATTAATGAATCTCAGGGAGATGTTATACAACATATGATCGATATAGGCCATGTCGTATATATTAATTGGTGTTAATCTACCGTTTAATTTGCTAGCTAGCTGCTATATATAGATCGACCATGTTTTTATTAGATCGGGTTATAGCTAGCTAGTACAGTTTAGGGTTATGTGTTTTAATTAAGTAGGGTTGATTAGCTAGGGTTAGTTATTACATATATATGGTTTAGGGTTAATGCATGGCACATTTAATTTAATTAGAGGACCGCGAGGCACCCCCGGCCTCGCTCGATGCACAATTAAGTGTCGTTGGCCTATACATAGGGTTTAATTAGGGTTTAGGGTTAGCTAGGGTTTAGGGTTAGGGTTAGGGTTAGGGTTAGGTTAGGGTTTAGGGTCTAGGGTGGTTTAGGGTCTAGGGTTTAGGGTTTAGGGTTAGCTAGGGTTTAGGGTTAGGGTTAGGGTTAGGGTTAGGGTTTAGGGTCTAGGGTTTAGGGTTTAGTGTCTAGGGTGTTTAGGGTTTAGGAATTAGGGATTTAAGGTTTTAGGGGTTGTTAAGTTTAAGGTTTAGGGATCATCGATCGAGTGCGCACACACATTATTAGAGGCACCCGCGCCTTTACGCATAAAGTGCATGCGTATATATGTGTGTTTTTTGGGCCACCAACGATATATAGATGATCGAGAGAGAGAGAGATCGAGACTGAAATCCCCAAGAATATATATGTTCAAATATACATTAAAATATATGCACGAATGCATTGTAGGCCATGCATGCACACTAATTATATATATATTATGAGGCAACTTAATCAAATGTGTTTTCATTCAAGAGAAC
This sequence comes from Lolium perenne, assembly GCF_019359855.2. NCBI lineage: Eukaryota > Viridiplantae > Streptophyta > Magnoliopsida > Poales > Poaceae > Lolium > Lolium perenne. The sequence goes on from NC_067248.2 coordinate 157,305,877, forward strand.
TTGTCAAAATTCAAGTTAATTAATTTATCACGATAATTATATAATTAATTAATGAATCTCAGGGATATGTTATACAACATGATCGATATAGGCCATGTATATTTTAATTGGTGTTAATCTACGGTTTGCTAGCTAGCTGCTACATATAGAGCATGTTTTTATTAGATCGGGTTATAGCTAGCTAGTATAGTTTAGGGTTATGTGTTTTAATTAAGTAGGGTTGATTAGCTAGCTAGGGTTAGTTACATATATATGGTTTAGGGTTAATGCATGGCACATTTAATTTAATTAGAGGACCGCGAGGCACCCCTGGCCTGCTCGATGCACGTACAATTAAGTGTCGTTGGCCTATACATAGGGTTTAATTAGGGTTTTAGGGGTTAGCTAGGGTTTAGGGTTAATTAGGGTTAGGGTTTAGGGTCTAGGGTTTAGGGTCTAGGGTTTAGGGTTAGGGTTAGGGTTAGGGTTTAGGGTTTAGTGTTTAGGGTGTTTAGGGTTTAGGGATTAGGGATTATTAGGGATTAGGGATTTAAGGTTTTAGGGGTTGTTTAAGGTTTAGGGATCATCGATCGAGTGCGCACACACATTATTAGAGGCACCAGCGCGCCTTTACGCATAAAGTGCATGCGTATATATGTGTGTTTTTTGGGCCACCAACGATATATAGATGATCGAGAGAGAGAGATCGAGATTGAAATCCCCAAGAATATATATGTTCAAATATACATTAAAATATATGCACGAATGCATTGTAGGCCATGCATGCACACTAATTATATATATATATATATTATGAGGCAACTTAATCAAATGTGTTTTCATTCGAGAGAACTTGTCAAAATTCAAGTTAATTAATTTATCACGATAATTATATAATTAATTATTGAATGTCAGGGATATGTTATACAACATGATCGATATAGGCCATGTATATTTTAATTGGTGTTAATCTACGGTTTGCTAGCTAGCTAGCTGCTATATATAGAGCATGTTTTTATTAGATCGGGTTATATCTAGTATAGTTTAGGGTTATGTGTTTTAATTAAGTAGGGTTGATTAGCTAGGGTTAGTTACATATATATGGTTTAGGGTTAATGCATGGCGCATTTAATTAATTTAATTAATTAAGTGTCGTTGGCCTATACATAGGGTTTAATTAGGGTTTAGGGTTAGCTAGGACAGATGGTTAGGGTTAGGGTTAGGGTTAGGGTTTAGGGTCTAGGGTTTAGTGTTTAGGGTGTTTAGGGTTTAGGGATTAGGGATTAGGGATTTAGGGTTTTAGGGTTGTTTAAGGTTTAGGGATCATCGATCGAGTGCGCACACACATTATTAGATCGAGGCACCGCGCCTTTACGCATAAAGTGCATGCGTATATATTTGTGTTTTTGGGCCACCAACGATATATAGATGATCGAGAGAGAGATTGAAATCCCCAAGAATATGTTCAAATATACATTAAAATATATGCACGAATGCATTGTAGGCCATGCATGCACACTAATTATATATATATATATATATTATGAGGCAACTTAATCAAATGTGTTTTCATTCGAGAGAACTTGTCAAAATTCAAGTTAATTAATTTATCACGATAATTATATAATTAATTAATGAATCTCTTGGATATGGTTTACAACATGATCGATATAGGCCATGTATATTTTAATTGGTGTTAATCTACGGTTTGCTAGCTAGCTGCTACATATAGAGCATGTTTTTATTAGATCGGGTTATATCTAGTATAGTTTAGGGTTATGTGTTTTAATTAAGTAGGGTTGATTAGCTAGGGTTATTTACATATATATGGTTTAGGGTTAATGCATGGCGCATTTAATTAATTTAATTAGAGGACCGCGAGGCACCCCTGGGCTGCTCGATGCACAATTAAGTGTCGTTGGCCTATACATAGGGTTTAATTAGGGTTTAGGGTTAGCTAGGGCAGATGGTTAGGGTTAGGGTTAGGGTTTAGGGTCTAGGGTCTAGGGTTTAGTGTTTAGGGTGTTTAGGGTTTAGGGATTAGGGATTAGGGATTTAGGGTTTTAGGGTTGTTTAAGGTTTATGGATCATCGATCGAGTGCACACACACATTATTAGATCGAGGCACCCGCGCCTTTACGCATAAAGTGCATGCGTATATATGTGTGTTTTTTGGGCCACCAACGATATATAGATGATCGAGAGAGAGATTGAAATCCCCAAGAATATGTTCAAATATACATTAAAATATATGCACGAATGCATTGTAGGCCATGCATGCTCACTAATTATATATATATTATGAGGCAACTTAATCAAATGTGTTTTCATTCGAGAGAACTTGTCAAAATTCAAGTTAATTAATTTATCACGATAATTATATAATTAATTAATGAATCTCAGGGATATGTTATACAACATGATCGATATAGGCCATGTATATTTTAATTGGTGTTAATCTACGGTTTGCTAGCTAGCTGCTATATATAGAGCATGTTTTTATTAGATCGGGTTATAGCTAGCTAGTATAGTTTAGGGTTATGTGTTTTAATTAAGTAGGGTTGATTAGCTAGGGTTAGTTACATATATATGGTTTAGGGTTAATGCATGGCACATTTAATTTAATCAGAGGACCGCGAGGCACCTGGCCTGCTTCGATGCACAATTAAAGTGTCGTTGGCCTATACATAGGGTTTAATTAGGGTTTAGGGTTAGCTAGGGTTTAGGGTTAGGGTTAGGGTTAGGGTTAGGGTTTAGGGTCTAGGGTTTAGGGTTTAGTGTTTAGGGTGTTTAGGTTTAGGGATTAGGGATTAGAGATTTAAGGTTTTAGGGTTGTTTAAGGTTTAGGGTTCATCGATCGAGTGCGCACACACATTATTAGAGGCACCCGCGCCTTTACGCATAAATTGCATGCATATATATGTGTGTTTTTTTGGCCACCAACGATATATAGATGATCGAGAGAGAGAGATTGAAATCCCCAAGAATATGTTCAAATATACATTAAAATATATGCACGAATGCATGGTAGGCCATGCATGCACACTAATTATATATATATTATGAGGCAACTTAATCAAATGTGTTTTCATTCGAGAGAACTTGTCAAAATTAGAGTTAATTAATTTATCACGATAATTATATAATTAATTAATGAATCTCAGGGATATGTTATACAACATGATCGATATAGGCCATGTATATATTAATTGGTGTTAATCTAAGGTTTGCTAGCTAGCAGCTATATATAGAGCATGTTTTTATTAGATCGGGTTATAGCTAGTATACTTTAGGGTTATGTGTTTTCATTAAATAGGGTTGATTAGCTATGGTTAGTTACATATATATGGTTTAGGGTTAATGCATGGCACATTTAATTTAATTAGAGGACCGCGAGGCACCCCTGGCCTGCTTGATGCACAATTAAGTGTCGTTGGCCTATATATAGGGTTTAATTAGGGTTTAGGGTTAGGGTTAGGGTTTAGGGTATAGTGTTTAGTGTTTAGGGTGTTTAGGGTTTAGGGATTAGGGATTAGGGTTTCAGGGTTGTATAAGGTTTAGGGATCATCGATCGAGTGCGCACACACATTATTAGAGGCACCCGCGCCTATGCGCATAAAGTGCATGCGTATAGTTTAGGGTTATTTGTTTTCATTAAGTTGGGTTTGATCAGCTAGGGTTAGTTACATATATATGGTTTAGGGTTAATGCATGGCACATTACATATAGTTTAAATCTCAAGAATGTTTATACATGATAGGCCATATGTGCAAAGGAATTTTTTTCCCTGTGAACTTGTCAAAATTCAAGTTTATCAGTGCCAATGGAAACTAGTCCAAAAAATTACATAGAGGACCAAAAGTACTAGACAATAACTAATAGAACCTGCAACTTTACAAAAAGGACCCCAAAACATATAGAAGAAAATCAATCGAGTCCTTCTCGACCGCACATCAGATCTCTGCTCCGCAACCTTTCCAGCAACTCCGTCACCGGGGACGCACCACTTGGGACGGTGTCGCCGGTAGTCGCCAGGACGAAGGAGAAGAAGGGCCTCAGCAACGGCATATTGGCTCTGAGAAGGGCCGCTGAAAGGCCAAGATGTGCACGGGCAAGACGGATGACGCCGTCGTATGCCCCGAGCTTGTGAACTTTAGCAGCTTGACTTCCCCATTGACCAGATCTGAAGCACTGACCAAAGCAAGCCTCACCGTTAGCGCCATCACATTGATGGCACCAGATCGGGGTTTGGCCGGCAAGATCCGCCAGATTCACCATAGGCCAGATCTGAAGCCGATGACGAGATCCCCGACTCCATTGCGCCATTCTGCTCATGGGAAACACTGGATCTAAGCTTACAACAACACTAACTCCCTCGGATCCAAATTAGCTGACTCAACTTTGCTTATCTAAATATGGATGTATCCACACATGTTTTTACTCTAGATACATACACGTCTAAGGAAAGTTGAATCAATTAATTTAGTTCGGAGGGTGTACAATATACAGAGAGAAGTCGGCCTCGTCTCCGGCCGGCGAGGCCGCCGGAGAGAAGGGGGAGAGGAGCCGGGGGAGTGGGAGAGACTCGAGAGAGAAAGAGAAGAGGAAGAAATGAGAGCTCCCTGGGGAAGAACATTATTTTTGTCGTTCTGCTCGTAGCTTGAAACTGAAAATTTCGGCGGCGCGCCAAATCATCCCGCCGCATCCATTCGAAAATCCCGTGACCAGTTTTACCCTTTTAACCCTGGTCCGGAAGCTACAACCCACCGACCATGGAGGGCTCATTCGGTAACAATGAAATATCTTGCCTAGATCCCGAACCCTCCCCACAGGCCCACACCCACCTACCAACCATTCGCCCCATTAGCTCAAAAATACTCTCACACGCCAAAGCTCTGACTCTCTACAGTACTAGATCTGCTTCGCCGCCGGCATACTCCTCCACGGTGTAGCCTTGATCGTGTTGGCTGTCCACCCACCTGATCCGCTCCCCCGCCGCCCTCGTCACCGACGGATCTGCTTCACCGCCGACCTCGCCACCGACGGATCTGCTTCACCGCCGACCTCGCCACCGACGGATCTGCTTCACCGCCGACCTCGCCACCGACTACCTCGGCGCAGTGGCTGTATCAACTTCACCGAATCCCTTGCCAGCCAACCAGATCTGCTTCACTAACACCCGCTTCTACTGAAACAGGGTCGATTCATCGTCTCCCGCGTTCGCCGCCGCTGGAATGCAAGTTGCCGCCCCCGTCCACCCCGCCGCAGCTTGGTTAGTACGCTGGCCCGTTAGATCGCGGTGTTTCTTTAGCCATGTTTTGTGTAGTTATTTGCAGATCTCATATGCCGTTAACTTTCTTGATGTGTTGCTTCGCATGAAGTTTGTTTAAATATTGTACAAGATAAAAGCATTTTCCGGTCGCTCCCATCCTGTTCATTCTATCGACACTGTGTGCATCCACATATTTATAGCCTTATACCCATTCATTTGCTGCCTCTTTGTTTTGTACCGCATGCTATTGTCGCACTTTTTATAGTCATGCTATGGGCATTTCCAATCTGCTTGTTCTTATACCACGTCATTAGCTCACCGCTAGCTGCTAGCTGTTTTCTCGTGTCTGCTATTCTCACACTGCTTTTATAATCATGCTATGTGCATTTCCAATCTGCTTGCTCTTATACCTCGTCTTTAGCTTATATAGTTATTGCTGCGTGCATGTCTGGTCTTTGTATTATCGTAGACTGACTTGTCAATGTTATTTTTCCTAGGGATTGATCATGCGAACCACTTATTAGAACATCCAACATTAACAGCGGGGACGCTAGGGAAGGTTGGAATCTGAGTTCTTGGTTGGTAATTTTGGCAGTTTACTTCCGTTATTATCTATAACCTATATGCATTGTTCCTTATGCAAGAGATTAACACTTGGAACCCTGCCATAGCAATGCCATTCATGCTTTACTATGTTTCTGCCTATTTGATATGCTTGTCTTGGAGAAACTGCGAAGGTGATTTGAACCTGACATTTGGTCATTCTTAATGCCAGTTTACTTTATGTGGAAAACCTTGGCATTACCCTACTCTAAATCTGAATGTCTGAAATTCGTATCTCATGCAAAGCAACATCTAGTTGGTTTTAATCTGATATCTGGTAAATATTGGCTTATTCATTTGGCAGCTCAAGTTTTTTGTTATTTGAAACCAGCTGACTTGGTCTTAAATGTGATATCTAAACATAGATTAAGGACAATGGAGCAGGAGGATTAGCATTTCACTTGATGGCTGAACCTAAAATGACAGGCATGTTGACCACGACTAGTGCACGCAAGAGAAGGACCTGCAGCGAGCCAGTATGTGCTTAGTACATGCATCTTATCTTATCTTGTGCTTATTTCTGCTACATGCTGTTATCTGATCTCTACATTGCGTAATACATGTTTGAATAGTTAATTGTTGTAACTATGTTTGCAATGTTACCAGAATGCAGTTTTAATGAAGCAGTCATCATTAGAAGATAGTCGCCAAAAAAGGATCTGTAGCGACCCTGTGCAACATTATGATGTAAGTTTGTGCTTAGTACAAGTTCCATACATTGTCTTATTTATGCAACTTGTTATTATCTTATATCTACATTGCATAATAAATGTTTGCATAGTTCATCGTTTAACTCTTTTTGCATTATTATCGTAATGCGATTGTGATGAAGCAATCTTCATTAGAAGTGAGGCCCACAAAAAGTTCTGATATTTCTTCTGATGCATCTTCTCATAGCCGTCAACCTAGACCATTGCTTTCATCAAACAGTAAATATCTCAAGGCTGTACTTTATAAAAGACATGGTATTGCTGCTTTAAGATCTGTAGCTGATATGTTGACAAAGAGTACACAAGATTCAATCAAGGCGATTGCCAAATGTCAACGTGTTATTGATGATGCTAATAGAAGTCCTCAATGATTCTATGTAATTTTTTTTTTGGGCACATTAATTGCCTTGTAATTTTCCTACCTGTTTTATTTGTGTATGTAATTGTGTGTATCATTGATATCAGATTTTAGGCTCATGAAATGTAATGCAAGTTGACTAGTCAAACAAGTAGGGCACTACAACAGATTGGGCCGGCCCACTTACAGTAGTGTGGGACCCACTTTCATTTTGGGCCAGCCCACTTCTTTAGTAGGCCGGCCCGGTTACACGATAGTGGGACCCACTATCTTGTTGGGCCAGCCTATTTGCTATATGGTGGTCCCACATGGTAAATGGGCCGGCCCTTTAACAGGAAGGTGGGACCCACCTGTGTTTTTGGCCCGGCCCACTATCTTGTTGGGCCGGCCCACTTGCTATATGGTGGACCCCACATACTAAATGGGCCGGCCTTTTAACTGGAAAGTGGGACCCACCTGTGTTTTTGGCCCGGCCCACTATCTTGTTGGGCCGGCCCACTTGCTATATGGTGGACCCCACATACTAAATGGGCCGGCCTTTTAACAGGAAGGTGGGACCCACCTGTGCTTTTGGCCCGGCCCACTATCTTGTTGGGCCGGCCCACTTGCTATATGGTGGACCCCACATACTAAATGGGCCGGCCTTTTTACTGGAAAGTGGGACCCACCTGTGTTTTTGGCCCGGCCCACTATCTTGTTGGGCCGGCCCACTTGCTATATGGTGGACCCCACATACTAAATGGGCCGACCCTTTAACTGGAAAGTGGGACCCACCTGTGTTTTTGGCCCGGCCCACTTGCTATATGGTGGACCCCACACACTAAATGGGCCGGCCCTTTAACAGGAAAGTGGGACCCACCTGTGTTTTGGCCCGGCCCACTTGCTTCTTGGGCCGGCCCAGTTGCTGTAAGGTGGACCCCACATGTTAAATGGGCCGGCCCATTTAAGTTTTGACCAGTCAACCTTAGAGGTTAGGCCCGGCCCACGTAACTAATGGACCAGCCCAGCTATATAGTTGACCGGTCAAACTATGTCAGCTGGCCCGGCCCGCTTAAGACGTGGCAGGCCTCGTGTGGGCCTACCATCTACCACGGGGTTTCAGCCGGTTAACGCCGTTAACTGCCAGTTAACGGCGTCTGCCACGTGTCAGTTTGCATGACGTCAGCAGTCAACGGGCTCCCGGAAACACTTGGGCAACGGTCCGATTTTCCGTGGCGGAAGGGCGCCCAAGCGCGACGGACCGAAAAAATCGTCGTAGGACTTTGCCTGACGCAGTTTCCACAACAGAACCCATATCGTCGGGTTAGGCCCATAGGCGACGAAAAATACCCCTTAGCGGACGATTTTGAGACGTTGTCTATCAGAACTTTTCTTGTAGTGAGGAACATGCATGTTGCACTCATTCATCACTAGGATCCAAGATCTTGCATTAAATAGTCAAAAATACACATGAACACAACTGAACTAAATTAACCACCGAATCTAGTTGGATCTGACAATACAAAAGGACGGGCTAAATTTGCGTTGTACACACAAGAAAAAGTCCCCAAAATTTCAGAGAAGAGAAATACCTCAGGCATGGATAATAAAACAACAAACTGAAGTAGACTTGCCCATGGCTTGTGAAAAAGCAAAGAGTTATAACTACTGCTACTCATCGACCTATTTTAGAATTCTCAAAGTATCTACAGAACACATAATTATAGGTGGTTATACTCACCCAAAATTCATCCACAATTTTGGACGCAGCTGTTACTACTCCTGCACTAGGGGACCACTTGTAGTCCTCCCAAGACAAAACCGGTTTCCGCTCACCAGCTGGACCGATTGGCTCTGGATACATCTGGCGTACTAATGCACCTTGCACCGTTGATGGCTCACGAGCAGTGTATGGGTGCTTTTCCCATAGTTTGTTATGAATACAGATCAAACAACATTGGCATATGAGTATTGCTCACATAGAACTAAACCATTTGAAATAGTTAACACTAACATGCCATGAGGAACTATAAGAGGTCGATCAATTTCCTCCAGTCTGTCACCAGCTTGTGTCTGCCTTCTAGGTGCTCTTGCCCTTTTAGTTATCCCAGTTGCTTGAGATGATTTGTTGTTCCCCACAGATGCACTAGAAGATGATCTGTTTGACCTAGTTGTTGAGGGGGGCCTATGGCTCAGGCGGAAAGTCCTGCTAGGATGAGACAAAATGCATTCTATTAGTTATATATAAAATGACAAGTAAACCATTACCAAAGGCATGCAAGTAAAATGAAACATAACAAATAATAGCAACTAAATTTAAAATTATCAATAAACAAAATATAATATTCAACAGTATAACTTTATATATCATATGTATTCATAATAAGAAACAAAATGACACTAAAGCGCATAAGTTATAATTCTCAGTAATCGTCATCGTCATATTCGGAGTCATGCTCTATAGTGTCATCCTCATCGTCAGCCCCATCTGTCTTTTCTTGTCCTTCCGCTTCTTCCTCCTCATCACTACTTTCTTCTAGTTCCTCTTCTGCTAATTCTTCATCCTTATCATCATTGTTTTGATTTTCTATTATTTCAATTTCAGCTGGATCAAGCACATCATCTGACTAATTTCTAGATACAGTGAATTCATCAACAAAGTTGTCAATATCTACAGAAAAGCTACCCTGATGACCATCTTCTTGGAAAAACTGATCTGCACTGGATGGGTCGCTCTCATCAAGGTTATTCAAGCTTCTACTTGGCTGTATCTTGTAAACAACCTGCCAATCACGAAGATCTCTCTTGCGGGATGCATAATTCAAGTAATAAGCTTGTGTAGCTTGGTGAGCCATGGCAAACGGCTCAAAATTTTTAAGCCTTGAAGATGAGTTTATCTCCACCAACCCCAATTTTGCATCTGACCTCATGCCCTTGGTGGGGTCAAACCAACGACATTTGAATAATACCATGTCAATTTTTTTGCCAGCTGTGAAGGATAGTTTGATAATATCCTCGATGACACCATAGTAGTCAAGTTGTTCGCCATCTGAGGTGAAGGAAGACAAACAAACCCCTGTGTTTACCGTTTTCAACTTTCTACAGTTTTTCTCATATAGCTCTGATCTGAAGCGAAAGCCATTCACGTCATAGGAATTATAGGAATAGACTCTAGAGCTGCATCCATTAGCTAAATTCCACAAGTCTTCATCAGAATCTGGATCACTTTTACACTACATAAAAGGGAAAAAAACTCTGGTTACTAAGAATAGTAGTAACAGAATGTAAAACATATAAGGCTAGTTAAAATATGCTTACAGTAATCTTGAACCACTCCACAAGTTCTGCTGTCATCAATTTGTCAAGGCCTGCTGCTGTCAAATTGGGGTGCTCCAAATATTTTTCCTCGGTAAATGCTCTGTAGATGGCATGTGATTAGAAACTTTATTCACACAATAGTACACGATGGAAAATTATTTATCACTTACTCTTTAAATCTATCAACAGCGGAGCAGTTGGTCAAAATGTACAACCTTGCTGCATTCAACTCTTGCTGCGTGAGATCAACAGCAGTACCCCTTCCACGAAGGTTTCCTTCGTACTGAAACACATCTAAGGTACACCCATCATTCTGCACCCGTGTCCCTCCAATATTGTAACGAGGATTCTTCTTCCATATAGTGCGAACATGGTCACTGAAGTACATAGACACACAATTTGTGATCTCTTGTACAATGCAAGCTTCCACAATTGAGCCCTCCACTCTTGCCTTGTTACGCACTTTTAAACGCAGATGGTGCATTGCCCTGTAAAAAATTATTAGAAATTTGAGCAATGCATGACACAAATAAAATAAAGTAGTACAATATACAAATTAATGTTAGACAGTTTAGCATACCTCTCAAAAACATACATCCAACGATATGCCACAGGCCCCCCAACCCTTGCCTCATATGGGAGATGCACCATCAAGTGTTGCATTACATTGAAAAAGCCCGGTGGGAACATCTTCTCAAGCTTGCATAACAAAACAGGAATCTCCTTCTCAAGTTCACGCATCCGTTCTGGCTCAATTTCTTTGGCACACAACTGTCGGTAGAAATAACTTAACTCAGCTATGTCCTTCCATTCCTTATCTGGTATGAAGCCTCGTAGTGCAACTGCTATAAGGCGCTCAATGATGATGTGGTGATCATGGCTTTTCAAACCTATGAATCTATTCTAGGCCAAGTTGACAGCGTTGCTCAAATTAGCAGCATACCCATCAGAAAACTTCACTTCTTTAAACCACTTAAGGATGATCACTAAATCATCCTTCCCAACACAAAAATTCGCTTTGGGTTTTTTCCATACACCCCTTAGATCCTTGGTTAGGTGTAGCTTTGATCGATCACAATATTTAGCAATATCAAGGCGTGCTTTGATATTATCCTTTGTTTTATCTCGAATATCAAGGCACGTGCTCAATAATGCTTCAGAAACATTTTTCTCATTATGCATTACGTCAATGTTATGTCGAAGCAACAACTTCCTAAAGTACTCTAGCTGCCACAAACCACTTACACCAATCCAATTGTGCTCCTTCCCGAATCCTTCAAATGTACTCTTACCAGTTTTATCAGGGACAAGACTTTGGAGTTCTTTATACACATCTTCTCCAGACATGCGCTTTGGTGGAGGATTTAGAACTATTTTTTTCTTACGAAAACATTTCACACTCCTACGAAAAGCATGGTTACGTGGAAGGAATCTCCTATGGCAATCAAACCAGCATGGTTTTCTGCCATTCGCCAATGAAAATGTGTCTATGTCAGATCCACAAATAGGACATGCAAGTTTTCCATGTGTGCTCCAACATGCAACTAATCCATAAGCTGGAAAGTCATGAATAGTCCACAGTAAAGCCGCCTTCAAGATGAAGTTTTGTTTTCGATGACTATCAAAGGTATGCACTCCATTTTTCCATAAATCGTCAAGTTCATCAATTAGAGGCTGCATGAAAACATTTAGTGTCTTTCCTGGATAATCTGGACCAGGAATAACTAGTGCAAGTATCAAGTTACTTTGCTTCATGCACAGTTCAGGTGGAAGATTATAAGGTACGACGAATACTGGCCAACAAGAATATGAAGCTGCTGTCATACCAAAAGGTGTGAAGCCATCAGTCGCTAGACATAGCCTCACATTCCTAACTTCTTTGGCAAAATTCTTGTGTTCTTTATCAAATTCCTTCCAAGCTTCCCCATCAGAAGGGTGAACCATTATTTTCTCGCTATCACGAGGCCTTGCATGATAATCCATGTGCTTGGCGGTGCTTTGTGACATGTACAACCGTTGTAGCCTAGGAGTAATAGGGAGATAGCGCAAGACTTTTCTTGGTATCTTGCTAGAGTTATTTTTTGCGGTTGTTTCCTCATATCGAGGTTCTTTGCATATAGTGCATTTATCCTTATTTTCATTCTCCTTATAATAAATCATACAATTATTGGGGCATGCATGAATCTTGACGTATGGCATTGCTAGACTATGCACAAGCTTCTTGGACCTATGGAAGTTTGTAGGGAGATCTTTTGCAGCAGTGTCTCCAACACTGTCATGTATAAGACTCATAATCTCATTCTAACAAGCTTCTGATAGGTTATGTTGTGTCTTAATAGTCATTAGCCGTCCTACAATGGATAGGCGTGATTGTGTGGTCTTCTCATGCAGTGGTTTGTCAGCTTCAACCAGCATTTCATAGAACTTCTTTGCAGCTTCTGTTGGCTCATCGCCAACAGAAACTCCTTCTGCAGCGATTGCATCAATTAGCATGTCATCCATACGGTCTACATCCTCACCCCCATCGTTATCTTGTTCTACGATTTCAGGTGTATCATGTTCCCCATGACTAGTCCATCTCTCATATCCTAACATGAAACCATTGTTGCACAAATGTCTGGTCATGACATCCCTTTTGAGCTTATGACGACAAAAACACTTGGTACAGGGACAATGTGATTCCCCAGCTACAACAGCATCAGGCAATGAGAATGCACGCTCCAAAAAATTATCTAATCCATGTTGCCAAGCCGGAGTGAACATCTTTCCCTTTCTCTCTTTGTACATCCAACTACGGCTGTCATCTACATTGCTACATAAATAAATAACAGTTTGGTTTTTCAATGACTTGTATAGAAGCAGGAGGTATAGTATAAACAAATCATGGTTGTAAAGTGTATCAGCAGCCAAAACCATATATTCAGTGTGCAGATGTGGAGCAAATTTAATTTCAGTATCCAACTTGCAGACCAAAATTTAGTATGAGATAAAAAAAAGAAACAATTATTTATATCCTGCATAGGTACAGACGTACAGGGTACTGGAAATTGCATCAATCAAATAATTCTGTATATCCTCCATGCATTGACCATACCAAATACGATTATGAATAATTAGTATGGCTAGAAAACGAAGCTAACTTGTGGGTAGATTAATCACTAACTCTTCAACTATCTGAACCCAAAACTGAGGGAATTGAGTTCAGGCTTAAACCTGTTAATGTCAATTGGGAGCACAACATTGACCTAATTCAATTTTTTCAGCAAGCTGGGAAATTCATGGATGCTATTTGTCGTTGTTAACTCCAACAGGGAAGCTAGCAGGAAAATTACCAGTTTCTACTAGCTAAAGAAGTTAACTCAAACATCAAACGATTTATCTATTGCTACACAAAACGATTTCCAATAAACAAAGATTGTACAATCAGCATACAGAGAAGCACATAGTTAAATTTGGCCAGGGCCAATGTGAGACAGGCAGAGAAACGGGTGGAGAGGGGGATAAGACAGTGATACCTCGGCTCCCCACTGTGTTCGCTGTGTGCCGATTGATCGGCCATGGCAGCGGAACTCCTGGGCACTCGTCGTAGAGGCGGCGAGCAAGACCCTAGATTGGTTCTGGAGAAGGACGACGAGGAAGGGTTTGCTTGGAAGGGGGTCAGGAGAGGCGGAAGTTTACGACTTAGTTGGGTGCGTGGTGCGTGGGCGCGCGGGATTATTTTGGCGGTCGCGCCACAAAATCAGCGCCAAATCACCGAAAAAATGCCGCCAAGGTCAGCCATGAGTCCAACACGGGCGCTACTGGGACACACCAGGGTCGCTTGGAATCAATACATGCAATGCTAGTCTAGATCACATACTCATCACATTAATTTAGTAGTAATTTTCCAACAAATTGATTCTCCAGATTCTTTTGCCTCAAATCTTCCGAATTATATACTCAAATAAAAAAGGAAATCAAAAGAAAAATTAAGGACGTCAGGGGCAGGAAAACAGATTGGGTACGGACCTGACAAGCAAACTGGGCTCGTGGTGCGTCGGGACTGTGTCGAGGAAGTCGTCGTGCTTCGGGCGGGGTCGAATTGGACTAGGCGTTCTCTCCTGGGCGGCCTATCTTGATCGTTCCTCTGAGCCAGCGCCGGCTGACGCCAGCGACTCCTCCCCTTCACAGCCAGCTAACCCCATGTTCCCCATCGCCGCCACACGAAGGCTGCTGCTACTGTCTTCACTCACTTGGGAGCTTGTGCGGAGGCTATCCCCTAGGCGCTTCAATGGAGGACGAGAGGGAGTCAATTGAGGTGAGAGGAGATCTGATGGCAACTTGGAGCTGTGAGTGAGGGTGAGGACTGAGGGGACTTGGAGTGACATGATCCACTCGGTGGTCTTTGACTTTATTAAACAACTACAGTGCCTAGCTGAGATCGATTAGTTAAAGAATATATTTCTCCACCCGTTTTGGCACTACTTTTTTGTAAAACAAACATAATGCGTTCAATCAACTCATTGTCCTTGGATATCATATTCCATTTTAATATTTAGAAGTAGTAATATAATTCAAAAATAAACCATATATTTTATTATTTGAGTCATTTTAAAAGATAAAATAATCCTTCCGCTCCAAAAAGATGTCGCAAATTTATATAAACTCAAATTATCTAGAAGCTATTTAGTTTATAGATATATCAAAATTTATACAAACCCGCGACATATTTTTTGACATGGGTGTATATTTTTTATTCTTATATTTTCTCACATAATATAGTTTCGTAATTTTTATAATTAAGAAACATATGCATATTTATTTTTTTGTTGGAACATTTGTACTTATATAACACATTAGACTGAGTCAACTCATCACTCAACACATCATCAACCCTTGATGTACTATTTTACTCTTAGTTATTGCTAGTTACGAATGATCAAACACACAAAAACTCCCCTCATCAACCTTCGTTGTCGTTTGAGCGACCTTCTATAAGGAGAAAGCATCAAGTAGCTTGGTTGACATGGTCACTTCTCATGCTTAGTTGAGTCGGCCATTCGAACATATTACCGAGAGTCAAACCGTCGGTTATTAAACATCCCCGTCATATATTTATGACTATAACCGACGGTGACACTTCGGCCGTCGGTCATTTTATGGACATAACCGAAGGGCATATATGCACCGTCGGCTGCAACACATAATACCCGACCGTGGAAGTACAACCGTCGAGTACTAGTCCATACCGTCGGGTATTTTGGTGAATAAACGAGAGTTACGTTCTTCCCGTCGGTCAACGTAATACATCGTCGGTTACTCGTGGTTATAACTGAGGGGTTTATTATAACCATCGGCCATTGCAGGTACCGTCGGGTATTGGGTATTAACCGACGGGCCATCGGATATTAGAATGTACCGTCGGAAATAAGGGGATTTCTAGTAGTGCATATATTATCCTAGTCCATATTATTGAAATAACAATTGAGTTATTTGAGTAAAGTGTGACATGTCCTATTTTACACTTTTACCTTGCTGTAGTAGTGGGATGGAGATAGTCTACCCCTATCATGTGTTGAACCATTGTTATCCATTAGGATTCGCGAACCAAATCCCAATATCATTCATGCCTATCCAACCTCATGCCATTCAACCTTTCCACCTAGTTTGAACTATTCAACCTTCAAATGAGTTATTTGAGTAGTTCCATATATCATTAGTTCATACCCATTGCTATATATGATCTTGTGCTACTTTGATAAGTGTTGTCACACTATGTCAAATTGCATTTGAGACTATGTGAATGCCATCCACATGGACCATCCTAAATACTATCTATGTTCTGTGTTAACATATTTCTTTCCAATATATCTAATTGAACAATTTCTTTATGAATATTTGACTTCATGACCTTTTCATTCAACGCCTCAAGACCATACCTTGCAAGCCAAACCTCATGCCACGCCTTAGTACCATAGAGCGTTTTCCAAATTGTTTGTCTTGTTTGATTATGTTGCTATGAATTGTGTGTTTATGTTGTGCTATTTTTTATGTTATAGTTCATACGGAGAGCTACGTGTTTTGATTAAGGGAAGTGAACCCTCTTCGACTACCAAAAAGGCAAGTGACACACCCTCACAAATGTCCTAGATTTTATTCATGCACCGTAGTGATTTTTGTAGTAAGTCTAGGGATATGCTTTGCTTTTGTAATCCCAGTAGATAGCTACTTACACCTGACTATATTTTTTTCGCCATTGAATTTAGTTGATGCTTAGCTATGCTATGAAAATGTTTTAGTAGTGGTTATGGAAAAACAACTAAATTCAATGAACTACCTGGGTGGAATGTGGCTTGGATTGGATTATGTTGAGTGGTTACACCGGAGTCATATCTATGGCGGTCGTGTGTATTGCACTTGTGGACGGCCACCCAGGAACAAAGAGATAATAGACAACCTTGCTCATTAGCTTACCGTACAACCACATGCTATATGGGCTCTGGCTTGACAGAGTATGTTGTGAGAACCCGGATCCTACGTGACAGATGATGTAGGGGATTGTAGGTTGGTATGGGTCCGTAGAGAAAGGTCTGGGGGATTACTTCGGAAAAGTCTCGTCCTAGTCAACATCTGTCCATTTGAGCAAAATGTGCATCATGGAAGAAGAGCAGACTAGGTCATGTGGGTAAATTTGTACAACCTCTACAGAGTGTTAAATCTAAGTACTTAGCCATGTCCCCGGTTACGGACAATTTGAGCGAACTGACAAGGCACATGTTCGAAAGTCTCCTCATCCCAACTTCTTAAATAAAACTTGATGGGTAAACAGGGAAATGACAATTGGTGTAAGTGACTATCGGCTAGTAGGTCCCGTGCCATATCTATGGCCTGTGTCTACAGGGGTAGATCGCCCAAACCAAGTTGATCATGGGTAGGAGGATTCACCGGGGATTTACCGGTGGTTTCCAGGTTCATTGATTTCTATCAATGGTACCGCTTAATTAGTATGAAAGAAAATGATTTGACAAATGATAGGAGAAAACTGGCTTTATGCAAATATGCCTGAGCTCTACCAGCCGAATGTACACTTAAGTGTTAGGTCGCCATTTGAGTCCACTATAGCGTCATCTTGCCAATACATTCAAAGTATTGACCATTCGTGGCTGTAACTTTTCATGTTGCAGATGTTTTGAAAGACGAGTGAGTTACGATGGTTAGGGTTGATACGTCTCCGACGTATCGATAATTTCTTATGTTCCATGCCACATTATTGATGATATCTACATGTATTATACACATTATATGTCATTATTATGCGTTTTCCGGAACTAACCTATTGACGAGATGCCGAAGGGCCAGTTCCTGTTTTCTGCTGTTTTTGGTTCCAGAAATCCTAGTAAGGAAATATTCTCAGAATCGGACGAAATCAATGCCCAGCATCCTATTTTTGGACGAAGCTTCCAGAACACCCGAGAGCCGCCAGAGGAGGGCCCTGTGGGCCCCAGACGACAGGGTGGCGCGGCCCAGGCCTTGGTCGCGCCCCCCTAGTGTGTCGTCGCCTCGTCGACCCTCCGACTCCGCCTCTTCGCCTATATAAAGGTCCCTGACCTAAAAACCACGATACGTTCGACGAAACCAGAGAAAACCTTCCAGAGCCGCCGCCATCGCGAAGCCAAGATCTGGGGGACAGGAGTCTCTATTCCGGCACGCCGCCGGGACGGGGAAGTGCCCCCGGAAGGCTTCTCCATCGACACCACCGCCATCTTTATCAACGCTGCTGTCTCCCATGAGGAGGGAGTAGTTCTCCATCGAGGCTAAGGGCTGTACCGGTAGCTATGTGGTTAATCTCTCTCCTATGTACTTCAATACAATAATCTCATGAGCTGCCTTACATGCTTGAGATTCATATGATGATGCTTGTAATCTAGATGTCATTATGCTAGTCAAGTGGATTTTAATTATGTGATCTCCGGAGACTCCTTGTCCCACGTGTGTAAAGGTGACAGTGTGTGCACCGTGTGGGTCTCTTAGGCTATATTTCACAGAATACTTATTCGATGTTATGAATGGCATAGTGAAGTGCTTATTTATATCTCTTTATGATTGCCATGTGTTTTGTATCACAATTTATCTGTGTGCTACTCTAGTGATGTTATTAAAGTAGTTTATTCCTCCTGCACGGTGTAATGGTGACAGTGTGTGCATCGTGTAGTACTTGGCGTAGGCTATGATTGTGATCTCTTGTAGATTATGAAGTTAACTATTGCTATGATAGTATTGATGTGATCTATTCCTCCTTTCGTAGTGTGAAGGTGACAGTGTGCATGCTATGTTAGTACTTGGTTTGGTTATGTTGATCTGTTATGAACTCTAAGGTTATTTAAATATGAACATTGAATATTGTGGAGCTTGTTAACTCCGGCATTGAGGGTTCGTGTAATCCTACCCAGTTAGTGGTGTTCATCATCCAATAAGAGGGTGTAGAGTCTAGCATCTATCTATTTATTCTGTTATGTGATCAATGTTGAGAGTGTCCACTAGTGAAAGTATGATCCCTAGGCCTTGTTCCTAAATACTGCTATCGCTGCTTGTTTACTGTTTTACTGCATCTTTACTTCATGCAATATTACTACCATCATCTGCACGCCAGCAAGCACTTTTCTGGCGCCGTTACTACTGCTCATATTCAGTCATACCACTTGTGTATTTCACTATCTCTTCGCCGAACTAGTGCACCTATTAGGTGTGTTGGGGACACAAGAGACTTCTTGCTTTGTGATTGCAGGGTTGCATGAGAGGGATATCTTTGACCTCTTCCTCCCTGAGTTCGATAAACCTTGGGTGATCCACTTAAGGGAAACTTGCTGCTGTTCTACAAACCTCTGCTCTTGGAGGCCCAACACTGTCTACAAGAATAGAAGCACCCGTAGACATCAAGCACTTTTCTGGCGCCGTTGCCGGGGAGGAAAGGTAAAAGGCATTCATACTTTGGTCCCAGGTAGTAAGTACTTTTCTGTTGCCGTTGTGTGTTTGGTCGAAGCTATTTCCTTTAGATCCTGCAATTGCATCTTTTTGTTTCTTGTTTACACTAGTTAGGCATAATGGACAACAATGAGCTTCTTATTCTATTTCCTGATTTAAGACATGGATGGTTTGATGCGAAAATTAAAAAACCTATGGAACATATTAGTATGAACGCTTTGAACACCATTGTTACTAATGATATGGAAAATTCTAAGCTTGGGGAAGCTGGCTTTGATGAGCATGATATTTTTAGTCCCCCAAGCATTGAGGAGAAAATTTACTTTGATGATACTTTGCCTCCTATTTATGATGATTATAATGATATTGGTCTTTTAGTACTACTGTTATGGAGGATAAATTTGATTATGATTACAATATGCCTCCTATATTTGATAATGAGAATAATAATGATAGCTACTTTGTTGAATTTGCTCCCACTACAACTAATAAAATTGATTATGCTTATGTGGAGAGTAATGATACTTTTATGCATGAGAATAAGAATGCTTTATGTGATACTTATATTGTTGAGTTTGTTCATGATGCCTCTGAAAATTATTATGAGAGAGGGAAACATGGTTATATGCATCTTAATAATATTAAGTTTCCCCTCTTTATGTTGAGAATCTTGAAGTTACTCGTGTTTTATCCTCTTATGCTTGTCACTTTGTTCTTCATGAATTCATTTGTGTACAAGATTCCTTTTCATAGGAAGCATGTTAGGCTTAAATTTGTTTTGAATTTGCCTCTTGATGCTCTCTTTTGCTTCAAATACTATTTCTTGCGAGTGCATCATTGAAATTACTGAGCCCATCTTAATGGCTATAAAGAAAGCACTTCTTGGGAGATAACCCATGTGTTTATTTTACTACAGTACTTTTGTCTTATATTTGAGTCTTGGAAGTTTTTACTACTGTAGCAACCTCTCCTTATCTTTATTTTATTGCATTGTTGTGCCAAGTAAAGTCTTTGATAGCAAGGTTCATACTAGATTTGGATTACTGCGCAGAAACAGATTTCTGTCTGTCACGAATCTGGGCAGAATTCTCTGTAGGTAACTCAGAAAAATCTGCCAATTTACGTGCATGATCCTCAGATATGTACGCAACTTTCATTCAATTTGGGCATTTTCATCTGAGCAAGTCTGGTGCCACTTTAAAATTCGTCTTTACGGACTGTTCTGTTTTGACAGATTCTGCCTTTTATTTCGCATTGCCTCTTTTGCTGCGTTGGATGGATTTCCTTGTTCCATTGACTTCCAGTAGCTTTGGGCAATGTCCAGAAGTGTTAAGAATGATTGTGTCACCTCTGAACATGTGAAATTTTTGATTATGCACTAACCCTCTGATGAGTTTGTTTCGAGTTTGGTGTGGAGGAAGTTTTCAAGGGTCAAGAGAGGAGGATGATATACTATGATCAAGAAGAGTGAAAAGTCTAAGCTTGGGGATGCCCCCGTGGTTCATCCCTGCATATTTTAAGAAGACGCAAGCGTCTAAGCTTGGGGATGCCAAGGCATCCCCTTCTTCATCGACAACATTATCAGGTTCCTCCCCTGAAACTATATTTTTATTCCATCACATCTTATGTGCTTTGCTTGGAGCGTCTATTTGTTTTGTTTTGTTTGAATAAATTCATGTTTGTGTGGGAGAGAGACACGCTCCGCTGGTTCATATGAACACATGTGTTCTTAGTTCTAGCTTTTAATGTTCATGGCGAAGGTTGAAACTGCTTCGTTCATTGTTATATGGTTGGAAACGGAAAATGCTACATGTAGTAATTGGTAAAATGTCTTGGATAATGTGATACTTGGCAATTGTTGTGCTCATGTTTAAGCTCTTGCATCATATACTTTGCACCTATTAATGAAGAAATACATAGAGCTTGCTAAAATTTGGTTTGCATGTTTGGTCTCTCTAAAGTCTAGATAATTTCTAGTATTGAGTTTTGAACAACAAGGAAGACGGTGTAGAGTCTTATAATGTTTACAATATGTCTTTTATGTGAGTTTTGCTGCACCGGTTCATCCTTGTGTTTGTTTCAAATAACCTTGCTAGCCTAAGCCTTGTATCGAGAGGGAATACTTCTCATGCATCCAAAATCCTTGAGCCAACCACTATGCCATTTGTGTCCACCATACCTACCTACTACATGGTATTTCTCCGCCATTCCAAAGTAAATTGCTTGAGTGCTACCTTTAAATAATTCAAAATTTATCACCTCTGATTTGTGTCAATGTTTTATAGCTCATGAGGAAGTATGTGGTGTTTATCTTTCATTCTTGTTGGGCAACTTTCACCAATGGACTAGTGGCTTCATCCGCTTATCCAATAATTTTGCAAAAAGAGCTCGCGCGGGGTTCCCAGCCCCCAATTAATCAACCTTCATTAATAATTCTCTTCACATGTTTTGCTCTGATTCATCAGTAAGCAACTTAATTTTGCAAATAGACACTCCTTCATGGTACGTGAATGTTGGAAGGCACCCGAGGATTCGGTTAGCCATGGCTTGTGTAAGCAAAAGGTTGGGAGGAGTGTCATCCATAAATAAAACTAAAATACATGTGTAAACAAAAGAGAAGAGGGATGATCTACCTTGCTGGTAGAGATAACGTCCTTCATGGGAGCCGCTCTTTGAAGGTTTGTCTGGCAAGGGGGTTAGAGTGCCCACTACCATTCGTTGACAACAACAAACACCTCTCAAAATTTTACTTTTATGCTCTCTTTATGTTTTCAAAACCAAAGCTCTAGCACAAATATAGCAATCAATGCTTTCCTCTTTGAAGGACCTTTCTTTTACTTTTATGTTGAGTCAGTTCACCTATCTCTTTCCACCTCAAGAAGCAAACACTTGTGTGAACTGTGCATTGATTCCTACATACTTGCATATTGCACTTGTTATATTACTTTACATTGACACTATCCATGAGATATACATGTTATAAGTTGAAAGCAACCGCTGAAACTTAATCTTCCTTTGTGTTGCTTCAATACCTTTACTTTGATTTATTTCTTTATGAGTTAACTCTTATGCAAGACTTAATGATGCTTGTCTTGAAGTACTATTCATGAAAAGTCTTTGCTTTATGATTCATTTGTTTACTCATGTCATTACCATTGTTTTGATCGCTGCATTCATTACATATGTTTACAATAGTATGATCAAGGTTATGATGGCATGTCACTCCAGAAATTATCTTTGTTATCGTTTACCTGCTCGGGACGAGCAGGAACTAAGCTTGGGGATGCTGATACGTCTCCGACGTATCGATAATTTCTTATGTTCCATGCCACATTATTGATGATATCTACATGTTTTATACACATTATATGTCATTATTATGCATTTTCCGGAACTAACCTATTGACGAGATGCCGAAGGGCCAGTTCCTGTTTTCTGCTGTTTTTGGTTCCAGAAATCCTAGTAAGGAAATATTCTCGGAATCGGACGAAATCAATGCCCAACATCCTATTTTTGGACGAAGCTTCCAGAACACCCGAGAGCCGCCAGAGGAGGGCCCTGTGGGCCCCAGACGACAGGGTGGCGCGGCCCAGGCCTTGGCCGCGCCCCCCTAGTGTGTCGTCGCCTCGTCGACCCTCCAACTCCGCCTCTTCGCCTATATAAAGGTCCCTGACCTAAAAACCACGATACGTTCGACGAAACCAGAGAAAACCTTCCAGAGCCGCCGCCATCGCGAAGCCAAGATCTGGGGGACAGGAGTCTCTCGTTCCGCACGCCGCCGGACGGGAAGTGCCCCCGGAAGGCTTCTCCATCGACACCACCGCCATCTTTATCAACGCTGCTGTCTCCCATGAGGAGGGAGTAGTTCTCCATCGAGGCTAAGGGCTGTACCGGTAGCTATGTGGTTAATCTCTCTCCTATGTACTTCAATACAATAATCTCATGAGCTGCCTTACATGATTGAGATTCATATGATGATGCTTGTAATCTAGATGTCATTATGCTAGTCAAGTGGATTTTACTTATGTGATCTCCGGAGACTCCTTGTCCCACGTGTGTAAAGGTGACAGTGTGTGCACCGTGTGGGTCTCTTAGGCTATATTTCACAGAATACTTATTCGCTGTTATGAATGGCATAGTGAAGTGCTTATTTATATCTCTTTATGATTGCCATGTGTTTTGTATCACAATTTATCTGTGTGCTACTCTAGTGATGTTATTAAAGTAGTTTATTCCTCCTGCACGGTGTAATGGTGACAGTGTGTGCATCGTGTAGTACTTGGCGTAGGCTATGATTGTGATCTCTTGTAGATTATGAAGTTAACTATTACTATGATAGTATTGATGTGATCTATTCCTCCTTTCGTAGTGTGAAGGTGACAGTGTGCATGCTATGTTAGTACTTGGTTTGGTTATGTTGATCTGTTATGCACTCTAAGGTTATTTAAATATGAACATTGAATATTGTGGAGCTTGTTAACTCCGGCATTGAGGGTTCGTGTAATCCTACACAGTTAGTGGTGTTCATCATCCAATAAGAGGGTGTAGAGTCTAGCATCTATCTATTTATTCTGTTATGTGATCAATGTTGAGAGTGTCCACTAGTGAAAGTATGATCCCTAGGCCTTGTTCCTAAATACTGCTATCGCTGCTTGTTTACTGTTTTACTGCATCTTTACTTCCTGCAATATTACTACCATCATCTGCACGCCAGCAAGCACTTTTCTGGCGCCGTTACTACTGCTCATATTCAGTCATACCACTTGTGTATTTCACTATCTCTTCGCCGAACTAGTGCACCTATTAGGTGTGTTGGGGACACAAGAGACTTCTTGCTTTGTGATTGCAGGGTTGCATGAGAGGGATATCTTTGACCTCTTCCTCCCTGAGTTCGATAAACCTTGGGTGATCCACTTAAGGGAAACTTGCTGCTGTTCTACAAACCTCTGCTCTTGGAGTCCCAACACTGTCTACAAGAATAGAAGCACCCGTAGACATCAAGGGTTACGAGTCTATCCTCAACATGCTCGCCTGTGGCACATGAAGACGAAGGACTCCATGATGTCTATGTTTATTCGTTGTGAAGCTCTGATGATATGCTAGCCTCGTGCTATGCAAATTGTAATCCTTTATGTAATATCTGGATCATACGATGTAATAAAAACCTTTGTTTCTTGGTATTACATCTTGTACTGTGTGTGCTAGCGATTGATCCAGGGACTAGCACAGATACGCACAGAGATCGGCACCTTAAGAGGTGAGGTCGCTACAGATGGTATCAGAGCATTGTGTTGACCGTAGGTTCGTGACCCTAGGTTTGGATTAGAAATAGGAAGACCCTAGGAAAAAAAAATCTATCCAATCCAGTTTTTATTAAGTTGATGTTTGGATTTTTGAACTTATATTCTTACCTAATTTCATCTTCAAAAATGTCCCTCTTATTTTAGATAGACTACCTCTTGAAACCATTAGGGAAAGACACATGATGACCTTGTGCGTGAAGTTAGGGACTGATGCTCCATGTGATATTCTTCGGCTCCGCAAGAAGTGTTTCATGGAAGACCAATGAAGAACTTGAAGAAAGACTTCGATGCAGACTTCACAACACACGAAGATACACCGATGGAGTAGAATAGAAACTTGAAACATCAAAGACAGAAATAGACCAGACCACCATTAGATCTCTTTTATTGAACCAACGATATCGTAAGAGAGTATTAATCTTACCAAATTGTGGTATGACCATACTAGTTTGGTTGTGTTAGAACTATATATGTTTCTTGATGCTTGTTTGATGATTGTTGTTTCCTGAATTGATTTGATCTGTTGTGTTTGGGTAGGAATCTTCTTTAGAATCTTTCTATCTATTCTCATCTATACCCAATCCAACAAGTGTTTCTTGACAAATCGTCATGAAGACAACCTTAGCAAAACCAAACCCGATGTTTCCGGTCAAGATGAAGAACCAAAGAGCGTGAGATACGCAAAACCCTAGTTAAGGACCGATAGAAATGTTTTCAAAACAGTTTAATAATGGGGATTGAAACATTGATTCAATTCTCCATGGAATCTTTTTATCAAATTTGTGAGGTTGACCAAGAGCTAGAATACGAGATGTACCAAACTCAATACAAAGCAATGATTGGGTGCGACATGGATTGGCCCCCATGACGACTACTCATATTGTTTGCTCTTGTTATGATGAATGGTAATCCAGAGAGACGTACCTACAAGAGAGATGTCGCTGATAAGCTTGAACCATAGGGTGAATAGATATTATACCCTAATAGTATGGCAAGTGTTGCCAAACGTAGGACTACGGTGAGTTTGAAGGTCCGTGTCGCTATTTGAAGAGTAGTGGAAGGTTGCCAAAGATACCCACAAACAAAAGATAGGGAATGTCATGAAGTACTCCCACCTTGGTTTTCCGTTTGACCCAAAGAGTGACCCCTCTGTGTCAAAAGTAGTTCAACAGCCAACACATATGGATTAGAAACTCAACCATGAGAAAAGGCCTACTCAAGTCACCGTGAAGAGATATGTTGTTCACTTTATGTGAATAAACAACCACCTATTGGGTTTTAACTGTAAGCCATAGATGTTTTCAAAAGATGACCTGGTGTCAAGCCAATATCCTCGGATCTGCCAAGTCATACCCAAGTTGAGCTTCGCCTAAACCCAAGACCTAAGACTACCTACAAAAGTTTCTTTTAAGGGTGGTAGACAACCCAGACATATCCCAAACCCAACGTTCTTTCTAGCCTCTTCAAATCTCGGGAACGAGATTTCTTTTAAGGGTGGTAGTCTGTCACATCCCGAAATTTTGTAAATTTCGGAGTGTGAAATAAAACAAATTAATTCTTGATTTATTGGAAATTGATTGAATTTTCACAAGGAATTAAAACTTTTGTGTTTATTAAATAGGTATTTTTCCAAAAATAGAGTTTTCATAAACCTTGGTTTTCAAAATATTTTCCAATAATATTCTATTTTGTTCGGTGGATTTTGAAAATTATAAACATTATTTTGAGAAAACAATTAAACCCTAAAATTCACTATAGCCACATAGACATGTATGTCAAAATTTGATTTTGTAAAGTTTATATTTTTATCCCAAATTTGATCTCATTTAAAGTATTTTTCACAACGAATCCAACGGTAGCTCATTTGCAATTTTCCGATTTGTTTTAAAGCCCCAGAGTGTATTTTGCAAATCTTTGTTTTAAAGGAAAAAAAAAAGCGGCCAGGCCGAACGGCCCAGCCAGCCCCGCACCGGCCCACCCGGCCACACCCAGCCTCGCGGCCCAGCGGACGCCCCTGCTCCCGCGCGATCCCGCGCTCCCCAGCGCCCGCCCCGCACGACGCCTCCCCAGCTCCCGCCTACACCCGCGTAATCGTCGCCCGTGAATTAATTTCTGGCCCTGTGCACCGCACCTGGACGCCTCCTACTCCCTATATAAAGATCCCCTAAACAGCCCTCAGCCTCACACCAAAAGCGCTCGACGCCTTTCTCTCTTTACCTCACGCAGCTCTGCGCAGCTGCTGCTCTCTCTATGTTGCACACGCACACTCTCGCAGCAGCACGCCGCACACATACAGCAAAATCACTCGTGATTCTGCACGTCTACATACGGTTCGTCCACGTCTACGTCGCCACATCTTCATCACGTACGAGATCACCGCCGGAAGAACGCCGCGACTCGACGCATCTCTCGCACTGTAATAATTCTATTCCCGCTTTTCTTATCTAGACTGCTCTACGTATCTTTACAATTTCATATCTATAGATCCGCATCTTAGTTTAGCATAGTGGTTCTTGCGTTTAGTTTGTAATTAGATTCTCTACAACTTTCATGTAGGAAGTTTTTCCATCTGAGCAACTTGTTCGGACAACTTTTCGGACACCACTAGGTTTTAACCGCGTATTGTAAAATCCATATCATGAGTTCTACACGTCGGTTTTCGACAAACTTTATACCGTTGGAATCAGTAAAATGCCTAGATCATTCTAGACAATTTGCATGTCAGATTCGCATGCTTTGTTTTCGCGGTATTTCTATGGTCCGCAATATAGTTCTTCCACTATGCAAATCATTTAGACACATTTATCTTGTTCCATGATCACATCTCTCCCATATATTATCCTAGTCCATATTATTGAAATAACAATTGAGTTATTTGAGTAAAGTGTGACATGTCCTATTTTACACTTTTACCTTGCTGTAGTCAGTGGCGTAGCCAGGAATTGTTTACGCCCCGGGCCAAAAACTAAGGGGCCAAAAAATTTGAAGAAAATTACCCTAGTTTTAAGGCATAGCAGAATATAAGCTCTGAAGCTCAGTTGGATAACTAATACGAATTTAAACACTTTATCAATGGTGTTTCTACTCCGAACGTAAGATATCGCAATAGACAATATATGTCACATGAAACAAAAGATGGTACCGAATCAAAGATCTGGTTGTCCTGAGCCTCCCATGACTACATCTTCAATAGTAGAAAAAGTTATCAATTCTATATTTCTATATCGTTTGTTCATCTTTTCCTCCTGTAAAACATAAATCGAAGAAAAATTAAGTTAACCACGTCAAGGCAGAGGAGAGCACGTAAAGGCAAAATCTAAACAATATAATTGTTAGAGGAAATCAAGATTTAGAAGGGGCAGAGGCGCAGAACAACAAAAAGGGGGAATTTGAGGGGAATACATAGCCCAGTCAAGTCGGGGCGCGGTCACGCGGCGAGGCGCTGGGAGGCCGGTGGGCGGCGGGCAGGCGGCGATGGCGGGCGGCCGGCGCTGGAAAAGTGGGTAGCGGGTGACCGGCGCTGGACAAGTGGGCAGTGGGCGGTGGCTAGCTGGGGCTTCGTCGCTGCCTCCGTGCGTATCTGCTGCGTCGCTAGGCTCGATCAAAACGAGCATGTAAGGGCAGGCCTAACTGGGCTGGGCTGCGCCCCAGGCCAACCTCTAGTATAGTAGGCTGGTAATTTTTTCACGCCCCAGGCCATGGCCCGTGTAGCCTGGGGCCCAGCTCCGCCTTTGGCTGTAGTAGTGGGATGGAGATAGTCTACCCCTATCATGTGTTGAACCATTGTTATCCATTAGGATTCGCGAACCAAATCCCAATATCATTCATGCCTATCCAACCTCATGCCATTCAACCTTTCCACCTAGTTTGAACTATTCAACCTTCAAATGAGTTATTTGAGTAGTTCCATATATCATTAGTTCATACCCATTGCTATATATGATCTTGTGCTACTTTGATAAGTGTTGTCACACTATGTCAAATTGCATTTCAGACTATGTGAATGCCATCCACATGGACCATCCTAAATACTATCTATGTTCTGTGTTAACATATTTCTTTCCAATATATCTAATTGAACAATTTCTTTATGAGTATTTAACTTCATGACCTTTTCATTCAACGCCTCAAGACCATACCTTGCAAGCCAAACCTCATGCCACGCCTTAGTACCATAGAGCGTTTTCCAAATTGTTTGTCTTGTTTGATTATGTTGCTATGAATTGTGTGTTTATGTTGTGCTATTTTTTATGTTATAGTTCATACGGAGAGCTACGTGTTTTGATTAAGGGAAGTGAACCCTCTTCGACTACCAAAAAGGCAAGTGACACACCCTCACAAATGTCCTAGATTTTATTCATGCACCGTAGTGATTTTTGTAGTAAGTCTAGGGATATGCTTTGCTTTTGTAATCCCAGTAGATAGCTACTTACACCTGACTATATTTTTTTTCGCCATTGAATTTAGTTGATGCTTAGCTATGCTATGAAAATGTTTTAGTAGTGGTTATGGAAAAACAACTAAATTCAATGAACTACCTGGGTGGAATGTGGCTTGGATTGGATTATGTTGAGTGGTTACACCGGAGTCATATCTATGGCGGTCGTGTGTATTGCACTTGTGGACGGCCACCCAGGAACAAAGAGATAATAGACAACCTTGCTCATTAGCTTACCGTACAACCACATGCTATATGGGCTCTGGCTTGACAGAGTATGTTGTGAGAACCCGGATCCTACGTGACAGATGATGTAGGGGATTGTAGGTTGGTACGGGTCCGTAGAGAAAGGTCTGGGGGATTACTTCGGAAAAGTCTCGTCCTAGTCAACATCTGTCCATTTGAGCAAAATGTGCATCATGGAAGAAGAGCAGACTAGGTCATGTGGGTAAATTTGTACAACCTCTGCAGAGTGTTAAATCTAAGTACTTAGCCATGTCCCCGGTTACGGACAATTTGAGCGAACTGACAAGGCACATGTTCGAAAGTCTCCTCATCCCAACTTCTTAAATAAAACTTGATGGGTAAACAGGGAAATGACAATTGGTGTAAGTGACTATCGGCTAGTAGGTCCCGTGCCATATCTATGGCCTGTGTCTACAGGGGTAGATCGCCCAAACCAAGTTGATCATGGGTAGGAGGATTCACCAGGGATTTACCGGTGGTTTCCAGGTTCATTGATTTCTATCAATGGTACCGCTTAATTAGTATGAAAGAAAATGATTTGACAAATGATAGGAGAAAACTGGCTTTATGCAAATATGCCTGAGCTCTACCAGCCAAATGTACACTTAAGTGTTAGGTCGCCATTTGAGTCCACTATAGTGTCATCTTGCCAATACATTCAAAGTATTGACCATTCGTGGGCTGTAACTTTTCATGTTGCAGATGTTTTGAAAGACGAGTGAGTTACGATGGTTAGGGTTACGAGTCTATCCTCAACATGCTCGCCTGTGGCACATGAAGACGAAGGACTCCATGCTGTCTATGTTTATTCGCTGTGAAACTCTGATGATATGCTAGCCTCGTGCTATGCAAATTGTAATCCTTTATGTAATATCTGGATCATACGATGTAATAAAAACCTTTGTTTCTTGGTATTACATCTTGTACTGTGTGTGCTAGCGATTGATCCAGGGACTAGCACAGATACGCACAGAGATCGGCACCTTAAGAGGTGAGGTCGCTACATATATGCATAAAATTATTACTCTCCACA
Organism: Lolium perenne; assembly: GCF_019359855.2. Lineage (NCBI taxonomy): Eukaryota > Viridiplantae > Streptophyta > Magnoliopsida > Poales > Poaceae > Lolium > Lolium perenne. Next base: position 157,336,077 of record NC_067248.2, read on the forward strand.
TAAGCATAATCAATTTTATTAGTTGTAGTGGGAGCAAATTCAACGAAGTAACTATCATTATTATTCTCATCATCAAATATAGGAGGTATAGTATCATCATAATAAACTTTATCCTCCATAGTAGGCGGCACCAGAAGACCACTATCATTATAATCATCATATATGGGAGGCATATCATAATCAACATAAACTTTCTCCTCAATACCCGGAGGACTAAAGAGATCATTTTCATCAAAACCGACCTCCCCAAGCTTAAATTCTTCCATAGCATTCATAAGTTCCATGGTGTTCAAAGCATTCATACTAATAACATTCCCATTAGCATGCATAAGTTCCATGGGTTTTTTAATTTTCTCTTCAAACACATCATGTCCTAATTCAAGATAAAGTTCATAAAGATCTCTCATTTTGTTGTTGTCTTCCATTAAGCCTTACTAGTGTAAAACAAGAAACAAAAATATGCAATTGCAGGATCTAAAGGAAATAGCTTCGAGCACACACACAACGGCAACAGAAAAGTACTTAGTTACCTGGGACAGAAGTATGAATGCCTTTTACCTTTCCTCCCCGGCAACGGCGCCAGAAAAGTGCTTGATGTCTACGGGTGCTTCTATTCTTGTAGACAGTGTTGGGCCTCCAAGAGCAGAGGTTTGTAGAACAGCAGCAAGTTTCCCTTAAGTGGATCACCCAAGGTTTATCGAACTCAGGGAGGAAGAGGTCAAAGATATCCCTCTCAAGCAACCCTGCAATCACGGTACAAGAAGTCTCTTGTGTCCCCAACACACCTAATACACTTGTCAGATGTATAGGTGCACTAGTTCGGCGAAGAGATAGTGAAATACAAGTGGTATGAATGAATATGAGCAGTAGTAACGGCACCAGAAAATAGCTTGATGCTACAACTGGCGTGTAGTCAATGGTGGTAATATTGCAGGCAGTACAGATGCAGTAAAACAGTAAACAAGCAACGATTTCAGTATTTGGGAACAAGGCCTAGGGATTATACTTTCACTAGTGGACACTCTCAACATTGATCACATAACAGAATAAATAGATAAATGCTATACTCTACACTCTCTTGTTGGATGATGAACACCACTAATTGTGTAGGATTACACGAACCCTCAATGCCGGAGTTAACAAGTTCCACAATATTCGATATTCATGTTTAAATAACCTTAGAGTGCACGATAGATCAACACAACTAAACCAAGTACTAACATAGCATGCACACTGTCACCATCACACTATGAAGGAGGCATAGATCACATCAATACTATCATAGCAATAGTTAACTTCATAATCTACAAGAGATCACAATCATAACCTACGCCAAGTACTACACGATGCACACACTGTCACCATTACACCGTGCAGGAGGAATAGACTACTTTAATAACATCACTAGAGTAGCACATAGATGAATAGTGATACAAAACACATTGCAATCATAAAGGGATATAAATAAGCACTTCACTATGCTATTCATAACAGTGAATAAGTATTCTGTGAAATATAGCCTAAGAGACCCACACGGTGCACACACTGTCACCTTTACACACGTGGGACAAGGAGTCTCCGGAGATCACATAAGTAAAATCCACTTGACTAGCATAATGACATCTAGATTACAAGCATCATCATATGAATCTCAATCATGTAAGGCAGCTCATGAGATTATTGTATTGAAGTACATAGGGAGAGATTAACCACATAGCTACCGGTAGAGCCCTCAGCCTCGATGGAGAACTACTCCCTCCTCATGGGAGACAGCAGCGGTGATGAAGATGGCGGTGGTGTCGATGGAGGAGCCTTCCGGGGGCACTTCCCCGTCCCGGCGGCGTGCCGGAACAGAGACTCCTGTCCCCCAGATCTTGGCTTCGCGATGGCGGCGGCTCTGGAAGGTTTCTCGTACCGTGGCTTTTTCGTATCGAGGTTTTAGGTCGAGGAGGCTTAAATAGGCGAAGAGACGGAGTCGGAAGGCTGACGAGGCAGCCACACAATAGGGTGGCGCGGCCAGGGCCTGGGCCGCACCGGCCTGGCGTGTGGGCCCCCAGGGCTCCTCTCTGGCGGCTCTCGGGTGTTCTGGAAGCTTCGTGGAAAAATAGGATGATGGGCATTGATTTTGTCCGATTCCGAGAATATTTCCTTACTAGGATTTCTGAAACCAAAAACAGCAGAAAACAGGAACTGGCACTTCGGCATCTCGTCAATAGGTTAGTTCCGGAAAACGCATAATAATGACATATAATGTGTATAAAACATGTAGGTAATGTCATAAAACTAGCATGGAACATAAGAAATTATAGATACGTTGGAGACGTATCAATCCTCCAGTTGAGTTGTTGCGGTGCTTCTGGGCGTTGTTAGGTCCATTCTGGTTCATCATTCTTCTCTTGCGGTTCTCGTTGGCTTGGTGCAGCTTTCCTTTCATCTGGATGGCTGAGTCCACCAGGGCTTCCAAGTCAGCGAACGGAATGTTCACTAACACAGTCTGCATCTCATCATGCAGTCCATTCAGAAATCTTTCCTTCCTTTTCTCGTTGGTGCCGGTCTCATCCGGGGCGTACCTTGACAGAGTAAGAAACCTATCGCCGTATTCCACCACGGACATTCTTCCTTGCTTGAGTTCACGGAACTCGTCTCTCATCTTTTTAATCAATCCTTGGGGCACATGGTACTTGCTAAACTTTAGCTTGAAGTCTTCCGAGGTCATCATCTGTCCCGCGTTCATTGCACGGACGCTTGTCCACCAGGCTCTTGCAGGTCCTAACAGGTAGTGGGTGGCGAACAGTACTTTTTCTGCGGCTTCAACTCCCGCAACTTCTAGGTTGTTCTCCATTGTCTGGAGCCAGTCATCAGCGTCAAGTGGCTCTTCGGTCTTGCTTAACCTGGGTGGGTTGGTGTTCTGAAAGTTCTTCAGCTTCGATCCGGGGTGGTCATGGTTTCCATGGCCTTGATTGTTCTGTGCTATCTGCTGTAGTGCGGCGATATTGGCGTGACGTTCAGCTCTCTCGGCTTCGCGGTCTGCCATCATCATCTGTAGCATCTGCATCATTGCGTCCTGGTTGGCGCTGCGGGTTGGTGGGGCCATCTGAACATTGAGATAGATGATAAGATAAGAGGGAAATTTCTATGGTTTGTTTGAGTTAAAGTTTAAAAGTTCAAAACTTGAAAACTTGAGTAGTGTTGAGGGGGTAAAACCAACAACACTTTTTCATTCATACCAAACATCACATATTACAAAGCTAACACACCGTTGGTTTTAAGAACCATTCATCGCTCTACGATACAAGGGGATCCTGATACAAACTCACACCTACTCAAGTGACTTAGGGATACTACTCTTCATGGTGGTTTCTTCATCTTCAGGGGTAATGTGCTTGACGGGCATTGTCCAACTCCTTACGGGTTTTGTGCAGCAGGAAGTCGAGGCATACCACATAGTAGTTCATCTCCGGGTGCGGTGGCATGGTTAGTGGTCTTCCCATGGGGTCATGTCTTGGGTAGTAAACAAAGCGAGTGTTCTTGATCTTGTGCTCATTTTGTCCACACAGACGGGCAATTGCTTCTTGCATGGCTTTGGCTATTCCATCCTTTCAAGTGTTTCCCGTTACAGAAAACCAGATGGTTTCCCATATTGGGGCTCCAAGCTTTCCTCTCAGATCTGCAGTAACTTCCCACCGAAGTGGTCCTCCCGACGGATGGTTGAGGGGTATTCCGAAGAACTCGGGATAAGGGCGTCCTAAATATTCCACTAGTTGCTTCAAATCCTTCTCGAACATCAGGTTTCCTCCGTGACCAAGCTAATAGGACTCACATTGGTACTCCATCTGTGAGCAAAATAGGATAAGTAAGTTAATGCAGTGATCAAGTGTGCAAAATTGTATGTCAAATTACAAAGAAAAGTAGAGCATGGATTTATTATTTTGAAAAGATCTCAAGACAAGGGTGAGAATAAGTTTTCAGAAATATTCACTTCATTTGTTTTGAAACTAAGTTTTTCGGACGTCCATTCTAACTAAGGTCAAACAATGGCTCTGATACCAACTTGTCAACACCCGGATTTTTAAGTCCAGATGCCTATTATGCCATACATCGCAATCCCAGGAATATTGTTGTTGCGAGACATAATAGTTGAATATCATAGAGTCATCATTTATTACAACACATAATCGTCTTACAAAGGTAGATCACATGATCCAATATTACAATAGTAGTTGATCTATTGATCAACGAACATCACAAATAGCGGAAGCGAAGTAGTAGTGGCTATCTAATCCACATGCCAACGCTTGACGTCAGGAGCAGTCCTAGTTGTCGTAGACGTCCTGCTGTCCATCTTCCTCGTACTGCTGTTCTCCTTCATAGTCTGGCCATTTGAATAGCCAGGGACAAAGCCATGAGTACTTTAAAGTACTCGCAAACTAATACTAATGTAAGTACTTATCAATTTTAGTAAGGGGGTGCTAAGCTCTAAGTTTATTTGCATAAAGCCAATTTTATTTCACAAACATTTAGTAAAAGCCTCTTCATTTGCTAACTAACTCAAGTGGGAACATTAGTGTAATTCCCACAACTCTGTTGTGATTCAAGTCAAATTCACCATTCACCTTTCAAATTCAAGTCACAAGTCACCATTCATATTTTGGGAAAGTTCTGATGACGGAACAGTATGGCCTTTCCAACCGTCCATAACCGTGGACACGGCTATTCTAATAGTTCTACACTCTGCAGAGGTCGTACACTTGTGCCACAACATTTGCAATAATCCGTCAGGGTTAACTGGCCCTGATTTACCACACTCCGTGTGCGGACTACCAACCATAACCTTTCACTTACATACTCTAGTATAGGCACCTCTCCCCATGAGCTTGGCCTCCCAGTGAAGACAGACTGTCAGCCTGGGAACTGCACATGGCTTGGGCCGGACATTCACCTCATTTCATGTCATATCACATCATTTCGTTTGTTGTAGAGGCAGCTTTCGGCATAACCCCGATGACGCTTGTTCAGAGGAAACCCATACTAAAGCACATAAATTTCTAGTTAAGCCCTTACCCATGTTGGGTATTGTGGGGGTACTTTCAAATTGGAATGGTATCGCATCCGAACCCAACCATCAGTTTTTATGAAATTCACCAAGTCATTCACCGGTCATATTCACCTACAAAATCTTTCAATAGAATGAATCATCATTCCAAGGTTTTCAAAGTCACTTCATTTCACATATTCCCATCTAGACTAGTCAATTTTATTTGTTTAGCACTAGCAACTAGTCATGAGGGGTGCTAACTAGCTTGTATTGTTCTAGGCAAACTTTGATGCTCTTGTTCTACTCTATATCTAAACCAAGTGAATCATGAATCAAAAAGTAAGCTTTGATAAGCCAAAGTCAAAAACTTGTAAGGAAAAAACTTGGGATAGGATCATTAAGCAAAAATTAAATGGTGATGAGGCCTTGCTCTTGTAGAGCTTTGCCTTAGGTAGCTTGCAAGAATATTAGCTTGCCTTGATTGGTGAGGTGATCAAAGTTCTCTTCTTCTCCCTCTTGGTAGAAGACCTCTTCCTCCTGATAGTCTCCGGTACTAGCGTCTATAAATGAATACGAGGATACAATCACCAAACAATACTTAAGTATACTTAATTAGCCTTAATGGCTCACACAAATGATCTAGCATCACTACTTAACATTGCTACCCAAAATTATGCTAGGGTTTTCTTATTTAGTGTTAAGAAAATAATTTCCTCTCATTGAAATGTTGATTAGGGTTTCTCTTTAGTTCTCTGGGGAAATAATTTCCTCTCATTGAATCCTCTTAAGATTTAATCTTCTCAAAGCATAAATGTGAGATCATGTTGACCAAGGTCAATACTTAACATTTATCATTTGAGAACAATGATTTAAATGAGATTCATCACCTCATGCCATTTAAATAACTATATGATTTAAGATCCTCAAGTGAGCATATATGAGACCATGCAAGAGAGGTCATCACATTACTTCATACCACTTGGGAAAATGATTTAAATGAGGTGCTACACCCCATAGATTTGAATCTTAAATTTTGAAATAATTTAAATGGGCTAGAATTGACTACTTAGCCAATATTTTGCTCTAGCCCATGATCATACAAAGTAACCATGTGATATTTTTAGATAAACAATTAGAGTTTGTGAAACGTGAATTATGAGAGGTGGAAACACCTGAAAGTCCAATGTGGTTGATTTTCTAGATTTATTTGAATTCTGAAAAGTCTCTGTCTTGTTATTTTTGCTACATTATTTCTACAACTAGTGGGGTTGGATGAAGCATTTCATGGGCTTTCTAACAATATAAAGTTTGTCCAAATTGGCTCAGTAGATTTGAAACTATTTAAATTTGAATTGGACATCAGTATTGAATTGAAACTAAAAAGGATTTAACTGAATTTGAATTATGGGCTTAGGCGGGAAATGCTAACGGGCCGCAGAGGGAGAGAGAACTGGGCCAGCCCAGCTAGCGCTGCGGGCCAACTGACAGTAGGTCCCATGCGTCAGCGAGTAATCTCACCGAAACGGTACCTGTCACTGTGACCCGTAGGATTATAAGTTGATCGTGCGGTGAAGGGGTGTCGTCGTTGTCGACGAGAGGGAGGTGCTGGCACGGTGGAGGTAGGGGGTCGGCGGCGAGCTGGGACTCAGGCGATGGTCGGCGACGAGGCTGCTGGTCGTTGTCGACGACGGCGAGCTCAACGGTGGTCGCGACAGAGCTTGGGGTGGCCTGAGTCGATGGATTGATCTGCGGTGGCTCGTGGGTCTCCGGCGTGCAATTGGGCGGCGGTGGTCACTAATGCGGAGCAGAGAGGATGCGAGGAGGCCGAGTGGAGGGAGAGAAGCGAGTTTGGTGTGAAGAAGGAGGCGAGGGAGAGGCTCTATTTATAGTGGCGCGCATGTGCTGTGGGTGCCGTGGAGGTCGTCGACGGCGGTGGCGTTCCAGGGCGCGAAGGGGCAAGGCGAGGTACGCGTGGTGTAGGCGACGTCTAAGTGAAGCTAGGGAGCGTGCTGGCGTGGCCAATGATGGACGAGAGCGTGCGGGCGTGAGGTGCGTCCTTGCAGTACCGGCGCGGCAAGGGTTTGATCATGGCGATGGCGATGGGTCCTCCGCGAGCTATTGAGCGTGTCTACGGGGTAGCTGGTGGTGCGGTGAAGCGTGATGCAGAGGTAGAGGGCTAGGGGTCGAAGGAGGCGACGGCAGACGCATGCGCTCTGGCGCGTCCAGTGACATGTCTGGGCGCGCTCTGGCGTGTCCTGGGCGTCCTGGGCGCGTCACGTTCCGGGCAAGGGCGTGCGTTTCTTCGGTCAGGGATGGTACAGACAGGACCAATGAAGTGTGGCAAGCTTGTTTGGCAAGGTGGAGAGGACCAGAGATGAGTGGACATGAGGAGGGGCATGGGAGTGGCATGGTACTCGGCATGGCAACAATGGTGATCATTTCTCCACTTTAATCAGGGCTGCAGTACATGGGATGATGCAGAGGAGGTACAAGGGTGGTGATGATCACCATTGGTCCAGGGTTTAGCCCAAAATCCATTGGAATTTAGGGTGTGTGTCAAAACTGAAAAGTAGCCTGCAAGGTGTTTGTGATAATGGCCGCAAGAGAAATTTTTGTTGAATTTTGGAAATCTTTTTGGTGCATCTCATTCATATATTTAAAGAGGTAGAATGGTGATGGTGGTGGTCAATTTGGTGAAGGTTTGCAAGATTTCAAATATGAGGTGATCTTCTCTTTGATTCAATGTCTCCACTTGGCATCTCTATTCTGGTCAACCTAGGCAGAGTCAACACTGGTGGTCAATATCAAAGTGGTTCACCTTGACATGGTCTTGGATGAGGTGGTGAGAGTTGGGCAAGTTTAGTTTAGGAAACTTCCAAACCAGGGGTGCAAAGTGGTTAACATTTTATAAATGGGCAAGGTGACCATTATCACATGTATGTTGAATTTGAATTCTTTTTTGATTTGAATTGGGTTTCTTTGATGCAAAAGGGTTTGTTTTTGATATATAAGTGTTTTACAAGCAATGGCACAAGCAATGGTGGCCTTGGTTAAAGATTTGAAAAGTGGGCCAATGTGTATGTGAGTGAAAATGGAATTTTCTCACTATTTCATTTCTCTCTATTTGATTTGATTTTTCTTGACTCCAAAGTGATTCTTATTAGTTTAGAAACATTTCCAAACCATTGAAACCATTCCAAAAGGTCTAGTTCAAATATTTGCAAAAATGGCCATAAACACATAAGAGGTGTTATTTTCCTCTTTTGTATATCTTGCTTTACTTGGGCATGGGTTAGGGTCCATTTAGGGTTAGATTAATTAGGTTTACAGATGGTTTCACACCATTTGGTCAAGGTATAAATGCATAGGTCAAGGTTTGGGTAAATTGGCTATGTGCCACATATGCCTCTATGCATATGTTGCATTTTCTTTTTGATTTGATTTGGCTTGACCCAATTGATGTTGTTAAGTGTTGAAATGGTATAGAGGAGTGATCCAACCATTCACAACAAGTCTTAGGGTCAAGATTCTCCAATTTACAAAGTTGCTATTTACTCTCATATGCCTCTATGGCATTTTTATTATCTTTTTAATTGACTTGGTTTTCTACTTGGATTTGATTGGTTGAGCACTAGGTAGGGTTGATTAATGTTTTCAAAACATCTACACAAGGTAGAAGGGTCTAAGTAAGAGTTTCACAAAAATAGTCCTAGGCACATAGGCCCTTTCTTATTTAATTCCTTTTCTTTTTGATTTAACTTGGATGGTGAAAGGAGGGGTGAGGTTTAGGGTTTTGGAAACATGTTCAAGCAATAAACAAAGAATCATGGCAATTGCACAAGAATTCAGCATGCTCACTATGTATCACACTTAATTTAAGAAAAGTTTTTGTTGGTTCCAAAATTTGGGAAAAGGGAAATTCATTTTCTTTGTTTTGAAATTTTTGGGACGTTACACAAGGTTGCATTAAGAAGAAATTTACGAAGGATATCAAGTATCAAGTATGTCTTGAAGATGAAGATGAAGATGAAGTGAGCCCTCAAACTTAACTTCAAGACATCAACATGATGAAGAATGAAGAAATGAAGTGCAAGTTCAAGATGAGCCATCTCTAAGAGATCATTTGCTTGAAGCTTGCCATCCATATGGTGATCATGGATATGTGAAGATGTGCCGAAGAAAAAGCTCTCCCATGGTGGATTATGGGGGAGCAATCCACAAGATTTCATCAAGCAAGCACAATCAAGAAAGGCGTTCCATCTTGTTGTGATCAAGATCGTCTTCATCGAGCTCAAGAGGAATGCGCAAGGTTAAGGTTTGCTCTTAGTAGGGTTTCTTTCTTACAGGTCTCATAGTGTAGTTGGAGACCGGTTTATAGTTTAGTTGCCGTACTATCAAGAGGGCTCTCGAGTGAGTAACTCGATCGTATCGTTCGGAGAGAGCTCAAACCTTTGCATCCTTGCATCATATTTCTTGGTTGTTATTTGGATCTTATCCATGTGGTGATTTAGAGCTTGTGGTTATTTCCATAGCAAGCTCTAGTTCATCGAAAACGGATTCCGCATGAATCACTTGTTGCATTTTCGATATTGGAGTTTTTCTCGGTTTCTCGTATTGAGAGGTTTCACTCTAAAATACATAGAAAAACCTACCCCACTTGTTCTTAAGCTTTTCACTCTTTGTGGGGTATCTCTTTTCATCTTCTTTACAACAAAATTGGTTTCACCTAAATCCGAGTTTCCTAACTCAAGTTGTTGCATTTTTCATATTGGAGGTTTTACCGGTTTGCTGTTTATAGATAGGTAAAACCTTTATCCATTTTTTTCTATCCTACCTTACTAGACTATGATGGTTTCCTGCGTGATCTTGTAGAGCTTTTTACTAGCTTCGAAACGAGCCCAAGATCATCAAAATCGGAGTCCGGATGCAAAAGTTCTTGAAGTTTTCGTGAAGCAGTTTTTTGGCCGGAAGTTGGTGACCGGAACTTCCGCCCTACTTCCGGTGAACTTCCGGAAATGACGAATCTGCACGCAGAAAGTATACTGTAATCATTCTGGGGACGCCCGACTTCACCCGGAAGTTGGCCGGTACTTCCGGGGGACGGAAGTTCCGCCCCAAATGACCGTAAGTTCCGGTTTTGACGAGTTTTGTGCATAACGGGCAGATTTCTCTTGCCCTATTTAAGGGGGTCTTCTTCCCAAAGTTTCCCACCCGTTTGAGCTCGTTTTTGCCTCCATTGTTGACCTTCTTTGAGCTTGCTATCTCTCTCTCCCTCCCATGAATCTTGCATCTATTTGAGAGATAGATAGAGGAGATCTAGATCTACATCTTCACCAATCAAATCCCTCTCTTTGTGAGGGGAATCCACTAGATCTAGATCTTGGAGAAATTTGGTGTTCCTCCTCCTATTTGTTCTTCCTCTCTTATTCCCCCAATAGCTTTTGTAGCTTTGTTGGAATTTGAGAGAGAAGGACTTGAGCATCTTTGTGGTGTTCTTGCCATTGCATTTGGTGCATAGGTTTGAGTTCTCCACGGTGATTCGTGGAAGTGAAAGCAAGAAAGTTGTTACTCTTGGGTTCTTGGAACCCTAGACGGATTCTAGACCTTTGTGGTGATTTGTTGGGAGCCTCCAATTAAGTTGTGGATGTGTGCCCCAACCTTTGTGTAAGGCCCGGTTTCCGCCTCGAAGAAAATCTCTTAGTGGAACTGTGACCTAGGCCTTTGTGGCGAGGGTCACCGCAGATTTAGGTGAGGCGCCTTCGTGGCGCTCGGTGTGTGGTGTGAGTACCGCATCTTGGGGTGAGGCCTTTGAGGCGTTGGTGTGGATCGAGCAACCACACCTCAAGGTGATCCTCTTGTGGCATTCGGGAGCACTAAGCCACCGCACCTCTCCACTGGAGATTAGCACTCGCAAGAGTGTGAACTTCAGGATAAATCATCGTCTCCCGCGTGCCTCGGTTATCTCTATACCCGAGCTCTTTACTTATGCACTTTACCTTGTGATAGCCATCGTGCTTGAAGTTATATATCTTGCTATCACATAAGTTGCTTGTATTGTTGGTGCACATAGGTGAACCATTGCTTAGAATAAGTTGTTGGTGCACATAGGTGAACCATAGTATATAGGCTTTGGGCTTGACAAAGTAAACGCTAGTTTTATTCCGCGTTTGTTAAGCCCATCTCGTAAAAGTTTTAAACCGCCTAGTCACCCTACCCCCTCTAGGAGACATCCATGTCCTTTCACCTCCCACTTACGTTATCCTTTTATTTCCCCGCTCAGAGCCGAGATCAACTAACAGTCGTCTCCAGCATCGACATTGGATTTGGGGGCTAGTGACTACGCCACTCAGTTTCTCTCAGTGGACGTGTGCTTCTGGCTGCTGAGGGGTGGCGTCGGGGTGGCGGTGACGATGACGCCCTGGCAGTTTGTGCTTCCTGCTCTGGTCCTTCCTCGGCGAGGTCCTCTTCGACATGTTTGAGGTAAGCGGGAAGCATTGTACATGAGTTGGTCGATGTTTAACGTCCGCGTGTCGAAGAGGATTCCGGAAGAGGATGGTGGGTGGTGCCTTCATCTTTCTTCCTCGACTTGATCTATGGAAGGTGGCTAGGTTGAGACCTGGATTTGGATACGGGATATTTCCTCGACCGACGATACATAGAGGAGGTGCGCTTGCCATTCGCGGCGAGCTCTTTTTCAGATCCACATAGGAGCTTGACTCCGATGGTGCCCCTCCAGGTCTTGTTCAGTGGGTCCTTCTCCCAGCTCTCACTATACAAGAATTTTGGTCTATTGCAACAACATTTATTTCAACGATTGATGGAGTTGATGGTGCACACAAGATCCTTCAAAGATGTATTTTTGTTCAGGGTCTTCTATGTAAATGTTCCAGATCAGGTGTCCCTCTGGTATCTTCCAAACCGTGACCGCGTGTGTTGTATTGTGCCTCTTTTTAGCTGAATTGGACATGTGGCTTGTTCAAAAAGGATATAACCACTTTTTCTCCGTGAGCTTGATATAAAACCCCGAGTCACCCTTTGGAGAAAATCACGCTTGTTGCCTTAACCTCTACTTGGAGTCGCAATGAGTAGGTAAAACACATGTAGTTTTGTTGTCATTGATGAGTCCATATTTGAAGCATATTTAACTCTTGTTTTTGCATAAGTAGACATAGAATTTTGTTATTTTATTGCGCTCGCATGCACCTTTTACCCTTGTTTCCGCAGGATCTCAAATTATTAGGTTTTTTATGAATATATCAATTGAGACTGTCATGTTATATCATAATATGATATTTCTAAGTGATAAACGTCATTTAAATGATTTTCAACGCACATCGGTGAAGAGAGGATGCAAGGGGAGGATCTGGACGTTTTGGCGACCACCGGGACAGGTGGAGTACGGCCTACAAGGATGACAACCTTGTCAAATGATTTCACCTCGCGAAGACGGATGAGAGATCCAACATACACAGACACTAGAAACCACAAAACATCTTTACTTGATCTATGCTGTTGTATTAGATCTCTCTCCTTAGATGTTATGTGAAGTCGACCACATAATATTTGCCTTAGGGACTAAAGAAAGGGATCTGAGAAATGACACGACCCTCTCCTCCCGTAACCGTCTCCCACGCGACCCTCTCCTCTCGTAACCATCTCCCACGTGACCCTCTCCATGACGACGGAGAGCTTGAAAATGCACTTTAGCCCCCTACCTGGCGTGCCAGCTGTCAAGGGTTTCGGTACCCGAGAGGACACGGGTACCTCGTCGATACCCTTGAGGTTATCAGACCATAGGGGGCTTGAAGCAATGCTCCAAGCTCAACACCGACATGTCGGGGCATAAGCTGAGCGAGAACGACACGACAGAGAGAGACATAGTGTTTTACCCAGGTTCAGGGCCCTCGTGGTGAGGTAAAACCACTACGTCCTGCCTTGGTGTGGTATATATCTTGCTCCAAGAGGAGTATGGTGTACAAATTGGCGCTTCTCTTCCCCAGATCTAGATGGGATCTTCTCTAGGTATAATATGGTGGCATCTAAAGAGCATGTAAGGGAGAGAGTCTACTTGGGATCAGATCGCCTACACTACTGGACAACTTCCCTTCCTTTTATAGCGACCCTGGCCCTCCTCCCCAAGAAAACTTGGCGGAGGGGAAACCACAGAATGTCCAAAGGAAGCGGACAGATGTTCCTAACCATGGACTGGGTCCATGGTCACATCAACTTGCTTGACTCACAGGGGGTGGTTTTGGACAATGTCGACACCCCCTGGTGTACATGCACCGCCCATCGCACACCTTTTGGAAAGGGGGCAACAGCCAGCAAGCTTTGTGCAGGCAAACTTGGAACTTCACTCCTCTTCCGCATGCGTCATGGCTAGCGTCACCCTTCAGTAGCGTTTCTCCTACGCGACCGTCTCGTGATGGCATCTTAATGGCATCTCGTGAGATACCTCTCGTGGAGGGGAGCTCCACGAGGCCTTTTGGTAGCCCGGAGTATGCTCAGCTCGTGCAGGAGATCAAGAATGACGGCAAGGAGTTCCTCCTTGTCGGCGCAGGTACCTGATGTTCGTCGTCATAGTGTGGTTTGCTATTCCGATCGTTGTCCTCTTTTTCGCCGTATCAACCTACTCCGGCGACCAAGCCAAGGCCCAAATCAAGGGCCCCCTGCTAACGCCCGCCTTCGTCCGCCTTCGTCTACGTCCTGGAGATCCCACTCTACTCGCTAGTCACAAAATGTTCTTCTGATGGTGGTCTTGCTCGCTACAGGGCACTATGGCCGCCCCATTGAGAGTAATCTACCTTCAATTTCTCTCTCATGTTTATAGTAGGCAAGTTCGCCAAACCTAGTTAAAAAATCTCGGTAGCATCATCATGTTGTGATTGATTGGTGCTCGGAGATCAATTATAGCCATGAGGGTAGCAAGTGGTATCAGAGAAAGGTTAAAGACGAATTATTAATCTGGCCCTACTAGAAAAAGGCCTAGCCATAGGATTGGTAGCAGTGGCGCACCACTACACTCATGCGCCACTGCTATATAACAGCAGCGCACCAAAAAGTGGTGCTCCACTAGTAATCATTTACCAATGGGGCACTAGTATAGTCATGCGCCACTACTAAGTGTAGAACTAGGTTATAGATTGGTCTAGGGTTACCAGTGGCGCACTAAATATAGGTGCGCCATTGCTATTTAAATTACAATAGTGCACCTATATCTGGTGCGCCACTGTCCTCAAATAGCAATAGCGTAGTAGAGTGGTGCGCCACCGGCCACCGCATATCCATGCCTCCACCGCGCCCCCCCACCGCACATGCCTTTCCGCACACGCACCCACGAGAACTGCACCCACCGCACTTTCTCTCTGCCCCAACCCACCCACTCCCAGATCCACTTTCTCTCTGCCCCCACTTCTGCCCGAATCCCCCTTCTGCCCCATCTCCGGCCACCACCGTCCTCCTTCTGCCCCGCCTCCAGCCACCACCGCCCTACCCTCTCTCTCTCAACCCACTTTCTCTCCCAGAATCCCTCTCGCTAGCTTCTCCGACCGTGGCCACAGATTTCCCGCCATGCTGGCCCTCCTCGTCGTCGGGTAGACCATCTTGACCATCGATGCTCCAGGAGCCAGATATATTGACCGCTTCCCTGAGCTCGTCCATTAGTTGTTTATGGGTACTGTCCTAGCCTCAGACAACGAACGCACCCCACCACCACCCATCTCGATTTGTCTTTCCACCGGACCACTTGCCGCCGATGAGGAAGAATCGCATGACGTGAAATTGAGGAGCAAGCTTGCACGAAGGAGGCGTTGTAGGGATGACTGGGGAATTTTGGTCAGCTCGGCCGGTGACTTTTGTCCGGATGCACCGCGTGGGATTGAAGGAGTGCTAGGCCAGGGGCGGGCCACCTCTCTCTGCATCACGCGGACACGGTCCCTGCTCCATTCGCAGCCTCCACTCCACTAGATCGACCAGCCCGGTCAATGCTCCAACCATCGCCACCCATGCAGGATTTGGGGAAGCTGAGGTCGTGCTGCCGTAGGGGGAGGCGGCGCAGCGACGGTACTTCGGCGAGGATTTTACGGTGGCCTATGGCCAGGGTCGGGGTGGCGGTGTTTCAGGCTAGCGGCCAGGGGCACATCAGATGTGGCCTGGCGCGACTAGGAGGACGCGGGGTGGGGCACTGCCGGTCTACGGGGCGGGGCGCCGCACGTGCTCGTGTGATTTTTCTTGGCGGCTGTGCAGCGACGCGGCTCCGGCGGCCGCGACGCGGGCCTCCGAGGGACTTGATTAGTTTTTATTTTTACCTTTAGTGTGTTTTATGTAAACTTGCCTTTTAATTTTATTACCGGGACAAATTGGTCGGCTCTCGTACTATTGTTAGATGTGGCGCATGGGCATACATCAAGTGGCGCACCCACCCTTTTTTTGTGATTCCTACCATAGCTAGCGGTGGCGCACGGAGTTTCTTCCTATGGCACATTGATGGTGCTTCACTGGTGTGTGCTTTAGTTGTGGCGCACCTGGTAGTGCGCCATTACTAACACTTATCTGTGGCATGTTAGTACCTGCGCATCAAGGTGCGCCACTGGTAAACGTTTTAGGTGTGTCACTGATATGCATTTTTCTAGTAGTTAGGAGGCTGCGTCTAGATTGGATCGTATTTCTCTAAGTCCCGTTAGAAATTGAATCCAACGAAAGCGTGTAGCGTGGAGAAAATCAAGGGAGCAGCTATTGTTAGAGATATGCCCAAGAGGCAATAATAAAATGGTTATTATAATATATCTTTGTGTTTATGATAATGTTTGCATACCATGCTATAATTGTATTAACCGAAACATTGATACATGTGTGTTATGTAAATAACAAGGAGTCCCTAGTAAGCCTCTTGAATAACTAGCTTGTTGATTAATAGATGATCATGGTTTCGTGATCATGAACATTGGATGTTATTAATAACAAGGTTATGTCATTGATGATTGATGTAATGGACACACCCAATTAAGCGTAGCATAAGATCACGTCATTAAGTTTATTTGCTATAAGCTTTCGATACATAGTTACCTAGTCCTTCGACCATGAGATCATGTAAATCACTTATGCTGGAAGGGTACTTTGATTACATCAAACGCCACTGCGTAAATGGGTGGTTATAAAGGTGGGATTAAGTATTCGGAGAGTATGAGTTGAGGCATATGGATCAAGAGTGGGATATTGTCCATCCCGATGATGGATAGATATACTCTGGGCCCTCTCGGTGGAATGTCGTCTAATTAGCTTGCAAGCATATGAATGGTTCATAAGAGACCACATACCACGATACGAGTAAAGAGTACTTGTCGGAGACGGGGTTGAACGAGGTATAGAGATACCGATGATCAAACCTCGGACAAGTAAAATATCGCGTGACAAAGGGAATCGGTATCGTATGTAAATGGTCCAATCGATCACTAAGTCATCGTTGAATATGTGGGAGCCCTTATGGATCTCCAGATGCCGCTATTGGTTATTGGTCGGAGAGAAGTCTCAACCATGTCTGCATAGTTCGTGAACCGTAGGGTGACACACTTAAGGTTTGATGTCGTTTGAGTAGATATGGAATATGAAATCGAGTTTGAAGTTTTGTTCGGAGTCTCGGATGGGATCCAGGACATCACGAGGAGTTCCGGAATGGTCCGGAGAATAAGATTCATTTATAGGAAGTCACTTTCCAAGTTTGGAAATGATCCGGTGCATTTATGGAAGGTTCTAGAAGGTTCTAGAAGGTTCTAGAAAAGTCCGGAAGAAATCACCATGGAAAGTGGAGTCCCGGAGGGACTCCACCTTGCATGGCCGGCCAACCCTGAAGGGGAGGAGTCCCAGGTGGACTCCACCAAGGTGGCCGGCCACACCCCCCCAAGGAAGGGTGGGAGTCCCACCTTGAGTAGGAGTCCCACCTTGGGTAGGTTTCGTCCCTTTGGCAGGTTTTGGTTTCGGGTCTTATTCGAAGACTTAGATACCAACTCTTGGGGATTTCCACCTATATAATGAGGAGCAAGGGGAGGGGGGCGGCCACACCAAGCCCTAGTTGGCCGCACCCCCTAGTTGGCCGGCGCCCAACACTCCCCTCTCCCCAAACTCTAGCCTCCAACCTTGGCCGCCCCCTTAGTGGCCGGCGTCCAAGCCTCCCTCTCCCCAAACCCTAGCGCCCCTCCTCCCCATACTACTCCCGCAACGCATAGGTGAAGCCCTGCCGGAGTTCTCCACCACCACCGCCACCACGCCGTCGTGCTGCCGGGATTTCGAGGAGGATCTATTACTTCCGCTGCCCGCTGGAACGGGGAGAAGGATGATGCGTGCAATTAACACACGTCCGTTGGGAACCCCAAGAGGAAGGTGTGATGCAGACAGTAGCAAGTTTTCCCTCAGAAAGAAACCAAGGTTTATCGAACCAGGAGGAGCCAAGAAGCACGTTGAAGGTTGATGGCGGCGCAGTGTAGTGCGGCGCAACACCAGGGATTCCGGCGCCAACGTGGAACCTGCACAACACAACCAAAGTACTTTGCCCCAACGTAACAGTGAGGTTGTCAATCTCACCGGCTTGCTGTGAACAAAGGATTAACCGTATTGTGTGGAAGATGATTGTTTGCGAAGAACAGTAAAGAACAAGTATTGCAGTAGATTGTATTTCAGATGTAAAGAATAGACCGGGGTCCACAGTTCACTAGCGGTGTCTATCCCATAAGATAAATAGCATGTTGGGTGAACAAATTACAGTTGGGCAATTGACAAATAAAGAAGGCATAACAATGCACATACATATATCATGATGAGTACTATGAGATTTAATCAGGGCATTACGACAAAGTACATAGACCGCCATCCAGCATGCATCTATGCCTAAAAAGTCCACTTTCAGGTTATCATCCGAACCCCTTCCGGTATTAAGTTGCAAGCAACAGACAATTGCATTAAGTGTGGTGCGTAATGTAATCAACACAAATATCCTTAGACAAAGCATCGATGTTTTATCCCTAGTGGCAACAGCACATCCACAACCTTAGAACTTTCTATCACTGTCCCAGATTTAATGGAGGCATGAACCCACTATCGAGCATAAATACTCCCTCTTGGAGTCACAAGTATCAACTTGGCCAGAGCCTCTACTAGCAACGGAGAGCATGCAAGAACATAAATAACATATATGATAGATTGATAATCAACTTGACATAGTATTCAATATCCATTGGATCCCAACAAACACAACATATAGGATTACAAAGAAACGATCTTGATCATGATAGGCAGCTCACAAGATCGAGCATGATAGCACAATTAGGAGAAGACGACCATCTAGCTACTGCTATGGACCCATGGTCCAGGGGTGAACTACTCACACATCGATCCGGAGGCGATCATGGCGATGAAGAGTCCTCCGGGAGATGATTCCCCTCTCCGGCAGGGTGCCGGAGGCGATCTCCTGAATCCCCCGAGATGGGATTGGCGGCGGCTGCGTCTCTGGAAGGTTTTCCGTATCGTGGCTCTCGGTACTGGGGGTTTCACGATGAAGGCTTTAAGTAGGCGGAAGGGTAGGCCAGGGGGCGTCACGAGGTGGCCACACAATAGGGCCGCGCGGCCAGGAGTTGGGCCGCGCCGCCCTAGCGTGTCGTCGCCTCGTGGCCCCACTTCGTTTCCTCTTCGGACTTCTGGAAGCTTCGTGGAAAAATAGGCCCCTGGGCGTTGATTTCGTCCAATTCCGAGAATATTTCCTTACTAGGATTTCTGAAACCAAAAATAGCAGAAAACAGCAACTGGCTCTTCGGCATCTCGTCAATAGGTTAGTGCCGGAAAATGCGTAATAACGACATATAATGTATATAAAACATGTGAGTATCATCATAAAAGTAGCATGGAACATAAGAAATTATAGATACGTTTGGGACGTATCAAGCATCCCCAAGCTTAGTTCCTACTCGCCCTCGAGTAGGTAAACGATAACAAAGATAATTTCTGAAGTGACATGCTATCATAATCTTGATCAATACTATTGTAAAGCACATGAGATGAATGCAGCGATTCGAAGCAATGATGAAGATAATGAGTAAACAAATGAATCATATAACAAAGACTTTTCATGAATAATACTTTCAAGACAAGCATCAATAAGTTTTGCATAAGAGTTAACTCATAAAGCAATAAATTCTAAGTAGAAAGCTTTGAAACAACACAAAGGAAGATATAAGTTTCAGCGGTTGCTTTCAACTTCAACATGTATATCTCATGGATAATTGTCAACACAAAGTAATATAACAAGTGCAATAGGTAAACATGTAAGAATCAATGCACACAGTTGATACAAGTGTTTGCTTCTAAGATAGAAAGAATAGGTAAACTGACTCAACAATAAAGTAGAAGAAAGGCCCTTCGCAGAGGGAAGCATGGATTACTATATTTGTGCTAGAGCTTTAATTTTGAAAACAAGAAACAATTTTGTCAACGGTAGTAATAAATCATATGAGTTATGTATAAGATATCTTATAAGTTGCAAGACTCATGCATAGTATACTAATAGTGCTCGCACCTTGTCCTAATTAGCTTGGGTTAACACGGATTATCATTGCATAACATATGTTTCAACCAAGTGTCACAAAGGGGTACCTCTATGCCGCCTGTACAAGGGTCTAAGGAGAAGGTTCGCATTGGATTTCTCACTTTTGATCATTCTCAACTTAGACACCCATACCGGGACAACATAGACAACAGATAATGGACTCCTCTTTTAATGCTTAAGCATTCAACAACAGTTAATATTCTCATAAGAGATTGAGGTTATATGTCCAAACTGAAACTTCCACCATGATTCATGGCTTTAGTTAGCGGCCCAATGTTCTTCTCTAACAGTATGCATACTCAAACCATTTGATTGTGAAAACCGCCCTTACTTCAGACAAGACGAACATGCATAGCAACTCACATGATATTCAACAAAGGTAAAAGAGTTGATGGCGTCCCCAGAAACATGGTTACCGCTCAACAAGCAACTTACTAAGAAATAAGACACATAAGTACATATTCTTCACCACAATAGTTTTTAAGGCTATTTTGTGCCATGAGCTATATATTGCAAAGGTAAAGAATAGAAATTTTAAAGGTAGCACTCAACTAATGTACTTTGGAATGGCGGAGAAATACCATGTGGTAGGTAGGTATGGTGGACACAAATGGCATGGATTTTGGCTCAAGGATTTGGATGCACGAGAAGAATCCCTCTCAATACAAGGCTAGGCTAGCAAGGTTGTTTGAAGCAAACTCAAGTATAAAATGGTGCAGCAAGACTCACATATAAACATATTGTAAGCATTATAAGACTTTACATCGTCTCCTTGTTGTTCAAACACCTCAACCAGAAAATATCTAGACTTAGAGAGACCAATCATGCAAACCAAATTTTAACAAGCTCTATGTAGTTATTTATTAATAGGTGCAAGGTACATGATGCAAGAGCTTAAACAAGATCTATATGAGCACAACAATTGCCAAGTATCACATTATTCAAGACATTATACCATTTACCACATGCGGCATTTTCCGTTTCCAACCATATATCAATGAATGAGGTAGTTCAACTTTCGCAATGAACATAAAAGATAAAGCTAAGAACATATGTGTTCATACGAAACAGCGGAGCGTAATATCTCCAATATAAAGGATTATGGGGTCCAATTTTATTCAAACAAAACAAAAACAAAAACAAACAGACGCTCCAAGCAAAGCACATAAGATGTGACTGAATAAAAATATAGTTTCACTAGAGGAACCTGATAATGTTGTCGATGAAGAAGGGGATGCCTTGGGCATCCCCAAGCTTAGACGCTTGGGTCTTCTTAAAATATGCAGGGATGAACCACGGGGGCATCCCCAAGCTTTGACTTTTCACTCTTCTTGATCATATTGTATCATCCTCCTCTCTTGACCCTTGAAAACTTCCTCCACACCAAACTCGAAACAAACTCATTAGAGGGTCAGTGCATAATTCATATATTCAGAGGTGAAATAATCATTCTTAATACTTCTGGACATTGCACAAAGCTACTGAAAGTTAATGGAACAAAGAAATCCATCGAACATAGCAAAACGGGCAATGCGAAATAAAAGGCAGAATCTGTCAAAACAGAACAGTCCGTAAAGACGAATTTTAAAATGGCACCAGACTTGCTCAGATGAAAATACTCAAATTGAATGAAAGTTGCGTAAATATCTGAGGATCACGCACGTAAATTGGCAGATTTTTCTGAGTTACCTACAGATAATTCTTCCCAGATTCATGACAGCAAGAAATCTGTTTCTGCGCAGTAATCCAAATCTAGTATTGACTTTACTATCAAAGACTTTACTTGGCACAATAATGCAATAAAATAAAGATAAGGAGAGGTTGCTACAGTAGTAAACAACTTCCAAGACTCAAATATAAAACAAAGGTACTGTAGTAAAAACATGGGTTGTCTCCCATAAGCGCTTTTCTTTAACGCCTTTCAGCTAGGCGCAGAAAGTGTGAATCAAGTATTATCAAGAGATGAAGCATCATCATCATAATTTGTTCTAATAATAGAATTATAAGGTAACTTCATTCTTTTTCTAGGGAAGTGTTCCATACCTTTCTTGAGAGGAAATTGATATTTAATATTACCTTCCTTCATATCAATAGTAGCACCAACGGTTCGAAGAAAAGGTCTTCCCAATATAATGGGACAAGATGCATTGCATTCAATATCCAAGACAACAAAATCAACGGGGACAAGGTTATTGTTAACCATAATACGAACATTATCAATCCTCCCCATAGGTTTCTTTGTAGCATTATCAGCAAGATTAACATCCAAATAACAATTTTTCAATGGTGGCAAGTCAAGCATATCATAGACTTTCTTAGGCATAACAGAAATACTTGCACCAAGATCACATAAAGCATTACAATCAAAAACATTGACCCTCATCTTAATGATGGGCTCCCAACCATCTTCTAACTTCCTAGGAATAGAAGTTTCAAGTTTTAGTTTATCCTCTCTAGCTTTTATGAGAGCATTTGTAATATGTTTTGTAAAGGCCAAATTTATAGCACTAGCATTAGGACTTCTAGCAAGTTTTTGTAAGAATTTTATAACATCAGAGATGTTACAATCATCAAAATCTAAATCATTATGAGCTACAGCAATGGGATCATTGTCCCCAATGTTGGAAAAAATTTCAGCAGTTTTATCACAAGCAGTTTCAGCAGTTTTAGCAATTTCAGGTAATTTTGCACGCTTTGCACTAGGAGTAGAAACATTGCCAACACCAATTATTTTACCATTGATAGTAGAAGGTGTAGCAACATGTGAATCATTAACATTACTAGTGGCGGTAATAGTCCAAACTTTAGCTACATTATTCTCTTTACCTAGTTTTTCATTTTCTTCTCTATCCCACCTAGCACGCAATTCAGCCATTAATTTTATATTCTCATTAATTCTAACTTGGATGGCATTTGCTGTAGTAGCAATCTTATTATCAATGTCCTTATTAGGCATAACTTTCAATTTTAAAAGATCAACATCAGAGGCAAGTCTATCAACCTTAGAAGCAAGAATATCAATTTTATCAAGCTTTTCCTCAACAGATTTGTTAAAAGCAGTTTGTGTAGTAATAAATTCTTTAAGCATGGCTTCAAGACCAGGGGGTACACTCCTATTATTGTTGTAAGAATTCCCATAAGAATTACCATAACCATTACCATTAGCAGAAGGATATGGCCTATAGTTGTTACCAGAATTATTCCTATAAGCATTGTTGTTGAAATTATTACTTTTAATGAAGTTCACATCAACATTTTCTTCTTGAGCAACCAATGAAGCTAAAGGAACATTATTTGGATCAACATTAGATCTACCATTCACAAGCATAGACATAATCACATCAATCTTATCACTCAAGGAGGAGGTTTCTTCGACAGAATTTACCTTCTTACCTTGTGGAGCTCTTTCCGTGTGCCATTCAGAGTAATTTATCATCATATCATCAAGAAGCTTTGTAGCCGCCCCCAAAGTAATGGACATAAAGGTACCTCCGGCAGCTGAATCCAATAGGTTCCGCGAAGAAAAATTCAGTCCTGCATAAAAGGTTTGGATGATCATCCAAGTAGTCAGTCCATGGGTTGGGAAATTCTTTACCAAAGATTTCATTCTCTCCCATGCTTGAGCAACATGTTCATTATCCAATTGCTTAAAATTCATTATGCTACTTCTCAAAGATATAATTTTAGCAGGAGGATAATATCTACCAATAAAAGCATCCTTACATTTAGTCCATGAATCAATACTATTTCTAGGCAGAGATAGCAACCAATCTTTAGCTCTTCCTCTTAAGGAGAAAGGAAACAATTTTAATTTTATAATATCACCATCTACATCCTTATACTTTTGCATTTCACATAGTTCAACAAAATTATTAAGATGGGCAGCAGCATCATCAGAACTAATACCAGAAAATTGCTCTCTCATAACAAGATTCAGTAAAGCAGGTTTAATTTCAAAGAATTCTGCTGTAGTAGCAGGTGGAGCAATAGGTGTGCATAGGAAATCATTATTATTTGTGTTTGTGAAGTCACACAACTTAGTGTTTTCAGGAGTATTCATTTTAGCAATAGTAAATAAAGCAAACTAGATAAAATAAATGCAAGTAACTAAATTTTTTTTTGTGTTTTTGATATAGAGAACAAGACAGTAAATAAAGTAAAGCTAGCAACTAATTTTTTTGTGTTTGTTTTATTGCAGCAAACAAAGTAGTAAATAAAATAAAGCAAGACAAAAACAAAGTAAAGAGATTGGAAGTGGAGACTCCCCTTGCAGCGTGTCTTGATCTCCCCGGCAACGGCGCCAGAAAAAGAGCTTGATGCGTGCAATTAACACACGTCCGTTGGGAACCCCAAGAGGAAGGTGTGATGCAGACAGTAGCAAGTTTTCCCTCAGAAAGAAACCAAGGTTTATCGAACCAGGAGGAGCCAAGAAGCACGTTGAAGGTTGATGGCGGCGAAGTGTAGTGCGGCGCAACACCAGGGATTCCGGCGCCAACGTGGAACCTGCACAACACAACCAAAGTACTTTGCCCCAACGTAACAGTGAGGTTGTCAATCTCACCGGCTTGCTGTGAACAAAGGATTAACCGTATTGTGTGGAAGATGATTGTTTGCGAAGAACAGTAAAGAACAAGTATTGCAGTAGATTGTATTTCAGATGTAAAGAATAGACCGGGGTCCACAGTTCACTAGCGGTGTCTCTCCCATAAGATAAATAGCATGTTGGGTGAACAAATTACAGTTGGGCAATTGACAAATAAAGAAGGCATAACAATGCACATACATATATCATGATGAGTACTATGAGATTTAATCAGGGCATTACGACAAAGTACATAGACCGCCATCCAGCATGCATCTATGCCTAAAAAGTCCACTTTCAGGTTATCATCCGAACCCCTTCCGGTATTAAGTTGCAAGCAACAGACAATTGCATTAAGTGTGGTGCGTAATGTAATCAACACAAATATCCTTAGACAAAGCATCGATGTTTTATCCCTAGTGGCAACAGCACATCCACAACCTTAGAACTTTCTGTCACTGTCCCAGATTTAATGCAGGCATGAACCCACTATCGAGCATAAATACTCCCTCTTGGAGTCACAAGTATCAACTTGGCCAGAGCCTCTACTAGCAACGGAGAGCATGCAAGAACATAAATAACATATATGATAGATTGATAATCAACTTGACATAGTATTCAATATCCATCGGATCCCAACAAACACAACATGTAGGATTACAAAGAAACGATATTGATCATGATAGGCAGCTCACAAGATCGAGCATGATAGCACAATTAGGACAAGACGACCATCTAGCTACTGCTATGGACCCATGGTCCAGGGGTGAACTACTCACACATCGATCCGGAGGCGATCATGGCGATGAAGAGTCCTCCGGGAGATGATTCCCCTCTCCGGCAGGGTGCCGGAGGCGATCTCCTGAATCCCCCGAGATGGGATTGGCGGCGGCTGCGTCTCTGGAAGGTTTTCCGTATCGTGGCTCTCGGTACTGGGGGTTTCGCGACGAAGGCTTTAAGTAGGCGGAAGGGTAGGTCAGGGGGCGTCACGAGGTGGCCACACAATAGGGCCGCGCGGCCAGGAGTTGGGCCGCGCCGCCCTAGCGTGTCGTCGCCTCGTGGCCCCACTTCGTTTCCTCTTCGGACTTCTGGAAGCTTCGTGGAAAAATAGGCCCCTGGGCGTTGATTTCCTCCAATTCCGAGAATATTTCCTTACTAGGATTTCTGAAACCAAAAATAGCAGAAAACAACAACTGGCTCTTCAGCATCTCGTCAATAGGTTAGTGCCGGAAAGTGCGTAATAACGACATATAATGTATATAAAACATGTGAGTATCATCATAAAAGTAGGATGGAACATAAGAAATTATAGATACGTTTGGGACGTATCAAGCATCCCCAAGCTTAGTTCCTACTCGCCCTCGAGTAGGTAAACGATAACAAAGATAATTTCTGAAGTGACATGCTATCATAATCTTGATCAATACTATTGTAAAGCACATGAGATGAATGCAGCGATTCGAAGCAATGATGAAGATAATGAGTAAACAAATGAATCATATAACAAAGACTTTTCATGAATAATACTTTCAAGACAAGCATCAATAAGTCTTGCATACGAGTTAACTCATAAAGCAATAAATTCTAAGTAGAAAGCTTTGAAACAACACAAAGGAAGATATAAGTTTCAGCGGTTGCTTTCAACTTCAACATGTATATCTCATGGATAATTGTCAACACAAAGTAATATAACAAGTGCAATAGGTAAACATGTAAGAATCAATGCACACAATTGATACAAGTGTTTGCTTCTAAGATAGAAAGAATAGGTAAACTGACTCAACAATAAAGTAGAAGAAAGGCCCTTCGCAGAGGGAAGCATGGATTACTATATTTGTGCTAGAGCTTTCATTTTGAAAACAAGAAACAATTTTGTCAACGGTACTAATAAATCATATGAGTTATGTATAAGATATCTTATAAGTTGCAAGCCTCATGCATAGTATACTAATAGTGCTCGCACCTTGTCCTAATTAGCTTGGGTTAACACGAATTATCATTGCATAACATATGTTTCAACCAAGTGTCACAAAGGGGTACCTCTATGCCGCCTGTACAAGGGTCTAAGGAGAAGGTTTGCATTGGATTTCTCACTTTTGATCATTCTCAACTTAGACACCCATACCGGGACAACATAGACAACAGATAATGGACTCCTCTTTTCATGCTTAAGCATTCAACAACAGTTAATATTCTCATAAGAGATTGAGGTTTTATGTCCAAACTGAAACTTCCACCATGATTCATGGCTTTAGTTAGCGGCCCAATGTTCTTCTCTAACAGTATGCATACTCAAACCATTTGATTGTGAAAACCGCCCTTACTTCAGATAAGACGAACATGCATAGCAACTCACATGATATTCAACAAAGGTAAAAGAGTTGATGGCGTCCCCAGAAACATGGTTACCGCTCAACAAGCAACTTACTAAGAAATAAGACACATAAGTACATATTCTTCACCACAATAGTTTTTAAGGCTATTTTGTGCCATGAGCTATATATTGCAAAGGTAAAGAATAGAAATTTTAAAGGTAGCACTCAAGTAATGTACTTTGGAATGGCGGAGAAATACCATGTGGTAGGTAGGTATGGTGGACACAAATGGCATGGATTTTGGCTCAAGGATTTGGATGCACGAGAAGAATCCCTCTCAATACAAGGCTAGGCTAACAAGGTTGTTTGAAGCAAACTCAAGTATAAAATGGTGCAGCAAGACTCACATATAAACATATTGTAAGCATTATAAGACTTTACATCGTCTCCTTGTTGTTCAAACACCTCAACCAGAAAATATCTAGACTTAGAGAGACCAATCATGCAAACCAAATTTTAACAAGCTCTATGTAGTTATTCATTAATAGGTGCAAGGTACATGATGCAAGAGCTTAAACAAGATCTATATGAGCACAACAATTGCCAAGTATCACATTATTCAAGACATTATACCATTTACCACATGCGGCATTTTCCGTTTCCAACCATATATCAATGAATGAGGTAGTTCAACTTTCGCAATGAACATAAAAGATAAAGCTAAGAACATATGTGTTCATACGAAACAGCGGAGCGTAATATCTCCAATATAAAGGATTGTGGGGTCCAATTTTATTCAAACAAAACAAAAACAAAAACAAACAGACGCTCCAAGCAAAGCACATAAGATGTGACTGAATAAAAATATAGTTTCATTAGAGGAACCTGATAATGTTGTCGATGAAGAAGGGGATGCATTGGGCATCCCCAAGCTTAGACGCTTGGGTCTTCTTAAAATATGCAGGGATGAACCACGGGGGCATCCCCAAGCTTTGACTTTTCACTCTTCTTGATCATATTGTATCATCCTCCTCTCTTGACCCTTGAAAACTTCCTCCACACCAAACTCGAAACAAACTCATTAGAGGGTCAGTGCATAATTCATATATTCAGAGGTGACATAATCATTCTTAATACTTCTGGACATTGCACAAAGCTACTGAAAT
The DNA here is from genome assembly GCF_019359855.2 of Lolium perenne. Taxonomy (NCBI): domain Eukaryota; kingdom Viridiplantae; phylum Streptophyta; class Magnoliopsida; order Poales; family Poaceae; genus Lolium; species Lolium perenne. The sequence continues at coordinate 157,363,765 of NC_067248.2, forward strand.
TTAATGGAACAAAGAAATCCATCGAACATAGCAAAACAGGCAATGCGAAATAAAAGGCAGAATCTGTCAAAACAGAACAGTCCGTAAAGACGAATTTTAAAATGGCAGCAGACTTGCTCAGATGAAAATACTCAAATTGAATGAAAGTTGCGTACATATCTGAGGATCACGCACGTAAATTGGCAGATTTTTCTAAGTTACCTACAGAGAATTCTGCCCAGATTCGTGACAGTAGAAATCTGTTTCTGCGCAGTAATCCAAATCTAGTATTGACTTTACTATCAAAGACTTTACTTGGCACAACAATGCAATAAAATAAAGATAAGGAGAGGTTGCTACAGTAGTAAACAACTTCCAAGACTCAAATATAAAACAAAGGTACTGTAGTAAAAACATGGGTTGTCTCCCATAAGCGCTTTTCTTTAACGCCTTTCAGCTAGGCGCAGAAAGTGTGAATCAAGTATTATCAAGAGATGAAGCATCGTCATCATAATTTGTTCTAATAATAGAATTATAAGGTAACTTCATTCTTTTTCTAGGGAAGTGTTCCATACCTTTCTTGAGAGGAAATTGATATTTAATATTACCTTCCTTCATATCAATAGTAGCACCAACGGTTCGAAGAAAAGGTCTTCCCAATATAATGGGACAAGATGCATTGCATTCAATATCCAAGACAACAAAATCAACGGGGACAAGGTTATTGTTAACCATAATACGAACATTATCAATCCTCCCCATAGGTTTCTTTGTAGCATTATCAGCAAGATTAACATCCAAATAACAATTTTTCAATGGTGGCAAGTCAAGCATATCATAGACTTTCTTAGGCATAACAGAAATACTTGCACCAAGATCACATAAAGCATTACAATCAAAATCATTGACCCTCATCTTAATTATGGGCTCCCAACCATCTTCTAACTTCCTAGGAATAGAAGTTTCAAGTTTTAGTTTATCCTCCCTAGCTTTTATGAGAGCATTTGTAATATGTTTTGTAAAGGCCAAATTTATAGCACTAGCATTAGGACTTCTAGCAAGTTTTTGTAAGAACTTTATAACTTCAGAGATGTTACAATCATCAAAATCTAAATCATTATGAGCTACAGCAATGGGATCATTGTCCCCAATGTTGGAAAAAATTTCAGCAGTTTTATCACAAGCAGTTTCAGCAGTTTTAGCAATTTCAGGTAATTTTGCACGCTTTGCACTAGGAGTAGAAACATTGCCAACACCAATTATTTTACCATTGATAGTAGAAGGTGTAGCAACATGTGAATCATTAACATTACTAGTGGCGGTAATAGTCCAAACTTTAGCTACATTATTCTCTTTAGCTAGTTTTTCATTTTCTTCTCTATCCCACCTAGCACGCAATTCAGCCATTAATCTTATATTCTCATTAATTCTAACTTGGATGGCATTTGCTGTAGTAGCAATCTTATTATCAATGTCCTTATTAGGCATAACTTTCAATTTTAAAAGATCAACATCAGAGGCAAGTCTATCAACCTTAGAAGCAAGAATATCAATTTTATCAAGCTTTTCCTCAACAGATTTGTTAAAAGCAGTTTGTGTACTAATAAATTCTTTAAGCATGGCTTCAAGACCAGGGGGTACACTCCTATTATTGTTGTAATAATTCCCATAAGAATTAGCATAACCATTACCATTAGCAGAAGGATATGGCCTATAGTTGTTACCAGAATTATTCCTATAAGCATTGTTGTTGAAATTATTACTTTTAATGAAGTTCACATCAACATTTTCTTCTTGAGCAACCAATGAAGCTAAAGGAACATTATTTGGATCAACATTAGATCTACCATTCACAAGCATAGACATAATCACATCAATCTTATCACTCAAGGAGGAGGTTTCTTCGACAGAATTTACCTTCTTACCTTGTGGAGCTCTTTCCGTGTGCCATTCAGAGTAATTTATCATCATATCATCAAGAAGCTTTGTAGCCGCCCCCAAAGTAATGGACATAAAGGTACCTCCGGCAGCTGAATCCAATAGGTTCCGCGAAGAAAAATTCAGTCCTGCATAAAAGGTTTGGATGATCATCCAAGTAGTCAGTCCATGGGTTGGGAAATTCTTTACCAAAGATTTCATTCTCTCCCATGCTTGAGCAACATGTTCATTATCCAATTGCTTAAAATTCATTATGCTACTTCTCAAAGATATAATTTTAGCAGGAGGATAATATCTACCAATAAAAGCATCCTTACATTTAGTCCATGAATCAATACTATTTCTAGGCAGAGATAGCAACCAATCTTTAGCTCTTCCTCTTAAGGAGAAAGGAAACAATTTTAATTTTATAATATCACCATCTACATCCTTATACTTTTGCATTTCACATAGTTCAACAAAATTATTAAGATGGGCAGCAGCATCATCAGAACTAATACCAGAAAATTGCTCTCTCATAACAAGATTCAGTAAAGCAGGTTTAATTTCATAGAATTCTGCTGTAGTAGCAGGTGGAGCAATAGGTGTGCATAGGAAATCATTATTATTTGTGTTTGTGAAGTCACACAACTTAGTGTTTTCAGGAGTATTCATTTTAGCAATAGTAAATAAAGCAAACTAGATAAAATAAATGCAAGTAACTAATTTTTTTTTGTGTTTTTGATATAGAGAACAAGACAGTAAATAAAGTAAAGCTAGCAACTAATTTTTTTGTGTTTGTTTTAGTGCAGCAAACAAAGTAGTAAATAAAATAAAGCAAGACAAAAACAAAGTAAAGAGATTGGAAGTGGAGACTTGTAATATCCCAGGTAATGGGGTTACAAAAATAGAGGAAACAGATGTGTGCATTGCATTCATGCATAGAAAATCTGGGGAATTTTCGCGCTTTAAAGTAAAACAGTCACAGTAACTGAAGTTTCACTTGACCTTGGTGGAATTGAAGTAGCTCATCAAGTCAAGCGCTATAAACCTCAATGTGACTTTGTTAAAACCTTGTTTTGGGTAAAGATGATTTGATCTAAGGGGTTAGATCAAATGGAACTGATAATCAACACAACAACACTTTACTCAATGATCAACTACTTGATCTTATAACATATCATAATATGGTAATCATTGCCATAACACAAGAACATTTGTCAATTACAAACCAAGTAACAATAAAAGGGAGAAACCATTCTTTACTTATCTTTCCCATGTCTTAAAACTAATCCTGATCCTACCATGAAACCTCAGGGTATTCACTCCACTTCAACATTGGAGTTATCACAAGAAAATCCACTCCAGAAATAGATATTCTTCTCCATTCCAAGTTATTACACATCAAACCTAGAGAGGTGAGAGTTCTATAGTATTTATTAGAGAAGCAATAACAAACCTTGAGCTAAACCTTGGATACACATCCAAGTATTCAAATCATCATTTTTAAGAGGAACCCTAGGATATTATTCAAGACATTCCTAGAGAGAGAAACAATTTATGTTAAACATAGATATTGATGATCACATCAATTCCTATGGAGCCTAACCTTAAGTTAGTATTAGAGTCCTTTCCAAAATGAGAGAGACCAATCATACAAAACATAGCTTTATTTATTCAAGAATAAAGGACAACAATTGAACTAGAGTATTAGGAGTACACCATAACCTAGAATAATCCCTTCTTATACAAGAGAGATCAATTATGGTGTTACACTCAAGTTAGTTGAGGCAACACTTGAGTTTGAGGGAGAGAATTACACATATACCCAGATGATAATATCAACCTTATTTAAGTGGAACCCTAACAAAATATCTCAGGCATTTTCCTGGGATATAACCTATAGAGACAACCATAGCCAGGTCCACCCAAGAAACTATAAGGGAGATATTATGTTTAGTTAATCAAGACAACACTTGATCATGGAAGTGAAAACCATTCCATTAGAAATACTTTAGGAAGCCCAACCTTGAACATTATAAATTGAATGATGACCATAAAACCTAAGAACTTGAGGAAATGATATTAAGAACAAGTTAATCATGCCTAATCCATGATCATGCTCTTGAGGTATGTGAGGATAAGATAAACCCTAATAGGATAATTAGATATCATTCACCACATAAAATCATAGGGAGGTAACTAGTAAGCAACCCTAGGCTTATATCCCAACCTTTACCTATGAATCACTTGGTGATCATAAGTAGCATCCTACCACCTCTACATACCATTTATTCCATAGATTAAAGAACCTAAGACAACCTTAAAGTTAAACTTTATACTTAATATGGTGAGAAACCATACATCCATATGACCAAAGTTAACTATAAAAAGAACTATAACAACTTTAGTTACTTTAACAATAAATTGAGGATAATAATAGAAGTTAATTGGTAGAAGATAAAACCAATTCTCAAATCCTTAGTAACTAGAGAAGCACATGAAATATTAAGCAAGTAACCATTTTATCATGCATTGGGAAGAGTAAATCTAGCCAATGCAATATGGTGGCATTCCATCCCTATAACCAGAATTGCACCCTCAATACTATCTTATGCTTCAATTCATGAACATAAGAAACCCTTGTGATATATTTTCTAATTAAAACCCATAAGTGGTGATCAACCACTAGTCTTCATAACAAGACCCAACCATGATGAGGGTAATATCTACTCTTGATATTACATGGTGTATCAAAATATAATAGCAGTGCTAACCTTGAAATAGGGTTATTATAAACCTTACAAGACCCTAACAAATAAGTGTTCACATAAAATAATGCAGGTGACAACATTCTCAAATAGGAGATTAAGACCCTAGAGATATTTTAGCACATGAAATTATGCCATCCCAATCACTCTCTTATTTGAAATTCATAAATAAACATTACTTTGGAATTGTTTCCTGCAAGATACAACCAAATAAAACTCTATATATCATTAAGTAAGATCAACAATCATTGGGAAAGTAATTTGGATATTTCCAAGGGCAATATTCAAACCAATGCATATATGGTTATTCAATTCAAATCCTAATAGTAATTAATAAATCTATGCTCTAGTATTCCTATTGAATTTTATAACACACCACAATAATCTTTAAAGTATCTGCAGTGCCTTGTACTAATATTTGTATGGCTCAAATAAGCAAGACCTGCAAAATAGAAAGGAAATCAAATTAGAATTCAAAACAGAATTATAAAACAGAAAAAGAAAACAAATAAAAGAAAAAGAGAGGAGAAGAGGCTTACCTGGCCGCAGCAGCCCAGCTGCCGAGCCCAACACCCAGCCCAGCACCAGCCCATCAACGCCGGCCCAATGCCATCCCGTACCCCTTCGTTTAGAAAAAAACAGAGGACGAGCTCGTCCTCATCTTCTTCGTGTGCTGGAGGCCAGCACGAAGATGTGCTCGTCTGCCCTCTCGCGCTGGCGGCCTCCCATCGTCCGAATTCGTGACGAGGCTCGTTTCTGGAACCGTATAAAGTCCCCTGGACGAACCCTAGCCTCCCTTTCTTCTTCCCCTGCTCAATTTCGTTTCCGAAGGAAACCCTAACTCGCACGGTCACGACCTACCACCGACGACTGGAGCCTCCCCGACCACCGCCGTGTCCACCATTGTCCTCAACACCCTCCACATGCCCAAACCGCGCGTGGAATTGAGCAAGAGACCACCAGAGAGTCCGCGTCATGCTCGCCCTCTCCGACGCCGGTAGCCATTAATTCCGGTGATTGGGACCGTCTCCGACCTCGCCGACACGCCCTCCGTACTCGCGGTGAGTTGCTGGTTCGTTTGAGCATCTTGGCCCTCTCCATAGTGCCCTGAATCGCCGCCGCGTCGTGCGTCTCCAAGTGCCGCCACTCGGCCTCGCCGGCGAGCAAGCTCCGGTGGCCGTTTTTCAGCGGCGCCGCCACCTTAGTGTTCACCAAGTTCCCGCGCGTCGTATGCGCTAGGCCGCATCGCCCCGCGCTCGCCAAATCGTCGAGTCCATCCTCGATTGAGCGCCGGCAGTGAGCTCCCAGGCCACATCCTCTATTTTGACTTGGTCAGCCCACGTGGCTGCTGACGTGGCATTGGTCCACTCGTCAGTGAACCTGTGTAACACGAGCTGGGTGCGTTTAGTAGTTTTTTCTGTTTTTATTTCAAATCATATAAATTGCTGAAACTTCACATGCACTTATAAAATCCATTTTAAATCAGAAAAATATAAAAGAGATATCAAAATGTTCCTAAAAATAAGATCCATCCAATAAAAAATATAAAATGAAAATTTTATTTTTAATAAAATTTAATTATTTAATACTTATTATTTAAGCCTTTTCTTTTAATTCTAAAATCAATTAAAATTCAATAATTAAGAAAAGTTCTGAAATAAATAAAAAACCAGTAAACAAATAAAGAAAACATGAAAACTAATTTTCTTTATTTGTTATTTTATTAAATCTTTATTAGTGGAATTTAAACCCTAGTTAATAATTGTCTTAATTATTAATTCTTTAAAAATAAGAATAGGTCAAATCCAATATTCTTTTTAATGCAAAATTATTAACAACTTCAACTTTATAATGAGGTTATCAAGTTCATAACTATATGGTGATTAAGAAACCCTAATTCCATATTGAATAAAGAACACAACCTCATAATTGTATGTGAAACCCAAAACCCTAATTCCACTAGAAATCCTAGCTCCACTATTTCATGTGAACTCCAAATTATTTTAAAACCTAAACCCAAGTTAACATGAGATCATGCTACTTCATTAGTAATTATAAACCCATAATTAGCAGCTAAATGCTTACCAAGTTCACATAAAATATAGGAACCCTAACACTAACAATTTAGCATCCTATTTATGTAAACTCAACAAACCAAGATAATCAAGTAGGGTTAACCAAGTGTAAACCCTAGATCCTATTACCAAAGCCATCATTCTTATTCATTCCTACTTAGCATCACACCAATGTGATAAACCTCAGGGGCAACTATGTCAAACCCTGAGCATTACCTAACCATATTCCACTAAACCCTACTAGTGTGAGATATTTATGAACCATCCTATTTAGGAACCAAACATTCTTTACTTAGTGAATCCAAAGGTAAACCTTAGGCAACCACAACCTTAATTGTAATACTTCTTATTACTTAAGAAGTATGTTCTTCAAAAGTTATTCTTTTGAAGAAAATAAGGAATCATCATCCACCCTACCTAACAGGATCTATAGACCCTAGCCAATTATCACCAATAAGATATACCATCGTGATAGCAACTATTGGTAATTAAGATGTCTAGGCTTAATGCAACAATACAAGCCCTAGTAACTGATGAATCCAACGAGGATGTGATCCATCAACTGCTTACTCCAGAAAAAGCAATTAGAACCATGGAAATCCATAGAACCCACCAACCCTAATTATCATACTTGTTCTTTATTAAAGAACATGTTCTTCAAAAGTTATTCTTTTGAAGTATATGATAATTAATCATTAACCATGCCATATAGTGCTAAAACCAACCACTATTCATTACATGTTAATGTTATACCAAATGTTATTGTTGTGTGCAATTCATATTATTATTATGATATATTACAACACCTGTTTATGATATCAAACAACCAATCCTTAATAAGAACCTTGTTTGTGAATCACTCTAAAAGTACAACACACCCTGAACCAATCATTACAACTCACTGATCCTAAATCATCGGGGTTAGATCATGCTTAGAGCGATTGCATCTCATACTTATGCATTATTGCATCTTTGCCACTCTTTTAAACATCGTCCTTACCGGACGATGATGCTATTTCAGAATTTGGAGTTATTGCGTATCGAAGACCTTGCCTGCATAATCTTGCAGTCAAGAAAGGCAAGTTCATCACTTGCTCATGTCATTTGAGTATTTTTATCAAATTACTTGCAAAGTATTATGGTTATCACTATTGCACAAAAATCAAAACCACTACTTTCATAACTATGAATATGACTATGTGGTGGGCAATGGAACCATGGATTGTGTTGATATGGTGGAGGTTCCATTGCACGGGTTTATATCCATCTAGGATTAAACAACAAATGTCGCCAGTGATTCTTGTGCCGTAATAACCGTGTTAACCATAAGATCCGGAGTGGGACGGAGTAGTCAAAAGTGTTTCCACCTCTCGTTCATCAACGGATGCGCTTTACCGTAGACACTTGTATCTGTCAGGGCAAGCGGTTGGCTGGGGAAGCCTTAAGTCCCCACGGCATAGTCCGTAGACACTTGTCGCTTGAAGTGCAAGCGGTTGGCTGGGGAAGCCTTAAGTCCCCACGGTATTGTGGTCTATGATGGGTTGCAGCTACCGGCGAAGGAGTTTGGTTCGATCCCAAACTGTCGTCGTGGTCGGGGTCCACCCGTGAGTGGGAATAATGGGACCGGCGAGGACCCAGGGTCGGGGCATGCAACAAAGGGTGGGTGTTCGAGGTAGCGGAGGAACATGATTGGCTAGACCTTATACCGGGCCTCACACCAAAGGAAGTGTGGACGGGGAGTACGCCCGGTTGGCACCAAGGTTAAGATCTCTTGTGGGTAAAGCAACACACCTCTGTAGAGTGTAAAGAACCGTGACCTGTCACTCCCTGTTCCGGGATATGGAACTGCAAACGCGGCCGAAAAGGAGCTCCATGAAGTTCTAGTAAACCGGTGAAGGCTGACGGACATAGTTCTTCTGAATAAAAGCAACCTTTTGAAGAAATGGTTATGAAAACTTGCATTGGTATTAGACTTTCTGGTCTAATGCCGTAGCTAGTGCATTAAACACCTCTTTCCTATAATGAACTTGTTGAGTACGCTCGTACTCATCCCACTCTTAAATCCCCTGCTTAGATATGGAAGCATTGAAGGAGGATCTACAGTGCAACTCGAAGAACGAGGAGTCAACAACTACTTCAAGGTACAGGACCCTGTCAGAGGAGTCAGATACCACATCCATCAAGGAGAAACCCTAGTTTAGCCATAGAAGGGAACTAGCTTCCTAAACCTAGCTCCTAATTAGCTAAAATCTATTCTTAGCCTCTGTAGCTAGTTAGATACTCTACAAATAGAGTTCGTGATAGGCTTAGATCACGAGTCGTTCTTCTGGAGTTTATTTGCAGTTTTACCTCATTGTAAAGTAGGAGGCTGTGTGGATCTTTTGTAAAGAGTCGATGTTGTAATTCTATAGACATACCTTGGACCCGCATATGTTTCTGTTGTACCGCTCTGAGCGATATAATACTAATGGAACGGTGTTTCATTGGTGTTATATCAGACTTGCATACTACACCATGCAGTGGTATGCCGGGTCACCACAGTTGGTATCAGAGCAAATGCTTTGACCCTAGGATTAAAACCCTTTAAAGGAGACCTATAGGATTGGTAGTGTCTATAGGAAGTTGTCTTAGTTAAACCAAATATTCTTATGACTTGAGATGGATATTCACTTGAGAATAGTCCTGACACACTTAAGTCAACCTTTCTTAACTATCTTTACTAAGTAAAGTTAGTTAACTAATCCCAAACATATAGTATACCATGAAGTCCTTAAACAATAGATGGGTAGATCACAGTTGGTATACAATACATGGTAGTCCAAAGAGAGGATACAACCATAAGGAAGATATCCTATTGGAAGATGTGTACCAACACATGATATAATTAAATAAGAATTACTCAGACATGTACTAGAAGTAATATCAAGTGATGATAATCATTAAGATAACATAATAGAAGATGTAGATCCAGACAAGTAATGGGTAAGTAAAATCTATCCAAACTTGTGAAACAATTGATAGTAAGTAATAACTATAGTTATTTAAGGTAGTATAGACCATGATGAGTCAATCATGGAAAGTAAGGAAGAGAAATAGAAAAAAAACATGACTCCTTACAGATTAGAGGTAGTAATCATATATGATTCATCTGAGGATCATGATGTGATGAACATCTAAAGTATTTAGGAGGAGTACAATAAGAAGCCAAGTGCTAAACAGTAGTGCAAGAATTGTGTTCCAAAAATATGGGAAGTGTGCCAAGCACATCATGGCCATATGCTTATGGCAGAAAAGCTTAGAAGTATAGGCACTACATCCTAATAAATATGTGTTCCAGTAACCATATTAGAACTAGTGGTATCATACAAAGTAGTCCTCGGTAGCACTTATAGATGGTATAATACTTTGATAGTACCTCCAAACAAAACTAGATTAACTTGAACCAGCCCAAACCACTTTGTTTCAAGTTTATCTCATTGCAAATGTGCAATTAAGGTAAACGTTGAGACAAATAGTAGAAATCCACTTATTCGTGCTAAGTATCACGATATAAACCTACTCTATGTGGTGTTATATACTACACATCAGAGCCTGATGTTTAGAGATGTCTTACTCAACTATTATATTCAGGCTTATGATGGTGTGTATTATAAGCACAAAGCTGAATCTTCTTGGATTTTTATTGGAATTTTCATTGTTTGACTAGATCCATACATGAAGTTTGACTTTGGTATGCAAATGCATGTTGCAATATCAAGTCCTTACTTGATGCTATAGATCTAGAGGGTAATGGTATTCGTGTGAGGATGTGACGCATTCTGAAGATTGCGAAGACAAGATGAAGGTTCATCAAAAAAAAAAGGAAGCAAAGTTGTGGGAAGTAACCACAATACTCTGAAGGAAGTACCAATCAAAACTCATGCTTTACCTCAACAGAGGAGTACTTTAGTACGGAAGAGGCATGAAGGTGAGAAATATAATGATTATGGTGAAGTAGAAGTAGAACCATAAGCATTAAAGACGAGGGAATGCATGGGAAATCACTTAGGATACTATATTCATAGTGTCAGCTAGTGGTTTTCTTGCAACAATAAACCCTGAAGGATGGAAGATGACCTATGAAACCATAGCAGATATAAGAAGGCCATAGTTGATATCAGAAGACCACTATTGGTATAGTACTAATACTGCGAGATAAAGTAGAGGATGTTTCGTCCAGTTGATCAGAACCAATAATAGAATCCATTTTTAGATAACAAATAGCCACAATTGGTATCAAGTAGTCCATTATTGGATTATTTGTACCAAGAAGTTGTGAACAAATAAAATTTTATTAGCCAATTAACAATGACCTATAATCATTTAGTCGAAGGATTCACATTGGATGTCCACAACTGAGTGGATATACCACAAACATTCTTCATGAGACCTTAGAAGAAGTACAAACCAAAGCTACACCTAGACCAATATTCTAACCATCAATCCAATGGTTGGAAGAAAAGGAGTTGAAAACCATAAGAAAACTCTAAGGGGTAGAGTAAAGATTGAGTTGGCTGTATAATAACTCAATATTTTGAGCAAGATAGTTGATGAAGGTCTGAACTGAGAGGAAGTTCGATCTTATTTTCATAAGATTGTTGAACACTACTTTCAGAAGGATGTCAGACCAGAAGCCGGGGTTTATACCTCGAGGAAGTAAGAAGTGGACTATAACTCGAGAAAGTGAGTAAGATTTACTCATAAGTACGAAAGCTCAAGTAAGCTAAGCTTAATGAAGTTGGAAGAAGGAAATATAGGAGACCAAATATAGCTCAAGAAGGCCAAAGACCGAAGAAGATTGACCATACCAAAATTAAGGACTAATAGAATGATTCCTTTCATGGAACCTAAAGAACACAAAATAGTTATAGGTATCAGCTATAAACCATGATTGGATGGACTAAATGAGTCTAATCCATTCTTAGGAAAATAAACCATCACAACCATTCCATGTTAAGTACCTTACTTAGTACCATTATTGCAGTTTTGGTAGTAAGGGAAAACAAAGACCTATTTTATCAAATAGGAGAATGTTATCCAATTAGTCCTCAATTAAGACTGTCAGGACAAGAAGAAGTCTCAATCATTGAATCTTCAATGAGAAAGGAAACAAGCTTATAGAGTTGGAAGAAATCGATGAATCAAAGTAAGAACCATGGTTCAGAGACAAACCCTAATGGATTCCAGGTAGAATCTGGACAAGGGATATATTAAATTATATCCAGTGAGATCACCAAGGAGTTTGAGAAAAGATGTAGTCTGCACAAGTCAGATCCACACTCCGACACGTGAGAGATATCAAACTTCGAGGACGAAGTTTAGTTTAAGGGGTAGAGACTGTAATATCCCAGGTAATGGGGTTACAAAAATAGAGGAAACAGATGTGTGCATTGCATTCATGCATAGAAAATCTGGGGAATTTTCGCGCTTTAAAGTAAAACAGTCACAGTAACTGAAGTTTCACTTGACCTTGGTGGAATTGAAGTAGCTCATCAAGTCAAACGCTATAAACCTCAATGTGACTTTGTTAAAACCTTGTTTTGGGTAAAGATGATTTGATCTAAGGGGTTAGATCAAATGGAACTGATAATCAACACAACAACACTTTACTCAATGATCAACTACTTGATCTTATAACATATCATAATATGGTAATCATTGCCATAACACAAGAACATTTGTCAATTACAAACCAAGTAACAATAAAAGGGAGAAACCATTCTTTACTTATCTTTCCCATGTCTTAAAACTAATCCTGATCCTACCATGAAACCTCAGGGTATTCACTCCACTTCAACATTGGAGTTATCACAAGAAAATCCACTCCAGAAATAGATATTCTTCTCCATTCCAAGTTATTACACATCAAACCTAGAGAGGTGAGAGTTCTATAGTATTTATTAGAGAAGCAATAACAAACCTTGAGCTAAACCTTGGATACACATCCAAGTATTCAAATCATCATTTTTAAGAGGAACCCTAGGATATTATTCAAGACATTCCTAGAGAGAGAAACAATTTATGTTAAACATAGATATTGATGATCACATCAATTCCTATGGAGCCTAACCTTAAGTTAGTATTAGAGTCCTTTCCAAAATGAGAGAGACCAATCATACAAAACATAGCTTTATTTATTCAAGAATAAAGGACAACAATTGAACTAGAGTATTAGGAGTACACCATAACCTAGAATAATCCCTTCTTATACAAGAGAGATCAATTATGGTGTTACACTCAAGTTAGTTGAGGCAACACTTGAGTTTGAGGGAGAGAATTACACATATACCCAGATGATAATATCAACCTTATTTAAGTGGAACCCTAACAAAATATCTCAGGCATTTTCCTGGGATATAACCTATAGAGACAACCATAGCCAGGTCCACCCAAGAAACTATAAGGGAGATATTATGTTTAGTTAATCAAGACAACACTTGATCATGGAAGTGAAAACCATTCCATTAGAAATACTTTAGGAAGCCCAACCTTGAACATTATAAATTGAATGATGACCATAAAACCTAAGAACTTGAGGAAATGATATTAAGAACAAGTTAATCATGCCTAATCCATGATCATGCTCTTGAGGTATGTGAGGATAAGATAAACCCTAATAGGATAATTAGATATCATTCACCACATAAAATCATAGGGAGGTAACTAGTAAGCAACCCTAGGCTTATATCCCAACCTTTACCTATGAATCACTTGGTGATCATAAGTAGCATCCTACCACCTCTACATACCATTTATTCCATAGATTAAAGAACCTAAGACAACCTTAAAGTTAAACTTTATACTTAATATGGTGAGAAACCATACATCCATATGACCAAAGTTAACTATAAAAAGAACTATAACAACTTTAGTTACTTTAACAATAAATTGAGGATAATAATAGAAGTTAATTGGTAGAAGATAAAACCAATTCTCAAATCCTTAGTAACTAGAGAAGCACATGAAATATTAAGCAAGTAACCATTTTATCATGCATTGGGAAGAGTAAATCTAGCCAATGCAATATGGTGGCATTCCATCCCTATAACCAGAATTGCACCCTCAATACTATCTTATGCTTCAATTCATGAACATAAGAAACCCTTGTGATATATTTTCTAATTAAAACCCATAAGTGGTGATCAACCACTAGTCTTCATAACAAGACCCAACCATGATGAGGGTAATATCTACTCTTGATATTACATGGTGTATCAAAATATAATAGCAGTGCTAACCTTGAAATAGGGTTATTATAAACCTTACAAGACCCTAACAAATAAGTGTTCACATAAAATAATGCAGGTGATAACATTCTCAAATAGGAGATTAAGACCCTAGAGATATTTTAGCACATGAAATTATGCCATCCCAATCACTCTCTTATTTGAAATTCATAAATAAACATTACTTTGGAATTGTTTCCTGCAAGATACAACCAAATAAAACTCTATATATCATTAAGTAAGATCAACAATCATTGGGAAAGTAATTTGGATATTTCCAAGGGCAATATTCAAACCAATGCATATATGGTTATTCAATTCAAATCCTAATAGTAATTAATAAATCTATGCTCTAGTATTCCTATTGAATTTTATAACACACCACAATAATCTTTAAAGTATCTGCAGTGCCCAGCTGCCGAGCCCAACACCCAGCCCAGCACCAGCCCATCAACGCCGGCCCAATGCCATCCCGTACCCCTTCGTTTAGAAAAAAAACAGAGGACGAGCTCGTCCTCATCTTCTTCGTGTGCTGGAGGCCAGCACGAAGACGTGCTCGTCTGCCCTCTCGCGCTGGCGGCCTCCTATCGTCCGAATTCGTGACGAGGCTCGTTTCTGGAACCGTATAAAGTCCCCTGGATGAACCCTAGCCTCCCTTTCTTCTTCCCCTGCTCAATTTCGTTTCCGAAGGAAACCCTAGCTCGCACGGTCACGACCTACCACCGACGACTGGAGCCTCCCCGACCACCGCCGTGTCCACCATTGTCCTCAACACCCTCGACATGCCCAAACCGCGCGTGGAATTGAGCAAGAGACCACCAGAGAGTCCGCGTCATGCTCGCCCTCTCCGACGCCGGTAGCCATTAATTTCGGTGATTGGGACCATCTCCGACCTCGCCGACACGCCCTCCGTACTCGCGGTGAGTTGCTGGTTCGTTTGAGCATCTTGGCCCTCTCCATAGTGCCCTGAATCGCCGCCGCGTCGTGCGTCTCCAAGTGCCGCCACTCGGCCTCGCCGGCGAGCAAGCTCCGGTGGCCGTTTTTCAGCGGCGCCGCCACCTTAGTGTTCACCAAGTTCCCGCGCGTCGTATGCGCTAGGCCGCATCGCCCCGCGCTCGCCAAATCGTCGAGTCCATCCTCGATTGAGCGCCGGCAGTGAGCTCCCAGGCCACATCCTCTATTTTGACTTGGTCAGCCCACGTGGCTGCTGACGTGGCATTGGTCCACTCGTCAGTGAACCTGTGTAACACTAGCTGGGTGCGTTTAGTAGTTTTTTCTGTTTTTATTTCAAATCATATAAATTGCTGAAACTTCACATGCACTTATAAAATCCATTTTAAATCAGAAAAATATAAAAGAGATATCAAAATGTTCCTAAAAATAAGATCCATCCAATAGAAAATATAAAATGAAAATTTTATTTTTAATAAAATTTAATTATTTAATACTTATTATTTAAGCCTTTTCTTTTAATTCTAAAATCAATTAAAATTCAATAATTAAGAAAAGTTCTGAAATAAATAAAAAACCAGTAAACAAATAAAGAAAACATGAAAACTAATTTTCTTTATTTGTTATTTTATTAAATCTTTATTAGTGGAATTTAAACCCTAGTTAATAATTGTCTTAATTATTAATTCTTTAAAAATAAGAATAGGTCAAATCCAATATTCTTTTTAATGCAAAATTATTAACAACTTCAACTTTATAATGAGGTTATCAAGTTCATAACTATATGGTGATTAAGAAACCCTAATTCCATATTGAATAAAGAACACAACCTCATAATTGTATGTGAAACCCAAAACCCTAATTCCACTAGAAATCCTAGCTCCACTATTTCATGTGAACTCCAAATTATTTTAAAACCTAAACCCAAGTTAACATGAGATCATGCTACTTCATTAGTAATTATAAACCCATAATTAGCAGCTAAATGCTTACCAAGTTCACATAAAATATAGGAACCCTAACACTAACAATTTAGCATCCTATTTATGTAAACTCAACAAACCAAGATAATCAAGTAGGGTTAACCAAGTGTAAACCCTAGATCCTATTACCAAAGCCATCATTCTTATTCATTCCTACTTAGCATCACACCAATGTGATAAACCTCAGGGGCAACTATGTCAAACCCTGAGCATTACCTAACCATATTCCACTAAACCCTACTAGTGTGAGATATTTATGAACCATCCTATTTAGGAACCAAACATTCTTTACTTAGTGAATCCAAAGGTAAACCTTAGGCAACCACAACCTTAATTGTAATACTTCTTATTACTTAAGAAGTATGTTCTTCAAAAGTTATTCTTTTGAAGAAAATAAGGAATCATCATCCACCCTACCTAACAGGATCTATAGACCCTAGCCAATTATCACCAATAAGATATACCATCGTGATAGCAACTATTGGTAATTAAGATGTCTAGGCTTAATGCAACAATACAAGCCCTAGTAACTGATGAATCCAACGAGGATGTGATCCATCAACTGCTTACTCCAGAAAAAACAATTAGAACCATGGAAATCCATAGAACCCACCAACCCTAATTATCATACTTGTTCTTTATTAAAGAACATGTTCTTCAAAAGTTATTCTTTTGAAGTATATGATAATTAATCATTAACCATGCCATATAGTGCTAAAACCAACCACTATTCATTACATGTTAATGTTATACCAAATGTTATTGTTGTGTGCAATTCGTATTATTATTATGATATATTACAACACCTGTTTATGATATCAAACAACCAATCCTTAATAAGAACCTTGTTTGTGAATCACTCTAAAAGTACAACACACCCTGAACCAATCATTACAACTCACTGATCCTAAATCATCGGGGTTAGATCACGCTTAGAGCGATTGCATCTCATACTTATGCATTATTGCATCTTTGCCACTCTTTTAAACATCGTCCTTACCGGACGATGATGCTATTTCAGAATTTGGAGTTATTGCGTATCGAAGACCTTGCCTGCATAATCTTGCAGTCAAGAAAGGCAAGTTCATCACTTGCTCATGTCATTTGAGTATTTTTATCAAATTACTTGCAAAGTATTATGGTTATCACTATTGCACAAAAATCAAAACCACTACTTTCATAACTATGAATATGACTATGTGGTGGGCAATGGAACCATGGATTGTGTTGATATGGTGGAGGTTCCATTGCATGGGTTTATATCCATCTAGGATTAAACAACAAATGTCGCCAGTGATTCTTGTGCCGTAATAACCGTGTTAACCATAAGATCCGGAGTGGGACGGAGTAGTCAAAAGTGTTTCCACCTCTCGTTCATCAACGGATGCGCTTTACCGTAGACACTTGTATCTGTCAGGGCAAGCGGTTGGCTGGGGAAGCCTTAAGTCCCCACGGCATAGTCCGTAGACACTTGTCGCTTGAAGTGCAAGCGGTTGGCTGGGGAAGCCTTAAGTCCCCACGGTATTGTGGTCTATGATGGGTTGCAGCTACCGGCGAAGGAGTTTGGTTCGATCCCAAACTGTCGTCGTGGTCGGGGTCCACCCGTGAGTGGGAATAATGGGACCGGCGAGGACCCAGGGTCGGGGCATGCAACAAAGGGTGGGTGTTCGAGGTAGCGGAGGAACATGATTGGCTAGACCTTATACCGGGCCTCACACCAAAGGAAGTGTGGACGGGGAGTACGCCCGGTTGGCACCAAGGTTAAGATCTCTTATGGGTAAAGCAACACACCTCTCAGAGTGTAAAGAACCGTGACCTGTCACTCCCTGTTCCGGATATGGAATCGCGAACGCGGCCGAAAAGGAGCTCCATGAAGTTCTAGTAAACCGGTGAAGGCTGACGGACATAGTTCTTCTGAATAAAAGCAACCTTTTGAAGAAATGGTTATGAAAACTTGCATTGGTATTAGACTTTCTGGTCTAATGCCGTAGCTAGTGCATTAAACACCTCTTTCCTATAATGAACTTGTTGAGTACGCTCGTACTCATCCCACTCTTAAATCCCCTGCTTAGATATGGAAGCATCGAAGGAGGATCTACAGTGCAACTCGAAGAACGAGGAGTCAACAACTACTTCAAGGTACAGGACCCTGTCAGAGGAGTCAGATACCACATCCATCAAGGAGAAACCCTAGTTTAGCCATAGAAGGGAACTAGCTTCCTAAACCTAGCTCCTAATTAGCTAAAATCTATTCTTAGCCTCTGTAGCTAGTTAGATACTCTACAAATAGAGTTCGTGATAGGCTTAGATCACGAGTCGTTCTTCTGGAGTTTATTTGCAGTTTTACCTCATTGTAAAGTAGGAGGCTGTGTGGATCTTTTGTAAAGAGTCGATGTTGTAATTCTATAGACATACCTTGGACCCGCATATGTTTCTGTTGTACCGCTCTGAGCGATATAATACTAATGGAACGGTGTTTCATTGGTGTTATATCAGACTTGCATACTACACCATGCAGTGGTATGCCGGGTCACCACAAGACTCCCCTTGCAGCGTGTCTTGATCTCCCCGGCAACGGCGCCAGAAAAAGAGCTTGATGCGTGCAATTAACACACGTCTGTTGGGAACCCCAAGAGGAAGGTGTGATGCAGACAGTAGCAAGTTTTCCCTCAGAAAGAAACCAAGGTTTATCGAACCAGGAGGAGCCAAGAAGCACGTTGAAGGTTGATGGCGGCGAAGTGTAGTGCGGCGCAACACCAGGGATTCCGGCGCCAACGTGGAACCTGCACAACACAACCAAAGTACTTTGCCCCAACGTAATAGTGAGGTTGTCAATCTCACCGGCTTGCTGTGAACAAAGGATTAACCGTATTGTGTGGAAGATGATTGTTTGCGAAGAACAGTAAAGAACAAGTATTGCAGTAGATTGTATTTCAGATGTAAAGAATAGACCGGGGTCCACAGTTCACTAGCGGTGTCTCTCCCATAAGATAAATAGCATGTTGGGTGAACAAATTACAGTTGGGCAATTGACAAATAAAGAAGGCATAACAATGCACATACATATATCATGATGAGTACTATGAGATTTAATCAGGGCATTACGACAAAGTACATAGACCGCCATCCAGCATGCATCTATGCCTAAAAAGTCCACTTTCAGGTTATCATCCGAACCCCTTCCGGTATTAAGTTGCAAGCAACAGACAATTGCATTAAGTGTGGTGCGTAATGTAATCAACACAAATATCCTTAGACAAAGCATCGATGTTTTATCCCTAGTGGCAACAGCACATCCACAACCTTAGAACTTTCTCACATCGTCCTGCATTTAATGGAGGCATGAACCCACTATCGAGCATAAATACTACCTCTTGGAGTCACA
Source organism: Lolium perenne (assembly GCF_019359855.2). Classification (NCBI taxonomy): domain Eukaryota; kingdom Viridiplantae; phylum Streptophyta; class Magnoliopsida; order Poales; family Poaceae; genus Lolium; species Lolium perenne. The sequence goes on from NC_067248.2 coordinate 157,383,091, forward strand.
AGTATCAACTTGGCCAGAGCCTCTACTAGCAACGGAGAGCATGCAAGAACATAAATAACATATATGATAGATTGATAATCAACTTGACATAGTATTCAATATCCATCGGATCCCAACAAACACAACATGTAGGATTACAAAGAAACGATATTGATCATGATAGGCAGCTCACAAGATCGAGCATGATAGCACAATTAGGAGAAGACGACCATCTAGCTACTGCTATGGACCCATGGTCCAGGGGTGAACTACTCACACATCGATCCGGAGGCGATCATGGCGATGAAGAGTCCTCCGGGAGATGATTCCCCTCTCCGGCAGGGTGCCGGAGGCGATCTCCTGAATCCCCCGAGATGGGATTGGCGGCGGCTGCGTCTCTGGAAGGTTTTCCGTATCGTGGCTCTCGGTACTGGGGGTTTCGCGACGAAGGCTTTAAGTAGGCGGAAGGGTAGGTCAGGGGCGTCACGAGGTGGCCACACAATAGGGCCGCACAGCCAGGAGTTGGGCCGCGCCGCCCTAGCGTGTCATCGCCTCGTGGCCCCACTTCATTTCCTCTTCGGACTTCTGGAAGCTTCGTGGAAAAATAGGCCCCTGGGCGTTGATTTCGTCCAATTCCGAGAATATTTCCTTACTAGGATTTCTGAAACCAAAAACAACAGAAAACAGCAACTGGCTCTTCGGCATCTCGTCAATAGGTTAGTGCCGGAAAATGCGTAATAACGACATATAATGTATATAAAACATGTGAGTATCATCATAATAACGACATATAATAGATACGTTTGGGACGTTGATGGCGTGTAATACACACGTTCGTTGGGAACCCCAAGAGGAAGGTATGATGCGCACACCAGCAAGTTTTCCCTCAGTAAGAAACCAAGGTTTATCGAACCAGTAGGAGCCAAGAAGCACGTCGAAGGTTGATGGTGGCGGGATGTAGTGCGGCGCAACACCAGGGATTCCGGCGCCAACGTGGAACCTGCACAACACAACCAAAGTACTTCGCCCCAACGAAACAGTGAGGTTGTCAATCTCACCGGCTTGCTGTAACAAAGGATTAGATGTATAGTGTGGATGATGATTGTTTGCGAAGAAAAGTAAAGAACAAGTATTGCAGTAGATTGTATTTCAGATGTAAAGAATAGGACCGGGGTCCACAGTTCACTAGAGGTGTCTCTCCCATAAGATAAATAGCATGTTGGGTGAACAAATTACAGTCGGGCAATTGACAAATAGAGAGGGCATGACCATGCACATACATGATATGATGAGTATAGTGAGATTTAATTGGGCATTACGACAAAGTACATAGACCGCTATCCAGCATGCATCTATGCCTAAAAAGTCCACCTTCAGGTTATCATCCGAACCCCTTCCAGTATTAAGTTGCAAACAACAGACAATTGCATTAAGTATGGTGCGTAATGTAATCAATAACTACATCCTCAGACATAGCATCAATGTTTTATCCCTAGTGGCAACAGCACATCCACAACCTTAGAACTTTCTCACATCGTCCTGCACTTAATGGAGGCATGAACCCACTATCGAGCATAAATACTCCCTCTTGGAGTTAAGAGTAAAAACTTGGCCAGAGCCTCTACTAATAACGGAGAGCATGCAAGATCATAAACAACACATAGGTAATAGATTGATAATCAACATAACATAGTATTATCTATCCATCGGATCCCGACAAACACAACATATAGCATTACAGATAGATGATCTTGATCATGTTAGGCAGCTCACAAGATCGGACAATGAAGCACATAAGGAGAAGACGACCATCTAGCTACTGCTATGGACCCATAGTCCAGGGGTGAACTACTCACACATCACTCCGGAGGCGATCATGGCGGTGAAGAGTCCTCCGGGAGATGATTCCCATCTCCGGCAGGGTGCCGGAGGCGATCTCCTGAATCCCCCGAGATGGGATTGGCGGCGGCGTCTCAGTAAGGTTTTCCGTATCGTGGCTCTCGCATCGGGGGTTTCGCGACGAAGACTATATGTAGGCGGAAGGGCAGGTCAGGGGGCCACACGAGGGCCCCACACACCAGGCCGGCGCGGCCAAGGCTTGGGCCGCGCCGCCCTAGTGTGGCGCCACCTCGTGGCCCCACTTCGTAAGTCCTCCGGTCTTCTGGAAGCTTCGTGGAAAAATAGGCCCCTGGGCGTTGATTTCGTCCAATTCCGAGAATATTTCCTTACTAGGATTTCTGAAACCAAAAACAGCAGAAACAAAGAATCGGCTCTTCGGCATCTCGTTAATAGGTTAGTGCCGGAAAATGCATAAATATGACATAAAGTATGCATAAAACATGTAGATATCATCAATAATGTGGCATGGAACATAAGAAATTATCGATACATTGGAGACGTATCAGACGTATCAAAGGACGTCGTCTTCATCAACACCGAACGTCTGACCGAGTACGGAGGTGCTGCTCGTTTGTGGTACCATCAAGATCTTCTACGCGCTTTTGAAAGCGGCAAGTGATCATCTTCTGCAACAACGAGATCTAATCTCGTAGGCTTTGGAAATCTTCAAGGGTTAGTCTCGTGATCCCCTCGTTGCTACCGTCTACTAGATTGCATCTTGGCTTGGTTTTCGTTCTTGCGGTAGGAATTTTTTTGTTTTCTATGCTACGAATCCCATCAGTGGTATCAGAGCCGTGTCTACGCATAGATTGGTTGCACGAGTAGAACACAATGGTTTTGTGGGCGTTGATGCTTTGTTGTCTTTAGTTCGTGTACTTTGCATCTTGCGGCATGGTGGGATGAAGCGGCCCGGGCTAACTTTACATGACCGCATTCATGAGATTTGCTCCACGCTCGACATGCAACTTGTATTGCATAAGTGGCTTTGCGGGTGTCTATCCCTCTCACCATAGTGAAGATTCAGTTTACTCTTTCTATTGACAACACTAGTATCACCGTTGTGGTTCATGGTCGTAGGTAGATAGGATCTTACTCGAAAACCCTAAACCACGTAAAATATGCAAACCATATTAGAGGCGTCTAACTTGTTTTTGCAGGGTTTGGTGATGTGATATGGCCATGATGTGATGATGAATATGTATGAGATGATCATTATTGTATTGTGGCAACCGGCAGGAGCCTTATGGTTGTCTTTATATTTCATGTTGTAGTATTATTTCAAAGTAGTTGTAATAGTTGCTACACACGGTGAACAACCATGAAGACGGCGCCATGGACCTTGACGCTACGCCGACGATGATGGAGATCATTCCCGTTGATGATGGAGATCATGTCCGTGCTTTGGAGATGAAGATCAAAGGCGCAAAGACTAAAGGGCCATATCATATGACATTATGAATTGCATGTGATGTTAATCCTTTATGCATCTTATTTTGCTTAGATCGTGATGGTAGCATTATAAGATGATCCCTAACATTAATATCAAGATAATAAAGTGTTCTCCCCTCGTATGCACTGTAGCTACAGTTCGTCGTTTCGAAGCATCTCGTGATGATCGGATGTGATAGACTCTACGTTCACATACAACGGGAGTAAGCCATGTTGCACACGTGGAATACTTGGGTTTGCTTGACGAGCCTAGCATGTACAGACATGGCCTCGGGACAACGGAAACCGAAAGGTTGAACACGAGTCATATGGATGATATGATCAACATGTTGATGTTCACCATTGAAGCTACATCATCTCACGTGATGATCGGTTTTGGTGTAGTGGATGTGGATCGTGTACCACTTAACAACTATGAGGGATGTTGTATTAAGTGAGAGTTCATTACTAATTAGATTAAAACATGAACTAATTATCATGAACATAGTCTGAATAGTATTTTGAATTAAATTTGTAGAATTGGCATCCGTTATCTACCATGCGCTAGTCTTGTAATTGAGATAGAAATACTGTTAAGTCTGACAAGAAACTTTACGGACTGGTACCGTATTGTTAAAGAATGAAGAAACAATTAAGTTCTATTGCAAACTTTTAGTAAACCTCTCATTGCTTATTCAAAGAACAATGGTTTCAATTAGTACGTAGAATCATCTTGTCTCCGCGAAACTTGAAGTTCAAATCTGTTTGAAAAGTAAGGAGCTGAAAATTTTGTTTTCAGAAATAAGCGAGGTATGAGATATATGTGATATCTAAGACCTTGTTGCAAGGTGATAGAATATAATTTGGTGAGACTACATAAACTCATAAGTTTTATGGGAATGTATGAAGGTTGAAGACGCCAGGCGTCCCAATCCTCCAACTATCGGGGCACTAACGATATTCGCATATCCATGAAGTGATCGTCCTTAGTATGCACCGTCGCTAAGACTCGTCGTTTCGAAGCATCACGTGATGATCGGGTGTTATAGATTCTACGTGTGCATACAACGGATGCAAGCCAGATTTGCACATGCGAATACTGAGGTTAAACTTTACGAGCCTAACATGTACATACATGGTCTCGGAAAGTCGTCATGATATGATGGATAAAATTATGAGTGAAATTGTTCATCATATTACAGAGTTACTAATAGTGAAATCTGGAACACTTGTCATATGATGATCAACTTCAAAGTAAGAACCTCAAGGTTATTGGTATTTGACCAACAACCTAGAAGTTATTGATGTTGAAGTATTTTTCTGAATAATGAGGAAAGCTAAAAGAGAAACTACAAAAGATTATTGGCAGAAAGAAAGAAAAGACTAGAAAGTCTAGCTCAGGTATATATAGTTGATATACATGTTATGAATGTATTCCGGGTTTTGTCACACAATGAAATTCTTGGGTATTTGTACCATATTGATTGGTATGAAGTGTCATAAAAAAGAACGCAATACAAGAATACAATGGCCTAAGTGACTGACAAGGAATATGATAGGAATGCACATCTGGAACAAAAATAAAGTGTTATTATGTTCATCGTTGGCATTCTATCTAGCCCTTAGAATTTGTAATAAAGAACTTAATAATTGTTATTTTGCTCTAGTCAAATGAAAATAATGAGTTGTTCAAATTATGACATTACTCCATGTACGATGGATAAGTTATTATAAATCTTAATGGTGAAACACACATGCATAACACTGACGCTTAAATGCCATAAGGCAAATGATTTGAATTTCACTTATTTGCGGAACCGCCATTTAGGTCATGTTAGAAAGGAATGCATGAAGGAACTCCATGCAAATGGATTTTTGGAGTCATTCGATTTTTTGAATCGTCTGGCGCTTGCAAATCTTTTCTAAAGAGAATGACTAAAATACCGTTCATAGGCCAAGAGTTGAACGGGCAACTAACTTAGTGGAAATATATATGATGATGTATGTGGTTCACTAGACATAGTTGTGTGCGGGAGATTCTTCTACTTCATGAAAACTTCCAACAATGAATTGAGTATATATATGTGGATATATTCGATAAGGAAGAAATTTGAAACATTTGAATAGATTCAAATAGACTTCAGCATGAAGTAGAAATCATCGTAATAGAAAAGTCAAATATCTATGATTGGATCACGGTGGAAATATTTGAATTACGAATTTTAGCGAACATCTAAGAGAGTTATGAAATTGTTCTACAACTCACGTTTCTTGGAGTATCATAAGGATGATGGAGTATCCGAGAGGCGTATCCAAACCTTGTTGTGTTAATGATGAGATAAAATAAAATGATGCCATTATATTTTTGTTATGCTTTAGTGACTACCGCTTTTACACTAAATAGAGCATTATCATGATCCGTTGAAATGACACCATACGAGTTATGGCATGGGTATAAACCCTAATAGTCCTTTCTTTAAATTTTGGTCTAAGAGTTTACAACCAAAATCGGATGAATGTCTTTGTTGGTTATCCCAAAGAATTGATTGGGAATTCTATCCACTATGAAGTAAAAGACAAAAGTGTTTGTTAATGTTACTTGATTATTTCCAAGAAATTGTTTTCTAGCGAAGTATTTGAGTGGCAGGACAATAGTACTTGATAAGGTTTATGAACCTGAGCATAATGATCAGAGTAGCGCAGCATCGGAAATGGTTTCGGAAGCGGCCACGAAGATCATAGCTCCCATGTCTACAAAATGTTATAGTCATGGAGATCAAATCTATTGAACCTTGTAGATATGGTTTACTTTGTGATCAAATAAATGATTTGTGGACAAAGGATTGGTTATGAACAATGATAAACCAACTACATACAAAGAAGTTATGATGGTCCCTGACTCCGTTAAAATGGCTATGCGCCATGAAATCCAAGATAGGTGAATACTTTTTGAAAGTAAATTGATCTATAAAATTGATGAACTTGGATGAAATATCCTTGAAGAAGCTCGACTTGTCGAAAAGTTGTTTACAACAAAGTTCAAAGAGTTGACTACAATAAGATTAGATCTTCCGTAGCAATGCTTATAGTCTATGTGGACTATGTTGGAGATATGCCCAAGAGGCAATAATAAAAGTGGTTATTATATATATTTATGTTTATGATAAATGTTTATATACCATGCTATAATTGTATTAACCGAAACATTGATACATGTGTGTTATGTAAACAACAATGAGTCCCTAGTAAGCCTCTTAACTAGCTTGTTGATTAATAGATGATTAGTTTCATAATCATGAACATTGGATGTTATTAATAACAAGGTTATATCATTATATGAATGATGTAATGGACACACCCATTTAAGCGTAGCATAAGATCACGTCATTAAGTTATTTGCTATAAGCTTTCGATACATAGTTACCTAGTCCTTTCGACCATGAGATCATGTAAATCACTTATACTGGAAAGGTACTTTGATTACATCAAACGCCACTGCGTAAATGGGTGGTTACAAAGGTGGGATTAAGTATCCGGAAAGTATGAGTTGAGGCATATGGATCAACAGTGGGATTTGTCAATCCCGATGATGGATAGATATAATCTGGGCCCTCTCGGTGGAATGTCGTCTAATGTCTTGCAAGCATATGAATAAGTTCATAAGAGACCACATACCACGGTACGAGTAAAGAGTACTTGTCAGGAGACGAGGTTGAACAAGGTATAGAGTGATACCGATGATCAAACCTCGGACAAGTAAAATATCGCGTGACAAAGGGAATTGGTATCGTATGAGAATGGTTCATTCGATCACTAAGTCATCATTGAATATGTGGGAGCCATTATGGATCTCCAGATCCCGCTATTGGTTATTGGTCGGAGAGAGATCTCAACCATGTCTACATAGTTCGCGAACCGTAGGGTGACACACTTAAGGTTTGATGTTGTAATAGTAGAACTTGAATATGAAATGGAGTTCGAAGTATTGTTCGAAGTCTCGGATAGGATCCCGGACATCACGAGGAGTTCCGGAATGGTCCGGAGAATAAGATTCATATATAGGAAGTCATTCCAAGTTTGGAAATGATCCGGTGCATTTATGGAAGGTTCTAGAAGGTTCTAGAAAAGTCCGGAAGAAATCACTTTGGAAGGCGGAGTCCCGGAGGGACTCCACCACCCATGGCCGGCCAACCCGAGGGGGTGGAGTCCCAGGTGGACTCCACCTAAGGTGGCCGGCCACCCCCTCCCAAGGAAAGGTGGGAATCCCACCTCAAGTGGGAATCCCACCTTGGGTAGGTTTCATGTTATATTGAAGGTTTTGGTTTGGGGTCTTATTCGAAGACTTGTAGACCAACTCTTGGGTGTTCCACCTATATAATGAGGAGCAAGGGGAGGGGCCCGGCCACACCAAAGCCATTGTGGCCGCACCCCTCATAGTGGCCGGCCACCTCCCCCTCTCCCAAACCCTTGCCGCCCCCCTCTCCTCCACCTCTCCCGCAACGCTTAGCGAAGCTCCGCCGGAGATCTCCATCGCCACCGCCACCACACCGTCATGCTGCCGGTTTCAAGGAGGAGCTACTACTTCCGCTGCCCGCTGGAACGGGGAGAAGGACGTCGTCTTCATCAACACCGAACGTGTGACCGAGTACGGAGGTGCTGCCCGATCGTGGCACCGTGATCAAGATCTTCTACGCGCTTTTGCAAGCGGCAAGTGATCGTCTACCGCAGCAACAAGAGCCTCATCTTGTAGGTTTGGAAATCTTCAAGGGTGAGTCTCGATCATCTCCTCGTTGCTCGCGTCTTCTAGATTGCATCTTGGCTTGGATTGCGTTCTCGCGGTAGGAAAATTTTTGTTTTCTATGCAACGAATCCCTACAGCGGTATCAGAGCCGTGTCTATGCATAGATGGTTGCACGAGTAGAACACAATGGTTTTGTGGGCGTTGATTCTTATGTTGTCTTTAGTTTGAGTACTTTGCATCTTTGTGGCATAGTGGGATGAAGCAGCTCGGGCTAACTTTACATGACCGCGTTCATGTGATTTGCTCCACGCTCGACATGCAACTTGTATTGCATAAGTGGCTTTGCGGGTGTCTGTCTCTCCTACTATAGTGAAGATTCAATTTACTCTTCTATTGACAACACTAGTATCACCGTTGTGGTTCATGTTCGTAGGTAGATTAGATCTTACTCGAAAACCCTAAACCACGTAAAATATGCAAACCAAATTAGAGATGTCTAACTTGTTTTTGCAGGGTTTGGTGATGTGATATGGTGATACGTCCATTTTGCATCACTATTTTATATCATAATTTACTGTTATTCATTGATATATTTCATATTTAGAGATGATACTTATGTTATTTCATCTATTTTGCATGTTTCATGATTATTGGAGAATCGCGCACCGGAGTCAGGATTCTGCTGGAAAAAGCACCGTCAGAATGCAATATTTCGGAAGATCAGCAATTGACGGAAATTATACGAAAAATCCTATTTTTCCAGAAGACGAAGGGAGCCAGAAGGGGGAGCCGAGGAGGGTCGCCATGGGCCCACCTCATAGGCCGGCGCGGGTCCTGCCCTGCCCGCGCCGCCCTGTGAGGAGGGGGCCCACAGCCCCCTCTGGCCGCCTCTCTTTCGCGTACTTCTTCGCCCCGAAAACCTAAGCTCCAGAGGATAGTCGCGAAGAGTCACAGCCGCCTCTGCGGGGCGGAGAACACCAGAGAGAAAAGAGCTCTCCGGCGGGCAGGAATCCGCCGGGGAAATTCCCTCCCGGAGGGGGAAATCGACGCCATCGTCACTGTCATCGAGCTGGACATCATCTCCATCACCATCGTCATCATTTCCATCATCATCACCGCCATCTCCACCGCTGCACCTCGTCACCGCTGTAACAATTTGGGTTGGATCTTGATTGTTTGATAGGGGAAACTCTCCCGGTGTTGATTTCTACTTGTTATTGATGCTATTGAGTGAAACCATTGAACCAAGGTTTATGTTCAGATTGTTATTCATCATCATATCACCTCTGATCATGTTCCATATGATGTCTCATGAGTAGTTCGTTTAGTTCTTGAGGACATGGGTGAAGTCTAAATGTTAGTAGTGAATTATGGTTGAGTAATATTCAATGTTATGATATTTAAGTTGTGGTGTTATTCTTCTAGTGGTGTCATGTGAACGTCGACTACATGATACTTCACCTTTATGGGCCTAGGGGAGTACATCTTGTATTCGTTTGCTAATTGCGGAGTTGCCGGAGTGACAGAAACCTAAACCCCCGTTGGTATATCGATGCAGGAGGGATAGCAGGATCTCAGAGTTTAAGGCTGTGGTTAGATTTATCTTAATTACTTTCTTGTATTTGCGGATGCTTGCAAGGGGTATAATCACAAGTATGTATTAGTCCTAGGAAGGGCGGTGCATTAGCATAGGTTCACCCACACAACACTTATCAAAACAATGAAGATTAATCAGCTGTATGAAGCGAAAGCACTAGACTAAATTCCCGTGTGTCCTCAAGGTTTGGTCATTATAAGTAAACAAACCGGCTTGTCCTTTGTGCTAAAAAGGATTGGGCCACTCGCTGCAGTTATTTCTCTCGCATTTTACTTACTCGTACTTTATTTATCTGCTACATCAAAAACCCCTGAATACTTGTCTGTGAGCATTTACAGTGAATCCTTCATCGAAACTGCTTGTCAACACCTTCTGCTCCTCGTTGGGTTCGACACTCTTATTTATCGAAAGTACTACGATACACCCCCTATACTTGTGGGTCATCAAGACTATTTTCTAGCGCCGTTGCCGAGGAGTGAAGCGCTATTGGTAAGTGGAATTGGTAAGGAAAACCTTTACTGTTTGTGCTGATTTTATTTCTGCCTGCTGCTATAAGTCATTATGGAGAGATCTTCTCTTGAATTTCTATTTGGGAAATCTACTACTACTGCAACGGTAGTGGATGAGGCGCCAGGTGAGGAAGTAATACCATATAAAATACCTATGAAAATTATTGAACGTGTTATGGATAACCGCTATGAAGGGGATGGAACTGTCCATCCTGGTGATCATTTACTGTTTTTACATGAATTATGCGGTTTATTCAAATGTGCAGGTATTGCTATGGATGAAGTTAGAAAGAAACTATTCTCTATATCACTGTCTGGTAAAGCGGCGCATTGGTATAAATTGCTGAAGAATGGTGATTCTCTTGATTGGGAGGACATTGTGTCCTTATTTTATTCTAAATTCTATCCTCCAAGTGAAATTCACAGAGATCGGAACCGCATATATAATTTTTGGCCTCATGATGGAGAGAGTATTGCCCAAGCATGGGGGAGATTGAAGTCTTTAATGCTCAAATGCCCCATTCATGAGCTTCCTGGTAATATTATTATTGATAATTTCTATGCAAGACTTTCTTTTCAAGACAAGACCTTGCTGGATACTTCTTGTTCTGGATCATTTACACGCAACAAAGAAGAGTTTAAAGGGACCTTCTTAATCGGATCCAGGAGAATACTGAAGGATGGGAGAACGACAAAGATAGAGAGTCAGGTATAAATTATGATTATAAATGTATTGAAGCTTTTATGGATACTGATAAATTTCATAATATGAGTGCTACTTATGGTCTTGATTCTCAAGTTGTTGCAAATCTTTATAAAGCTTTTGCCTCTCATTATGAATTGCCTAAGAAGAATTTTGATAAGTATCATGAACCGTATAAAGATAAAATTGATTCATCTATAAACAAATGTGTTGTAATTGAAACTGTTGATCATGTTATTCCTGAAGCTTACATTGAAAAAACTCATTTCCCTGCTAAAATGAAGGAGTACTCTGTTATATCTAGTGCGGTTAATAAAAGTGCAAAGAAACCTATAGAACCTGAAGAGCAAATAAAAGTTGAACCTGCTATTGCAATAGTTAAAGATCTTGTGACTGAAAATGTGGAAGATGGTCATATTATTTTCTGTGAAGATGCTTCTAATATTGTTTCGCATCCTAATAAGTCTAGGAAAGCTAGTGTTCCTATGCTCTCTGTTAGAATTGGTGATCATTGTTATTATGGTTTATGTGACATTGGTGCAAGTATTAGCGCCATTCCTTATGAGCTTTATACGGAGATCATGCATGAAATTGGTTCTTGTGAACTTGAAGATATTGATGTGGTTATTCGGCTAGCTAATAGAGAAACTATCTCTCCTATTGGTATTGTTCGAGATGTGGAAGTTCTGTGTGGTAAGATTAAATATCCTGCTGACTTTTTGGTACTTGGTTCTGCTGCTAGTAAGTATTGTCCTATCATTTTTGGTAGACCTTTTCTAAATACTTGTGGAGCTGTTATAGATTGCAAGAAGGAAAAGATTGTTACTAAATTTGCTGGTGAATCTTATGAGTTTAATTTCTCTAAATTTGCCAAAACTCCTTATAAAGTTGATTTGCCTAATAATGATTTTAGAGTTGAACAGTGTGCGTCTATTGCTCTTGCTCCTAATAATCCTCTGCAGCAACATTTGGAGAATAGTGAGAGCGAAGTCTTTAGGGAAGAAAGAAATGAGCTTGATGAAATTTTCCTTCGTCAACCTATTCTTAAGCATGATTTACCGGTAGAAGATCTAGGTACAACACCACCACCAAAGGAAGATCCTGTTTTCGATTTAAAACCATTGCCTAATAATCTTAAATATGCTCATATTGATGATAAGAAAATATACCCTGTTATTATTAGTTCTAAGCTTTCAGAGATTGAGGAAGAAAGGTTATTGGAAATATTGAAGAAACACCGAGGAGCTATTGGCTATACTATTGATGACTTGAAGGGGATTTCTCCCTCTATTTGCCAACATGCTATCAATATGGAAGATGATGCAAAGCCTGTTGTTGAACATCAACGTCGTCTAATTCTGAAGATGAAGGATGTGGTAAGGAATGAGGTATTAAAACTTCTTGAAGCTGGTATTATATATCCTATTGCTGATAGTAGATGGGTTAGTCCTGTGCATTGTGTTCCTTAGAAAGGAGGAATGACTGTTGTGCCTAATGATAATGATGAGCTCATCCCTCAAAGAGTAGTTGTAGGGTATAGAATGTGCATTGATTATCGAAAAGTTAATAAGGTTACTAAGAAAGATCATTACCCTTTACCATTTATTGATCAAATGTTAGAGAGGTTGTCTAAAAATACTCATTTTTGCTTTCTTGATGGTTATTCTGGGTTCTCACAAATTGCTGTTAAAACTAAAGATCAAGAGAAAACAACTTTCACTTGTCCCTATGGAACTTATGCTTATAGGCGTATGCCTTTTGGTTTATGTAATGCTCCTGCTACTTTTCAAAGATGCATGTCTGCTATTTTTCATGGTTTTTGTGAGAGTATTGTGGAGGTATTCATGGATGATTTTTCTGTCTATGGGAATTCTTTTGATAATTGCTTGCGAAACCTTGATAAAGTATTGCAGAGATGTGAAGAAACTAATCTTGTTCTTAATTGGGAGAAATGCCACTTTATGGTTAATGAAGGAATTGTATTGGGACATAAAATTTCTGAGAGAGGTATTGAAGTTGATAGAGCTAATGTTGAAGCAATTGAGAAGATGCCCTATCCTAGGGATGTTAAAGGTATTCGTAGTGTTCTTGGTCATGTTGGGTTTTATAGGAGATTTATTAAAGATTTCTCTAAGATTTCAAAGCCTCTTACTAATCTTCTTCAAAAAGATGTACCTTTTGTTTTTGATGATGATTGTAAGGAAGCTTTTGAAACTCTAAAGAAAGCCTTAACAACTGCTCCTGTAGTTGAACCTCCTGATTGGAATTTGCCTTTTGAGATTATGTGTGATGCTAGTGATTTTGCTGTAGGCGCTGTTCTTGGACAGCGAGTAGATAAAAAATTAAATGTTATTCATTATGCTAGCAAGACTCTTGATGCTACTCAAAGAAATTATGCTACAACTGAAAAAGAATTGTTAGCTGTAGTCTTTGCTTATGACAAGTTTAGATCCTATATTGTTGATTCAAAAGTCACGATTCATACTAATCATGCTGCAATTAGATACCTTATGACAAAGAAAGATGCTAAGCCAAGGCTTATTAGATGGGTACTTCTTTTGCAAGAATTTGATTTACATATTATAGATAGGAAAGGTGCTGATAATCCTGTTGCTGATAATTTATCTAGATTGGAAAATATTACTAATGATCCTGTTCCTGTTAATGATAGTTTTCCAAATGAACAATTGGCTGTAATAAAGGTGAACTCGCGAGATAGCCCTTGGTACGCTGATTATGCTAACTTTATTGTTTCCAAGTACTTGCCTCCAACCTTTTCAGCTCAGCAAAGGAGAAAATTCTTTTATGACTTGAGGCATTATTTTTGGGATGACCCACACTTATATAAAGAAGGAGTGGATGGTATTATGCGAAGATGTGTTCCTGAATATGAACAACAAGAGATATTGAGTAAATGTCATGGTAGTGCTTATGGAGGACATCACGCCGGAGATAGAACTGCACAAATGGTTCTACAATCAGGTTTTTATTGGCCAACTCTCTTCAAAGATGCAAGGAAGTTTATTTTATCTTGTGATGAATGTCAAAGGGTTGGTAATATCTCCAGACGCAATGAAATGCCTATGAATTATACTCTTGTTATTGAACCATTCGATTGTTGGGGATTTGACTTCATGGGTCCTTTCCCTTCTTCAGAAGGTAACACTCATATACTTGTCGCTGTTGATTACGTTACTAAATGGGTAGAAGCCATACCCACAAAAAGTGCTGATGGTGAGACTTCTTTAAAAATGCTTTTAGATATTATTTTTTCTAGATTTGGAGTACCTAGATATATTATGACTGATGGAGGGTCTCATTTTATTCATGGAGGTTTTAGAAAAACTCTTGCTAAGTATGGTATTAATCATAGAATTGCTTCCGCTTATCATCCTCAAACTAGCGGGCAAGTAGAATTATCAAATAGAGAGATTAAATCTATTTTGGGAAAGACTGTTAATAAATCTAGAAAGAATTGGGCTATTAAATTGAAGGATGCATTATGGGCTTATAGAACTGCTTATAAAAATCCTATGGGTATGTCGCCTTATAAAATGGTTTATGGGAAAGCTTGTCATTTACCTTTAGAATTAGAGCACAAAGCTTATTGGGCTGTAAGAGAACTAAATAAAGATCCTAAACTTGCCGGTAAGAAGAGATTGCTACAATTGAGTTCTTTAGATGAATGGAGAAGTGAAGCATATGAAAATGCTAAACTCTTTAAGGAGAAAGTTAAGAAATGGCATGATAGAAGAATTATCAAAAGAGAATTTAATGTTGGGGATAAAGTCCTATTGTATCAGTCTCGTCTCAGATTCTTTGCAGGGAAGTTGCTCTCAAAGTGGGAAGGACCATATAATATTGTGGAGGTGTATCGTTCAGGGGCAATTAAAATTAGCTCTCTGCAAGGTGATGGCACACAAGTAGTTAATGGACAAAGACTCAAGCATTATATCTCTGGAGATTCTTATAATGAAGATGTTGATGTTATTCAAGTGGTAACTCCGGAAGCTTTCATCAAAGGTCAAACGGACAGTTCTGCAGAGTTTGACTTTGAATAGGTAAGAGTACTGGTAATAAAAAGTCCGCGATTTACTTTCCGAACAATGTTTTTGGTGTTTTTGGAAAATATGAAAAATTACGAGATCGAAACGGAGTGGAGGAGACGCACGAGGGCGTGCCCCCATAGGCCGGCGCGGGCCCCAGCCTGGCCGCGCCGCCCTATGAGGACACCGCATCGTTGTCCCTCTCCGACTCTTATTCGACCTGGTACTTTCCATCTGTCGTAAAATTACTGCTATATAATCCCCCGGACCCCTGGAGGTCCGTATATCGTTTTCTCGACGTGTTTTGTTTCGAGCTGTTTCTGCCAGGATCTATTTTCAATCTAGAAGCACCATGGTCTCCAACAACAAAGACAAGGAGCCTATGGAGGAAGATATTCAAGATCCCGAGTGGAAAGAGGTGGACGAGAGCGTCAAGGAAGAAGATGAAGAAGAAGTGGAGGAAGACTCGTGCGCATACCCGCGTGCTACCATTGTAAGCATCGAGGTGGTGGAGAACCCTTTTAATGCAAAGAAGAGCGCAAGAATTCGCACCGGAGGAAGATTTCCACGTCACTACCTAGCTCCAAAGACATCTTCTCCAGGCACTTACCACCCCTTCCGCAATCTAATTTACAATAATCAAATTGAAAGGACTCCCAAGGCAGCATTGCCTAGCAATTGGGATATAGATCGTTCTAACACTGCAGGAACGGACCATCACCATCACCACCAAAGGAGTAATTCACCATCGGTATTGGCATCCCCTTGGTTTGTTCCAAGCTTGGGGGAGTGCCGCGGTATCACATCATCACTATCTTTTACTTTTTATTATCAAGTAGTGTCATATCATGAGTAGGGAAGTTATCATATAAGATGTGTTGCGGTATGGAAGTATCTCTCTTTAGTTGGTTATCTATGTATCCCTTGGTGTGAGTTATCGTTATAGAATATTAATGAGAAGTTTTATCATTTACATATTGCACATCTTATTTTAGTTTGCAATCTCTATTATGTGATTGATCTTGTTGTTAGTATTGGCATCACTTTAGGAGCATTGAGTAAATCTATTTGGTTTTGGCAAACTTAGCATTGGTCAATAGCATCAACACTTTGAGTTTAAGAAGAATAGAGAAGAAATACATGTAGATATGTTAGTTCATTGTACTACTTTCTTGATTAATTATGAGCTTGGTATTCTGAAGTTAAAATTGTTTGTGTTTACAAGTAAGATGCATGATTGTTTCTATCACATGTATATTTGTTTGTTTACCTCAAATCTTATGCTTGCTAATCAACCTTGCTAGCCAAAGACCTGTACCGAAAGGGAATACTTCTCGTGCATCCAAACCCTTTAAACCAAACCTATGCCACCATTGTCCACCATAACTACCTATTATGTGGTATTTCCCTGCCATTCCAAGTAAATACTTCATGTGCTACCTTTAAACAATTCAAAACTTTATTACTCCTTATTTGTGTCAATGTTTTATAGCTCATGAGGAAGTATGTGCTGTTTATCTTTCAATCTTGTTGGGCAACTTTCACCAATGGACTAGTGGCTTCATCCACTTATCCAATAACTTTGCAAAAAGAGCTGGCAATGGGGTTCCCAGTCCCAAGTTAATTGACTTTTGTAATTTTACAAATAGACACTCCTCCATGGTATGTGATTGTTGGACGGCACCCGAGGATTCGGTTAGCCATGGCTTGAGAAGGCAAAGGTGGGGAGGAGTGTCATCTAAATAAAACTAAAATAAAAAGATGCTCCTTCATGGTATGAGATTGCTGGCAGGCACCCGAGGATTCGGTTAGCCATGGTTTGTGAAAGCAAAGGTTGGAAGGAGTGTCAACCAAAAAGAAAACTTTATGGGAGCCGCTCTTTGAGAGTTTGTCTGGCAAGGGGGTTAGAGTACCCGCTACCAGTCGTTGACAACAACAAACACCTCTCAAAACTTTACTTTTATGCTCTCTATATGATTTTAAAACTTGAAAAGCTCTAGCACATGATTTAATCCCTGCTTCCCTCTGCGAAGGGCCTATCTTTTACTTTATGTTGAGTCAGTAAACCTATTTCCCTCCATCTTGAGCAAGCAATTGAGTTGTTGTGATCCAACCATCTATATTGTGATTTATTTAGTCATGCCTTTTATTCTTCCTTGTTTAGTACAAGTTTTATCTGATGAATACAGCTTTGAAGATTATCAATGATTATGAGGAGATTATTATGATTGAGTATGCAAGTTGTGCTATATAAGCTTTAATATAAGAGCTCCGCTCGATAGATAAGTATAATCTGTTAACTGTTCTTTGACCAAGAACGAAGTTTGCCATCACCAATTATGATTTCCTATGCACCTTTACTTGTGATTTCCTTTTACTTGCTTCAAGTTGAGTTATATGAGGAAGTTGTTCACTAGAATGTCTTGTGTGAATTAATATGATGCTTCTTGTCCGTATTTTATTTATCGACTCTTCACTCCATAAACATGTGGTCTTGTTTACTGAGCTCAGTTTCGCTTGGGGACAAGCGAAGTCTAAGCTTGGGGGGAGTTGATACGTCCATTTTGCATCACTATTTTATATCATAATTTACTGTTATTCATTGATATATTTCATATTTAGAGATGATACTTATGTTATTTCATCTATTTTGCATGTTTCATAATTATTGGAGAATCGCGCACCGGAGTCAGGATTCTGCTGGAAAAAGCACCGTCAGAATGCAATATTTCGGAAGATCAGCAATTGACGGAAATTATACGAAAAATCCTATTTTTCCAGAAGACGAAGGGAGCCAGAAGGGGGAGCCGAGGAGGGCCGCCATGGGCCCACCTCATAGGCTGCGCGGGCCCTGCCCTGGCCGCGCCGCCCTGTGAGGAGGGGGCCCACAGCCCCCTCTGGCCGCCTCTCTTTCGCGTACTTCTTCGCCCCGAAAACCTAAGCTCCAGAGGATAGTCGCGAAGAGTCACAGCCGCCTCTGCGGGGCGGAGAACACCAGAGAGAAAAGAGCTCTCCGGCGGGCAGGAATCCGCCGTGGAAATTCCCTCCCGGAGGGGGAAATCGACGCCATCGTCACCGTCATCGAGCTGGACATCATCTCCATCACCATCGTCATCATCTCCATCATCATCACCGCCATCTCCACCGCTGCACCTCGTCACCGCTGTAACAATTCGGGTTGGATCTTGATTGTTTGATAGGGGAAACTCTCCCGGTGTTGATTTCTACTTGTTATTGATGCTATTGAGTGAAACCATTGAACCAAGGTTTATGTTCAGATTGTTATTCATCATCATATCACCTCTGATCATGTTACATATGATGTCTCGTGAGTAGTTTGTTTAGTTCTTGAGGACATGGGTGAAGTCTAAATGTTAGTAGTGAATTATGGTTGAGTAATATTCAATGTTATGATATTTAAGTTGTGGTGTTATTCTTCTAGTGGTGTCATGTGAACGTCGACTACATGATACTTCACCTTTATGGGCCTAGGGGAGTACATCTTGTATTCGTTTGCTAATTGCGGGGTTGCCGGAGTGACAGAAACCTAAACCGCCGTTGGTATATCGATGCAGGAGGGATAGCAGGATCTCAGAGTTTCAGGCTGTGGTTAGATTTATCTTAATTACTTTCTTGTATTTGCGTATGCTTGCAAGGGGTATAATCACAAGTATGTATTAGTCCAAGGAAGGGCGGTGCATTAGCATAGGTTCACCCACACAACACTTATCAAAACAATGAAGATTAATCAGCTGTATGAAGCGAAAGCACTAGACTAAATTCCCGTGTGTCCTCAAGAACGTTTGGTCATTATAAGTAAACAAACCGGCTTGTCCTTTGTGCTAAAAAGGATTGGGCCACTCGCTGCAGTTATTTCTCTCGCATTTTACTTACTCGTACTTTATTTATCTGCTACATCAAAACCCCCTGAATACTTGTCTATGAGCATTTACAGTGAATCCTTCATCGAAACTGCTTGTCAACACCTTCTGCTCCTCGTTGGGTTCGACACTCTTATTTATCGAAAGTACTACGATACACCCCCTATACTTGTGGGTCATCATATGGCCATAATGTGATGATGAATATGTATGAGATGATCATTATTGTATTGTGGCAACCGGCAGGAGCCTTATGGTTGTCTTTAAATTTCATGTTGAGTAGTATTTCAAAGAAGTTGTAATAGTTGCTACATGGGAGAACTATCATGAAGACGGCGCCATTGACCTTGACGCTACGCCGACGATGATGGAGATCATGCCCGTTGATGATTGAGATCATGTCCGTGCTTTGGAGATGAAGATCAAAGGCGCAAAGACAAAAGGGCCATATCATATCACATATGAACTGCATGTGATGTTAATCCTTTATGCACCTTATTTTGCTTAGATCGCGACGGTAGCATTATAAGATGATCCCTCTCACTAAAATATCAAGATAATAAAGTGTTCATCCTTAGTAGCACCGTTGCCAAGACTTGTCGTTTCGAAGCATCTCGTGATGATCGGGTGTGATAGACTCAACAAGTGCATACAACGGGTGCAAGCCAGTTTTGCACATGCGGATACTAAGGTGGCCTTGACGAGCCTAGCATGTACAGACATGGTCTCGGAACACATGATACCAAAAGGTAGAGCATGAATCATATGATTGATATGATGAACACTTTGAGTGTTCGCCATTGAAGTTACATCTTGTCTCGTGATGATCGGACTTGGTGTGGTGGATTTGGTTCGTGTGATCACTAAGACAATGCGAGGGATATTGTTTTGAGTGGGAGTTCACCTAGTTTTTAATTTTTTTGAATTAAAATTTGAACTCAATTTGTCATAAACATTAGTCTAAACTATTGCAAATATATGTTGTAGATATGGCGTCCCCAATCAATTTTAACCAGTTCCTAGAGAAAGAAAAGCTTAAGAGCAACGGTAGCAACTTCACCGACTGGTTCCGTCATGTGAGGATCTTCCTCAATGGCGGAAATCTGCAATATGTGCTTGATGCACCACTAGGTGACCCTCCTGCAGAAACTGAAACCGATGAAGTAAAGAACGTTTACGAGACTTGGAAAACTCGGTACTCTCAAGTTCAGTGTGCCATCCTATGCAGTCTGGAAGCCGATCTTCAAAAACGTTTTGAGCACCACGATCCTCATGAGTTGGTCAATGAGTTGAAAACTATCTTTGAAACTCATGCGGCCGTGGAATGCTATGAAGCATCGAAACACTTCTTCAGTTGCATGATGGAAGAAGGCAGCTCCGTTAGTGAGCACATGCTCGCCATGACCGGGCATGCGAAGAAACTCAGTGATTTGGGAATAGTGATTCCTAACCGACTGGGGATTAATCGTGTCCTTCAATCACTGTCACCTAGTTACAAGAACTTTGTGATGAACTACAATATGCAGAACATGAACAAAGAGTTACCTGAACTCTTCTCCATGCTGAAATCTGCTGAGATTGAGATCAAGAAAGAGCACCAAGTGTTGATGGTCAACAAGACCACCATTTTCAAGAAACAGGGCAAGTCTAAGGGAAAATTCAAGAAGGTTGGCAAGAAAGTTGCCACGCCTCCCGTGAAACCTAAGACTGGCCCTAAGCCTGATGTTGAGTGTTATTACTGTAAGGAGAAGGGACACTGGAAGCGTAATTGCTCCAAGTATTTGGCGGATCTGAAGAGCGGCCTTGTCAAAAAGAAGAAAGAAGGTATATCTTATATACATGTTATAGATGTTTATCTTACTGGTTCTCGTACTAGTACCTGGGTATTTGATACTGGTTCGGTTGCTCATATTTGTAACTCGAAATAGGAACTAAAGAATAAACGAAGAGTATTGAAGGATGAAGTGACGATGCGCGTTGGAAATGGATCCAAAGTCGATGTGATCGCTGTCGTCACACTTCCTCTACATCTACCTTCGGGATTAGTTTTAAACCTCAATAATTGTTATTTTGTACCCGCGTTGAGCATGAACATTATATCTGGATCTTGTTTAATGCAAGACAGTTATTCATTCAAGTCTGAGAATAATGGTTGTTCTATTTTTATGAATAATATCTTTTATGGTCGAGCACCTGAAAAGAATGGTTTATTTCTGTTAGATCTCGATAGTAGTGATACACATATTCATAACATTGATGCTAAGCTAATTAAATTGAATGATAATTCTACTTATATGTGGCACTGTCGTATTGGTCATATTGGAGTGAAACGCATACTGATGGATAACTTGAATCACTTGACTTTGAGTCACTTGATAGATGCGAAGCATGTCTAATGGGAAAAATGACTAAGACTCCATTCTCTGGTATTATGGAGCGAGCTACTGACTTATTGGAAATCATCCATACCGATGTGTGCAGACCAATGAGTGTAGCATCACGCGGTGGTTATCGTTATGTTCTAACCTTCACAGATGATCTGAGTAGATATGGGTATATCTATTTCATGAAACATAAATCCGAAACTTTCGAGAAGTTTAAGGAATTCCAAAGTGAACTAGAAAATCAACGTAACAAGAAGATTAAATTTCTACGATCTGATCGCGGAGGTGAATATCTGAGTTATGAGTTTGGCATGCATTTAAAGAAATGCAGAATACTTTCACAATTGACACCGCCGGGAACACCTCAACGAAACAGTGTGTCCGAACGTCGTAATCGAACTCTCTTAGATATGGTTCGTTCTATGATGTCTCTTACTGATTTGCCGTTATCATTTTGGAGTTATGCATTAGAGACAGCCGCATTCACTTTAAGTAGAGCACCATCAAAATCCATTGAAACGACACCGTATGAATTATGGTTTAATAAGAAGCCTAAGCTGTCGTTCCTTAAAGTTTGGGGTTGCGAAGCCTATGTAAAAAAGTTACAACCGGACAAGCTAGAACCCAAAGCGGAGAAATGCGTCTTCATAGGATACCCTAAGGAAACTATAGGGTACACTTTCTATCACAGATCCGAAGGCAAGATCTTTGTTGCTAAGAACGGAACCTTTCTTGAGAAAGAATTTCTCACTAATGAAGTGACTGGAAGAAAAGTAGAACTGGATGAGATTGATGAATCTTCACTCGTTGATCAGAGTAGCGCAGTACCGGAAGTTGTTCCTATGCCGCCTACACCGGCAACAGAGGAAGCTAATGATAATGATCATGAAACTTCGAACGAGATAACTACTGAACCTCGCAGATCGACAAGGGAACGTGCCACTCCTGATTGGTATGATCCTTGTCTAAAAGTCATGATTGTGGACAACAATGATGAAGACCCTGCAACGTATGAAGAAGCGATGATGAGCCCAGATTCCAACAAATGGCAAGAAGCCATGAAATCCGAAATGGGATCCATGTATGATAACAAAGTTTGGACTTTGGTAGACTTACCTGATAGCCGCAAGGCTGTTGAGAATAAATGGATCTTCAAAAGAAAAACAGATGCTGATGGTAATATTACTGTCTATAAAGCTCGACTTGTCGCAAAGGGTTTCCGACAAATTCAAGGTGTTGACTACGATGAGACTTTCTCACCTGTAGCGAAGCTAAAATCTGTGAGGATTTTGTTAGCAATAGCTGCATTTTTCGATTATGAGATTTGGCAGATGGATGTCAAAACGGCGTTCCTTAATGGAGACATTGAGGAAGAGTTGTATATGGTACAACCCAAAGGTTTTGTCGATCCTAAAAATGCTGACAAAGTATGCAAACTTT
Source organism: Lolium perenne (assembly GCF_019359855.2). NCBI lineage: Eukaryota > Viridiplantae > Streptophyta > Magnoliopsida > Poales > Poaceae > Lolium > Lolium perenne. The sequence goes on from NC_067248.2 coordinate 157,405,698, forward strand.
AGCGTTCAATTTATGGACTGAAGCAAGCATCGAGAAGTTGGAACCGACGCTTTGATAAGGTGATCAAAGACTTCGGGTTTATACAGTGTCATGGAGAGGCATGTATTTACAAGAAAGTGAGTGGGAGCTCTGTAGCATTCCTGATATTATATGTAGATGACATATTATTAATTGGGAATGATATAGAACTATTAAGCAGTGTAAAAGGTTATTTGAATAATAGTTTTTCAATGAAAGACCTTGGTGAAGCATCGTATATATTAGGCATCAAGATTTATAGAGATAGATCAGGACATCTAATAGGGCTATCACAAAGTACATACCTGGACAAGATTCTAAAGAAGTTTAGAATGGACGAAAGTAAGAAAGGATTCTTACCTATGTTACCAGGCAAGGTCTTGAGTAAGACTCAAGGTCCGGCTATGGCAGAAGAAAGAGAAAGGATGAGTCAGATCCCCTATGCCTCGGCAGTAGGCTCTATCATGTATGCCATGCTATGTACTAGATCGGATATAGCACATGTTGTTAGTTTGACTAGCAGATATCAATGTGATCCAGGAATGGAACACTGGACAGCGGTCAAGAATATCCTGAAGTACTTGAAAAGAACTAAGGATATGTTTCTTTGTTATGGAGGTGACCAAGAGCTCGTTGTAACAAGTTACACCGATGCAAGTTGGAACACTGATCCTGATGACTCTAAGTCACAGTCTGGGTATGTGTTTATATTGAATGGTGCTGCAGTAAGCTGGGCAAGATCGAAGCAGTGCACGGTGGCGAAGTCATCAATAGAATCGGGGTACATAGCGGCTTCAGAGGCTTCATCAGAAGCGGTATGGATGAAGAGGTTCATTGTAGAGCTCGGTGTGGTTCCTAGTGCATTGGACCCACTAGTCATCTACTGTGACAACATGGGTGCCATCGCCAATGCACAAGAACCAAGGTCACACAAGAGGTTGAAGCATATCAAGCTGCGTTATCATTCGATTCGCGAGTACATCGAAGATGGAGAAGTAAAGATTTGCAAAGTACACACTGATCTGAATGTAGCAGATCCGTTGACTAAAGCTCTCCCTAGGGCAAAGCATGACCAACACCAGAATGCCATGGGTGTTAGGTACCTTACAATGTAATCTAGATTATTGACTCTAGTGCAAGTGGGAGACTGTTGGAGATATACACAAGAGGCAATAATAAAAGTGGTTATTATATATCTTTATGTTTATGATAAATGTTTATATACCATGCTATAATTGTATTAACCGAAACATTCATACATGTGTGTTATGTAAACAACAATGAGTCCCTAGTAAGTCTCTTAACTAGCTTGTTGATTAATAGATGATTAGTTTCATAATCATGAACATTGGATGTTATTAATAACAAGGTTATATCATTATATGAATGATGTAATGGACACACCCATTTAAGCGTAGCATAAGATCACGTCATTAAGTTATTTGCTATAAGCTTTCGATACATAGTTACCTAGTCCTTTCGACCATGAGATCATGTAAATCACTTATACTGGAAAGGTACTTTGATTACATCAAACGCCACTGCGTAAATGGGTGGTTACAAAGGTGGGATTAAGTATCCGGAAAGTATGAGTTGAGGCATATGGATCAACAGTGGGATTTGTCCATCCCGATGACGGATAGATATACTCTGGGCCCTCTCGGTGGAATGTCGTCTAATGTCTTGCAAGCATATGAATAAGTTCATAAGAGACCACATACCACGGTACGAGTAAAGAGTACTTGTCAGGAGACGAGGTTGAACAAGGTATAGAGTGATACCGATGATCAAACCTCGGACAAGTAAAATATCGCGTGACAAAGGGAATTGGTATCGTATGAGAATGGTGTTGGAGATATGCCCAAGAGGCAATAATAAAATGGTTATTATAATATATCTTTGTGTTTATGATAATGTTTACATACCATGCTATAATTGTATTAACCGAAACATTGATACATGTGTGTTATGTAAACAAACAAAGAGTCCCTAGTAAGCCTCTTAACTAGCTTGTTGATTAATAGATGATTAGTTTCATAATCATGAACATTGGATGTTATTAATAACAAGGTTATATCATTGTATGAATGATGTAATGGACACACCCAATTAAGCGTAGCATAAGATCACGTCATTAAGTTATTTGCTATAAGCTTTCGATACATAGTTACCTAGTCCTTATGACCATGAGATCATGTAAATCACTTATACCGGAAAGGTACTTTGATTACATCAAATGCCACTGCGTAAATGGGTGGTTATAAAGGTGGGATTAAGTATCCGGAAAGTATGAGTTGAGGCATATGGATCAACAGTGGGATTTGTCCATCCCGATGACGGATAGATATACTCTGGGCCCTCTCGGTGGAATGTCGTCTAAATAGCTTGCAAGCATATGAATGGTTCATAAGAGACAACATACCACGGTACGAGTAAAGAGTACTTGTCAGGAGACGAGGTTGAACAAGGTATAGAGATACCGATGATCAAACCTCAGACAAGTAAAATATCGCGTGACAAAGGGAATTGGTATCGTATGTGAATGGTTCATTCGATCACTAAGTCATCGTTGAATATGTGGGAGCCATTATGGATCTCCAGATCCCGCTATTGGTTATTGGTCGGAGAGAGATCTCGACCATGTCTACATAGTTCGCGAACCGTAGGGTGACACACTTAAGGTTTGATGTCGTTTAAGTAGATATGGAATAAGGAATGGAGTTCGAAGTTTTGTTCGGAGTCTCGGATGGGATCCAGGACATCATGAGGAGGTCCGGAATGGTCCGGAGAATAAGATTCATATATAGGAAGTCATATTCCAAGTTTGGAAATGATCCGGTGCATTTATGGCAGGTTCTAGAAGGTTCTAGAAAAGTCCGGAAGAAATAAGGATGGAAGGTGTGGAGTCCCAGAGGCACTCCACCCACCTTGGCCGGCCAACCTAAGGGAGGAGGAGACCCAAGTGGACTCCCCACCATGGTGGCCGGCCACCCCACCAAGGAAAAGGGGGAGTCCCACTCCCCCTAGGTTTGGTCACATGGAAAGTTTTTTGTTGGGGTCTTATTCGGACACTTTGACCTAAACCTTGGGGCTTCCACCTATATAAAGAGGGGAGGAGAGGGGCTGGCCGGCCACACCAAGCCCTCCTAGGCCGCAGCCCCCAAGTGGCCGGCGCCCTAGACCCTCTCTCCCAAACCCTAGCGCCCCTCCTCCACCATATCTCCCGCATATGCTTAGCGAAGCTCCGCCGGAGATCTCCACCACCACCGCCACCACGCCGTCGTGCTGTCGGGATTCCGAGGAGGATCTACTACTTCCGCTACCCGCTGGAATGGGGAGAAGGACGTCGTCTTCATCAACACCGAACGTGTGACCGAGTACGGAGGTGCTGCCCGATCGTGGCACCGTGATCAAGATCTTCTACGCGCTTTTGAAAGCGGCAAGTGATCGTCTACCGCAGCAACGAGAGCCTCCTCTTGTAGGCTTTGGAAATCTTCAAGGGTTAGTCTCGTTCATCCCCTCGTTGCTCCCATCTTCTAGATTGCATCTTGGCTTGGATTGCGTTCTCGCAGTAGGAATTTTTTTTGTTTTCTATGCAACGAATCCCTACAGTGGTATCAGAGCCGTGTCTATGCATAGATGGTTGCACGAGTAGAACACAATTGTTTTGTGGGCGTTGATGCTTATGTTGTCTTTAGTTCGAGTACTTTGCATATTTGTGGCATGGTGGGATGAAGCGGCTCGGGCTAACTTTACATGACCGCGTTCATGAGACTTGCTCCACGTTCGACATGCAACTTGTATTGCATAAGTGGCTTTGCGGGTGTCTATCTCTCCCACCATAGTGAAGATTCAATTTACTCTTTCTATTGACAACACTAGTATCACCGTTGTGGTTCATGTTCGTAGGTAGATTAGATCTTACTCGAAAACCCTAAACCACGTAAAATATGCAAACCAAATTAGAGGCGTCTAACTTGTTTTTGCAGGGTTTGGTGATGTGATATGGCCATGATGTGATGATGAATATGTATGAGATGATCATTATTGTATTGTGGCAACCGGCAGGAGCCTTATGGTTGTCTTTAAATTTCATGTTGAGTAGTATTTCAAAGTAGTTGTAATAGTTGCTACATGAGGTGAACAATCATGAAAACGGCGCCATGGACCTTGACGCTACACCGACGATGATGGAGATCATGCCCGTTGATGATGGAGATCATGTCCGTGCTTTGGAGATGAAGATCGAAGGCGCAAAGACTAAAGGGCCATATCATATCACATATGAATTGCATGTGATGTTAATCCTTTATGCATCTTATTTTGCTTAGATCGCGACGGTAGCATTATAAGATGATCCCTCACATTAATATCAAGATAATAAAGTGTTCTCCCCTCGTATGCACCGTTGCACAGTTCGTCGTTTCGAAGCATCTCGTGATGATCGGATGTGATAGACTCAACGTTCACATACAACAGGTGTAAGCCATGTTGCACACGCGGAATACTTGGGTTTGCTTGACGAGCCTAGCATGTACAGACATGGCCTCGGGACAACGGAAACCGAAAGGTTTAACACGAGTCATATGGATGATATGATCAACATGTTGATGTTCACCATTGAAGCTACATCATCTCACGTGATGATCGGTTTTGGTGTAGTGGATGTGGATCGTGTACCACTTAACAACTATGAGGGATGTTGTATTAAGTGGGAGTTCATTAGTAATTAGATTAAAACATGAACTAATTATCATAAACATAGTCTGAGTAGTATTTTGAATTAATTTTGTAGTATTGGCATCCGTTTTCTACCATGCGCTAGTCTTGTTATTGAGATAGAAATACTGCTAAAATCTGACAAGAAACTTTACGGATTGGTACCGTATTGTTAAAGAATCAAGAAATGATTAAGTCCCATTGCAAACTTTTAGTAAACCTCACATTGTTGATTCAGAGAGTTATGGTTTCAATTAGTACCTAAAGTTATCTTGTCTCCGTGAAACTTGAAGTTCAAATCTGTTTGAAAAGTAAGGAGCTGAAATTTTGTTTTCAGAAATAATCAAGGTATGAGATATATGTGATATCTAAGACCTTATTGCAAGATGATAGAATATAATTTGGTGAGACTACATAAACTCATAAGTTTTATGGGAATGTACGAAGGTTGAAGACGCAAGGCGTCCCAATCCTCCAACTTTTGGGGCACTAACGATATTCGCATATCCATGAAGTGATCGTCCTTAGTATGCACCGTTGCTAAGACTCGTCGTTTCGAAGCATCACGTGATGATCGGGTGTTATAGATTCTACGTGTGCATACAACGGGTGCAAGCCAGATTTGCACATGCGAATACTGAGGTTAAACTTTACGAGCCTAGCATGTACAGACATGGTCTCGGAAAACTCGTCATGATATAATGGATAAAATTATGAGTGAAATTGTTCATGATATTACAAAGTTACTAATAGTGAAATCTGAAACACTTGTCATATGATGATCAACTTCAAAGTAAGAACCTCAAGGTTATTGGTATTTGACCAACAAACCTAGAAGTTATTGAAGGTGAAGTATTTTCTGAGAATGAGGAAAGCTAAAAGAGAAACTACAAAAGATATTTTGGCAGAAAGAAAGAAAAGACTAGAAAGTCTAGCTCAGGTGTATATAAATGATATATATGTTATAGATGTATTCCTTGTTTGGTCACATAATGAAATTCTTGGGTATTTGTACCAGATTGGTTGGTATGAGATGTCATACAATATAACACAATACAAGAATATGATGGCCTAAGTGACTAATAAGGAATATGGTAATAATGCACATCTGGAACATAATAAAGTGTTATTATGCTTGTCGTTGGCATTCTACCTAGCCCTTATAATTTATAATAAAGAACTTAATAATTGTTATTTTGCTCTGGTCAAATGAAAACAATGAGTTGTTCAAATTATGACATTACTCCATGCACGATGGATAAGTTATTATAAATCTTAATGGTGAAACACACATACATAACACTGACGCTAAAATGCCATAAGGCAAATGATTTGAATTCCACTTATTTGTGGAACCGCCATTTAGGTCATGTTAGAAAGGAACGCATAAAGGAACTCCATGCAAATGGATTTTTGGAGTCATTTGATTTTTGAATCGTTTGGCGCTTGCAAATCTTTTCTAAAGAGAATGACTAAAATACCGTTCATAGGCCAAGAGTTGAACGGGAAACTAACTTAGTGAAAACATATATGATGATGTATGTAGTTCACTGGGCATAGTTGTGTGCGGGAGATTCTTCTACTTCATGAAAACTTCCAACAATGAATTGAGTATATATGTGGATATATTCGATAAGGAAGAAGTTTGAAACATTTGAATGGATTCAAATAAATTTCAGCATGAAGTGGAAATCATCGTAATAGAAAAGTCAAATATCTATGATTGGATTATAGTGGAAATATTTGAATTACGAGTTTTAGCGAACATCTAAGAGAGTTATGAAGTTGTTCTACAACTCACATTTCTTGGAGTATCATAGTGATGATGGAGTATCCGAGAGATGTATCCAAACCTTATTGTATCAATGATGAGATAAAATAAAATGATGCCATTATAGTTTTGTGGATTATGCTTTAGATACTACCGCTTTTACACTGAATAGAGCATCATCATGATCCGTTGAAATGACACCATACGAGTTATGGCATGGGTATGAACCCTAATAGTCCTTTCTTAAAATTTTGGTATGCATAGCATAAGATAAATAAGTTTACAACCAAAATCGGATGAATGTCTTTGTTGGTTATCCCAAAGAATTGATTGGGAATTCTTTTCACTATAAAGTAAAAGACAAAAGTGTTTGTTAATGTTACTTGCTTATTTCCAAGAAATTGTTTTCTAGCGAAGTATTTGAGTGGGAGGACAATAGAACTTGATAAGGTTTATGAACCTGAGCATAATGATCAGAGTAGCGCAGCATTGGAATTGGTTCCGGAAGCGGTCACGATGATCATAGCTCTCATGACTACAAAGTGTTTTAGTCATGGAGATCGAAGTACATATTGAACCTTGTAGGTATGGTTTACTTTGTGATCAAATAAATGATTTGTGAACAAAGGATTGATTTTGAACAATGATAAATCAACTACAAACAAAGAAGTTATGATGGGCCCTGACTCCGTTAAAATGGCTATACGCCATGAAATCCAAGATAGATGAATATTTTTTGAAAGTAAATAAATCTATGAAATTGATAGACTTGGATGAAATGTCCTTAAAAAAGCTAGGCTTGTCGAAAAGTAGTTTACGACAAAGTTCAAAGAGTTGACTACGATAAGATTAGATCTTCCGTAGCAATGCTTATAGTCTATGTGGATTATTCTAGTAATCACTACATATTTCTTTTATGAGATATGTTAGTAGGATGGCAAAATATATTACTTAACAGAAGTGTGTATTAAAGGTGTATACAAGATACAACCAAGAGTTTTGCTAGTCCGTAGAATACTAGATAGGAATACAAACTTCAATTGGATGAAGTGAGTATTGCGGAGTTGGAATCTTCACCGGATGAAATGATCAAAGAGTTATGATTTCATAAGAGACGATGAAGAGGCTTGCATTTGCAAGAAATTAAGTGGGAGCGCTGAGACATATTTGTAATACTTTATGTAGGTGACATATGGTTGATTATAAATAATGTAATTATATAATTGATTAAAAAAGGTTTCATTGAGAATTAAACTTCAATGAAAGGATATGAACTGAAACATATTTAGTGTCAAGATCTATGAAGATGGATTGAAACACATAAAATTTTAAGTTATAAAGTACATAGAATGAATATTGAAGTAGTTCAATATAAAGAAGGTGTTCTTTTCATGTGAAGGTTTTATAAGACTTGAGTGTATTTGACACTCAATGAGTAAAAACACATGAGTGATTTTAGATCACGAATAATATGTACAATATCAGATGTCCTATGCTCTAAATGGTTAGGAGCATATACCAGAATGATTCATGTGATGATCATTGGATAAACAGTAAGAATATCCATGAGTACTTTAGAAGAACCAAGGATATATAGTTTTGTATGAGTAATGACAAACAAATCGCTGTAAGGTGTTGCACCGATATTAGTTTGGTCACATATAAAAATAAAATTTCAATCTCAAATTAGGCTAAGTGTTGTTTAAAAGGTAGCACAATGAGCTAGAATTTGTCTATGCTAGATTTAGATGAGTTCTAAATGTTGTGACGGATTCTACAAACGAAAATGCAGATTATGTCATTGTTTTGACAGTGACTGAGGATGTTAAGTCAAGAGGTTCTTTGTGAACTTGGTGTAGTTCCGATAGTGTCAGAACTTTGAAACTATATTGTGTATGACAATATTAGTGACATATTTCAGACCACGGAATTAAGGTTCCACCAGAAGACCGAACATATACGATAAATGCCAACTCATTTGGAAAATGATTGATGCGTGAAGACGCAAATGAATTGCAAAATACATAAGTTTCTGAGCATGTCAGATACGTTGACTAAAACCTCTCCCGTGAGCAAAACATGATAAAGCACCAGAAGGCCAAGGTGTTATATCTTTACAAATGTAAACTAGATTATTGACTCTAGTGCAAGTGGGAGACTGTTGGAGATATGCCCAAGAGGCAATAATAAAACGGTTATTATAATATATCTTTGTGTTTATGATAATGTTTACATACCATGCTATAATTGTATTAACCGAAATATTGATACATGTGTGTTATGTAAACAAACAAAGAGTCCCTAGTAAGGCTCTTAACTAGCTTGTTGATTAATAGATGATTAGTTTCATAATCATGAACATTGGATGTTATTAATAACAAGGTTATATCATTGTATGAATGATGTAATGGACACACCCAATTAAGCGTAGCATAAGATCACGTCATTAAGTTATTTGCTATAAGCTTTCGATACATAGTTACCTAGTCCTTATGACCATGAGATCATGTAAATCACTTATACCGGAAAGGTACTTTGATTACATCAAACGCCACTGCGTAAATGGGTGGTTATAAAGGTGGGATTAAGTATCCGGAAAGTATGAGTTGAGGCATATGGATCAACAGTGGGATTTGTCCATCCCGATGACGGATAGATATACTCTGGGCCCTCTCGGTGGAATGTCGTCTAAATAGCTTGCAAGCATATGAATGGTTCATAAGAGACAACATACCACGGTACGAGTAAAGAGTACTTGTCAGGAGACGAGGTTGAACAAGGTATAGAGATACCGATGATCAAACCTCGAACAAGTAAAATATCGCGTGACAAAGGGAATTGGTATCGTATGTGAATGGTTCATTCGATCACTAAGTCATCGTTGAATATGTGGGAGCCATTATGGATCTCCAGATCCCGCTATTGGTTATTGGTCGGAGAGAGATCTCGACCATGTCTACATAGTTCGCGAACCGTAGGGTGACACACTTAAGGTTTGATGTCGTTTAAGTAGATATGGAATAAGGAATGGAGTTCGAAGTTTTGTTCGGAGTCTCGGATGGGATCCAGGACATCATGAGGAGGTCCGGAATGGTCCGGAGAATAAGATTCATATATAGGAAGTCATATTCCAAGTTTGGAAATGATCCGGTGCATTTATGGTAGGTTCTAGAAGGTTCTAGAAAAGTCCGGAAGAAATAAGGATGGAAGGTGGAGTCCCAGAGGCACTCCACCCACCTTGGCCGGCCAACCTAAGGGAGGAGGAGTCCCAAGTGGACTCCCCACCATGGTGGCTGGCCACCCCACCAAGGAAAAGTGGGAGTCCCACTCCCCCTAGGTTTAGTCACATGGAAAGTTTTTTGTTGGGGTCTTATTCGGACACTTTGACCTAAACCTTGGGGCTTCCACCTATATAAAGAGGGGAGGAGAGGGGCTGGCCGGCCACACCAAGCCCTCCTAGGCCGCAGCCCCCAAGTGGCCGGCGCCCTAGACCCTCTCTCCCAAACCCTAGCGCCCCTCCTCCACCATATCTCCCGCATATGCTTAGCGAAGCTCCGCCGGAGATCTCCACCACCACCGCCACCACGCCGTCGTGCTGTCGGGATTCCGAGGAGGATCTACTACTTCCGCTGCCCGCTGGAACGGGGAGAAGGACGTCGTCTTCATCAACACCGAACGTGTGACCGAGTACGGAGGTGCTGCCCGATCGTGGCACCATGATCAAGATCTTCTACGCGCTTTTGAAAGCGGCAAGTGATCGTCTACCGCAGCAACGAGAGCCTCCTCTTGTAGGCTTTGGAAACCTTCAAGGGTTAGTCTCGTTCATCCCCTCGTTGCTCCCATCTTCTAGATTGCATCTTGGCTTGGATTGCGTTCTCGCGGTAGGAAATTTTTTTGTTTTCTATGCAACGGATCCCTACAAATGGTTCATTCGATCACTAAGTCATCGTTGAATATGTGGGAGCCATTATGGATCTCCAGATCCCGCTATTGGTTATTGGTCGGAAAGAGATCTCAACCATGTCTACATAGTTCGCGAACCGTAGGGTGACAAACTTAAGGTTTGATGTTGTAATAGTAGAACTTGAATATGAAATGGAGTTCGAAGTATTGTTCGAAGTCTCGGATAGGATCCCGGACATCACGAGGAGTTCCGGAATGGTCCGGAGAATAAGATTCAGATATAGGAAGTCATATTCCAAGTTTGGAAATGATCAAGTGCATTTATGGAAGGTTCTAGAAGGTTCTAGAAAAGTCCGGAAGAAATCACTTTGGAAGGCGGAGTCTTGGAGGGACTCCACCACCCATGGCCGGCCAACCCTAGGGGGTGGAGTCCCAGGTGGACTCCACCTAAGGTGGCCGGCCATCCCCTCCCAAGGAAAGGTGGGAATCCCACCTCAAGTGGGAATCCCACCTTGGGTAGGTTTCATGTCATATGGAAGGTTTTGGTTTGGGGTCTTATTCGAAGACTTGTAGACCAACTCTTGGGTGTTCCACCTATATAATGAGGAGCAAGGGGAGGGGGCCGGCCACACCAAAGCCATTGTGGCCACACCCCTCATAGTGGCCGGCCACCTCCCCCTCTCCCAAACCCTAGCCGCCCCCTCTCCTCCACCTCTCCCGCAATGCTTAGCGAAGCTCCGCCGGAGATCTCCATCGCCACCGCCACCACGCCGTCGTGCTGCCGGTTTCAAGGAGGAGCTACTACTTCCGCTGCCCGCTAGAATGGGGAGAAGGACGTCGTCTTCATCAACACCGAACGTGTGACCGAGTACGGAGGTGCTGCCCGATCGTGGCACCGTGATCAAGATCTTCTATGCGCTTTTGGAAGCGGCAAGTGATCGTCTACAGCAGCAACAAGAGCCTCATCTTGTAGGCTTTGGAAATCTTCAAAGGTGAGTCTCGATCATCTCCTCGTTGCTCCCGTCTTCTAGATTGCATCTTGGCTTGGATTGCGTTCTCGCGGTAGGAAATTTTTTGTTTTCTATGCAACGAATCCCTACAGACTATTCTAGTAATCGCTACATATTTGTTCTATGAGATATGCTAGTAGGATGGCAAAATACATTACTTAACAAAAGTCTGTATTAAAGGTGTATACAAGATACAACCAAGAGTTTTGCTAGTCCGTGGAATACTAGATAGGTATACGAACTTCAATTGGATGAAGTGAGTATCACGGAGTTGGAATCTTCACCAGATGAAATAGTCAAAGAGTTTTTTATTTCATCAGAAACGTTGAAGATGCTTGCATTTGCAAGAAATTAAGTGGGAGCGCTGAGACATATTTATAATACTTTATGTAGATGACATATAGTTGGTTACAAATGATGTAATTATATACTTGATTAAAAGGTTTCATTGAGAATTAACTTCAATGAAAGGATATGGACTGAAACTTATTTAGTGTCAAGATCTATGAAGATAGATTGAAACACATAATAAGTTTAAGTCAAAGTACATAGAATGGATATTGAAGTAGTTCAATATAGAAATATTAAGAAAATGTTCTTGTCATGAGAAGGTTTTAACAAGACTTGAGTGTATCTGACACTCAATGAGTAAAAACACATGAGTGAGTATAGATCACGAATAATATGTACACAATCAGATGTCCTGTGCTCTAAAGTGTTATGAGCATGTACCAGAATGATTCATGTGATGATCATTGGACGACAGTAAGAATATCCTTGAGTACTTTAGAAGAACCAAGGATATATATATATATATATATATATATATATATATATATATATATATATATATATATATATATATATATATATATATACCAGCACTATTCTGCAACCGGTTGCAGAATAATATTCTGAGCACCAACTTGTACTTTCCTGGACACAAGGTTGAACTTCCTGGATAAGAGGGTTGACCTTTTTGTCGGAACTTACTTGAACTTCACATTTTCTTCAGAGCTACTGATTACACTACGATTTTCTCAACCATTTGGCGGAAATGTGCTAATGATATACCGTTGGATAGATAATGAAAAACCGCAACTTTTTCATGTTCACAACTTTCACAAATTCAGCATGGTTTAAATTTAATTTTGAAAATACGAAAACGCTTCTATATGGCCAGAAAACGAACTTTTAGTTTGATTTTTGAATCGCTTATCTGAAATGTACAAATGATATACCGTTGGATAGATAATGAAATTGCGCAACTTTTTCATGTTTTACGTTTTTTCAGTATCCTCACAGTTTTTGAACAATTTTGAAAATACCGAAATTCGGACGTACTTAAAAATGAGCGGACAGTAATTTAGATGATTAGTTTCAACTGTTTGTCAGAATGATGCAAATGATATGGCGTTGGAAAGCTACGGACTAGGCGCAACTTTCTTATTCCAATTATTTTCTCTGATTCCTTACAGTTTAAGATATTAACTTGAATTACTCTCCGCCCGTTTTATGTGACGGGCACCGAATGATTTTCCCCGCAATTTCCATCCGGTATATTTAAACAATGCAAATGATATATGGTTGGGAAGGTGTCGAAAGGGCGCATCTTTTTTGTATCTACCATTTTTGCCAAATCCAAACGGTTTAAAAGTAATTTTAGAAGTTTTGAAATCATGTTTCCGGTATACTTTGCGAGCTAATGACTCGAATTCGATGGATTAGATCCATTTGTTTGTTGTGAAATGTTGTAGGTAATGAAATTAGACTCATACTCTATCATATAAAGCTTTGGATGGCAATGGTTGTGTTGGTTAGTGAACAAAACAATGAGATTTTCACAATAGATTTCCGCCTCGCAAAAAACAGAGCATTGAACTTTCGCCGACATGAGCTTGTACTGCTCAGGCAATGCGGTTGTACTTCTTGATGCGGTTTCACGAAGTTGTTCAGAAAAACTGATAAATTTTATCTGAACACTGTCTACATCCCGTAGTCGCCGCTTGTACTTCCTGCAGTCGCCGCTTGTACTTCTCGGAATCACGGATTGTACTTCCCGCGGATGAGGGTTTTTATTTTTTATTTTTTGTGCATTAGGATTTTGTCGGTTTTTTGTACTTCCTATATTAAGTGGGTGTACTTCTTGTGTCGAACGATTGTACTTCTTAGCTTTAAGTCTTTGTACATCCTCGCGGATGACTAGATTATTTTGTATATTTGGATTTTTATCGGCTTTCTTGTACTTCCTAAATAAGTGGTTGTACTGCCTGTGTTGAATGGTTGTACTTCTCATCATCGAGTATTCGAACTTCCTCGCGGATGATGGGATTATTTTGTTTTTGTGCATTTAGATCTTGTCAGTTTTTTTGTACTTACTATGTTAAGTGGTTGTACTACTCGTGTTGAATGGTAGTAATTCTCAGCGTCAAGTATTTGAACTCCCCCGCGGATGATAGGATTTTTTTCTACATTAAATTTTCGCAATAGATTTCCGCCCCGCAAGAACAGAGCGTTGAACTTCCCTCGACATGAGCTTATACTTCCTGAGCAATATAGTTGTACTTCTCGGTACGGTTTCACAAAACTGTTCATAAAAACCGATATAATTTTATTTGAGCACTTTGTACTTCCAGTAGTTAGTGCTTGTACTTCCTATAGTCAACGGTTGTACTTCTCGGAATCACGGCTTGCACTTCCCGCGGATGACTGGACTTTTTTGTTTTTTGTACATTTGGATTTTGTCAGTTTTCTTGTACTTCCTATATTAAGTGGGTGTACTCCTTGTGTCGAATGGATGTACTTCTCATCTTTAAGTATTTGAACTTCCTCGCGGATGATGAGATTATTTTGTTTTCTTGTACATTTGGATTTTATCGGTTTTCTCGTACTTCCTACAATAAGTGGTTGTATTGCTTGTGTCGAATGGTCTTACATCTCATTGTCCAATATTTGAACTTCCTCGCGTATGACAGGATTTTTTTTTGTTTTTTCTACGTTAGGATTTTGTCGGATTGCTTGTAGTTCATGTAATAAGTGGTTGTACTGCCCGTGTTGAATAATTTTACTTCTGATCGTCAAGTATTTGAACTTCATCGCGGATCACAGGGTTATTTTGTTTTTTCTACATTTGGATTTTGTCGATTTTGTTGTACTTCCTATAATAAGTGGATCTTGTCGACAAGGGACACGTGGAAAAGGGGTAGCGGGACGCGGGCTAGGGCCGCCGGGGCGCGGGTCGATGCCGCGTTGTTCAGGGGCGGCCGCATAAGGGTAGAGGCCATCGGTTCGCTGGAAGTACAAATGCAACCGCTGATGCACATCTCATCGCTGGCCTCCCTAAAGCTCGTTGTCGCCCTCTAAAAAATCGTCGCCGTGCAGCACGCCAGCCTCGCGCAGCATGTCGCCGGCCTCCCCGCAGCTCGTTGTCGCCCTCCAGCAGATCATCGCTGGCCTTGTGCAGTCCGTCGCTGGACTTTTGTGCTGGCGAGAACGGGGAGTAGAGGAGGAGCACGCAGCGTCGAATCGGAGCATGGCCACCAGGCGGCTGCTATGGGGACTGGGGCGGCGGGAGATTGAGACGGAGCGAAGTGTGTGGGGCCACGCAAGGGAGCCGTTCCGAGCGGCTTGGAGCGGCGGGAACTACAGGCCGACCTGAGCAACAAGGGAGACCAGCAGCGTGCAGAGTCCATGGAACGCTTGTGGATAAGCTTGTACTGCCTAACTTAGAAACATTGTGCTTCCTGATAACAAGTACATGTACTTGCACTTATTGCTGCTGAGGACTTTCGTTTACTGACCTATGATTCGTATAGTAGAGTAGTATATTTGTCTCAGCCTCACGGGAGCATACGCAAACCACAAATATATGGCAATACAACCTTCGCATATGAGTTGTACAACCCTTTACGGAAAATACAAAACCGACATGCCTCACCTCAAAAGAATATATACAAAAAAAAATATTGTAGGAAAAAAGTAAGTCTAGAACGAACATTTAAACTGGTTTGGAAATTGCACCAAGCGATCTGCATGTTTTAGAAGTTAGGCACTAAAATTTTGGGAAAATTATTGGTCAAATCTTTAGAAACTTATTACAAAACGAGCTGTCATGAGAGATAACCACTTGTACTAAGGGAAGCTAGGATATTGAATCTTTTAGGCTTGTTTCCAAAACATGAACTTTAGGAGGCGCGGAAGCAATAACCACTGAACTTCTTTTCTACTCTGTAACAAAAATAAGCTTGTACTGTTTAACATAGGGAAGTTGTACTTCCTGCCAACAAGCAGGTGTGCTATCAGTTCCATGAGTAAAATCAGTGAATTGTCTTGTACATGGATTAACAGAGAGTACAAAGAGAGGATGAGAAAGGGAATCGCCGGCCGTTTCCATGATGAAACCTCAGGAGCTCTGGCTGACCCGGTCCAGCGGCGAGTAGGGGCATGGGGCGGCGAGCGCGACGAGCAGGGGACGGGAGCGTGGGGGGTCTGTAGAAGTGGCGCAACGGATTTGATGGAACAGAGAGCGCGATGAGCCGGAGACTGGGCACCGGACTTGGAGGCAGGGTTATGCAGAAGGCAAGCCGGCCATGCTGCAGAAAAACCAATGTCATCGGCGGTGCAGGAGGACCAGGTCGTCGGCGGGAGACCGGCTCCACATGCGGTGCTTCATCGGGCCGGCGGGAGAGCGTTGGGAGGCGGAACGGCCGGAGCACGGGAAGAGGCTCAGGGGGCCTGGCCACCGACGACGTGAGAGCACGGGGAGAGGCGCCTGGGGGCCTGGTCGCTGACGGCAGGGGAAGCCGGAGATGCGGGGCCGTCGAGTCGAGTCGCGGCGGCGCGGGGATCCTCTGGGTGGCGGCGGCGGGATAAGACGCAGTGGCGCGTGAGCCCTCTAGGTGGCGGAGTGCTGGGCACCCAGGCGCCAGCGCGGGGGGGGGGGGCTCTAGACCGCCGGTGGGTGGCCGGCGGCGGGTCCTGGCGGCGGCGGGAGGCAGGAGGGTGTGGGGAGCACGATGGATTGGGTGGTCGTACGGGTGGGTTGGTGGGGTTCGTGCGTGGGCGGTCAGGACCGGCTGGTCGACTTCTTTTCCATCTGGATCGGCTTCGCGCCCTATATAGAGGGAAGTGGTGCTCAAAATAATATTTTGAGCACTGGTTTCAGAATAGTGTAACCCTATATATATATATATATATATATATATATATATATATATAGATATATATAGGATCGCACTATTCTGAAACCGATGCTCAGAATAATATTCTGAGCATCATCTATCCCTATATAAGACGCGATCCGCACAAAAAAAACCACCGATCCGGTTCCTTCCTGGAAAAATATCAACCGCTCCACCTACCCCGTTTTCCGCTCCTTCCCTGCATGCATCGCTCCCCTATTCTCTACCCGACGAGGCAGGGCTCCTCGCTGCTGCCCCGGTGTGCTTCCGTCGCCGGCTCCCAGGAGTCCAGACGCCGGCGCCTCTTCGGATTCCACCTGCCGCCGCCTCCCTGAGTGCACCCGCCGCGGCGGCCTGATGTCTACGTGTGCTTCTATTCCTGTAGACAGTGTTGGGCCTCCAAGAGCAGAGGTTTGTAGAACAGCAGCAAGTTTCCCTTAAGTGGATCACCCAAGGTTTATCGAACTCAGGGAGGAAGAGGTCAAAGATATCCCTCTCAAGCAACCCTGCAATCACGATACAAGAAGTCTCTTGTGTCCCCAACACACCTAATACACTTGTCAGATGTATAGGTGCACTAGTTCGGCGAAGAGATAGTGAAATACAAGTGGTATGAATGAAATGAGCAGTAGTAACGGCGCCAGAAAAGTGCTTGCTGGCGTGCAGTTGATGGTAGTAATATTGCAGGAAGTAAACAAGCAGTAAAACAGTAAACAAGCGATGATTGCAGTATTTGAAAACAAGGCCTAGGGATCATACTTTCACTAGTGGACACTCTCAACATTGATCACATAAATAAATAAGTTCTCTTCCCTTGTGCTACATATACTCTTGTTTGATAATGAACATCATTCGTTGTGTAGGGCTACAAGAGCACCTCAATGCCGGAGTTAACAAGCTCCACAACATTCGGCATTCATATTTAAGTAACCTTTAGAGCATAATAGATCTTTGCAATTTAAACCGAGTACTAACATAGCATACACACTGTCACCTTTACACTATGAAGGGGGAATAAATCACATCAATACTATCATAGTAATAATTAACTCCATAACCTACAAGAGATTATGATCATAACCTACGCCAAGTACTACACGATGCACACACTGTCACCATTACACCGTGAAGGAGGAATAGACTACTTTAATAACATCACAAGAGTAGCACATAGACTAATAGTGATACAAAGCTCATCATATGGATCTCAATCATGCAAAACAATTCATGAGATCATTGTATTGGGGTACAGAGAGAGATTAACCACATAGCTACCGGTAGAGCCCTCAGCCTCGATGGAGAACTACTCCCTCCTCATGGGAGACAGCAGCGTTGATGAAGATGGCGGTGGTGTCGATGGAGGAGCCTTCCGGGGGCACTTCCCCGTCCTGGCGGCGTGCCGGAACAGAGACTCCTGTCCCCCAGATCTTGGCTTCTCGATGGCGGCGGCTCTGGAAGGTTTCTCGTACCGTGGCTTTTCCGTATCGAAGATTTAGGTCAGGGACCTTTAAATAGGCGAAGAGGCGGAGTCGGAGGGGGTACGGAGGCTCCACACAGTAGGGGGGCGCGGCCAGGGCCTGGGCTGCACCGGCCACATGTGTGGGCCCCCCAGGGCTCTCCTCTGGTGGCTCTCGGGTGTTCTGGAAGCTTCGTGGAATTCTAAGATGCTGGGCGTTGATTTCGTCCAATTCCGAGAATATTTCCTTACTAGGATTTCTGAAACCAAAAACAGCAGAAAACAGGAACTGGCACTTCGGCATCTCGTCAATAGGTTAGTTCCGGAAAACGCATCAAAACGATATAAAGTGTGAACAAAACATGTAGGTAATGTCATAAAACTAGCATGGAACATAAGAAATTATAGATACGTTTGGGACGTATCAAGCATCCCCAAGCTTAGTTCCTACTCGCCCTCGAGTAGGTAAACGATAACAAGGATAATTTCTTAAGTGACATGCTACCAACATAATCTTGATCAACATTATTGTAAAGCATATGACATGAATGCAGTGATTCGAAGCAATGATGAAGACAATGAGTAAACAATTGAACCATATAACAAAGACTTTTCATGAATAGTACTTTCAAGACAAGCATCAATAAGACTTGCATAAGAGTTAACTCATAAAGCAATAGATTCAAAGTAAAGGCATTGAAGCAACACAAAGGATGATTAAGTTTCAGCAGTTGCTTTCAACTTGTAACATGTATATCTCATGGATAGTTGTCAACATAAAGCAATATAACAAGTGCAATAGGTAAACATGTAAGAATCAATGCACACAGTTGACACAAGTGTTTGCTTCTAAGATAGAAAGAATAGGTAAACTGACTCAACATAAAGTAAAAGAAAGGCCCTTCGTAGAGGGAAGCAGGGATTAAATCATGTGCTAGAGCTTTTTAAGTTTTGAAATCACATAGAGAGCATACAAATAAAGTTTTGAGAGGTGTTTGTTGTTGTCAACGAATGGTAATGGGTACTCTAACTACCTTATCAACCAGACTTTCAAGAGCGGCTCCCACGAAGGACGCTATCTCTACCAGCAAGGTAGATCATCCCTCTTCTCTTTTGTTTACACATGTACTTTAGTTTAGTTTTTTTTATTTTATTTATGGATGACACTCCTTCCAACCTTTTTCTTTCACAAGCCATGGCTAACCGAATCCTCCGGTGCCTTCCAACATTCACATACCATGAAGGAGTGTCTATTTGCAAAATTAAGTTGCTTACTGATGAATTAGAGCAAAACATGTGAAGAGAATTATTAATGAAGGTTGATTAATTGGGGGCTGGGAACCCCGTGCCAGCTCTTTTTGCAAAATTATTGGATAAGCGGATGAAGCCACTAGTCCATTGTGAAAGTCTGTCAAAAGTAAATGACAAGATCGAAAGATAAAACACCACATACTTCCTCGTGAGCTATAAAACATTGACACAAATAAGAGATAATAGATTTTGAATTGTTTAAAGGTAGCACACGAAGTATTTGCTTGGAATGGCAGAGAAATACCATGTAGTAGGTAGGTATGGTGGACACAAATGGCATAGTTTTTGGCTCAGGTATTTGGATGCACGAGAAGAATTCCTCTCAATACAAGGCTAGGCTAGCAAGGTTGTTTGAAGCAAACTCAAGTATAAAACGGTGCAGCAAGACTCACATATTAACATATTGTAAGCATTATAAGACTTTGCATCGTCTCCTTGTTGTTCAAACACCTTAACCAGAAAATATCTAGACTCTAGAGAAACCAATCATGCAAACCAAATTTTAACAAGCTCTATGTAGTTCTTCATTAATGGGTACAAAGTACATGATGCAAGAGCTTAAACATGATCTATATAAGCACAACAATTGCCAAGTATCAAATTATTCAAGACATTATACCAATTACCACATGCAAAAGATTTTCTGTTTCCAACCATATAACAATGAACGAAGCAGTTTCAACCTTCGCCATGAACATTAAGAGTAAAGCTAAGAACACATGTGTTCATACGCAACAGCGGAGCGTGTCTCTCTCCCACACAAGCATGAATTTATTCAAACAAAACAAAAACAAACAGACGCTCCAAGTAAAGTACATAAGATGTGACCGAATAAAAATGTAGTTTCAAGAGAAGAAACCTGATAAATTGTTGATGAAGAAGGGGATGCCTTGGGCATCCCCAAGATTAGATGCTTGAGTCTTCTTGAAATATGCAGGGATGAACCACGGGGGCATCCCCAAGCTTAGACTTTTCACTCTTCTTGATCATAGTATATCATCCTCCTCTCTTGACCCTTGAAAACTTCCTCCACACCAAACTTAAAACAAACTCATTAGAGGGTTAGTGCATAATCAAAAATTCACAAGTTCAGAGGTAACACAATCATTCTTAACACTTCTGGACATTGCCCAATGCTACTGGAAGTCAATGGAACAAAGAAATCCATCCAACACAGTAAAAGAGGCAATGCGAAATAAAAGGCAGAATCTGTCAAAACAGAACAGTCCGTAAAGACGAATTTTACAGGGGCACTTAACTTGCTCAGATGAAAATTCTCAAATCGAATGAAAGTTGCGTACATATCTGAGGATCACGCACGTAAATTGGCAGATTTTTCTGAGTTACCTACAGAGAACCCTGCCCAAATTCGTGACAGACAGAAATCTGTTTCTGCGCAGTAATCCAAATCTAGTATCAACATTACTATCAAAGACTTTTCTTGGCACAACAATGCAATAAAATAAAGATAAGGAGAGGTTGCTACAGTAGTAACAACTTACAAGACTCAAATATAAAACAAAATTACTGTAGTTAAATAAACACATGGGTTATCTCCCAAGAAGTGCTTTCTTTATAGCCATTAAGATGGGCTCAGCAATTTCAATGATGCACTCCCAAGAAATAAGAGTTGAACCAAAAGAGAGCATCAAAAAGAAAATTCAAAACACATTTAAGTCTAACATGCTTCCTATGCATAGGAATCTTGTAAATAAACAAGTTCATGAAGAGCAAAGTAACAAGCATAGGAAGATAAAACCAGTGTAACTTCAAAAATTTCAGCATATAGAGAGGTGTTTTAGTAACATGAAAATTTCTACAACCATATTTTCCTCTCTCATAATAACTTTCAGAGGCATCATGAACAAACTCAACAATATAACTATCACATGAAACATTTTTATCATGAGCTATAGGCATAAAATTATTACTCTCCACATAAGCATAATCAATTTTACTAGTTGTAGTGGGAGCAAATTCAACAAAGTAGCTATCATTATTATTCTCATCATCAAATATAGGAGGTATAGTATCATCGTAATAAACTTTATCCTCCATAGTAGGCGGCACCAGAAGACCACTATGATTATAATCATCATATATCGGAGGCATATCATAATCAACATAAACTTTCTCCTCAATACCCGGAGGACTAAAGAGATCATTTTCATCAAAACCGACCTCCCCAAGCTTAAATTCTTCCATAGCATTAGCAACAATGGTGTTCAAAGCATTCATACTAATAACATTCCCATTAGCATGCATAAGTTCCATGGGTTTTTTAATTTTCTCTTCAAACACATCATGTCCTAATTCAAGATAAAGTTCATAAAGATCTCTCATTTTGTTGTTGTCTTCCATTAAGCCTTACTAGTGTAAAACAAGAGACAAAAAGATGCAATTGCAGGATCTAAAGGAAATAGCTTCAAGCACACACATAACGGCAACAGAAAAATACTTAGTTACCTGGGACCGGAGTATGAATGCCTTTTACCTTTCCTCCCCGGCAACGGCGCCAGGAAAGTGCTTGATGTCTACGTGTGCTTCTATTCCTGTAGACAGTGTTGGGCCTCCAAGAGCAGAGGTTTGTAGAACAGCAGCAAGTTTCCCTTAAGTGGATCACCCAAGGTTTATCGAACTCAGGGAGGAAGAGGTCAAAGATATCCCTCTCAAGCAACCCTGCAATCACGATACAAGAAGTCTCTTGTGTCCCCAACACACCTAATACACTTGTCAGATGTATAGGTGCACTAGTACGGCGAAGAGATAGTGAAATACAAGTGGTATGAATGAATATGAGCAGTAGCAACGGCGCCAGAAAAGTGCTTGCTGGCGTGCAGTTGATGGTAGTAATATTGCAGGAAGTAAACAAGCAGTAAAACAGTAAACAAGTGATGATTGCAGTATTTGGAAACAAGGCCTAGGGATCATACTTTCACTAGTGGACACTCTCAACATTGATCACATAAATAAATAAGTTCTCTTCCCTTGTGCTACATATACTCTTGTTTGATAATGAACACCATTCGTTGTGTAGGGCTACAAGAGCACCTCAATGCCGGAGTTAACAAGCTCCACAACATTCGGCATTCATATTTAAGTAACCTTTAGAGCATAATAGATCTTTGCAATTTAAACCGAGTACTAACATAGCATACACACTGTCACCTTTACACTATGAAGGGGGAATAAATCACATCAATACTATCATAGTAATAATTAACTCCATAACCTACAAGAGATTATGATCATAACCTATGCCAAGTACTACACGATGCACACACTGTCACCATTACACCGTGAAGGAGGAATAGACTACTTTAATAACATCACAAGAGTAGCACATAGACTAATAGTGATACAAAGCTCATCATATGGATCTCAATCATGCAAAGCAATTCATGAGATCATTGTATTGGGGTACAGAGAGAGAGATTAACCACATAGCTACCGGTAGAGCCCTCGGCCTCGATGGAGAACTACTCCCTCCTCATGGGAGACAGCAGCGTTGATGAAGATGGCGGTGGTGTCGATGGAGGAGCCTTCCGGGGGCACTTCCACGTCCCGGCGGCGTGCCGGAACAGAGACTCCTGTCCCCCAGATCTTGGATTCGCGATGGCGGCGGCTCTGGAAGGTTTCTCGTACCGTGGCTTTTCCGTATCGAAGATTTAGGTCAGGGACCTTTAAATAGGCGAAGAGGCGGAGTCGGAGGGGGTACGGAGGCTCCACACAGTAGGGGGCGCGGCCAGGGCCTGGGCCGCGCCGGCCACATGTGTGGCCCCCCCAGGGCTCTCCTCTGGTGGCTCTCGGGTGTTCTGGAAGCTTCGTGGAATTCTAAGATGCTGGGCGTTGATTTCGTCCAATTCCGAGAATATTTCCTTACTAGGATTTCTGAAACCAAAAACAACAGAAAACAGAATCGGCACGGCATCTCGTCAATAGGTTAGTTCCGGAAAACGCATCAAAACGATATAAAGTGTGAACAAAACATGTAGGTAATGTCATAAAACTAGCATGGAACATAAGAAATTATAGATACGTTTGGGACGTATCACGGCCGCTGGTCAGACTCGCAGCTGCCCCTTAGTAGGCAGTGAGACGCGCGAGCGATGCCGCCGCCGGCGAGCCACACGCCGCCGCTCCCTACGCGCACCCCTGATACGTCCCAAACGTATCTATAATTTCTTATGTTCCATGCTTGTTTTATGACAATACCTACATGTTTTGTTCACACTTTATGTCATTATTATGCATTTTCCGGAACTAACCTATTGACGAGATGCCGAAGTGCCAGTTCCTGTTTTCTGCTGTTTTTGGTTTCAGAAATCCTAGTAAGGAAATATTCTCGAAATTGGACGAAATCAATGCCCAGCATCCTATTTTTCCACGAAGCTTCCAGAACACCCGAGAGCCAGCAGAGGGGGGCCACAGGGCCACCAGATGATAGGGCGGCGCGGCCAGGGCCTGGGCCGCGCCCCCCTATTGTGTCACCGCCTCGTCAGCCTTCCGACTCCGCCTCTTCGCCTATTTAAGCCTCCTCGACCTAAAACCTCGATACGGAAAAGCCACGGTACGAGAAACCGTCCAGAGCCACCGCCATCGCGAAGCCAAGATCTGGGGGACAGGAGTCTCTGTTCCGGCACGCCGCCGGGACGGGGAATTGCCCCCAGAAGGCTCCTCCATCAACACCACCGCCATCTTCATCAACGCTGTTGTCTCCCATGAGGAGGGAGTAGTTCTCCATCGAGGCTAAGGGCTGTACCGGTAGCTATGTGGTTAATCTCTCTCCTATGTACTTCAATACAATAATCTCATGAGCTGCCTTACATGATTGAGATTCATATGATGATGCTTGTAATCTAGATGTCATTATGCTAGTCAAGTGGATTTTACTTATGTGATCTCCGGAGACTCCTTGTCCCACGTGTGTAAAGGTGACAGTGTGTGCACCGTGTGGGTCTCTTGGGCTATATTTCACAGAATACTTATTCACTGTTATGAATAGCATAGTGAAGTGCTTATTTATATCCCTTTATGATTGCAATGTGTTTTGTATCACTATTCATCTATGTGCTACTCTAGTGATGTTATTAAAGTAGTCTATTCCTCCTGCACGGTGTAATGGTGACAGTGTGTGCATCGTGTAGTACTTGGCGTAGGTTATGATTGTGATCTCTTGTAGATTATGAAGTTAACTATAGCTATGATAGTATTGATGTGATCTATGCCTCCTTCATAGTGTGATGGTGACAGTGTGCATGCTATGTTAGTACTTGGTTTAGTTGTGTTGATCTATCGTGCACTCTAAGGTTATTTAAACATGAATATCGAATATTGTGGAGCTTGTTAACTCCGGCATTGAGGGTTCGTGTAATCCTACACAATTAGTGGTGTTCATCATCCAACAAGAGAGTGTAGAGTATAGCATTTATCTATTTATTCTGTTATGTGATCAATGTTGAGAGTGTCCACTAGTGAAAGTATAATCCCTAGGCCTTGTTTCCAATACTGCAAACACCGCTTGTTTACTGTTCTGCTGCATGTTTACTTCCTGCAATATTACTACCATCAACTGCACGCCAGCAAGCACTTTTCTGGCGCCGTTACTACTGCTCATATTCATTCATACCACTTGTATTTCACTATCTCTTCGCCGAACTAGTGCACCTATACATCTGACAAGTGTATTTGGTGTGTTGGGGACACAAGAGACTTCTTGCTTTGTGATTGCAGGGTTGCTTGAGAGGGATATCTTTGACCTCTCTCCTCCCTGAGTTCGATAAACCTTGGGTGATCCACTTAAGGGAAACTTGCTGCTGTTCTACAAACCTCTGCTCTTGGAGGCCCAACACTGTCTACAAGAATAGAAGCACCCGTAGGCATCAACCCCCAACCTAACCCCAGGACGCCGCTCCTTCTTCCCCCACCGCCCTCATCTTGAGGTCCGAGTCCGGTGGGCTAGCACCGGCATCACACAACACGGCTGCTCCCGCCCAGGTCCGGCGACCATGCTCCGCCGCCGGCCCTGACCGACACGCGGCCGCCCCTCTGCCCCGCATCGCCGGAGACCCGCCCTCCGCCGCCCCTTTGCCCCACGTCGCCGGCGACCCGCCCATGGCTGCCCCCTACCTGACCGCGTCTAATTCCCCCCATTCTCTCTGTTCGTTTTAATCTCTCAAGGACAGTTCATGATTTTTTTTTTTGGATTTGGCAGCACATGTACTTTTTATCAGGAAGCACAACGTTTACAAGTTGGGCAGTACAAGCTTATTCTCAAGGGTAGCTCACGATTTTTTTTCTTGCAATTGGCAGCGCACGTGCTTGTTGGCAGGAAGGAGAACTTTTCTAAGCTCGGTAATACAATCTTATTTTTTGCAGAAAAGAAGTGTACACATCAATTCTGAAATTGTACGACATGCTAATTATTCCATATGTTGTTTACAATCTCATTTTTTTCTTTTTGCATCTTTGTATTCCATGAAACTTTAAAGTTTCGTTTACTATGCCATGATATTTCTCTTAATTATAAAACAAAAACATGTTAATTATGTCAGGGCATCTAAATTATCAAAGGAAACCTGTTAATATGTGGGCTAAATGAGGAAAGGTGGAATAAAACATTGTCCCAACAAGACACACACAAATTCGGTCCTCAAGGTACACAAGCTCGGATCGGGAAGTACAAGTTATTAATCCAAATAAGTACACAATATTAGATGGAGAAGTATAATTGCAGATCTACATGTTGGGTAGTAAACTTATCACGTGATATAAAAACTGACCATGGGAAGTACAAAGCGTCGGTTTTGGAAGTGCAAAACAAAACAATCCCATCATCCGTGCGGAAGTTCAAATAATCGACGATGAGAAGTACAACCATTCGACACGAGTAGTACATACACTTATGATAGGAAGTACAAGAAAACCGACAAAAATCCAAATGAAGAAAAAACAAAATAATCCCGTCATCCATGAGAAATTTCAAATACTTGACGATGAGAAGTACAACTATTCGGAACGAGCAGTACAAGCACTTATTATAGGAAGTACAAGGAATCCGACAAAATACAAATGTAGTAAAAACGAAATAATCCCGTAACCGCCAAGGAAGTTCAAATAGTTGATGAAGAGAAGTACAACCGTTCAACACGAGCAGTACAAGCACCTATTATAGAAAGTACAAGAAAACCAACAAAATCCAAATATAAAAGAACGAAATAATCCCGTCACCCTAGGGGAAGTTTAAATAGTTGACGGAGAGAAGTACAACCATTTGACACCAGTAGTACACCTACTTAATTTAGGAAGTACAAGAAGACCGACAAAATCCAAATGTACAAAAAACAATAATAATCCCATCACCCGTAAGGAAGTTCAATACTTGACAATGAGAAGTACAATCATTCGACACGAGCAATACAAGCACCTATTATAGAAAGTACAAGAAAACCAACAAAATCTAAATATAAAAAAATGAAATAATCCCGTCACCCTATGGGAAGTTTAAATAGTTGACGGAGAGAAGTACAACCATTTGACACCAGTAGTACACCCACTTAATTTAGGAAGTACAAGAAGACCGACAAAATCCAAATGTACAAAAAACAATAATAATCCCATCACTCGTATGGAAGTTCATATACTTGACAATGAGAAGTACAACCATTCGACACGAGCAATAAACCCACTTAATATAGAAAGTACAAGAAACCTGATATAGTCCAAATTTAGAAAAAACAAAATAATACCATCATCTACGAGGAAGTACGAGCAGTGATTCCGAGAAGTACAGGCGGACACAACAGTAAGTACAAGCGGTAATTACATCAAGAAAATACCCCCACATAAGTTCACATGTCAACGTTGTGAAGTTCAAATATTAGGATCCCGGAAGTACATAATCTCTTAAATAGAATATAGGGACAATCTAAAATTATCATTTCGAAGCACACATCCTAGTTTTTGTAAAACACACTAGTATCAAAACATTTCCTGGAAGTACAACCACAAAGGCCAGGAAGTATAAGGACATGTCGCGGGAAGTTCAGATGTGCGTGGTTGTGTTGAGCATTTTGTGTGGCCATGGACCTCAAACGGACACCGTATGAGAAACTTATAGTCATTTTACTGAACACTTTCGTGAAACAGCGACGATAAGTACAACCTCATTTCCCTAGAAGTACAAGTTCGTGTCGAGGAAAGTTCAATGCTCTGTTTTTACGGGGCGGAAATCTATTGTTCAAATCTTATCGATTTGATCACCAACCACTTCAATCATTGTCACCAAAAGCTTTATATGGTAGAGTATATGTCTAATTTCATTACCTACAACATTTTACAACAAATAAATGGATCTAATCTATCAAATTCAAATCATTATCCCACAAAATATACCGGAAACATGATTTCAAAACTTCTAAAATTACTTTCAAATCGTTTGGAGTTGGCAAAAATGGTAGATACGAAAAATATGCACCATTTTGAGACCTTTCCAACAGTATATCATTTCATTGTTTAAATATAACGCATGGAAATCGCGGGGAAAATCATTCGGTGCCCGTCACACAAAACGGGCGGACAGTAATTCAAATTTTTCTATTAAACTATAAGGAATTAGAGAAAACAATTGGAATAAGAAAGTTGCGCCTAGTCCATAGCTTTCCAACGCCATATCATTTGCATCATTCCAACATACGGTTGAAACAAATCATCAAAATTACTATCCGCTCGTTTTTTGAGTATGTCCGAATTTCTGTATTTTCAAAATAATTCAAAAACTGTGAGATTTCGAAAAAACTTCAAACATGAAAAATTTGCGCAATTTCATTATCTTTCCATCGGTATATCATTTGCACAGTTTCGATAAGCGATTCGAATATCGAACTAAAAGTTCGTTTTCTGGCCATATAGAAGCGTTTTCGTATTTTCAAAATTAAATTTAAACTGTGAAAAATCTGTGAAAAGTATGAACATGAAAAAGTTGCGTCTTTTCATTATCTATCCAACGGTATATCATTTTATAGTTCCGCCAAACGGTTGAGAAACACGAAGTAGAATCAGTAGCTCTGAAGAAAACGAGAAGTTCAGGTATGTTCGACAGAAAGGTCAACCATGTTTTCCAGGAAGTTCAATCTTGTGTCCAGGGAAGTTCAAGTCGGTGTTCAGAATATTATTCTGCAACCGGTTATATATAGTTTTGTATGGAGAAATGACAAACAAATCGCTGTAAGGTGTTGCACCGATATTGGTTTTGTCACATATAAAAAATAAAATAAAATTTCAATCTCAAATTGGACTAAGTGTTGTTTAAAAGGTAGCACAATGAGCTAGAAGTTGTCTATGCTTGATTTAGATGAGTTCTAAATATTGTGACGGATTCTACAAACGAAGGCAGAGTATGTCATTGTTTTGACAATGACTGAGGATGTTAAGTCAGGAAGTCCTTTGAGAACTTGGTGTAGTTCCGATAGTGTCAGAACTTCGAAGCTATATTGTGTGTGACAATATTAGTGACATATTTCAGACCGCGGAATTAAGGTTCCACCAGAAGACCAAACATATTTAATGCCGACTCATTTGGAAAATGAGTGATGCGTTGAGACGCAAATGAATTGCAAAATACATACGTTTCTGAGCGTGTCAGATCCGTTGACTAAAACCTCTCCCGTGAGCGAAACATAATAAAGCACCAGAAGGCCAAGGTGTTATATCTTTACAAATGTAAACTAGATTATTGACTCTAGTGCAAGTGGGAGACTGTTGGAGATATGCCCAAGAGGCAATAATAAAATGGTTATCATAATATATCTTTGTGTTTATGATAATGTTTGCATACCATGCTATAATTGTATTAACTGAAACATTGATACATGTGTGTTATGTAAACAACAAGGAGTCCCTAGTAAGCCTCTTGAATAACTAGCTTGTTGATTAATAGATGATCATGGTTTCGTGATCATGAACATTGGATGTTATTAATAACAAGGTTATGTCATTGATGAATGATGTAATGGACACACCCAATTAAGCGTAGCATAAGATCACGTCATTAAGTTCATTTGCTATAAGCTTTCGATACATACTTACCTAGTCCTTCGACCATGAGATCATGTAAATCACTTATGCTGGTAGCCTGGAAGGGTACTTTGATTACATCAAACGCCACTGCATAAATGTGTGGTCATAAAGGTGGGATTAAGTATTCGGAAAGTATGAGTTGAGGCATATGGATCAAGAGCGGATATTGTCCATCCCGATGACGTATAGATATACTCTGGGCCCTCTCGGTGGAATGTCGTCTAATTAGCTTGCAAGCATATGAATGGTTCATAAGAGAACACATACCACGGTACGAGTAAAGAGTACTTGTCGGAGACGAGGTTGAACGAGGTATAGAGATACCGATGATCAAACCTCGGACAAGTAAAATATCGCGTGACAAAGGGAATCGGTATCGTATGTAAATGTTTCAATCGATCACTAAGTCATCGTTGAATATGTGGGAGCCATTATGGATCTCCAGATCCCGCTATTGGTTATTGGTCGGAGAGAAGTCTCAACCATGTCTGCATAGTTCGCGAACCGTAGGGTGACACACTTAAGGTTTGATGTTGTTTGAGTAGATATGGAATTTGGAATGGAGTTCGAAGTTTTGTACGGAGTCTCGGATGGGATCCAGGACATCACGAGGAGTTCCGGAATGGTCCGGAGAATAAGATTCATATATAGGAAGTCACTTTCCAAGTTTGGAAATGATCTGGTGCATTTATGGAAGGTTCTAGAAGGTTCTAGAAAAGTCCGGAAGAAATCACCATGGAAAGTGGAGTCCCGGAGGGACTCCACCTTGCATGGCCGGCCAACCCTGAAGGGGAGGAGTCCCAGGTGGACTCCACCAAGGTGGTCGGCCACACCCCCCAAGGAAGGGTGGGAGTCCCACCTTGAGTAGGAGTCCCACCTTGGGTAGGTTTCGTCCCTTTGGCAGGTTTTCGTTTCGGGTCTTATTCGAAGACTTAGATACCAACTCTTGGGGATTTCCACATATATAATGAGGAGCAAGGGGAGGGGGCCGGCCACACCAAGCCCTAGTTGGCCGCACCCCCTAGTTGGTAGGCGCCAAACACCCCCCTCTCCCCAAACTCTAGCCTCCAACCTTGGCCGCCCCCTTAGTGGCCGGCGCCCAAGCCTCCCTCTCCCCAAACCCTAGCGCCCCTCCTCCACATACGACTCCCGCAGCGCATAGGCGAAGCCCTGCCGGAGTTCTCCACCACCACCGCCACCACGCCGTCGTGCTGCCGGGATTCCGAGGAGGATCTACTACTTCCGCTGCCCGCTGGAACGGGGAGAAGGACGTCGTCTTCATCAACACCGAACCTGTGACCGAGTACGAAGGTGCTGCCCGTTTGTGGCACCGTCAAGATCTTCTACGCGCTTTTGAAAGCGGCTAGTGATCATCTTCTGCAACAACGAGATCTAATCTCGTAGGCTTTTGAAATCTTCAAGGGTTAGTCTCGTGATCCCCTCGTTGCTACCGTCTACTAGAATGCATCTTGGGTTGGTTTTCGTTCTTGCGGTAGAAATTTTTTTGTTTTCTATGCTACGAATCCCATCAGCTATTTGAGCGATTCAATAATCCGCTTCCGGTCCAAGTTTGCACCGATTTCGGTCCATATCGGCAATACGATATAATCCATGTTCGAATCCGCATCCAACCATTATGTGCCCTGATCTGAATTCACTAAAAGTGTACGGGTAAATGATATAAAAATAACAATGTCTGATTCAATCTGTTTACACCCCTACATGAATGGCAGCGCAACCCGGCACGAAATTGAGGAAGGGAGGCCCACTTGCAGGTGACGTCAAGCATTTGCAACGCAACAACCCATTTGGGTGTGGTGCGTTCGTTTGTGCCCGCACAAACGGAAGAGCCTGCCTAACGGGGCGACCTTTTTTCTAGGCTGTCGATTTTAAACAAGGGATTTGTTAGTTCTAACTTTGTGGTTAGTTAAGTTTTTTACATTATTTGATTTGCATCTTGATTTATGCTAGTCATGAGTTGTAACTGCAATTTGTTGATATCATCTAACTGGGAACAAAATTAGTTCTTAGTCAACTGACAAATAGTCACACCCTTTAAACAAAACGTCCTCGATCCATCTGGGAGTAAAGAGTATAGCTCGCTGGTCATGCTGTCTTGTGGGCTTTCAATCTAATCTCAAACACTAGAGGTTTTGACTCTAAACGCAAAAACGGAGTTACCTCAACGAGTAGAACACGTTGGTGATGGGATTGGCTGTCATGGTCATAGAAGAAAATAAGAGAGAGAAAGTGGGAAAGTAAGAAGAACGGGAAGGGAAACAGTTGATGATACCATCCTTCGTGGCAACTGACTCTGTCATTGAATTTTCAAAGTCTCCTATATACCCCAGAAGACCAGATCGAGCGGAGTACAATCGTTGCTTGTTGGTCGCTCCTAGCCTCATGCTACTTGCTAGTTGCTACTCCTCGCTACGCGTTATATATAATCCAGAAATTCTTCTGGGGCTACTAATACAGGTTCTCTTTGATATCCCGAGTATCTGTGAGTCTTATTTCTCAAAGCACCATTTGCTCGCCGCGATAGTTTCTGCTGCTCAAAGCCATGGAAACCAGTCAAAACAAGGCACCTTCGTGCTACAACTTCCTAAAGAAAGGCCTCCTCCTGCCGAGCCGCAACCCGAGGCTATTCACAGCGGTCTGCGCCCTCTTCCTCGCGTACACCGCGCCGCTCCACCTCGCCAACGACCTCGCCATCCAGCCCCTCAACGACGCCATCCAGCTCGACATCCAGGCGCTCAACACCACCGAGCCCGGGAGCCTGGAGTACTCCCAGCTCGTGCAGGAGATCAAGAATGACGCCAAGGAGTTACTGCTCGTCGGCGCGGGGTACCTCCTGTTCGCCGTCGTCGTTGGATCCGCAGTCCGGATCATCGTTCTCTTCGCCGCCGTCTGCACCTACTCCGACGACCAGGGCACCACTACCTTTGGCGCGCTCCTCGGCCAAGCCAAGGCACGGATCAAGGGCCCCCTGCTCACGCTCGCCTTCGTCTACGTCCTGGAGATCCTACTCTACGCCCTCCTTCTGGTGGTGACGACAGCAGCTTTTCCCATCATGGTTCTCCTAGTGAAGCAACACTCCGTGGCTTTATTATTCGTGGCCTTGTTGCCCATCGTTGCTGCCGCCGTCTGCCTCGTCTACTTCTCTTTCCTCTGCTCTTTCAGCGTCGTCGTCGCGGTGGCCGAGCCCGGCTGCCACGGCGCAGCCGCGTTAAGCCAGGCGTGGAGGCTGGTCAAGGGGACAAGGAGGCAGGTTGTGATGTACCTGAGCGCTACCAGTGTCCTGGCCATCGCCGTATCGCCGGTCCACACGCTTGCAAATACGTGCGCGGGTAACAGCGTCGCCATCGGTTTGCTCCTGGATTTTGCGTACGCGCTTCTGCTGGCACTCGTGCAGCTCTTCGCCCTCTGCGCCATGACCGCGTTCTACTACGAGCGCAGGGAGATCATCCACACCCACCAGCTGGGGGCTACTGGATACGCAAAGATACCATCCACGGAAGAAGCAACCGCATGATCCATCCATCCGTCGTTTGCTCAACTATGTTATCAAACCGGTTGCTTGCCACAGAAATTTCCACTTGTAAACGTGTAATACACGTACTATATGTTACTAGTACAATTTACTCCTTTTCAATAGGCATGCCACATGGCAATGTATTTTTGTTCACAATTACACCCCCTCCTACAAAATATAAGTTTATTTATAAAAAAACAGAAAATTGCATGAGATTACCCGTGCTATATAATAAATTAATTAAGAGTAACACGCCGTTCATGTTGTGGTGTGGGCTTTCAATCTAATCTCCAAACCTAGAGGTTTTCACACTGAACACAGAAATGGAATCCCCTCGACGAGTAGTACAAGTTGGTGGCAAAAAGTTCTGTTGTAGAACTCATATCGTGGAAGAAAATAACACCGAAAAAATAACACCGCTGGCAACGACACCACACTGTGAACTGTGGCGCCCGTGGCATCGGCGCCACACAAACAGGCTCGTCAAAACGGCTAAGTCTCAGACGAACTGTCTTACATTATGTTTGGGCAATTATAAGTGGATGTGTGGCGCCGGTGTGAGCGGTGCCACACATCGTGCCATGTCAGCGTCGAGCACACCTCAGCGTCGAGGGCACCACGTCGGATGGGAGAGTGGCGCCGGCCGCACAGGCGCCACATAGTAAGGTGTGGCGCCGATGAGCACACAAAAGGGTTAGATGAGTGAAATTGTTTGCCCGGGGGGTCAGTCTTTGCTATAGTTTCAGAAAAGGATTATTTTTGTGTAAATCACCAAAACACGGAGCTCTCCCGCCGGTGGGGGCCTAGATCCAACCTGCCTCCATGGCCTGGAGGCCACATAGGCGAGGAAGAACAGCGGCGGCGCCGACGGGAGT
The DNA here is from genome assembly GCF_019359855.2 of Lolium perenne. Lineage (NCBI taxonomy): Eukaryota > Viridiplantae > Streptophyta > Magnoliopsida > Poales > Poaceae > Lolium > Lolium perenne. Next base: position 157,439,553 of record NC_067248.2, read on the forward strand.
CGACAGACCCTAGTCGCTTGTGCATGGGGGAGAGGAGAGGAGGGGTACATGCAAGGTGTTAATGATTTCATGAACTTATTGAGACAGCAGGTGAACGAAGATGAATCAATATTGTGCCCATGTACTCGATGCCATAATGTCATACGACAAGATCAAAAATAAGTTTTAGCTCACCTAAATTGCTACGGCATGTGCTAGACCTATACTAAGTGGGTTTATCAGTGATGACGAGTAGTGGCGACCATAGTTTGTATGATAGTGACGGCGGAGAAGGATTTGAGCATGGAAATGATAATAATTATGATGATAACGCATCAAGTATGCTTATTATTTGGAGAAGTTTGGTAACAAAAGTGGTAGCTAGTGTGCCTAATTTGTATGTAAAGCTGCTTGAAGAAGCAAAGAGAGAGCTGCATGAGGGATGCAACACTTACACAAGGTTGGAGTTCATTATGAAGCGGATATATGTGAAAACATGCATATTTTTTTGGAGGCTTTTAAATTTTTTGCGGTTCGCGTCGTTATACGGGATCTGATCTGCACCTGGAACCGAAAAATGAGCGGTTATTTTATAGTCTTCGCTCGTTCACGGGGTCTGCTAGAGTTCCTCTAAAAAGTGTCACGCTTTGGGCATGGCACCGGGTTTTCGTTCAAAATTACACCCCCTCCTACAAAATATAAGTGTATTTTACAAAACAAAATTGCACGATATTATCCTTACTATATACTAAAGAGTATAATGGCGCTCATGTTGTGTTGTGGGCTTCCAATCTAATCTCCAAACCTAGAGGAACACAATACTCTACGACGAAGATTTATAGAGAGCTAATTGGACATCATGATATACCAGACCCCATCCTTAATATATTGAAGACATCCAACTTCCCAGGACATAAATTTTTCGCCTCGTTACTCCTGCAAAGCCGCCTGAATACGTAAGATATTATGAAGACAAAGAACTTTTATGTTCAGTTTTCGCCTTTTTGGACTGCATCTTATGTGACACATGCCCTGAGGAGGACATCACTCATTTCTTGTACCAATGCAGCTTGAGTCAGGGTTTTTGGTGGGGTCTTAGATTTCAATGGAGCACATATCTTAATATCTATGATGTGATCAAAGATGCCAAAAATAGATACTTATCTAGGTTTATGATCACTGGATCATCTGGGAGCAAAGAAATGATGCCATATTTCGAGGAGATAACCCAATAATAGGGAAAACGCTATAGAGACAGCTTAAATGGAAGCGGGTTAGGTTTCCAGCACGCGGCAGCTATTTCTGGCAAAGGGCCCAAAAGAGGCACACGGCTAATTAATATGTGGGGCCCACCGGAACATGGGACCAGAATTTACCGCAATGAGCCACCTCGAGGACACGCGACAGGTATAGCACGACTAGTCACATGCGGGTATGCCTGTGTGCTTCTAATTGGTTTGGTCCGGAAGGGCTAAACTATCTTCTGCGTGCGCTTTTCTCCCGTGAAGGTTGGATCCTTCATACACTTCAAATACAAAGGCGATGACGTGCTCACCGTTAAGTTGTTTGAGGGCACAATGTGCCGGAGGTACTACCACACGGACAACGGCGAAAGAACGAACAAAGTGACGAAAGCGATGTGAAACCATCCATCTGATTTATTAGTTTAGGGTTGAATTCATCGCTTTAGGTTTCAGTATATACTTCTCTATTTTCTATTATATAAAATTATATTACCGCAATATATATATATGCATGCCATCTAAATCAAATAAAGTTATTGCATCCATCTCATTTGTATATATCTCTTTTTGTTTAAATTAACATTATGATAAAATTACATGTTTTCAAATACAGTACAAAAAATAAAAAATAAAACCAGGGTGGACTATTGTAACACCCCAAATTTCAATAAAAAGAAAGTTAGAGAATTCCAGAAAGCAAATTTTCAAACCAACAAAAACTTTTCTATTTGCATATAGTACCATGCATAGGACTTGTGCATTTGAGTGATATGCCATGATGATTGTTATTACTTGTATTTGATATGCTCTAAAACCCTAGTGTGATCATATGAGGATCACCAATCAAATAAATCAAAGAGGAAGAAATTCCATAATTTGAAAAACCCTAAAAACCCTAACATATGCCCTATGGCATTTTTATAAATTTTGACCCTAGACCAATTTGGTCTTCACCATTAGTTGAATAATGTTATTAAACACTTACTAAAACTTTTGGAATCAAAGATTCACAATTCAAATGGATTTCAAACACAAATTCCACTCACATATGATAATGGTCAAAACTGAAATTTATAGTCTGATCACCACTTTGAGCCCCTGCAATTCAATTTTCCCAAACCAATTCTTGCTAACTCTTTGCACCTTTTCAAAGTCAACATCAAGGTGAACAACTTTGATGAAGATCCCCCTGCCAAATTCATCTTTGATCAATAGCTATGCTCATCCAAAGTTGCAACATTTTAACAAGTGCAACAATCTCCACTTAGCCATTTTGGCCAATCTTTGAATTCAAATTTTTCCACCACCACCTCAAATCACCTCTGGTCAATTACAACTAATACCAACACTCACTTTTCAAACACATTCACCTTTGGAATTATTTCAAATTTGGACAATTTTGTAAATTCCAAAATTGAACACTATTGGGCACTATTTGCTATAGTGATTCTACCAACTCTAATCTACCTTGTCCCCTGGTCCCCTCTAACCCTAAGTGCTGCATAGAAACCCTAGGGAGAGAGAGAGAACAAGCAAAGACATGGCCATGCCGGCCACATGCCGGCCATGTCGAACCCCTCTCTTCTCCCTTCTCCCTCAGCCCTGGCCCTGGCGCCCACACTCGCTACCTCACCTCTCTACCTCGCCTAGCATGGCCCTGTCGCCGTAGACGCCGGGAGCTCGCCGGAGATCGCGCGCCAAGATCAGCCCTGGATGCCGCTCGCGTCGCGCATGGACGCCACTGGCCACGCGCCGCGCCACCATCTCGCGTTCGCTCTGGCCCCGCTGGCTAGCCGTTGAGCATCACCACGCCACCACGACACCGCCACACATGGCCACGACCCGACCCTGGACCGCCGCCGCCGTAGACGGGGAAGAAGATCCCGCCACTGCCGCGACATGCCCGGAAGCAATTCGACCCAACCAGGCCCTCCCCGACCAAGCTGTCGCTGCCATTAGACTCGCCTGGACACGTAGAACACTGCCATCACCTCGCCTAGCTCGACCAGCCGCCGGAGAAGCCGCGCCATGGTCGACCACCACCCTGCCCCGCAACCCTTGCTCAATCCTATAAATAGAGCGTTCCCTGGAAGCAACTGAGCACACCACCTCACTCCCCACCCTTCACCACTTCGCCTAGCACCATTAGCCACCTCGATCGTCGCCGGAGCAAGGCCAATTACAAGATCGGAGCCGCGGAAGCCCTGGAGAAATCGCCATTGATCCAGGCCACCTCGAGCTCCGCCACTGCTACCAGCTGCTTCGCCGTCGTCCACACCTTCCCCGAGCACACTGCCATCCCTCGCTAGAGCCGCCGTACGCTCTCCGACCCCCTACCAGAGCCGCCGGTTAACTCCCCTCTCACCGGCGGGACGATGAACTGGAGCCGTTCGATCGGATTCTAATCCTACGCCCCACATTGAAACATACCGCTTCGGGCGTTATGAGCCGCTGACAGGCGGACCCCACCCTGTCAGGCAGCCCGCGCGTCCGTGGACCGTGGTGGGCTGGCTCGGGCCGTTTTTAAAGCTTCTGGCCCAACTAGTTTTCCCGCCGGCCTGTTAAATTCAAATCCAGTTTAATTATTACAAATCCATTTCAATACTGCCCAAACTTTGAAATTCAGTATTTTCAAATTGGCTAAACCAAATCTAGTGAATTTTATATTGTTAGAAAGCCACTGAAATTCTCTACAACATGCCACTGGCCCCATGGTCAGATTCTTTGTAGAATAAATATGATAAAAATAACAAGACAGGGACTTTTCCCTATTCAAATAATTCTTAAAAATCAACCAAAATAGATATTAAGTTAATTCCAACTCTAATAGCTCACATTTGACTTACACTAATTGTTTATGCAATAAAATGGTGTGGTCACTTTGCATGATCATGTCATGGTTTAATGAAGGGATATTTTGACTAGTTTAACTAGTTGATATTGTCCAAAACTATTAAAGTTAAATTGTGTGAAGTCTTACACTTCATTTAAACTTGTCTCACATGGATTCATGGGATGTTTGGACCCCTGGTCCCAAACTCTCTTGTATGAATTACTTGAGATTTAAATCAAAGGTAGTGTTATTTAAATGGTATGAGGTGACCCACCTCATTTAAATCATTTTCCCAAATGATGATGATGATGAACATTTGACTTAGGTCAATATGAGTTCATACATGATTGTTTGAGAAATTAAATCTTAAGAAGATTTCAATGAGAGGAAATTATTTCTCAAGAATCCTATGGAAACTATCTTTTACATATGGAATACAAAGAAGTGAATTCTACTTAAACCCCACAACCCATGCAACCTAGTTTATTTATTTGTGTGCATAGAGTAGTTTGTGTGTTATATGTGATGTATGGAATAGCCATTGAATTAGTGAGTAATTATACTCGTATTCAAATTTAGACGGTAGCACCGGAGAGTACGCCGAAGAAGAAGGTTGCTACCAAGAGGAAGAGGAGGAACGGTTTGAGAACTACCAAGGCAAGCTACTACCAATGCAAGCTACTACCAATGCAAGCTAATATTCTTGCAAAGTGCAAAGCCCCTTGGGGCAAGGCACCATGTTTCTTACCTTTTCTTATATGAACCCATCCCAAGTTTTTACTTTACAAGTTTTTACTTGTTTTCTAAATGAGTTACTTTTATAGTTAACTTTGGTCAAAGTACAAGTTGATTACTAGAGTAGTGAGTTAGTCTTCTCCAAGCAAAGCAAGTTAGCACCCCTCATGAATTAGAGCTAGTGCTAATGAATTAAAACTTGACTACTCTAGATGGGACATTATGATTCTTGGAGGATTTTTGGAAACCTTGGAATGAAGATGCATTCCACTGAATGATTTTTGAAGGTGAATATGACCAAGAGAAGATGGTGATTTTTGATAAACAATGATGTTGGTTTGAATGGGATACCTTTCCAATTCTTAAGTACCCCCACAATACCTGATTGTGGGTAGGGCTTAACTGGAAGTTTATGCGTCTTAGTATGGGTTCCCTCTAAACAAGCGTCATCGGGGTTATGCCGAAAGCTGCCTCTACAACAAAAGAAACGATATGATATGATGCGAAATGAGGTAAATGTCCGGCCCAAGCCCTGTGCAGTTCCCAGGCTGACTGTCTGTCTTCACTGGGAGGATGAAATCAAATGTTGTGGCACAAGTGTGCAACCTCTGCAGAGTGTAAACCTATTCGAATAGCCGCGTCCACGGTTATGGACGGTTGGAAAGGCCATACAGTTTCCGATGTCATATCTTTGAAAATGATGTTGAAAAGGATGATGGTAAAATGACTTGTGGTGGATTGAATTGAAATCACCACTTGAATGGTGGGAATGACACTAATGTTCCCATTTGAGTTAGTTAGCACTTGAATAAGCTTTTCTCAAACTTTGTGAACTAAAACTAGCTTTATGCAAATAAAACTAGAGCTTAGCAAACCCTACTAGAATGTCTAGCACTTACATTAGTATTAGTTTGCGAGTACTCAACGTACTCACGGCTTTGTCCCTGGCTATTCAAATGGCCAGAGTATGAAGATGACCAAGGAGATGACCAGCAGGATGCCTACGACAACTAAGCGCCTTCCGACGTCAAGCGTTGGCCTGTGGACTAGAGAGTCCTTGTATCTTACGCTTCCGCTATGTTGAACTATGAACTTGTGTTTGTTCGTTGATCAATAGATCAACTATTCGTGTAATATGGATCATGTGATTCCAATTTGTAAGACTTATGGTTTGTAATGAATGATGACTGTGATACTTAACTATTATGCCTCGCAACAACAATATTCCTGGGATTGCGATGTATGACATAATAGGCATTCGGACTTAAAAATCCGGGTGTTGACAAGTTGGTATCAGAGCCATTGTTTGACCTTAGAAGACCTTAGTTAGAATGGGCGTTCTGAAAAATTTAACTTTGAAATCAAAATGGAAGAAATTATTTGTGAAAATTTACTACACCCTTATCTTTGAGACTTTGCCAAAATTTGATGAATCATGTTCGGTTTTATTTAAATCAACTTAAAATTTTGCCACACTTTGCACTCTCTAACTTACTCATCCAATTCTCTTTCAGATGGAGCCGAATGAACCCATCAACACCAAGTTTTATCAGCTTGGGAACGGAGGAAGCTTGATCTTCGAGCACGACCTCAACGCCGTCTCTGACTTCCTTGGGCGCCCACACCCCGAGTTTCACGGGGTTCAGCTGGACGACACGCCCGGAGGAGAGTTGCAGTGGGTGATCACTGCCGACTTGAGGGGCAAGATGGAGCCTCCCACTTCGGAGAGGATCCTCTTCTCCTTCCGCGAGAGCAACTGGCTCGACGGACTCGCACGTGGCCTACAGGAGGCACTCGCGCGCCTCTGTGGACAGAACGTGGTGCGCATCCTCGCCTCTCGCTACGCCCACCTTGTGAGGCGTGATGCTGCGGGAGTGCCCATGGAGCTGCAGCCGCACCCGGAGTTGAGGCACCATGCTGAGCACCTGGACTTCATGCTCTACCAGACTCAGAGGGACCTCGACGCCACTCGCGCTTACGCGAACCAGACCCATGCTCACATCACCGACCAGGGTGAGGCGATCAAGTTACTCAACAACGACCGCAGGAGCCTTCGCCAGCAGCGTGCCAAGAAGGACGCTACGATTCGCCGCCTTCGCGCTCGGATCGCGTCACTTGAGGCCACTGTCAAGGCCCAGGAGGATCAGATTCGTCAGCTGGAGGATGACGATGGAGGCATCGACATTCAGGGAGGAGACGCCTTTCTGAGCGATGACAACGACTTTGAGGAGGACGAGAACACCGAGGAGGAGGACTACGAGTTCCTGGAGGCAGGACCCGACGACTACGTCCCGATTGATGTCGATGATGAGGAATAGTTGCACTAGTTTCACTTATAGTAGGTGTGAGTTGTATCCCGTCCTTTGTATCGTAGCATGAGAATGGTTCTTAAAACCATTGGAGTATGTGTGTAGTTTGTACTATGTGTTGCATGAATGAATGAATGTTATGTTTGTCATGAAAAATTTACAAGTTTTCAAATGTTTTTCAAACTTAAACAAAATGAACCATAGAATGTTCCCTCTTATCTCATAATCTTCTACATCTTCAGATGGCCCCTCCGAATCGCACCAACGACGCGATGCTGCAACTTCTGCAAACCATGCTTGCAGACCGGGAAACCAAAAGAGCCGAACGCCAAGCCAACCTCATCGCTTTGCAGAACATCGCCAACCAAGGCCATGGAAATCATGACCACCCCGGATCCAAGCTCAAGAACTTCCAAAACACCAACCCTCCGGTGTTTAGCAAGACCGAGGAGCCCCTCGACGCCGACGATTGGCTCCAGACTATGGAGAACAATCTTGAGGTAGCCGGAGTGGAAGCCAACGAGAAGGTGTTGTTCGCCACTCACTATCTCGCTGGACCAGCCCGCGCTTGGTGGACAAGCACCCGTGCCATGAACGGAGGACAATTCATGACTTGGGAAGATTTCAAACTCAAGTTCAGCAAGTACCATGTACCCCCGGGTCTTATCAAGAAGATGAGGGATGAATTCCGTGAGCTGAAACAAGGTCGCATGACGGTGGTTGAATACCGCGACAAGTTTCTCACCTTATCAAGGTATGCCCCTGATGAGACCGACACCGTTGAGAAGAGGAAGGAGAGATTCCTGAACGGACTGCATGATGAGATGCAGACTGTCCTCATCAACATCCCCTTCGCCGACCTCGAAGCCCTTGTTGACTCCGCCATCCAGATGGAGGGCAAGTTAAACCAAGCCAATGAGAACCGCAAGCGCCGCATGGCGAATCAGAGTGGATCAAGCCACCCCCAGAAGTTTCGCCCTAGCTCAAGCGGAGGTTTCACTCCGAGAAACAACAAACCCCAGATACAGAACTCTCGCCCCGGTTATCAGAACCGGAGTGGAGGAAACTCCAAGCCAGGAGGCTACAACAACAACTACAACAACAACTACTACTACAACCGCGCTCCACCCCGAGCCCCTAACAACAACAACACCAACACCAACACCACTCCCAGAACCAGAAGCAATGCCGTTCCCGTTGCGAACAAGCAGGACAAGAGCACTATCACTTGTTATGAGTGTGGTGTAGTGGGGCATTACTCCAACGAGTGTCCCAAGCGTCTTGCCAAGCTCGCCGGCAACACCGCTGCACCTGCTCAGCAGCAACGCCGTGTCTCCACCGGCAAGAAGTTCGCCCCCAACAACCCCAACAACCGCAACGGCCGCCTCTACCACATGAACGCCGAAGAAGCCCATGAAGCACCCGATGTTGTACTGGGTATGTTTTCTGTCAACCACCTCCCTGCTAGAGTGTTGTTTGATTCCGGAGCATCTCATTCCTTTGTCACCGAAGACTTTGCATCAACAAGTAAAATTCAACCCCTCAGTTTGAAGCATGTTATGATAGTCCAAATCCCCGGATCAACCACCAAAGCTAGAAAATTTTGTAAAAATGTGCCAATCAAAATCCATGATGTAGATTTCTTTGCAAATCTAATCATACTTGGAACCAAAGGTTTGGAAGTTGTCCTAGGAATGGACTGGATGTCCAAGCACAATGGATTGATAGACTGTGCCAAGAAAGCCATAACCATGACTAGCAGCACCGGTATCGTAGTTGAGCACGTCTCTGAAAAACTACCCAGAAAATTTACCTGCAACCAAAGTGTATCCAAGCCAACTCTGGATCAAATCAGGGTCGTCTGTCGCTACCCTGATGTGTTTCCAGATGATCTACCCGGTATGCCCCCGGATCGGGATATCGAGTTTATCATCGAGTTAATCCCCGAAACTGGACCCATCGCCCAGAGAGCTTACAGCATGAACGCAACCGAGCTTGTGGAGCTGAAGAAACAAATAGATGACATGTTAGCCAAAGGTTTGATTATACCAAGTGCATCCCCCTGGAGATCCCCCGTCTTGTTTGTTGACAAGAAGGATGGTGCAAATCGTTTATGCACGGACTATCGTAAGCTTAACGATGTCACCATCAAAAACAAATACCCCTTACCCAAGATAGAAGATTTGTTTGACCAACTCACCGGATCCCGAGTTTTCTCCAAGATAGATCTTAGAACTGGATACCATCAAGTGAAGATCCGAGCCACCGACATTCCAAAAACTGCCTTTACCACCAGATATGGGTTGTATGAGTACAACGTCATGTCGTTTGGACTGACCAATGCCCCCGCTTATTTCATGAATCTCATGAATAAGATCTTCATGAACTTTTTGGACAAGTTTGTCATTGTTTTCATCGACGACATCCTCGTTTACTCCAAGTCCGAAGAGGAACATGAACAGCATTTGGAGATTGTCCTAGAAACCCTTAGACAGCACCAGTTGTATGCCAAGTTTAGCAAGTGCGAGTTTTGGCTGGAAGAAGTGGGATTCCTGGGACATATCTTGTCTGCAGGAGGAATTGCCGTAGATCCTGCCAAAATCAAAACTGTTATGGAATGGAAAGCCCCAACCACACAAACCGAGGTCCGCGCTTTTCTTGGATTAGCCGGATACTACCGCAGATTTGTAGAAGGTTTTTCGAGCATCGCTCGACCGATGACCCAACTGCTGAAGAAGGACAGAAAGTTTGAGTGGACCGACAAATGCGAAGAGAGCTTTCAACAGCTCAAGAGTAGGTTGACAACAGCCCCAATTCTGATCATGCCAGATATCGCAAAGCCCTTTGACGTATATTGCGACGCCTCCAAGACTGGACTTGGATGCGTGCTTATGCAAGAAGGCAAGGTTGTATCCTACCTTTCAAGACAACTCAAGCAACATGAACAGAACTACCCAACCCATGACCTCGAGCTTGCAGCCGTGGTCTTAGCCCTGAAAGTTTGGCGTCATTACCTCATGGGTAATAGATGCGAGATCTACTCCGACCACAAAAGCCTCAAATACATATTCACCCAGAAAGAGTTGAACATGAGACAACGCCGATGGATCGAACTGATCAAGGATTACGACATGGAGATTCACTACCACCCCGGCAAGGCCAACGTGGTAGCGGATGCTTTGAGTCGACTGCCGTGCCAGTTGAACTCCATGCTCGCAACCGAACAGCCCAGCTTGCACCAAGAGTTTGAACAGTTCAGACTTGAACTTGTTAGTGAAGGATTCCTAGCCAGCATAGAACTGCAACCCACCTTGGTTGGTCAGATCAAGGAAGCCCAGAAGGACAACGCTAGCATTGACGGAATCAAGAAACAGATAGCCGCAGGAAAAGCCCCCGGATTCACCGTAGACGAAGCCGGAATTCTTTGGTACAAAGAACGTCTCTGCGTACCATCGGACTCTGACTTGAAACAAGTCGTTCTGCAAGAAGCTCATGACACCCTTTATTCAATCCACCCCGGAGGTACCAAGATGTACCAGGACCTGAAAGAACAATTTTGGTGGCACGGAATGAAGAGAGAGATCGGTAGCTATATCGCTAAGTGTGACATCTGTCAGAGAGTCAAGGCAGAACATCAACGACCCGCCGGACCGTTACAACCCCTCCAGATTCCAGAATGGAAATGGGACTCCGTAGGAATGGACTTTATCACCGGACTGCCCAAATCCAGCAAAGGCAACGATTCAATATGGGTAGTGGTTGATAGATTGACCAAAGTCGCCCATTTCATCGCCGTCAAAACCACCTATCAAGGCCCAAAGTTAGCTGAACTTTACATCTCCAGAATAGTCGCTCTGCACGGAACCCCCAAATTGATAGTGTCAGATAGAGGATCCCAGTTTACCTCAAGGTTCTGGCAGAAAGTGCATGAAGGACTAGGCACTCGCCTAAATTTCAGCACTGCCTATCACCCTCAGACCGACGGACAGACTGAGAGAGTAAACCAGATACTGGAAGACATGCTTAGAGCATGCGTACTGGAATACGGATCCAAGTGGGAAGACTGCCTACCTTACGCAGAATTCTCTTACAACAATAGTTACCAAGCCGATCTCTGAGATGGCCCCCTTTGAAGCCTTGTACGGAAGGAAGTGCCGTACCCCCCTGAACTGGTCAGAAGTCGGAGAAAGCCAAGTTTTCGGCCCTGACGTTCTTCGTGAAGCCGAAGAGAAAGTCCACAAGATCCGAGAGTACCTCAAGACTGCGCAATCCAGACAGAAGAGCTACGCCGACAAGAGACGTTGGGAGATGACCTTTGAGATCGGAGATTTTGTCTATCTCAAAGTATCCCCCTTGAAAGGAATGCAAAGGTTCCAACTGAAAGGAAAGCTTGCACCCCGCTATATCGGACCTTTCCAAGTCCTTAGTCGCCGAGGTGAAGTATCTTATCAACTGGAGTTGCCTGAAGAAATGTCGGCTGTGCACGACGTGTTTCACATCTCACTTCTCCGGAAGTGCCTTGAAGTCCCGGAGAAGACCGAAGTGTTCAAGAACATCGATCACCGATCGGTGGATATCAACAAGGATCTGACTTACCGCGAAGTGCCGATTCGCATATTGGAAGAAGCCTACCGAACCACCCGCACCCGAAGCATCAAGCTTCTGAAGATCCAATGGAGCAATCATACCGAGGATGAAGCTACGTGGGAACGCGAAGACTTCATGAAGAAGGAGTACCCAGATCTCTTTAGTACCTAACTTTCTTTTCGATCTCGGGACGAGATCTTTTGTAAGGGGGAAGGGTTTGTAACACCCCAAATTTCAATAAAAAGAAAGTTAGAGAATTCCAGAAAGCAAATTTTCAAACCAACAAAAACTTTTCTATTTGCATATAGTACCATGCATAGGACTTGTGCATTTGAGTGATATGCCATGATGATTGTTATTACTTGTATTTGATATGCTCTAAAACCCTAGTGTGATCATATGAGGATCACCAATCAAATAAATCAAAGAGGAAGAAATTCCATAATTTGAAAAACCCTAAAAACCCTAACATATGCCCTATGGCATTTTTATAAATTTTGACCCTAGACCAATTTGGTCTTCACCATTAGTTGAATAATGTTATTAAACACTTACTAAAACTTTTGGAATCAAAGATTCACAATTCAAATGGATTTCAAACACAAATTCCACTCACATATGATAATGGTCAAAACTGAAATTTATAGTCTGATCACCACTTTGAGCCTCTGCAATTCAATTTTCCCAAACCAATTCTTGCTAACTCTTTGCACCTTTTCAAAGTCAACATCAAGGTGAACAACTTTGATGAAGATCCCCCTGCCAAATTCATCTTTGATCAATACCTATGCTCATCCAAAGTTGCAACATTTTAACAAGTGCAACAATCTCCACTTAGCCATTTTGGCCAATCTTTGAATTCAAATTTTTCCACCACCACCTCAAATCACCTCTGGTCAATTACAACTAATACCAACACTCACTTTTCAAACACATTCACCTTTGGAATTATTTCAAATTTGGACAATTTTGTAAATTCCAAAATTGAACACTATTGGGCACTATTTGCTATAGTGATTCTACCAACTCTAATCTACCTTGTCCCCTGGTCCCCTCTAACCCTAAGTGCTGCATAGAAACCCTAGGGAGAGAGAGAGAGAACAAGCAAAGACATGGCCATGCCGGCCACATGCCGGCCATGTCGAACCCCTCTCTTCTCCCTTCTCCCTCAGCCCTGGCCCTGGCGCCCACACTCGCCACCTCACCTCTCTACCTCGCCTAGCATGGCCCTGTCGCCGTAGACGCCGGGAGCTCGCCGGAGATCGCGCGCCAAGATCAGCCCTGGATGCCGCTCGCGTCGCGCATGGACGCCACTGGCCACACGCCGCGCCACCATCTCGCGTTCGCTCTGGCCCCGCTGGCTAGCCGTTGAGCATCACCACGCCACCACGACACCGCCAGACATGGCCACGACCCGACCCTGGACCGCCGCCGCCGTAGACGGGGAAGAAGATCCCGCCACTGCCGCGACATGCCCGGAAGCAATGCGACCCAACCAGGCCCTCCCCGACCAAGCTGTCGCTGCCATTAGACTCGCCTGGACACGTAGAACACTGCCATCACCTCGCCTAGCTCGACCAGCCACCGGAGAAGCCGCGCCATGGTCGACCACCACCCTGCCCCGCAACCCTTGCTCAATCCTATAAATAGAGCGTTCCCTGGAAGCAACTGAGCACACCACCTCACTCCCCACCCTTCACCACTTCGCCTAGCACCATTAGCCACCTCGATCGTCGCCGGAGCAAGGCCAATTGCAAGATCGGAGCCGCGGAAGCCCTGGAGAAATCGCCATTGATCCAGGCCACCTCGAGCTCCGCCACTGCTACCAGCTGCTTCGCCGTCGTCCACACCTTCCCCGAGCACACTGCCATCCCTCGCTGGAGCCGCCGTAAGCTCTCCGACCCCCTACCAGAGCCGCCGGTGAACTCCCCTCTCGCCGGCGGGACGATGAACTGGAGCCGTTCGATCGGATTCTAATCCTACGCCCCACATTGAAACATACCGCTTCGGGCGTTATGAGCCGCTGACAGGCGGACCCCACCCTGTCAGGCAGCCCGCGCGTCCGTGGACTGTGGTGGGCTGGCTCAGGCCGTTTTTAAAGCTTCTGGCCCAACTAGTTTTCCCGCCGGCCTGTTAAATTCAAATCCAGTTTAATTATTACAAATCCATTTCAATACTGCCCAAACTTTGAAATTCAGTATTTTCAAATTGGCTAAACCAAATCTAGTGAATTTTATATTGTTAGAAAGCCACTGAAATTCTCTACAACATGCCACTGGCCCCATGGTCAGATTCTTTGTAGAATAAATATGATAAAAATACCAAGACAGGGACTTTTCCCTATTCAAATAATTCTTAAAAATCAACCAAAATAAATATTAAGTTAATTCCAACTCTAATAGCTCACATTTGACTTACACTAATTGTTTATGCAATAAAATGGTGTGGTCACTTTGCATGATCATGTCATGGTTTAATGAAGGGATATTTTGACTAGTTTAACTAGTTGATATTGTCCAAAACTATTAAAGTTAAATTGTGTGAAGTCTTACACTTCATTTAAACTTGTCTCACATGGATTCATGGGATGTTTGGACCCCTGGTCCCAAACTCTCTTATATGAATTACTTGAGATTTAAATCAAAGGTAGTGTTATTTAAATGGTATGAGGTGACCCACCTCATTTAAATCATTTTCCCAAATGATGATGATGATGAACATTTGACTTAGGTTAATATGAGTTCATACATGATTGTTTGAGAAATTAAATCTTAAGAAGATTTCAATGAGAGGAAATTATTTCTCAAGAATCCTATGGAAACTATCTTTTACATATGGAATACAAAGAAGTGAATTCTACTTAAACCCCACAACCCATGCAACCTAGTTTATTTATTTGTGTGCATAGAGTAGTTTGTGTGTTATATGTGATGTATGGAATAGCCATTGAATTAGTGAGTAATTATACTCGTATTCAAATTTAGACGGTAGCACCGGAGAGTACGCCGAAGAAGAAGGTTGCTACCAAGAGGAAGAGGAGGAACGGTTTGAGAACTACCAAGGCAAGCTACTACCAATGCAAGCTAATATTCTTGCAAAGTGCAAAGCCCCTTGGGGCAAGGCACCATGTTTCTTACCTTTTCTTATATGAACCCATCCCAAGTTTTTACTTTACAAGTTTTTACTTGTTTTCTAAATGAGTTACTTTTATAGTTAACTTTGGTCAAAGTACAAGTTGATTACTAGAGTAGTGAGTTAGTCTTCTCCAAGCAAAGCAAGTTAGCACCCCTCATGAATTAGAGCTAGTGCTAATGAATTAAAACTTGACTACTCTAGATGGGACATTATGATTCTTGGAGGATTTTTGGAAACCTTGGAATGAAGATGCATTCCATTGAATGATTTTTGAAGGTGAATATGACCAAGAGAAGATGGTGATTTTTGATAAACAATGATGTTGGTTTGAATGCGATACCTTTCCAATTCTTAAGTACCCCCACAATACCTGATTATGGGTAGGGCTTAACTGGAAGTTTATGCGTCTTAGTATGGGTTCCCTCTAAACAAGCGTCATCGGGGTTATGCCGAAAGCTGCCTCTACAACAAAAGAAACGATATGATATGATGCGAAATGAGGTAAATGTCCGGCCCAAGCCCTGTGCAGTTCCCAGGCTGACTGTCTGTCTTCACTGGGAGGCCAAGCTCATGGGGAGAGGTGCTCATACTAGGATTCGTAAGTGAAAGGTTATGGTTGATGATCCACGTACTGTGTTACGATGATTCGGGGAAATCTCGACGGATGAAATCAAATGTTGTGGCACAAGTGTGCAACCTCTGCAGAGTGTAAACCTATTCGAATAGCCGCGTCCACGGTTACGGACGGTTGGAAAGGCCATACAGTTTCCGATGTCATATCTTTGAAAATGATGTTGAAAAGGATGATGGTAAAATGACTTGTGGTGGATTGAATTGAAATCACCACTTGAATGGTGGGAATGACACTAATGTTCCCATTTGAGTTAGTTAGCACTTGAATAAGCTTTTCTCAAACTTTGTGAACTAAAACTAGCTTTATGCAAATAAAACTAGAGCTTAGCAAACCCTACTAGAATGTCTAGCACTTACATTAGTATTAGTTTGCGAGTACTCAACGTACTCATGGCTTTGTCCCTGGCTATTCAAATGGCCAGAGTATGAAGATGACCAAGGAGATGACCAGCAGGATGCCTACGACAACTAAGCGCCTTCCGACGTCAAGCGTTGGCCTGTGGACTAGAGAGTCCTTGTATCTTACGCTTCCGCTATGTTGAACTATGAACTTGTGCTTGTTCGTTGATCAATAGATCAACTATTCGTGTAATATGGATCATGTGATTCCAATTTGTAAGACTTATGGTTTGTAATGAATGATGACTGTGATACTTAACTATTATGCCTCGCAACAACAATATTCCTGGGATTGCGATGTATGACATAATAGGCATTCGGACTTAAAAATCCGGGTGTTGACAACTATTGGTAGCGGACCCTGTTAGGACTCGCTTCCACTAACTTACAAGTGGCGTGCAGGCATAGGCGCCCTCTTACATTAAATTATACTAGCAGTGAACCCTCACATGGTTCGCTACCAATATGTTGACTTAAATAGTGAATCGTGGCATGGCGGTAGTTTCCACTGCACTCTCATCCCTAGTTTCGAACCCGCGCAAGATGTCTCTGATACGCGTACAGCACGCGTCCTTTGGGAACCCCAAGAGGAAGGTGTGATGCGTACAGCAGCAAGTTTTCCCTCGGTAAGAAACCAAGGTTTATCGAACCAGTAGGAGCCAAGAAGCACGTTGAAGGTTGATGGTGGCGGAGTGTAGTGCGGTGCAACACCAGGGATTCCGGTGCCAACGTGGAACCTGCACAACACAACCAAAATACTTTGCCCCAACGTGACAGTGAGGTTGTCAATCTCACCGGCTTGCTGTAACAAAGGATTAGATGTATAGTGTGGATGATGATGTTTGCAGAGAACAGTAAGAACAAGTATTGCAGTAGATTGTATTCGATGTAAAGAATGGACCGGGGTCCACAGTTCACTAGTGGTGTCTCTCCCACAAGAAATAGCATGTTGGGTGAACAAATTACAGTTGGGCAATTGACAAATAGAGATGGCATGACAATGCACATACATGTATGATGAGTAGTGTGAGATTTAATTGGGCATTACGACAAAGTACATAGACCGCTATCTAGCATGCATCTATGCCTAAAAAGTCCACCTTCGGGTTAGCGTCCGCACCCCTACCAGTATTAAGTTGCAAACAACAGACAATTGCATTAAGTATGGTGTGTAATGTAATCAAGACAAATATCCTTAGACATAGCATAGATGTTTTATCCCTAGTGGCAATAGCACATCCACAACCTTAGAACTTTCTGTCACTGTCCCAGATTTAATGGAGGCATTAACCCACTATCGAGCATAAATACTTCCTCTTGGAGTTACAAGTAATGACTTGGCCAGAGCCTCTACTAATAACGGAGAGCATGCAAGATCATTAACAACACATAGATGATAGATTGATAATCAACATAACATAGTATTCCATATTCATCGGATCCCAACAAACGCAACATGTAGCATTACAAATTGATGGTCTTGATCATGTTAGGCAGCTCACAAGATCCGACAATGATAGCACAACAAGGAGAAGACAACCATCTAGCTACTGCTATGGACCCATAGTCCAGGGGTGAACTACTCACACATCACTCCGGAGGCGATCATGGCGATGAAGAGTCCTCCGGGAGATGATTCCCCTCTCCGGCAGGGTGCCGGAGGCGATCTCCTGAATCCCCCGAGATGGGATTGGCGGCGGCGGCGTCTCTGGAAGGTTTTCCGTATCGTGGCTCTCGGTACTGGGGTTTTCTCGACGAAGGCTATATGTAGGCGGAAGGGTAGGTCAGGGGGCGCCACGAGGGGCCCACACAACAGGGCCGCGCCGCTCCGGCGTGTCGCCGCCTCGTCGCCCCACTTCGTTTCCCTTTCGGACTTCTGGAAGCTTAGTGGAAAAATAAGACCCTGGGCGTTGATTTCGTCCAATTCCGAGAATATTTCCTTACTAGGATTTCTGAAACCAAAAACAGCAGAAAACAACAACTGGCTCTTCGGCATCCTGTTAATAGGTTAGTGCCAGAAAATGCATAAATATGACATAAAGTATGTATAAAACATGTGAGTATCATCAATAAAGTAGCATGGAACATAAGAAATTATCGATACGTTGGAGACGTATCAGCATCCCCAAGCTTAGTTCCTACTCGTCCTCGAGTAGGTAAATGATAACAAAGATAATTTCTGAAGTGACATGCTATCATAATCTTGATCAATACTATTGTAAGCACATGAGATGAATGCAGTGATTCGAAGCAATGGTAAAGACAATGGGTAAACAATTGAATCATATAGCAAAGACTTTTCATGAATAGTACTTTCAAGCCAAGCATCAATAAGTCTTGCATAAGAGTTAACTCATAAAGCAATAAATTCTAAGTAAAGACATTTAAGCAACACAAAGGAAGATATAAGTTTCCGCGGATGCTTTCAACTTGTAACATGTATATCTCATGGATAATTGTCAATGCAAAGTAATATGATGAATGCAAATATGCAAGTATGTAAGAATCAATGCACATTTAACACAAGTGTTTGCTTCTGAGATGGAAGGAAGTGGGTAAACTGACTCAACATAAAAGTAGAAGAAAGGCCCTTTGCAGAGGGAAGCATGGATTGCTATATTTGTGCTAGAGCTTTTATTTTGAAAAAATAAAGAGAGCATAAAAGTAAAGTTTTGAGAGGTGTTTGTTGTTGTCAACGAATGGTAGTGGGCACTCTAACCCCCTTGCCAGACAGACTTTCAAAGAGCAGCTCCCATGAAAGATTTTTATTTTTGGGTGTCACTCCTTCCAACCTTGCTTTCATAAACCATGGCTAACCGAATCCTCGGGTGCCTGCCAACAATCTCATACCATGAAGGAGTGCCTTTTATTTTAGTTTTTATTTAAATGACACTCCTCCCCACCTTTGCTTTCTCAAGCCATGGCTAACCGAATCCTCAGGTGCCGTCCAACAATCACATACCATGGAGGAGTGTCTATTTGTAAAATTATGAAAGTTAATTAATTTGGGGCTGGGAATCCCATTGCCAGCTCTTTTTGCAAAATTATTGGATAAGCGGATGAAGCCACTAGTCCATTGGTGAAAGTTGCCCAACAAGATTGAAAGATAAACACCACATACTTCCTCATGAGCTATAAAACATTGACACAAATAAGAGGAAATAACTTTTGAATTGTTTAAAGGTAGCACTCAAGCAATTTACTTTGGAATGGCAAAAAATACCATGTAGTAGGTAGGTATGGTGGACACAAATGGCATAGTTTCTGGCTCAAGGATTTTGGATGCACGAGAAGTAATCCCTCTCAATACAAGGCTTAGGATAGCAAGGTTGTTTGTAGCAAACACAAGTATGAACCGGTACAACAAAACTCACATAAGAACATATCGCAAGCATTATAAGACTCTACACTGTCTTCCTTGTTGTTCAAACCCTTACCATAAAATATCTAGACTTTAGAGAGACCAATCATGCAAACCAAATTTTAGCAAGCTCTATGTATTTCTTCACTAATAGGTGCAAAGTATATGATGCAAGAGCTTAAACATGATCCATATGAGCACAACAATTGCCAAGTATCAAATTATCCAAGACATTATACCAATTACCACATGTAGCATTTTCTGTTTCCAACCATATAACATTTAACGAAGCAGTTTCAACCTTCGCCATGAACATTAAGAATAAGGCTAAGAACATATATGTTCATATGAAACAGCGGAGCGTGTCTCTCTCCCACACAATGAATGCTAGGATCCAATTTTATTCAAACAAAACAAAAACAAAAGCAAACAGACGCCCCAAGTAAAGCACATAAGATGTGATGAAATAAAAATATAGTTTCACTAGAGGAACCTGATAATGTTGTCGATGAAGAAGGGGATGCCTTGGGCATCCCCAAGCTTAGATGCTTGAGTCTTCTTGAAATATGCAGGGATGAACCACGGGGGCATCCCCAAGCTTAGAGCTTTCACTCTCCTTGATCATATTGTATCATCCTCCTCTCTAGATCCTTGAAAACTTCCTCCACACCAAACTCAAAACAACTCATTAGAGGGTTAGTGCATAATCAAAATTCACATGTTCAGAGGTGACATAATCATTCTTAACACTTCTGGACATTGCACAAAGCTACTGAAAGTTAATGGAATAAAGAAATCCATCAAGCATAGCAAAACAGGCAATGCGAAATAAAAGGCAGAATCTGTCAAAACAGAACAGTCCGTAAAGACGAATTTTTTAGGTGCACCAGACTTGCTCAAATGAAAATGCTCAAATTTAATGAAAGTTGCATACATATCTGAGGATTACTCACGTAAATTGGCAGATTTTTCTGAGTTACCTACAGAGAACCCTGCCCAAATTCGTGAAAGCAAGAAATCTGTTTCTGCGCAGTAATCCAAATCTAGTATGAACCTTACTATCAAAGACTTTACTTGGCACAACAATGCAATAAAATAAAGATAAGGAGAGGTTGCTACAGTAGTAACAACTTCCAAGACTCAAATATAAAACAAAAGTACTGTAGTAAAATCATGGGTTGTCTCCCATAAGCGCTTTTCTTTAACGCCTTTCAGCTAGGCGCAGAAAGTGTGTATCAAGTATTATCAAGAGACGAAGCATCAACATCATAATTTGTTCAAATGATAGAATCAAAAGGTAACTTCATTCTCTTTCTAGGGAAGTGTTCCATACCTTTCTTGAGAGGGAATTGGTATTTAATATTACCTTCCTTCATATCAATAATAGCACCAACAGTTCGAAGAAAAGGTCTTCCCAATATAATGGGACAAGATGCATTGCATTCAATATCCAAGACAACAAAATCAATGGGGACAAGGTTATTGTTAACCGTAATGCGAACATTATCAATCCTCCCCAAAGGTTTCTTTGTAGAATTATCAGCAAGATTAACATCCAAATAACAATTTTTCAATGGTGGCAAGTCAAGCATATTATAGATTTTCCTAGGCATAACGGAAATACTTGCACCAAGATCACATAAAGCATTACAATCAAAATCATTGACCTTCATCTTAATGATGGGCTCCCAACCATCCTCTAACTTCCTAGGAATAGAAGTTTCAAGATTTAATTTCTCTTCTCTAGCTTTAATGAGAGCATTTGTAATATGTTTTGTAAAGGCCAAATTTATAGCACTAGCATTAGGACTTCTAGCAAGTTTTTGTAAGAACTTTATAACTTTAGAGATGTGACAATCATCAAAATCTAAACCATTATGATCTAAAGCAATGGGATCATTGTCCCCAACCTTTGAAAAAAATTCAGCAGTTTTATCACACGCAGTTTCAGCAGTTTTAGCAGTTTCAGGAAGTTTTGCAAGTTTTGCATTAGGAGTAGAAACATTGCCAACACCAATTATTTTACCATTGATAGTAGGAGGTGTAGCAACATGTGAAGCATTTTCATTGCTAGTGGTGGTAATAGTCCAAACTTTAGCTATATTATTCTCTTTAGCATTTTCTTCTTTTTCCCACCTGGCACGGAATTCGGCCATCAATCTTATATTCTCATTAATTCTAACTTGGATGGCGTTTGCTGTAGCAAATGACTTAATATCTTTATCTTCATTAGGCATAACTTTCAATTTCAAAAGATCAACATCAGCAGCAAGACTATCAACTTTAGAAACAAGTATATCAATTTTACCAAGCTTTTCTTCAACAGTTTTGTTAAAAGCGGTTTGTGTACTAATAAATTCTTTAAGCATGGCTTCAAGACCAGAAGGCACATTCCTATTATTGTTGTAAGAATTCCCATAAGAATTACCATAACCATTATTATAAGGATATGGCCTATAGTTGTTACTAGAATTATTCCGATAAGCATTGTTGTTGAAATTATTATTTTTAATGAAGTTCACATCAACATGTTCTTCTTGAGCAACCAATGAAGCTAAAGGAACATTATTAGGATCAACATTAGATCTACCATTCACAAGCATAGACATAATAGCATCAATCTTATCACTCAAGGAGGAGGTTTCTTCAACAGAATTTACCTTCTTACCTTGTGGAGCTCTTTCCGTGTGCCATTCAGAGTAATTAATCATCATATCATCAAAAAACTTTGTTGCGGCACCTAGAGTGATGGACATAAAAGTACCTCCAGCAGCTGAATCCAATAGGTTCCGCGAAGAAAAATTCAATCCTGCATAAAAGGTTTGGATGATCATTGATACGTCTCCGACATATCGATAATTTCTTATGTTCCATGCCACATTATTGATGATATCTACATGTTTTATGCACACTTTATGTCATATTCGTGCATTTTCTGGAACTAACCTATTAACAAGATGCCGAAGTGCCAGTTGCTGTTTTCTGCTGTTTTTGGTTTCAGAAATCATAGTAAGGAAATATTCTCGGAATTGGACGAAATCAACGCCCAGGGTCCTATTTTGCCACGAAGCTTCCAGAAGACCGAAGAGTCAACGGAGTGGGGCCACGAGGAGGCCAGGAGGGCAGGCGGCGCGGCCCCACCCTTGGCCGCGCCGCCCTGTCTCCTGGGCCCCTCGCGTCGCCCCCTGACCTACCCTTCCGCCTACTTAAAGCCTTCGTTGCGAAACCCCCAGTACCGAGAGCCACGATACGGAAAACCTTCCAGAGACGCCGCCGCCGCCAATCCCATCTCGGGGGATTCAGGAGATCACCTCCGGCACCCTACCGGAGAGGGGAATCATCTCCCGGAGGACTCTACGCCGCCATGGTCGCCTCCGGAGTGATGAGTGAGTAGTCTACCCCTGGACTATGGGTCCATAGCAGTAGCTAGATGGTTGTCTTCTCCTCATTGTGCTTAATTGTCGGGTCTTGTGAGCTGCCGAACATGATCAAGATCATCTATCTGTAATTCTATATGTTGTGTTTGTTGGGATCCGATGAATAGAGAATACTATGTTATGTTGATTATCAATTTATATCTATGTGTTGTTTATGATCTTGCATGCTCTCCGTTACTAGTAGATGCTCTGTCCAAGTAGATGCTTGTAACTCCAAGAGGGGGTATTTATGCTCGATAGTGGGTTCATGTCTCCGTGAATCTGGGGAAGTGACAGAAATCTCTAAGATTATGGATGTGCTGTTGCCACTAGGGATAAAACATTGGTGCTATGTTCGAGGATGTAGTTACTGATTACATTACGCGCAATACTTAATGCAATTGTCTGTTGTTAGCAACTTAATACTGGAGGGGGTTCGGATGATAACCTGAAGGTGGACTTTTTAGGCATAGATGCATGCTGGATAGCGGTCTATGTACTTTGTCGTAATGCCCAATTAAATCTCACTATACTCATCATAATATGTATGTGCATGGTCATGCCCTCTCTATTTGTCAATTGCCCAACTGTAATTTGTTCACCCAGCATGCTGTTTATCTTATGGGAGAGACACCTCTAGTGAACTGTGGACCCCGGTCCAATTCTCTATACTGAAATACAATCTACTGCAATACTTGTTCTACTGTTTTCTGCAAACAATCATCTTCCACACTATACATCTAATCCTTTGTTACAGCAAGCCGGTGAGATTGACAACCTCGCTGTTACGTTGGGGCAAAGTACTTTGGTTGTGTTGTGCAGGTTCCACGTTGGCGCCGGAATCCCTGGTGTTGCGCCGCACTACATCTCGCCGCCATCAACCTTCAACGTGCTTCTTGGCTCCTACTGGTTCGATAAACCTTGGTTTCATACTGAGGGAAAACTTGCCGCTGTACGCATCACACCTTCCTCTTGGGGTTCCCAACGGACGTGTGCTACACGCCATCAAGCAATTTTTCTGGCGCCGTTGCCGGGGAGATCAAGACACGCTGCAAGGGGAGTCTCCACATCGCAATCTCATTACTTTGTTTTTGTCTTGCTTAGTTTTATTTACTACTTTGTTTGCTGCACTAAAATCAAAATACAAAAAAATTAGTTGCTAGTTTTACTTTATTTACTATCCTGTTTGCTATATCAAAAACACAAAAAAAATAGTTACTTGCATTTACTTTATCTAGTTTGCTTTATTTACTGTTGCTAAAATGGGTACTCCTGAAAATACTAAGTTGTGTGACTTCACAACCACAAATAATAATGATTTCTTATGCACACCCATTGCTCCACCTGCTACTACAGCAGAATTCTTTGAAATTAAACCTGCTTTACTGAATCTTGTTATGCGAGAGCAATTTTCTGGTGTTAGTTCTGATGATGCTGCTGCCCATCTCAATAATTTTGTTGAATTGTGTGAAATGAAAAAATATAAATATGTAGATGGTGACATTATAAAATTAAAATTGTTCCCTTTCTCATTAAGAGGAAGAGCTAAAGATTGGTTGCTATCTCTGCCTAAGAATAGTATTGATTCATGGACTAAATGCAAGGATGCTTTTATTGGTAGATATTATCCCCCTGCTAAAATTATATCTTTGAGGAGTAGCATAATGAATTTTAAACAATTAGATACTGAACATGTTGCACAAGCATGGGAAAGAATGAAATCTTTGGTTAAAAATTGCCCAACCCATGGACTGACTACTTGGATGATCATCCAAACCTTTTATGCAGGACTGAATTTTTCTTCGCGGAACCTATTGGATTCAGCTGCTGGAGGTACCTTTATGTCCATCACTCTTGGTGAAGCAACAAAGCTTCTTGATAATATGATGATCAATTACTCTGAATGGCACACGGAAAGAGCTCCACAAGGTAAGAAGGTAAATTCTGTCGAAGAAACCTCTTCCTTGAGTGATAAGATTGATGCTATTATGTCTATGCTTGTGAATGATAGGACTAATGTTGATCCTAATAATGTTCCGTTAGCTTCATTGGTTGCTCAAGAAGAACATGTTGATGTAAACTTCATTAAAAATAATAATTTCAACAACAATGCTTACCGGAACAATTCTAGTAACAACTATAGGCCATATCCTTATAATAATGGCAACGGCTATGGTAATTCTTATGGGAATTCTTACAACAATAATAGGAATTCACCCCCTGGACTTGAAGCCATGCTTAAAGAACTTATTAGTACACAAACTGCTTTTAACAAATCTGTTGAAGAAAAGCTTGGGAAAATTGATATACTTGCTTCTAAGGTTGATCCTAATAATGTTCCTTTAGCTTCATTGGTTGCTCAAGAAGAACATGTTGATGTGAACTTCATTAAAAATAATAATTTCAACAACAATGCTTATCGGAATAATTCTAGTAACAACTATAGGCCATATCCTTATAATAATGGTTATGGTAATTCTTATGGGAATTCTTACAACAATAATAGGAATGTGCCTTCTGGTCCTGAAGCCATGCTTAAAGAATTTATTAGTACACAAACCGCTTTTAACAAAACTGTTGAAGAAAAGCTTGGTAAAATTGATATACTTGTTTCTAAAGTCGATAGTCTTGCTGCTGATGTTGATCTTTTGAAATCGAAAGTTATGCCTAATGAAAATCATCATAATAAAATTGTTACTACAGCAAATGCCATCCAAGTTAGAATTAATGAGAATATAAGATTGATGGCCGAATTGCGTGCTAGGTGGGAAAGAGAAGAAAATGAAAAAGAAGATAATATAGCTAAAGTTTGGACTATAACCACCACTAGTAATGCTAATGCTACACATGTTGCTGCACCTCCTACTAATACTAATAAAATAATTGGTGTTAGCAATGTTTCCACTTCTAATGCAAAGTGCGAGAAACTGCCTGAAACTGCTAAAACTGCTGAAACTGCCTGTGATAAAACTGCTGAAATTTTTTCCAACATTGGGGATGATGATCCCATTGCTTTGGATTATAATGGTTTGAATTTTGATGATTGCAACATCTCTGAAGTTATAAAGTTCTTACAAAAACTTGCTAAAAGTCCTAATGCTAGTGCTATAAATTTGGCTTTCACGCAACATATTACAAATGCTCTCATAAAAGCTAGAGAGGAGAAATTAGAGCGCGAAGCTTCTATTTCTAGAAAGCTAGAGGATGGTTGGGAGCCCATCATTAAGATGAAGGTCAAAGATTTTGATTGTAATGCTTTATGTGATCTTGGTGCAAGTATTTCTGTTATGCCTAAGAAAATTTATAATATGCTTGACTTGCCACCGCTGAAAAATTCTTATTTGGATGTTAATCTTGCTGATCATTCTACAAAGAAACCTTTGGGGAATGTTGATAATGTTCGCATTACCGTTAACAATAACCTTGTCCCCATTGATTTTGTTGTCTTGGATAATGAATGCAATGCATCTTGTCCCATTATATTGGGAAGACCTTTTCTTCGAAATGTTGGTGCTATCATTGATATGAAGGAAGGTAATATTAAATATCAATTTCCTCTCAAGAAAGGTATGGAACACTTCCCTAGAAAGAGAATTAAGTTACCTTTTGATTCTATTATTAGAAAAAATTATGATGTTGACACTTCGTCTCTTGATAATACTTGATACACACTTTCTGCGCCTAGCTGAAAGGCGTTAAAGAAAAGCGCTTATGGGAGACAACCCATGTTTTTACTACAGTACTTTGTTTTTATTTTGTGTCTTGGAAGTTGTTTACTACTGTAGCAACCTCTACTTATCTTAGTTTAGTGTTTTGTTGTGCCAAGTAAAGTCGTTGATAGTAAAGTTCATACTAGATTTGGATTACTGCGCAGAAACAGATTTCTTTGCTGTCACGAGTCTGGGAAAAATTCTCTGTAGGTAACTCATAAAATTATGCCAATTTACGTGAGTGATCCTCAGATATGTACGCAACTTTCATTCAATTTGAGCATTTTCATTTGAGCAAGTCTGGTGCCACAATAAAATTCGTCAATACAAACTGTTCTGTTTTGACAGATTCTGCCTTTTATTTCGTATTGCCTGTTTTGTTATGTTCGATGGGTATTTCGATTCCATTGACTTTCAGTAGCTTTGTGCAATGTCCATAAGTGTTAAGAATGATTATGTCACCTCTGAACATGTATATTTTGATTATGCACTAACCCTCTAATGAGTTGTTCTAAGTTTGGTGTGGAGGAAGTTTTGAAGGATCAAGAGAGGGAGATGATACAACATGATCAAGGAGAGTGAAAGCTCTAAGCTTGGGGATGCCCCGGTGGTTCACCCCTGCATATATCAAGAAGACTCAAGCGTCTAAGCTTGGGGATGCCCAAGGCATCCCCTTCTTCATCGACAACATTATCAGGTTCCTCCCCTGAAACTATATTTTTATTCCATCACATCTTATGTGCTTTGCTTGGAGCGTCTGTGTGCTTTTATTTTTGTTTTTGTTTGAATAAATGCTTGTTTGGGAGAGAGACACGCTCCGCTGGTTCATATGAACACATGTGTTCTTAGCTTTTAATGTTCATGGCGAAGGTTGAAACTGCTTCGTTAATTGTTATATAGTTGGAAACGGGAAATGCTACATGTAGTAATTGATAAAATGTCTTGGATAATGTGATACTTGGCAATTGTTGTGCTCATGTTTAAGCTCTTGTATCATATGCTTTGCACCCATTAATGAAGAAATACATAGAGCATGCTAAAATTTGGTTTGCATATTTGGTCTCTCTAAAGTCTAGATAATTTCTAGTATTGAGTTTGAACAACAAGGAAGACGGTGTAGAGTCTTATAATGTTTACAATATATCTTTTATGTGAGTTTTGCTGCACCGGTTCATCCTTGTGTTTGTTTCAAATAGCCTTGCTAGCCTAAACCTTGTATCGAGAGGGAATACTTCTCATGCATCCAAAATACTTGAGCCAACCACTATGCCATTTGTGTCCACCATACCTACCTACTACATGGTATTTCTCCGCCATTCCAAAGTAAATTGCTTGAGTGCTACCTTTAAATTTTCATCCTTCACCTTTACAATATATAGCTCATGGGACAAAAAGCCTAAAAACTATTGTGGTATTGAATATGTAGTTATGCACTTTATCTCTTATTAAGTTGCTTGTTGTGCGATAACCATGTTCCTGGGGACGCCATCAACTACTCTTTGTTGAATATCATGTGAGTCGCTATGCATGTTCGTCTTGTCTGAAGTAAGGGCGATCTACCACCTTATGGTTAGAGCGTGCATATTGTTAGAGAAGAACATTGGGCCGCTAACTAAAGCCATGATCCATGGTGGAAGTTTCAGTTTTGGACATATATCCTCAATCTCATATGAGAAAATTAATTGTTGCTACATGCTTATGCATAAAAGAGGAGTCCACTATCTGTTGTCTATGTTGTCCCGGTATGGATGTCTAAGTTGAGAATAATCAATAGCGAGAAATCCAATGCGAGCTTTCTCCTTAGACCTTTGTACAGGCGGCATAGAGGTACCCCTTTGTGACACTTGGTTAAAACATGTGCATTGCGATAATCCCGGTAGTCCAAGCTAATTAGGACAAGGTGCGGGCACAATTAGTATATTATGCATGAGGCTTGCAACTTGTAAGATATAATTTACATGATACATATGCTTTATTACTACCGTTGACAAAATTGTTTCTTGTTTTCAAAACCAAAGCTCTAGCACAAATATAGCAATCGATGCTTTCCTCTTTGAAGGACCATTCTTTTACTTTTATTGTTGAGTCAGTTCACCTATCTCTCTCCATCTCAAGAAGCAAACACTTGTGTGAACTGTGCATTGATTCCTACATACTTGCATATTGCACTTGTTATATTACTCTATGTTGACAATATCCATGAGATATACATGTTATAAGTTGAAAGCAACCGCTGAAACTTCATCTTCCTTTGTGTTGCTTCAATACCTCTACTTTGAATTATTGCTTTATGAGTTAACTCTTATGCAAGACTTATTGATGCTTGTCTTGAAAGTACTATTCATGAAAAGTCTTTGCTATATGATTCATTTGTTTACTCATGTCATCGCTGCATTCACTACATATGCTTACAAATAGTATGATCAAGGTTATGATGGCATGTCACTCCAGAAATTATCTTTGTTTATCGTTTACCTGCTCGGGACGAGCAGGAACTAAGCTTGGGGATGCTGATACGTCTCCGACGTATCGATAATTTCTTATGTTCCATGCCACATTATTGATGATATCTACATGTTTTATGCACACTTTATGTCATATTCGTGCATTTTCTGGAACTAACCTATTAACAAGATGCCGAAGTGCCGATTCTTTGTTTTGCTGTTTTTGGTTTCAGAAATCATAGTAAGGAAATATTCTCGGAATTGGACGAAATCAACGCCCAGGGTCCTATTTTGCCACGAAGCTTCCAGAAGACCGAAGAGTCAACGGAGTGGGGCCACGAGGAGGCCAGGAGGGCAGGCGGCGTGGCCCCACCCTTGGCCGCGCCGCCCTGTCTCCTGGGCCCCTCGCGTCGCCCCCTGACCTACCCTTCCGCCTACTTAAAGCCTTCGTTGCGAAACCCCCAGTACCGAGAGCCACGATACGGAAAACCTTCCAGAGACACCGCCGCCGCCAATCCCATCTCGGGGGATTCAGGAGATCGCCTCCGGCACCCTGCCGGAGAGGGGAATCATCTCCCGGAGGACTCTACGCCGCCATGGTCGCCTCCGGAGTGATGAGTGAGTAGTCTACCCCTGGACTATGGGTCCATAGCAGTAGCTAGATGGTTGTCTTCTCCTCATTGTGCTTAATTGTCGGGTCTTGTGAGCTGCCGAACATGATCAAGATCATCTATCTGTAATTCTATATGTTGTGTTTGTTGGGATCCGATGAATAGAGAATACTATGTTATGTTGATTATCAATTTATATCTATGTGTTGTTTATGATCTTGCATGCTCTCCGTTACTAGTAGATGCTCTGGCCAAGTAGATGCTTGTAACTCCAAGAGGGGGTATTTATGCTCGATAGTGGGTTCATTTCTCAGTGAATTGGGAAGTGACAGAAATCTCTAAGATTATGGATGTGCTGTTGCCACTAGGGATAAAACATTGGTGCTATGTTCGAGGATGTAGTTACTGATTACATTACGCGCAATACTTAATACAATTGTCTGTTGTTAGCAACTTAGTACTGGAGGGGGTTCGGATGATAACCTGAAGGTGGACTTTTTAGGCATAGATGCATGCTGGATAGCGGTCTATGTACTTTGTCGTAATGCCCAATTAAATCTCATTATACTCATCATAATATGTATGTGCATGGTCATGCCCTCTCTATTTGTCAATTGCCCAACTGTAATTTGTTCACCCAACATGCTGTTTATCTTATGGGAGAGACACCTCTAGTGAACTATGGACCCCGGTCCAATTCTCTATACTGAAATACAATCTACTGCAATACTTGTTCTACTGTTTTCTGCAAACAATCATCTTCCACACTATACATCTAATCCTTTGTTACA
Organism: Lolium perenne; assembly: GCF_019359855.2. Lineage (NCBI taxonomy): Eukaryota > Viridiplantae > Streptophyta > Magnoliopsida > Poales > Poaceae > Lolium > Lolium perenne. Next base: position 157,469,740 of record NC_067248.2, read on the forward strand.
TCAAGCCGGTGAGATTGACAACCTCGCTGTTACGTTGGGGCAAAGTACTTTGGTTGTGTTGTGCAGGTTCCACGTTGGCGCCGGAATCCCTGGTGTTGCGCCGCACTACATCTCGCCGCCATCAACCTTCAACGTGCTTCTTGGCTCCTACTGGTTCGATAAACCTTGGTTTCATACTGAGGGAAAACTTGCCGCTGTACGCATCACACCTTCCTCTTGGGGTTCCCAACGGACGTGTGCTACACGCCATCAATCATCCAAGTAGTCAGTCCATGGGTTGGGCAATTTTTAACCAAAGATTTCATTCTTTCCCATGCTTGGGCAACATGCTCATTATCCAATTGCTTAAAATTCATTATGCTACTTCTCAAAGATATAATTTTAGCAGGAGGATAATATCTACCAATGAAAGCATCCTTACATTTAGTCCATGAATCAATACTATTCTTAGGCAAAGATAGCAACCAATTTTTAGCTCTTCCTCTTAATGAGAACAGAAACAATTTTAATTTTATAATGTCACCATCTACATCCTTATACTTTTGTATTTCACAAAGTTCAACAAAATTATTAAGATGGGCAGCAGCATCATCAGAACTAACACCAGAAAATTGCTCTCTCATAACAAGATTCAGTAAAGCAGGTTTAATTTCAAAGAATTCTGCTGTAGTAGCAGGTGGAGCAATAGGTGTGCATAAGAAATCATTATTATTTGTGCTTGTGAAGTCACACAACTTAGTATTTTCAGGAGTACCCATTTTAGCAATAGTAAATAAGGCAAACTAGATAAAATAAATGCAAGTAGCTAATTTTTTGTGTTTTTAATATTGAGAACGCAAACAAGATAATAAATAAAGTAAAGCAAGTAACTAATTTTTTTTTTGTATTTTGATATAGTGCAGCAAACAAAGAAGTAAATAAAATAAAGCAAGACAAAAACAAAGTAAAGAGATTGGAAGTGGAGACTCCCCTTGCAGCGTGTCTTGATCTCCCCGGCAACGACGCCAGAAAAAGAGCTTGATACGCGTACAGCACGCGTCCGTTGGGAACCCCAAGAGGAAGGTGTGATGCGTACAGTAGCAAGTTTTCCCTCAGTAAGAAACCAAGATTTACCGAACCAGTAGGAGCCAAGAAGCACGTTGAAGGTTGATGGTGGCGGAGTGTAGTGCGGCGCAACACCAGGGATTCCGGCGCCAACGTGGAACCTGCACAACACAACCGAAATACTTTGCCCTAACGTGAGAGTGAGGTTGTCAATCTCACCGGCTTGCTGTAACAAAGGATTAGATGTATAGTGTGGATGATGATGTTTGCAGAGAACAGTAAGAACAAGTATTGTAGTAGATTGTATTCGATGTAAAGAATGGACCGGGGTCCACAGTTCACTAGTGGTGTCTCTCCCATAAGAAATAGCATGTTGGGTGAACAAATTACAGTTGGGCAATTTACAAATAGATATGGCATGACAATGCACATACATGTTATGATGAGTAGTGTGAGATTTAATTGGGCATTACGACAAAATACATAGACCGCTATCCAGCATGCATCTATGCCTAAAAAGTCCACCTTCGGGTTAGCGTCCACACCCCTTCCAGTATTAAGTTGCAAACAACAGACAATTGCATTAAGTATGGTGCGTAATGTAATCAACACAAATATCCTTAGACATAGCATTGATGTTTTATCCCTAGTGGCAACAGCACATCCACAACCTTAGAACTTTCTGACACTGTCCCAGATTTAATGGAGGCATGAACCCACTATCGAGCATAAATACTCCCTCTTGGAGTTACAAGTAATGACTTGGCCAGAGCCTCTACTAATAACGGAGAGCATGCAAGATCATAAACAACACATAGATGATAGATTGATAATCAACATAACATAGTATTCCATAATCATCGGATCCCAACAAACGCAACATGTAGTATTACAAATAGATGATCTTGATCATGTTAGGCAGCTCACAAGATCCGACAATGATAGCACAATGAGGAGAAGACAACCATCTAGCTACTGCTATGGACCCATAGTCCAGGGGTGAACTACTCACACATCACTCCGGAGGCGATCATGGCGATGAAGAGTCCTCCGGGAGATGATTCCCCTCTCCGGCAGGGTGCCGGAGGCGATCTCCTGAATCCCCCGAGATGGGATTGGCGGCGGCGGCGTCTCTGGAAGGTTTTCCGTATCGTGGCTCTCGGTACTGGGGTTTTCTCGACGAAGGCTATATGTAGGCGGAAGGGTAGGTCAGGGGCGCCACGAGGGGCCCACAAAACAGGGCCGCGCGGCCAGGGCCTGGGCCGCGCCGCCCTGGCGTGTCGCCGCCTCGTCGCCCCACTTCGTTTCCCTTTCGGACTTCTGGAACCTTCGTGGAAAAATAAGACCCTGGGCGTTGATTTCGTCCAATTCCGAGAATATTTCCTTACTAGGATTTCTGAAACCAAAAACAGCATAAAACAACAACTGGCTTTTCGGCATCTTGTTAATAGGTTAGTGCCGGAAAATGCATAAATATAACATAAAGTATGTATAAAACATGTGAGTATCATCAATAAAGTAGCATGGAACATAAGAAATTATCGATACGTTGGAGACGTATCAGTCTCCAACCCGAGTTGTGTTGGGCATTGCTGCCACCATGAATTTGGAAATTGAACAGCTTTCCAAGAATAGAGAAAAATGATATTTTATTGATATACACACATATTACAATGTTATTACAACGTTCAACATAAATACAACTATGCAATAAAAATTACTACAAGATAAGAAATGAAAACAGAAAATCTAATCTAAAACCTAGCTATACATTTATTTTCTTCTTCTTTTTCTTTGATCTTGCTCAACATGCAAATATCATAAGTAAACAGAACAACTGCAATGCTTGCCATGTTGTGTTGTGCGTTTTAAATCTACTAGTAATCTCTAAACACTAGAGGTTTTAACACCAAACACAAAACTGGAATCCCCTCAACGAGTAGAATAGTGGGTGGTAAAAAGTTCGCAATTTGCTAACTCTTAACAGAGAAACAAGTTAGCGCTAGATCATGGCCACGGACGTCCAACTAATTTTGTCGCCAAGATTATCGTTACCTTTTTTTTAGGGAAAGACCACCGCTTTATTAATCAACTAGGTTCATAGGAATACAAAACTCGTCTAGCGACTGGATAAGCCAGACATGGCGGCCACACTACTAGGAAATACCTTTTCTGTGGCGCATTTTTTTGGACTTATGTGGTGCATATGCCTTGTGCCACAGTTGTCATGCGACAGATATTTGAATTATATGTCGCATTTCGGGGTGCGCCACAGAAAACTGAATAATTCTGTGGCGCATATCTAGAGATGCGCCACAGAATTGTGCACCAGTTCTATGGCACACCCAGCAGTGGTGCGCCATAGAAAAAATTTGAATTTTAAAAAAGGCAGCCAGATCTAGATCTAGATATGGGGCCGCCGAAATTTCGCCGGTTTTTTTTCGAAATTTTCCGAAGGTCACCGAAGGTGAGTGATTGGTTGGGGTGGGTGGATGAGGAGGAGGAGGAGGAGGAGGATGAGGAGGAGGAGGAGGTGGTGGTGGTGGTGGTGGTGGTGGAGGAGGTGGTGGTGGTGGAGGAGGAGGAGGAGGAGGAGGAGGAGGAGGAGGTGGTGGGTGTGGTCGCCGGAGGAGGAGATGGTGGTGGTTGCCGGAGGAGGAGGAGAAGGAGAGGGTGGTGGTGGTGGTCGCCGAAGGAGGAGGAGAAGGTGGTGGTGGTGGTGGTGGTGGTGGTGGTGGTGGTGGTGGTCGAAGGAGGTGGACGAGGAGAAGGGAGCCACCAAAATTCAAATTCCGGGCTAAGATTTCTGTGGCGCATGTGCAGATGGTGCGCCACAGAATTTTTTTCAATTTTTTTACTTTTTCAGGAAAAAATTCTTTACTTTACCGTAACTTTTTACTCTTTTCGAATTTATCGACTCTAAAAATTGGCTAACCAGGTAAACCCAGGTGAATTTGAATGTAGAATTTTCTCCCGGTCATTTTGATATATTGTGTATTTTTTTTTCGAGTTCGTATGCAACCACAAATCTAGTTTGATGATTTTTAACGTTATTTTACAAAAAAAAAGTCAAAATTCATGTTTATTAATTCTCAGTTGTACTAGATGACATAATACATGGACACCTCCAAGGATTTAATTTTTTGAATTTTTTATCTATTTCTTTTGTATTTTACAGAGTAAAAAAGGCAATCTAGGGAAAAAAATACCTACATGCGTCACAGAAAGATGAACTTTTGTGGCGCATATTGCCATATGCGCCACAGAATTGTGGCCTCGTACTGTCAGGGGTGGGCCCCCACAAGGAATTCAGTGGCGCATATACCAACATGCGCCACCGAATTTTGACTTTCTATGGCGCATAGGGGCAGATGCGACACAGAATTCCCTTCGTTCACGTGTAGTACTAGACCCCGTGTGGGCCCCGTAGAGATTTTGTGGGGCACCCATCCACGACATGCGCCACAGAAAGCTACAGTTGTGTGGCACACGAGTATTACATGCGCTACCGAAATTAAAAAAAATTCGTGGAGCATATTTTTTGTGCGCCACAAAAATATTTTTGTGGAGCAGGCACTTTCAGATGTGCCACATAATACATTCCTACCTATAATGATTTTTCTAGTAGTGCCAAAATCAGGACTAACAGAAGCTTTAGCTAGTACATGCGACTTCGAACACCTTCTCTCATGCACAAAGGAAACTGCATGGAAGTTGGCTCTCCTAGATGTGATTTCATATATAACACTACTGAACTTTCCTCTATATTGATGTATCATCTACATGCTTTTCCGCTGGCTAGACCCCTTTTTCCTTAACACAGAAATGATACCATGCCAGCATGTCCAATGAAATAAAGAATAGGTATAGGAATAATCTCGGACAGTGGTGCCAACAAAGATGGCAACTGACTCGATTTGTCCCAAGGAACCTCAACGTGTTTCCACTAAAGCACTATCATAGATCAAATTTTAGCACCTACCGCTGCGGTCAGTGCAATAGTCAGACCATAAATGGAATGAACATGGAGTATGTACATAGAAAGGAAGCACATGAGAAACAAAGACAACACTATCTTCTTTTCTTAAACAAACCTATGAACGTGACCTCTTCTGCCACTTTTTTATCCATTCTAAATCATATTTAACATAGTGTGATACAATCACGGGTGTTTTCACATAGGATGCAGCCAGAGCTGACATGTTTGTTGTTTTAGTGCTCCGTCTTAATGACACAAGACGATGTAAATGGGTACTAATAAGCTAGTGATTGGCTAATGTTTGCACAAACGCTGCATGTCCATTATTATATTTACTGATAGAATGCTGAAAGAATCTCACATACACGTGTGTTCATTTTATAGGTAGAAGCAATTTACTCGAAGAAAACCAAACATTAGCTGTGACTCAGAAACATATATGCAAGAATATACAGGAAGATACCAAGAATACAGATACTTGCAAGTATATATGCAAGAATTTACTTAAATAACCCATGTATCTTTATTTCCCTAGAATTACTTGTAGGACACGTGGCATATTGAGAATCTGAAAATAGTCAAACAATTTTATCTCTTAATCCCAGTGAGCATGCACTAGTAGAAAACCTCTCATCCATCTAAGACTTTAATACCGGTTCCCTTACGAACCGGTATTAAAGGTGGCATTTGTACCGGTTCGGACGCTCAGGCATTCGTACCGGTTCGTTACGAGCTTTCGTACCGGTTCGTGTTAGGAACCGGTACGAAAGGTCTTCGGCCAGAATGGCAGGTGAGGGTGGGGCCAAGGTTGGACCTTTGGTACCGGTTTGTGTTAGCAACCGGTACTAAAGGGTGCCTCATATGCTCACTGCCCCTCCCCCGCCCCAGATCCATTCTCATTTTCATCTCTCTCACATTTCTAAAACTTTTGCACCTCTCACACTCCAACAAATTTTCATTCTTTCTCCACCATTTTAACAAGATTAATGACCTCCATCTATCCAAGGGTTAGCAATATCATCCTTTCTTCCGGCGTTCCTAATTTAGCTCATTTCTTTGGTAGTTTAACTCGTACTATTTTTCTAGTGCTAGCAAGGTGTTTGATGAAATGACTAAGTTAGGGATTTTACTTTTTTTATAATCAATTTGAGCTGAAATTATGGTATATTTTGTAGGTTTTAATTAGTATCATCCCCGTCCTCACCGCCGTCGATCGCTAGTGTCGTCCCCTAGCCGGCACCATACAACCTCGGTGAGCCTCTTCTTTTTTATAAAAAAACTTAGTTTTATGTGATGAACTTGAATATTAATTAAGTTGGTCACTCATATATCCATGATGTTGTGTACTTAATGATTTTTGATATACATATAAAATGCAGATGAGTCGACAATGGATGTACGGTGACCGGTGCCATCCCGAGTTCATTACTGGCATGCATTATTTTCTCAACGTGGCTGAGGCAAACAGGCGGTCGAATGGTTTCATGTATTGCCCATGTAGTTCCTGTAAGAATATGAAGGATTACTCTACCTCGAAGCCCCTTCACGTCCACCTGCTGGAGAATGGTTTCATGCCCAGCTATAATTGTTGGACCAAGCACGGAGAAAGAGGGGTTATATTGGAAGACAACGAAGAAGAAGAGGATAGTGACAACTATCCCTTATTCACTGAAGACGGTGGTAGTAGAATGGGGGAAGACGAAGCTGAAGAAGAGCTCATTTTCGATGAGCCAATTTTTGATGACCCGGATGACGATTTGGGTCGGGCCATTCTTGATGCGAAGATGAACTGCGGAAATGAAAAGGAGAGGTTGAAGTTGGAGAAAATGTTAGAGGATCACAACAAACTGTTGTACCCAAATTGCGAAAATGGTCAGAAAAAGCTGGGTACCACGCTGGAATTCTGCGAGTGGAAGGCAGAGAATGGTACTTCGACAAGGGATTTGAAAAGTTGCTGAAAATAATAAAGAAGATGCTTCCAGGGGAGAACGTGTTGCCCTCTAGCACGTACGAAGCAAAGAAGGTTGTCTGCCCTCTAGGATTAGAGGTGCAGAAGATACATGCATGCATCAATGACTGCATCCTCTACCGCGGGGAGTACGAGAATTTGAATGCATGCCCGGTATGTAGTGCATTGAGGTATAAGATCAGGCGAGATGACCCTGGCGATGTTGAGGGTGAGTCCACCCCCAGGAAGAGGGTTCCTGCGAAGGTGATGTGGTATGCTCCTATAATACCACGGTTGAAACGTTTGTTCCAGAACAAAGAGCATGCCAAGTTGTTGCGATGGCACAAAGAGGACCGTAAGAAAGATGTGATGCTGAGACACCCCGCTGACGGGTCGCAGTGGAGAAAAATCGACAGAGAGTTCAAGTCATTTTCAGATGACGCAAGGACCTTAAGATTTGGTCTAAGTACAGATGGCTTTAATCCTTTCGGGGAGCAGAGCTCCAGTCATAGCACCTGGCCAGTGACTCTATGTATCTATAACCTTCCTCCTTGGTTGTGCATGAAGCGGAAGTTCATTATGATGCCAGTGCTCATCCAGGGCCCGAAGCAACCCGGCAACGACATTGATGTGTACCTGAGGCCATTGGTTGAAGAACTTTTAGAGTTGTGGCGTGACGAAGGTGTACCTGTGTGGGATGAGCACGAACAAAAGGAATTTAACCTACGAGCGTTGTTATTTGTAACCATCAATGATTGGCCTGCTCTTGGTAACATTTCAGGGCAGTCAAACAAGGGATACAATGCATGCACACACTGTTTAGGTGAGACTGATAGTAATTATTTGGGAAACAAGAATGTGTACCTGGGGCATCGTCGATTTCTTCCAAAACAACATCACGAGTGGCAAATTTACAAGTCAATCCGGAGTTATTGTTAGGGACCATGTACCGATCAGCATTCAAGAGTGGCATAAGCCGAAGAACCCGGAGAGTGGTGCTAGTTATGTCAACGACACGATGAAAAAATTTCTTTGGGACACGCTCATGACAAAGTTCAGCCTACCGGAAGACATGACGGAAGGCCAGAAGAATAAAGTCAAGGAATGGACATGGAAGAAGATGGCCATACAATTCCAGACCTTCAAGAAAAATTTATGGGACAAATATAAGAATGAAGATCCAGTATTCGATGATAATCTAGTGAAGATAAAAGATCACTGGGCCGCATTTAAGGATTATAAGAAATCGTCTACTTTTGTGTCCCGATCGAAGAAAAATACCGAAAATGCTGCAAAGAAGAAACTTCCGCATCATTTGGGGTCAGGTGGCTACAAGAGTGCCATTCCGAAGTGGACAGCGTTTGAGAATAAACTGATTGATCATGGAATCACTCCACAGACATGGGACTGGCCCGAACGGTCCAAGTTCTGGTTGTTCGCTCATGGGGCAGGGTTGGACCCAAAGACAGGGTTGATCGTTGCGAAGGGAAAATGGAAGGAAAAAATTGAGGCAATTGTACCGAAGCTTGTAGATGCAATTGAAAAGGTCAGAAAGGGAGAGTACATTCCCGATCGAGAGAATGACGAGCTGACACTCGCTCTGGGGAACCCTGAACATGTTGGACGGGTACGAGCTCGCCCAGGTCTCACCATGAAGGAAGCGTGGCCGGACAGCGCTGACACTTATAGAAGCCGTTCGCGAAAGAAGAAGAAGGACGCCGACATTGTAACGGAATTGTTAAGTAGGGTGGAGGCTCTTGAGAGAAATCAGAGGGCACCTGATCAGCCGCTGTTTCTACAGGATCCACAAGCCGATGCTGCCCCATCTCAGCGAAGAAGCAGTGTCGGTTCCTCGCATCTTGACGGATGTGGAGGAAGCTACCCCGTGGATTATGTCACGGAGAAGACAGATTGCGAGCTACATATGTTAATCAGGACCGCGTCTGTTAAGGTGGCGGTCGGCTATGTGTACCCAAGTGAAGATGGAGCAATGCACCATCATATGCCCATTCCACCTGGTTGTGTTCGTGTCGGGGTGGATGAAGTTGTTTCGGGTTTTGAAAAAGTGGAGCTTGATATTCCTAGAGGTGAAGATGAGAGGACACTGGCCGATGTCAAGCACGGTTTCGCCCTATGGCCGAAGAAGTACGTCGTCCTTTTGCAAAGGCCACCGACTCCTACACATGAGCAGCAAATGCCATCGACTCCTCCTGGTGGCAGTCCTGGTGAGCAGCCAAGTCCACACCTACCTGAGAGGGACCCCAGTGTGAGTCCACCATCTCGAGATCCTCCGCGACGTAAGACAGCGTCCGTTAAGCGGAACGGTACGCCGCCTAGGAAGAAAGCTAGAAAGGAGAAACAACTGCCGCCCTGCGAGAAGTTACCTTGGGAAAAAACTCCAGAGGAAAACGCAGAGGCCGTTCAGGCCGAGTTGAAGAAATGGTTTGCACCGAAAGTGCCAGAGATACCTTTCGAGAAGATACTAGATCCGGAGAAAGTTGTGCGTACCGTTGACAATCTATATGACCCTGTACAATCGCCGCCATCTGACTATGCGCGTTCTATTGAAAGGTCGTATGACAAGATGATCGAGGCGACAAAACCCGTTCAATCGGGTATCAGGGAGATAAAAGGGATACACAGTGTCTACCAGCTCGGACAACAACCCGTTCAATCGGTCGCCCCTCTCAAGGTGTTTGACGGGAAGACCGTTCAAAGTTCTCGACAAGACGCAACTGATTACGCCTTAGCTGAACGAGCATATCAGTTTGTTCAAGGGAAAGATTTGGTCGAGAATCTCAGGAAGGTACCAACATGTATGCGTAACTTGCATTCGTGGTACCTTAAGGCCTCAAAGGAAGGGATCCAGACTATCATGGTGCGAGTTAGGGAAGAGCACTACTTCCAGGAGTACTGTGTGAACGTTGACTTCGCCGAACTCTTTCAGTTATACAATCTCCGGGCCCTCGACAAATCAATCATCAGTTGCTATTGTCTGTAAGTGATTTATTTATTTAATTTGAGAAGTCGTTCATTGTCTGCAGATTATAATCTTTTGTGCGCTATATTATGCAGATCGAAGATGCTCGAATGCAAAAGGGACGATATCACAGACATTGGGTTCATTGACCCGAACACAATGCATGTTAAAACCATAGAGAATCCCCTCTATAACAAGGATACACCGCAGACTTTGCTAAGGTTTTTGAAGCGACAACGTGACAAAAAGCTAATACTTTGGCCTTACAACTTCGAGTGAGTCTTACTGTCTTATAACACATTATATTTTGCTCACCGTATGTCAAAATTTTAACTAATGTCTTATGTATATGACACTACATATTGAAACGTGCGTAGGTTTCACTTTATTCTTCTCGTCATCAATTTGGAAATTGGAGAAGTTGAAGTCTTGGACTCACTAAGCAAAAAAAAAGGATCTATACGTGTCTTGTTTTTTAATGCTTAGAAGGTAATTTTAATTCTTATCGGTTTGTTTCGTTAATTTCCTGCTTTGAACTAATTGATGACTCTTTTATGCATTTTCTTTTGTCGAGCAGCGTATGGCAAACTTTCATCAAGGAAGATACGTCCCGTGAATGGACACCGAAGTTGCGATGGTGTGCGAAAGTAAGTAGTACTACCTAGGTCCACACACCTTTTAATTATCATACTTGACTATTGTTTGATTGAATTATATTCTTGTAAAGAAATGCCCGCAACAACCTCCGGGGACCGATCTCTGTGGATTCTTCGTTTGCGAGTACATCCGCAGAATTGTCAACGAGAGAACGAATAATGAAAGAAATAAAGAGGTACAAAAACAATCTTCACAAATTTGTTTTGTTATCATAAGTTGTGCTGAGTTTCAGTAATAGTTGTTTCATGTATTCATTTGTATCTTATTCTTTTATAGTTGGCAAGAAAGCGGAACAAGCTCTCAATCGATGACCGCTTCATAGCAATAGGCGAGGAATTGGCGGGATTTTTCCTTCGGGACGTCATACCACCACTCGCAGAGTACCACTATGAATGAAGATGTACATGTTACATATATAGTTGACTCGAAGAGTACCACTATGCTACATGTAATAGACATATATAGAGTACGCCTCGGAGAGCACCACTATGCATGAAGATCGATCTTCATGCATAGTGCTACTTAATTTGCGATCTTATGCAATAACATGTGTGTTATATTATATGCACCAACTTGCTATGCATCATCTTGATCTTCATGTACTACCTAAACCCAAACGCGTTTCTGGTGCATCGACGCGATATGAAACAAACCGATATCCCTAAACCCCTCCAAAAACCCTAAAAAGCCAATTCTCTGCCGCGGCAGAGATTTGGGCAAATTCCCTGCCGCGGGGGGAACCTTTGGTACCGGTTCGTAATACCAACCGGTACCAAAGATCCTTAGCCCTGAGCTCTCCTGGTGGCCCACGTGGAGGCCCCTTTTATACCGGTTCGTAAGCAACCGGTACGAAAGGGGGGGGGCTTTAGTGCCGGAAGTTTTATACCGGTTGCAAAACCGGTACGAATGCCCCTCTGGAACCGGTACGAATGGACGTTTTTCTACTAGTGATGGATATATTCTAGGACAAATAAAACAATCGATAGAAGATAATTGGCTGAGACAAGTCAAAGATCTGTACATACAATGCATCAAACTATAGAAGTAAACGACTATGATTGGACTTGCTCTCTAGTATAATCTTTAATCCTAATAAAGCTTTTAAAACCCAGGGTTCAGCAATTTAGTATGACAACATGTCATTAAGAAATCATCAATGGTGCTAACAAAAGCATCATTTGATGTTGTTGGATACATAATGAAATCTGAACTAATTTAATGAGCTAGCCTGGCCTGTTTTATGTTCCCCCATGCTCTCACGTGCCCCAGGTCCATTTTCTGTCTTTATCGCTGTAGCTCATGGCAGCATGGATTCAATATCACCCCGCTGCTGAATTCTAGATTGATGGCAGTAGGTCAGAGTAGAGAGGCCAGCTAGCAATCTTCACTTGATCAGTTGAGCATGTTGAAAAATTAATTTCAAAGAACCGATGATCAATGGGCAAGATAGAAAGTTCAATGACCTGGTCGTAGTAATGTTATCCCCACTGCCACAACCACAGATCAATGACAACCCTCAACATAAACAACCGCCGGCTCAAAAAAAGCTTATCAATAAAAAAGGGGAGAACTAAAAATTCAATGTAGAAGTGTAACTCATATATTGTTAAACGGACAATGCATTACATCAGTAGTAGACATTTACTTATCATATTAAGTATCACATGATCTGATGGTCTTTCTGGTTCTTTTTTCAAAAAAAAACTCTTTTTATATATACATGAACTGGGATGGATCAACTTGTTTTACAGATACAATGGCTCACCTCAGATCCACGCGGTGAAAAAGATGGCTGGGATCTGCTGGGAGCTCAATCAGAGGGCCATCATGCGCTGAGATCGGAGGAGCCTTATGAGGGGTCTCACCAATTATGTATACCACTATCCTCCAGAAAACAAAAAATCAACCAATAGAAGTGATGAACGAAGTGAACCTATATAAGAATTATTTAATGAACCATATTAGACATATGTATGCACAGTACATAGAGAAAAAAAGGGCGCAATAGAGATAGGCATACCAAAAAAAAACTTACATGCATATCACGTAGAGATTACATATCAACCTTGAGCTTGTATCTGTACAAAAGTGCACACTCTGAACATCAGCGCACATTCCATGAAAGAGCAGAAACTTTTCCTGCCCACACACGAAGCAAGTCCTGAGAAACGTGAAAGGTATTAGTCGACTGGATGCATAACGCACGGAAGAGAAATGCATAGCATTGTTACCTATTAATAAAAGTACCTACATATATGTTGTTTGGAGATTATAAAGCAATTCCTGGTACATTTTGTTCCTTGTTTCTGTACTTGGTTCCCCGTTTTCATCAAGTGAAAGCACTTTTAATAGCCTCCTGGAGGTCACCCCTTGACACTGCTCTGAGGGGTAAACCGTAGGAAAATAGTGTAATGCACATGCGAAATAATAAAATATAGTATTTGGTGATGCAAAAAAATAGGCAAAAAGAGAAAAGGTAAACCGTAGGAAAATAGTGTAATGCACATGCGAATTAATAAAATATAGTATTTGGTGATGCAAAAAAATAGGCAAAAAGAGAAAAGGTACCTATATCTTGCTATCCAGGCCTGTAGGTCATCATATACTCTTATTTTCTCTGCGAAGATTCAGAGTCTAGACCTGCATCTTCCATAGCTGTACAACCAGTTGTAGGAGGTGGTCAGGTACTGCATGTAATCGTCTAAAATCCCATCAATCCCATATCTGCTCGACAGCAGTACAACAATTCTTATGACGATGCAAATAGATGAGAAACGAAATGCTTACTACAACGTAAGCACTACACACTGATAAGGTCCGACAAAAATTGTGCTATATAAACTATGAAAAGAGTGGATGGAAGTTAAAAATAAAAGACGAGTTAGCTAGAATAAGAATTATGTTGTCTAGTAGCATGCTAATCTGTACGCCGCATGGTTTTATCAGGCACATACTTTTGTAGGAAGAAAACCTCTGACATATTAAATCGGTAGAAACCAATAGAGTAAAAGCAGAGTATTAAATATTTTAAGTACAAGCTGCAGCAGATACATAAGAGACTGAAGTTTGTTCCAAATCATTTACCCGTGCTGCATGTGTTACGAAAAACTTGGCGTACGATATAGTATAACATAATCTCAGTGGTTTAGCTCCGCATAGTTCCTAAGCGATGATATAAGCAGCACCTAATGTGAACGAGTGGGCAACAAATATTCCGTGTAATTCGTATTAGAATATGTTCGAAGGACAGAAAATACCTGGCGTATGGGCTGATAACTAACAGAGTGGAAAATCGCTAGCTAATTTAACTTAGCAGCAGACAGAGTTCCTCTACTTATCCTTGCTGGATGTGCTGGCAAACCAGAACAGTGACAAAGTAGTTAATGTAGCTTAGATTGGAGATCCGTGCAGGGGCGGGACCTAGATCTAATGCTCTTTATGTGGCATAAAGAGTATGGAAGGTATGACAAAAAAAATGCTCAACTACAGACTGAAATCACCTTTAAATTGAGTTTGGTACACAACATAAACATAGGACAAAATTATGCAAGCATACACGAAAAAATCAAGAAAAAACTACCATCTCATGCCTTGCTTAACTCAGCTTTTCTGAGAAACATGACGAATTGAAGCTGTAATAGAAAAATCTCGACAACAAAGAGCATATTTGGATAAGAGAGATATATATTTGCACTTAAATCAAATAACTCTTGTCAGTCTTGTTTACCTGGTAAAAAAATTATGCTTGCAACATCAGATGATAGTTCTCAGTCAACAGAAATAAATTTGGCTTCCTATAAATGCAAACCTGTCAACACCCGGATTTTTAAGTCCAGATACCTATTATGCCATACCTCGTAATCCCAGGAATATTATTTTTGCGAGACATAATAGTTAAGTAGCATAGAGTCGTCATTTATTACAACACATACTTATCTTACAACCATAGATCACATGATCCAATATTAAACAAATAGATTGTTCAACAACTCAAATAGTAGCGGAAACGAAGTAGTAGTGGACTATCTATTCCACAGGCAACACTTGACGTTAGAAGACGGTCCTAGTTATAGTAGACGTCATGTTGTCCGTCATCCTGATACTGTTGCTCCTCTTCAAAGTCTGGCATTTGAATAGCCAGGGACACAGCCATGAGTACTTTAAAGTACTCGCAAACTAATACTAATGTAATTACTTATTCATTGTAGTAAAGGATGCTAAGCTCTAGGTTTATTTGCATAAAGCCAAGTTTTAGTTCAATAAACATTTAGTAAAGACTAGTCAATTGCTAGACTAACTCAAGTGGGAACATTAGTGTCATTCCCACAAATCCTTTGTGATTCAAGTCAATTCACCTTTCAATTCATCATTCCTTTTTAAGATCAAAATTTGACAACGGAACAGTATGGCCTTTCCAATCGTCCGTAACCGTGGACACGGCTATTCGAATAGGTTTAACACTCTGCAGAGGTTGTACTCTTGTGCCACAACTTTTGATTACATCCGTCGAGGATAACCCCGAATCATCGTAACTCAGTACGCGGATCATCAACCTTAACCTTTCACTTATATATACTAGTATAGGCACCTCTCCCCATGAGCTTGGCCTCCCGGTGAAAACCAACTGTTAACCCGGGAACTGCACAGGGCTTGGGTCTTACATTCACCTCATATTCACATCATTTCACATTTAACGGAGGCAGCCTCGGCGTAACCCCTATGATGCTTGTTTAGAGGGAACCCATACTAAGATACACAAGTTTGTAGTTAAGCCCTACCCATAATCAGGTATTGTGGGGGTACTTGTATAATTGGAAGGGTATCGCATCCAAACCCAATCATCAGTTTTCATTTAAATTCACCAAGTCAACCATGTCACCTTCAACTTCACATTCTTTCAAAGTCATTTCACTTCACATGTTTCCATCTAGAGTAGTCAAATTTTATTTGATTAGCACTAGCAACTATTTCATGAGGGGTGCTATCTAGCTTTGATTTGCTCTAAGCTAACCTTAAATCTTGTTCTACTCTAGACCAAGTGAATCATAAATCAAAAAGTACTTTGAAATAAATAAGCAAAATAATTGCAAGGTAAAAACATGGGATAGGTAAGACATAAAATAAAGTGTGATGGTGCCTTGCTCTTGTAGAGCTATGCACTTGGTGATTTGGCAAGAGTATTAGCTTGCCTTGAGTAGGGTAGTTGTCAAAGTTCTCCTCCTCCTCTTGAGAGTAGGCTCCCTCCTCTTGGTACTCCTCGTTACTAGCGTCTATATATACAAATACGAGGTATATAAACACCAAACCAATCTTACATGCTTGACTAAAACACACCAAAGGGTTCACACAACTTATTCTAGCCTCACAACAATCATGGCATGGTGAATTACTTGGTTGGTTCTTATTTAAGAGAAAAATAATTTCCTCTCATTATACTTATTAATTTGGTTTGCTATTTAAATCTTTAGAGAAAATAATTTCCTCTCATTAATCCTATTAAAATTTAATCTCCTCAAGTAATAATCAGGTATGAAATATAAGTTGACCAAGGTCAACATTTCATATCTATTATATGGGAGTATAATTTAAATGAGGTGCTACACCTCATATAATTTAAGAATAACATGTAAATGATTTAAAATCTCTAAGTAATAGCAATCAGAGGTTCATTAGCCTAAGGTCATTACCTCTTATTGTATTACATAGGATCAAGATTTAAATGAGAGAGTAGCTCTCATACTATTTATAGAATTTGACTTTCAAGATTTAAATGCACTAGAAATGGCTCCATAGCCATTATTTTGATCTAGTCCATGATCATACAAACAACTTAGCTATCTTTTTGCATAATCAATTAGAGGACATCAATTTTGATTTACGAGAGTTGGAATCAACTCAAAATCAATTATGGTTGAATTTTAAATAAAGTTTCAATTTGTAAAAGTCCCTGCCTTGTCATTTTGAGAATTTTATTTCTACTACAAATTTGGAGGTGGGACCAGTGGCATTAGTTAGATAAATTCATTGGCTTTCCAGAGATATAAAGTTTGCTGAATTTGGAGTTGTAGATTTAAAACAATTCAAGTTTTACTAAAGCATCTGCAGGCTATTTGAAATATTCACAAATCTAGATTTGAACTACTTGGGCTTGGCGGGAAAAGGAAACGGGCCGTAACGAGTTTAAACAGCGAAGCATGGCCCAGCAAGCATCTGGTCCGAGTGGGCCGCCTGACGAGGTGGGGGCCACCCGTCAGTGGCTCATAAACGAGCGAAGCAGTACGCGAGAGGTGAAGCGTAGGATTAGAATCAGATCCGACGGTCGTGGATCGTCGTCGTCTCCGACGAGATCCCGACGATCTGGCGGCGAGCCTAGGGGGTCGGAGAGCCTACCGGCGTTCCCGCGGTTGAGGGCGAGGTGCGCGGCGACGTTGGCGAGGGTGAGGAAGCTCCTGGTACCGTCGGCGAGGCGTGGGGAAGCTTCAATCAACGGCGCGGATCTCCAGGTACTAGCGAGCTCCGGCTTCAAATTGGTGCAGCTCCGGCGAGGTGGTGGCTAATTAGCTGGTCGAGGAGAAGTAAGGATGGGAGGAGAAGCGATGAGTGTGAAGAAATGGGGCGCGGGATGGCTCTATTTATAGAGGGGAAGGTGACCGGCGGGTGCTGTGAGAAGGCGTCCATGGCGCGGTGTCTCCGGCGTGCGAAAGAGCAAGGTAAGGATGCTATGTGTAGACAGCATCCTGGCGATGCTCAAGGAGTAGCTGGCGCAGAGGAAGGGTGAAAGGATGGCTCGGGAGCATGCAGTGTCTGCCACGGTGCGTGCGGCCGAAAGTTGATGAGGACGACGGCGATGGTGCATGCGCGGGCTATGGAGGATGTCTAGCTGCTAGAGGGTGGCGAGGAGATGTGTGATGCAGCGGTAGCCTTTGCAGAAGAGGACGAGGGCGATCGAGCGTGCGGCGCTCTGGCGCGTCCAGTACGCGGTGAGCGCGCGTACTGGCGTGCACTGGCAAGGTTTTGGGCGTGTCTCGCCTGGCCAATGCCGTGCTCGCGCGAGCCAGGGCCGTGCATGGTCAGGGTCCTTGTGCTGTGTAGATGCTCCAGGACAAAGTGAGAGAGAGAGGGGAGGCTCGGGATGCTCAAGTGCTTTGAGGCCGGCATGGTGCACGGCATAGGGAGAAAGGAGCTCTCTCCTCACTTTAATCGGCACCAGCAAGGACAAGGCTTGATGCAGGGGATGCAGAAGAACCTCATCATCACAATTTAAAGTTGGTTTAGCCTAAAATCTGCTGGATAAAGAGGTGTAACACAAATCAGGATTAATGCCTGCCAAGTGTTCGGTAGAATGGCCGCATGAACATTTTCTTCGAATTTTGGAAATTTTTTTGGTGGATCTTGATCATATAATTAAAGAGACAGAATTGTGGTGTTGGTGTTCAATTTGATGAAAGTTTGCAAGTTTTCAAAATGAGGATCATCTTCTCTTTGTTTCAATGTCACAACTTGTCAATTCTATACTGGTCAACCTGGTCAAAGTCAGCACTGGTGGTCAACAGAAAAGTTGTTCACCTTGACAAGGTCTTGGATGAGGTGGCAAGTGTTGACCAAGTTTGGTTTAAGAAAAGTTAAATCCAGGGGTGCAAAGTGGTGAAGATGTTAAAAAGTGGTCACATGACCATTATCATATGTAAGTTAGTTTTGCAAATTTCATTGATTTGATTTTGGTTTCTTTGATGCATTTGAGTTTGTAATTGATATCAAAGTGTTTTACAACCAAGGGAGCAAGCAATGGTGGCCTTGATTGGGGTTTTGCATAATTGGCCAAAGTTGTATGTGAGTGAGAATTGAATTATTTTCTATTTCTTTTATTCTCCTCAAACTAGGGTTGGGTGATCTTAGTTTAGGGTTTAAGCACTCTTGATCAACAATAAACACTCACCATGGCACATGCACAAGAGAAATGCACACTATGCATAGAACTATATGTAACACTATATGCATAGAAAAAGTTTTTGTTTGTTGTGAATTTTGAGTAATTGAAATTCTCTCTCTTTATTTATTTGGTTGAAACTTGGGATGTTACAAACCCTTCCCCCTTACAAAAGATCTCGTCCCGAGATCTTAAAGAAAAATTAGGTACTAAAGAGATCTGGGTATTCAGTCTTCATGAAGTCTTCTCGCTCCCAAGTGGCTTCTTCTTCGGTATGGTTGCTCCATTGGTTTTTCAGGAACTTGATACTCCTGGTGCGGGTCGTTCTGAAAGCTTCTTCCAAGATGCGAATAGGAACTTCGCGGTATGTCAGATCTGAGTTGATATCCACAGCTCGATGATCAATGTTCTTGAAAACCTCGGTCTTCTCAGGTACTTCCAAACACTTCCGGAGTAAGGAGATGTGAAACACATTGTGCACCGCGGATATTTCTTCCGGTAACTCCAGTTGATAGGATACTTCTCCTCGGCGGCTCAGGACTTTGAAGGGTCCGACATATCGGGGTGCAAGCTTTCCTCTAAGCTGGAATCTCTGCATTCCTTTAAGGGGGGGACACTTTGAGATACACAAAATCTCCGATCTCGAAGGTCATCTCTCGGCGTCTCTTGTCGGCGTAACTCTTCTGTCTTGATTGGGCGGTCTTGAGGTACTCACGAATCTTGTGAACCTTCTCTTCAGCTTCTCGGAGAATATCTGGTCCAAAGACTTGACTCTCTCCGACTTCCGACCAATTCAGAGGGGTACGGCACTTCCTTCCGTACAGTGCTTCAAAGGGGGCCATCTGTAGGCTGGCTTGATAGCTGTTGTTGTACGAGAAATTTGCGTACGCCAAGCAGTCTTCCCACTTGGATCCATACTCTAGCACACATGCTCTCAACATATCTTCCAGTATCTGATTGACTCGCTCAGTCTGTCCGTCCGTCTGCGGGTGATAGGCTGTGCTGAAATTCAGCCGAGTTCCGAGTCCTTCATGTACTTTCTGCCAGAATCTGGAGGTGAATTGGGATCCTCTATCGGATACGATTGACTTCGGGGTTCCGTGCAAGCTGACTATCCTTGAGATATATAACTCTGCGAGTCTCAGTCCTTGATAGGTGGTCTTGACGGGGATGAAGTGGGCGACTTTGGTCAATCTGTCGACCACTACCCAAATAGAATCATTCCCTTTACTAGATTTGGGCAGTCCGGTGATGAAGTCCATTCCTACGGTATCCCACTTCCATTCGGGAATCTGTAGGGGTTGCAACAATCCTGCGGGTCGTTGATGTTCTGCTTTGACTCTCTGACAGATGTCACATTTGGCGATGTAGCTTCCAATTTCCCTCTTCATTCCATGCCACCAAAATTGTTCTTTCAGATCCTGGTACATCTTGGTGCCTCCGGGATGAATGGAGTAAAGGGTGTCATGGGCTTCTTTCAGAATCACTTGATTCAACTCTGAATCTGATGGCACGCAAAGGCGTCCGTTGTACCATAGCACTCCTTCTTCATCTGCGGTGAATCCTGGTGCCTTTCCTGCAGCTATTTGGCTCTTGATTCCATCAATGCTAGCATTTCCTTTCTGGGCTTCCTTGATCTGACTAATCAGGGTGGGTTGGAGTTCAATGCTGGCTAGAAATCCTTCTCTAACAAGTTCCAGTCTAAACTGTTCAAACTCTTGAAATAGGCTGGGTTGCTTGATTGCTATCATGGAGTTCAACTGACACGGCAGTCTACTCAGGGCATCTGCTACCACATTGGCCTTGCCGGGGTGATAGTGAATTTCCATATCGTAATCCTTGATTAGCTCTATCCATCTGCGCTGCCTCATATTCAGCTCCTTCTGAGTGAAGATATACTTCAAGCTCTTGTGATCCGAATAGATCTCGCATCGATTACCCATGAGGTAATGATGACATACTTTCAGTAATAAAACCACGGCGGCTAGCTCTAAGTCATGGGTTGGATAGTTCTGCTCATGTTGCTTCAGCTGTCTTGACAGGTAAGATATCACTTTGCCTTCTTGCATCAGCACACATCCAAGACCAATCTTGGAGGCGTCACAGTACACATCAAATGTCTTGGTGATGTCTGGGGCTGATGTCAATCTGCTCTTGAGCTGTTGGAAACTCTCTTCACACTTGTCAGTCCAGTCAAACTTCTTGTCCTTCTTCAACAACTGAGTCATTGGTCTTGCTATGCTCGAAAATCCTTCAACGAACCGGCGGTAATATCCCGCCAATCCGAGAAATGCACGGACTTCCGTCTGAGTGGTTGGGGCTTTCCATTCTTCAACAGTCTTGATTTTTGAGGGGTCAACGGCAATTCCTCCTGCGGACAAGATATTTCACAGGAATCCTACTTCCTTCAACCAGAACTCACACTTGCTGAACTTGGTGTACAACTGATGCTCCCGGAGGGTATCTAGGACCACTTCCAAATGTTGCTCATGTTCTCCTTCGGATTTGGAGTAGATAAGGATGTCGTCGATGACGACAACGACAAACTTATCCAGGAAGTTCATAAAGATCTTATTCATGAGATTCATGAAGTAAGCGGGGGCATTGGTCAATCCAAAGGACATGACATTGTACTCGTACAATCCATATCTGGTGGTAAAGGCAGTTTTGGGGATATCGGTGGCACGAATCTTCAGTTGGTGGTAACCAGTCCTCGGATCAATCTTCGAGAACACTTTGGCACCGGTTAGTTGGTCAAATAGATCTTCTATCTTTGGCAACGGATACTTGTTCTTGATGGTGACATCGTTAAGCTTACAGTAATCCGTACATAAATGTGTGGCACCATCCTTCTTGTCCACAAACAAAACTGGTGATCTCCAAGGCGACGCACTTGGTCGAATCAGACCCTTGAATAGCATATCATCCAGTTGCTTCTTCAGTTCCACTAACTCTGCCGGGTTCATGCTATAGGCTCTCTGGGCTATAGGTCCGGTTCCAGGGATTAACTCAATGATAAACTCGATATCCCGATCTGGGGGCATACCGGGTAGATCATCAGGAAACACATCGGGGTATCGACAAACGACCCTGATCTGATCCAAGGTGGGTTTGGCTAAACTCTGGTTGCAGGTAAATTTTCTGGGCAGTCTTTCAGATATGTGCTCGACTAATATTCCGGTGCTACTAGTCATGGTGATGGCCTTCTTGGTGCAATCAATCAGTCCATGATGTTTCGACATCCAGTCCATACCCAGTACTACTTCCAAACCTTTTGCTCCCAGAACAATCAAATTTGCATAAAATTCTATTTCATGAATTCTGATAGGCACATCTTTGCAAATTTTTCTAGCTTTAGTTGTTGACCCAGGTATTTGAACTATCATGACATGCTTCAAACTGATGGGTTGAATCTTACTAGTGCATGCAAAATCTTCAGTAACAAACGAATGCGATGCTCCAGAATCAAATAGCACTCTTGCAGGTATTGAGTTAACAGAGAACATACCCAGCACAACATCTGGGGCTTCCTGAGCTTCTTCCGCACTCATGTGAAAGAGGCGGCCGTTGCGGTTGTTCGGGTTGTTGGGGGTGAACTTCTTGCCGTTGGCGACACGGCGTTGCTGCTGAGCAGGGCCAGAGGTGTTGGCGGCAGTCTTGGCGAGTCCCTTGGGGCACTCGTTGGAGTAGTGCCCCACCACTCCGCACTCGTAACAAGTGATGGTGGACTTGTCCTTTGGGGTGATGGGAACGACATTGCTCCCAGTCCTTGGAGCGGTGTTGGAGTTGTTGTTGTGGTGGTTGGGGGCTCGGGGTGGAGCGCGGTTGAAGTTGTTGTTGTTGTTGTTGTTGTTGTTGTGGCCTCCTGGCCTGGGGTTTCCTCCACTCCGGTTCTGATAACCCAGGCGTGAATTCTGCATCTGGGGCTTGTTGTTTCTTGGGGCAAACCCTCCGCTTGAGCTGGGGCGATACTTGTGGGAATTGCTGGGCCCACTCTGATTCATCATGTGGCGCTTGCGGTTCTCATTGGCTTGGTTGAGTTTCCCCTCCATCTGGATGGCGGAGTCAACAAGGGCTTCCAGGTCAGCAAAGGGGATGTTGACCAACACAGTCTGCATCTCATCATGCAGTCCATTCAGGAACCTCTCCTTCCTCTTCTCGGTGGTGTCCGTCTCATCCGGGGCGTACCTTGACAGAGTGAGGAATCTGTCGCGGTATTCTACCACGGTCAGTCGGCCTTGCTTGAGTTCCCTGAACTCATCCCTCATCTTCTTGATCAGGCCCGGGGGCACATGATACTTGCTAAACTTGAGCTTGAAATCTGCCCAAGTCATCATTTGCCCCGCATTCAATGCGCGGGCACTTGTCCACCAGGCACGTGCAGGTCCTGCCAGATAGTGAGTGGCAAACAGCACCTTCTCGTTGTCCTAAACTCCGGCAACCTCAAGATTGTTCTCCATGGTTTGGAGCCAATCATCAGCATCAAGGGGTTCCTCTGTCTTGCTAAACACCGGTGGGTTGGTGTTCTGGAAGTTCTTTCACTTCGACCCAGGATGGTCGTGGTTTCCATGGCCTTGATTGCCCTAAGCAATATGTTGAAGTGCAGCGATATTGGCTTGCCTTTCAGCTCTTTCATCCTCTCTATCAGCCATCATCTGTTGCAACATCTGCATCAGCGCCTCCTGAGTCATGTTGCGATTTGGGGGTGCCATCTGAACAGGGATATAGATCATGAGACGAGAGGGAAATTTCTATGGCTTATTTTGGATAAAATTTCACAAAGTTTAAAACTTGAGTTCTTGATATGATGAACTTAAACACACAAACATAGTCATTAAGGTAGCAAATATTACAAACCAACAAACCGGAGGGTTTGAAGAACCCTTTCAACAATCTACGATACATGGGACCGATACAAAGGACCGATACAAATCACGGGACGCAAGTGCTCAGATGGGACTACTCTCCATCGACGTTGATCGGGAAGGTGTTATCCATCCCAGTCGCCAGGTGCTCGTGGCCATCCTCATAGGGGTGGAAGACCAGGTCGTCGCGTTCCTCCTCCTCGTAGTCGTCGTCGTTGCTCACGCAGGAGTAGCCGTCCCCCTGGATGTCTTCCCCCTCACCTTCTCCCTCCAAGTCCCTGAGCTGCTCAGCTTGGGTCTCGATGGTCGCCTTCAGTGAGGCGATCTTGGCCTTGAGGCGGTTGATGGTGTAGTCCTTCTTCAGGTTGAGGCGGCGGACAGTCCGGCGCTCCTTGGCGATGACCTTGATGGTCTCCGCCTGTTGAGCCAGCTGGATGTGGGTGTGGTTGGCGTACTCGCGGGAGTTGTCCAACTCAATGCGGGTCTCATTCAACATGAAGTCGAGGTGATCCACATGGTGCCTCAGCTGGGGATGCGACGGCAGGTTCATGGGCACCCCAAGAGAGTTGTGCCTTGCATAGTGAGCAAAGCGCTCCCCCTCGAGGTCCATGGCGTTCTGCCCACACAGTCGTGCGAGCCCCTCCTGTAGTCCACGGGCGAGCCCGTCTGCCCAGTTGTTCTCCCTGAAAGAGAATTGGATCCTCTCAGTCATGGGAAGCGTGAACCTTCCGCGGAGGTCAACCATGATGACCCATTGGAGCTGTCCTCCGGGCTGGTCATTGACTTGACCCCCGAAGATCTCTGGGGGTGGGCGTCCAAGAAACTCTGACAGGGCGAAGAGATCCCTCTCGAAGATCATGTCGCCACCATTCCCGAGCTGGTAGAACTCCGTCTGAACGAAAGGCTCCACAGGGATGATAGGCTCCATCTGTAGAGGGATTAGATGAGTAAGTTAGAGAAGTGCAAGTGTTCAAAATTTTAATTAACTCATAAGAAAGAGCATGAATTTCAGGTTTTGCAAAAGATTCTTCAAAGGTAAGAGGGTAAATATGTTTTCATAACTAGTCAATTCATTGAATTTAAAACTAAGTTTTTCGAACGTCCATTCTAACTAGGGTCTCCTAAGGTCAAACAATGGCTCTGATACCAACTTGTTAACACCCGGATTTTTAAGTCCAAATGCCTATTATGTCATACCTCGCAATCCCAGGAATATTGTTTTTGCGAGACATAATAGTTAAGTAGCATAGAGTCGTCATTTATTACTACACATACTTGTCTTACAACCATAGATCACATGATCCAATATTACACAAATAGATTGTTCAACAACACAAATAGTAGCGGAAGCGAAGTAGTAGTGGACTATCTATTCCACAGGCAATGCTTGACGTTAGAAGACGATCCTAGTTATCGTAGACGTCATGTTGTCCGTCATCCTGATATTGTTGCTCCTCTTCAAAGTCTGGCATTTGAATAGCCAGGGACACAGCCATGAGTACTTTAAAGTACTCGCAAACTAATACTAATGTAATTACTTATTCAGTGTAGTAAAGGATGCTATGAAGGAGATATGCCCTAGAGGCAATAATAAAGTGGTTATTATTTATATCTTTATGTTTATGATAAATGTTTATATATCATGCTATAATTGTATTAACCGAAACATTAGTACATGTGTGATATGTAGATAATAAGAAGTCCCTAGTATGCCTCTTAAACTAGCTTGTTGATAATGGATGATTAGTTTCATAATCATGAACATTGGATGTTATTAATAACAAGGTTATGTCATTATATGAATGATGTAATGGACACACCCAATTAAGCGTAGCATAAGATCTCGTCATTAAGTTATTTGCTATAAGCTTTCGATACATAGTTACCTAGTCCTTATGACCATGAGATCATGTAAATCACTTATACCGGAAAGGTACTTTGATTACATCAAACGCCACTGCGTAAATGGGTGGTTATAAAGGTGGGATTAAGTATCCGGAAAGTATGAGTTGAGGCATATGGATCAACAGTGGGATTTGTCCATCCCGATGACGGATAGATATACTCTGGGCCCTCTCGGTGGAATGTCGTCTAATGTCTTGCAAGCATATGAATGATTTCATAAGAGACCACATACCACAGTACGAGTAAAGAGTACTTGTCAGGAGACGAGGTTGAACAAGGTATAGAGTGATACCGAAGATCAAACCTCGGACAAGTAAAATATCGCGTGACAAAGGGAATTGGTATCGTATGTGAATGGTTCATTCGATCACTAAAGTCATCGTTGAATATGTGGGAGCCATTATGGATCTCCAGATCCCGCTATTGGTTATTGGTCGGAGTGAGTACTCAACCATGTCCGCATAGTTCACGAACTGTAGGGTGACACACTTAAAGTTGGATGTTGAAATGGTAGAACTTGAATATGGAATGGAGTTCGAATATTTGTTCGGAGTCCCGGATGAGATCCCAGACATCACGAGGAGTTCCGGAATGGTCCGGAGAATAAGATTCATATATAGGATGTCATTTTATGTGAATTAAAATGACGCGGAAGGTTCTATGGAAGGTTCTAGAAGGTTCTAGAAAAGTCCGGAAGAAACCACCAAGGAAGGTGGAGTCCACATGGGACTCCACCTCCATGGCCGGCCAACCCTAGTGGGGGTGGAGTCCCAAGTGGACTCCCCCTTAGGGGGCCGGCCACCCCCCCCCATATGGGAGGTGGAACTCCCACCTCTAGTGGGAGTCCTAGCTTGGGTAGGTTTCCCCACCATATGGAAGGTTTTTGGTTCGGGTCTTATTCGAAGACTTGGAGACCAACACTTGGGGTTCCACCTATATAATGAGGGGCCAAGGGGAGGGGGCCGGCCACCCAAGAACCACAAGGTGGCCGCACCCCTATAGTGGCCGGCGCCCCCTCTCCCCAAACCCTAGCGGCCTCTCTCCTCCACCACGTCCCGCACGCTTAGCGAAGCTCCGCCGGACTTCTCCACCATGATACGTCCAATTTGCATCACTATTTTATATCATAATTTGCTGTTATTCATTGATATATTTCATATTGGGACACAATACTTATGTTATTTCATCTATTTTGCATGTTTCATTATTATTGGAGGATCAAGCACCGGAGCCAGGATTCTGCTAGAAAAAGCACCGTCAGAACGCGATATTTCGGAAGATCAACTGTGGAAGGAAATTATACCAAAAATCCTATTTTTCAAGATGACGGAGGAAGCCAGAAGGGGGAGCCAGGAGGACCCAGGGTGGGCCCACACCCTAGGGCGGCGCGGCCCATGCCCTGGTCGCGCCGCCATGTGGTTTGGGGGGCCCACGACCCCTTTCGCCTCCTTTTCTTCGCGAAATCCTTCGTCCCGAAAACCTAAGCCACAGAGGGTACCTCGCGAAGAGTTACAGCCGCCTCTGCGGGGCGGAGAACACCAGAGAGAAAAAAGCTCTCCGGCGGGCAGGAATCCGCCGGGGAAATTCCCTCCGGGAGGGGGAAATCGACGCCATCGTCACCGTCATCGAGCTGGACATCATCGCCATCACCATCATCATCATCTCCACCATCATCACCGCCGTCATCACCGCTGGACACCATCATCGCCGTGGCAATTTGGGTTTGATCTTGATTGTTTGATAGGGGAAACTCTCCCGGTATCGATCTCTACTTGTTGTTGATGCTATTGAGTGAAACCGTTGAACCAAGTTTATGTTCAGATTGTTATTCATCATCATATCACCTCTGATCATGTTCCATATGATGTCTCGTGAGTAGTTCGTTTAGTTCTTGAGGACATGGGTGAAGTCTAAATGTTAGTAGTGAACTATGGTTGAGTAATATTCAATGGTGTGATATTTAAGTTGTGGTGTTATTCTTCTAGTGGTGTCATGTGAACGTCGACTACATGACACTTCACCATTTATGGGCCTAGGGGAATGCATCTTGTATTCGTTTGCTAATTGCGGGGTTGCCGGAGTGACAGAAACCTAAACCCCCGTTGGTATATCGATGCAGGAGGGATCGCAGGATCTCAGAGTTTAAGGCTGTGGTTAGATTTATTCTTAATTACTTTCTTGTAGTTGCGGATGCTTGCAAGGGGTATAATCACAAGTATGTATTAGTCCTAGGAAGGGCGGTACATTAGCATAGGTTCACCCACACAACACTTATCATAACAATGAAGATTATTTAGCCGTATGTAGCGAAAGCACTAGACTAAAATCCCGTGTGTCCTCGAGAACGTTTGGTCATTATAAGTAAACAAACCGGCTTGTCCTTTGTGCTAAAAAGGATTGGGCCACTCGCTGTAATTGTTACTCTCGCACTTTACATACTCGTACTTTATTCAACTGTTACATCAAAACCCCCTGAATACTTGTCTGTGAGCATTTACAGTGAATCCTTCATCGAAACTGCTTGTCAACACCTTCTGCTCCTCGTTGGGATCAACATTCTTACTTATCGAAGATACTACGATACACCCCCTATACTTGTGGGTCATCAAGACTATTTTCTGCGCCGTTGCCGGGGAGTGAAGCGCTATTGGTAAGTGGAATTGGTAAGGAAAACCTTTACTGTTGTGCTGATTTTATTTCTGCCTGCTGCTATAAGTCATTATGGAGAGATCTTCTCTTCAATTTTTATTTAAGAAATCTACTACTACTGCAACGGTAGTGGATGAGGCGCCAGGTGAGGAAGTGATACCATATAAAATACCTATGAAAATTATTGAACGTGTTATGGATAACCGCTATGAAGGGGATGGAACTGTCCATCCTGGTGATCATTTACTGTTTTTGCATGAATTATGCGGGTTATTCAAATGTGCAGGTATTGCTATGGATGAAGTGAGGAAGAAACTATTCTCTTTATCGCTGTCCTGGTAAAGCGGCGCATTGGTATAAATTACTGGATAATGGGGATTCTCTTGAATGGAATGATATTGTGCCCGGTTTTATTCTAAGTTCTATCCTCCAAGTGAAATTCACAAGGATCGGAATCGCATATATAATTTTTGGCCTCATGATGGAGAGAGTATTGCCCAAGCTTGGGGGAGATTGAAGTCTTTAATGCTCAAATGCCCCATTCATGAGCTTCCTGGTAATGTTATTATTGATAATTTCTATGCAAGACTTTCTTTTCAAGACAAGACCTTGCTGGATACTTCTTGTTCTGGATCATTTACACGCAACAAAGAAGAGTTTAAAAGGGACCTTCTTGATCGGATCCAAGAAAATACTGAAGGTTGGGAGAACGACAAGGATAGAGAATCAGGTATAATTTATGATTATAAATGCATTGAAGCTTTTATGGATACTGATAAATTTCGTAATATGAGTGCTATATATGGTCTTGATTCTCAAGTTGCTGCAAATCTTTATAAAGCTTTTGCCTCTCATTATGAATTGCCAAAGAAGAATTTTGATAAGTATCATGAACCGTATAAAGATAAAATTGATTCATCTATTAATAAATGCGTTGTAGTTGAAACTGCTGATCATGTTATTCCTGAAGCTTATATTGAAAAAACTCCTTTCCCTGCTAAAATGAAGGAGTACTCTGTTATAAATAGTGCGGTTCATAAAAGTGAAAAGAAACCTGTAGAACCTGAAGAACAAATAAAAGTTGAACCTTTGTTGCAATAGTTAAAGATCTTGTGACTGAAAATGTGGAGGATGGTCATATTATTTTCTGTGAAGATGCTTCTAATATTGTTTCACATCCTAATAAACCCAAACAAGCTAGTGTTCCTATGCTATCTGTTAGAATTGGTGATCATTGCTATTATGGATTATGTGATATTGGTGCAAGTGTTAGTGCTATTCCATATGAGCTTTACACGGAGATTATGCACGAAATTGATTCTTGTGAACTTGAAGATATTGATGTGGTTATTCAGCTGGCTAATAGAGAAACTATTTCTCCAATTGGTATTGTTCGAGATGTGGAAGTATTATGCGGTAAGATTAAATATCCTGCTGACTTTTTGGTACTTGGTTCTGCTGCTAGTGATTATTGTCCTATTATCTTTGGTAGACCTTTTCTAAATACTTGTGGAGCTATTATAGATTGCAAGAAAGAGAAAATTTTGACTAAATTTGCTGGTGAATCTTATGAGTTTAACTTCTCTAAATTTACTAAAACTCCTTATAAAGCTGATTTGCCTAGTAATGATTTTAAAATGGAGCAGTGTGCATCTATTGTTCTTGTTCCTAACAATCCTTTGCAGCAACATTTGGAGGATAGCGAGAGTGAAGTTTTTAGGAAAGAAAGAGATGAGCTTGAGGAAATTTTTCTTCGCCAACCTATTCTCAAGCATGATTTACCGGTGGAAGATTTGGGTACAACACCTCCACCTAAGGAAGATCCTGTTTTTGATTTAAAGCCTTTACCTGATAATCTTAAATATGCTCATATTGATGATAAGAAAATATATCCTGTTATTATTAGTTCTAAGCTTTCAGGGATTGAGGAAGAAAGGTTATTGGAAATATTGAAGAAGCACCGAGGAGCTATTGGCTACACTCTTGATGATTTGAAAGGGATTTCTCCTTCTATTTGCCAACATGCTATTAATATGGAAGATGATGCAAAGCCTGTTGTTGAACATCAGCGTCGTCTAATTCCGAAGATGAAGGAAGTGGTAAGGAATGAGGTATTACGACTTCTTGAAGCTGGTATTATATATCCTATTGCTGATAGTAGATGGGTTAGTCCTGTGCATTGCGTTCCCAAGAAAGGAGGAATGACTGTTGTGCCTAATGATAATGATGAGCTCATCCCTCAAAGAGTAGTTGTAGGGTATAGAATGTGCATTGATTTTTGAAAAGTTAATAAAGTTACTAAGAAAGATCATTACCCTTTACCATTTATTGATCAAATGCTAGAAAGATTGTCTAAAAATACTCATTTTTGCCTTCTTGATGGTTATTCTGGGTTTTCACAAATTGCTGTTAAAGCTAAAGATCAAGAGAAAACCACCTTTACCTGTCCTTATGGAACTTATGCTTATAGATGTATGCCTTTTGGTTTATGTAATGCTCCTGCTACTTTTCAAAGATGCATGTCTGCTATTTTTCATGGTTTTTGTGAAAGTATTGTAGAGGTATTCATGGATGATTTTTCCGTCTATGGGAATTCTTTTGATAGTTGCTTGCGAAACCTTGATAAAGTTTTGCAGAGATGTGAAGAAACTAACCTTGTTCTTAATTGGGAGAAATGCCACTTTATGGTTAATGAAGGAATTGTATTGGGACATAAAATTTCTGAGAGAGGTATTGAAGTTGATAGAGCTAAAGTTGAAGCAATTGAGAAGATGCCCTATCCGAGGGACGTTAAAGGTATTCGTAGTGTTCTTGGTCATGCTGGGTTTTATAGGAGATTTATTAAAGATTTCTCCAAGATTTCAAAGCCTCTTACTAATCTTCTTCAAAAAGATGTACCATTTGTTTTTGATGATGATTGTAAGGAAGCTTTTGAAACTCTTAAGAAAGCCTTAACAACTGCTCCTATAGTTGAACCTCCTGATTGGAACTTACCCTTTGAGATTATGTGTGATGCTAGTGATTTTGCTGTAGGCGCTGTTCTTGGACAGCGAGTAGATAAAAAGCTGAATGTTATTCATTATGCTAGTAAAACTCGTGATGCTGCTCAAAGAAATTATGCTACAACTGAAAAAGAATTATTAGCTGTAGTCTTTGCTTGCGATAAATTTAGATCTTATATTGTTGATTCAAAAGTTACTATTCATACTGATCATGCTGCAATTAGATACCTTATGACAAAGAAAGATGCTAAGCCGAGGCTTATTAGATGGGTACTTCTTTTGCAAGAATTTGATTTACATATTGTAGATAGGAAAGGTGCTGATAATCCTGTTGCTGATAATTTGTCTAGATTGGAAAACATTGCTTATGATCCTATTCCTGTTAATGATAGTTTTCCAAATGAACAATTGGCTGTAATAAAGGTGAACTCGCGAGACAGTCCTTGGTATGCTGATTATGCTAACTTTATTGTTTCCAAGTACTTGCCTCCAACCTTTTCAGCTCAGCAAAGGAGGAAATTCTTTTATGATTTGAGGCATTATTTCTGGGATGACCCACACTTATATAAAGAAGGAGTGGATGGTATTATGCGAAGATGTGTTCCCGAATATGAACAACAGGAGATATTGAGTAAATGTCATGGTAGTGCTTATGGAGGACATCACGCCGGAGAAAGAACCGCGCAAAAGGTTCTACAATCAGGTTTTTATTGGCCAACTCTCTTCAAAGATGCGAGAAAGTTTATTTTATCTTGTGATGAATGCCAAAGGGTTGGTAATATCTCCAGACGTAATGAAATGCCAATGAATTATACTCTTGTTATTGAACCGTTTGATTGTTGGGGATTTGACTTCATGGGACCTTTTCCGTCTTCAGAAGGTAACACTCACATACTTGTTGTTGTTGATTATGTTACTAAATGGGTGGAAGCTATACCTACAAAAAGTGCTGATGGTGAGACCTCTTTAAGAATGCTTTTAGATATTATTTTTCCTAGATTTGGAGTACCTAGATATATTATGACTGATGGAGGTTCTCATTTTATTCATGGAGGTTTTAGAAAAACCCTTGCTAAGTATGGTATTAATCATAGAATTGCTTCCGCTTATCATCCTCAAACTAGTGGTCAAGTAGAATTATCAAATAGAGAGATTAAATCTATTTTGGGAAAGACCGTTAATAAAACTAGAAAGAATTGGGCTAGTAAATTGAAGGATGCACTATGGGCTTATAGAACTGCTTATAAAAATCCCATGGGAATGTCACCTTATAAAATGGTTTATGGGAAAGCTTGTCATTTACCTTTAGAACTAGAGCACAAAGCTTATTGGGCTGTTAGAGAATTAAATAAAGATCCTAAACTTGCCGGTGATAAGAGGTTGTTGCAATTGAGTTCTCTAGATGAATGGAGAAGTGAAGCTTATGAAAATGCTAAACTCTTTAAGGAGAAAGTTAAAAAATGGCATGATAGGAGGATTATCAAAAGAGAATTTAATATTGGGGATAAAGTCCTATTGTATCGGTCTCGTCTCAGATTCTTTGCAGGGAAATTACTCTCGAAATGGGAAGGACCATATGTTGTCGAGGAGGTGTATCGTTCAGGAGCAATCAAAATTAGCTCTCTCCAAGGCAATGCTACGCAAGTGGTGAATGGACAAAGACTCAAGCATTATATCTCAGGTGATTCCTATAATGTTGATATTGATATTATTCAAGTGGAAACACCGGAAGCTTTCATCAAAGGGCAAATTGACGATCCGCGAACTCGACTTTGAATAGGTAACAGTACTGGTAATGAAAAGTACGCAATTTACTTTCTGAACAATATTTTCGCTGTTTTTGGAAAATATGAAAAATTACGAGTTCGAAACGGAGTGGAAAGGACGCACGAGGGGGCGCCACCATAGGCCGGCGTGGCCAAGCCTGGGCCCGCGCCGCCCTGTGGTTTGGCCGCCCCGTTGCCCCTTTCCGACTCTGGTTCGATCTGGTACTTTCCGTTTGTCGTGAAAAATTTTGCTATATAATCCCCCGGACCCCTGGAGGTCCGTATATCGTTTTCTCGACGTGTTTTGTTTCGAGCTGTTTCTGCCAGGATCTGTTTTCAGTTTAGAAGCACCATGGTTTCCAAGAACAAGGGCAAGGAGTTTCCGGATGAAGATGATCGAGATCTTGGGTGGAAAGAGGAAGACAAGGACGTCAAGGAAGAGGATGAAGAAGAGGTGGAGGAAGATTCGCGCGCACACCCGCGTGCTACTATCGCAAGCATCAAGGTGGTGGACAACCCTTTTAGTGCAAACAAGAGCGCAAGAATTCGCACTGGAGGAGGGGTTCCACGTCATTACCTAGCTCCGAAAACATCTCCATCAGGCACTCATCACCCCTTCCACAATCTAATTTTCAATAATCAAATTGAAGGGACTCCCAAGGCAGCATTGCCTAGCCAGTGGGATATAGATCGCTCTAACACTGCAGGAGAGAAGGAGCCTGAGGCTGAAGAGTGGGGAAATAACTCCAAGAGCTGGGACTCGCCGTCAGACAGACTCTTTAACCGCGTCGAGCACAATTCGGAGATGATTCGCAATCTCATATACAAGATTGACGAGCTTCAGGAGCTTATTGAGAAGCTTGTCAGGAATTCATCACCACCATCTCCGCAGGAGTAATTCATCATCGGTATTGGCATCCCCTTGGTTTGTTCCAAGCTTGGGGGAGTGCCGCGGTATCACATAATCACTACCTTTTACTTTTATTTGTCAAGTAGTGTCATATCATGAGTAGGGAAGTTATCATATAAGATGGGTTGCAGTTGGAAGTATCTCTCTTTAGTTGGTTATCAATGTATCCCTTGGTGTGAGTTATCGTTATGGAATATTAATGAGAAGTCTTATCATTTACATATTGCACATTTTATTCTAGTTTGCAATTTCTATCATATGATTCACCTTGTTGTTAGTATTGGCATCACTTTGGGAGCATTGAATAAATCTATTTGGTTTTGGCAAACTTAGCATTGGTCAATAGCAACAACACTTTGAGGATAAGTAGAAAAGAGAAATACATGTAGATGTTTCATTGTCTTTCTTGTTAGCTCATAGCTTATTATTCTGAAGTTAAGATTGTTTGTGCTTACAAGGAAGATGCATGATTGTTTCTATCATATGTATATTTGTTTGTTTCCCTCAACTCTTATGCTTGCTAATTAACCTTGCTAGCCAAAGACCTGTACTGAGAGGGAATACTTCTCGTGCATCCAAACCTTAAGCCAAACCTATGCCATTTGTGTCCACCATACCTACCTACTACATGGTATTTTCTGCCATTCCAAGTAAATACTTCATGAGCTACCTTTAAACAATTCAAAACTTAGTATCTCTTATTTGTGTCAATGTTTTATAGCTCATGAGGAAGTATGTGGTGTTTTATCTTTCAATCTTGTTGGGCAACTTTCACCAATGGACTAGTGGCTTCATCCGCTTATCCAATAATTTTGCAAAAAGAGCTGGCAATGGGATTCCCAGTCCCAAATTAATTAAACTAAATAGACACTCCTCCATGGTATGTGATTGATGGACGGCACCTGAAGGATTCGGTTAGCCATGGCTTGTGTAAGCAAAGGTTGGGGGGAGTGTCATCATCATAATAAAACTAAAATAAAAAGGCACTCCTTCATGGTATGAGATTGTTGGCAGGCACCCGAGGATTCGGTTAGCCATGGTTTGTGAAAGAAAGGTTGCAA
Organism: Lolium perenne; assembly: GCF_019359855.2. NCBI lineage: Eukaryota > Viridiplantae > Streptophyta > Magnoliopsida > Poales > Poaceae > Lolium > Lolium perenne. Next base: position 157,504,433 of record NC_067248.2, read on the forward strand.
GGAGTGCCACACAAAATGAAAATAATATGGGAGCCGCTCTTTGGAGGTTGTCCGGCAAGGGGGTTAGAGTACCCGCTACCAGTCGTTGACAACAACAAACACCCCTCAAAATGTTACTTTTATTCTCTTTATATGATTGCAAAACTGAAAAAGCTCTAGCACATGATTTAATCCCTGCTTCCCTCTGCGAAGGGCCTGTCTTTTACTTTATGTTGAGTCAGTAAACCTATTTCCCTCCATCTCAAGCAAGCATTTGAGTAGTTGTGATCAAACCATTATACTGTGATTTGCTTCATCATGTCTTTTATTCTTCCTTGTTTAGTACAAGTTTTATCTGAATGAATATACCTTTGCAAGTTATCAATGATCATGAAAAGACCATTATGATTGAGTATGCAAGTTGTGCCTTATAAACTTTAACATGACAGCGCTGCTCAATGAGATAAATATAATCTGTTAATTGTTCTCTGACCAAGAACGAAGTTTGCCATCACCAATTATGATTTCTTATGCACCTTTATTTGTGATTACCTTATACTTGTTTCAAGTTGAGTTATAAGAGGTTGTTTACTATAATGTCCGGTGTGAATGAATATGATGCTTCTTGTCCGTATTTTATTTATCGACACTTCACTCCATAAACATGTGGTCTTGTCTATCGAGCTCAGTTTCGCTTGGGGGCAAGCGAAGTCTAAGCTTGGGGGGAGTTGATACGTCCAATTTGCATCACTATTTTATATCATAATTTGCTGTTATTCATTGATATATTTCATATTGGGACACAATACTTATGTTATTTCATCTATTTTGCATGTTTCATTATTATTGGAGGATCAAGCACCGGAGCCAGGATTCTGCTGGAAAAAGCACCGTCAGAACGCGATATTTCGGAAGATCAACTGTGGAAGGAAATTATACCAAAAATCCTATTTTTCAAGATGACGGAGGAAGCCAGAAGGGGGAGCCAGGAGGACCCAGGGTGGGCCCACACCCTAGGGCGGCGCGGCCCATGCCCTGGCCGCGCCGCCATGTGGTTTGGGGGGGCCCACGACCCCTTTCGCCTCCTTTTCTTCGCGAAATCCTTCGTCCCGAAAACCTAAGCCACACAGGGGACCTCACGAGAGTTTACAGCCGCCTCTGCGGGGCGGAGAACACCAGAGAGAAAAGAGCTCTCCGGCGGGCAGGAATCCGCCGGGGAAATTCCCTCCGGGAGGGGGAAATCGACGCCATCGTCACCGTCATCGAGCTGGACATCATCGCCATCACCATCATCATCATCTCCACCATCATCACCGCCGTCATCACCGCTGGACACCGTCATCGCCGTGGCAATTTGGGTTTGATCTTGATTGTTTGATAGGGGAAACTCTCCCGGTATCGATCTCTACTTGTTGTTGATGCTATTGAGTGAAACCGTTGAACCAAGTTTATGTTCAGATTGTTATTCATCATCATATCACCTCTGATCATGTTCCATATGATGTCTCGTGAGTAGTTCGTTTAGTTCTTGAGGACATGGGTGAAGTCTAAATGTTAGTAGTGAACTATGGTTGAGTAATATTCAATGGTGTGATATTTAAGTTGTGGTGTTATTCTTCTAGTGGTGTCATGTGAACGTCGACTACATGACACTTCACCATTTATGGGCCTAGGGGAATGCATCTTGTATTCGTTTGCTAATTGCGGGGTTGCCGGAGTGACAGAAACCTAAACCCCCGTTGGTATATCGATGCAGGAGGGATCGCAGGATCTCAGAGTTTAAGGCTGTGGTTAGATTTATTCTTAATTACTTTCTTGTAGTTGCGGATGCTTGCAAGGGGTATAATCACAAGTATGTATTAGTCCTAGGAAGGGCGGTACATTAGCATAGGTTCACCCACACAACACTTATCATAACAATGAAGATTATTTAGCCGTATGTAGCGAAAGCACTAGACTAAAATCTCGTGTGTCCTCGAGAACGTTTGGTCATTATAAGTAAACAAACCGGCTTGTCCTTTGTGCTAAAAAGGATTGGGCCACTCGCTGCAATTGTTACTCTCGCACTTTACATACTCGTACTTTATTCAACTGTTACATCAAAACCCCCTGAATACTTGTCTGTGAGCATTTACAGTGAATCCTTCATCGAAACTGCTTGTCAACACCTTCTGCTCCTCGTTGGGATCGACATTCTTACTTATCGAAGATACTACGATACACCCCCTATACTTGTGGGTCATCACACCACCACCGACACCACGCCGTCGTGCTGTCGGATTCAAGAGGAGCTACTACTTCCGCTGCCCGCTGGAACGGGGAGGTGGACGTCGTCTTCATCAACAACCGAACGTGTGACCGAGTACGGAGGTGCAGCCCGTTCGTGGCGCCGGAAGCGATCGTGATCAAGATCTTCTACGCGCTTTTGCAAGCGGCAAGTGAACGTCTACCACAGCAACAAGAGCCTCATCTTGTAGGCTTTGGAATCTCTTCAAGGGTGATACTCGATACCCCCTCGTTGCTACCGTCTTCTAGATTGCATCTTGGCTTGGATTGCGTGTTCGCGGTAGGAAAAATTTTGTTTTCTATGCAACGTTCTCCTACAGTGGTATCAGAGCCGTGTCTATGCATAGATGGTTGCACGAGTAGAACACAATGGTTTGTGGGCGTTGATGCTCTTGTTATCTTTAGTTTGAGTACTTTGCATCTTCGTGGCATAGTGGGATGAAGCGGCTCGGACTAACTTTACATGACCGCGTTCATGAGACTTGTTCCTCGTTCGACATGCAACTTGTATTGCATAAGAGGCTTTGCGGGTGTCTGTCTCTCCTACTATAGTGAAGATTCAATTTACTCTTCTATTGAAAACATTAGTATCAACGTTGTGGTTCATGTTCGTAGGTAGATTAGATCTCTCTCAAAAACCCTAAACCACGTAAAATATGCAAACCAAATTAGAGACGTCTAACTTGTTTTTGCAGGGTTTGGTGATGTGATATGGCCATAATGTGATGATGAATATGTATGAGATGATCGTTATTGTATTGTGGCAACCGGCAGGAGCCTTATGGTTGTCTTTAAATTTCATGTTGAGTAGTATTTCAAAGTTGTTGTAATAGTTGCTACATGGAGGACAATCATGAAGACGGCGCCATTGACCTTGACGCTACGCCGACGATGATGGAGATCATGCCCGAAGATGATGGAGATCATGTCCGTGCTTTGGAGATGAAGATCAAAGGCGCAAAGACAAAAGGGCCATATCATATCACATATGAACTGCATGTGATGTCAATCCTTTTATGCATCTTATTTTGCTTAGATCGCGACGGTAGCATTATAAGATGATCCCTCACTAAAATCTCAAGATAATAAAGTGTTCATCCTTAGTAGCACCGTTGCCAAGACTTGTCGTTTCGAAGCATCTCGTGATGATCGGGTGTGATAGAATCAACAAGTGCATACAATGGGTGCAAGATAGTTTTGCACATGCGGATACTAAGGTGGCCTTGACGAGCCTAGCATGTACAGACATGGTCTCGGAACACGTGATACCGAAAGGTAGAGCATGAATCATATGGTTGATATGATGAACACTTTGAGTGTTCGCCATTGAAATCACACCTTGTCTCGTGATGATCGGACATAGGTGCGGTGGATTTGGTTCGTGTGATCACTAAGACAATGCGAGGGATATTGTTTTGAGTGGGAGTTCATCTAGATTTTTAATTATGTTGAATTAAAATTTGAACTCAATTTGTCATAAACTTAGTCTAAACTTTTGCAAATATATGTTGTAGAGATGGCGTCCCCAATCAATTTTAACCAGTTCCTAGAGAAAGAAAAACTTAAGAGCAACGGTAGCAACTTCACCGACTGGTTCCATCATGTGAGGATCTTCCTCTCTGGCGGAAATCTGCAATATGTCCTTGATGCACCGCTAGGTGACCCTCCTGCAGAAACTGAAACCGATGAAGTAAAAACTGTTTACGAGACTCGGAAAACTCGGTACTCTCAAGTTCAGTGTGCCATCCTGTGCGATGCGGAATCCGATCTTCAAAAACGTTTTGAGCACCACGATCCTCATGAGTTGATGAATGAGCTGAAAGCTATATTCGAGACTCATGCGGCCGTGGAATGCTATGAAGCATCGAAACAATTTTTCAGCTGTATGATGGAAGAAGGCAGCTCCGTTAGTGAGCACATGCTCGCCATGACCGGGCATGCGAAGAAATTCAGTGACTTGGGAATAGTGATTCCTAACAGACTGGGGATTAATCGTGTCCTTCAATCACTGCCACCAAGTTACAAGAACTTTGTGATGAACTACAATATGCAGAACATGAACAAGGAGTTACCTGAACTCTTTGGCATGCTAAAAGCTGCTGAGATTGAGATCAAGAAAGAGCACCAAGTGTTGATGGTCAACAAGACCACCAGTTTCAAGAAACAGGGCAAGTCTAAGGGAAAATTCAAGAAGGGTGGCAAGAAAGCTGCCACGCCTCCTATGAAACCTAAGAACGGCCCTAAGCCTGATGCTGAGTGCTATTACTGCAAGGAGAAGGGACACTGGAAGCGTAATTGCTCCAAGTATCTGGCTGATCTGAAGAGCGGCCTTATCAAGAAGAAGAAAGAAGGTATATCTGATATACATGTTATAGATGTTTATCTCACTGGTTCTCGTTCTAGTACCTGGGTATTTGATACTGGTTCGGTTGCTCATATTTGTAACTTGAAACAGGAACTAAAGAATAAACGAAGACTACTGAAAGATGAAGTGACGATGCGCGTTGGAAACGGATCCAAAGTCGATGTGATCGCTGTCGGCACACTTCCTCTACATCTACCTTCGAGATTAGTTTTAAGCCTAAATAATTGTTATTTTGTACCCGCGTTGAGCATGAACATTATATCTGGATCTTGTTTAATGCAAGACGGTTATTCATTCAAGTCTGAGAATAATGGTTGTTCTATTTTTTATGAATAATATCTTTTATGGTCGAGCACCACAAAAGAATGGCTTATTTCTGTTAGATCTCGATAGTAGTGATACGCATATACATAACATTGATGCTAAGCGAATTAAATTAAATGATAATTCTACTTATATGTGGTAATCGCTGCCTTGGTCATATTGGAGTGAAACGCATGAAGAAACTCCATCTTGATGGATTACTTGAATCACTTGACTTTGAGTCACTTGATAGATGCGAAGCATGTCTAATGGGAAAAATGGCTAAGACTCCATTTTTACGGTATGATGGAGCGAGCTACTGACTTATTGGAAATCATACATACCGATGTGTGCGGACCAATGAGCGTAGCATCGCGCGGTGGTTATCGTTATGTTCTAACCTTCACAGATGATCTGAGTAGATATGGGTATATCTATTTCATGAAACATAAATCCGAAACTTTCGAGAAGTTTAAGGAATTCCAAAGTGAAGTAGAAAATCAACGTAACAAGAAGATCAAATTTCTACGATCTGATCGTGGAGGTGAATATCTGAGTTATGAGTTTGGCATGCATTTAAAGAAATGCGGAATACTTTCACAATTGACACCGCCGGGAACACCTCAACGAAACGGTGTGTCCGAACATCGTAATCGAACTCTCTTAGATATGGTTCGTTCTATGATGTCTCTTACTGATTTGCCGTTATCATTTTGGAGTTGTGCATTAGAGACAGCCGCATTCACTTTAAATAGAGCACCATCAAAATCCGTAGAAACGACACCGTATGAATTATGGTTTAATAAGAAACCTAAGCTGTCGTTCCTGAAAGTTTGGGGTTGCGAAGCCTATGTAAAGAAGTTACAACCGGACAAGCTAGAACCCAAAGCGGAGAAATGCATCTTCATAGGATACCCTAAGGAAACTATAGGGTATACTTTCTATCACAAATCCGAAGGCAAAATCTTTGTTGCTAAGAACGGAACCTTTCTTGAGAAAGAATTTCTCACTAAAGAAGTGACTGGAAGAAAAGTAGAACTCGATGAGATTGATGAATCTATACTCGTTGATCGAGTAGCGCGATCGGAAGTTGTACCTGTACCGCCTACACCGGCAACAGAGGAAGCTAATGATAATGATCATGAAACTTCGAACGAGGAAACTACTGAACCTCGCAGATCGACAAGGGAACGTACCACTCCTGATTGGTATGATCCTTGTCTAAATGTCATGATTGTGGATAACAATGATGAGGACCCTGCGACGTATGAAGAAGCGATGATGAGCCCAGATTCCAACAAATGGCAAGAAGCCATGAAATCCGAAATGGGATCCATGTATGATAACAAAGTATGGACTTTGGTAGACTTACACGATAGCCGAAAGGCTGTCGAGAATAAATGGATCTTCAAGAGAAAAACAGGATCTTGATGGTAATATTACTGTCTATAAAGCTCGACTTGTCGCAAAGGGTTTCCGACAAATTCAAGGAGTTGACTACGATGAGACTTTCTCACCTGTAGCGAAGCTAAAATCTGTGAGGATTTTGTTAGCAATAGCTGCATTTTTCGATTATGAGATTTGGCAGATGGATGTCAAAACGGCGTTCCTTAATGGAGACATTGAGGAAGAGTTGTATATGGTACAACCCAAAGGTTTTGTCGATCCTAAAAATGCTGACAAAGTATGCAAACTTCAGCGTTCAATCTATGGACTGAAGCAAGCATCAAGAAGTTGGAACCGACGCTTTGATAAGGTGATCAAAGACTTCGGATTTATACGGTGTCATGGAGAGGCCTGTATTTACAAGAAAGTGAGTGGGAGCTACCGTAGCATTCCTGATATTATATGTAGATGACATATTATTGATCGGGAATGATATAGAACTATTAAGCGATGTTAAAGGTTATTTGAATAATAGTTTTTCAATGAAAGACCTTGGTGAAGCATCGTATATATTAGGCATCAAGATTTATAGAGATAGATCAAGACGCCTAATAGGGCTATCACAGTACATACCTGGACAAGATTCTAAAGAAGTTTAGAATGGACGAAAGTAAGAAAGGGTTCTTACCTATGTTACTGTGCAAGGTCTTGAGTAAGACTCAAGGACCGGCTACGGCAGAAGAAAGAGAAAGGATGAGTAATATCCCCTATGCCTCGGCGATAGGATCTATCATGTATGCCATGCTATGTACTAGACCGGATATAGCACATGCTTTGTTAGTTTGACTAGCAGATATCAAAGTGATCCAGGAATGGAACACCGGACAGCGGTCAAGAATATCTGAAGTACTTGAAAAGAACTAAGGATATGTTTCTTTGTTATGGAGGTGACCAAGAGCTCGTTGTAAATGGTTACACCGATGCAAGTTGGAACACTGATCTGATGACTCTAAGTCACGGTGCAGGTACGTGTTTATATTGAATGGTGCCGCGATGGCTGGGCAAGCTCGAAGCGGTGCACGGTGGCGAAGTCTTCAACGAGAATCAGAGTACATAAGCGGCTTCGGAGGTTTCATCGAAGCGGTATGGATGAAGAGGTTCATTGTAGAGCTCGGTGTGGTTCCTAGTGCATTGGACCCATTAATCATTTCTTGTGATAACATGCGTGCCATCGCCAATGCACAAGAGCCAAGGTCACACAAGAGGCTGAAGCATATCAAGCTGCGTTACCACTCGATTCGCGAGTACATCGAAGATGGAGAAGTAAAGATTTGCAAAGTACACACTGATCTGAATGTAGCAGATCCGTTGACTAAAGCTCTCCCTAGGGCAAAGCATGACCAACACCAGAATGCCATGGGTGTTAGGTATATTACAATGTAATCTAGATTATTGACTCTAGTGCAAGTGGGAGGCGAAGGAGATATGCCCTAGAGGCAATAATAAAGTGGTTATTATTTATATCTTTATGTTTATGATAAATGTTTATATATCATGCTATAATTGTATTAACCGAAACATTAGTACATGTGTGATATGTAGACAACAAGAAGTCCCTAGTATGCCTCTTAAACTAGCTTGTTGATTAACGGATGATTAGTTTCATAATCATGAACATTGGATGTTATTAATAACAAGGTTATGTCATTATATGAATGATGTAATGGACACACCCAATTAAGCGTAGCATAAGATCTCGTCATTAAGTTATTTGCTATAAGCTTTCGATACATAGTTACCTAGTCCTTATGACCATGAGATCATGTAAATCACTTATACCGGAAAGGTACTTTGATTACATCAAACGCCACTGCGTAAATGGGTGGTTATAAAGGTGGGATTAAGTATCCGGAAAGTATGAGTTGAGGCATATGGATCAACAGTGGGATTTGTCCATCCCGATGACGGATAGATATACTCTGGGCCCTCTCGGTGGAATGTCGTCTAATGTCTTGCAAGCATATGAATGAGTTCAAAAGAGACCACATACCACGGTACGAGTAAAGAGTACTTGTCAGGAGACGAGGTTGAACAAGGTATAGAGTGATACCGAAGATCAAACCTCGGACAAGTAAAATATCGCGTGACAAAGGGAATTGGTATCGTATGTGAATGGTTCATTCGATCACTAAAGTCATCGTTGAATATGTGGGAGCCATTATGGATCTCCAGATCCCGCTATTGGTTATTGGTCGGAGTGAGTACTCAACCATGTCCGCATAGTTCACGAACCGTAGGGTGACACACTTAAAGTTGGATGTTGAAATGGTAGAACTTGAATATGGAATGGAGTTCGAATATTTGTTCGGAGTCCCGGATGAGATCCCGGACATCACGAGGAGTTCCGGAATGGTCCGGAGAATAAGATTCATATATAGGATGTCCATTTATGTGAATTAAAATGACGTGGAAGGTTCTATGGAAGGTTCTAGAAGGTTCTAGAAAAGTCCGGAAGAAACCACCAAGGAAGGTGGAGTCCACATGGGACTCCACCTCCATGGCCGGCCAACCCTAGTGGGGGTGGAGTCCCAAGTGGACTCCAACTTAGGGGGACGGCCACCCCCCCATATGGGAGGTGGAACTCCCACCTCTAGTGGGAGTCCTAGCTTGGGTAGGTTTCCCCACCATATGGAAGGTTTTTGGTTCGGGTCTTATTCGAAGACTTGGAGACCAACACTTGGGGTTCCACCTATATAATGAGGGGCCAAGGGGAGGGGGCCGGCCACCCAAGAACCACAAGGTGGCCGCACCCCTATAGTGGCCGGCGCCCCCTCTCCCCAAACCCTAGCGGCCTCTCTCCTCCACCACGTCCCGCACGCTTAGCGAAGCTCCGCCGGACTTCTCCACCACCACCTACACCACGCCGTCGTGCTGTCGGATTCAAGAGGAGCTACTACTTCCGCTGCCCGCTGGAACGGGGAGGTGGACGTCGTCTTCATCAACAACCGAACGTGTGACCGAGTACGGAGGTGCTGCCCGTTCGTGGCGCCGGAAGCGATCATGATCAAGATCTTCTACGCGCTTTTGCAAGCGGCAAGTGAACGTCTACCGCAGCAACAAGAGCCTCATCTTGTAGGCTTTGGAATCTCTTCAAGGGTGATACTCGATACCCCCTCGTTGCTACCGTCTTCTAGATTGCATCTTGGCTTGGATTGCGTGTTCGCGGTAGGAAAATTTTTGTTTTCTATGCAACGTTCTCCTACATGCTAAGCTCTAGGTTTATTTGCATGAAGCCAAGTTTTAGTTCAATAAACATTTAGTAAAGACTCATCAATTGCTAGACTAACTCAAGTGGGAACATTAGTGTCATTCCCACAAATCCTTTGTGATTCAAGTCAATTCACCTTTCAATTCATCATTCCTTTTTAAGATCAAAATTTGACAACGGAACAGTATGGCCTTTCCAATTGTCCGTAACCATGGACACGGCTATTCGAATAGGTTTAACATTCTGTAGAGGTTGTACTCTTGTGCCACAACTTTTGATTACATCCATCGAGGATAACCCCGAATCATCGTAACTCAGTACGCGGATCATCAACCTTAACCTTTCACTTATATATACTAGTATAGGCACCTCTCCCCATGAGCTTGGCCTCCCGGTGAAAACCAACTGTTAACCCGGGAACTGCACAGGCCTTGGGTCGTACATTCACCTCATATTCACATCATTTCACATTTAACGGAGGCAGCCTCGGCGTAACCCCTATGATGCTTGTTTAGAGGGGACCCATACTAAGATACACAAGTTTGTAGTTAAGCCCTACCCATAATCAGGTATTGTGGGGGTACTTGTATAATTGGAAGGGTATCGCATCCAAACCCAATCATCAGTTTTCATTTAAATTCACCAAGTCAACCATGTCACCTTCAACTTCACATTCTTTCAAAGTCATTTCACTTCACAGTTTCCCATCTAGAGTAGTCAAATTTTATTTGATTAGCACTAGCAACTATTTCATGAGGGGTGCTATCTAGCTTTGATTTGCTCTAAGCTAACCTTAAATCTTGTTCTACTCTAGACCAAGTGAATCATAAATCAAAAAGTACTTTGAAATAAATAAGCAAAATAATTGCAAGGTAAAAACATGGGATAGGTAAGACATAAAATAAAGTGTGATGGTGCCTTGCTCTTGTAGAGCTATGCACTTGGTGATTTGGCAAGAGTATTAGTTTGCCTTGAGCAGGGTAGTTGTCAAAGTTCTCCTCCTCCTCTTGAGAGTAGGCTCCCTCCTCTTGGTACTCCTCGTTACTAGCGTCTATATACGAATACGAGGTATATAAACACCAAACCAATCTTACATGCTTGACTAAAACACACCAAAGGGTTCACACAACTTATTCTAGCCTCACAACAATCATGGCATGGTGAATTACTTGGTTGGTTCTTATTTAAGAGAAAAATAATTTCCTCTCATTATACTTATTAATTTGGTTTGCTATTTAAATCTTTAGAGAAAATAATTTCCTTTCATTAATCCTTTTAAAATTTAATCTCCTCAAGTAATAATTAGGTATGAAATATAAGTTGACCAAGGTCAACATTTCATATCTATTATATGGGAGTATAATTTAAATGAGGTGCTACACCTCATATAATTTAAGAATAACATGTAAATGATTTAAAATCTCTAAGTAATAGCAATCAGAGGTTCATTAGCCTAAGGTCATTACCTCTTATTTTATTACTTAGGATCAAGATTTAAATGAGAGAGTAGCTCTCATATTATTTATAGAATTTGAATTTCAAGATTTAAATGCACTAGAAATGGCTCCATAGCCATTATTTTGATCTAGTCCATGATCATACAAACAACTTAGCTATCTTTTTGCATAACCAATTAGAGGACATCAATTGTGATTTATGAGAGTTGGAATCAACTCAAAATCAATTATGGTTGAATTTTAAATAAAGTTTCAATTTGTAAAAGTCCCTGCCTTGCCATGTTGATCATTTTAATTCTACTACGAATTTGGAGGTGGGACCAGTCGCATTAATTAGATAAATTCATTGGCTTTCCAGAGATATAAAGTTTGCTGAATTTGGAGTTGTAGATTTAAAACTATTCAAGTTTTACTAAAGCATCTGCAGGCTATTTGAAATATTCACAAATCTAGATTTCAACTACTTGGGCTTGGCGGGAAAAGGAAACGGGCCGTAAGAGCATCTCCAACAGACGCGCTATATAGGCCGCGCGGCATAAAAACGTCCGATATAGCGCGCGCGGGAGGGAATGTGGCGCTCCAGCAGGCGCGGTAAACGGCGCGGCGCTGTAAAAAATTTAGGGCGCGCGGCGTTTTGCACAAACCGGAGCGGCATATCTGGCGCGCGGCAACGCTCGTCCAAGCGCGAAAAAGCCAACGGATGGAAATTTCCTCCCCCCCCCCCCCCCCGCGCCCGCGCCCTCATTTCCCCACCTACCGCCGGCGCGAAATCCAGCCGCCGCCGGTCGACTCCGCGGCCGCCCCCGCTTCTGCGCGCCGCCGCGCCGTAGATCCGCGTCGCCCGCACCTCCTCCTGGCAGCAGCGGACGCTCCGCCGCACTGTGTCGGTTCGCGCCGCCGCTAGCGACAAGTTGTACTCGGCGCTCCTTCTCCGCGGCCCCCTTCGCGCCGCCGTCGCGTTCTCCTCCGCGCAGGCGTCGCCATGTCGTCCTCGTCGTCCTCGAGCTTGCTAGCAACATGGCGCGCCCATGGTGCTCGCCCATTTGCTCGCAAGGTATGAACCTCTGCCGGTCGGCCTCTATTAGTCGCCAATTATCTACAATAGTTCATAGTGAAGTAATATACATATGTTTGTAGAGTTCATCATATGATTCATCGGATGACGAGTTCGACCAAGAAGAAGAGGAGAACATATCGATACTATTAGCATACCGCGCCGTTAAGAGGCCAAAATTTGGTGGATTGGTGTTCGGTAGACAGAAGTTGTGGAGAGAAAGGATTGAAGGGCATGAGAAGTTGATGCGGTCGTATTTCAATGAGAATCCGATTTTCCCCGAAAGCTATTTTCGGCGGCGTTTCCGGATGAGTCTCAACTTGTTCAAGCACATTGCAACGGAGGTCACCAAATATGATCCCTTCTTTGATCAAAGGAGGAATGCCGCCGGAGAACTTGGTCATAGCACATATCAAAAGGTGACCGCCGCCTTGCGTATGTTGGCATATGGTATACTGGCGGATCTTATTGATGATCATTTGGCCATGGGAGAGAGCACTTCTATCTTGTGTGTGAAGCGCTTTGTCGTTGCAATTGTCAATGTCTTTGGCTCCACATACTTGAGAGCCCCCAATGCTCAAGACACGGCAAGACTTTTGGAGATCAACGCCAACCGGGGGTTTCCCGGTATGCTTGGTTCCATTGATTGCATGCATTGGAGTTGGAAGAATTGTCCAGCGGCATGGCATGGACAATTCAAAGGCTACAAGAAGGATGCCACCATAGTACTTGAAGCGGTGGCCGACCAAGAGACTTGGATATGGCATGCTTTCTTTGGAATGCCCGGATCTTGCAATGACATCAATGTTCTTCAACGGTCACCACTAATGACAAGACTTGCAATGCGGGAAGGTCCATTGGTGGAGTTTGAAGCAAATGGCCACAAGTACAACTATGGCTACTTCCTCGCCGACGGCATATATCCAAGGTGGCAAACTTTTGTGAAGCCAATTATTCAACCAAGAGGTAAGAAGCAAACCCAATTCCACAATGCACAAGCGGCGGCTAGGAAAGATGTAGAGAGAGCATTTGGGATTTTGCAAGCCCAATTTGCCATTGTTAGAGGACCGGCTAGATTTTGGGACCAATATTGCCTTTGGTATATCATGACCGCGTGTGTAATCATGCACAACATGATTATAGAGGATGATCGCGGAAAAGATGTGGATCATACCCACTACGACTTGATGGGGGTTCCCGTGCAAGTGAGGAGATCCGCACATAGGATTTCCCGATTCATTGCCTCATACCATGCCATTCGGTGCAACGACACACATGATGAGCTTCAAAAAGATCTCATGGAAGAATGGTGGAATTGGAATGGACAACAATAGTTGCATATTTGTTGTATTTGTTTGTAAACTATGTGTTGTATTGTCTGAAAACCATGTTGTATTGTTGTATGTTGGACGTGTTGTACTTGGTGTGAAGTATTGTTGTCAACAATGTATTGTATTTGGATGGTACAATTTATTTGTGAATTTTTATATATTGTTTGATCTTGTTGGATGCATACTTGTGCGTGTTTGTTGTTTGCGCCGCGCCCGCGCGCTGCAAAATGGCGCGTCCGGCGGAGGTGCTATTTTACCGCGCCAACGCGCGCTGCAAAATGGCGCACCCGGCGGGGGAGAAATCGCTCCGGCGCGCGGCAACGGTTTACAGCGCGCATAATCTGAGGTTTAGCGCGCCGCGATATAGCGCGCCTGCTGGAGATGCTCTAACGAGTTTAAACAGCGAAGCACGGCCCAGTGATACGTCTCCGACGTATCGATAATTTCTTATGTTCCATGCCACATTATTGATGATATCTACATGTTTTATGCATACTTTATGTCACATTTATGCATTTTCTGGAACTAACCTATTGACGAGATGCCGAAGAGCCAGTTGCTGTTTTCTGCTGTTTTTGGTTTCAGAAATCCTAGTAAGGAAATATTCTCGGAATTGGACGAAATCAACGCCCAGGGGCCTATTTTCACACGAAGCTTCCAGAAGACCGAAGAGTCAACGAAGTGGGGCCACGAGGTGGCCAGATGATAGGGCGGCGCGGCCCAGCCCTTGGCTGCGCCGACCTATCATCTGGCCACCTCGTGTGGCCCCCTGACCTACCCTTCCGCCTACAAATAGCCTTCGTCGCGAAACCCCCAGTACCGAGAGCCACGATACGGAAAACCTTCCAGAGACGCCGCCGCCGCCAATCCCATCTCGGGGGATTCAGGAGATCGCCTCCGGCACCCTGCCGGAGAGGGGATTCATCTCCCGGAGGACTCTACACCGCCATGGTCGCCTCCGGAGTGATGTGAGTAGTCTACCCCTGGACTATGGGTCCATAGCAGTAGCTAGATGGTTGTCTTCTCCTTATGTGCTTCATTGTCGGATCTTGTGAGCTGCCGAACATGATCAAGATCATCTATCTGTAATGCTATATGTTGTGTTTGTTGGGATCCGATGAATAGAGAATACTATGTTATGTTGATTATCAATTTATATCTATGTGTTGTTTATGATCTTGCATGCTCTCCGTTATTAGTAGAGGCTCTGGCCAAGTTAAGAGGGAGTATTTATGCTCGATAGTGGGTTCATGTCTCCGTGAATCTGGGGGAGTGAGAGAAACCTCTAAGATTATGGATGTGCTGTTGCCACTAGGGATAAAACATTGATGTATGTCCGAGGATGTAGTTATTGATTACATTACGCACCATACTTAATGCAATTGTCTGTTGTTAGCAACTTAATACTGGAAGGGGTTCGGATGATAACCTGAAGGTGGACTTTTTAGGCATAGATGCATGCTGGATAGCGGTCTATGTACTTTGTCGTAATGCCCAATTAAATCTCACAATACTCATCATATCATGTATGTGCATGGTCATGCCCTCTCTATTTGTCAATTGCCCAACTGTAATTTGTTCACCCAACATGCTATTTATCTTATGGGAGAGACACCTCTAGTGAACTGTGGACCCCGGTCCATTCTTTACATCTGAAATACAATCTACTGTAATTGTTCTACTGTTCTCTACAAACAATCATCATCCACACTATACATCTAATCCTTTGTTACAGCAAGCCGGTGAGATTGATAACCTCACTGTTTCGTTGGGGCAAAGTACTTTGGTTGTGTTATGCAGGTTTCACGTTGGCGCCGGAATCCCTGGTGTTGCGCCGTACTACATCTCGCCGCCATCAACCTTCAACGTGCTTCTTGGCTCCTACTGGTTCGATTAAACCTTGGTTTCATACTGAGGGAAAACTTTCCGCTGTACGCATCACACCTTCCTCTTGGGGTTCCCAACGGACGCGTGCTGTACGCGTATCACCCAGCAAGCATCTGGTGCGAGTGGGCCGCCTGACGAGGTGGGGGCCACCCGTCAGTGGCTCATAAACGAGCGAAGCGGTACGCGAGAGGTGAAGCGTAGGATTAGAATCAGATCCGACGGTCTTGGTTCATCGTCGTCTCTGACGAGATCCCGACGATCTGGCGGCGAGCCTAGGGGGTCGGAGAGCCTACCGGCGTTCCCGCGGTCGAGGGCGAGGTGCGCGGCAACGTTGGCGAGGGTGAGGAAGCTCCTGGTACCGTCGGCGAGGCGTGGGGAAGCTTCAATCAACGGCGCGGATCTCCGGGTACTGGCGGGCTCCGGCTTCAAATTGGTGCTGCTCCGGCGAGGTGGTGGCTAATTAGCTGGTCGAGGAGAAGCAAGGATGGGAGGAGAAGCGATGAGTGTGAAGAAATGGGGCGCGGGATGGCTCTATTTATAGAGGGGAAGGTGACCGGCGGGTGCTGTGAGAAGGCGTCCATGGCGCGGTGTCTCCGGCGTGCGAAAGGGCAAGGTAAGGACGGCTATGTGTAGACAGCATCCTGGCGATGCTCAAGGAGTAGCTGGCGCAGAGAAAGGGTGAAAGGATGGCTCGGGAGCATGCAGTGTCTGCCATGGTGCGCGCGGCCGAAAGTTGATGAGGACAACGGCGATGGTGCATGCGCGGGCTATGGAGGATGTCTAGCTGCTAGAGGGTGGCGAGGAGATGTGTGATGCAGCGGTAGCCTTTGCAGAAGAGGACGAGGGTGATCGAGCGCGCGGCGCTCTGGCGCGTCCAGTACGCGGTGAGCGCGCGTACTGGCGTGCACTGGCAAGGTTTTGGGCGCGTCTCGCCTGGCCAATGCCGTGCTCGCGCGAGCCAGGGCCGTGCATGGTCAGGGTCCTTCTGCTGTGTAGATGCTCCAGGACAAAGTGAGAGAGAGAGGGGAGGCTCAGGATGCTCAAGTGCTTTGAGGCCGGCATGGTGCACGGCATGGGGAGAAAGGAGCTCTCTCCTCACTTTAATCGGCACCAGCAAGGACAAGGCTTGATGCAGGGGATGCAGAAGAACCTCATCATCACAATTTAAAGTTGGTTTAGCCTAAAATCTGCTGGGTAAAGAGGTGTAACACAAATCTGGATTAATGCCTGCCAAGTGTTCGGTAGAATGGCCGCATGAACATTTTCTTCGAATTATGGAAATCTTTTTGGTGGATCTTGATCATATAATTAAAGAGACAGAATGGTGGTGTTGGTGTTCAATTTGATGAAAGTTTGCAAGTTTTCAAAATGAGGATCATCTTCTCTTTGTTTCAATGTCACAACTTGTCAATTCTATACTGGTCAACCTGGTCAAAGTCAGCACTGGTGGTCAACAGAAAAGTTGTTCACCTTGACAAGGTCTTGGATGAGGTGGCAAGTGTTGACCAAGTTTGGTTTAAGAAAAGTTAAAAGTAGGGGTGCAAAGTGGTGAAGATGTTAAAAAGTGGTCACATGACCATTATCATATGTAAGTTAGTTTTGAAAATTTCTTTGACTTGATTCTGGTTTCTTTGATGCATTTGAGTTTGTAATTGATATCAAAGTGTTTTACAACCAAGGGAGCAAGCAATGGTGGCCTTGATTGGGGTTTTGCATAATTGGCCAAAGTTGTATGTGAGTGAGAATTGAATTATTTTCTATTTCTTTTATTCTCCTCAAATTAGGGTTGGGTGATCTTAGTTTAGGGTTTAAGCACTCTTGATCAACAATAAACACTCATCATGGCACATGCACAAGAGAAATGCACACTATGCATAGAACTATATGTAACACAATATGCATAGAAAAAGTTTTTGTTTGTTGTGAATTTTGAGTAATTGAAATTCTCTCTCTTTATTTATTTGGTTGAAACTTGGGATGTTACAAAACCTGAACACGGTACTGCTGCCAAACAAAATAAATAAACTTGGAATTAGTCATCGTCATAGGAAAATCCACACAATACTGCAGTTATTTGATCTAATGACAAAAGAAGGAGATTGAACATACACTTGACAAGGACAGATAGACAATTCGATTAACTCTAGGTCAGCAATGGCATACCCTCTTTGCCTCATGCTCAACTTATTCCTAAAATATGAGAATATATATAAGCTTTAGTGGCAAATGAATCCATAGAGCCAAATAAAAATCAAAATGAAGAAAATAGGTATGTGCAAAAAATGGGAAAGCTCTTGATTGTTTCATCTGCTTGGAACACTAAGAAATTTAGTTGGTCGAGGAACAAACAACCACCAGTGCCCACACCTTGAATGGAGATCCAGTTGAAGAATCCACATTTGTGCGCGATGGAGGGCTTATCAGAGAAGTTGACCAAAAAACACCGGATTAGAGCCCTTCTCGCTCCATAGAGTAAATGGAGTAAATGGGATTAAATAACAATGCTATATAACAGAAACAAACAGAGAGAAGGAATCAGACAGCAGCCACAAGAAGTAAAACGGATCAGTTGGTCAAGGTAGTTACTCAATCAACCTTCTACCAGTATGTATTCATTAGCTAGCAAACCAATCAAAATATGTCTGCCAGCGACTGAACAATCAAAGAGACATGGTAAGCAATAAAGTAGATGCTCTAAGGCAAACCTCAGTCGGCGTCGTGGATTACGTAGACAATGGAGAATCTAAAACAATGGTTTTTCGTGGTCCACCTGCGTCTTCGGATGATAGCTCCATTCGCTAGACATTCTGATGATTTGTCACTCACCGCTAGCAACATAAATATTGTTATCATCTTTTCCTAGAATTAGATGCTCAATTAGTATATGGTTGTCATTACATAACAATTTATGACCAAGCTATAGCAGTAGGAAATCTTTGAGAACCTTCTGAACAAATTTGAAATAAACATAAATGTACGCTTTCGTGCACCTACAAATTATACTAATCGTGAAACACATTGATTTCTTCTAATTGGCAACAAGCAACTCAACTGAGCAAAGCTAATATCCATATGCAAAACCTGAAGTTAATGGCTTATAATTTATAGCATACCCTATGCAAACATGCAAGATATGGCACAAAGTTCACTAATGGGCAGTCAAATCCCTAAATCATTAGGTCATGTTTTACACCAAAGCGTAGCATCAGGTGAAGCAAACAATAATATTAAGCCTATCCATAAAGAAAGGATGGATTCATAGCAGTGGGAATGTCTGACCATTTGACTATACCTCTTCTGTAGCTTATATTAGTCACTAAATCCATTTGCAATTTTTTGTGCGGATCACCCTCGAGAACTGAAAGAGGGCCCTGTTGCAGGATTATGTAAGCATCTTACTGCAAGAATATGATAAATCTTCCATCCCAGCTCAGCAAGATCCTGCAAACAAATTTCATCTATGAGTTTCCACTTTTATCCATGGTTTGTTTTGGAAGCTATTTAAAAATTTGCACTAATTTAAAGAACAAAACAGTGAATGGAATGTGCACATATGAAACAATGAATGGAATGGAATGGAATGGTGGATGTCTTTTTCACAAAGCAGCAAAAACTCATTGCACCTTTCCCCTGCCTTTCCCTTATGTGGTTCTCTTTATATCATAGCAAAGAAGAGAAGGCTCAAGGGAATGTCTCAGTAAGTTCATTCTTAATGATATTTGCTTTATGGTTATGAGATGACTTCTAAAATCATCATTATTAGTAGTATTAGCATTATGGTTTGCAAACAGATAGATGGATCATAAATATACACAAATCTTATCTAGGATTTTCATCAAACACCTTATATGCAAAGATAAGACGGATCTACACAAAGAAAGATGAGATGTTCGGGGCGTTAAATCAAAGAGGGGGAGTTTGGCACCACTGTTACCTCAACCTCAGGGAGGCAGAGGAGCATTTCACCTTGAGGAGATTGCACACTCCGTGCTCCTCCCTCCAGAGCAAGGTTGCTATGAGAGAGAGAAAGATATAGAGAGAGAGCATGTACCTGCCTGACAAAGTACAGGCGGAGGGGCATGTCGATGAGCTGCTGACCGGCGTCTTCAGAGACGAATAATCCGTAGAGGTGGATGGATGTGGTTCTCCTTGCGACCACCGGCAGCAGCTCCCGCTCCTACAACTGCTGTTGAATGCTGCTGCTCCTAGATACCACCACATAGAGGTCAAGAGCATTTAGGGGATGGGATGAGGAAAGCGTGGAGAAGGACGAGCAGAGGAGAGGTGGCGGCGGAGGGAGATAGGGAGAAGCATAGCCTGCACAAGGATCTGAGGCGGCTGACCTCGATTTGATGTCGTCCTCGCCGGCACGGTGGCGGCCCATGCTCAGATGCAAGAGGTCGGCAGCGGGAACTTGAAGGGTCGGAGGAGGGTGCTCGCCTGGCTACCTTGCGCGGCGGCAGCCATGCTTGGAGGCGGGGAGAAGAGGGGGTGAAGAGGAGGAGGATGAGGACGAGAGGGAACGCGCAGAACAGCCAGAGCTCCACTAGCCAATCCCGACTGCATAGCGCGCGACGACGGTGCGCTGATGCCGTCGGCCGACAGCGCGAAGGGCGGCGGTGGAGGGAGACGAGATGACATGGGGAGGAGATGGAGCGTCCGTGCGGAGATTGGGTCGTGCGGGGATTGGGGGAGTGTGGCTAGGGTTTCTACCGTGGGCTGCTACTTTTATACCACGCGGCGAAAATGAGTGGACGGATGAGATTCCTTCTGAGACGCGATCCGACGGCCACGAACCGCACATCGCGGTGGATGCGCTGTGAGACCCCCTATGGTGGGCATCTATTACAGGTTAGATGCACTCAGACGCAACATGCACCTTTTTCACTTGGAGATCGAGTGCCAAGGAGAGGGCCTCCCTGCCATAGCCTCGAGCGTTACCCGGTCTGCTCCCGTTGCTGACCTGCAGATAGCTGCAATCAACCCTGAATTTCTTGTTTACCGAACGGCTGCATCAACATTAACCCCCGGCAGGTAAAGTTAAATTGAACACTGATGCGGCAGTGGATCTGGCAACGAGGAGGGCCTCAACGGGGTGCATTATTAGAGACTCTCAAGGTCAGTTCCTGGCGGCATGCAGAGTAGAAATTGAAGGGGTCATTGACGTTACTACTGCAGAGGCTCAAGCGGTAAGAGATGGGTTACGACTCGCTGAACGCATTGGTTGTAACAACCTGATTGTTGAGACAGATTGTCTAGAGGTGGTCAATGCTTATAATTTTCCTATGGAGAATAGGATTATTGGCGTGGCTTTCTTGGATGAGAGCAGGACTATGATGGTTGGCTTCAATGAAGCATCTATATCTCACTGTTCAAAGGAAGAAAATAGAGCGGCACATCAATTAGCTAGGTCGACAGATGACTCAAATTGTATTTTTTGGCTTGAGAGCCCGCATTTTTTCTTGTATCCACAGCTGGTGAATGATGTAACCATACTTTGATTGGGGATAACAAGTTCTTGACGCACTCTTTTCCTTTCAGGTATCGAACGGGACTAGAAGGTTTTTAATGAGGCGGCTTGCTTATCTAATATATAATGTTCAAAAAAACATTAATCTTCGCCATGCCAACCGGTGGCGCGATCCACTTCCGGCCTTGAACAGAGTTGGACAAATGTGGATGAGTCTTCTTCTCCTACCAAGATTAGCCTTACTTGGTCCTGATGGTTGGGTCGGCCTATTTGGCTGCAGTTTGTAGCCTTTTTGTTTGTTCTTAGGCTACGGGAATAATGGGTTTGCTTTTTTTTTTTTTTTTTTTCTTAGGCTCACAACGGGCTTGATTTTTCAGCTAGGATTTTATTAATTTTTCTTTTTTCCTAACTTTTTGGACTTGTTTGTTTTCTTGTGTGTAATTGCTTATAGTTGAGCAATTACATATGAATCTGTAATTAGAAAATTTATACATTTTTACTGGAATTATATGTAGATGCGCAATTCGCATATGTGCGTAATTACAAATCCTAGTCTTTTTTATGTGCATTTTCACATAGGTGTGTGATTGCACATATATGCGTAATTACACATAAACATGTAATTGCACTTGTGTATATGTGTATATGTAATTTCATAATGCGTGCTGTTGTGGGTATACTTATGGGTATATCAACGGCATGGTCTCGATCCGGCAAGCCCGGATGGCCCACAGATGATGATGAGGCATGTGGCCCGTCAGACGGTCCAGTTGTTGTAGATCCTGAAGGATGAAGTCCAACCCAGGAGCGAGGAGCCGGATCCCAACCGACCTACGAAGAGGGCCAGATCTGTGGAAGCCATAAGGTATCCGGATCCTGCATGACATAGATGGAAGTCGGATCCTTAACGTACACGGTAAGATATTATACCGTAGTTAGACAACTTGTATTCCGGCTAGGACTCTCCATGTAAACCCTAGATCCGTGTGCCTTTATAAGACGGATCCCGGGAGCCCTAGAGACACAACAATAACTCATTGTAACAACGCGAAAGCGCCCATATAATTCCAGACAAGCAGCAGTAGGCCCTGCCTTCGAGCAGGTGTTGCGAAGCTGGATAACTCGCGTACCACCATCCCAAGGACTCTCCGCCCTATGACCCCTACTTCTTCTCCCCCTCGTGAGGATCCCTCCTCCGAGGCACCGTCGAATAGGCAACGACACGCGCAATTTTAACTTTTGAATACAATCTCTTTTTCCGATTTTTTTCGTAGCAACTTGTAAATGTGCATGTAATCCTAGTTCATTTGTGTTTGACCTTGTTATGGACTCAGATAACCTGATCGACCGAGAATTGTCGTAGTTCTCAGCCGATCGAAGTGCTAGGCATATGCGTGTAATTGCGCATATGTGTGTACTAGGAAAATTTCCTGTGTGTTGCAACAGGTTATATTTTTAAAACACTTGTATTGTTATGGGTAGATTGTTATTGAATATATCTTAGTCGATTGAAATGAATTATTTACCTTTTTTTTGAAAGAAATACGGTAGGGGAAGCCCCTACAGTGGTTTTTTTTTAATAATACTAGTAAAACTACCCGTGCGTTGCACTGGGACCTACAAATTGAGACGATATGATGGCACTGCAAAAACACACAAAACGACTATGTTTCTTCTTTACCTCCTCGCACGTCCTAGATGATGCTCTTCTTTACTTTTTACCTTGCATTGCATACAACTATGTAACCTCACAAACGCCATTATATTATACCTCATATGCGTCGGAAAACCTGGCTGTCCACTGTCACCTTGATGGCCCAGAAGGCGGCAAGGTGTGGCAGCTTCGGTGATTAACTGACTTGAATTTACACGTTCTTTTGCACCATCATCCAATGGAAGAACATTGGATATTCCGATATCAGCTCCACCACTCTTGGTATTTACAGTCGCTGCAATATGACGTTCTTTTTTATGTGCATCGCCGAACTACAAAATATATTGGTCTCCAGCGGCTTTTGTCTTAGAAAAAAAATTACACGGAAGAGAAGAGTCTGCTGGGGACATCTCACCTTCAGCCCATGCCCAGCTAAAATTAACATAACCGTACCTACCTGCTACTGCTAGGCTGCTATTAAGTAATTAAGATAAGCACTCTATTCTACTCTCTCCCGTACTGTGTTTCTAGTCGAACTTTTTGCCCAAATCGGCTGAGGCGCTCAGCTACTGGGAGTAAGGCCGCGGCGACGAAGAGCAGCGCGAGGAGAAGCGCGCCTAGGCGGCCGACGCCAGCGACGTGGATCTCACGGACGGCGGAAGTAATTTCTGGTCGGATCTCCATCTCTCTAGCGATTTCTCCTCCATACTCTTCGCTTTTGGTTCGGCGGACGAGTGGCTGCGTCATGCGTCCTCGCCGTGGAGGACCACTGGGATCGAGGGAGAGCGCAAGTCCACAAGCACTACACGCGGAAGGCCAGGCCAGGGACTGTGCCTGACATCCTCGGCGCTGAGGGCCGGGTCACGGGCCGTCTCGTGTCCATCGACGCCGCTAGCACATCATCCTCCCTAACCGCGACGCCGCTAGCACATCATCCTCCCTAACCGCGCTTGGGCCTCTCCATGGAGGGCGCCTCGCTGACGCATCGGCAGCGGAGATCGAGGGGAAACCATGAGGAGTGCAGATCTGACCAGCGAGGGATCCGGCCTTCGCGACGCAGCTTCCGCCGGAGGTGCTTTCGGAACTTGGGATTATGCAACGGAGTGGGGATTTTGTGGTGCGGCTCCAATGAAGTTAGTAGAACTTTGTAAATCCGTGGAGAAGATAGAATCGTGATCCGAGTGGAAGAGACCTCGGCGGCGAGAGAAAGATAAACGAAACATTTTCTTTTAACTGAGCGGTGGCAGTTCCTGTAATTTGGACGAAAATAGGGGGCAATAAAAACGGACGAACAAGAAGCCTTATTTTCTTTATTATTAGGTATATATATAGATAAGAATCCAATTCTGCATCAGTGAAAACTTGAACTTGAGTGGCTGGGTTGTACATCTACTTCACTAACCGAATGAGCTAGGCTCACTCCTTATGAATTATTTATCTTTACGTGAAGAAGCCTCTTAACGGGATGCAGTTACCATGAAGAATTAAGATTGCTTCCTTGTCGGGGGATATACTACCGTTGCGGTTACACATCAATTTTTTTTTTTTTGGCTCATCCAATTATCTTCCTTGTCACCTGTGTCGCCCTACACGGATGCCCCCAAACTGGTTTGTTGTCATAGAATGCTCATTTGATAAAAGATTTGTTTTTTAATGTCAATGAAATCAATGGCAACACTGCGTCCTCAAGAAAAATTCAAAGGCAATAATTGGCAATTCATGCTTGATTACTATTAGGAGAACTATTACTGTGCTTGGATAGTACATGAACCGTTCATAGTATTTCCATGTGATGGTGGAATCGTTGATACAGAGAATTTTGACCCTGATCCGCTGCTTCCCCATAAACAAAGTTGAAGGGTCATAGTTAGTTTATTTTCATGTGTTGGGTCGCATGTAATTCTAACGCAAACCCAATAAATTATAAGTAGAACCTACATACCTATCAATTATGTGACCAATGGCAAAATTTTAGTTTTCTGAAAATCATTTGTAATTCGATCGATCAAGAATTTTCAATATCTTTTGCTCGATGCACAACTCAGAATTTATGATCTTTGTTGTCGAGAACCCCTTTCAACTGTCCCTTAAGTCATAGGATAAGAAAAAAAAAATGTATATTATGTCCATTTGAAAAGATGAATTTCTTTGATTGTACCAAAGAGATTTTTTCATGAAGCATAACCTAATGTTTTATTCATATAGAATTTGTAGTACAAAATTCCTATAGAATATGTTTCTATGAATATAACCAATAGTGTAGAATAATTTCCGTAGGATCTAAATCCTATAAATCAAAGGAGCATCAGTTGTTTTTGTCACCACATATAAAATCAAAGCTAATAGTGTATAATAATTCCCCTAGGATCTCAATCCTGAATGAAGGCGGTGGTCATAGGATCTCTCTTGGGCAAAGATGAAGACTTACCTGAGGACTGCCCTTATCGATTTGGCCGTAGTGTTGAGTTCTGAAAGGCGTCGCCGGCGAATGTAACAGTGCTTTTTTTGCCTAGAGTTTGCCGGATCGGTGGTATTTGGTCGTGCGCACCCATGCTTTTATTCCGAGCGTTTGGTTCTGGAAGGAGCAGCGCTGAGCTCTGTTCTATGTTGGCATCAAGAGACATTTTGGTCCATGATGCAGTGAAAAGAAGGGAATAACATGAAGGCCGGATTAGACGACTAGCTACGGGAGGTTCAAGACTCCGCATTGTTGAGGGACATGCTTGGTATCCCGGACTCCGCGGCAGTGGTATGAAAATGGGGGCGATGGCCCAGGTGAAGTTCAAAGTCCTACCTTTCATGGTGAAAACCCAAGGTCTGCCCTTAACTGGTTGTGTCTGGCAATAACCTTGTTGGAGGCACTGTTTTGAGAGCGGGACTTTTGTTTCTTAGTTTTCTTTTCTATTTTTTTGGCTGTCTGCATCCGTGGTGCCGTTAGGGTGTTGCATTATTGCAGTGGGTGCAATTGGTATCTTTTCATATTAATATATTTCCTTTATCGAAAAAAATGTGCGCATATATGTCCAATTGCATACATATACGTAATTTTTTAATATATATATAACATTTTTATTTAATTTTTTCAGTTAATTTGTAACTGGGCTTGTAGTTGTTTGCTTTTGATTAGTTATTGAGCTTGTAATTGTGCATGAGAAAAAAGCCGGGAACAAAAAACATCGAAGAAATTCTAGACTTGCCTGGCTGACTTTGATTGACCGAGCCCTAGCCGCTTTCAAAAAGTACTGTTAGAGGAAGTATCATGGGATTGGTTGTCATGATCATGAAAGAAAATAAGAGAGATAAAGAGGAAAGAAAGAAGAACGGGAAGGGAAAAACAAAGTAGGCATTGAACAGTTGACGATATACCTGCCTTCGTGCTAACTTACTCTGTCGCTGAATTTTCAAAATCTCCTATATATACTCTAGAAGACTAGAACAGGGTACAATCGTCGCCCCTATTACTTGCTACTCGCCACACGTTATATAATCCAGAAATTCTGCTGGCCTACTAAGGCTGCTCATAGTGGGGAGTAACTTAGACTAGTAACATATGCCATGTTACTAGTCTAGGTTACTACCTTCATAGTGGGTAGTAACTTATATGTGGTATCATGCATTGTGTCATTTATTATGTTGTAGACTCATTTTGCATTGGGGTGTGTGATGTTATGGTAACATAGCTAGTTACCACCTCACCCTCTTTCTTCATTTATTAGCATGCCATGTCACCAAAATGCCTTGAGATGTGTGATGTTACTAGCTATGTTACTCCCACTATGAGCAGTCTAATACCCGGTTGCCGGTTCTCTTTAATAGCCTGAGTATCTGTGCATCTAATTTCTCAAAGCACCATTTGCTCACTGCCATAGTTTCTAGCTGCTCAAAGCCATGGAAATCGGTCAAAATAAGGCACCTTCGTTCTTCAGCTTCCTAAGGGAGGGCCTCCTCCTGCCGAGCCGCAACTGGAGGCTCTTCACATCGGTCTGTGCACTCATCCTCGCCTCCACCAAGCTGATCGAGCTCGCTGTCCACCCCCTCGCCGCCGACGAGACCAAGCTTGACATCAAGGCGCTCAACACCACCGAGCCCGGCAGCCCGGACTTCGCCAAGCTCCTACAGAACCTCCTGCTCGCCGGTGCAGGGTACAACCTCTTCTCTTTTGTCTCCCACTCCGCTGTCCAGATCGTCGTCCTATTCGCCGCCGCCTTCACGTACCCGGGCCAGGAGCATACTATTACTACCTTTGGCGCGCTCCTAGGCCAAGCTAAGGCGCAAATCAAGGGGCCCCTGCTCACGCTCGCCTTCGGCTACATCCTCGAGACCTTCAGCTTCGTGCCTCTGACGGCCATGGCATCACTTCTCGGCCTTCTCGAGGCGAAGCAATATTTGGTGACTTCGCTTGTGGCCTCGCTGCTCGGCTTCGCTGCCGTCGTCTGCCTCGAGTACTTCTCCTTCCTCTGCTCCTTCAGCGTCGTCGTGGCGGTAGCCGAGCCCGGCTGCTACGGCGCGGCCGCGTTAGGCAAGGCGTGGAGGCTGGCGAATGGGAACAAGCGGCAGGTCGTGCTCTACCTCGCCGTGACCGGAGCACTGTCCGCCGCCGTATCGCCGGTGCACACGCTCGCAAGGACTAATAATAGCGTTGCGCTTGGGTTGCTCCTGGGTTTCGTGTACGCGCTTCTGCTGGCGCTCGTGCAGCTCTTCTCTGACTGCGCCATGACCGCCTTCTACTACGAGCGCAGCTAGGTACTGGATACCCAAGCTATCAGCAGAAGAACGCCCGATTGCTGGCATGGAAATTTCGACACTGTAATATGTAATGTTGATACTAGTTATTACCTATATCAATTCTAAAGGGGTTTGCTCAAACCACATTAATTTAGATACTGTTCATGCCCAATTTCCTCCAATGAAACGTTACCACGACGTTTTTTTCCACTGTAGATGGCGAGCAGTTACTGTCGCTCCCAACTCTCTCACATTTTTCTTTCCATGCAAATCCCGTGAGTACCGGCTCCTCACGGTAGGCTTCTGTGGCTGTACCGGTTGCTGTACGTTTTCCGCGTTGTTCCATGCGTCGATGAACCGGTTGCTTCGGTTTTCCCGGTGTGGCGGTGCTGTTTCTTTCCACATCGTGCAAGTATATCTATACCTGGTCCTCGCACCGCTTTGACTGGATGTTTTCTCTCCCTCTCTCCTCGCGTTCTCCGCGTGTACAAGCTCCCCATGGCAGCCGACCTCTCCCCATCCCCGAGCCGCTAGCCTCGCTGCAGTCCTTTCCATGTCCGTCTCAGCAACGGCGCCTCTACTGTGCGAGCAGGTCGAAGGAGATGCGGCCGCGCGGAGGAGCAGAGGAGGCACGGAGGCGACTAGGGTTTCCTTCGGGAGTCACGCACATGAGCGGAATGGCGCCGCGGCGGCTGTGCCGACTCTTCGGATGGGAACAACACGCTCCCATGCCGCGCCGGCGAGCAGCAGCATTGGAGGACTTGCCAGCTCGCCGGGGTCATGGTTACGGCGGCGGAGGGGAATCGGTGGAGGCAGGGCCTAGGTGGAGGAGATCCACGCGGTACCGGCTGTCGAGCATCGGCATGGATAGAGTTCTGGGATGGCCGGATTCCTGATCACCGCCGCGGAGTTTCGTTTGTGGGACAGATGGAGAGGGTTAGGGTTGCTGCACCTCTGTCCCGAGCTGGGTGGAAAGTTTATTCCTTTTCAACCCCCAGCAGCGAGCCACCAAAGGTTTCCATTGAATCTTCCTGCCCTTCCCTGCATATTCCTTTGGTACGATTCTATTGATACGATCTTTTTGCTCTCGATTGACAGTTCCACTATTTTTTCCCCTCTCATTTTTGCTAAGATCGGATATGTTTCTAATCCTTTCAGATTCTAAGGAATGGATTCACTCAACAGCTGACAGACTTCTGTTCCTACTTCTACCGTTTCTATGTTTTTTATGCAGCGTTGGTACTACATAACTTCAGATTCAATACAGTGTATGTGTGCTTGAAGGAGGCTTGATCCCATGGATATGCAATATAATTTTATCTCTCACTATCTCCTTGCTGATTACTGAACAATGAGTACCATCAATTATGCCAGTGATTGATATTTTCCTTGATCATTCCAAGGCAGCGACGAGGTCTGTAGGTACTTTCGAACAGAATCGGCGGCCGTCTAACGCCAGATCAGAAACTTCCCTTCTCAATCAGGTTAGTCCGCCAATGCATGATCTACTCATACTGCTTACCTGTTTTAGTTTTTCCTGCCATGTATAATTGAATGTAGGACTACATGGGCAGAAGTTGTAGATCTCTGCCATCGATTACGTTTGTGATTTTCTGGGTTTCTCGGTGCAGTCTGAGAGTGCTCCTGTTGCCATTTTCTAGGGCCATCCTACTCTTCTTCAATCTCACAGCCCGCCACTGAAGTGCAATTTTGTTCGAATCCAGATAACCCATCAGCTTAATTCGATTGAGCGACAAGACAGCCATATATTTATAGTGGTGGCTGTTGAGTGTAGTTAAGAAATAATAATTCAGTGGTGCATAAGAAGGGCCTACGTGCACGTCCACTACAGGAATGGCTCGCTGCGCCGACGGCCGTGGCGTACGCCGACGGCCAAATGTCGGGGCCGTCGGCGTACGTCCGGTCCATGGCAGCGGCCCATCTAGCCCCTCGGCGTAGACATACCCTCGGCGTAGAGACGGATACGCCGACGGCCACCCTCGGCGTACTAAAGGCCGTCGGCGTAGGACTAGCATGTGCTCCGGTCCCGCTCCGGCCGTGACGGCCCGGTCACGGCGTCAGCGAGGCGCCGAGGGCCACCCTCGGCATAGGGCATCACCCACCTATGCCGACGGCCACCCTCGGCATACATTTTTTTTTTCTTTTTTTCTTCTCGGTCATTAACTTTATATTATGTTTGTTTTATTTATGTACTAGTATGAATTATGTAAAAATAGTTACTTTTTTAAAGAAAAAAATGGTAGATGGCTTATGTAGATCCCACGAGTGACGCTCTTCGTAGACGGGTCGACGGGATCCAGTAGGCCCAACATCTGCTATCGATGTACATATGTCCTAAAACAAAGGAAAAAAGTCCATTGCTAACCCTAACTCTAACCCTAACCCTAACCCTAGGGGTAGATTTGCGGGGTCCCCGCCCCCTAGGGTTTCCCTAGATACAAACCACCGGAGCGTCCGAATCGCTGGAAACTCCTGCTACGGCTCATCCGGGGCCTATTTCATTCCAAACCTATGGTTTCCATGTGCATATGTCCTAAACAAAGCAAAGAAATTAAAAAAATCCATTGGTGAACCCTCGCACGAAAAAAGCTATAGGGGTAGATCTGCAACGTCCCCGGCCTAGGGTTTCCCAAGATACAGATCACCGGAGCGTCGGAATCGCTTAAAAACTTGCATTTGTCCCTAACATATGTGTACAAGTGTGATGTAAGGTTTGTCTAACCTTGCATGTACCCGGCGTTGACGATTTCCGCATACATGGGCCCACACTTGGTAAAATCCAGGATTTGTATGTGGAAACTCCTGCTACGGCTCATCCGGGGCCTATTTCATTCCAAACCTATGGTTTCCATGTGCATATGTCCTAAACAAAGCAAAGCAAATAAAAAAATCCATTGGTAAACCCTCGCACGGAGAAAGCTATAGGGGTAGATCTGCAAGGTCCCCGGCCTAGGGTTTCCCAAGATACAGATCACCGGAGCGTCGGAATCGCTTAAAAACTTGCATTTGTCCCTAACATATGTGTACAAGTGTGATGTAAGGTTTGTCTAACCTTGCATGTACCCGGCGTTGACGATTTCCGCATACATGGGCCCGCACTTGGTAAAATCCAGGATCTGTATGTGGAAACTCCTGCTACGGCTCATCCGTGGCCTATTTCATTCCAAACCTATGGTTTCCATGTGCATATGTCCTAAACAAAGCAAAGCAAATAAAAAAATCCATTGGTAAACCCTCGCACGGAAAAAGCTAGAGAGGTAGATCTGCAGGGTCCCCGCCCTAGGGTTTCCCAAGATACAGATCACCGGAGCGTCGGAATCGCTTGAAAACTTGCATTTGTCCCTAACATATGTGTACAAGTGTGATGTAAGGTTTGTCTAACCTTGCATGTATCCGGCGTTGACGATTTCCGCATACATTGGCCCGCACTTGGTAAAATCCAGGATCTGTATGTGAAAACTCCTGCTACGGCTCATCTGTGGCCTATTTTATTCCAAACCTATGGTTTCCATGTGCATATGTCCTAAACAAAGCAAAGAAAATAAAAAAATCCATTGGTAAACCCTCGCACGGAAAAAGCTATAGGGGTAGATCTGCAGGGTCCCCGCCCTAGGGTTTCCCAAGATACAGATCACCGGAGCGTCGGAATCGCTTGAAAACTTGCATTTGTCCCTAACATATGTGTACAAGTGTGATGTAAGGTTTGTCTAACCTTGCATGTACCCGGCGTTGACGATTTCCGCATACATGGGCTAGCACTTGGTGAAATCCAGGATATGTATGTGGAAACTCCTGCTACGGCTCATCCGGGGCCTATTTCATTCCAAACCCATGTGCATATGTCCTAAACAAAGCAAAGAAAATAAAAAAATCCATTGCTAAACCCTCACACGGAAAAAGCTATAGGGGTAGATCTGCAGGGTCCCCGGCCTAGGGTTTCCCAAGATACAGATCACCGGAGCGTCGGAATCGCTTGAAAACTTGCATTTGTCCCTAACATATGTGTACAAGTGTGATGTAAGGTTTTTCTAACCTTGCATGTACCTATGGTTTCCATGTACATATGTCCTAAAAAACCAAAGCAAGTAAAAAAGTCCATTGGTAAACCCTCACACGGAGAAAGCTATAGGGGTAGATCTGCGGGGCCCCCGCCCTAGGGTTTTTTCAAGATACAGACTATCGGATCGTCGGAATCGCTGGAAAACTTGCATATGCCCATAACATATGTGTACAAGTGTGATGTAAGGTTTGGCTAACCTTGGATGTACCCGTTGTTGACGATTTCCGCATACATGGGCTAACACTTGGTAAAATCCAGGATCTGTATGTGGAAACTCTCGCCACGGCTCAAATGGAGCCTATTTTATGGTAAAGTATGCCCAACCTATGGTTTCCATGTACATATGTCCTAAATAAACCAAAACAAGTAAAAAATTACATTGGTAAACTCTCGCACGGAGAAAGCTATAGGGGTAGATCTACGGGGTCCCCGCCCTAGGGTTTCCCAAGATACAGATCACCGGAGCGTCAGAATTGTTGGAAAACTTGCATCTGCCCCTAACATATATGTACAAGTGTGACGCGTCATTTTATGTGCTAAATGTTTTCCGTTTCGCGTGTTGGCGGACGGGTGCACGCGCGCGCCCGGTACGGCCATACCGCATGTCCCGGCGGCCCCGTTTTGCGCAGTTGGCAAAGCAAACGGAGCCAAAAAATCGAGCGGAGCCGCGTGGCGTCATTTTATGTGTCCTAGTAACCACTGCAAAAGATGGAACTGGGATACGGCAATTATCTTGGAGAACCCTTCACGAACAGGGCTATCTCGTCCGGAGTTCTATGGCTTTTAGGGGAAATGAGTAGGAAACGGCCCGTTTCACCACATAGTTTGTCGGAACGAGGCCATATTTGGCACGTGCGTGGGCCTTAGGATGGGAAGCAAGGCCCCGGTCGCGGATTTCCAATCCGAACCACGGGCGACGGTTTTTCCATTTTTGGGGTGCCGGAAGGGCTTTTTTTTGTGAAGCAGCTACATGGTGCGCATTTCAGTATCGCGCGGGACCTCCGCGCGGTGGTAGGATACCTCCTACGCACCACCTATCACATGCCATATGCGCGCGGAAGCCATCTGGGAATCCCACCCGCTTCCTGCGGTGCCCCGCCGAATCCGCTGGAAACTGTCCGGATTTGAACTGGGGCGACACTTTCCTTCGCTCAATAAATGGAGGGAAAAATGTTTTTAGGTCTAGGACGCGTCATTTTATGTGCTAAATGTTTTCCGTTTCGCGCGTTGGCGGACGGGTGCACGCGCGCGCCCGGTACGGCCATACCGCATGTCCCGGCGGCCCCGTTTTGCGCAGTTGGCAAAGCAAACGGAGCCAAAAAATCGAGCGGAGCCGCGTGGCGTCATTTTATGTGTCCTAGTAACCACTGCAAAAGACGGAACTGGGATACGGCAATTATCTTGGAGAACCCTTCACGAACAGGGCTATCTCGTCCGGAGTTCTATGGCTTTTAGGGGAAATGAGTAGGAAACGGCCCGTTTCACCACATAATTTGTCGGAACGAGGCCATATTTGGCACGTGCGTGGGCCTTAGGATGGGAAGCAAGGCCCCGGTCGCGGATTTCCAATCCGAACCACGGGCGACGGTTTTTCCATTTTCGAGGTGCCGGAAGGGCTTTTTTTGTGAAGCAGCGACATGGTGCGCATTTCAGTATCGCGCGGGACCTCCGCGCGGCGGTAGGATACCTCCTACGCACCACCTATCACATGCCATATGCGCGCGGAAGCCATCTCGGGAATCCCACCCGCTTCTGCGGTGCCCCGCCGAATCCGCTCGGAAACCGTCCGGATTTGAACTGGGCGACACTTTCCTTCGCTCAATAAATGGAGGGAAAAATGTTTTTAGGTCTAGGACGCGTCATTTTATGTGCTAAATGTTTTCCGTTTCGCGCGTTGGCGGACGGGTGCACGCGCGCGCCCGGTACGGCCATACCGCATGTCCCGGCGGCCCCGTTTTGCGGTTTTGGATAAGAAAACTGAGCCATAAAAATCGAGCGGAGCCGCGTGGCATCATTTTATGTGTCCTAGTAACCACTGCAAAAGACGGAACTGGGATACGGCAATTATCTTGGAGAACCCTTCACGAACAGGGCTATCTCGTCGGAGTTCTATGGCTTTTAGGGGAAATGAGTAGGAAACGGCCCGTTTCACCACATAGTTTGTCGGAACGAGGCCATATTTGGCACGTGCGTGGGCCTTAGGATGGGAAGCAAGGCCCCGGTCGCGGATTTCCAATCCGAACCACGGGCGACGGTTTTTCCATTTTCGGGGTGCCGGAAGGGCTTTTGTTTGTGAAGCAGCTACATGGTGCGCATTTCGATATCGCGCGGGACCTCCGCGCGGCGGTAGGATACCTCCTACGCACCACCTATCACATGCCATATGCGCGCGGAAGCCATCTGGGAATCCCACCCGCTTCCTGCGGTGCCCCGCCGAATCCGCTGGAAACTGTCCGGATTTGAACTGGGGCGACACTTTCCTTCGCTCAATAAATGGAGGGAAAAATGTTTTTAGGTCTAGGACGCGTCATTTTATGTGCTAAATGTTTTCCGTTTCGCGCGTTGGCGGACGGGTGCACGCGCGCGCCCGGTACGGCCATACCGCATGTCCCGCGGCCCCGTTTTGCGCAGTTGGCAAAGCAAACGGAGCCAAAAAATCGAGCGGAGCCGCGTGGCGTCATTTTATGTGTCCTAGTAACCACTGCAAAAGACGGAACTGGGATACGGCAATTATCTTGGAGAACCCTTCACGAACAGGGCTATCTCGTCCGGAGTTCTATGGCTTTTAGGGGAAATGAGTAGGAAACGGCCCGTTTCACCACATAGTTTGTCGGAACGAGGCCATATTTGGCACGTGCGTGGGCCTTAGGATGGGAAGCAAGGCCCCGGTCGCGGATTTCCAATCCGAACCACGGGCGACGGTTTTTCCATTTTCGGGGTGCGGAAGGGCTTTTTGTGAAGCGGCTACATGGTGCGCATTTCGGTATCGCGCGGGACCGCCGCGCGGCGGTAGGATACCTCCTACGCACCACCTCTCACCTGCCTTGTGCGCGCGGAAGCCATCGGGGAATCCCACCCGCTTCCTGCGGTGCCCCGCCGAATCCGCTGGAAACTGTCCGGATTTGAACTGGGGCGACACTTTCCTTCGCTCAATAAATGGAGGGAAAAATGTTTTTAGGTCTAGGACGCGTCATTTTATGTGCTAAATGTTTTCCGTTTCGCGCGTTGGCGGACGGGTGCACGCGCGCGCCCGGTACGGCCATACCGCATGTCCCGGCGGCCCCGTTTTGCGCAGTTGGCAAAGCAAACGGAGCCAAAAAATCGAGCGGAGCCACGTGGCGTCATTTTATGTGTCCTAATAACCACTGCAAAAGACGGAACTGGGATATGGCAATTATCTTGGAGAACCCTTCACGAACAGGGCTATCTCGTCCGGAGTTCTATGGCTTTTAGGGGAAATGAGTAGGAAACGGCCCGTTTCACCACATAGTTTGTCGGAACGAGGCCATATTTGGCACGTGCGTGGGCCTTAGGATGGGAAGCAAGGCCCCGGTCGCGGATTTCCAATCCGAACCACGGGCGACGGTTTTTCCATTTTCGGGTGCGGAAGGGCTTTTTGTGAAGCAGCTACATGGTGCGCATTTCGCATCGCGCGGGACCTCCGCGCGGCGGTAGGATACCTCCTACGCACCACCTATCACATGCCATATGCGCGCGGAAGCCATCTGGGAATCCCACCCGCTTCTGCGGTGCCCCGAATCCGCTGGAAACCGTCCGGATTTGAACCGGGCGACACTTTCCTTCGCTCAATAAATGGAGGGAAAAATGTTTTTAGGTCTAGGACGCGTCATTTTATGTGCTAAATGTTTTCCGTTTCGCGCGTTGGCGGACGGGTGCACGCGCGCGCCCGGTACGGCCATACCGCATGTCCCGGCGGCCCCGTTTTGCGCAGTTGGCAAAGCAAACGGAGCCAAAAAATCGAGCGGAGCCGCGTGGCGTCATTTTATGTGTCCTAATAACCACTGCAAAAGACGGAACTGGGATACGGCAATTATCTTGGAGAACCCTTCACGAACAGGGCTATCTCGTCCGGAGTTCTATGGCTTTTAGGGGAAATGAGTAGGAAACGGCCCGTTTCACCACATAGTTTGTCGGAACGAGGCCATATTTGGCACGTGCGTGGGCCTTAGGATGGGAAGCAAGGCCCCGGTCGCGGATTTCCAATCCGAACCACGGGCGACGGTTTTTCCATTTTCGGGGTGCCGGAAGGGCTTTTTTTTGTGAAGCAGCTACATGGTGCGCATTTCAGTATCGCGCGGGACCTCCGCGCGGCAGTAGGATACCTCCTACGCACCACCTATCACATGCCATATGCGCGCGGAAGCCATCTGGGAATCCCACCCGCTTCCTGCGGTGCCCCGCCGAATCCGCTGGAAACTGTCCGGATTTGAACTGGGGCGACACTTTCCTTCGCTCAATAAATGGAGGGAAAAATGTTTTTAGGTCTAGGACGCGTCATTTTATGTGCTAAATGTTTTCCGTTTCGCGCGTTGGCGGACGGGTGCACGCGCGCGCCCGGTACGGCCATACCGCATGTCCCGGCGGCCCCGTTTTGCGCAGTTGGCAAAGCAAACGGAGCCAAAAAATCGAGCGGAGCCGCGTGGCGTCATTTTATGTGTCCTAAAAAGGCAGAGTAAAGTAACGGGGGCACCGCCGATGGAGGTCGGTCAAAGGGTAGACCGCGCATTCAATTCAATGTCGACGTGGTAAAAAAGGTAATCCTAGCATATTAGGTCAAAGGGTAGACCTAATATAATATATACTAGTATATTATAGTTAGAAAATATAATGAAACAAAAAAAAATTAACAAAAAAAAATAAACTATGCCGAGGGCTGCCCTAGGCGTATGCGTAGCCCTCGGTGTAGCCAAACCCTAGCATTAACCCCAGGGTCCACCTGGTCGGCCCGGCTAAGCCGAGGGTGGCCCTCGGCGTACGACCGAGCATCTGTGTAAGCCGAGGGTGGCCCTCGGCGTAGATCCCCAACTCGTTTTTCACCTGGTCGACTGCGCGTTTTCCTCCGCCGCGCGTTTTTCACCTGGCACATCTCATTTTTCTCCCGCCCGAGCCGCCGCCGCCTGAGCCCCGCGCCGCCCCCTCCTCCCGCCGCCGCTTCCTCTGGCCCCGGACCCCTCCTCCCGTCGCCGCCTCCAGCCCGCCTCCTCTGGCCCCCGCCCCCTCCTCTCGTCGCCACCTCGTGCCCGCCACCGCAGCCGACGCCGCCGCCTCCTGCCCGACGCCACCCTCCTCCCGTCCCCATCCTCCTCGCCCCACCGCCCTCCTCCTGCAGCCGCCACCTGCCGCTCCTCCCTGCCCTCCTCCCGTCCCCGTCCTCCCTGCCCTCCTCCCGTCCCCATCCTCCCTGACCTCCTCCCGTCCCCATCCTCCTCGCCCCGCCGCCCTCCTCCTGTCACCGCCCTCCTGCTCGCCCTAGCCTCCTCATCGCCCCGGCCATCCTCCCGTCGCCGCCATCCTCAGCACCCCTCCCTGCTTACCCGGCTATGGTAAGCAATTGGCTTTTTTTTCATTTTTGTATTCCTTTAATTGTTGTAATAGAAATTGAAGTAGAAACAAATAGATCTGCAAATGTGTAGTTGAAATTTGGAAAGAAATAGAACTGCAAATTGAAATTTGGAAACAAATAGAACTGCAAATTGTTGTAACAGGGACATTTGGAAAGAAATAGAAATGTGTAGTTGAAATTGAAATGCTATGTTTAATAATGTAAATAGAAATGCAAATGTGAATTTCTTCTAATAATATGTATTTGTAATAGGCCAGGCCGTGACCGCCTCGTCTTGAGCACCCCGGCGTGACGATCCCGGATCTTGACGCGCTTCTCGACGGCCGCCGACATCGACACTCGATTGTTCGACTACTTCCTCTACAGCCGAGGGTGAGCTAAATTTCCAACTTCTTCTCCGCATTTTATTTATGTCACTAGATTCATTTTCCAAGTCAAGTTGCGTAACCTAGGTGTCACTTCCCGTCCTCAAGCGTTACGCGGATAAATATGCATTAGTGGTCGGCATATTTTCAACCGTAACGCTTGCGGCATTTACGGGACAGTCGGCGGATCCGTAGTTGGGTACGTTCTCCATGCTCTGCTCCGGTCCGAGTCAGGATTTCGGCAGCGCCTCACCGTTGTTCTCCGGATGCACATCCTCTTGTCTTTGGCGAGACGTGTATCGGGAGAGCAGCGGGGAGGTGGTGCCGATATTTTTACTCGGTCGGGGGTAGAGCATGGAGAACGTACTCAATCTACGGATCCGGCGGCTGCTAGGAGCCCACCTAGTAGAGATGTAGGTTGATGCATTCGTTTTGCCTGTTAAAAAAATTAAAATATGATGCATTTTCCTATTTGATATAAATGCTATGCTTGTCGTTTGGCTTCCAATAGAGCAGAGGATGGCTGATAATGGATGGATGTACACCGGCCGTGTTAGTGCGACTAATAAAACAGATGAGTGGATAAGGAAGACTTGGCATTTAGTGAAGGAGTTGGCACGTGGTACAAAACAGAAGGTTCAGCCACTTTGCCCGTGCAATCGTTGCTTGAAGCATCACCGTCGTGGAAAGGATGACATGTTTAAACACCTTCTGCAATATGGGTATATGCCTCGTTACGTCACGCAGATCGACTTTGATGAGCACGAACGTGACAGAGGTGAGGTGATGCGGCAGCGGCTCAATGGCAATGAGTACGATGGGGTTAGAGACTTTCTAGATGATCTTGTCGATGCCCACATGCCAGTCGCCACCTTCACGGGAGGAACCGCCAGAGCCGGAGGAACCTCGAACCGGAGGAACCAGAGCCAGCCGCGAAGGCCTTCTATGATATGATAGCCGCTGCTAAGACGCCTCGTACGATGGCGCCGAGATTTCTCAGCTCGATGCCATCTCCCAATGTCTAGCCGACAAGACCCGGTACAACACCACCCGTGACGGCTTCGAAGCAAGTCTGAAAACAACTGGTAACATGTTGCCCAAAGGGCATTGTCTGCCTAAAAGCCTGCACGAGACGAGGCAACTCATGTCGGCGCTCAACATGGATTATCAAAGGATAGACTGTTGTGAAAAAGGTTGTGTTCTCTTCTGGAAACAGTTTGCGGAGGACAAGTACTGTCCCATTTGTAAGGCCTCTAGGTATGAAGAGGTAACGGGAAAGGATGGTCAGGTGAGGCAGTCAAAGATCGCAAAGTCGATTCTTCGGTATCTCCCATTCATAAAAAGAATCCAGCGGCTTTACTTGACTGAGGAGACCGCCAAACAGATGACGTGGCACAAGATGGGGACTCGAATAAAGGACAATCGGGGGCGGACGAAGATGGGACATCCATCGATGGCAATGCATGGAAGAACTTTGATAGAAAATACCCCCATAGGGCAGCAGATGCTCGGAATGTCAGAATTGCGATAGCTACAGATGGCTTCAATCCATATGGTATGTCGAATGCCAATTACAGTTGTTGGCCCGTGTTTGTAATTCCGCTCAATCTCCCTCCCGGAGTCCTAATGACGAGGAAGACCATGTTTCTGTCGCTGATCATTCCAGGGCCCCATTACCCGGGGAAGAACTTGAGTGTCTACATGCAGCCGATTGTGGAAGATTTGAACCACTCTTGGCACCACGGGACGTTGACGTACGACCGAGCATCGAAGACAAACTTCTGCATGAAAGTTTGGTTGCAGTATACCATGCATGACATGCCCGGGTACGCCCTAACATGCGGATGGTGTACAGCTGGTAAATGGCCATGCCCAGTGTGCAAGCATCGACTTGAGTTCCTTTGGCTAAATAAGGGTCGCAAGTATGTTGCGTTTGACACGAATCGGCAGTACCTCAAACGGAGGCATCCGTTCGTAGAAGACAAAAAGAACTTCAAGAAAGGCAAAGATGTGCATGAAGTAACAGAGGTGCCAAAGTTCGATGGTATAGCTGTTGATGCCGAGCTACGTGCTCTCGTGCCAGCGGCATCAGAAGCTGGCCATCAAGTTGAGGGATATGGTGTAACGCACAACAGGACTCACGAGGCAGCCTTAACGAAGCTCGAGTATTACAAGGACCTCGAACTTCCCCATAACATCGATGTGATGCACACCGTAAAGAATGTCGCGGAGTCCTTATTTCACACGTGCCTAAACATTCCCGGGAAGTCAAAGGATAATGTCAAGGCTAGAGTCGATGTTGAGAAGCTCTGTGATAGGAAGAAATTACACATGCAACGTCCTACTGGCCGTCGAAAGAATTGGTTCAAGCCGCACGCCGACTTCTGCCTTGATTCCATCCAAAAGAAGGAGGCATTCAAGTGGCTAAAATACGTTGTGATGTTCCCTGATGGTTATTGTTCGAATATGAGCAAGGGAGTCAATCTTTCGACGGGAAAAGTCACCGGGCTCAAGAGTCATGACTATCATATATGGATTGAGCGGCTGATGCCGGTGATGCTTCGAGGGTATCTCCCCGAGAAAATATGGCGAGTGCTCGCGGAGTTGAGCCATTTCTTCCGCACGCTCTGTGCTAAGCAGATATGTCCTAAGGTTATTGAGAAGCTGCAAGTTCAAGTGCCGGAGTTGCTATGCAATTTGGAGATGATCTTTCCGCCAGCTTCTTTACTCCGATGGCACATCTCATTGTGCACCTCGCAAACGAGGCACTATTGGGTGGCCCGGTGCAGTTTTGGTGGCAGTTTTGTATTGAGAGAGAGTTCAAGTATATTCGGAAGATAACTCGGAAACAAAGCCAAGATTGAAGCATGCATAGCTGAGGCAACGTGCCTTCGGGAGATGGCAGATGCCGCAACAACGTACTATCCTGATGAAGTTCCCACTCTGCATAACCCGGTCTCTCGTTACAATGTCGACGTGCCCATGAATGACCCCAAGCTTCAACTATTCCAATGTCCCGGTGGCAAGGCTGGTAAAGGACAAAAATATAGATTGGAGAGGGAAGAGAAGGATTGCATAATGCTCTATGTGCTTATGAACATGAAGGAAGTGGTGGGGGGGACGACGACGATGGCGGTCACGATTTCATTAGATAACATGGTGTAATGCTTATTGTATCTAGTTTCGATCACCTACACTCAACTCGGTCTAATGCTTATTGTATCCTTTCAGCGAATTCACGGATGAACAGTGGTGGCTTCCGCGCGATCCCACGGGCGCGGAGTTGGAGACTCTACTGAAAGAGGGTGCTCCCGAAGTAAAAATAAACTTTGTGTCTTGGTTCATGAAAAAAGTAATGTCTAAGCTGTCCCTCTTACCTACCAATATGTGACTTGTCCCTGTTATTCCACGTAACTAATGCACACAACAAATTTGAACCGTGCTTGTAGGGAGCTGATGCAAACGTTGAGATGACAGATGAGTTGAGATGTGTTTCCCAAGGTTGTAACCGTGACGTCATGAAGTATGAGAAGTATGACGTGAATGGGTTTCGATTCCATACAGAGACACACCAGAAGGGCCGGGCGAATCCAAAAACGATAAATACTGGTGTCTTCACTAAAGGATCCGATACCTTTGAATACTACGGGAGGTTAGAGAATGTATACGAGCTGACCTTCAATCGTACAAACAAACAACTCAATCTCGTTGTGTTCAAGTGTCATTGGTTCGACCCAAGAGGTGGACAAAGAATTACCAAGTCCATTGGGTTAGTTGAAGTTAAGCCTTCCACCACCTATACCGGAGCCGATGTCTATATTGTTGCTCACCAAGCCAAGCAAGTTTATTATTTGCCGTACCCATGCCAGAAAGCGGCCCTCAACGGCTGGGAAGTCGTGTTCCAGGTATCGCCACATGGTAACCTACCGATTCCCTCCGAGGACGATTACAACAACATTGACCCTGTAACATACGAGGGAATTTTCTATCAAGAGGAAGAGGACTTCGGGCACTTTGAGTTAGAATGTGTTCTTGAAGAGGACCTCAGGAACGATGCAGAAACTCGTGGTGAGTCAGTGGTGGATCTAAAGGACATAGATATGCTCGAGAAGTTACAAGTGGAAGATGATAGCGATGATGAGCCTCCACCCGTCTATCAAAATCCAACTTACTACTCAAAAGATAGTGATAGTGATAGTGGCAAGGAGAAACAAAATGAGATTGACGATGAGATTGATGACGGCTGGTGAGGGTCTTTTATGTGTTTATATTTCAACATGCTTCTTATTTGTTTAGTATCTTTATGCTTAGTATTTATATTTTTTTCAACATGCTTCTTTATTGTTTAGTATCTTTATGCTTAGTATTTATATATTTTTGAACATGCTTCTTAATTGTTTAGTGTCTTTATGCTTACTATTTATATATTTTTCAACATGCTTCTTAATTGTTTTCTCTTTCTCAATGCAGGTGATTGAACAATATGAGCGGCGGCAAGGAGGACTCGTCGAGCTTGCTTAAGAAGATGCAACAACGCAAGAACAATGTTAGAAGGAGTGAGAGGGCACCGCGTCGCAATCCGCGTTACGAGGACGGCGCGGGAGGAGGAGGAGGAGGAGGAGGAGGAGGACGAGGACGAGGACGGGGACGAGGTGGTGGAGCTGGAGGTGGCTTGGGAGGAGGTGGAGGTGGAGGTGGAGGTGGAGGTGGAGGTGGCTGGGGAGGACCGGACTTTGAGCCACCACCCTCGGCTTCAGGCGACGTTGCTTCCGGGTTCTTTTTGGAGGGGACGTCTAGAGAGGAGGCGGAGACGGAGTCTAGAGCCGAGGAGGACTCTAGCCGCGGGTTTGAGACTCCGGAGGAGGATGGGCGGCCGAAGGCACTGAAGATTCGTGGGGAAGCGAGAGTCCCCGACGAGAGGAAGGAGCCTAAGACCCATGAGGCGAAGACCCTTATTATTCTTGCTGGCCCTGAGTAAGTGTACTAATTTGGCAATTTCAATTTTCATGTACTAATGTTTGATTTTCATGTGCTAATGTTTGATTTTCATGTGCAGCAATTGGATATTTCCTCCGGGGGTCAAGGGGCGCCTGCCTAGCAGCATGATTGGAGCTTTGCTTAGGAAGTTCTGGCCGGGCAAGTACTATCCCCTCGGCACTGTCCCAGCTGGCGAGAAGAAGCTAGCCACTACTTGGACGGACTACGAGAGTGCCCCTGGCGTAGGCTTCCCGACGGCTGCTGAGGCCGTGATGAGAAAGTTTTGGGTAAGACATATTTTCTCGAGCTTCGTTCATATTTGATGACCCCAATGTTCTAACTCATGAATCTCACAATTGTTTTTTGCATGATTGAAGTGTTTTTATCGTGTGGCGCCCGAGGTTGAGGAGACGGCCGCGAACAGGACTTTGCGGGCGACTTGTGAGAGGTTGACACCGCAGGTGTGGTACAACCAAAGGATCACGTCCGCGGGTCACTTCTGGGCGGAGAGAGGCGAGAGGGTCCATAAGCCGGACATTGTCGGTAAGAATGCTAAGGCCGAGTACGAGATGACGGTGGAGGACTACATGTCGGTGAGTAAAATGTCAATGAGATTCTACGTTGCTACTAAGTTGCGATTGCATTAGATTGAGTTGAGTATTGCATTTTCAGGTTATCCCCGATTGGGCCGAGCCGCATGCCGAGGCATGGGAGGAGATGGTTAGGACGAGGTGGCTCAAGATGGACGAGGACTTTGCAGCCGTGGCGAGGCGGAACGCGGAGAACCGAGGCGACGGTGGCACACACTGTGGGGGAAACCTCAGCTACGAGCGCTACAAGGGGAAGACGGTATGTATACATTTTATTTTCCTTCAGGTTCAAAGTTGGTACTCACAACATTTCCTTTCGCGATGCGAGAGGGCCGCGTTAGGACCCGAGGAGGAGATGTCGACCTCGAGATATACAACAAGATGCGGCTTAAGAAGCCCGATCTCTCGCAGCCTCAGCCCTCGCTCCCCGAGTACTTCGGCACCTACGCCGAGGACGTCGAGAACTCTCGCGAGATGGTGAGGCATCGTCACCCGGAGGTGGATGACCCCATGAGCGCGGAGGTCGACGAGGAGTCGTTGGTCCTGTCGTCCGGAGGGTTGCCGCATGGCCGTCTCGCCATGCTGAACAAGGCCGTCAAGCATACCCTCACCACGACCTTCACGCGTCTCAAGGCGGGACTCACCAAGGACAGCCCCCCTCTCCCGCCTCGTCGCCGGGCTCGGCAACCCGCATACGACGTAAGTTTCCCTCATTTCCATCCTCTTTCCGACTTTCGTTCATACATTGCTAAGTGCTAACGAGACATGAATTTGTGAAATTGTAGCCTGACTTCGAGGCGGCCTACGTGGCCGCTCATCAAGAATATCAGGTGGCCTTCAACCAGCACCAGCAGCAGTTCATGGAGTACATGGCATATATACATGTAAGTTCCAACCTTTGTTTTCGCAAATGATGACAAGTCCCACTTTCCCCTAGTTTGATGCTTCATTTCTGCAAAGACTGACATGTAAACTATCTTGCAGGCGTCGTTTGTGGCCAATCAAACTGGACAGACAGCGGATTTAGGGCCGATGCCTCCCTTTCCGGGGCCGGCGCCAAACATGCCATCGAAGGAAAATTTCGCTGCGGAGTACTATGGGAGAACAACGGTAAGTTCTTCGCCAAACCGAATACTACGGCTTTCCTTTGCCTCGCAAATTGCTAACATCTCGGGAACATGTGTGTAGGGAACGGGATGTTCCGGAAACCAGGGTGGTGGGAGGGACATGACACCGGTTCATGATGGTGCTCCTTCTCCCGGTGCTACACCCGGTACTTCTCCCGGTACTTCTCCCGGTCCTTCTCCCGGTGGTTCTTCCGCAGCTTCTACCGGAAGGAATCGGCCCGGGCCGGTGTCTAGCGGCGACGAGCTCCTCTAGTAGTCCCATGTATCTTATGCACACTATGGCACCATGCATGTATGCACACTATGGCACTATGTATGCATCCCATGTCACTATGACACTATGTATGCAACCTATGGCACTATGACACTATGTATGCACTTGATGTTATATGTATTTGCACTTCATGCCTATGAATTTCATGTGAATTATATGTGCTTGTGTATCCTGCCAAATCTGGAAAACGCGCGAAACAGCAAAAAACGCAAAAAATGTACCAAATGGTACCCTCTACGCCGACGGGTTCCCCCTCGGGGTAGCTCCCAGGTTCCCCCAGGGCGCGCCACGCGTCCAGAAATGGACCAAATGGTCGAGTCTACGCCGACGGGGAGGCCCTCGGGGTAGCGGCCGTCGCCCAGGGACGCCCAGGCCGCGCCACGCGTCCAGGTACGCCGACGGGGAGGCCCTCGGCGTATCGAGAGCCAGGATCGCCCAGGCCGCGCCACGTGTGGAGGTACGCCGACGGTGAGGCCCTCGGCGTATCGAGAGGCAGGAGCGACCAGGCGGCGCCACGCGTCCTCGTACGCCGACGGTGCGGCCCTCGGCGTATCGAGCGCCAGGAGCGACCAGGGCTCGCCACGCGTCCCCGTACGCCGACGGTGCGGCGCTCGGCGTAGCCGTAACGGCCGTCACCTTGACGGTGCCGGTTAGCGACCTGCGCCGATGGCCACTACGCCGAAGGGTAAGGCCAGCCGTCGGCCCACTCCGTCTACGCCGACGGGCGGCG
Source organism: Lolium perenne (assembly GCF_019359855.2). Lineage (NCBI taxonomy): Eukaryota > Viridiplantae > Streptophyta > Magnoliopsida > Poales > Poaceae > Lolium > Lolium perenne. Next base: position 157,549,326 of record NC_067248.2, read on the forward strand.
CTACGCCGAGGGCCACGTGGCATGTGCCGAGGCCCACCTTCCCCGAGGAGCTACGCCGAGGGGCCCCGTCGGCGTAGTGTACGCCGAGGGCGAGGCGGTGATACGCCGAGGGCTGGAGGCCGTCGGCATCTAGGCAGATTCCTGTAGTGGTCATTCGGACAAGGAAAATCCAATGTGAACAGTGGCCTTGATGCAGCCATAATGTGTCGTTGTTATCACATATTACCCTGGTTTATCATTTTTTTTCCTGCCTGTTGAACCTACCATGGGAATATATCATGTCTAATGAGGCTGCCCAAAAAATTCCACCTCTTCTGTTGAGTAGCAGTTTTTATGCCTTGGCTGCGTAGTAAAAGATATCCTTCTGTTTAAGGTAATCCCTTTTTTTAGCAATGATTGTGGTCCCTCTAACCTCTGGGTACATTTATATAATTATATTTCTATCCACGATGTCATATCATTTCATTGCAACGATTCTTGCTACATTAGGTGTTCTATAGTTCAGAAAGGCGCATCCACTATGTTGGTGTGTTATCTAGGTTACCAAAGTAAAGGGTTCTAGCACCATCAGTATTATAATTCAAAGGAAAAATCCAGTTTGGTAATAAGAAATGAGTAATACTAGCACAATGGCACTATCTTCCCATTTGTCCGCTATCTTCCCTGTCAACTAAATTAGCTGAGCCATGCGTGCATGCTATGGAAATTGCATTTGGATTGCTTGATTATAAATCATCTTATATGCCCATAATTTTTTTGGTTGTAGACCATTGATAAATACTGATTATTATCTATAGATACTTCGCATAGTTACTACCTTGGATATATTGGATTATAAGAACGATACTTATCTCCTGTTGTATTTAGTTGCCTTTATAATAGCCGTTCAATGAATTTTCTATTTTATAACTCCAAATAAGTATATGGAATAAAATGATCTTGGGAGTTACAAGTTCTAAAGGAAATGGTTTGCATGTTACGGAAATGGCTACTCAAATATTTATTCTTCAGAAAAATAATATTAGATGGTTTAGGCCAGTCCTGAAATTATATCAACCTTACGAATTCCATTTATGATCATATTTTGCATGTCTTTGAAATGGCTACTCGGACATTTCTTCCTCATGAAAAATGTATTTCATGGTTTAGCCTAACCGCGAAATTATATTAATAAAGCATTTCCATTTATGATCATATGCCTAGAATGGGAACCGACAAGATACCTACCATAGTTGCGATGCTATAAGTTGATTACTTTGTTTAGAGTAATTAATTTTCTTGCGGAGTTCTATAGATCTACTCTTTTGTAGGTTGATGGCTGTGATTGGTCCTTAAGTTTGCATATTTTCCTATCAAAACTTTTCCTTTTGACAATTGCTTCTGTTTTTTATTTACTCACATTCAGAAAAGAAAATCTTAGATAATTGGCCTTCTCATTGTTCTTTCATGTGGACCTTGGTTACTTTGTTTCCTTCTTGATGCTTCAGTTCTTCGGAGTGCCTTCGTTCCTCCTTTCTCCGCACTACTTAATGAATTTGCAATGTTGTTATATAAACATTAGGCTTGCCTCTCCATTTACAGTTTTAGTGAGGTAGCAAACTCTCCAATCGAGTTTAACAGTGGTGGCCAACTTGGAAGTGGTTTGACCAAAACATACTGTGAACTTCCAAATGAGGCACAGATATATAGAGATCAATCATAACAAATACTTTAATCCAGGAGTACGATATGTATTCATACTTTATGATATATCTTATCATTTTGTTCACAATTTGTTGTTTTGTTGTTCTTTATAGGTGATTCTGGCACGGGTGACTCTGCTGAGCAACCCTTCTACTTGGCAGTAAAATCCAATGTAAATCTATTTGTTCTTTACTCCCATAGTGACACTCATGCCATGCTATTATTTTGGCTGTTACAAATTCCTTTGGTCTGTAAAAATGTTGGTGTCAGAATCATTAGCAATGCTGCGATATCTGGACGAAGGATAGTCAAAGAAGTTTCTTTAGCTGTGGGCACTAAACTTGAAGCAGAAATAGAGTAGTTCCCTATGGTGTCTTGGTAGATATACTGAATCTTGTGCTGCAACACTAAATTTGATGCAGAAACAAAGTAGTTTTTCACGGTGTCTTGCAACACATACCATGAAAGTTACTGATGTTATATTCAGATGTGATTTGTATCATATGGTTCCATGCAAACTTAGCATGCATATTCTCAAATACTCAGTTTTGTCAATTGCATAGTTAGCATGCTTTTCTTCATAATTAACCATCCTTTCCTGCAGTTTAATTTGCAGTATGAATTCTTTAAATACTCTAATTCAAAGTACAGTCTAACAATGATAAGCAATAGCACTTATGCTGCATCAACATATTTAGTGTGTACAACCTTCCTATAATATACTAGGTAACTTTTAGATGCTAAAAACCATCACAAATTTTATGCATAATACTTTCACTGATAAAGGTGGCCTGATTCTTATGTCAGGCGCATAGGTCAACCTAATACTCACCCTATTCATTCTTTCAGGTTTATTCGCTCCATTTCATGCACAGCTAGCTAATACCATGCCCTATTTACTAAACGTCTGAAACATGTTAGGTCTATGCAAAAGCCTTTTGATTTCAGGCGTGTTGGCTTGATCAGTAAAACCATAGTTATCTGAGGAATCAAAACAATTAGATTAAGCATTGCAATTGTTCAAAACCATGACATATCTGGGTACATAACAACGCCAGCTATTTCCATCATAATATTCTCTTCTGCAATATTAATGTGATCCATTTCTGTTGGCCATGGTTAAAACTCAAAAGTAAAAGAGCAGAAACTTGGCCCTTGAGACCTAATGCTAATGCTAAGAATAGAAAACACCCCTGGCTCTTCACTAGAGGTTACAATCTTCATATCATAGGTGACAGCTGCGAAAAAGGCAACGAGCTACAATCAGCAAGATGTTTCTCCTAACCAGTAGTAACCTATAAGAATCAGACGACGATCTACTTTTGTTGTCTACCAAATTGGCCACTGCAAATCTCTGCATTTCGCTACTATAATTAATCATTAGGTGGCAATGGCAATAGGCATATCTCAGATGACCAGAACCACTATGGTTTGTAATAGAGTGGAACTTTCTACCAATATTTTCTAACGGAGCGGAACAAGTTAAATTTTGTACCGCTACTCTTTAATGATACATTTCTGCAGCAATGGCTATCTATATTCCTCAAGATTATCAATTTATACCAGTGACAGTAGTGTCGGTTCTCCGTTGCTGTGTGTACATGTTACAGTTGTCTCTTTTTCTACATGCTCCAGATAAAACTTCAAAAGAAACCGAACAGGAGTTTTACTGCTAAGATCTGGCCAATGCAGCAAACTGCCATTCCTTTTATATATTCATTGACTGTTCTACTTCGCATACTTAAAAAGATACACTCCAAAGTAGTAGGCGCTCACTACTAATGCCCCACAATTACCACCATGGTTAAAATTGGGTACACAGAGTACTCCACGGCAATCATCAAACACGCTCAAAAATTTGGGTCACACTGGCAATCATCAAACACGCTGAAATTACTAACACGGGCACGGCGTGTCGCCGTGCCTACCCCTTCCTAGTATAGTTTTAAACATCTTGAAAATAAGCATACCACGTTTCAGACATGTCAAGTGCGCTGTTTCTGTGTATATATGTAAACGTAAATTGTGAGCACACAGCAAATTTTGACCAAATGGCACACTTTTACAGAAGAATGTACTTTTACAGAAGAACTCACAGTGGTACTGATTTTGTTTGTGTCAAATATCCTGCAATGATTAGATAAACAAAAGTTCGTAGATTGCATTTTTAACTAATGCCATAGAAACCTAGCCAGATTTTGGTGATAGTCTAGATCCACACTTAGTATCTACCCTTTTCAAGAGATATCAATCTGACTCACGTAGTCAGGTTCTGTTCTCGAAAGAGGGCACACGTTCCACCATTTGTCTTGTTGTGAAGTGTATATGTGGATTGCCTAGCCCTTTTCATCAGTTTGGACTTTTGGTTCAAGTAGCTAGTACATGAAGCTTAACATGGTATCAGAGCCCCAGGTCTTGAGTTCAAATCCTGGCTTTCACATGGTTTTCGCAATTAAGTCTAAAAATTGTTGTTGCCCCCCTCTTTAGCCACCGCTGTTTCGGTGTGCTCTAAGAGAGTAACGAACTGGAGCACGACGCTGACGAACAGGCCGTGAAGGAGGAAGCTCATCGGCAGAAGACAACTCATCGGAAGAAGAAGAAGAAGGGACAGCATCGGAAGGATCCGAAGCCGGAGAACGAAGAGTACTGAGATGCGCATCCGACGACCAACAGGGTCCCAACAGCGATAGCCCTTATGCTCATCATTGTATCCGAGAAAAACACACTCAACAGACTGAGCGGTCAGTTTGGTGTGTTCGCGAGGAGGGAGAAGAACATAGCAAACGCAACCAAATGAACGGAGAGTCGAGTAGTCTGGAGAAACACCAGAGAGATGCTCGAGAGGAATGTCACCCTGTAGAGCAGCGGAAGGCTGAATGTTAATGAGGTGGGCCGACGTAGCGACAGCCTCAGCCCAGAAATGTGGCGGAAGAGAAGAAGCAATCATCATAGCACGGGTGGTCTCAAGAAGATGATGATGCTTACGCTCAGCGACGCCATTTTGAGCATGCACGCCGGGACAAGAAAACTGAGCGAGGGTGCCCTCCTCAGCAAGGACACCACGAAGGTGCTGGGAGATATACTCACCAGCAGAATCAGCACGGAACACGAGAATGGGTGAGGAATACTGAGTGCGGATCATGGCCGCAAAACGCTGATAAATAGAGAGCATCTCACTGCGAGAGCGCATGAAAAACACCCAGGTGTACCGTGAAAAATCATCAATGAATAAGATATAGTATCGATGGCCCCCTTTCGAAGCGAAGGGAGCCGGACCCCAAACATCTGAATGGACTAAATCGAACGGTCGCTGAGAGACAGACACACTAGTAGGATAGGGAAGCTGAATCTGTTTGCCTAACCTACAACCCTGACAATGTAACGACCCATCTCCAGAGACAGACCCCAGAAGGCCACGATGAACCAAAGACGACAGGCGAGAGTCACAAAGGTGACCAAGACGATGATGCCACTGCTGAAAAGAGCCGGTGACAGAGGCAATAACCGGAGGAGAACTGGCAGATGGAGTGGCAGCGGAAGGAACACGAAGCCAGTCTAACTCCCAAAGCCCCGGAGACTTACGGCTATGAGGGCTAGCTCCAACCAGGGCCTGTGTGCGACGATCCTGAACCGCACAAGGCTCAGCGTCAAGAATGACGCGACAACCAGAATCGGTGAGCTGGCTAGCAGAGAAAATGTTCATATGAAGGCGAGGAACATGAGAAACATCAGGGACAGAGAAAGAGGGAGTAGAAAGGGTGCCTCTAATAGAAACAGGAATAGAGGTACCATCAGCCGTGACAACACGGACAGGAGAAATAAGAGACCGAAGAGCAGACAGAATATAAGACTCAGAGGTCATATGAAAGGAAGCTCCAGAATCCAGATACCACGGGGACGTACCTGACTGTGTAGAAAGTGGTGGTCGCACAGTGCCAGAAGAGCCAGTCACAGAACCAGCAGCGCCCGGTGAGGAAGAGTCTGTAGTAGCGATCAGACCACGAAGACCCCTGAGAATGTCCTGATCAGAGAGTGCAACTGCAGAAGATCCTGAAGAGCCAGCCTGCTGACGATCCTGGACTGCTGACGTAAACTGGGATCCCGCGTCCAGCAGGTGGAGGAAGTGTGGCCAACCTTGCCACAGTAGGTGCAATGAGGACGAGGGCGGAGACTCGGACCGCGAGGCTGCTGACGTAAACTGGAATCCCAAGCATCAAGCAGGCAGTGAAGCTGCGCTATCTCATGCGCAGAGAGGGGCGCGACTGGAGAGGTCGACGTACAATCAGGTGCCGACGAGGAGCTATCACCCACACGCACAGAGGCCACCAAAGGGGGCGATGGAGAGCAACACACCGATGAAGACAGAGTCGGTAAAGCGCGGTCATAACCACGTGAAGAGGCCGCGAAAGTCGATGTAGAGCGGCAAGCCGACGTAGACGGAGTCGACGAAGCGCGGCCACGCGGGAAGAGGCCGCAAAAGTCGATGTAGAGCGGCGGGATGACGTAGACGAAGTCGGCGAAGCGCGGGCAGAGCCTCGTGAAGAGGCCGCAGACGGCGACGAAGAATGGCTAGTCGTCATACACGGAGGCAGCGGACAAATACCAAGTACCGAAGGAAGGCCCAAAGATAAGGCGGGATCAGCGGAAGAAGACATCGGGTAACAAAAGCCGACGATAGTTTTTTTTTGCTTTTTTTTATCAAGAAACTGTAGGAGAGAGAAACCGGATCGGGGAGCAGAGCCGAAGCTGGCGGCGCGGGAGCAGAGCGGCAAAGCGGGCAGCGCGGGAGAGCGAAAAGAAGGAGAGAGAAAACGGATCTGAGAGATCGATCGGGCCAGGGAGCAGGGATCGAGCAAGGCCACGCGCGGCGGCCGACGGCAGATCGATTGGCGGACGAAGGCAGGGCACGCGCGGGACGGGGCCGGCGGCAGATCGATTGGCGCGCGGACGGAGAGCAGGGAGCGGCGGGAGGCGCGGGACGGGCGGCGGCCGGCGGTAGTGGCCGGCGGGAGAAGGCAGGGCGGCGGCCGGCGGCGGGGAAGAGGCGGCCGGCGGCGGGGAAGAGGTGGCCGGCGCGGAACAAGCCAAGACGCACGCACGGACTAAAAAAATAGGACCAAAATTTGCTCTGATACCATGTTAGGGCAATATGCTTGTTGTATTACCAGGGAGGCAAGGCCACAATATATAGTACATGTACATGTGCACATATGTAGAAAGCCCCCTAACATATGAGGAAACTACAATATACAGATATATACATCTAACATGTCCAAAGTGTTCTATTGTTTGCAGGCCAAACAAAAAATTGAAGTGTCTTTTCTTTCTTCATGGTTTTGAGGAAACCTTTTCAAGTTCGAGAGCCAAGACAACCAGCAAAGCAACGACAGATTTGACCAAGGTCAGCAAGAATGAAAATCCGTCCTAGCCAAGCCACAAACTTCCACTTATATCTTCCAACGTTGAAAATGGACACGCCGAAGCCTTCCCTAGTGGAGGCAGGCCCAAATGCTTGATTCTCCAGAGTATCTTTCTATCATTCATTGTGACCTCTATAGGTGATCGGTGGCAGTTTTTTAGGATGGCTACATTACGATAGATTGCTATATTATAAATATATTTCTTCCGTTTTACCCAACATAAAAAAAAGATTATACTTCCTTTGATCTTATCCAGAGCCAATAGCAAACATGAAAATATGTACAACCAGTTGAAACCAAACAAAAAAATTCACAATCAGTTCAGTAACAGTAACAAAGGTAGCGTCTTGGAAGGCGAAACTCATGACCAAGGCTGGGCGAGCTACGCTGGTCAAGGCGGTGATCAGCGCCATTCCCATCCACCACCAGCTGGTGCTTGGGCTCCCCAAGAAAACGCTGAAGCTCATCGACAAGATCAAGAGGGGTTTCCTGTGGGAGGGAAAGAAGGAAGCAAAAGGTGGAAACTGCCACGTCAACTGGAGCCGTGTCTGCAGGCCCATCTCGTACGGCGGTCTGGGCATACCGGACATGGAGCGGACAGGCCTTGCGCTGCGGCTTCGCTGGCTTTGGCTCTCCCGCACGGACGATCGACGTGCGTGGAGCGACCTAGACCTGCAGTTCACGTCTGAGGAACGAGCGCTGTTCTTTGCCTCCACCACCATGACGATTGGGAACGGCCATGACGCGCTCTTCTGGGAAGACAGGTGAATCGACGGTCGCGCCGTCCGCGAGATTGCGCCCAACCTCTACGGTTGCATCCCCAAGCGCCGGCGCAAGGTCAGGACTGTCGCCCAAGGGCTGCTTGGAAACGCCTGGGCTCAGGACATCCACGGCTTCCTCGGCGTGCACGAGATTGGCCAATACCTGGCGCTCTGGGCGGCCGTTTCGCGCACCACGCTTGGCACGGAGCCTGATAGGCTGGTCTGGAAGTGGACTGCCAGCGGTACTTACACCGCCAAGTCTTGCTACCTTGCGCAATTCCATGGCTCCACTACCTCCAGCTCTTGGAAGCTCACTTGGAAGACGTGGGCGCCGCCGCGGGTCAAGTTTTTTACTTGGCTTGCCTGCTTGGATCGCTGCTGGACTGCCCAACGCCTTGCCAGGCGGGGCCTCCAGCACCATCCACGCTGCCTCCTCTGCGACCAGATGCCTGAGACCATGCACCATCTCCTCCTCGCCTGTCCCTTCTCGAGACAGGTTTGGCACGAGGTGCTGGCTCGCCTCCGCATGACCTGTCAGCCGCCGGACAGCAACGACGCCTCCCTTGACGAGTGGTGGCGCAACGCCAGGCAGATGACCACTAAGCCTATGCGCAAAGGGCTGGACTCCTTCACCCTGTTGATGCCTTGGATGCTCTGGAAGCACCGCAACTCTTGCGTGTTCGACAGAACCCAGCCCTCGGTGCACGACTTGGTTCAGGAGATCTTCGATGAGGCTCATCTTTGGGCTAGGGCCGGCGCGAAGGGCATTAGGGTAGTGCTCCCGACGATTTGGGATGTGCACTGAGTCTCTTTTTGTACCTGTACCCCGCCTCCTAGGAGGCTTGTAAAACTATCTATCTTTTCAATGAAATGAAACGCAAAAGTCTTTTGCGTTTTCTCGAAAAAAAAAATTACAAAGCGTGGTGGAGATAACAGATGTGTGTGTGTGTGGTGGGGGGGGGGGGGGGGGGGGGTAACAAAATACAGATCGCACCTGTGTAACTTTTTTTATCCCTGCTGCAACATCGTAATTAAATTACAATGATTACAGAAATATAAGTTTAAACGATGGAAAGTGCAGATTAAGTTCTGTATTTGGGTAGCTGTATATATCTCGATAATCGAATATTTCAGTATGAAAAAATAATATTTACAGGAAAACCAGGACAGTGAACAGTTTTAGCTGCTGAATGCAAAGATGCAAATCAGCAGCTTAATTAGTACAAACAAGTCATACTGGGCAATCAACTGAGACACCTCAGATTCCCCAAACTGCCAGCCTCAGAACCGTTGCAGAAGACGGGCCTTTGCCACTCAAGAACTGCGACATATATGCATGTGGACAGAAATAGAACACTGAAGCATTGTGGATTTCTTGGCAAGTGAGCGGAGCACTAACTGATGGAGGGCAAGGCGGGCGGATTGAAGCCAAGACCATAATCACCACCATAGGAACCAGGTTCAACATGCCTTACTTGGCCGTGCTGATGGATATGGCGAAGCAGCCTGCCCAGGAAAGCATTGTTGCAAATCGTAGAGCTATCGCACACAAGTGCGACATGCCTCCGTGCCCTAGTAATGGCTACGTTCATGCGCCTATTGTCACCAAGGAACCCTACCGCGCCCATGGAGTTCGACCGAACCTAACAGGATTGGCAAACAAACATCACTTTAGCCTTCAATATAGATCCACAGGTTGGGATAAGAAGAAAGGAGTGCCATGTTACTTTATTCATGCATGATTTATGAAGTTCGGGAGCAAACACTGCCATCTTCACAAATCAGAAAGAGGGCAAAACAAAGGTGTTTTTTTACCATTGATATGACGACCGCATCTGCCTCCCTTCCCTGGAAGCTATCTATGGTTGACACCTCAACCCCAGAAGCCTCTGGATATTCTTCCAGTCTATCTCTTAACAGTTGTACCTGCGCAATGTAAGGCGATTGAACAGCAATGGAAGTTGGAGAGACCCCTGCACAGATTGGTTTAAGCTGTTATTAAGATCAAAACTCTTCGTGTTGCGAAAAATCAAATGCTTCAATGGATAAGATCGACCATAGTAGATTGTCCCAGTGAAAAAGCAGCAAAGAGAAGGTTTCATCTAAGACCAAGTTATTTGCACCATGCAGACAAGGGACTAGTATGCACTGATGAAGGGCGACACCAAGGATATAAGTTAGTCTGTTTGCATTGTTACACTTAAACTGAAATAACATTGGATAACACTGCATTAGATTTTTTTTGTTCGGTAATTAGTACCAACATTGTGTTCCAGAAAGCCTCTGAAATCTGGGTCCGAAACAACAAGTTATAGGGATCTTGAGGGAGTATATAAAGAGAGCTGTACCTTTCCTAGCCAAGGAAAAGTAACTAATTAGTTTTTCTCACATCTAATTTCATAATCATTGTTACATGCCATCATTTCATGCAATATTTATCCGCGTCATGAACTAAGATTTATAGCACTTGGTATTCGAGCCACAACATGGCTTCTCCTTCTGCTGCTGTGTTTTGCATGGCACAATCGGAGGCCAGCACTAACAAAATCATGGCCCCTAAATACACCCTTAGTCAGAGGAGGTTCGGTAAGCTTCCCTGTTCGGGGTCCCTTCCCACCAGGAGCCTCAATAGACAACAATGTCAACAAGCCATGCTAATGGCGGCCCATACTCGTCAACCATCTCTCGAGTCCTGATGTCCTCCAACCGTTGGGCAGTTACTAAGGATGCAACCATGGCTGCTAGCCACAGAAGCACGGTCGCGAAACGGGGAGAGATGTTAACACAAGAAATTACTGTTTTTTCGCACGCACTCCACATGCCGTGAAGAATAACCGTGGTAATGTAACTCGTGGTTTTAGATAGGTTGATTGCATTGCTATAATTATAATTTGTTGAGATAAGATCTTGTTAGTTTGGCTAAATTATGTTGGTTTTTTTTGTTTTGTTAGGGGCTAACCACTTCTATAGAAACAGAAGACCATACTCTTCAAAGCCAAGTCTACAATCCCATCTTTCTCTTAAGAACTCTAACATACAAAGCAAAATTGGTGCAAACATAAATTATATTACTCATCCAATAGCAACCCAAATATTAAGGATTCAAATTGGCTGCAAAGATAAGGTCATATCATCTTAAGAACAAATACAAGGGCAAGTACAAATATTCAAACAATGCAAATATATCAGCAGTACATTATTAAAGAACGGATACTGGAACATACCACATAGTACAAGATTGACTACATGCTGTGCAACTATATCTGCCTCGCCACTGTTATAAAACGAGCCTGTGCCAGCGAGGTCTAAATGCTCCTCGCAGTCAATATTTAGGCTTCCATATGGCATTCGGGTGTCAAGTAAAAGCAAGGCAGACCGGGTTATCCAAGTTTCCTGAAACAAAGAAAATGATAAATATTCACCACATGCAAGGTAATTTTGGTTCAACGGTTTTAAGCGACTATTGAAATATGAAAGCAACAAAAACTGCAATAGCATCTGGTTCAGCACTAACTCATAATGAATCTTATAACAGGACCTGGGGAGGATTCATGGCTCTGGTCTTTTCAGGGTATAATCTGGTTTTTTCGGAGATTTTTGTGAGAGAAAAGACTAAGACCCTTGCTTGATTAGTGATGGATGCATGATAACCCATTTTATAAGAATTTGACCTTTGATAAACAATCTATACTGCTTATGAAACTTATCTTTACTCTAGCACATGTAATATGTCTATATGAAATATACCCAATTAGGAAGATAACTACCTAATCTTATATCTAGTGTGCCTGACTGTACAGTATGGCGTGCTACAGTACTCATCGTGCTGCAGTGGCATCACATAAATAGTTGCTACAGTTCCTTTAACTAGAAATTCAGCATTACACCCTTCTTTAGCAAGCACCCTGTCCTTGAGCTACAGGAGTGGCAAGAACTGGAACTCTTTGTTGTCCCCCACCAACTAGAGGCTCGATGACTCCGCTTATAGTCGCCGACGGCGAAGAATAACGGTTATTATCCAGGTAATGTGGATGCTGGTGGTGGCAGAGGAGTCTGGGTACTGTGAACTGAGTGTAGCTCAGTTGGTTAGGTTCTTTGCGGTGGAACCTTCCTACCCAGGTTCAAGTCCTAGACGCCATAGGTGGTCGCTTTTCCATGGATTTGTTCCAGGCTTTCTGGCAATGTTCTTTCAGACGGCTTACCTGTTGACTACGAGGCGCCTGTGATGACCTCGGCAATCTCAAGATTTGATTTGTCAACTCAATCTCTCGAAGGTGCTCATAGGTGTAGGATATCCATGCGTGCATTCATAGTGGTGAGCGCATGTGTGTATGTGTGAGCGTCTGTGTTTGTACTGTGTTTCTCAATTAACAAAGAGGAGTCTGGGTGGTGGGCATATTGTTGGATAGGAATTAGAATGGCAACATCTTCTCAGCAGAGGAAACCGTTATGGTTGGTTTTAACAGAAAATGATGGCCAGATGAGGGTAAAAATCATGCACAAGATAGCGAGAGAGCATGGGTAGAGAGAGGTTATAACTGTAGATGAGAATTACAGGGAAAAAATGGGTCGTGAGAACTTTCAGGAGAGGAAAGATTAGTCCACACTCTTGCTTCATTGCTAATGGGTTCATGGTACCCCTTCTACAAGGATCATTGACCCCCTTAGAAACAATCACTAGCATAGAATTTTTTCTCTAATACATGGGATATATCTATACAGAAATTAGAAATAAACCTGGATAATGAGGAAACTAGCTAAACTTATTTGTACTTCCCAACTATTACTGCCCAAGTTGGCGAACAGTATGCGGGTATTATTCTATCGCAAGCACAGCACCATCATCAGCTGACATAGTAAGTCGATCCAGCAGTTTTAAACTACTTTGCACCCTGTTACACTGTAAATTCTCTTTGCACTACAATCAACCGACCCATAAACATTTTTCCCATACAGCTTCCTCTTCATGTGCTTTGCTGTGTTTTATCTAAATGTTGTAATAAGGAATTCTTAACCCGTTACTTGAGATTGTATAGGGAGGAACTCAAGTAGTGCAGATTGTGTCATGGCACATAGTGGGGTAGAACATCTAAAAGCAGAGTGATCAATAGCTTTGATATCATGATATGAGTATGAAACTTGGTTATTTATAGCAAGAGAAACAGAGCATCTATACCTGAATCGACGGATAATCGACAAGAAGGCAACAAGCAACAGATGGTGAAGATTTGAGCAACCCAGAATACATCTCGTTTGATGCCCAATTGGCTATCGATTCATGCATTCTGTATTGCATTGTTAACTTTGTAGCCAGTAGTTCATCGTGCAAAGATGAAGCCCTCTCCAGTAAAGACATTCCTAGCCCACCTTGCATAGCCTCTCTTGATAATATTACGGGCGCAAGCTGCTTTTGATCACCAGCAAGAATGCATCGCTTTCCCTGTAGTATAGGGATCCAGCATGAGGGTTCAATTGCTTGTCCAGCTTCATCTATAATGACGAGGTCAAAAGGACCAGTTCCCTTTATAAGTGGATCAGCTGCCCCTATATTAGTTGATAGGACAACATCAGCATTTGAGAGTACCTCCTTGATTGTTTCATTCTCCTTCTTTCTGAAGTTTTTCCCATTTTTTTTCAATAGTTGACGTATTCCTGCAGCTAAAGAATCATCCTGTATACAATGCTTTAAGTCCCTTCTTAAGTTGGATTTTTTCCTCTCAAACTCTTGTGTGAACTTCTCAAGCCTCTTCTTCACAACCTCTCCCAAAGACCTTGACGAAACGGATGGAGATATCCTAGCAGGATTTCCAACTCGTACAATGTTAAGCCTAGTACCTGACAACTTCTCCACCATGTTATCAACTGCTGCATTGCTTGGAGCAGTTACAAGAACACGTTCACCCTGTCGGACAGCACAGTCAATGAGATAGCTAAGCAAACCAGTCTTGCCTGTACCAGGTGGCCCTTGGATAATTAGGACAGGCCTTTTCTTGTTCAAGCCTAGTATCATAGCCCGTGACTGCGAGGCATCAAAGTCATAGTTATACTTCCCCAATAAACCATTATCCTGTATTTCTGACTCACCCCAATCAGTCAGATTATTCTGCTCCAGCATCATCGTGTCTTCCTTATCCCCAAACAGAGTGGCTACTACCCCAATGGAAGCATTTGTTTTCTGTAAGCCTTTCTTCTGTAGAAGTATCAGTGCTTCACAATTGCGCTGCCAAATCATAAGAGCAGATGAATGAGCTAAGATTATGAACCATGTAGTAAAACTTGACATTACAATCAAGGTTAAATATTCTGCCTTACACTGGTCAGGTTTTACCGAAAACTGGAAAACCATCTTCTCGGTTTTCTATACAAACATGCATCTTAATCGATATCAAACCTCAGAGCAAATTACAAGATTAGGGAGTACTGCATAAGCCCATATGGTCCCTGCCATTTGACTTGCACTCGTGCCACAAATGGACTAGTTTATTTACTTTTAAGTTGTAGACTACACTAGGAAGTTATATATATCTCCCTTAGATAGATAAAATCTGACCATCTCAATTACAAATTTCACTATTGATGCCACTAAATTACAGGAAAAAACTATATTATCCAGTTCCACAACTATGTGTGTCTAGTTCTAGTTAGTAGCTAATACTTCATCCGAATAAAGCTGACCAGAACCTGCCTGGTTCCAGTATTTGGGTCAGTTCCGGTTTTCAAAATCCTGTTGGAACACAAGAAGTTTCACTAACTTCTGACAAGATGTTATTCTGATGCAAGAGAATTAGGAAACTGATCGGTTTTCGTAAACAAAAGGAGTCAGTCTTACAATCTTAGTATAGAAATGCTTGAAGCAATGGAAGTTCCAAAAAATCTACCATCAAAACTACAACCCCACACAGCTGACTAGCTAGACCGAAGAGCTTATACTACACATACCTTGAGCAGAGTGAAGTTTAAAATCTGTCTTGCAGTGATATCAGCACAATACCCAAGCAAAAAGTGAAATAATGACACAACCAGTACAATATATTACAGTAACGGTTATGTTTTAGCAACAGTGATGCTGAAACAGCAACATGGTTTAAAAGGGCTATAGACAGAAACTAAAAGAGCTTGCATTGCCATATACCCTTCCTACAAGGATTGACAGTTAAGTTTTACTACATACCAAGGGAAAAAAATTAGACCAATAAGGATTCATTTCCAGTTATGAATTTAAAATTTAATTCAAAAGGCCAATTGTACTTGTGCTAATTAGAAATTATCAAAGGGGTGGTGCCGTGTGCCAGTTTACTCCTAAGTAAACAATAGACTGATACTTCTCTGAAATGGCAAGGACATGGCAAACGTCTCAACAATGTTTGATAGATATCATCGAAGTGTAAGTGACCATGAGCTGTATCAAGTTATTGCATGTGTATGACATGCTACCAACATAAGGAAGGTCAAGATAGTGAACTATCTTCGCAACTGAATACTACCTGGTGCATGAGCAAAATTTCATTACCTCGTATGTAAGTCCATCAGCCAACGCTTGTATCCTGTCGATCCGCACACTTTTCCCAGAAAATTTGGAGAAGGTAGGATCACCAGGGCGGGATTTCAAAGAAACAGTAATACTGCAGCCATCCTCACCAAGATTATGTACAAAGCCTTGCACGCGGGAAGTACCAACCTCACCCTGGTTATTGCATGTCCTCACACAAACCATGTCCCCAGGAGACAGTGTTGTTGGAGGCAGTTTATGGGTGCCTTCCGCTCTAAATAGAACCAGACGTAGGCCTCCCAAGCCTGCACACAATTATACATGAAGCAAGATGAGCATGCTTATTAATTGTTGATGGTTTACATCATCTAGAAACTTCAAGTATCAGCAACTTTAAGGGGTTGTTTGGATACTGGGTAATTAGAGAACTTGCATTCCGTAAACTTGTTTAACATCCTAACAAACTAAAACTTTGTTTGAACTATCCAGCTAACACATGGATATCTAGGTATTGGGGAAAAAGACATTTAGTCACTTTCGTATAAACGTGTTTGTGCTATCCTCAACAATCTATTCCTATTTTTTTAGGCCAATGCAAGTGGAACTGTTGGAGAAGAAAATGTCACTAAGCCAAATAAGGATGTGCATATATCGGTTTCAATATTTTCAGAGCCCATACAGCATTTTCTACAAACGTGTTCCTAACAGAATTATCAGTAAAACTGGTTTTCCAAAAATAAAACTTCCAAAACACGTTTTACTAAAACTGATCGCTGTCCAAACAACCACTAATGTAGAAGAATATACAGTCTTTATCTGTATTTGCATGCTTAAGTGCATAAGGATTTTCAAAAACATATCTTACTACATTCTTAACCACTTAGGGGAACACCCTTTGAGACAAAACCCTCCTAACGATGCATATTTGCAATTACTAACCCTACTAAGAGCATAAAAAATATGTAAGCACACTAACCAGTTGAGGTACTGATAGCATTCAAATTGCAAACGGTGTCACACTGCTCTTGCTCTGCCTGACCATGACTCACCAAATACTCGACTGGCTTGAGTGGCTGCTTCGCTTCACTATCCATTGTTGGTGTGGCATTCAACTCTTCCTGGGTGAATTCCAGCTCTGCATCTCGCTCAATGTTTAGAAGGTCTGACATTTTCTTGACAAAGTCTTCAATTTTAGTCTGCATCAGCCTTGTCTTGTTAAGGCTTATGCCAAGAAAACTGTGCATCGCAGGAGCTTTAGGTTTGCGTGCACCTTCCCGATGCAGGGATGACTTAGCTAATTTTTTCAGAAGCATCCAGGATTGCGTAGAGCGCCAATCAGAAACAAGGCCCTCGTTCTGCTGTTTCAGCAAGACATCACGGAGTTCACGTTGGAAGTGGTCGAAGAGGGTGGGGTAGTGGGTTGAGGCTTTGAGGCAGAGAGCCTCCTGTCCCTTGGGCATGGGAGTTGCAACGAGGTAAGGCTGTGCCAGAATCATAAATGCCATGTTGCCTTCGGATGATCCCCCATCCAATGAAAACGCTGATCCATCATTCTGCACTTCAGTGGAAGCAAATGTGGAAGCCATTGAGTGCATTCCCAGCTTTAACCATTGCATCACAGACCGGCCCAGCTCCTTCCGCCCAAGAGGGTCACCACTTTCATAGGGCGCACCTATTCTAATGGACAAATCCTCTGCAGATGGCACGGACTCCCTTTCTTCTTTTGTTGTCTCTTTCCTCTTTCTCCTGCTTCTCCTCCTTCCCTTGTTTCTGTTTCCCTTATTGCTGGTGTCATCAGGGGTAGTGGAATGGGAATCAGCTGGTAATAATACCTGTTCTATAGGGCCTGCAAATGGGACCAATTGGAGATGACCTTGCCGTAAAGAAGAGATAGGAGCAGAACCAGTGCTGGACGTGAAAGATGGTGATGAAAGGAGCTTCAGTTCCCTCCTCCTTAGATGTAGCACGGTGGCACAAGCAGAAAACAAGAACCTAGAGGGCAAAATATGAAGAGACATGCTAAGCTCAGGAAAGCTAGCAATGGAGGCAACACTTAAGAAGAAAAGAAATCACTCTCAGCAGAACTGATTATGGAAATTTCAACAAGCTCCGGTCAGGACTCAGGATTGCTTACTGATATTTAGCATGCTTCATGGCCATGCCCGTGGTAGTGACTTCAGAGTTGTGGTGAAGGCAGTGCTACGTTGCCTTCAAGACTTCAAGCCATACATATATCAGAATATTACTCCAGATTTTAACCACTTCCGTGTCAATTCACTCTGTTCTGTTAGGCACTCCCGTCAAGCTACTCCTTAAAGGCTCATATTGCTCTTGTGGCATCTGAAGCTCCTAAATGTTCAATTCTGATCCACCAACTTCCTGTTCCCCTCTTTTCTTTTCCCAAGTATCCCCTCTACCCAAATGGAAAAACGAGCACCACATGTTAGAAGGCCACAAATATCCTTTTATACCTGCTGAATTCAACAATCACTTAACATTCCACTTTTCCAAACATAAACTGGTCTTTCTAGATCTGAGCAGGTAACAAGTTCCTGCTACGGCCATATACCATGGAGTCTCAGTACCGGACAGCTACCTCCTCGGCTTGCTGAATCATCCCATGCAAAGAACCAGGCTAGGATTCTGATATTTCCATGAAAATACTAACAAGCAGAGGTATTTGTGTAAGTGAGGCCAGAACTTCACCGATATTCTGTCAAGTGTCAACTCCGTGTCCTTGCTGATAGCTTGGCCTGTGCGTACTTGTGGAGACGGTGATGCTACGTTGCCTTCTGACCCAACACATATATATCTGCTGATGGTTAACATGTCTGATTCTTTTCCATCCTGTAGGCACCACTGGGCAAATTGCATAAATTTCCAGCTGCAGGCCCTACTATATCTTGTTTAGAATGAGTGCTTTGCTTGTGTGGTTCTCACCCTCGCTACTTGTCCTTCTCTAGTCGTTCCCTTTTTCTCATCCACTCTTAAGCAGCAACAGCCAGCCTGGACCGGATCGCAAATCCCAAATGCCACTTCAGCTTCCTAGGAACTACCAAGCCAAGCCAAACTATGGCATGGCAGGGTCAAGAAGATAGCGTGGTGCCTACCTGGTCCACCCCAGCCTGCCTGAGCAATGTGGCAGTTGTGGGCAACGAAGCTCCGTCCTCGAAATGTGGATCTTGGGAGGGCCTGCGGACGCACGGCACGCAGAGTCGCGGGTGCGCGGCGTAAGCATTCCGTCGAGCAGGTGGAGGGCGAAGTGGGAGAAGGCACACATCAATGTCACAGGGGAGCGGTGCGCATGGATCCCGGAATTAGTTCAGCTTTTGGCCTCACTGAGCCGTGGCGGCGCGACGGCCGAGCGCCCGGGCAGGTGGTGGTCGTGCATGCCACCCATTGTGCTGCCGCGGGGATACGGCGGTAGCAGAGACGCCGGAAAGCCAGGCATGTCAGGGGAGGGGAGGCTGTCGTCGGGCGGTCATGGTGTCGCCTGTACCGGCGAGATATGGGAGAAATGCCGCATTCCGGCAGGGTGGGCATGCCGGCGGAACTTGCCGATGCAGCAGTGCTGAAGTTCAGTTGTTTGGGATACAGAAGATACAATGTGAACACCTCTCGCTCTGGCAGAAATAGATCCAATAACGCAATCATACGCACATGAGCCGAATTGGATTCCCGTGCCAGTGTTACAATTCGACTGATGTCACTCAAGTTTCAATTGCATCTCACTTATGATGTCACTCAAGTCTTAGTTGCATCTCACTTATAACTTATCTGGAATTCCCAGGTAAACACGATTCAGGATGCAGAACAGTACATGCATTTTTTTGTATTAGTAGGTTTTCTCTCTTATAATTTCGTGTTAAGAGTATACTAAACCTGATCCTAGCAATAAGGAAGCAAGCTCAAAGACCTAGTGGGGACCTACATCGAGGAAGCCAATGGTAGAAATGTAAGAGCATCTCTAGCAGCGCCCGTAAACTGGGTAAAACCGAATAATAACTGCCGATGTACGGGTTCAGTTCAGAAAATGGTGCAGATCAGTCACCATAAACGAGCCAAAACCGGAAAAAAGTTTTAGTCCGAGACCGTAAACCCAACTCGACCTGTATTTGTAGGGGCTGAAAGGACGAACTGAACACCAAACTATATGTGTGGCGCGCTAAAATTTCTGATGAGACCAACTGCTTCCGCCAGTACAGTCGCCGGAATCTAGCCAAATTTGTGGCCGGCGTGGGGCAGCATGAGCTTGTGTGCAACGAGCTCGCAGCGGCGTGGGGCGGCGAGGGGCGGGGCGAGCTCGTGGTGGCGCGGGGTGGCCCAGGACGGGGCCGGGGGAGCTCGTGGCGCGCAAAGATCGAGCGGCGCGTGGCGGGCGGGGCCGTCGTGTGGTGGACCGTGGTGGCGCGGGGAGGGGCTGGTGCGCGGCGGGGCAGGGGCCGTCGTGTGGTGGACCGTGGCGGCGGGGCAGGGCCAGCGTTGTTGGTGAGAGAAAGAAGAAGCAAGGAAAAAAGAAAAGGAGGAAAAAAATTAAGAAAAAGCTGATAGGTGGACCTTTAGCTATTTTACGGTTTTGGATTAGGGGCTCTGTTCTGCGCCGGCAATTTTCCGAACCGTAAACACGAGTTCGGTGAACCGAACTTTGAGTTTTCAGTTCACATTTTTACGGGCTCCGGTAGAGATGCTGTAAGTGGGCCAAAATTAGGATACCCTCTACCCTCTTTGGTTAAAAAATGAACTAACACGGCAGCATCATTTTAGTTTATTTTTTTATTAAAGAGGTTAAAAGGGTACCCTAATATTGGTCCACTTGCATTTGTACCCAATGGTCCTGGAGTTGTCAAATTACTAGGCATTGCATTCCTATGCCACCCCCCCCCCCCCCCCCCGCGCCCCTACTTTCCTTTGAGAAGCCCAATGCATTCTCGCTTTCCCTCTTCATTGTTCCTCCCCAAGAAATGTTTGCTTTCAAATTTCTTAGCATTTTTGCTGAATAATCTAAATACATTATCTCTAAGATGTTTGTTGTGTAGAAGTTATGTAGATTACATTCTTGCATTTATTTCCCCTATACCAGAGTTCCAAAACAACCCCAATTATAAATGAACATGGTCTACCTGTTGAAACAAGTGTTGGTTGACTTCACTTGGGCATACGGAGGCATAAATGCAGAGGCCGGGTCTATTGCGCAAGTAATAAAGAGCCTATTTTCGGAAAAACGGTGGCAAAAGGATTGTCTCCCTCTTCCCTCTGTTGTTTTTGGATAAACAGGAAATTGTCAATGTCCCTCGTTGCTGCAATAATTTTTTTAACATGATATATAGGTGGCACTAATATCTGAAGGATTGAGATCAATTTGCATCAGTAGAAAGCTTGAGGAAGACCTTACGCTCTTTGAAGCTCACCGAACCATACAATTATTAACTCCATGGTACCTGCTTTTGATACATATATTGGTATTCTTTTTATATGAGAATATGAAAAAAATTACATTCTTGGTAAAAGTTGAAGCTTCGAGGATCCTCTCAGCTAGTAGTAGGGGAGAATAGTGCTCAGAAGAGGCATGTAGATGCTAGTGATGTCGGGAGAGGGAGACCATTGAAGGTTGGTTACTTCCATGACAAGACGACCCAACCATTTCGCAAAACGTGTTGTTAGCACCTAGATTGGGGATGTTTGGCAATCCCAACTTCCTTGATAGGGCACAGGTACTTGGGTGCACCAAGTCCATGTTCTGCGGGAGGAGCCAAGAGGGGTAATCATGACGCGAATTCAAATTCCAATCTAGGGCTCTATCTCCTCGCCGGACTACTTCGCCTTCGGTGACCTTGGGGTCTTGAAGGTATGGTGGACCACAGCCTCCCGCCGGCGGGAAAGTTTATGTTATTTGTTTGTTTATGTCATTTTCAGTGTATTCTTTGAGATGTTGAGGCGGCAACTACATCTTAAAGTCGGAATAAGATCCTCCCCTCCCTATCCTCGCTTCAGTGGCGTGTCTACCTAGCGCCAGCGGAGATGGAGCGTGGAGTTGTGTGTCCCGAGGATTACGGGTTTCAGTCATTATCGTGTTCGTTGGTGTGGTTTCAGGTACTCCCTCCGATCCATATTACTTGATGCCAAGATGGATGTATCTGCAGCTAAAATGTGTCTAGATACATATCTATATTAGCATCAAGTAATATGAATCGGAGGAAGTGCGTCTCATCAGATTTATAGGTCTCATCTTTGGTGATGGTTACGATTCTGATGCGCTGGTCCTCGTGAGACTTAGCACGACGGTTTCTCATTTATCAACTACAACAAGCTCTATGATAATACTAAAATAGATATGGTTTATCCGACTCCGGCGATAGAAATAGAATGGCAAGCACGCCCCCGCGCATTTGGCTTTGTGCCATTGTCCCTACTGGTCGTTAGGTGATGTATAAACTCGTTTATAATCTTTATTATTTTGTATGTTCTTTTTACTGCTGCTATGGATGGTTTATGTATGGGAGAATATTTTTCAAAAAAAATGTCCGCGTTCTGCAATCTTGGTGGCGCTCCATCGTCCCCATGCACCACGTGCACGTGCGCTGACCCGGACAGGCTTCCACAGCGCGTGTTCCCCGAAGTCCAATCATCACGTACACGCAGACGCGTCAGACATCGGGCCCTCGTAGCCTTGGGTCCCATCTATCAGCGAGAGGTTGTTGTTTGTAGCGCGTACGCAAAGGTGCATTGCGCGATCTGGTAATAATCCTCTGCGAGCTCTGGCGGTGCTGCTGCGCTGATACGATACGTTTTTTCTTGGAGGCCATTTCCAGCGGCGCCACGCAAACTGACGCTGACGACCGTTACGTCTGTATTGACAGAAAATACGTTTGATACCACTTCCAGCGGCGACGTAAAGTGATCGGGCCATCCGCAGAGACGCAAAGTGATCGGGACGTCCGCAGAGACGCAAACCTGGCGCATATTTGCGGCAGATTTGCGTCTCTGCGGACGCTGCGCGGACGCGCAAAGTGTCCGCTCGCGTCTCCATCGGGCCCGCCTGGCAGTGAGTCTGCATCGAGGGCATCGCTTCGGCGTTCGGCGGTTAGCGCTTCCGCGTCTGCGCCGCAGCCTTCGCCATCAATGGCGCGACTGCCTGTTCTGCACTCGCACTGGCGCGCGGCAGCTCGGCTTCCGCGCCGCCTTCAATGGCATCGTATCCCGCGTGCGGCAGCCCTTAAAAGTCTACCGGCCGCGTTCCGCCTTCGCCCACACCTCCACTCGCACCACCACCGCCACAACGCCATGGGAAAAAAGAACGACTTCGAGGCCTCCAGCTGCGGCATCAAGAGGGTGCCGCTGCCCGTCACGCTGGGGAGGCTCATGCACGGCAAATGGTTGTCGTGCGAGGGCTGGTCCGGCGTGCAACTGCCTGGCGGCTGGCGGCTCAGCTGCCGCCGGGTGCCCATCCCTCCAGCCCCTGTGCGCGAGCCTGTCCGCGCCGATCCGGCGTACGCCATTGACAAGGTACTAACTTGTCAATGCCTACAAGTAGTAGACTAGGGTTTCGTTGGATGTAGAGGGCAAGTAGATCTCGAAGGTTTCAACCGAAAAGTACTCGATGATGTAAAAGCTGGGGTTTTAGAAAACAATGATTCGATCCTTTCTTTGTCCCTCGACTCCCCCTTATATAGGAGGCGGAGCCGAGGGATTCGTGATACACAAGTTTACAGAATCCGGGAGGGTTTCTCACCCGTCCCGCAAGATTACAAGTTTATGTTTCCTAATACAACTCTAGCTTTCCTTAACACCATCTTGGGCTTCCGAACATTATATTCTTCGATACGTGGGCCTTCAGTAAACCCCGGGTACTATTTTCGGCAGGCCCATTGGGGATGCCTATGTCAGTAGCCCCCGAGATTTTGTTTGAATCGTAGAATTAAGGAAAATCTCCACTTTTATATTTATTCAATATCTTTGAACTTTACCACATATCTTTGCATACAAATTTCTATATTGTACAGGGATACTGGTAGTTGGGGCTAGTTCATCTGACGGATCAGGTACTAGTTAACTGCTCTAGTGGCAATCCGCAAAAACCTACTTCAAGATCACGTCCCTGGACATGATCTCGGGATACTGGTGTAAACTTCGACAGGTGCCGCTTAAGGTCTTACCATTCTGTCGAGTCCCAGTCATATTTATCGGGTACCTAACGCGTCCGTTAGGATTTTTCTTCGTATCTATTGATACGGAAAAAAGTAGCAAACCGACGTCAGAGACGGCGCCACGCCACACAGAACGGATCTGGGGTCTTACCTTCGCAAAGTTTTGCGGCATTCAGAAATTATTCGCAGCTTTTGCGTTCTGAGAATATATTGTCGAGTGCTTATTCGGCTGTTGGAATAGCACATTTTTATTGAGTCAACGGATGACTTATATTGCTCTCCCGATGGGAGTATATGTAGAGTTATTTATATAACTCAAAATATGCTCCGTTTTTCTTCTTCTTTTTCTTTTTTTTTATAATTTCATCGGGCACGCGAACAGCGTTCCCGATGGGAGTAGCCCCCGAGGCTACAGCCAAGGACTTGGACTTGGTTGTAGGCTCCACATTTTATGCCGCTATATTGTCATTCTTTCTCGAGCTTTTCATATCTATCAGGTGCGCGAACAGCGCTCCCGATGGGAGTAGCCCCCGAGGCTATGAACAAATGCTTGTGTTTGATCATAGGCTCCCGCAATTTCTATATTGTCATACTCGAATTTACTTTTTTCCAAAGTAGCCCCCGAGCATTTGGGCAAAAACTTGTATTTGATCAAAGGCTCCCGAAGTAATAGATACATTTTCCTGCCGCCATATCTTCTTATTTCATACTTGTCGAAATTTTCCCCTTGGTCAAAGTGACCTCAGTACTGACGATAGCCACGATCTTTGTATCCAAGAAACTCGAGTACTGTTGTCCCTGCCTTGTGGGTCCAAATTTCCTACCATGTTGACACGTCGTGCAAGTGGGGGACACACGTCCTCCTCTTTTCCTGGTGCACGCACTGTAACGCCTATTCTATTCCATCTAAGTAAAAATACCTTTTTACCCTTCAGTTACGAGTTCCTTGTCCACCGCACGATTTCTCCATCCAACGGTGCGTCGATTCACCACACCTTTATTTAAGGTCATCGTCTTCCTCCTTCCACACTTTCGCTCGCGCCGGTCCTCTGCTCTCCTCTTCCAAAATCTTTCCTTGCGCCCATAGTTCTTTGAGCTCCGCCTCGCTCGCACTGTGCTACTGCGCCATTGTTGATGCCACCGCGCAAACTCACCAGGCACACTACTCCTGAATCCACAATGGATGCCGCAGATCTGGGAAGCGCTGAGTGGGAGAGATCCAAAATCTCCGCCCAAGACATCAACCTGCTGAAGAAACTGGGGATCAGCAAGAAGCAAGACGCACTGCGCTTCCCCAGCGAAGAAAGCTACCCAACCCCTCCAATGGAGTATCGGGTTAGTTTTGTTGATCATCTCATCCGCGGCCTCTCTGCCCCTATTCACAATTTTCTTCGAGGGTTGCTTTTCATGTACGGGTTGCAACTCCACCATCTTACTCCCTGATACGTCTCAAACGTATCTATAATTTCTTATGTTCCATGCTACTTTTATGATGATACTCACATGTTTTATACACATTATATGTCATTATTATGCATTTTCCGGCACTAACCTATTAACAAGATGCCGAAGAGCCAGTTGTTGTTTTCTGCTATTTTTGGTTTCAAAAATCCTAGTAAGGAAATATTCTCGGAATTGGACGAAATCAACGCCCAGGGTCCTATTTTTCCACGAAGCTTCCAGAAGACCGAGGGAGAAACGAAGTGGGGCCACGAGGTGGCCAGACAACAGGGCGGCGCGGCCTGGACCCTGGCGGCGCGGCCCTGGCGTCTGGGCCCCTCGTGACGCCTCCTGACCTACCCTTCCGCCTACTTAAGCCTTCGTAGATAATAGCCCCAGTACCGAGAGCCACGATACAGAAAACCTTCCAGAGACGCCGCCGCCGCCAATCCCATCTCGGGGGATTCAGGAGATCGCCTCCGGCACCCTGCCGGAGAGGGGAATCATCTCCCGGAGGACTCTACACCGCCATGGTCGCCTCCGGATTGATGTGTGAGTAGTTCACCCCTGGACTATGGGTCCATAGCAGTAGCTAGATGGTCGTCTTCTCCTCATTGTGCTATCATTGTTAGATCTTGTGAGCTGCCTATCATGATCAAGATCATCTATCTGTAATGCTACATGTGCGTTTGTTGGGATCCGATGAATAATGAATACTATGCTATGTTGATTATCAATCTATTATCTATGTGTTGTTTATGATCTTGCATGCTCTTCGTTGCTAGTAGAGGCTCTAGCCAAGTCATTGCTTGTAACTCCAAGAGGGAGTAATTATGTTCGATAGTGGGTTCATGCATCCATTGAATCTGGGGGAGTGACAGCAACCTCTAAGGTTGTGGATGTGCTGTTGCCACTAGGGATAAAACATCAATTCTATATCTAAGGATGTATTTGTTGATTACATTACGCACCATACTTAATGCAATTGTCTGTTGTTTGCAACTTAATACTGGAGGGGGTTCGGATGATAACCTGAAGGTGGACTTTTTAGGCATAGATGCATGCTGGATAGCGGTCTATGTACTTTGTCGTAATGCCCAATTAAATCTCACACTACTCATCATAACATGTATGTGCATTGTTATGCTCTCTTTATTTGTCAATTGTCCAACTGTAATTTGTTTACCCAATATGCTATTTCTTATGGGAGAGACACCTCTAG
Source organism: Lolium perenne (assembly GCF_019359855.2). NCBI lineage: Eukaryota > Viridiplantae > Streptophyta > Magnoliopsida > Poales > Poaceae > Lolium > Lolium perenne. The sequence goes on from NC_067248.2 coordinate 157,575,485, forward strand.
TGACCTGTGGACCCCGGTCCATTCTTTTATATCGAATACAATCTACTGCAATACTCGTTCTACTGTTTTCTGCAAACATCATCTTCCACACTATACATCTAATCCTTTGTTACAGCAAGCCAGTGAGATTGACAACCTCACTGTTACGTTGGGGCAAAATAATTTGGTTGTGTTGTGCAGGTTCCACATTGGCGCCGGAATCCCTGGTGTTGCGCCGCACTACACTCCGCCGCCATCAACCTTCAACGTGCTTCTTGGCTCCTACTGGTTCGATAACCTTGGTTTCTTACTGAGGGAAAACTAGCTTCTATACGCATCACACCTTCCTCTTGGGGTTCCCAACGGACGTGTGTATACACGCTATCAAGCTCTTTTTCTGGCGTCGTTGCCGGGGAGATCAAGACACGCTGCAAGGGGAGTCTCCACCTCCAATCTCTTTATTTTGTTTTTGTCTTGCTTTACTTTTATTTACTACTTTGTTTGCTGCACTAAAACAAAACACAAAAAAATTAGTTGCTAGTTTTACTTTATTTACTATCTTGTTCTCCATATTAAAAACACAAAAAAATTAGTTACTTGCATTTACTTTATCTAGTTTACTTTATTTACTATTGCTAAGATGAATACTCCTGAAAATACTAAGTTGTGTGACTTCACAAACACAAATAATAATGATTTCTTATGCACACCTATTGCTCCACCTGCTACTACAGCAGAATTCTTTGAAATTAAACCTGCTTTACTGAATCTTGTTATGAGAGAGCAATTTTCTGGTGTTAGTTTTGATGATGCTGCTGCCCATCTTAATAATTTTGTTGAACTATGTGAAATGCAAAAGTATAAGGATGTAGATGGTGACATTATAAAGTTAAAATTGTTTCCTTTCTCATTAAGAGGAAGAGCTAAAGATTGGTTGCTATCTTTGCCTAAGAATAGTATTGATTCATGGACTAAATGTAAGGATGCTTTCATTAGTAGATATTATCCTCCTGCTAAAATTATCTCTTTGAGAAGTAGCATAATGAATTTTAAGCAATTAGATACTGAGCATGTTGCACAAGCATGGGAAAGAATGAAGTCTTTGGTTAAAAATTGCCCAACCCATGGACTGACTACCTGGATGATCATCCAAACCTTTTATGCAGGATTGAATTTTTTTTCGCGGAACCTATTGGATTCAGCTGCTAGAGGTACCTTTATGTCCATCACTTTGGGGGCAGCAACAAAGCTTCTTGATGATATGATGATTAATTACTCTGAATGGCACACGGAAAGAGCTCCGCGAGGTAAGAAGGTAAATTCTGTCAAAGAAACCTCTTCCTTGGGTGATAAAATTGATGCCATAATGTCTATGCTTGTGAATGGTAGATCTAATGTTGATCCTAATAATGTTCCGTTAGCTTCATTGGTTGCCCAAGAAGAACATGTTGATGTGAACTTCATTAAAAATAATAATTTCAACAACAATGCTTATCGGAACAATTCTAGTAACAACTATAGGCCATATCCTTCTCATAATAGTAATGGTTATGGTAATTCTTATGGGAATTCTTACAACAATAATAGGAATACACCCCCTGGACTTGAAGCCATGCTTAAAGAATTTATTGGTACACAAACTGCTTTTAACAAATCTGTTGAAGAAAAGCTTGGGAAAATTGATATACTTGCTTCTAAAGTTGATAGTCCTGCTGCTGATGTTGATCTTTTGAAATTGAAAGTTATGCCATCCAAGTTAGAATTAATGAGAATATAAGATTAATGGCTGAATTGCATGCTAGGTGGGAAAGAGAAGATAATGAAAAACTAGCTAAAGAGAATAATATAGCTAAAGTTTGGACTATTACCACCACTAGTAATGCTAATGCTCCACATGTTGCTGCACCTCCTACTATCAATGGTAAAATAATTGGTGTTAGCAATGTTTCTACTCCTAATGCAAAGCGAGTAAAACTGCCTGAAACTGCTAAAACTGCTGAAACTGCCTGTGATAAAACTGCTGAATTTTTTTTCAACATTGGGAACAATGATCCCATTGCTTTAGATCATAATGGTTTAGATTTTGATGATTGCCACATCTCTGAAGTTATAAAGTTCTTACAAAAACTTGCTAAGAGTCCTAATGCTAGTGCTATAAATTTGGCCTTTACAAAACATATTACAAATGCTCTCATAAAAGCTAGAGAAGAGAAACTAAAACTTGAAACTTCTATTCCTAGGAAGTTAGAAGATGGTTGGGAGCCCATCATTAAGATGAGGGTCAATGATTTTAATTGTAATGCTTTTTGTGATCTTGGTGCAAGTATTTCTGTTATGCCTAAGAAAATTTATGATATGCTTGACTTGCCAGTTTGCCACCATTGAAAATTTGTTATCTGGATGTTAATCTTGCTGATAATGCTATAAAGAAACCTTTGGGGAGGATTGATAATGTTTGTATTATGGTTAACAATAACCTTGTTCCCGTTGATTTTGTTGTCTTGGATATTGAATGCAATGCATCTTGTCCCATCATATTGGGAAGACCTTTTCTTCGAACTGTTGGTGCTACCATTGATATGAAGGAAGGTAATATTAGATATCAATTTCCTCTAAAGAAAGGTATGGAACACTTCCCTAGAAAGAGAATGAAGTTACCTTTTGATTCTATAATTAGAACAAATTATGATGTTGATGCTTCGTCTCTTGATAATACTTGATACACACTTTCTGCGCCTAGCTGAAAGGCGTTAAAGAAAAGCGCTTATGGGAGACAACCCATCATTTTACTACAGTACCTTTGTTTTATATTTGAGTCTTGGAAGTTGTTACTACTGTAGCAACCTCTCCTTATCTTAGTTTTATTGCATTGTTGTGCCAAGTAAAGTCTCTAATCGAAGGATGATACTAGATTTGGATTACTGCGCAGAAACAGATTTCTTGCTGTCATGAATTTGTACAGTAGTCTCTGTAGGTAACTCATAAAATTATGCCAATTTACGTGCGTGATCCTCAGATATGTACGCAACTTTCATTAGTTTTGAGTTTTCTCATTTGAGCAAGTCTGGTGCCACAGAAAAATACGTCTTTACGGACTGTTCTGTTTTGGCAGATTCTGCCTTTTATTTCGCATTGCCTGTTTTGCTATGTTAGATGGATTTCTTTGTTCCATTAACTTTCAGTACCTTTGTGCAATGTCCAGAAGTGTTAAGAATGATTGTGTCACCTCTGAACATGTGAAATTTTTGGTTATGCACTAACCCTCTAATGAGTTTGTTTCGAGTTTGGTGTGGAGGAAGTTTTCAAGGGTCAAGAGAGGAGGATGATACAATATGATCAAGGAGAGTGAAAGCTCTAAGCTTGGGGATGCCCCGGTGGTTCATCCCTGCATATTTCAAGAAGACTCAAGCGTCTAAGCTTGGGGATGCCCAAGGCATCCTCTTCTTCATCGACAACATTATCAGGTTCCTCTAGTGAAACTATATTTTTATTCCATCACATCTTATGTGCTTTACTTGGAGCGTCTGTATGTTTTTGTTTTTGTTTTGTTTGAATAAAGTTGGATCCTAGCATTCATTTTGTGGGAGATAGACACGCTCCGCTGTTGCATATGGACACATATGTCCTTAGGCTTTACTCATAATATTCATGGCGAAGGTTGAACTGCTTCGTTAAATTGTTATATGGTTGGAAACGGGAAATGCTACATGTGGTAATTGGTATAACATCTTGAATAATGTGATACTTGGCAATTGTTGTGCTCATGTTTAAGCTCTTGCATCATATACTTTGCACCTATTAATGAAGAAATACATAGAGCTTGCTAAAATTTGGTTTGCATAATTGGTCTCTCTAAGGTCTAGATATTTTCTAGTAAAGGTCGAACAACAAGGAAGACGGTATAGAGTCTTATAATGCTTACAATATGTCTTTTATGTGAGTTTTTCTGTACCGGTTCATACTTGTGTTTGCTTTAAACAACCTTGCTAGCCTAAACCTTGTATCGAGAGGGAATACTTCTCATGCATCCAAAATCCTTGAGCCAAACACTATGCCACTTGTGTCCACCATACCTACCTACTACATGGTATTTCTCCGCCATTCCAAAGTAAATTGCTTGAGTGCTACCTTTAAAATTTCCATTCTTTATCTTTGCAATCTATAGCTCATGGGACAAATAGCTTAAAAACTATTGTGGTATTGAATATGTACTTATGCATCTTATCTCTTATAAGTTGCTTGTTGTGCGATAACCATGTTCCTGGGGATGCCATCAACTATTTCTTTGTTGAATATCATGTGAGTTGCTATGCATGTTCGTCTTGTCTGAAGTAAGGGCGATTTACCATGAGTTGAATGGTTTGAGTATGCATATTGTTAGAGAAGAACATTGGGCCGCTAACTAAAGCCATGATTCATGGTGGAAGTTTCAGTTTGGACAACAAACCTCAATCTCTTATGAGAACATTATTTGTTGCTAAATGCTTATGCATTAAAGAGGAGTCCATTATCTGTTGTCTATGTTGTCCCGGTATGGATATCTAAGTTGAGAATAACCAAAAGCGAGAAATCCAATGCGAGCTTTCTCCTTAGACCTTTGTACAGGCGGCATAGAGGTACCCCATTGTGACACTTGGTTAAAACATATGTATTGCGATGATAATCCAGGTAATCCGAGCTAATTAGGACAAGGTGCGGGAACTATTGGTATACTATGCATGAGGCTTGCAACTTGTAGGGTATAATTTACATGATACATATGCTTTATTACTACCGTTGACAAAATTGTTTCTTCTTTTCAAAATAAAAGCTCTAGCACAAATATAGCAATCCATGCTTCCCTCTGCGAAGGGCCTTTCTTCTACTTTTATTGTTGAGTTAGTTTACCCATTTCCTTCCATCTTAAAAGCAAACACTTGTGTTAACTGTGCATTGATTCCTACATACTTGCATATTGCACTTATTATATTACTTTATGTTGACAATATCCATGAGATATACATGTTACAAGTTGAAAGTAACCGCTGAAACTTATATCTTCCTTTGTGTTGCTTCAATGTCTTTACTATGAAACTATTGCTTTATGAGTTAACTCTTATGCAAGACTTATTGATGCTTGTCTTGAAAGTACTATTCATGAAAAGTCTTTGCTGTATGATTCAGTTGTTTACTCATTACATTTACCATTGCTTTGAATCGCTGCATTCATTACATGTGCTTACAATAGTATTGATCAAGATTATGATAGCATGTCACTTAAGAAATTATCTTTGTTATCGTTTACCTACTCGGGACGAGTAGGAACTAAGCTTGGGGATGCTTCATACGTCTCAAACGTATCTATAATTTCTTATGTTCCATGCTACTTTTATGATGATACTCACATGTTTTATACACATTATATGTCATTATTATGCATTTTCTGGCACTAACCTATTAACAAGATGCCGAAGAGCCAGTTGTTGTTTTCTGCTGTTTTTGGTTTCAGAAATCCTAGTAAGGAAATATTCTCGGAATTGGACGAAATCAACGCCCAGGGTCCTATTTTTCCACGAAGCTTCCAGAAGACCGAGGGAGAAACGAAGTGGGGCCACGAGGTGGCCAGACAACAGGGCGGCGCGGCCTGGACCCTGGCCGCGCGGCCCTGGCGTCTGGGCCCCTCGTGACGCCTCCTGACCTACCCTTCCGCCTACTTAAGCCTTCGTCAATAATAGCCCCAGTACCGAGAGCCACGATACGGAAAACCTTCCAGAGACGCCGCCGCCGCCAATCCCATCTCGGGGGATTCAGGAGATCGCCTCCGGCACCCTGCCGGAGAGGGGAATCATCTCCCGGAGGACTCTACACCGCCATGGTCGCCTTCGGATTGATGTGTGAGTAGTTCACCCCTGGACTATGGGTCCATAGCAGTAGCTAGATGGTCGTCTTCTCCTCATTGTGCTATCATTGTTAGATCTTGTGAGCTGCCTATCATGATCAAGATCATCTATCTGTAATGCTACATGTGCGTTTGTTGGGATCCGATGAATAATGAATACTATGCTATGTTGATTATCAATCTATTATCTATGTGTTGTTTATGATCTTGCATGCTCTCCGTTGCTAGTAGAGGCTCTGGCCAAGTCATTGCTTGTAACTCCAAGAGGGAGTAATTATGCTCGATAGTGGGTTCATGCCTCCATTGAATCTGGGGGAGTGACAGCAACCTCTAAGGTTGTGGATGTGCTGTTGACACTAGGGATATGTCGTCGTGGCAAACGAGCAGATGCCATGGGATGGCTTAAGTTGGGGCCGAATGTGCGCTAGAGGATTCGGGGGAGGGTTTTGGATTAGATTGGATGAACTTCCGGATGATTTCCTCAAGAACACAACCAAAGGCAGCGATACAAGAAGAAGAACACAAGGAAGAACTCTGCTCTAGATCCTTCTCTTTATTGATCTTAACAGGATACAGGTTTCTCGTACAACATCTGGTCGCTATCTCTTCGTGCGTGCCTGTAATGAGGCTACCCCCTCTCCTTATATAGGGGAGAGGTGGCTTACAGGGCAAGGAACCCTAATGGCATCTTTGACTAGACAAACTACTTTTACAAAGCTACTTTAATCATAAACGACGGCGCCGGTGTCTTTAATCAGGGAAGCTGACGTCCTCCGGTTGCTTTTGGCGTCATCTTCCTCTTTATCGTCAGGCCTTCGTTTAAAGCAACTTTGCTTAGCTCATCTTTGTCTTCTAGCTCCGCAGAGAATCTTTGACCAGCTTTGCCGACATGCTCTTCTTACCGGTAGCCCGGTGTCTTCTTCATCCGGTTCCGGTATACCCCTCTTGGGGATACCGGCTTAGCTCTACTTAGCCAAACACTTAACTTTGTCCTCCGGTATAAACATTAAACCGGTATCTTGATGGCTCAAACCATCCGGTTTGGCATGCCTTTGGCATACCGGGGGTCATCCCCCCAACATTAGTCCCCGAAGCTGGTATAGTCCGGTGGATCCCATCCAACGGACCATGCCAGGTTCTATTTTCTCAAGGTACCGGTTTAAACCTTCCGGTTTCCATTTAAACTCATCCGGCTCCTTGCCGAACTCTCTTAGCTGAACAACCATCATCGAACATCTCCGGCTTCTTTCTGCCGGTTCCTTGGTCTTTAATGCTTGTCTCGACGAAGTCCAGAGTACCCCGAAACTTGTGCCTGTCAGAGACATGCGCACTGTACCTGGCGCGCCATCGTCGGGCTTCAAATCCTTCGTCTCCCTCGCGCAGTTAATGTGGCGCACCGGATCCATGTGACCCTTCCGGAACTTGGGCCGCCGGTTCCGGCTATGACGACAACGATTGTGTTGTGCTTGAGGTATTTACGTCACTTGCGTTATCTTGTGCTTTCTTTGTGGCGCCGGTTTCAGCTGACCGGTAACCCCCGGTGCTAGAGCACGTGACTCCCATCGATGCCGAAGTAGGCGATCCCCCGGCCTCCAGAGTACGTAAGGCTCCGGCTTCCGATGCCGGCAGCAGCGATGCTCCGGCTGCCAAGCGCCGGAAGGTATCGAGTTCCGTTCCCTCAGGCCGGAAGGGGAAGGAACAGATGGCGGTCTCCTCCGGGTAAACCTCATCACCACAGCCTTCCGGTTTAGTGGTGCCATCGCATGTTTGCGTCTCGGGGCAACTGAAAGTTGCGCACTGGTGGTTCTTCCCTCATGACCCGGGGGCCAAAGCACTTTGGGCCTGGTGGTCCCTCGGACTTGATCATTTCGGATAGATGCACCCCGTCCAGCCTGTGCCTCGCATCCCAGTCTGGCAGGCATCTTTTTCCGACACGCTCCCCAATGGGTTCCGGTAAGCTCGTTCCATTCCGGAATCGGCTTCATCATACCGGTTTGGCACTGCGACATTACCCCTTGCGTACCTTGGCGGCCTTTCACAACCGGCATACGCCGCTCTGGACGCGCGATAACTTTGCCCGGTCTTGCCTCTTCCGGCATCATTTTTTTCGGCATAGCCATTTTCGGCCTACCTCGCCCCTTGGCTTTTCCTACCGGCATCATGTTGCCCGGCATGTCGAACGCATGAATTGAGATGCCGCTTTGTTATTGCGTGCCATCTCTGCATTTTGTGCCTCAATTGTATCAAGTAGCTCTTTTACCCTAGCCTGCTGTTTCACCCGAAGCTGGTGCGGGTCAGCGGTATCAGTCGATGGGCTGTACCAGGTTCACTCAAACTCCATACCGGATTAGTTACTCCGGTATCTATTTTTACCACTCCGAACATCGTCTGCGTTTTTCCAACGCAGGACCGCACCTACCTGGAACATTCATAACTTATCTGGTATCTTATGCCGGTTTTCACATGAAATCCGATGTATATACTCACAGTCCCCGAGTTTCGGGTTAAGCACGCAGTACTTGGCGCGAAACTTGTCAGAAAACCGGCATAGCCAGTCCCCGAGTTTCGGGTTAAGCACACAGTACTTGGCGCGAAACCTGCCAAGAAACCGGCATAGCCAGTCCCCGAGTTTCGGGTTAAGCACGCAGTACTTGGAGCGAAACTTGCCAAGAAACCGGCATAGCCAGTCCCCGAGTTTCAGGTTAAGCACGCAGTACTTGGCGCAAAACTTGCCAATGGTTAGCTCTTGTTATCATCTCCTTCTTTTACCGGCATCTTTTTACCGACATCTTTTTACCATCTTGGCATGTTTGACATTTTGCCCTCTTGGGCTTGCCACATACCGGTGTATAGCCTTCTTGGCGTATACCGGATTGAAATTTTGTCATCTTGGCATGTTCGACATTTTGCCCTCTTGGGCTTGTCACATACCGGTGTATAGCCTTCTTGGCGTATACCGGATTGAAATTTTGCCATCTTGGCATGTTCGACATTTTGCCCTCTTGGGCTTGTCACATACCGGTGTATAGCCTTCTTGGCGTATACCGGATTGAAATTTTGCCATCTTGGCATGTTTGACATTTTGCCCTCTTGGGCTTGTCACATACCGGTGTATAGCCTTCTTGGCGTATACCGGATTGAAATTTTGCCATCTTGGCATGTTTGACATTTTGCCCTCTTGGGCTTGTCACATACCGGTGTATAGCCTTCTTGGCGTATACCGGATTGAAATTTTGTCATCTTGGCACGTTTGACATTTTGCCCTCTTGAGCTTGTCACATACCGGTGTATAGCCTTCTTGGCGTATACCGGATTGAAATTTTGCCATCTTGGCACGTTTGACATTTTGCCCTCTTGGGCTTGTCACATACCGGTGTATAGCCTTCTTGGCGTATACCGGATTGAAATTTTGCCATCTTGGCACGTTTGACATTTTGCCCTCTTGGGCTTGTCACATACCGGTGTATAGCCTTCTTGGCGTATACCGGATTGAAATTTTGCCATCTTGGCACGTTTGACATTTTTCCCTCTTGGGCTATGTCAAGATGATATTCGACGAGCCATGGTAGTTGGCCATCCCAGACATACAGTGGTTGACTTAGTAGTCAATGCCACGTTACTTGTGATATGATGTAGCTGACTTTGGCATGATACTTTGGCCAACCGGAATAAACAACGATCTGGGATATTAGATGATGCCATGATAAACGGCGATCTGAGATATTGGATGATGCTACGGTAAACAACGATTTGGGATACTAGATGATGCCATGATAAACGGTGATATGAGATATTAGATGATGCCATGATAAACGGCGATATGAGATAATAGATGATGCCATGATATATTGTGAGCTAAGAAAGCTAATGGTAGCGATGAATTCTCATCCGGAAGTAGTTATGCCTGAAGACAAGGTTATTCAATGCATATACGCAATAAATATTTTACCTTAGTAGCAACTCTTCGCACAGGAAGGTCGGCCCAGCTTTGCTCGAGCCCGCTTTGTTCGAGCCCGGCTTTGTTCGAGCCTCGCTGCCCCTGAGCAAGCCCCAGAAACACCTGCTACTGCCACCCAAGCCCCAGAGAGCTCATCTCCACTTTACCTGTGAAAACTGTGTTCCTGTCTCATGAAAAGCAACCTCGTGAAATTTCCCCGGTATGCCGGGTGGGAGTTGTATCAAATACTTTCAAGTCCTTTTGGTGGTGCTACTTTCAACTATACCGGTATCTTATATGATATTCCGGCATGATATTATGTGATGTTGATATGCAACTTTAGCAATTTGCTCATAGTTTTTGCTTTGATCTTGCACTGTGAAGATTCCGGATTTTTTTTTCCGCATCCAATCCGATGCACACTTGGTTCTTTCGCTTTGGCTCTGCCTACCTCTTTTGGGCGTTCGGCGTATGAGACTCAAAGTTCATTTGCCAAGCAAGCACTTTCTTGAACTTAAGAAATAATTCGGAATTTTTCACAAAAAACCGGTACAACCGGGGTTAGTTAAACTTTCTTCGGATTGTTTGTTTTTGGTTCCTTTCTACATGTTTCGCGTGCTTAGATCCTACCGGTTTATCTTGCTAGCCATGAAGCCGGGTTTCGGACAGCAGCAAAGTCGAAGACTCCGGTAAGTTTAGCACGTTACTAAACCGAAGAAAGGAAGTGTCCAACAACTAAATCGGTATACTGAAAAAATAAACACATTAATAAAAGCTTAAAGTGAAGTACACTCCGGATTAATTCCTGAGTTCCGTTCCTCACAGGTCCGGCTCGTTTACTTTGGCTCTGCCTACCTCTCTGGGTTTTTTGGCGTATGAGGCCCAAAGCACCTTCACCAAGCATGTAATTCTTGAACTTAGAGAAACAATTCGGAGTTTTGCACTTTAAACCGGCATATAAAAGATGGAAACAACAGAAGCATACAGGATTTTCGGTAAGACAGTCCCCGAGTTTCCTCCGAGGTGCCGACATGTTGTTGATAGCAAACCACTTAACAAAGCGTATAAACTCCTTACAGTACCTGGGTTGATAGCGACGGGTGTGGCCAACGAGCTCATGGCGACCTGCAGCAGGGTTGCCGCCGGTGGCGCGGTAGTAGTTCCGGTGACGATCTCGTCGCGCTCGGTCGGCGGCTTGGCCGTGTGCGTGGGCCTGGGCGGTGCAACGGTCTCCGCGGCGGCTTCCTTGCCGGGCGCTCCCGTATGGACCACCATCACTTGGACGCTGCCGGCGGTGCGGTCGGAGCGCAACCCGCGAGCGGAAGAAGATCATGAGGGCTCCGGCGCCACCAGCACCGGCGAAAGGCGCTGGCGCTCCGGGACGGTGCCGAAGTAGATGCGGTGGCTGCCGAACTCCATGATGTGGCCGTTCTTGGTGAACTTACCTCCATTGGCGAAGCAGCCCGTGTTGTCGTTGATGAAGCCCATGTCGAGTACACGGTCGACGAGCGCGGTGACGACATGCTCGCCGGCGATGGTGAGAAGGCCCGCCCAAATATGAACTCCAGCAAGCGCAACTGCTGGCCCCACGGTGGGCGCCAACTGTCGTCGTGGCGAACGAGCAGATGCCATGGGATGGCTTAAGTTGGGGCCGAATGTGCGCTAGAGGATTCGGGGGAGGGTTTTGGATTAGATTGGATGAACTTCCGGATGCTTTCCTCAAGAACACAACCAAAGGCAGCGATACAAGAAGAAGAACACAAGGAAGAACTCTGCTCTAGATCCTTCTCTTTATTGATCTTAACAGGATACAGGTTTCTCGTACAACATCTGGTCGCTATCTATTCGTGCGTGCCTGTAATGAGGCTACCCCCTCTCCTTATATAGGGGAGAGGTGGCTTACAGGGCAAGGAACCCTAATGGCATCTTTGACTAGACAAACTACTTTTACAAAGCTACTTTAATCATAAACGACGGCGCCGGTGTCTTTAATCAGGGAAGCTGACGTCCTCCGGTTGCTTTTGGCGTCATCTTCCTCTTTATCGTCAGGCCTTCGTTTAAAGCAACTTTGCTTAGCTCATCTTTGTCTTCTAGCTCCGCAGAGAATCTTTGACCAGCTTTGCCGACATGCTCTTCTTACCGGTAGCCCGGTGTCTTCTTCATCCGGTTCCGGTATACCCCTCTTGGGGATACCGGCTTAGCTCTACTTAGCCAAACACTTAACTTTGTCCTCCGGTATAAACATTAAACCGGTATCTTGATGGCTCAAACCATCCGGTTTGGCATGCCTTTGGCACACCGGGGGTCATCCCCCCAACAGGATAAAACATCAATTCTATATCTAAGGATGTATTTGTTGATTACATTACGCACCATACTTAATGCAATTGTCTGTTGTTTGCAACTTAATACTGGAGGGGGTTCGGATGATAACCTGAAGGTGGACTTCTTAGGCATAGATGCATGCTGGATAGCGGTCTATGTACTTTGTCGTAATGCCCAATTAAATCTCACACTACTCATCATAACATGTATGTGCATTGTTATGCCCTCTTTATTTGTCAATTGCCCAACTGTAATTTGTTTACCCAATATGCTATTTCTTATGGGAGAGACACCTCTAGTGAACTGTGGACCCCGGTCCATTCTTTTACATCAAATACAATCTACTGCAATACCCGTTCTACTGTTTTTTGCAAACATCATCTTCCACACTATACATCTAATCCTTTGTTACAGCAAGCCAGTGAGATTGACAACCTCACTGTTACGTTGGGGCAAAGTAATTTGGTTGTGTTGTGCAGGTTCCACGTTGGCGCCGGAATCCCTGGTGTTGCGCCGCACTACACTCCGCCGCCATCAACCTTCAACGTGCTTCTTGGCTCCTACTGGTTCGATAACCTTGGTTTCTTACTGAGGGAAAACTTGCTTCTATACGCATCACACCTTCCTCTTGGGGTTCCCAACGGACGTGTGTATACACGCTATCAGTCCCAACTCCATACTCCATATCTCGATCTTTATCACCCTTTGCGAGTCCTTCCTTGGAGTCCAGCCTAACTGGGCTTTATGGAAGCGCCTCTTTTTTTTGTCGCCACAATGGCTCTGCCAACGTCGCCTATAACATAGGTGGCGTTGTTATCTGCGTTCGCCCTGATGTCGAGTACTTCGATGTCAAATTCCCTGATTCAGTTCAAGGGTGGCGCAAAAAATGGTTATATATCCATGAGGAAAACCATGGGTCTGTTGAAGACAACATTCCTCCTTTTGATGGTGCCGAAAGAATCTATCGCCGCCGATCCTGGGATGCAGAGGCTACCGCCAAAGAAAAAGCGGCGACAGAGGCGCTGATGACTCGCATCCGCGAACTTCAAAATACTCGTGGCCAAGAGCTGTCGGGTATCCAAATCACGGCGTATTTCCTTAGGATTAGAGTGCAGCCTCTGCAAGCTCGCAAAAATCCCCTATGGAAGTATGCTGGCAACGAAGATGTGGATCGCTTGTCAGTGGATTTGCCGGTCAAAGATTTAGAAAAACTTGTCCGAAAAATCTCTTCCCTCAACAAGAAAGATCATGTCCCCTCGTCTTGCCGCGTAAAGCCGTATAGCGCCACCAACCCGCTCCCTGAGGTAATTTCTCGTGTGAACTATTTTTATCGACCACTTTTTGTTTTTTGTTTTTGTTGACATCCTTTGTATAACTTTCTTGTCGACATTCTTCTGTTTTGTAGAACCATCCAGATCTTGTTTCTCTTCCTCCCCTTCCTGAAGGTGGAGAAGTCGAAGAACGGGCCGTTGTCACCGACGACAACCAGGGTACTTCTCGCCCTGAGAGTGAAGCCGCAGTTTCTCGAAAATCTGCGGTATCCTCTGAAAAGGAGACCGATTCTGAGGTCACTGCCTCAGCACATTCCCTTCCTCCTGCTGTTTCTCCGAAGAACAAGAGGAAGAGGAATGAAGTCGAGGATTCCGGCACCTCCAAAGCCGAAGAAGTTGGTCCTTCCGAAGGGAAGAAAGCTTTCGACCCTTTCTTGGATGCCCTTGTCAGCTCGTAAGTCCTTATTATTCGCTGTTGTTTATCTTGCAAAATACTTGTCGTAGTTTTTTCCTTATATTGTCGACGTTTTATTGCAGTGATGACGAGGAAGAAAATCCACCTATTGACGTGGCTGCTCGAACGAGTACGTCACGTACTTTAGTTGTTTCGGATGTTCAACCTGATGTGGAGGAAACTTCGCCTCCTCAACACAACGTCGAGCATCCAACTCCACCTGCAAGCCCCTGATACGCGTACAACATGCGTCCATTGGGAACCCCAAGTGGAAGGTGTGATGCGTACAGCAGCAAGTTTCCCTCAGTAAGAAACCAAGGTTTATCGAACCAGTAGGAGCCAAGAAGCACGTTGAAGGTTGATGGCGGCGAGATGTAGTGCGGCGCAACACCAGGGATTCTGGCGCCAACATGGAACCTGCACAACACAACCAAAGTACTTTGCCCCAACGAAACAGTGAGGTTGTCAATCTCACCGGCTTGCTGTAACAAAGGATTAGATGTATAGTGTGGATGATGATTGTTTAAAGAAAACAGTAGAGCAAGTATTGCAGTAGATTGTATTCGATTAAAAGAATGGACCGGGGTCCATAGTTCACTAGAGGTGTCTCTCCCATAAGATAAATAGCATGTTGGGTGAACAAATTACAGTTGGGCAATTGACAAATAGAGAGGGCATGACAATGCACATACATGATATGATGAGTATGGTGAGATTTAATTGGGCATTACGACAAAGTACATAGACCGCTATCCAGCATGCATCTATGCCTAAAAAGTCCACCTTCAGGTTATCATCCGAACCCCTTCCAGTATTAAGTTGCAAACAACAGACAATTGCATTAAGTATGGTGCGTAATGTAATCAATAACTACATCCTCGGACATAGCATCAATGTTTTATCCCTAGTGGCAACAGCACATCCACAACCTTAGAACTTTCTGTCACTGTCCCAGATTTAATGGAGGCATGAACCCACTATCGAGCATAAATACTCCCTCTTGGAGTTAAGAGTAAAAACTTGGCCAGAGCCTCTACTAATAACGGAGAGCATGCAAGATCATAAACAACACATAGGTAATAGATTGATAATCAACATAACATAGTATTCTCTATCCATCGGATCCCAACAAACACAACATATAGCATTACAGATAGATGATCTTGATCATGTTAGGCAGCTCACAAGACCCGACAATGAAGCACATAAGGAGAAGATGACCATCTAGCTACTGCTATGGACCCATAGTCCAGGGGTGAACTACTCACTCATCAATCCGGAGGCGACCATGGCGGTGTAGAGTCCTCCGGGAGATGATTCCCCTCTCCGGCAGGGTGCCGGAGGTGATCTCCTGAATCCCCCGAGATGGGATTGGCGGCGGTGTCTCTGGAAGGTTTTCCGTATCGTGGCTCTCGGTACTGGGGGTTTCGCGACGAAGGCTATATGTAGGCGGAAGGGCAGGTCAGGGGGCCACACGGGGGGCCCACACACTAGGTCGGCGTGGCCAAGGGCCAGGCCGCACCGCCCTAGCATCTGGCCACCTCGTGGCCCCACTTCGTCTTCCCTTCGGTCTTCTGGAAGCTTCGTGTGAAAATAGGCCCCTGGGAGTTGATTTCGTCCAATTCCGAGAATATTTCTTTACTAGGATTTCTGAAACCAAAAACAACAGAAAACAGCAACTGGCTCTTCGGCATCTCGTTAATAGGTTAGTGCCGGAAAATGCATAAATATGACATAAAGTATGCATAAAATATGTAGGTATCATCAATAATGTGGCATGGAACATAATAAATTATCGATACGTCGGAGACGTATCAGCATCCCCAAGCTTAGTTTCTGCTCGTCCCGAGCAGGTAAACGATAACAAAGATAATTTCTGGAGTGACATGCCATCATAACCTTGATCATACTATTGTAAGCATATGTAATGAATGCAGCGATCCAAACAATGTAAATGACATGAGTAAACAAATGAATCATAAAGCAAAGACTTTTCATGAATAGTACTTCAAGACAAGCATCAATAAGTCTTGCATAAGAGTTAACTCATAAAGTAATAATTCAAAGTAAAGGTATTGAAGCAACATAAAGGAAGATGAAGTTTCAGCGGTTGCTTTCAACTTGTAACATGTATATCTCATGGATAGTTGTCAATGCAAAGTAATATAACAAGTGCAATATGCAAGTATGTAGGAATCAATGCACAGTTCACACAAGTGTTTGTTTCTTGAGGCGGAGAGAAATAGGTGAACTGACTCAACAATAAAAGTAAAAGAAAGGTCCTTCAAAGAGGAAAGCATCGATTGCTATATTTGTGCTAGAGCTTTGGTTTTGAAAACAAGAAACAATTTTGTCAACGGTAGTAATAAAGCATATGTGTTATGTAAATTATATCCTACAAGTTGCAAGCCTCATGCATAGTATACTAATAGTGCCCGCACCTTGTCCTAATTAGCTTGGATTACCTGGATTATCATCGCAATGCACATGTTTTAACCAAGTGTCACAAAGGGGTACCTCTATGCCGCCTGTACAAAGGTCTAAGGAGAAAGCTCGCATCGGATTTCTCGCTATTGATTATTCTCAACTTAGACATCCATACCGGGACAACATAGACAACAGATAATGGACTCCTCTTTTATGCATAAGCATGTAGCAACAATTAATTTTCTCATATGAGATTGAGGATATTTGTCCAAAACTGAAACTTCCACCATGGATCATGGCTTTAGTTAGCGGCCCAATGTTCTTCTCTAACATTATGCATGCTCTAACCATTCAAGCGGTATATCTCCCTTACTTCAGACAAGACGAACATGCATAGCAACTCACATGATATTCAACAAAGAGTAGTTGATGGCGTCCCCAGGAACATGGTTATCGCACAACAAGCAAATTAATAAGAGATAAAGTGCATAAGTACATATTCAATACCACAATAGTTTTTAAGCTATTTGTCCCATGAGCTATATATTGTAAAGGTGAAGAATGGAAATTTTAAAGGTAGCACTCAAGCAATTTACTTTGGAATGGCGGAGAAATACCATGTAGTAGGTAGGTATGGTGGACACAAATGGCATAGTGGTTGGCTCAAGGATTTTGGATGCATGAGAAGTATTCCCTCTCGATACAAGGTTTAGGCTAGCAAGGTTATTTGAAACAAACACAAGGATGAAGCGGTGCAGCAAAACTCACATAAAAGACATATTGTAAACATTATAAGACTCTACACCGTCTTCCTTGTTGTTCAAACTCAATACTAGAAATTATCTAGACCTTAGAGGGACCAATTATGCAAACCAAATTTTAGCATGCTCTATGTATTTCTTCATTAATAGGTGCAAAGTATATGATGCAAGAGCTTAAACATGAGCACAACAATTGCCAAGTATCACATTATCCAAGACGTTTTAGCAATTACTACATGTATCATTTTCCAATTACAACCATATAACAATTTAACGAAGAAGAAACTTTCGCCATGAATATTATGAGTAAAGCCTAAGGACATATTTGTCCATATGCAACAGCGGAGCGTGTCTCTCTCCCACACAATGAATGCTAGGATCCATTTTATTCAAACAAAACAAAAACAAAAACAACAGACACTCCAAGCAAAGTACATAAGATGTGATGGAATAAACATATAGTTTCAGGGGAGGAACCTGATAATGTTGTCGATGAAGAAGGGGATGCCTTGGGCATCCCCAAGCTTAGACGCTTGAGTCTTCTTGATATATGCAGGGGTGAACCACCGGGGCATCCCCAAGCTTAGATCTTTCACTCTCCTTGATCATATTGTATCATCTCCCTCTCTTGATCCTTGAAAACTTCCTCCACACCAAACTCAAAACAACTCATTAGAGGATTAGTGCACAATTAAAATTTACATGTTCATAGGTGACACAATCATTCTTAACACTTCTGGACATTGCACAAAGCTACTAAAAGTCAATGGAATCGAAAAATCCATCAAGCATGGCAAAACAGGCAATGCGAAATAAAAGGCAGAATCTGTCAAAACAGAACAGTTCGTAAAGACGAATTTTATTGAGGCACCAGACTTGCTCAAATGAAAATGCTCAAATTGAATGAAAGTTGCGTACATATCTGAGGATCACTCATGTAAATTGGAATAATTTTATGAGTTACCTACAGAGAATTAGGCCCAGATTCGTGACAGTAAAGAAATCTGTTTCTGCGCAGTAATCCAAATCTAGTATGAACCTTACTATCAACGACTTTACTTGGCACAACAATGCACAAAACTAAGATAAGGAGAGGTTGCTACAGTAGTAACAACTTCCAAGACACAAATATAAAACAAAATTGCTATAGAAAAATAAACACATGGGTTATCTCCCAAGAAGTTCTTTCTTTATAGCCATTAAGATGGGCTCAGCAATTTTAATGATGCACTCGCAAGAAATAGTATTTGAAGCAAAAGAGAGCATCAAGAGGCAAATTCAAAACACATTTAAGTCTAACATGCTTCCTATGCATAGGAATCTTGTAAATAAACAAGTTCATGAAGAGCAAAGTGACAAGCATAGGAAGATAAAACAAGTGTAGCTTCAAAAATTTCAGCATATAGAGAGGCATTTTAGTAACATGAAAATTTCTACAACCATATTTTCCTCTCTCATAATAACTTTCAGTAGTATCATGAGCAAACTCAACAATATAACTATCACATAAAGCATTCTTATCATGAGTCTCATGCATAAAATTATTACTCTCCACATAAGCATAATCAATTTTATTAGTTGTAGTGGGAGAAAATTCAACAAAGTGGTTATCATCATATATAGGAGGCATATTGTAATCATAAAAGAAAATTTTCTCCTCAATGCTTGTAGGACTAAAAAGATCATTCTCATCAAAGCCAGCTTCCCCAAGCTTAGAATTTTCCATAGCATTAGCAACAATGGTGTTCAAAGCATTCATAGTAATAATATTCCCATTAGCATGCATATAAAGTTCCATGGGTTTTTTAATTCTCTCTTCAAACACATCATGTCCTAATTCAAGATAAAGTTCATAAAGATCTCTCATATTTTTGTTGTTTTCCATTATGCTTAACTAGTGAAATAAAAACATGCATGATATTAAGTAAAGTAAATGCAAGTAACTAATTTTTTGTGTTTTTGATATAGAGTGCAAACAAGATAGTAAATAAAGTAAAGCTAGCAACTAATTTTTTTGTGTTTTGATTTAGTGCAGCAAACAAAGTAGTAAATAAAATAAAGCAAGACAAAAACAAAGTAAAGAGATTGCGATGTGGAGACTCCCCTTGCAGCGTGTCTTGATCTCCTCGGCAACGGCGCCAGAAATTTAGCTTGATACGCGTACAGCACGCGTCCGTTGGGAACCCCAAGTGGAAGGTGTGATGCGTACAGCAGCAAGTTTCCCTCAGTAAGAAACCAAGGTTTATCGAACCAGTAGGAGCCAAGAAGCACGTTGAAGGTTGATGGCGGCGAGATGTAGTGCGGCGCAACACCAGGGATTCCGGCGCCAACGTGGAACCTGCACAACACAACCAAAGTACTTTGCCCCAACGAAACAGTGAGGTTGTCAATCTCACCGGCTTGCTGTAACAAAGGATTAGACGTATAGTGTGGATGATGATTGTTTGCAGAAAACAGTAGAACAAGTATTGCAGTAGATTGTATTCGATTAAAAGAATGGACCGGGGTCCACAGTTCACTAGAGGTGTCTCTCCCATAAGATAAATAGCATGTTGGGTGAACAAATTACAGTTGGGCAATTGACAAATAGAGAGGGCATGACAATGCACATACATGATATGATGAGTATGGTGAGATTTAATTGGGCATTACGACAAAGTACATAGACCGCTATCCAGCATGCATCTATGCCTAAAAAGTCCACCTTCAGGTTATCATCCGAACCCCTTCCAGTATTAAGTTGCAAACAACAGACAATTGCATTAAGTATGGTGCGTAATGTAATCAATAACTACATCCTCAGACATAGCATCAATGTTTTATCCCTAGTGGCAATAGCAAATCCACAACCTTAGAACTTTCTGTCACTGTCCCAGATTTAATGGAGGCATGAACCCACTATCGAGCATAAATACTCCCTCTTGGAGTTAAGAGTAAAAACTTGGCCAGAGCCTCTACTAATAACGGAGAGCATGCAAGATCATAAACAACTCATAGGTAATAGATTGATAATCAACATAACATAGTATTCTCTATCCATCGGATCCCAACAAACACAACATATAGCATTACAGATAGATGATCTTGATCATGTTAGGCAGCTCACAAGACCCGACAATGAAGCACATAAGGAGAAGACGACCATCTAGCTACTGCTATGGACCCATAGTCCAGGGGTGAACTACTCACTCATCAATCCGGAGGCGACCATGGTGGTGTAGAGTCCTCCGGGAGATGATTCCCCTCTCCGGCAGGGTGCCGGAGGTGATCTCCTGAATCCCCCGAGATGGGATTGGCGGCGGCGGCGTCTCTGGAAGGTTTTCCGTATCGTGGCTCTCGGTACTGGGGGTTTCGCGACGAAGGCTATATGTAGGCGGAAGGGCAGGTCAGGGGGCCACACGGGGGGCCCACACACTAGGTCGGCGCGGCCAAGGGCCAGGACGCGCCGCCCTAGCATCTGGCCACCTCGTGGCCCCACTTCGTCTTCCCTTCGGTCTTCTGGAAGCTTCGTGTGAAAATAGGCCCCTGGGCGTTGATTTCGTCCAATTCCGAGAATATTTCCTTACTAGGATTTCTGAAACCAAAAACAGCAGAAAACATCAACTGGCTCTTCGGCATCTCGTTAATAGGTTAGTGCCGGAAAATGCATAAATATGACATAAAGTATGCATAAAATATGTAGGTATCATCAATAATATGGCATGGAACATAAGAAATTATCGATACGTCGGAGACGTATCAGCCCCCGAGCCCCTTCACCAAAGAGAGCCAAGACTGAACTAGTCGAAGAACCCACCCAATTAAGTGGTGGTTTGTGGTGACCCGGCATACCACTGCATGGTGTAGTATGCAAGTCTGATATAACACCAATGAAACACCGTTCCACTAGTATTATATCGCTCAGAGTGGTACAACAGAAACATATGCGGGTCCAAGGCATGTCTATAGAATTACATACAGACTCTATTACAGAAGATCAACACAGCCTCCTACTTTACAATGAGGTAAAACTGCAATTAAACTCCAGAAGAATGACTCGTAGTCTAATCCTATCACGAACTCTATTTGTAGAGTATTTAGCTATTTATAGAGGCTATGAATAGATTCTAGCTAAATACGATCTAAGTTTAGGAAGCTAGTTCCTTTCTATTGCTAATCTAGGTTTTCTCCTTGTTGGATGTGGTATCTGACTCTTCTGACAGGGTCCTGTCCCTTGAAGTAGTTGTTGATTCCTCGGCCTTCGAGTTGCATTGTAGATCCTCCTTCGGTGCCTCCATATCTAAGCAGGGGATTTAAGAGTGGGATGAGTACGAGCGTACTCAACAAGTTCATTATAGGAAAGAGGTGTTTAATGCACTAGCTACAGCATTAGACCAGAAAGTCTAATACCAATGCAGGTTTTCATAACCATTTCTTCAAAAGGTTGCTTTTATTCAGAAGAACTATGTCCGTCAGCCTTCACCGGTTTACTAGAACTTCATGGAGCTCCTTTCCGGCAGCGTTCGCAGTTCCATATCCCGGAACAGGGAGTGACAGGTCACGGTTCATTACACTCCGAAGAGGTGTGTTGCTTTACCCATAAGAGATCTTAACCTTGGTGCCAACCGGGCTCGAGTTTCCCGTCCACACTTCCTATGGTGTGAGGCCCGGTATAAGGTCATAGCCAATCATATTCCTCCGCTACCTCGCACACCCACCCTTTGTTGCATACCCCGACCCTGGGTCCTCGCCGGTCCTCTTACACCAATTAAGGATGGACCCCGACCACGACAACAGTTCATGTCTCTACCATGAACTCCTTCGCCGGCAGCTGCAACCCATCATAGACCGCAATAACCGTGGGGACTTCATCGGGACCCCCACCCTACCACTTGTCCTCTCTTGGATCAAGGGTACCACTTGTCCTCTCTTGGATCAAGGGTCTACGGTAA
Organism: Lolium perenne; assembly: GCF_019359855.2. Taxonomy (NCBI): domain Eukaryota; kingdom Viridiplantae; phylum Streptophyta; class Magnoliopsida; order Poales; family Poaceae; genus Lolium; species Lolium perenne. Next base: position 157,597,448 of record NC_067248.2, read on the forward strand.
AGCGCATCCGTTGATGTACAAGAGGTGGAAATACAATTGACTATTCCATCCCACTCCAGATCTTATGGTTAACACGGGTATTACGGCACAAGAATCACTGGACGACATTTGTTGTTTAATCCTAGATGGATATAAACCCTTGCAATGGAACCTCCACCATATCAACACAATCCATGGTTCCATTGCCCACCACATAGTCATATTCATAGTTATGAAAATAGTGGTTTTGGTTTTTATGCAATAGTGATAATTATAGTACTTTGCAAGTAATTTGATAAAGATACTCAAATGACATGAGCAAGTGATGAACTTGCCTTTCTTGACTGCAAGATTATGCAGACAAGGTCTTCGATACGTAATAACTCTAAATTCTGAAATAGCATCATCGTCCGGTAAGGACGATGTTTAAAAGATTGGCAAGGATGCATTAATGCATAAGTATGAGATGCAATCGTTCTAAGCGTGACCTAACCCCGATGATTTAGGATCAGTGAGTTGTAATGATTGATTCAGGGTGTGTTGCACTTTTAGAGTGATTCACAAACAAGGTTCTTATTCAGGTAGGATTACTTGGTATCATAGACAGGTAGATAATAAAGTATAGTAATCAATTGAGCACACAAAGAATGATATTTGGCATAATGTTAACATGTAAAGAATAGTTGTCAGTTTTATTACTATATGTCATGGTTAATGATTAATTATCATATACTTCAAAAGAATAACTTTTGAAGAACATGTTCTTTAATGAAGAACAAGTATGATAATTAGGTTTGTGGAGTTCTATGGTTTTCTATGGTTCTAATTGGTTTCTGGAGTAAGTAGTAGATGGATCACAACAAAGTTGGATTCATCAATAGCTAGAACTTGTAAGGTTGAGCTAAGCCTAAGCATCTTAAGCAATTAGTTACACATGGTGCTATAAGGTGGGTTATACCTTGTTGGTGATAGATGGTTATTGGCTATAGGTCCTACTAGGAAGAATACCCGTGCGTTGCTACGGTCCTGAAATTTCTAGATATATGAATTATAAGTTGGTAATTTGGGCAAAAGAAATCGTTTTGCCCCTCCCCTCAAATCCTGTAAAAAACAGTTTCATGGAGGAAGTTAAAATGATTGGTCAATGCTAGCTGTATGAATAAAATTTAGCAATTCACGCCAGAAACTTCAAATTTCCTTTAAAATAAATTAAATACCACATGAAATTTTTGCAGCTTTATGGAACAAATTTAATGCAGCACAATGCAGTCTACCTCTAGGGTTTTACCTTTGTGCAATCAGTCCATTGACATGTGCTTGTTACAGAATCCGGAGAGGTTCCTTCTTAGAAAAAGTGTGCACTAATTGGAAGAAAGGATACACTGTAGTGTGTTTTTACATCTTCGTATCCATCGTAATATGCTGCTCTTAGAACTCATTATTTGCAAGTATTCAAAAATTTATTTTTATGAGTGCACGAACAATAATTACATACCACAAACCCTTGCCATCTCTCACACCTGATAATCACATCGTGTTACTTTTGATTGATGGCTGCATTCCTCAAACATATACAACATTACCAATTGTGGGCTCTACAAATACGGTGCAAGCTGATAGAATTCTGGATGATTGACACCTGATGTAACTCCTGTATTCCACGGAATCCATTGTGTTACAGTGACCCAAGATTGGTAGTTGGGAAAAGAGAATTGGTCCTACTTTCAGAGCACATCAAAAGAATTATCTGAAATCAACCCTAGGAAACAGCTTCCTTTTTGTTTCGATCAGCCCAATTCATCGCCATCCCGTTTCTCATGTCACTAATCATCAACGGGGCATAATCAGATATATGGATCAGATTCTGCAGCGGCATTTACAACCAAATATGGCCAGCAACATCAATACATCTGGTCGCCACTCCCTACCGTACATCTGAAAAGCGTTCCGTGTCCTGTTACCTGCACAACTCACGACCGACCAAACCCTCGCCTGGATGCTCCCAGGCAGGAGACCCCGACCAGAGATGTTGACTTCCCTCTGTCTTCCGTCCTGCAATATCATGCCCCGGCTAATTCCATGATTCCATCTGATATCCCCCCTCCACTTGAGCCCTCATCAGTCTCGCCTGAGACTACCTCTTCAACGCCGGCAGGGCTGAGGCCTCCACGTGAGAAGAAAACATTGAGCTAGGACGGGAGGAGATATACAGTGGTGCTGAGCCTGGCGACAAATTGAAGGCTGGTGGAGGCACTCGTATCGAGTGATTCGAGCCGCCGCCCACCGGTGATGTGGCCTCCTCGAGCAGTCTTCGATGCTGTGTATAAGCCTGGAACGGTGCTGCTCGCCAAGCTAGCGCTGATCACCATTTAGTTGCTGACAAAGCATAGCTGCCTCTCTGACCATGTCACCCCGGTTCAGGTGTCGCCGATGCAGAGCACGCGGCCTCTCCCTCCGATCATGTCGTCCCGGTTCAGGAGTCGCCGGCGCAGAGCGCGCGGCCAACTATGTCTTGACCCACGCCGGGAGTCGTTCAGCTCCAGCTCGATGATCGACACCGCCAGCGTTAGCTGGTGGCGCCCATGGCGAGCCAGATGCTGCCCAATTACTCATTGACGCTGACCATGACAAGCCTCCGGCCAACTATTCGATCTATCTCATGTGGGGTTTGTGAGTTGGCGAAGCGAACCGATCTCGAGTTTTTATTTGAGGACAGGGTTCAACGTGTTAAAGCCGGACTCTGCTTTCTGTGTTGAATACGGTAGATCGTGTTTGAGGTGGACTTAGATGCTTGCCTGACTTACGATCAGGAAGACGTACACGGACGGAGGCATTGCTTCCGACGCTAAGGCTTGTCCATACCTAGGGGTAAAATCGGAAACGAAAATGTTGGACCAAGGAAACAATCCTCCCTTTATTTTTACTAGCAAAAATGCCCGCGCGGTTGCTGCGGATGAAATCACATTTCCGTAAAAACAAATTGGAACATTTTTCTATCTTCCCCTCTTTGTATTAACAGCTTGACCGACACAAATTTTGTTAGCATCTATTTTTACTACAATCAGAAATAACTACTTCCGAGTTATCATCGCTAAGATCAAACTTCAGAATTCCACGTGATAGTATACTCGCCGAGCAAAGTCAGAGCTAGCTCCGTCCTTGAATTGGATATTAGATTTCGTGTCTCTCTTTCTCACACCCAAGCCATAGCAGTAAACAATTTTAGCAGATGACAGAGCGGCAGTAGCAGATAGAAACAACGCATGGCAACATCAAAAAATTCAGAGCACAGAAAATTATATATCCCATCGAGCTGCTCAATTAACATAGCATTTTTTTTTACCGGGGCTTCTACATCAAGGCTTGTGATCTGTTAATGCATGAGAGGTGTTGTGCTCCGATTCCTTCGAATATCTGGCAGTCTCGATTCTTAGCGGCAGGACTTTTCGTTGTGCACATCATGTCAACCCTCTTACTCGCCGTACTTATAGCTCCCTTAATTTTTTCGGACCATGGTGCTGCTTGCAGGCGGCTTGTAGATATGCTGTAACTTTACGTATATAAACTGGTGAGAGTCCATGTAAACAAACGAGGTGGGACTAATCTACAGTGATCGCCCAGGTTTCTGAACGTGCTGGTGAATTGGGTCGTCAATCGCGCAGGTCGATGGCTCGTTAGGCCGTTCTATACATGATCCGGCCCACACGACGGAATAAGAAGCCCACATAAAACGAGCGATCGGCCAGCAACATACGGTCTGGCAAACTGTTTTCTCATCTACACGCGGTGGCAATCCTTGTAATTCAACTGAAAACCGAGGGCAGTTTTAAAACGGACGAAAATCTGGGGAGAAACCTTCCTTCCTTTATTAGTAGGTACTAGGACAATACCCGTGCGTTGCATCGGTGTCGATATTCTAAACGGTGAGCCCAAATTATAATTCAGAAACTAAACCATGCAGAAATATTGACAATAATAGATTTGAGATAGACAACACACTGATTTTACTCTAATGTGATTAATCCTCTGATAGCATAGCAGGACAATCCCACATAGATCCCGACTTCTTAGTTTTTTGGGGTAATTAATTTGAGCCACGTACCTTGATCGATGTTCTCGTATTTTGACTTTGTAAAATTAATTGACCCGTGTTTTCAGGCTAGCTTTGGCCTACCATAGATCTAGCAAAAAAAACTGATGACCTGAGAAAATATGTTATCTTCAAACTCTAATAGAAGTCTGCAATAATTTTGAGACGTGAATTCTATCATTAAGTCAGTATAGAACAACTAATATGTCCCTGCAAAAAAAAGAACAACTAATATGTGTAAAATAAAATATATTTGTTTTAATAATCTAGATAAGAAAACAATACTTATATCTGCTACAACTGCGCCAACCCGAGACCTGTACTTGTCTTTCTGAGTTGAGTTTCAGAACAACCAGATTTTAGTATAGCTTTATGGCACCCATCCCTAAGTGCAAGAGCAGAGCAGACTGGTAATGCACGTCGCCGCAAGTGAAAGTTCAGAGAATAGCCCAGTCCATGGAGGAGAGGAGCAGCATGCTATTGGTTCGGTGCAGAGCAGCGGCCGCGTAGCTGGGAGGAGCCACACATCACCAGGCCGGTCGACGAAATCGGCTTCGCCTGGACTGGAGGATAGTTGCTCGGAGCTCGCCAGCGTTGGACAGCTTGGGGCGGAGCGGACGGGCAAGGTACGGATAGGCGCAGAGCAGTTCGGCAACGGCCGGATCGGGGACCGAGGAGACCGCCTCGTCTGCCGCGGTTTGCGGAGTGGATGCGATGAGGACGGCCGCTGCGAGGTTGGTCTCCTGGAGCATCTGATCGCCGATGCGGTGAGCGAACGGGAATAGGATCGATGGGCTGACTCCTCGGTTAGAGGAGATTGCCTCGTGCGTGATCATCAAGAACCGGCTCCCTGATGCGTTTGGCAAAAAAGCAGTAGGGCACCAGCAATCTCACGAGCAATCACCTTAACTGCCATGGAACTCCCTCGTGATCTCCTTTCTCTGCACGACGCCATGGCTCCTCTGCCCTGAGCAGGGCCATCACCGAAGAAGACCTGGTGTGCGGATGGCCTTTGCCTCTCGGCACCAGCACCGGCCTCCGTCCACCTCTGGCTCCGCGGAGGATGTGGATCTGCGGTCTGGACAACTTGAGCAGCGCATGTGCCATTCAGCCATTGCCCATATGCGGACATTATGTCGAGCAGGTTCTATGCGATGGAGCGCGGAACAACTCTAGGAACGGGAGGCGCCACAGCGGGCCGGAGCCGAGCGCAGTAGGAGAAGTGTCTGCCATAGCAGGGAGTGGCGCAGCTTGTAGGAGCAGGACGTGACGAAGGAGCAGCTCAATTTGGAGCGGGACACACCTAGACGCACTCCCACGCGGCCACGCCTGAGATGGCAGTAGGGGAGTGGGCATGCTGGACATGGCCAGAGCACGGTGCTAGGTATGGTCCGGGCCGCTGATTTCCGACGGCTTCACCTCAAGCGCAGGAGCGTGTTGCAGCCGCTGCCTGAGAAGGACGGAGGAAAGATCGAGCTGACATGGCCGTCTAGGTGTCGTCGTAGAGAAGCTCCAGGGGCGGCAATGATGGTGGCGCCAGGAACAGCCAACGCAGATTATTTGGCTTCGAGCGAACCGTTTTTTTTACTTTGCGGTGGCAGGCTCTGTAATTGTGACGAAAAACGGGGGCAACAATAGACGGACCAACAAGAAACCTTATTTTCTTTATTATTAGGTATAGAAAGATTATTATTACTAGCCGAATGCCCGTGCGTTGCTACGGATTAATAAATTATTACATAATATATATTAATTCAACAATGAAAACATTTTGTGCTACTTTTCTCATTTTCATTCGATCATCTATATAGTAAATCTTCATTCAGAAAATCTAAAGTAACAAAGTGTCACTACCACCACAAAATTTGCTATCTCCGTTAACACTTTATGTCAAACAGTAAGCCTTTGATATGACTTTAGTTAAACAAATATTTTTTTAAGAAATATGATTTTGTACGAAAATAATCAATAAGTTGACAACGCCGCGCAGAGGATGATTCTACATAAAAGGAAATGTTGGTGACAAGGAGCTGCAAAAATTTCCTGAATAAAGAAATATTATCATAACAACCATGAGTGTTTGATATTCCCGTTCTGCTTTGGAGCCTAATTTTATCTAAACCAAGCCGTATCCTAAAAAAAAAATCATACTAATAAACAACCGAAGTAGTTATTGCAAAATGTTTAAAGGAAAATAAAGTTTTCCTTTTATCTAAGCAACTCTTACCACTGAATGTTTCCTTTGCCGAGGTGACGATCTGGCATTAACATGGCTGGATCGAAGAATTCAAGCAAAGCCATGTTGTCGCTCCGCATCGCCCAACACATGTCTTGATAGCTGCATGCGATATATGCAAAACAACATTCTAGACGGGGTAGCGTTCCATTGACCTCAGGGGCACCGCCTCAGAAAAGAACACCAGGTGTGTGGTCGATGACCTCTTGGTGGCCTCTTGGTGGCCAGGTCGAATGACCAAGGCGACCACATGCCTGCCAATGAAATCATCAATTCATAGTGGGATCTATGTTCTGAACTTCCTCAAGGTCCTCCATCGGATAAATCATAACCACTGGGATAGAAAAAAAACTCATCTCATATCTCTGAAAACGAAGAAGCACTTCGCCGCAACCAAAAACGCAACAGGCAATCAAATATCCTCCAAAAAAGGCACAACAGCAGGGAGACTCCAATGAAGAACTCGGCCAAGTGCCTGGCGACCTGTAGAACCACGTCTCAACGTGCACCAAATCCATGGCCTTCCAGCCGGTGAGCCGTCGAGATCGTCCTCTGTTATTTTGTGACAGTTCTCAATTCTAGTAAGATGGGTAATCTTATCCCTAATCCGCTGTCACGGTGTAGCAAAGGCAATGCAGACAACATTCCCTAAAAGTAAATCACCTGCCTGGGCTGCGGCGTATATATGATGTTGGTCCTCAAAACGCGGCGGATGTTGCAGCGACACAGCAGCAGGTGCCGGCGGCCTCATGTAGCCCCAGGTTGCCGGCGGCCGCTGGTGGTGCTGCATATGTGGCGGTGCAAGCGGCCAGCGCCAGGGCGGTTGCTGTTGCGGCAGCACTGAGGGCACGCCCCAGCACGGTGCGGGATAGGACAGGGGCACCATCGATCGGTCGCCATAGTGATGGCGGTCCTGCAGGCTGAAGATGAAGCGAGAATGTAGTCGGCGCTCCAGGTCTGGCGGCGGTAGCACCTGGGGTGAACCGAAGCCTAATGGTGGGGCTGCGAGCAGCCTGTTCCATCGATGGATGTTCCGTCGACGTCACCGACGCACGCGGCCGTAGTCGGCGGCAACAACCGCCAGGTGATGCTGCTCGCGTATGGGGAAATCGATCCAAAGACGTTGCCTTGTGCGTGCCTGCAGGATAACCTTGAACTCAGGCCTTGCCGGCCTTATGAGGATTATTTCCGTGTCTCCTGCCGGAGTTGGAGTATAGGTCGGATCGATCGAGCTCTTTCTTCACCACGAGGTAGGAAGGCAAAGGATCCGAGCTATTTCCTAGACGGACGAAACCAAGCACGAAACAAGGACTCTCCGGTTTTTTAGCACCAGCGCGAACGCACGAACAACCGTAGGACCGATTTTTATTCGATCTAACGAAGCGAGGATCGATTTTTTTGACGGACGAAGGGTTTTCTTACGTACGACCACCACCGATCGCTGTTTAATAGTAAAGATTATTATTATTATTATTATTATTATTAGGTATAGACTAGTAAATAAACCCGTGCGTTGCAACGGAACAAATATTAATTAGATCATAGAGGCAGACGAACCGACAAAGTAAATTATTTTTAGGTTTTCTCTAATTCTTTTCCAACTCATTACGGAGACCATCGTCAAGAGCATAAATTTCAATTAATAAAATTAAGATGATCTCACGCTGATATCAAGCATGCTCTTTAAAGTGGTAAAGCAAATTATTTTGTAGTATGTTATTGTAATGTAATTATGTAGAAAACATGTATGCGAATCCCAACCTTGCCCAGGTTTGCTCTTTTATCCCAAAACAAAATCCCAAATTCTTTCGGGCGGGCGCGTGCCAAAGCGAAGTCCAGGGCGGGCGCACTACAGGACAAAAATTCCACCGTTCTTTCTCCAACCTCCTCTTTTCTTTCTCACGATGGGTTCCAACCCGATTCCTCTACAACGTGCGGCGCCGTCGATAGGAACCAGCGCGCGCGCTGCCGCCGGCCTCCCCTCTAGCGTTTGCTACCACCGCCTGCCAGGTTCCCCAGCTCCCCCGGGCGAGGCTCGCTCTTTCCCCGGAGTCCACGGCGTGGAGCCGGAGCCGGGCAGACTATGGAGTGCGCCGATGTAGACTTCTCCATCGGTTCGTCTTCCCGCTGGGGACGGCTACACCTGTCGTCGATCTCTTAGCTGCGCGTGGTCCGGACGACGTACATCTGCCCCGTCCTGCCGCCGGTGCCCGCTGCAGAGGTCTCGTCCTCTGGCCGGTGCGGATGCTCTGCCCGACAGGCGACAGGGCGTCGCCGCCACCCGTCCATTTATTTGCGGAGGAGCAGGAGAGATATAGAACTCAGTTTGGCTTTTGCTACTCTCCCGCGATGATCAGGATTTTTCACTCACTTGAGTGTAAGATTGATCTTCTGTGCACAATCGTGATCAGTATCCTCCTGTGTGGAGGCAATTCTTTACATAAATTTGCCTAAATGTGCTGTCAACTTATCTAACAATCTGTTTAAGTGATTAAATTTTAAAGTTGTCCATCGTGCTTGTCAAGTTGTCCAGAATTATTACGAAGTTGCTCACCGTAGCCACGAAGTTGCTAAGTGATCTATAATTATTCTTAATTATTACGAAGTTGCTCACCGTAGCCACGAAGTTGCTAAGTGATCTATAATTATTCTTAACTTTGCTACCCAGCAGAGCAATTTTGAAACCCGACGGAGCAACTTTGCTGCCCAACAGAGCAACTTCAGAACCCGATGGAGCAAATTTGCTGCTCAACAAAGCAACTTCGGAACCCGACGGAGCAACTTTGAAACCCAACGGGCAACTTTGCTGCCCATCAGAGCAACTTCGGAACCCGACGGATCAACTTTGGAACCCGACGGATCAACTTTCCTGCCCAGCAGAGAAACTTCGAAACCCAATGGAGAAACTTTGGAACCCAACAGAGCAACTTTGCTGCCCAGCAGAGCAACTTCGGAACTCGATGGAGCAACTTTGGTGCCGGATAGAGCACCTTTACTGCCCAACAGAGCAACATTGAAACATGATGGAGCAACTTTGCTCACTACTATCATGAAGTTACTTACCACTGTACTGAACTTGCCTATTATTGTTGTGAAGTTGCTTAATAGTGTTGCGAACTTGCCTACCACTAAAGATAAGTTGCTTACTACCATTTTTGAAGTTGTTTGCCGATACAATGAATTTTCGCATCATCATTGTTAAGTTTGCCCCCGCAGTTGTGAAGTTGCTAGGCTAACTCAAGCGGTGTGGGTGGGGACCGACGTAGCGATGGTTTCCGAATGCATGGTCGTCAATGCTAGAAATACCAAATGGGTGGTGGCACGCTAGAGGTGGTGGATGTTAGGCTGATATTTGGCACTCTCATTTGAGCCTTTTAGCTGCTGAGGCCCAGGTGCATGCGAAGTTGCCTTCTCTTGTTCTGAATGTACCTAGTGCTGCTTTGCAGTTGCATTTCGCTAAAGTGAAGTTGCATACAACTGCACTAAATTGCCTAGTACAGATACAAAGTTGACTCGATTGTCGTGCAGTTATGTACCGTTGTTTCTGAAGTTGAATAGTGATGTTCTGAAGTTGCCTAGTGATACCCTAAATTTTGCCTACCGCTATATTGACCTTGCTTAAAGATGAACTAAAATTTCCTAATGTTGCTACAAAATTGCGCCGTTAAGCACTAAAGTTGCTTTGGGGGCATTAAAGTTGCTTCGATGGGCACCAAAGTTGCTTTGATGCCAACGTAGCAATTGTGTTGCCTGATAAAACAACTTTGGTGCCCAATGGTTCAATTATAGTGCACAACTTTATAGCGGATGGATGAAGGGCACAACCCGACATTTATTTTACTCTTTTCCTATGTTCTTGTTTTCTCTCCTGTCCCTTTTCTTCTACAACGAGGAATCCGTCTAAAAAAAAAAGAGGAACAAAGCCGACCAATCCTTCCAGTCCTGTCCCTTAGGTGTCTCGCGCCGGAGGAACTTTAGCCCGACGACATAACATTTGTACCTGAGCAAATTTTTAGCAACTATTATATGATTTTAGGCAATAAAATAGCACCTACATGTTATTTTAGGCAAGAAACTAGCATTTTTTAGCAACTATTATATGATTTTAGGCAATAAACTACTCCTTTATTTTTCACATGGTAAGTATTCCGTACCAAACTTCTCTTTCACATGGGACCGACCACTCAATGTATGTGCACATCTCTCTCCATTATCTTCTTCTGAGTATCGCTCGATCCCTCCCGATTTCATCCAGTAAACGATGCCCTACTGCTAACTCCGGCTGCCGTGGGTTCCATTGAGAGCTTGAGGTCAGAAGAGGGGTGTGCCACAGCGGGAGGTCGCTTGGGACCAAAGGCCATGTGCTGAAGTGGGAGTTGCGCCGAGTGGAGCGACATGGCCGCCTGCCCCCTGGGTTCTGCGAGCTGCAGGATTGAGAGTTGAGACAGGCGCACGGTCTCGTGGGGAAGTTGGCGGCGGACGGGAGGAGGCAGGCAGCGGGGATCCAGGTCGGAGCTCGTGCAGTGGGAGATGGGGAACCTACCCGGCGTCTTGCCTACGTTGGAGCGAAGCCGACGGCGGGAGCGCGTCTGGAGGGGAGGTCGGCGGCGGGGCCTCTAGATGGTTGGACGGCGGCGAGCACGGTTGGCCTGGGCGGTGCGCGTGGCCGGCGGGGGTGATGCTCCTGGCTGGAGCGGGGAATGGGGCGGGGGCGATTCGGCACTGGAAAATGGAGCCTGGTGGGCACTGATCGAGCGGAGACAGACGACAGATTATTTTCTTTCCTTTTCTATCGAGGCGACAGAAACTTTCCTAAATCGGCGGGGCGCCAGGAATTACCATCGGGCACGCGGCCGCCCGCTAGAAGCGTCCAAACAAAATAGATAGGAATGTACTACCTGGGAAGGTGTTCCAGCGAGCTGATTCCTTCTCCGTGAGAAATCTATATACAACAAATATGCAAAATTTACAGACGATTTGTTGGCCGATGAGCTCAGGGCAGCGACGCACGTCCCAAGTGATGCACACCAGGTCGACAGCCAACTTCTCCGTTGATAGTTGCGACCTCAATTTAACCACGATGGAGTACGCAGAAGCCTCATGGCTCTAGTCTCCTACGATTAGTCACATGTGCAGATTATGAACAAACAAAACTGATCAACTCTATCCACCTTGTACAGCAGATTGGTACACATTCAGAAGGTGTCGTGTTCTATGTGGAGAACCAGGCCATCATGTGCTCTGGCAGCGACGAGGCCATCAACAGCGCCAACCGCTTCCTCCTCGCCAAGCTCTCCGCCAAGCCCATGGACCAGGAGATCCCCTCCCCAAACTGAAACTGCCACAGAAATTGCAATATGCCCGTGCAATAAGCGTATGAACTGTGTGAACCAGAAATCAAAGCGGCATCTCACATGAAGCAAGACGAATCCTAAATCCAAGCATGAAGTGTGCGCTGCGCAGATCCAGATCGACCGTACCTGCCAACAACGCTTGAGCGCGAGGTAATCAGCACAGTGGGGCATGGTGAACGTCGAGACGTCGTGTTCTGTTTCTGACTACGTCGACTAAATCTGCCAAGCTGGCGCGTAGAGGACACCATCGACGACGTCTCGTTTGCCGGCGCCGCGGCCATAATATCCGCCCATCTTTTTCCGTTATTGCCGGGTGAGGCCGCGGACACGGGGGCTGTATTACGGTGCGCCGGCTCTTCAACCGTGAGGCAAGGCTTGCTGTTGCTGCCACTGGCGCTGAATCTCCGCCGATGTGCCGTTGAGCAGCTGGAGGCGAGATGGGGGACCAGAAGCGTCGGGTCAAGAGGTCACACGCCGACACGCGCGAGACACCAGAGAAAACAGAGGTGAGGCCAGCGACGAAGGAAAGTAAGGGCGGAGGTAAAACATACGAATCGGTATTTTACTTACCGGTCGGCATTGTGCTGTAATTTTAACCAACTTCAGGGGTAATAAAAAACGGACCAATAAGAAGCTCTTTTGCTTTTATTATTAGGTATAGATTAGGTAGGATTGATGATGATTCCTTATTTTCTTCAAAAGAATAAGTTTTGAAGAACATACTTCTTAAATAAGAATTATATCAATTAAGTTGGGGTTGTTTAGGTTTGCTATTTATTTCCCTAAGTAAAATGGTTGGTTCCTAGATAGGATGGTTCATAAGTATCCAACACTAGTAGGGTTTAGTGGAACAAGGGTATGTAGTGCAAAATAATAGGTATGGTTACTATTAGGGTTCATCACAATGGGGTGATGCTAAGCATGGATAAATAGGGTTGTTGTCTCTAAGGATATGAACTAGGGTTTACACTTGGTTAACCCTATTTGATCATCTAGGTCTGATGCAGATGAACACATGGGATACCCATCTTATTAGTGATAGGTTTTCTACATTTTATGTGGTCATGGCAAATATTTAGTTGCTATTATGGTTCTATGACTACTATTGGAGTAACATGATCACATGTTAACTTGGGGTTTAGGTTTGGAAGTAAATTAGGGTTCCCACAAAATAATAGAGTTAGGGTTTTAGTTCATAATGGAATTAGGGTTGCATTTGGAATCATGGAATAGGATTTCCTATTTGTCATATAATAAATTGATGAGCAAATTGAAATCAGTAAATCCTAAGTTCAAGTTATTATTAAGTCGGACATCTTTTTATTTAAAAGAAATAAGGTAAATGCAATTTAGAGTTTTAAATAGTAGTTGAAATAAGGGTATATCTTTTAATTCTTTTCTAGGTTTTGGAATTATATGTAGAAGTAATGATCAATTAGAGTTTTCATATGATTAAACATAACCATAATGAAACAATTTTGTATTATATGAAATTTTAATACAAGTGATATTTACTATTTTCTTGATGGAAAGAAAATAGAAACAAGAGAATTATATTTTTAGTATTTAGGTCTTAATAATTTAAGATTTAAAATTGGTCTTCTAAATTTAGAGAAAACTTCAAACTATTGTCCTTTAGCTTTAAAGTATTTGTTTTATAGTATTATTATTAAAGTAGTTTTCTGTTACCCACTTTTATTTATTAGTTTTTATTTAATTAATTTTTTTATGGTAATATTTCCTAGGAAAAAGGAAAGAGAAAAAAATATATATATAGACCAAATGGCCTGTTTGTTTGGCCCAATGGCCAGGTCAATCAGGTCCGGCCCAACCTGGTCGGGTTTAGGACCGAACCCGGCCGGTCATCGACCCCCAGTACTCTCTCCCCTCTCTCGTCTCACGCACACGACCCCCACCTATCTCTATCTCGCGACCACCAGGCCCCTACGGTGTCACCGCCCGGCGCCCGCCCCCGGCCGCTCCCGGCCCTCGCCGAGACCGGCGAGTTAGGGTTTTGGTCGGCCTCGCCAAGCTCTACAAGCTTTCCCTGATCGATTTGTTTTCCTCGGCCTAGGTTGTTCGCTCACGACCCTGGAAACCCTAGTGGTCACCGGCGGTTTTACCGCCGCCTGCTGCTGCTCCGGCCGTCGCCGGTCTACTCCCCCGACGCTGCTCCCCGGCGTGGCTTCACCACGGACCTACCGACCATCAGCCGCTGCCTCGGCGCCGCCTCCTTTCCCGCACGCGTGCCTCACGGCAACCCTAGCCTACGAATGGCTCGGTCGCCGGCGTACTGCCACGCGCCGTTGCGCCTCCCTCTGGTCTTCTGTGTCTCCTCTACACCTCCATGAGCACCTGTACCTCAATCCCTTCAGGTTCCATCTCTACTCCGCTGTGTCCGGCTGTTCTGGTTCATGAAGTGGTGATGCTGGTGTTGGGGTGCTGCTCGTGATGCCTACGTTGACGGGGAACTGGTGGTGTGGCGGCTACTTCGTTCTCGACGCCGGCTGGACGGTGCCGTAGGTGCAACCCCGGCATCGATGGCTGCGACTACGCCCCTACTACACTGTGAGCTATTCCTCTTTTTCTTTTTGTGCTCATAGCTACTGCTATCTGGTTACTACTAGCCTGTGGTTGTACTAGTTCATTCAATTGACTATTGAAAGCTTGTGGTCATGAGGTGATGTTAGTGATATATATGAGTGTAATGCTGCCAGATGATCCAGTACCTTGTGCTTGATTCAATGCCTCAATATGAATCAACCCGGCATGTGTTATAGCTTTCTGTGAGGTGTGGTTTGGGGCTGACCATGCTCTGATTTAATTGCTCACTGGCTTGTGCTATGTGTGGCTTAATCTTTAACTTGAGATTGTTGTGATAGTGTGGTACCCTATTTAACTCATATATGAGTGCGGACAATAAGATACAGATATTGTTGCTACAAAAGGACAATTTACTTGATGATTGGCCTGGGAGTTTGATTTTGAGCTCATATGCATGCTTACAGTGTTATGCTGCGATTATGGTACTACTTGGTTGGCCTGGGATTGTGTTCCTGGACCCTAAGTAGATTTCTGTAATATGTTGATTATTACTGTTTGCTTATGATAATGGCTAAAGCATATCTATATATGATCCTGGACAGAATTGTGCTGTAGTGCACAAGGGATGCTTTTGTAGATTCTGGAATATGATCTGGTTGCTCAATAGTAACCAAGAGATGATTTTTCCAATGTTGGATTTTATAGTTGGATCTTGTTGTCCCCTACTTTTAGATATAATTGATAAGAACAGATCCAATGTTGGATCCTCTTGACCCTGCCTATGATGCAAAGGCTGAGGCAAAATCTTGGATAAGAACAGATGCTTTTATGTGGCTTTGTATTTCTCAGTGATGATATTGGCATAGCACTTCTATGCCAGATCTGAGAGGAAAAGATCCTTCCAATTCCCCTAGATAAAAATCTAGTGGAAGGATAGATGGATTTGCTGGCTTTGCATATTACCCCTTTTTCTCCCCGGTTGTATGCAAAAACTAAGAACAAAACTGGTATTGCTGATGGGTTTCTACCTGCTGATTTGGTAGCTTGATATCTAGTGGATTGTTCTAGCTTCTGTGATACTTTGCTTCTGGTGACATGCCTGCTCCTCCTAGCTTCTTGATCTGCTTCATATTGATCTAGCTACTGATATATGGCTGCTGAACTAATACTTGATGTTGTGCTAATGGAGAGATGTAACATGTCTGGTCGATCTTGCAACTAGCTATTAGATGGTTGTTATTCTACTTTGGTGAAACCTGAGCCAAATGGTTTGGCTGGCTATGATGCCCTTGCTTTTATAGTACTGGGCTAACTACTGTGGTGATGACAACACAGAGATTGCATGTGTGTGTGAGCTGCTAGGTAGGCTGCTTCCCCTCCATGTGCACGTTGCCAACTTGACTTTCCTTGCCTCATGTGTAAGCCATTGCTCAACTTTGTACTTATCCTATTCTGTCTATCGTTGGTACTATTAAGTGAAAATACTTCTGTTGGCTGCTATTTCTATATGGCTTTATTTAATGGTCATTTTGCTTAACTAAGTGTGGATTTAAATTCAGTCCTGCTTATATACATGTAATTATTAACTAGTGGCTGAGGATCATACTGACTTTTCCATGTCAGTAATGATTCATTAAAGCAATTTTGTGGTGCCTCACAGATTCTAGCTAGATTAGAGGGAAAATATATTTGCCTATATTTAGTGGAGCATCATGTGTGGCCTTGTCCCTCAGAGATGGATCATCTAATGATGCCTTGTGTTCCTGGTTGCGTTCTTGATCACTGGTTTTCTATGATAATGCCTCGTTGATGCCAAATTCTGATTTACTCCCTCTAATCACCATTTGGGGGTTAGGACAAGTTCCTAATTTCCATTTAGCTAGTTTCCAATATTAACATTGCCTCACCAAAGGTGAGGCAAATATTTTAACATTAACACAAACAATTCCTTTTGTCTTTGTTATTGGTTTATTTTGCAGGGAAAGAAGAATTAGAGGATTGGGAAGATTAGATTTAGGAATTCTTTTATTTCCATTTTCTATTCTTTGTAAATTTGGTTTCTTTTCATGGAGTTGTAAATAATTGAATTATGATATTTGTAATAAGGTTTAGATTATCTATCTATTTTGAATTATCAAATGTGTTAACTTTTACATATTGTATTTCAAATTATAGTTTGGAATTCAAATTCAATTCAATATCTTATTTGAGTTCATGTTATTCATATTTGATTTGAATTCAAACTTGTTCTCCCAAAAACACATGAATGCACAAAGGTCATGTCGAAATTTGTCGCACTTACATCGATGACTAACTCAATTCCACCGATGCAAGAGAAACCTCGATCACTTTGACAGTTTTAAACAAAAGCGCGAAAATTCCTCGAATTTTCTATGCATGAATGCAATGCACACATCTGTTTCCTTTGTTTTTGTAACCCCAAATACTGGGATATTACAGTCTCTACCCCTTAAACTAAACTTCGTCCTCGAAGTTTAATCTCTCTCACGTTTCGGAGTGTGGATCTGACTTATGCAGTCTACATCTTTTCTCAAACTCCGTGGTGATCTTTCTGGATATAATTGAATATTTCCCTTGTCCAGATTCTTCCTAGAATCCATTAGTGTTTGTCTCTGAATAGTGGCTTCTTCCTTCAATTCCTTGATTTCTTTTAATACTATACGCTTGTTTCCTTTCTCATTGCAGATTCAATGATTGGGACTTCTTCTGGTGTTGTTGGTCTTAACTGAAGACTAATTTGATGACCTACTCCTAATTGGTAAATAGGTCTTTGTTTTCCCTTACTACCAAAACTGCAATAATGAAACTTAGTAAGGTACTGTTGGCGTCCGAAACCCACCGGCGAGCAACGGCTGGCAACACGAAGAGCCGGGAACAACTCAGAGCTGCGGCTGGCCCTGGTCCCTCACGCGACGGCCCGCAAAGACTCTGCACACACGTCCGATGCTGGTGCAAGGGTGTGCCACCTGACCTATACCTGGTCAGGAAGGTGATGGATTTGCTTCGCTTAGGTTTCCTGCATGGCATACACGTAAACATTAAATACGAGCCTCGATCGGCTCTCAGGTTTTCCCGTGAATCGGCTCAAGGAGCCGATCCACCCATGATTCGTAAAGGGTTTACGATAGCATGGTGGTCCTGCTTGATCAACATAAAGCTAAAACGATCTACAACGATTTAGGGTTTTCACCGCATAATCGGAACATCCTACTCGTGATTGAGCCTAGCAGCCACGCACGGTGTCAATAAACCAACCCTATATAAGGCCTAAAAACCAACATGAAGTTGATCCCCGGAACATCTTATCTAGGGTTAGCAAACTGCATCCTACGTGCCACCGGATCCTTCAACCCGTTTGCAAGGCCTAACTATGCAGATATTAAACTAATCCTTGAAGAACAAGGAACAATCATAACGGATCGGATCTACTAAATAATGATCAAGCAAGGTGCCGCCCTTACACCTAAGAAAGGTGTAAGGACGGCTAGACGTCTAAGGGTTGCATGAACGAAAGCATGTAGCAAGGTAAAACGATGCTAACCCTAACACATCTATGATAACCACGTTGCTTGCCATCAAAAAGGCTTCAGCACGAGCAACGCATGAACAACGAATAAACGTATACTGCCTAGATCGCAAGATGCGATCTAGGCAGCATGATGCTTACCCGGAAGAAACCCTCAAAACAAGGGGTCGGCGATGCGCCAAGATTGGTTTGTGATGAACGTGATTGTTTTTTTTCTCGATAACCCTAGATACATATTTATAGTCCGTAGACTTTCTAACGTGGGAATAATCCCAACCGTGCACGAGTCAAGTTTTATCTAACCGACACGTATCCTACTATATTTACAGATACAAGGGCAAACTGCCCAATCTTCGTGTATAAGGCCGGTTCACGTATTTCTTCTATGTATATTCTTCAAGCCCAATCTTGATCGCGGCCCACCTCTGACTCGGTCAGATTCTGGTGATAACACATGCCCCCCTGGTTTTGGAATTAACAATTCCAAAATCACTCTGTTTTTTCTTCGTCGGGTCATGTCGTAGCAGAGCAGAACCATCGCAGTATCCTTCATCTCTTCGACTGACGACTTTGAGATCTGGTGTATAATGTGGAAGACCCATGACTTCAGGAGAGCCCTAGGACCGTTGCTGAAACAACTTGACGCTGAAGCTGATACTTCTGCAGAACAGGTGCCACTTGCTCGCAAATCTCCTCGCGATAGTTTCCAGTGATGCTTTATAACCCTGCTCTATTTCTTTGCAGCAACAAGATGGCCCAGAGCCTGTCAATGATGATGGATCCCCTTTCAGATTCCTTTCAACAGCTCTGGTGGTCTTCTCCTGCAACAATTCACCGCTTCTGAAGAAGGTTATGATGCAGAGCCAGCCGACAACACTCCAATCGGCTCCAAAAACAGAGGGTCTACCAGATCAGCTGCCCCCCGAGCCTCAGTTAAGGCGAGAACAGCGGCGAGGACACACAGTTCAGTCGAAGGGCCTCGAACTCAGGCAATTCTGAGACAGTCACCATGCAGAGCCAGCCAGACTTGCCACCGTCGGCTTCAAGAAAAGATCAGCCCCTGAACCTGCCGTTTCCCAAACTCCCACCAAAAAAGGGCAGGGCAGCTCCATCCTCTCCTCGGCTCATGTTGCATGCTGACCCCTTGTCGTTCTTATCGGCTAACCTCTTCCTCTGCAAACTGATGACACCTCCAGTGGGGATGTCAAGGAGGCACCCACGCCATCCGCCACTCTGGCCTTAGCAACTTCTATGAATGCAGTTGAGAAGGTGGCCAACTTGGCCAAACCGACAGCAGAAACACCAGAGCCGATCACCTCTTCTTCCGTTGAAAGCCGATATTGCAGACGAAATGCCAACGGCTTGATGAGCACAAGGCTGCCTTGTACGCCCCAACTGACACCTCTAACAGCACTGCTGAACTGGCGACCTTGCACAAAGGGTTGGAGGTCCTCGAAGAGAAGGTTCAGGCAACAGCTCATTGAAGTTGAGGAAGCTCTCATCGTTCACTCCCTCGAGGAAGCAGAAGGCCTCGGGGCTGAACTGAAGACCGACTTGGTCGAAAATACGCGTCTTGAACACGCGGCTGGTAGATCCTGTGTAATTTGTACTAGAGTCGATGGCTGTGCATCGGCTGTTCATCATGAGAATTTTTTTTTACTGGCCAATTTTTCTATCGGCCAAATTTCACTGCCCATGTATCTCACATGTTCCTCTGATTATGTGCCCCCCGAGCCGAATCTGTCAGGTTACTGCAGATATCGGCTCTGCAGTTATCCAAGGCACTATATTTGAACGTCGGCTCTGTTAGGAACAATGTTGACTTCTTCCAGCTCATCAGCCGACGTAAATCCGTTGCCCGTTCGATCGATGTTGAACACAGGCAGAACGCATGGTCAGGATAATTTTGGCCGATTGCTGGAATCGGCCTCCATGTTGATCAAATCGCTCAATGAAGGTTTTGCAATGTTCGTGCTTCACTATGACTACGTGACATGCTTGAGACAAGATCATTACTTTTCATTTTTTGGGGGCCGATCACAAGGATCGGCCAGCCCATGTACCTTCATAGACTTTGCTCCTGTTACACGGTCAGGCCAGTGGATAAGACCAGCCTCACCCCGTTTTTTGACACGTCGATGTACTCGCAGTCGTCCAAAGTGATGCCTGAGAGTGGCTCTTGGCCTTCCGTCTCCCAAACGTTCATGCCAGCCGTTGAAACCTCGGCTGTATCGTCTGCATGGACGACTTCTACTTCATCTCCATCCCACTGTATTAAGCATTGGTGCATCGTAGATGGAATGCAACAGTTGGCGTGGATCCAATCTCTCCCTAGCAGGACAGCGTAAGTGCTCTTGCTGTCGACAATGAAGAACGTCGTAGGGATGGTTTTCCTTCCTACGGTCAGATCCACGTTCAGAACACCTTGTGCATCAGATGCTTGGCCGTTGAAATCACTCAGTGTCACGTTGGTCTTGATCAGATCCGAGCTAGAGCGTCCCAACCGACGTAGCATTGAGTATGGCATGATGTTGACTGCCGCTCCGGTGTCCACCAGCATCTTATTGATAGGCTGCCCATTGATATAACCTCGTAAGTACAGGGCCTTCAGGTGTCTGTAACTTCTTTCACGTGGCTTCTCAAAGATGACCGGCCGTGGGCCGCAGTCAAGTTGTGCCACAGGTGCTTCGTCTAATCCTGGAGCGCAAAACTCCGCTGGAAGGATGAACACCATGTTTGTACTAGCCGATGTCCCATCATCGGCTTTCCTTTGCTTGGGGCGCCACTCCATCTTTTGTGGTCGACCCTCTTCGTCTAGGGTTCGTTGAATTTTCGCGGCCAGATCGGGCCGCGCCTTCCTTAGCGTGTGCAGGTATAACCTTTCGGCTTCCTCCAAACCACGCAGTCGCTGAACCCTACGCTTTTGGGAACGGCTGAGTCCATCAGGGCACCACCTTGGCCGGTGGTACTTGTCCTCTTCTTCTTCATAGTCATCTTCCAACTCCTCGAGGTCTTCTTTTCGAGAGGACTCAGTTGGCTTGTTCCTAGATGGGAGAGGCCCAAGACGTTTGAACACTAACACGTCTGTTGCACCCTTCTTCTTCTGTCTACATTCTGGGCAGTTGCCGATTGTAGGCAATCGGCTCATTCCTGAATCCCAGCAGTGTTTGAAGAAAGGGCAGTCCCAGTGCTTGTCCACGTCGTCCTGTTCTCTCGACTTCTCCTTGGCGTAGCGCTCATATCCCACCTCGTCGCGATCATGCCGACGATGTCTCCTGGCGTTCCTGCTAGCTAGACGATCCCTTTCATCGTCGCTATTGTACCGCCGGTGCTGGTCATACTGACTCACGTATTTATTGAGGAGATGATCAGAGAGAGGTCGTTGATATCGTACATTCTTCACTTCTCCCTCTGTGATGTAGCGCTTTCTATCGTGTCGGAGCCGATCGCGTGGCGCGGCTTCCTCTTTGTCCTTGCTACGAGAGCGGCTGCCCTCGCCTTTGTCCTTTCCAGAGTGGTGCCCAGGCTCGACCATGTTGATGCTTAACGAAAAACCTGGCTGGCACCCCTCGGGGTAAGCGTACTCCACCGTGTTAACGGCGGGGAAGGGGTGTGTGTCGACTTTCATGGCGCATGCGGTTGAAGATTAGACGCCCTTGCTCTATCGCCATTTGGATCTGCTGACGCCACACCCTGCAGTCGTTAGTGTTATGGCTGAACGTGTTATGCCATTTGCAATATGGCTTTCCATTCAGCTCCTGTGCTATGGGGAGTTTGAGACCGTCGGGTAACTTCAGCTGCTTTTCCTTGAGTAAGAGATCAAAAATTTGCTCGGCTTTGGTCACGTTGAAGTCAAACCCTCTAGGAGGACCTTGTGGCTTCACCCATTTGCAGGACACGGGGGTTGCCCCCCGAGTCCATTCAGCTACTGCTACCTCTTGATCTCCCGCGGACCCTTCATCTTCATCTGCTTCAACCAAGACTACCGCACGCTTGAATTTGTCCTGGTACAAGTCTGGGTGGCGCTGTTCATATAACGACGCTTTCGAACCATGTGCGCTGCTGAAGGGTAGTCTCGTTTGGGAGGCCATATCCTTGATTGGTGATGCAAGGCCCACCACCGCCAACTCGATCGCTTCTTTTTCAGTCACACGAGCCGAATAACATCGGTTCCTAACAGCTCAAGCGCTGGATGTATTCTGCCACGCTTTCTCCACGCTTCGACGTACTTGTGCTAGATCGGCAATGCCGCACTCGGAAGCCTCTGAGTGATACTGCATGTGGAACTGTTCTTCCAACTGCTTCCAAGTCCGGATCGAGTCTGGTGGCAACGAGGTGTACCACCCGAAAGCCGATCCTGTGAGGGACTGTGCGAAGAACCTCACGCGTAGTGGATCGGCAGCTGAGATCGTGCCAGCTGCGCCAAATATCGGCTTACATGCTCGATTGAGCTGGAGCCATCTGCCCCACTAAACTTGGAGAATTCAGGGAGCCGATATTTGGGTGGTAGTGGGATCAAATCGTAGTCGTTGGGATACGGCTTGGAATAGCCGATTGCCCTCCTTTTCGGCACCATGCCGAATCGGTCTCTTAAGATCGTGCCGATCCGATCCGCCGTGCTAGCTGCAGGAGTTGAACTCGAAGATTTGCTGGGGTGGCGTACTTAGCTAGCCACGCTTGCTTCTCGAGATCTGAGCTAGCCACAGGAGTTGAGCTCGGAGGTTCGTCGGAGCGGCATACTTAGCCAGCCACGTACTGCTTCTCAAGATCTGATCCGAAACTCCTCCCCGCTGTTCCAGAAGTCCCTGCTGTTGTAGTCTGGTTCATGAGTGCCCAGTTACTGCTGTCTGGCACGTATGTGCACGTGTATCCGTGAGGGATCTCCTTGGGCGCCTCGTACAAGAACTGGTAATCACTAGGATCGCCCCCGATCTTGTAGACAACGAATGCCGGTGTATTCGGCACCTCTGGTGCTGCCAGCGCGAACGGCAGCGGTGGTCGGCTCTGGAGTGGTAGCTCCCCTTGATGAGTTCCTAGAGCTGGTCCTGACGGAGAGTACCGATGATTCAAGATTTCATGGAGCACTCGAAGAGCGACCCGCTCCAAAGTGTTAACCAGGCTCTCAGAGTGGCGGTGTAGAGAATGAGCTACCATGAAATTGATCTCCTGACGCAAGGACGTGGTGCGTTCTTCTGAAGGGGTGGACAGGTCCACTCCATCGAGCGCGCCTTCAGGTGAGAACCCTCTCCACCTGATGCTGTGTGAGCGGGTCCTGTGGAAAGAGCCGATGAGGTCGGCCTCGAGGAGAGCTTTGACATCGTCATACTTCTTCTTGAGCTCCTCTGGCAGATCCTCGTACGTGACTGGAGTACCTTCCGCCATCTCAGATGTAGATGGCGATGCAGTTGATGTCGAAGACTGTCCCACTGGGCGTGCCGTAATGTGTTGGCGTCCGAAACCCACCGGCGAGCAACGGCTGGCAACACGAAGAGCCGGGAACAACTCGTAGCCGCGGCTGGCCCCGGTCCCTCACGCGACGGCCCGCAAAGACTCGCACACACGTCCGATGCCGGTGCAAGGCGTGCCACCCGACCTATACCTGGTCCGGGAGGTGATGGATTTGCTTCGCTTAGGTTTCCTGCATGGCATACACGTAAACATTAAATACGAGCCTCGATCGGCTCTCAGGTTTTCCCGTGAATCGGCTCAAGGAGCCGATCCACCCATGATTCGTAAAGGGTTTACGATAGCATGGTGGTCCTACTTGATCAACATAAAGCTAAAACGATCTACAACGATTTAGGGTTTTCACCGTATAATCGGAACATCCTACTCGTGATTGAGCCTAGCAGCCACGCACGGTGTCAATAAACCAACCCTATATAAGGCCTAAAAACCAACATGAAGTTGATCCCCGGAACATCTTATCTAGGGTTAGCAAACTGCACCCTACGTGCCACCGGATCCTTCAACCCGTTTGCAAGGCCTAACTATGCAGATATTAAACTAATCCTTGAAGAACAAGGAACAATCATAACGGATCGGATCTACTAAATAATGATCAAGCAAGGTGCCGCCCTTACACCTAAGAAAGGTGTAAGGACGGCTAGACGTCTAAGGGTTGCATGAACGAAAACATGTAGCAAGGTAAAACGATGCTAACCCTAACACATCTATGATAACCACGTTGCTCGCCATCAAAAAGGCTTCAGCACGAGCAACGCATGAACAACGAATAAACGTATACTGCCTAGATCGCAAGATGCGATCTAGGCAGCATGATGCTTACCCGGAAGAAACCCTCAAAACAAGGGGTCGGCGATGCGCCAAGATTGGTTTGTGATGAACGTGATTGTTGTTTTTCTCGATAACCCTAGATACATTTTTATAGTCCGTAGACTTTCTAACGTGGGAATAATCCCAACCGTGCACGAGTCAAGTTTTATCTAACCGACACGTATCCTACTATATTTACAGATACAAGGGCAAACTGCCCAATCTTCGTGTATAAGGCCGGTTCACGTATTTCTTCTATGTATATTCTTCAAGCCCAATCTTGATCGCGGCCCACCTCTGACTCAGTCAAATTCTGGTGATAACAGTTACTTACTATGGAAATGGTCTTGATGGTCTATTTCCCAAGGGATGGATTAGACTCACTTAATCTATCCAATCATGGATTATGGCTGATACCTAAAACTATTTTGGGTTCTTTAGGTTCCATGAAAGGAATCTTTCAATTAGTCTGTGGTTCTGGTATGGTCAAACTTCTTCGGTCTTTGGCCTTTTCAAAGCTTTGTTTGGTATCCGATATTTCCTTCGCCCAACTTCATTAACCTTAGTTTACTTGAGCTATCGTACTTCTGAGTAAATATTTCTTACTTTCTCAAGTTATAGTCCACGTCTTACTTCCTCGAGATATAAACCTTGGCTTCTGGTCTGACATCCTTCTGAAAGTATTGTTCAACAATCTTATGAAAATAAGATCGAACTTCCTCTCAGTTCAGACCTTCTTCATCTATCTTTCTCAAAATATTGAGTTATTGTACATCCAACTCAATCTTTACTCTACCCCTTAGAGTTTTCTTATGGTCTTCCACTCCTATTCTTCCAGCCATTGGACTTATGGTTAGGATATTGGTCTGGGTCTAACTTATGGTTTGTACTTCTTCTAAGGTTTCGCGAAGAATCTTTGTGGTGTATCCACTCATTTATGGACATCCAATATGAATCCTTCGACTGAATGTTTATAGGTCATAGTTATTTGACTGACAAAATTTTATTTGTTCACAACTTCTCGGTACGAATAATCCAATTATGGACTACTTGATACCAATTGTGGCTATTTGTTATCTAGAAGTGTACTCTATTATAGGTTTTGATTAACTGGACCAGACATCTTCTACTTTATCTCGCAGTATTGATCCTATACCAACTGTGGCCTTCTGATACCAACGGTGGTCTTCTTATACCAACTGTGGTCTTCTTATATCTGCTATGGTTTCATAGGCCAACTATGGTCTTCTTAAATCTGCTATGGTTTCATTGGTCTTCTTCTTTTTTCAAGGGTTTATTTTTGCAAGAAATCCACTAGCTGACACTATGAATATAGTATCCTAAGTGATTTCCCATGCATTCCCTCTTCTATGATGACTATGGTTCTGCTTGAGCTTCACCATAATCACCATATTTCTCACTTTCATGCTTCTTCCGTACTAAAGTACTCCTCTGTTGAGGCTAAGCATGAGTTTTGATTGGTACTTCCTTCCAAAGATTGTGGTTGCTTCCCACAACTTTACTTCCTTTTTCTGATGCACCTTCATCTTGTCTTCGGAATCTTCCAGAATTCGTCGCTTCCTCACACGAATACTATTACCCTCTAGATCTATAGCATCACGTAAGAACTTGATATTGCAACATGCATTTGCATATCAAAGTCAAACTTCATGTATGGATCTAGTCAAACAATGAAAATCCAATAAAATCCAAGAAGATTCAGCTTTGTGCTTATAATACACACCATCATAAGCCCGAATATAATAGTTGAGTAAAACATCTCTAAACATCAGGCTCTGATGTGTAGTATATAACACCACATAAGATAGGTTTATATTGTGATACTTAGCACATATATCTGGCATTCTACTGTTTGTCTTGACATTTACCTGAATTGCACAATTGCAATGAGATAAACTTGAAACAAAGTGGTCTAGAATAGTTGTGGTTGACCTAAAGTTCTTTGGAAGTATTAGCTTGACTTCTGTTTTGTTGAGGACTACTTCACATGATATGTCTAAGTTCTAACATGATTAATCTAAACACATAACTTTTAGAATATAGCTCCTATACTTCCATGTGTTTCTTTCATAAGACTATGGTCATGATGTGCTTGGCACACTTCCCATTGTTTTGGAACACAATTCTTGCACTATTGTCTGGCTTCTTATTGTTCTCCTCCTAAATGTTTATGATGTTCTATTCCATCACATAATGGTTCTCAAGTGAATCATATATGGTTAACAACTCTACCATGTAAGTAGCATATATTATTCCTATCACTCTTCCTTACCTCCCATGATTGACTCATCATGGTCTATACTACCTCATATGACTCATAGTTATCACTTACTATCAATTGTTTCACATGTCTAAATAATTTACTTACTCATTACTTAACTTGGTTTACACCTTCTAATAGGATATCTTCCTGGTATACTGATTTTAATCACTTGTTATTACTCCTATTACAGGTCTGGATAACTCTTACTTAATCATAACATATGTTGGTACACATCTTCCAATAGGATAGCTTCCTTATGGTTGTATCCTCTCTTTGGACTACCCTGTATTGTATACCAACTGGGGTCTACTCATCTATTGTTTAAGGACTTCATGGTATACTACATATTTGGGATTAGCTGACTAACTTGACTTCATCTTGGTAAGCTAGGTAAGAAATGTTGACTCAAGTGTGTCAGGATTATTCTCAAGTGAATATCCATCTCAAGTCATAAGAAGCATTTGGTTTAACTAAGGCAACTTCCTATAGACACTACCAATCGTATAGGTCTCATTTAAAGGGTTTTAATCCTAGGGTCAAAGCATTTGCTCTGATACCAGCTGTGGTGACCCGGCATACCACTGCATGGTGTAGTATGCAAGTCTGATATAACACCAATGAAACACCGTTCCACTAGTATTATATCGCTCAGAGTGGTACAACAGAAACATATGCGGGTCCAAGGCATGTCTATAGAATTACATACAGACTCTATTACAGAAGATCAACACAGCCTCCTACTTTACAATGAGGTAAAACTGCAATTAAACTCCAGAAGAACGACTCGTAGTCTAATCCTATCACGAACTCTATTTGTAGAGTATTTAGCTATATATAGAGGCTATGAATAGATTCTAGCTAAATAGGATCTAAGTTTAGGAAGCTAGTTCCTTTCTATTGCTAATCTAGGTTTTCTCCTTGTTGGATGTGGTATCTGACTCTTCTGACAGGGTCCTGTCCCTTGAAGTAGTTGTTGATTCCTCGGCCTTCGAGTTGCATTGTAGATCCTCCTTCGGTGCCTCCATATCTAAGCAGGGGATTTAAGAGTGGGATGAGTACGAGCGTACTCAACAAGTTCATTATAGGAAAGAGGTGTTTAATGCACTAGCTACAACATTAGACCAGAAAGTCTAATACCAATGCAGGTTTTCATAACCATTTCTTCAAAAGGTTGCTTTTATTCAGAAGAACTATGTCCGTCAGCCTTCACCGGTTTACTAGAACTTCATGGAGCTCCTTTCCGGCAGCGTTCGCAGTTCCATATCCCGGAACAGGGAGTGACAGGTCACGGTTTATTACACTCCGAAGAGGTGTGTTGCTTTACCCATAAGAGATCTTAACCTTGGTGCCAACCGGGCTCGAGTTTCCCGTCCACACTTCCTATGGTGTGAGGCCCGGTATAAGGTCATAGCCAATCATATTCCTCCGCTACCTCGCACACCCACCCTTTGTTGCATACCCCGACCCTGGGTCCTCGCCGGTCCTCTTACACCAATTAAGGATGGACCCCGACCACGACAACAGTTCATGTCTCTACCATGAACTCCTTCGCCGGCAGCTGCAACCCATCATAGACCGCAATAACCGTGGGGACTTCATCGGGACCCCCACCCTACCACTTGTCCTCTCTTGGATCAAGGGTACCACTTGTCCTCTCTTGGATCAAGGGTCTACGGTAAAGCGCATCCGTTGATGTACAAGAGGTGGAAATACAATTGACTATTCCGTCCCACTCCAGATCTTATGGTTAACACGGGTATTACGGCACAAGAATCACTGGACGACATTTGTTGTTTAATCCTAGATGGATATAAACCCTTGCAATGGAACCTCCACCATATCAACACAATCCATGGTTCCATTGCCCACCACATAGTCATATTCATAGTTATGAAAATAGTGGTTTTGGTTTTTATGCAATAGTGATAATCATAGTACTTTGCAAGTAATTTGATAAAGATACTCAAATGACATGAGCAAGTGATGAACTTGCCTTTCTTGACTGCAAGATTATGCAGACAAGGTCTTCGATACGTAATAACTCCAAATTCTGAAATAGCATCATCGTCCGGTAAGGACGATGTTTAAAAGATTGGCAAGGATGCATTAATGCATAAGTATGAGATGCAATCGTTCTAAGCGTGACCTAACCCCGATGATTTAGGATCAGTGAGTTGTAATGATTGATTCAGGGTGTGTTGCACTTTTAGAGTGATTCACAAACAAGGTTCTTATTCAGGTAGGATTACTTGGTATCATAGACAGGTAGATAATAAAGTATAGTAATCAATTGAGCACACAAAGAATGATATTTGGCATAATGTTAACATGTAAAGAATAGTTGTCAGTTTTATTACTATATGTCATGGTTAATGATTAATTATCATATACTTCAAAAGAATAACTTTTGAAGAACATGTTCTTTAATGAAGAACAAGTATGATAATTAGGTTTGTGGAGTTCTATGGTTTTCTATGGTTCTAATTGGTTTCTGGAGTAAGTAGTAGATGGATCACAACAAAGTTGGATTCATCAATAGCTAGAACTTGTAAGGTTGAGCTAAGCCTAAGCATCTTAAGCAATTAGTTACACATGGTGCTATAAGGTGGGTTATACCTTGTTGGTGATAGATGGTTATTGGCTATAGGTCCTATTAGGCAGGATTGATGATGATTCCTTATTTTCTTCAAAAGAATAAGTTTTGAAGAACATACTTCTTAAATAAGAATTATATCAATTAAGTTGGGGTTGTTTAGGTTTGCTATTTATTTCCCTAAGTAAAATGGTTGGTTCCTAGATAGGATGGTTCATAAGTATCCAACACTAGTAGGGTTTAGTGGAACAAGGGTATGTAGTGCAAAATAATAGGTATGGTTACTATTAGGGTTCATCACAATGGGGTGATGCTAAGCATGGATAAATAGGGTTGTTGTCTCTAAGGATATGAACTAGGGTTTACACTTGGTTAACCCTATTTGATCATCTAGGTCTGATGCAGATGAACACATGGGATACCCATCTTATTAGTGATAGGTTTTCTACATTTTATGTGGTCATGGCAAATATTTAGTTGCTATTATGGTTCTATGACTACTATTGGAGTAACATGATCACATGTTAACTTGGGGTTTAGGTTTGGAAGTAAATTAGGGTTCCCACAAAATAATAGAGTTAGGGTTTTAGTTCATAGGGATTTCTATTTTCGTGCCCCTGCTTCGTTAGTTGTACTCAGTTTTCCCCAGCTCGTTAGTTTTTCCTCAGTTTTCCCCTCCCTCTAGTTTGAAACCCCTCGAAGACGCGGGTTGCCGTCAGGTCAGAGGCCTTACCGTTACCGTGAGGTCAGTTCCTCGCTGACCGTCTCGTGCTGACGGGTGGATCTATCTACCGCTGACGCGTGGGCCGTTTTATTTCCTGATTGTATACGCGGTGCTGCCAATGACAAATGGGGCCGCTCTATGGGGCTGCCGCAGCCAATGACCAGTGGGTCGTCTATTTATTTATAGAAAATTATATATTGCCGCTCTGTGGGGCCTCCGCAGCCAATGACCGCTGTGGTCGTCTATTTTATTTAGAGAATATAATATAGAGCCGCTCTGTAGGGGTCGCCTCAGCCCATTTTCGCAGCTTAATCTAAAGTGACTCTTATGCTAAACATTGTGTATCCCGACGTTGACCTAGCAGTGGCGGCGAGCATAGCCGTTCTGACCATGCCGATATCGGCATCGGCATCGGCATCGTTTGGAGGATGTGGTGCTCGAATAATAGTGGAAATGCGATATTATTTTTTACATGCATAATATATAGAAAATAGCTAGATCTCTAAATCGATGCATATGAAGCTACATATATATTCTTGGTCATAATCCCCTTAATTATCTAAAGGGGATGGATGCATGGCTTCACGTCGTCGTCGCTTTCATCGTCGATATCTTCGCTGCCCGAGTAGTAGTACCTCCTGCACATTGTTCCGTCGAACACCTTCACTGTGAGCACATCATCGCCTTCATATTTGAAGTGTACGAACCAGCCGAAATCCACACCGTGCGCGATGGCGAATTTCTCCCAGCCCTTGTCGAGGTACATCCGGCCTTGTCCGTCAAATAGGACCTCCACGGTCCAGAGACGAGGACCAGATCAGCTGCTCGCAGATACACCTTAGCTGGCTCCTTGCCGTCAAGATAGTCCGCAAATTTTTTTGGGAGTTCTCGCAAAGAGATCGAGCGCCGATCGTTTGAAATTAGGGAACCCTTGAAATTAAAGGTTTTTTAGAACATGCCCATAATTAATCACATGCATCATATATGTGGGAACGCGTACGTACCTTCTTGACCAAAGGGTCTTCATAGACGACGATGAAGAACTCCTCTATGATCAATGGCAGTGTTGACGGTGGTGGTGGCAATGATGATGATCCACTTCCCCTTCCCCTTCCCCTTCCGGTCCGCGTCCGAGACGTGGAAGCTATGGCAATGGATAAAGTGTATGTGAACGAAAAGAAGAGAGAGGCAGAACCTATTGACACAAGGGATGGCCGTGTGGGTGTTTATAAGGGAGAGATGACCGTTGTAGGGTTTACACAATAAAATAAGGAGGAGATGACCGTTGTGGGGGTTTATACACAATAAATTAAGGAGGAGTCGACCGTTGTGGGGGTATAGTTTATCATTTTACCGTGAAAAGTAATGCCTAAAAGGAAAGTAATGGCTACAAGAAATCGGTGATGGTTTATCGTTTTTTGCGTGAAAAGTAATGGGTACAAGAAATGGGTGATGGTGTATCATTTTTTGCGTGAAAAGTAATGGCTACACGAAATGGGTGATGGTGTATCATTTTTGTGCGTGAAAAGTAATGGCTACAACAAATCGGTGATGGTTTATCATTTTTGTGCGTGAAAAGTAATGGCTACAACAAAATCGGTGATGGTTTATCATTTTTTTGCGTGAAAAGTAATGGGTACACGAAATGGGTGATGGTGTATCATTTTTGTGCGTGAAAAGTAATGGCTACAAGAAATCGGTGATGGTTTATCGTTTTTTGCGTGAAAAGTAATGGGTACAAGAAATGGGTGATGGTGTATCATTTTTTGCGTGAAAAGTAATGGCTACACGAAATGGGTGATGGTGTATCATTTTTGTGCGTGAAAAGTAATGGCTACAACAAATCGGTGATGGTTTATCATTTTTGTGCGTGAAAAGTAATGGCTACAACAAAATCGGTGATGGTTTATCATTTTTTGCGTGAAAAGTAATGGGTACACGAAATGGGTGATGGTGTATCATTTTTGTGCGTGAAAAGTAATGGCTACAACAAATCGGTGATGGTTTATCATTTTTTGCGTGAAAAGTAATGCCTAAAAAGAGTTTATAATTTAGCTCGTGAAAAATAATGCAGAAAACCAAACTTTGCGTGAAGCTAACCGACGACAGAGAGAGAGAGAGGGTGGTGGCCCCGACCAGAGAGAGAGATAGGGGTTATCCTGCCCGTTAGATCATACGATCAACGGTCGTCGGGCACGATCCGCGTGACATGGGCTAGACCAATCAGGGCAATGTTGGGCGTCTGTGAGAGTTTGTGAAGGGAGAGGGCAAAACTGAGTAGTATCAAGAAACCAAGGGCAAGTGAGTAGTAAACAGACTAAGGGATTCAAATATGAGATTTAAAAAATGGAAAATGCGTGTTTTGTACAATGAAACCCATCTTGGCCTACCTCAAACTATTTGCAATACAAATCTACATGAGTGTGAAAATTATGGTCTCATTCAGACAAAGTATGTTTTGGGGAAAGCTGTTTTGGGTAGGGCTTATTATGGAAAACCATGCACCTTCATAGCTACTAGGTGATTTGAGAAGTGGCAATTTGTGGTGAAACTTGATTTATCTACGATTTATCTATGATTTGAGAAGTGGAAATTTGTGGTAAAGACTCCATGAGTAAGTGCCACTCCTTTTCGGAATTTTTTGCACATTAAATAACTCATTTAACTAGTTAATCCCATTTGTTGACTCTCTGTTGACCAGCCACTTGAGGGTAAAACTGAGTATATTGCACTAGCCAGTATTAGCACTCAAGGTGAAAACTGAGCATACAAAAATGCTAGTATATGACTCGAGGGTATACATGAGTATATCTAAATTTCCAGGGTTAGACTCGAGGACGCGTGTTGCGGTGCAGAAGTGGAAGACGTGCCATTGTTGACGCGTGTCGCGGTGCAGACGTGGAAGACGTGCCATTGTTGACGCGGGTTGCATTTAGGACGCGTAAGCCCCTCTCTCCCTCCCTCTCGCACACGATCGTCTCATTATCGCTCACGCACGAAACCACCCCTTCACGTCCCATCAACTTCTCCAAAAACCCCAACCGCCGTACGAGCCCTCCCCGCCGGCGATGGAGAAGAAGAATGCGCCGGCGGCCATCGCCCCGAGCCCGTCGCCTCCGAGCCCGTCGCCTCCGAGCCCGTCGCCTCCGAGCCCGTCGCCGCCGAGCCCGTCGCCGCCGAGCCCGTCGCCGCCGAGCCCGTCGCCTCCGAGGGCGGCGCATCCGAGGGCGGCGCATCCAAGCGCGGCGCCTCCGTGAACTGGGCCGGTCTCACGGCTGACGGACCACTTCACAAGATCGGCGAATGCTTATTGGCGAAAGAGGAGTACGTGGACAGCTACTCTGCTATGAGGCAAGTCAGTAGAAATTGGCGCTCAGGTTTACCCGATCCCGACGTGCACCTGCACGAATGGATCATGCTACACCACGCCCTTCCACGCGCCGCTGAGTTCACCTTCCTCCATCTCGGCACATCCCGCTACGTCACCATAGATCTATCTGCAGTTCGTGCAAGGTTCAAATTCCTCGGCTTTTCCCGTGGCGTCACCATAGATCTTATTTTCAATCTTAGTGCTGAATGTTATCTTTTCAATATATTTTAGATTCTACTTCGTCGGCTTTTCCCGTGGCGTCATCGTGCTTGCCAGAAGAACCCGCCGCACAAGATACGGCTGCTGAACCCACTCACAAAGAAATCGAACACGATGTTTGAGGCGCAGATGCCATCTGTTTTTCGAAATCGATCGCTGTTATCAAATCCCCGACTATGGTCTTCGTTGCCACACATTACCCGCCGGAAATTGGTTGGGTCGATGAGAGCACTCCAACTAAGGATATAAATGAAGATGGGGATTGGGGAGAAGGAAGATTTTCGATCAAGAACCATGTTTTCCGTTGCATTACCCCGTTCAATGGTGAACTGTATGCAGTAGCTTCGGACAATTTTGAGATCGGAAGAATAGTGTGCACCAATATACAGTTGCAGCAGCCAGCGAAACACTTTGTCAAGATGGGGACACTAATTTCATTTCAGAACTTGGACGTCCGAAGTTCTACCTTGTGAAGTCGGATGGTGATCTGCTGCTTGTGTTGTTGGTCGGCGCGGCTTTGGCGGGCAAACCATTGGTGTACCGTGTGGACACTCGAGCCGCTCTCTCCATCCGGTCACTAACATTGGCAGTAATGCCTTCTTCGTGAATTTTATCCGGTGTATCTCCGTCGACACCAGAGTGTACCCGACACTTCAACCTGGCAGCATCTACTACACGGATTTGGGTTATATCAGAGCGTACTCTCATGATACAAATGCCTGGGATGAGTGGCCACTACGTGTGGATAGAATAGGACTCTACGGTTTGAGAAATGAACACAGGCCATACCGTTTGGAGGATGTATTGGCCTCACACTGCAGACGGAAGGAGTTCAATGAATATTTCCTTGGGGAATTGCACGAATGGAGCGACGGAGAAATATATGAGGAGGAATGAAGAACAAATTCATTCATCCTAATCTTCTTGTTGTCCATACATTGCGTGCGTGATCTTGTATATTTTTGCAGCTTAGTTTGTCGTGAACATTAACAATGTTATTGGCTGCTTTTGGCTGCTGTATGCAGTTTACCTATGTATTATACTTAGTTTTCTGGTTATGCTGCTGTGAATTTATCATATAATAGCTTCTAGATTTGCTACTAGATTTGCTGCCATATTGGGCAAAAAACGAGGGCCAAAAGGCATAAATAACCCCAGAGATTTGCTACTAGATTTGCTGCCATATTGAAGAAAGACAGAAATAGAAGCTTCTCTAGATTTGATACTAATTTGGTGAAAAAGACAGAGAGAGAAAGAGGGGAAAAGGTGCTTTTAAAAATGCCAATTTGGGCCGAGAGAGACAAAACCCAGCTCCTGCTCACGTGCAACCAAACGCTTCTCGTCCTGTCCCACGCGGTCCCTTTCTACCAGCCCCACGCGACGCGGCCCCACACGACGCGGCCCCACAGACGACGCGGCGCAACACGTCAGCACAGAACGTCCAAATAAACGGATTCCTTCCGTCTGAGCTCCTTCTGCGGGTCTTCAGACAAAGGCTAGGGTAAAACTGAGGAAAAACTAAGGGGCTGGGGAAAACTGAGCACAACTAAGGAACCGAGGGCACGAAAATAGAAATCCCTAGTTCATAATGGAATTAGGGTTGCATTTGGAATCATGGAATAGGATTTCCTATTTGTCATATAATAAATTGATGAGCAAATTGAAATCAGTAAATCCTAAGTTCAAGTTATTATTAAGTCGGGCATCTTTTTATTTAAAAGAAATAAGGTAAATGCAATTTATAGTTTTAAATAGTAGTTGAAATAAGGGTATATCTTTTAATTCTTTTCTAGGTTTTGGAATTATATGTTGAAGTAATGATCAATTAGAGTTTTCATATGATTAAACATAACCATAATGAAACAATTTTGTATTATATGAAATTTTAATACAAGTGATATTTACTATTTTATTGATGGAAAGAAAATATATACAAGAGAATTATATTTTTAGTATTTAGGTCTTAATAATTTAAGATTTAAAATTGGTCTTCTAAATTTAGAGGAAACTTCAAACTATTGTCCTTTAGCTTTAAAGTATTTGTTTTATAGTATTATTATTAAAGTAGTTTTCTGTTACCCACTTTTATTTATTAGTTTTTATTTAATTAATTTTTTTATGGTAATATTTCCTAGGAAAAAGGAAAGAGAAAAAAAAATAGACCAAATGGCCTGTTTGTTTGGCCCAATGGCCAGGTCAATCAGGTCCGGCCCAACCTGGTCGGGTTTAGGACCGAACCCGGCCGGTCATCGACCCCCAGTACTCTCTCCCCTCTCTCGTCTCACGCACACGACCCCCACCTATCTCTCTCGCGACCACCAGGACCCTACGGCGTCGCCGCCCTGCGCCCGCCCCCGGTCGCTCCCGGCCCTCACCGAGACCGGCGAGTTAGGGTTTTGGTCGGCCTCACCAAGCTCTACAAGCTTCCCCTGATCGATTTGTTTTCCTCGGCCTAGGTTGTTCGCTCACGACCCTGGAAACCCTAGTGGTCACCGGCGGTTTTACCGCCGCCTGCTGCTGCTCCGGCAGTCGCCGGTCTACTCCCCCGACGCTGCTCCCCGGCGTGGCTTCACCACGGACCTACCGACCATCAGCCGCTGCCTCGGCGCCGCCTCCTTTCCCGCACGCGTGCCTCACGGAAACCCTAGCCTACGAATGGCTCGGTCACCGGCGTACTGCCACGCGCCATTGCGCCTCCCTCTAGTCTTCTGTGTCTCCTCTACACCTCCATGAGCACCTGTACCTCAATCCCTTCAGGTTCCAGCTCTACTCCGCTGTGTTCGGCTGTTCTGGTTCATGAAGTGGTGATGCTGGTGTTGGGGTGTTGCTCGTGATGCCTACGTTGACGGTGAACTGGTGGTGTGGCGGCTACTTCGTTCTCGACGCCGGCTGGACGGTGCCGTAGGCGCAACCCCGGCATCGACGGCTGCGACTACGCCCCTACTACACTGTGAGTTATTCCTCTTTTTCTTTTTGTGCTCATAGCTACTGCTATCTGGTTACTACTAGCCTGTGGTTGTACTAGTTCATTCAATTGACTATTGAAAGCTTGTGGTCATGAGGTGATGTTAGTGATATATATGAGTGTAATGCTGCCAGATGATCCAGTACCTTGTGCTTGATTCAATGCCTCAATATGAATCAACCCGGCATGTGTTATAGCTTTCTGTGAGGTGTGGTTTGGGGCTGACCATGCTCTGATTTAATTGCTCACTGGCTTGTGCTATGTGTGGCTTAATCTTTAACTTGAGATTGTTGTGATAGTGTGGTACCCTATTTAACTCATATATGAGTGCGGACAATAAGATACAGATATTGTTGCTACAAAAGGACAATTTACTAGATGATTGGCCTGGGAGTTTGATTTTGAGCTCATATGCATGCTTATAGTGCTATGCTGCGATTATGGTACTACTTGGTTGGCCTGGGATTGTTTTCCTGGACCCTAAGTAGATTTCTGTAATATGTTGATTATTACTGTTTGCTTATGATAATGGCTAAAGCATATGTATATATGATCCTGGACAGAATTGTGCTGTAGTGCACAAGGGATGCTTTTGTAGATTCTGGAATATGATATGGTTGCTCAATAGTAACCAAGAGATGATTTTTCCAATGTTGGATTTTACAGTTGGATCTTGCTATCCCCTACTTTTAGATATAATAGATAAGAACAGATCCAATGCTGGATCCTCTTGACCCTGCCTATGATGCAAAGGCTGAGGCAAAATCTTGGATAAGAACATATGCTTTTATGTGGCTTTGTATTTCTCAGTGATGATATTGGCATAGCACTTCTATGCCAGATCTGAGAGGAAAAGATCCTTCCAATTCCCCTAGATAAAAATCTAGTGGAAGGATAGATGGATTTGCTGGCTTTGCATATTACCCCTTTTTCTCCCCGGTTGTATGCAAAAACTAAGAACAAAACTGGTATTGCTGATGGGTTTCTACCTGCTGATTTGGTAGCTTGATATCTGGTGGATTGTTCTAGCTTCTGTGATACTTTGCTTCTGGTGACATGCCTGCTCCTCCTAGCTTCTTGATCTGCTTCATATTGATCTAGCTACTGATATATGGCTGCTGAACTAATACTTGATGTTGTGCTAATGGAGAGATGTAACATGTCTGGTCGATCTTGCAACTAGCTATTAGATGGCTGTTATTCTACTTTGGTGAAACCTGAGCCAAATGGTTTGGCTGGCTGTGATGCCCTTGCTTTTATAGTACTGGGCTAACTACTGTGGTGATGACAACACAGAGATTGCATGTGTGTGTGAGCTGCTAGGCTGCTTCCCCTCCATGTGCACGTTGCCAACTTGACTTTCCTTGCCTCATGTGTAAGCCATTGCTCAACTTTGTACTTATCCTATTCTATCTATCGTTGGTACTATTAAGTGAAAATACTTCTATTGGCTGTTGTTTCTATATGGCTTTATTTAATGGTCATTTTGCTTAACTAAGTGTGGATTTAAATTCAGTCTTGCTTATATACATGTAATTATTAACTAGTGGCTGAGGATCATACTGACTTTTCCATGTCAGTAATGATTCATTAAAGCAATTTTGTGGTGCCTCACAGATTCTAGCTAGATTAGAGGGAAAATATATTTGCCTATATTTAGTGGAGCATCATGTGTTGCCTTGTCCCTCAGAGATGGATCATCTAATGATGCCTTGTGTTCCTGGTTGCGTTCTTGATCACTGGTTTTCTATGATAATGCCTCGTTGATGCCAAATTCTGATTTACTCCCTCTAATCACCATTTGGGGGTTAGGACAAGTTCCTAATTTCCATTTAGCTAGTTTCCAATATTAACATTGCCTCACCAAAGGTGAGGCAAATATTTTAACATTAACACAAACAATTCCTTTTGTCTTTGTTATTGGTTTATTTTGCAGGGAAAGAAGAATTAGAGGATTGAGAAGATTAGATTTAGGAATTCTTTTATTTCCATTTTCTATTCTTTGTAAATTTGGTTTCTTTTCATGGAGTTGTAAATAATTGAATTATGATATTTGTAATAAGGTTTAGATTATCTATCTATTTTGAATTATCAAATGTGTTAACTTTTACATATTGTATTTCAAATTATATTTTGGAATTCAAATTCAATTCAATATCTTATTTGAGTTCATGTTATTCATATTTGATTTGAATTCAAACTTGTTCTCCCAAAAACACATGAATGCACAAAGGTCATGTCGAAATTTGTCGCACTTACGTCGATGACTAACTCAATTCCACCGATGCAAGAGAAACCTCGATCACTTTGACAGTTTTAAACAAAAGCGCGAAAATTCCCCGAATTTTCTATGCATGAATGCAATGCACACATCTGTTTCCTTTATTTTTGTAACCCCAAATACTGGGATATTACATGGTTTCACGACTTCTTCACTGAATGATGTAAGTTTTATCTATTACTCTTTTGTTTGTTACCTCTTTTTTCCTTGTTGCCATCAAATTTTTCCCGTACTATATTTGATTTTTCTTTCTTTGGACTTCTCTAGCCTTTGATAAAGGAATTTTTCCATCTCGGTACCAAATTCATCGGGTACCGTGATCTTTCGAACCAGCTGAAAGGTACTATCTTGCCATCTTTTTCTTATTTGAATTTCCTTCCTCTTAATTCTTGTCACAATAGTCATTATTGTCGACTGCTTTTTCAGCCGATCTTGCGGAAGCTAAAAATCATGCTAACACACTTGCTCGCAAACTGGAGCAAAGTGAAAAAGCTCGTAAGGAGGCTGAAGCGGATGCCAAAAAGGCTAAGGCAGAGGCTGCCACCGTCGAAGATCTTCGAAAGAGACTTCATGAGGCGGAAAACTCTTTAAGCGAGCGTATTTCTGAACAATCTGCTCGCGAAGAAGCGATTATCAAGCGCCTGGCGTCGCAGAGCCGTCTTTTTGCCAGTAATTGCCCAAACTATTTTGACTTCCTTGAACTTCTTCTATCTTGCTTACTTATCAATAATTTTTTTGTCTTAGCAGGAAAGACGGGTCACGAATATGAACTTAGGGATCCCGAGAATGATCCCCTTCTTGACGCGCTTTCTCTCCTTGAGATTCATGGAGACGAGGCACGCGACGGTCTTGCTGAAGCTGAGGCGGGGTTGTCGCAGCTGTACCCCTACTTCTTCCCGAAGAAAGAACAACCCGCGCCGTTTCTTGCTCTCGCCAAGTGCTTCAATACTCCCGAAAACCTTGGACTCAAACTTCGGCAAGAAAGTTTGAAGGTTGGCGTGGAGGGTACCATAGCCCTGGTTGCTGATAGCCAACAAAATATCGACTGGGCTAAGGTCGGTGACACGCAAGAGATGGAGACCAAAAGGTGGCAGTCGCTGATTAAGGCTGCGAAACCTAACTCGAAGAAGGTTCTTGCTTATCTTGGGTGCAAGCCAACTCCAGCTCCAAGCTCATCCAAACCGGAGGTCCAGTAGACCACCTTGTCTTTCCCCCCTTTTTTTTCTCTTTTCTTTTCTTCCTTTTGATACTCTCACCAAAGTAGCTTTTGGCGACACTTATCCCACTAGCTCCATTGTAATGCCTTGTATTTATTCTGAAAATCAATGGAATTCTATTTTTCTTGATGATTGATGTCGACCTTTTTTAATTGGGATTTCTATTTTCGTGCCCTCGGGTCCTTAGTTGTACTCAGTTTTCCCCAGCTCCTTAGTTTTTCCTCAGTTTTCCCCAAGCCCTTGTCTGAACCCGCAGAAGGAGCTCGGACGGAAGGAATCCGTTAAGTTGACCGTTCCGTGCTGACGAGTGGGGTTGTGTCGTTTGTGGGGTCGCGTCGTGTGGGACCGCGTCGTGTGGGGCTGGTAGGAAGGGACCGCGTGGGACAGGACGAGACCATGTTTGTGGGGCCGTAGCGTGTGGAGCCGTGTGGGTCCGGGACGGGAGCACGAGTGGTTTCTGTCTCTTTCGCCCAGATTAGCAGTTTTCAATGTACCTTTTTCCTCTCTCTCGCTCGATCTCATTCATATTTGATAGCCCAAATTGGTAGCAAATCTAGAGCAGCTTGTCCTTCTGTTTTTTAACGCCATTCATTTCTTTATGCCTTCGTTTTTACCCAATCAAGTAGGAAATCTAGGGCACAAATCCAGAGAGAAAATATAGGATAAGGCACATACAAAGAACCAACATAGCATAGATATATTCAGGACAGATCCAAAAGTAGTACCGATAGATCCAACATAAGCTACATTTTACATGAATTTAAGCTGCTCTACAGATAGAGCAGTCACATACGAAGAGTGCAAGAGGCACGTTCAACGCCTCCAGGTAGCGCGTGTGACTCGCTTGGAGGTTGCGCAGGTGAATCCCAAGTGCTTTGTGTTTGGCCATGTACGCATGCACGTTCACGGTCCTTCCAACTCTAGCGCCACATCTGCCAATGGATTCAGCATGGTTCACCAGGGAGTTGAAGTCGGTGGCGCGGAGCTTCCTGTTGCAGAAGGGGCACTTGTAAATGCCTCGAGCAAAGGGGCCATCGTAATGGCCGGATCGCAGCCTCCCGAGGACGTGATGAGTCTTGGTGTGGAAGGACTCGTCGTCATTGCCGACGTCGCTGCTCGCACTGTCACGTAGCACCAAAGATCGTGCAAAAAAAACGGAGTCAATTGCAACGATGATGGAACAGAGAGTGAACAAAAAATCATGCATGATAATATGGGCTCGAAAAAAAGAGGTAGCCTCAGTTACATTGGACACACTTATATCCAGGATTTGAGTCAGCAAACCAAAGATCATGCACAACAAATTTGTACACACCAATTGTTTGCGACCAAACCACTGAATCAATTTATGCCCAAATATTCATCATCATCGGCACAAATCTTAAACAAAAGCAAATCACAAACACTAATAACGCAAGATCTAACACAAAAGGATCGAACTAGGAGCAGACGAACAAGAATAACGCAAGATCTAACACAAAAGGATTGAACTAGGAACAGACGAACCGTAATAACGCTAGATCTAACACAAAATGATTGAAATGAGATAAGAACAAGGGAACAAAGGGTTACCTCCGGCTCGTTGTCGACGATGCTGGTGTCGTAGGGGTTCTCCGGTGCGTCGTATTGCACTGGTTCGTACGGGTCCCAAGCGACGGGGGACTGGACGGTGGTGGCGGCCAATGCGCCGGCTGCTACGTTGGAAGCAGCGACAGGGGCCTGGACGGGGGCGGCGGCCGATGCGCCGGCTGCTACGTTGGAAGCAGGGACAGGGGCACGGACGGGCGGCGGCCGATCCGCCGGCTGCTACGTTGGAAGCAGCGACGGGGGCACGGACGGGCGGCGGCCGATGCGCCGGCTGCTACGTTGGAAGCAGCGACAGGGGGCACGGACGGGGCGGCGGCCGATGTGCCGACAATGGGCATCTCATTCTTCTCCATCGCCGGCGGTTTTCTTCGGGGTTTTTCTTCGGTTGTGGAGAAGATGATGGGACAGAGAGGCGGTTGCGAAGTGAGCCAGTGAGAACGTGCGTCGAGGGAGAGAAAGAGGGGCTCTATAAAGACGAAGGTGGCGTGTACCACAACACGCCTCCGCTATGCACGGCTGCAGCGTGCACCGCGACACGAGTCTAACCCTGGGACGTTTGGTGTACTCAGTTATAACCTCGGGCCTTATACAGAAATTTTATCTGTACTCAGTTTTCCCCTCGAGGACTTAGACCGGCAAGTGCAATATACTCAGTTTTACCCTCAAGTAGCTGGTCAACAGAGAGTCAACAAATGAGATTAACATAGCTAATTGAGTCATTTCATGCGCAAAAAAATCCAAAAAAATAAAAACATAGTGGCAACTACTCATGGAGTCTTCCTACGCAACCTGCCACCTAGAAAACCTTAACAAACATATATAAATCAAGTTTTACCACAAATTGCCACTTCTCAGAATCACTAGTGTAGCTATGAAGATGATTGGTTTTCCACCCAAACCCCTTTGCAAAACATCTTTCCCAAAACATAGTTTGTCTAAATGATGCCATAATTGTCACACTCATGTATATTTGAATTGCAAATAATTTGATGTAGCCCAATATGAATTATATTGTACAAAACACACATTTTTCATTTTGTAATTCTTTTGTTTGAATCCCTTAGTCTATTTACTATTTATGTGCCCTTGGACTCTTAGTACTACTCAGTTTTGCCCTCAGAAATCTTTGTCACAAATGCTCTGAGAAGCCCAAACTTATCCTGATTGGTTGAGCCGTTGTCACACGGATCGACTCCACGAACCGTTGATCCACTTATCTAACGGGCAGTATACCCCTATCCGTCTCTTCGTGGCAACCTCTCTCTCTCTCTCTCTCTCTCTCTCTCTCTCTTCGTGGCCACCCCTCTCTCTCTCTGTCGGTGGAGAATGCCCACCCCTCTATTTATGTGCAATAACGAGTTTGCCACTTAATATAGTTTGGGATATAGTATTGGTATAAACATGAGGCATACATATTTGCGGATTTCGGTGATTGCATTATTTGTCACCCCTCTAACAATTATCAACTATCTTTAGGTGTCCTTTTCTTTTAGGGAATATAGTTTGGGATATAGTATTGGTATTTTGAAACGGCCTAAAAGTGGTATAATTTTGTTATAAACATGAGGCATACATATTTACGGATTTCGGTGATTGCTATCAACTATCTTTAGCTGTCCTTTTCTTTTAGGGAATATAGTTTGGGATATAGTATTGGTATTTTGAAACGGCCTAAAAGTGGTATAATTTTGTTATAAACATGAGGCATACATATTTGCGGATTTCGGTGATTGCATTATTTGTCACCCCTCTAACAATTATCAACTATCTTTAGCTGTCCTTTTCTTTCAGGGAATATAGTTTGGGATATTGTATTGGTATTTTGAAGGGACCCTATTTTGAAAGGGATCCCATTTTGAAACGGCCTAAAAGTGGTATAATTTTGTTATAAACATGAGGCATACATATTTGCGGATTTCGGTGATTGCATTATTTGTCACCCCTCTGACAATTATCAACTATCTTTAGCTGTCCTTTTCTTTTAGGGAATATAGTTTGGGATATGGTATTGGTATTTTGAAACGGCCTAAAAGTGGTATAATTTTGGTATAAACACGAGGCATACATATTTGCGGATTTCGGTGATTGCATTATTTGTCACCCCTCTAACAATTATCAACTATCTTTAGCTTTCCTTTTCTTTTAGGGAATATAGTTGGTAATTTCGGTGAATGCACACACTAACTTTGAAAACAACTACAAGTACATGTAACTGAATAATGGATTTGTAAGGTATCCCTTGTAACAACTTCTAGCGCCTGGTGAGCAATGATAAGAATCCGATCGTAATTATACAACAAAAAAAAACCAGCCATCAGGTTAGCTTGCTTCTTCAACTCGATCAGCTGCCTTAACTGCTTGTTCATTTTCTTCAGTTCTCCCTTCACTTCCACCAGTTCTTCATTGGGAGCATTAGGCATAATCGGAACGGCTCCTCTCTCCGCCGCATTCTCTACAGCAAGTCCCCCCTCCCAAATTGCGCCCCCCAATAGCGCCAATTGATTCCTGTAACTGAAGCCTCTGAATGTACACATCGATCCACTCGAAATGCCTGCATTTCTTCAAGATCTGAAAACAACAACGTGAACCCTAAATCCCAAATTCGAGGGAATAACAAGAAAATTGAGAGAAAACAGAGAAATTGGAGCGAGATCTAACCTTATCCCCCTCTCTATATGGCAAGCTCTCGCATGCAACGAACTCACGTCCACGGTTGCCGTTCTCGTCCGTCTTACAGATCGACCGCTTCAGAGGCTCCTGGCGTGGGCAGTCAGGGCATCTTGTCAAAGGCACGGGTCCATACTGCGGCCATGAAGAACGGGAGGTCGAAGAGAAACTAGACATCACCCGCCTACCGGAGAAGGGCTGCCGCTGGCGGAGAAGAAGAACAATGGGGCGCGGGGAAAGAAAGGGGAAGCAATGGCACGGGCACGGATGCGGGGCTGGCTCGGGCTCCCATTTTGCAACGGTCACCTGGGTAAGCTGTGGGTCCGGCGCACTTAACGTGGACAAGTTGTGGGTCCCACGATGATCTGGATAAGTGAAGACGTGTCCACTGCGGGGCACCAACAGCGGCCCCACTTGCCAGCACCAACCAACGTCAACTAACGGGATTCCTTCCGTCCGAGCTCCTTCTGCGGGTTTCAGACAAGGTTTTGGGGAAAACTGAGGAAAAACTAAGGGGCTGGGGAAAACTGAGCACAACTAAGGAGCCAGGGGCACGAAAATAGAAATCCCTTTTTAATTTCAGTTGATATTTGATAACTATACTCCAACTCCTGCTCCTTCCGATATTTTACCTACTTCTTCTCGTTCGAAGAAAGTGCTTGTTAATACCGAACCTGGCGAAGATTCTTCGAGTAATAATTTATCGCAAGATTTGGAAGAACTTCGGCAACGACTTCAGTATGCGAAGAGGCAAACACTTGTGATGATGGAACAATCTCGCAAGGCATCCGAAGCAGAAAAAATTGCACTTCAACAAGCTCAAGAAGCCATGACTGCCAAGGAAGCCGCCGTTTCTGAAG
Source organism: Lolium perenne (assembly GCF_019359855.2). Classification (NCBI taxonomy): domain Eukaryota; kingdom Viridiplantae; phylum Streptophyta; class Magnoliopsida; order Poales; family Poaceae; genus Lolium; species Lolium perenne. The sequence goes on from NC_067248.2 coordinate 157,642,241, forward strand.
CTGAAAAGGCAGCCACTCGAGAGAATTTTATGCTCGAATTGATGAATGAAGCCAGTGTGGATATGTAGGGTACGCTTTTTTGAATCAAAACTTGTTCTGTCTTTTTTCTGTATCCTCTTATTTTTGAAATTTCTGTGCCGTCTCTAAATAGGTTCCTTTCTCGACACTGCTGCCGAAGAAGAGAGGGTAAACACAAGGACAAATCTTCTCGTTAACCTTTCTCTTAACCATGGTTCTCTATTTTGGGCCACTCCAGAGCGGACTCGACAAATTGTCAGGTTTCAAGATCGCGCCTGTCAGGTTCGCGACTTCCTGGATTTCTGCACTAGAACATTGTCTCTGGTTTACAAGACGATGTTTCCTCGGAACGAGGCACCCGATACTCTTCTTGGTTTGATGGAGAAATTTCGAGATGCTCCGCAAATCCATGGCTTTGTTCGGGCGCAACTTTCTGCTGGCGCCAGGTTTGCTATGATGATGATCAAAATCTGCTATCCCAAGTTTGACATGAGCCAAATTGTTACCAAATGCATGGCCAAGATGGCGAAAAGGAAAAGGGATGTTAGCAAAATTGATGATCATGTGACCCCTGTAGCAGAAGATATGATGGATGAACTTCTTCGGATGGACTCTGAGTTCTTCGTGAAGGGCAGCTATGCTGAACACAGTACTCGTACTGCAAATCGGATGACCATAGATAATATACTAGGCCATAATTGATTTTTCTTTTTCTTTGAGTTTTTCTCAGAAATTGTCTCTTGTATGTTGTAAACATGTTCTATATTGTAAAGCCAATAAATGTTTTTATTTTTCCTTATCAAGCCCCCGAGTATCTCGGTAGCGAATTTCTTTATTGTATGTGCGAGGTTTTAAACCAAGGCAACTAAATTATATTGAATATGCTATATTTGCGGGTACGAGCCCCCGTGCCTTGTTGTTGATCGCTATCTTGTATCTTTGTTTATTTTGCGAGGTGTTTTCGCACCAAGGCGAATTTTTTTCAGAAATATATATTGCAAGTCTTAAGCACAAGCCCCTGGGCCTATCGAAGAAATATATATCTCGACTATCTTTATGATATTGCAGCACCGCGAGCCCGCCTCATTAAAAACCTTTTCCGGCCCCACTCGGTGCCCCGAAAAAGGAAAAGAGTGCGTCTGAAAACTCGCGGGCGTTTCAGTACATTGTATTTTTACAAGGAGGACTATATTTCGACACTAAGCGTAAAAATGCCTTAGCTGTGCCACGTTCCAGGGGTTTTTCTCGGGAATCCCTGACTTCTTATCCTTGATTCTGTATGCTCCTCCTTCGATGACTTCCATGACGATGTAAGGACCAAGCCATGGTGACTCGAGTTTTTCAGTGCTCTGTTGGTTGAGTCGTAGAACTAAATCTCCCACCTGAAAGGACCTTGGCCTCAAACGTCGACTATGATAATTTTTCAAGTCTTGCTGGTACTTAGTGACCCGTGATAGTACTTCATATCGAGCTTCATCTAATGCATCGACATCGTCCTCCAATGCTCTTCTTGAGGTTTCCTCGTCATATTTTGTGACTCTCGGGGAATCATGCTCTATTTCGATTGGCAACACTGCCTCAGCTCCATGGACCAGGAAAAACGGAGTTTCCTGTGTCGCTGTATTTGGTGTTGTTCGTATACTCCATAACACACTGGGTAATTCTTCAGGCCAAGTATGTCGAGCTTTTGCCAGTGGTGCCAACAAGCGCTTCTTAATCCCGTTGCAGATAATGCCATTGGCTTTTTCGACTTGACCATTGGTTTGCGGGTGCGCAACTGATGCAAAGTGTAGTTTGATGCCTATCTCTGCACAATATGCCTTGAATTCCTTGGATGTGAAGTTGCTACCATTGTCCGTGACGATGCTATTAGGCACTCCAAACCTGAAGACGATGCTTTTCACGAATGTGACGACAGACGCTCCGTCTGGTGAATTTATCGGCTTGGCTTCTATCCACTTGGTGAATTTATCGACAGCGACGAGCATATACTCGTATCCTCCTGGCGAAGCTTTATGTAACTTCCCCACCATATCGAGGCCCCATTGAGCAAAGGGCCAGGACAATGGTATTGGCATCAGCTCTGCTGCCGGAGAATGAGGTTTCGCGGCAAATCTTTGACACGCGTCACAAGTACGAACTATCTCTTTTGCGTCTTCGATTGCTGTTAACCAATAAAACCCGGCTCTGAAAACCTTGGCTGCAATAGCTTGATACGTCTCCGACGTATCGATAATTTCTTATGTTCCATGCTTGTTTTATGACAATACCTACATGTTTTGTTCACACTTTATGTCATTATTATGCATTTTCCGGAACTAACCTATTGACAAGATGCCGCAGTGCCAGTTGCTGTTTTCTGCTGTTTTTGGTTTCAGAAATCCTAGTAAGGAAATATTCTCGGAATTGGACGAAATCAACGCCCAGCATCTTAGAATTCCACGAAGCTTCCAGAACACCCGAGAGCCACCAGAGGAGGGCCCTGTGGGCCCCACACATGTAGGCGGTGCGGCCCAGGCCCTGGCCGCGCCACCCTATTGTGTCGGCGCCCCGTCAGCCTTCCGACTCCGCCTCTTCGCCTATTTAAAGGTCCCTGACCTAAATCTTCGATACGAATAAGCCACGGTACGAGAAACCTTCCAGAGCCGCCGCCATCGCGAAGCCAAGATCTGGGGGACAGGAGTCTCTGTTCCGGCACGCCGCCGGGACGGGGAAGTGCCCCCGGAAGGCATCTCCATCAACACCACTGCCATCTTCATCAACGCTGTTGTCTCCCATGAGGAGGGAGTAGTTCTCCATCGAGGCTAAGGGTTGTACCGGTAGCTATGTGGTTAATCTCTCTCCTATGTACTTCAATACAATGATTTCATGAGCTGCCTTACATGATTGAGACTCATATGAGTTTTGTATCACTATTCATCTATGTGCTACTCTAGTGATGTTATTAAAGTACTCTATTCCTCCTTCATGATGTAATGGTGACAGTGTGTGCATCATGTAGTACTTGGCGTAGTTTATGATTATGATCTCTTGTAGATTATGAAGTTAACTATTACTATGATGGTATTAATGTGATCTATTCCTCCTTTCATAGTATGAAGGTGACATTGTGCATGCTATGTTAGTACTTGGTATAATTGTGTTGATCTATCATGCACTCTAAGGTTAATTAAATATGAATATCGAATGTTGTGGAGCTTGTTAACTCCGGCATTGAGGTGCTCTTGTAGCCCTACACAAATAGCGGTGTTCATCATCCAACAAGAGAGTGTAGAGTGGTTTTATTATGTGATCAATGTTGAGAGTGTCCACTAGTGAAAGTACGATCCCTAGGCCTTGTTTCCAAATACTACAATCTCTGTTTATTTATTGATCTGCTGCATGTTTACTTACTGCACGCCAGCAAGCACTTTTCTGGCGCCGTTACTACTGCTCATATACATTCATACCACCTGTATTTCACTATCTCTTCGCCGAACTAGTGCACCTATACATCTGACAAGTGTATTAGGTGTGTTGGGGACACAAGAGACTTCTTGCATTGTGATCGCAGGGTTGCTTGAGAGGGATATCTTTGACCTCTTCCTCCCTGAGTTCGATAAACCTTGGGTGATCCACTTAAGGGAAACTTGCTGCTGTTCTACAAACCTCTGCTCTTGGAGGCCCAACACTGTCTACAGGAAAAGAAGCATGAGTAGACATCAAGCACTTTTCTGGCGCCGTTGCCGGGGAGGAAAGGTTACAGGTACTCACACTCCGGTCCCAGGTAACCAAACACTTTTCTGGTACCGTTGTGAGTGCTCGAAGTTATTTCCTTTAGATCCTGCAATTGCATCTTTTTGTTTCTTGTTTACACTAGTTAGGCATAATGGAAAACAACAAAAAAATTAGAGATCTTTATGAAATTTATCTTGAGTTAGGACATGATGTGTTTGAAGAAAGAATTAAAAAACCCATGGAACTTTGTTTGCAAAATAGCAATGTTATTAGCATGAACTCTTTGAATACTATTATTGCTAATGCTATGGAAAATTCTAAGCTTGGGGAAGCTGGTTTTGATGAGCATGATATTTTTAGTCCCCCAAGCATTGAGGAGAAAAATTTCTTTGATGATACTTTGCCTCCTATTTATGATGATTATAATGATAGTGGTCTTTTGGTGCCACCTACTATGGAGAGTAAATTTTGTTATGATTATACTATGCCTCCTATACTTGATGAGAATAATAATGATAGCTACTTTGTTGAATTTGCTCCCACTACAACTAATAAAATTGATTATGCTTATGTGGAGAGTAATATATTTAAGCATGAGACTCATGATAAGAATGCTTTATGTGATAGTTATATTGTTGAGTTTGCTCATGATACTACTGGATATTATTATGAGAGAGGACAATATGGTTGTAGAAATTTTCATGTTACTAAAACACCTCTCTTTTTGCTGAAAATCTTGAAGCTGCGCTTGTTTTATCTTTCTATGCTTGTTGCATTATGCTTCATGAACTTGTTTATTTACAAGATTCCCTTTCATAGGAAGCATGTTAGACTTAAATGTGTTTTGAATTTGCTTTTTGATGCTCTCTTTTGCTTCAAATACTTCTTGCGAGTGCATCATTAAAACTGCTGAGCCCATCTTAATGGCTATAAAGAAAGAACTTCTTGGGAGATAACCCATATTTTTAATTTGCTACAGTACTTTTATTTTATATTTGAGTCTTGGAAGTTGTTACTACTGTAGCAAACTCTCCTTATCTTAGTTTTATTGCATTGTTGTGCCAAGTAAAGTCTTTGATAGTAGAGTTGATACTACATTTGGATTACTGCGCAGAAACAGTTTTCTTGCTGTCACGAATTTGAGTCGCCCCGTCTGTAGGTAACTCATAAAAATATGCCAATTTACGTGCGTGATCCTAAGATATGTACGCAACTTTCATTCAATTTGAGCATTTTCATCTGAGCAAGTTTAGTGCCCCAGAAAAATTCGTTTTTACGGACTGTTCTGTTTGACAGATTCTGCCTTTTATTTCACATTGCCTCTTTTGCTATGTTGGATGGATTTCTTTGTTCCATTAACTTCCAGTAGCTTTGGGCAATGTCCAGAAGTGTTAAGAATGATTGTGTCACATCTGAACATATGAATTTTTGATTATGCATTAACCCTCTAATGAGTTCGTTTCGAGTTTGGTGTGGAGGAAGTTTTCAAGGGTCAAGAGAGGAGGATGATATGATATGATCAAGAAGAGTGAAAAGTCTAAGCTTGGGGATGCCCCGGTGGTTCATCCCTGCATATTTCAAGAAGACTCAAGCATCTAAGTTTGGGGATGCCCAAGGCATCCTCTTCTTCATCGACAACATTATCAGGTTCCTCTAGTGAAACTATATTTTTATTCCGTCACATCTTATGTACTTTACTTGGAGCGTCTGTGTGTTTCATTTTTTATTTTGTTATTTTCATTCTCTGAATAAATGCTTGTGTGGGAGAGAGACACGCTCCGCTGGTTCATATGAACACATGTGTTCTTAGCTTTTAATGTTCATGGCGAAGATTGAAAACTGCTTCGTTAATTATTATATGGTTGGAAACGGGAAATGCTACATGTGGTAAATTGGTATAATGTCTTGAATAATTTGATACTTGGCAATTGTTGTGCTCATGTTTAAGCTCTTGCATCATATACTTTGCACCTATTAGTGAAGAAATACTGTAGAGCTTGTTAAAATTTGGTTTGCATGATTGGTCTCTCTAAAGTCTAGATATTTTCTGGTGAGGGTTTGAACAACAAGGAGACGATGTAAAGTCTTATAATGCTTACAATATGTTCATATGTGTGTCTTGCTGCACCGTTTTATACTTGAGTTTGATTCAAACAACCTTGCTAGCCTAGCCTTGTATTGAGAGGAATTCTTCTCGTGCATCCAAATCCTTGAGCCAAAATACTATGCCATTTGTGTCCACCATACCTACCTACCACATGGTATTTCCTGCCATTCCAAGTAAATACTTCATGTGCTACCTTTAAACAATTCAAAATTTTATCACTCCTTATTTGTGTCAATGTTTTATAGCTCATGAGGAAGTATGTGGTGTTTTATCTTTCAATCTTGTCGGGCAGCTTTCACCAATGGACTAGTGGCTTCATCCGCTTATCCAATAATTTTGCAAAAAGAACTGGCGCGGGGTTCCCAGCCCCCAATTAATTAACTTCATTAATAATTCTCTTCACATGTTTTGCTCTGATTCATCAGTAAGCAACTTAATTTTGCAAATAGACACTCCTCCATGGTATGAGATTGTTGGAAGGCACCCAAGGATTCGGTTAGCCATGGCTTGTGTAAGCAAAGGTTGGGAGGAGTGTCATCCATAAACAAAACTAAAGTACACGTGTAAACAAAAGAGAAGAGGGATGATATACCTTGCTGGTAGAGATAACGTCCTTCATGGGAGCCGCTCTTGAAAGTCTGGTTGATAAGGTAGTTAGAGTACCCACTACCATTCGTTGACAACAACAAACACCTCTCAAAATTTTACTTTTATGCTCTCTATATGATTTTAAAACTTGAAAAGCTCTAGCACATGATTTATCCCTGCTTCCCTCTGCGAAGGGCCATTCTTTTACTTTTATGTTGAGTCAGTTTACCTACTTCTTTCTGTCTTAGAAGCAAACACTTGTGTTAACTGCGTGCATTGATTCTTACATACTTGCATATTTGCATTCATCATATTACTTTATGTTGACAACTATCCATGAGATATACATGTTACAAGTTGAAAGCAACCGCTGAAACTTGAACTTCCTTTGTGTTGCTTCAATGCCTTTACTTTGAATCTATTGCTTTATGAGTTAACTCTTATGCAAAACTTATTGATGCTTGTCTTGAAAGTACTATTCATGAAAAGTCTTTGCTATATGATTCAGTTGTTTAATCATTGTCTTTACCATTGCTTTGAATCGCTGCATTCATCTCATATACCTTGCAATAGTATGATTAAGATTATGTTGGTAGCATGTCACTTCAGAAATTATCTTTGTTATCGTTTACCTACTCGGGACAAGTAGGAACTAAGCTTGGGGATGCTGATACGTCTCCGATGTATCGATAATTTCTTATGTTCCATGCTTGTTTTATGACAATACTGACAAGGTATTAACTTATCAATGCCTACAAGTAGTAGACTAGGGTTTCGTTGGATGTAGAGGGCAAGTAGATCTCGAAGGTTTCAGCCGAAAAGTACTCGACGATGTAAAAGCTAGGGTTTGGGAAAACAATGATTCGATCCTTTCTTTGTCCCTCGACTCCCCCTTATATAGGAGGCGGAGCCGAGGGATTCGTAATACACGAGTTTACAGAGTCCGGGAGGGTTTCTGACCCGTCCCGCAAGATTACAATTTACACTTCCTTTTACAACTCTATCTTTCCATAACTACATCTTGGGCTTCCGAATCTTCTTATTCTTCGATACGTGGGCCTTCAGTAAACCCCGGGTACTATCTTCGGCAGGCCCATTGGGGGTGCCTATGTCAGTAGCCCCCGAGATTTTGTTTGAGTCGTAGAGTCAAGGAAAATCTCCACTTTTATATTTACTTGATATCTTCAAATTTTACCACATATCTTGACATACGAATTTCTATATTGTACAGGGATAATGGTAGTTGGGGCTAGTTCATCTGACGGATCAGGTACTAGTTAACTGCTCTAGTGGCAATCCGCAAAAACCTACTTCAAGATCACGTCCCTGGACATGATCTCGGGATACTGGTGTAAACTTCGACAGGCGCCGCTTAAGGTCTTACCATTCTGTCGAGTCCCAGTCATATTTATCGGGTACCTAACGCGTCCGTTAGGATTTTTCTTCGTATCTGTTGATACGGAAAAAAGTAGCAAACCGACGTCAGAGACGGCACCACGCCACACAGAACGGATCTGGGGTCTTACCTTCGCAAAGTTTTGTGGCATTCAGATATTGTTCGCAACTTTGGCGTTCTGAGAATATATTGTAGAGTGCTTATTCGACTGCTGGAATAGCACATTTTATTGAGTCAACGGATGACTTATATTATTCTCCCGATGGGAGTATATGTAGAGTTATTTACATAACTCGAAATATGCTCCCCTTTTTCTTTTTCTTTTTCTATCTCTTTTTATAATTTCACCGGGCACGCGAACAGCGTTCCCGATGGGAGTAGCCCCCGAGGCTACAGCCAAGGACTTGGACTTGGTTGTAGGCTCCACACATTATGCCACTATATTGTCGCTCCTTCTCGAGCTTTTATATCTATCGGGTGCACGAACAGCGCTCCCGATGGGAGTAGCCCCCGAGGCTATGAACAAATGCTTACGTTTGATCATAGGCTCCCGCAATTTCTATATTGTCATACTCGAATTTTACTTTTTTCCAAAGTAGCCCCCGAGCATTTGGGCGAAAACTTGTATTTGATCAAAGGCTCCCGAAGTAATAGATAAATTTTCTCGCCACCAATCTTCTTATTTCGTATTTGTCGAGATCTTCCCCTTGGTCAAAGTGACCTAAATGCTGACGATAGCCACGATCTTTGTATCCGAGAAACTCGAGTACTTTTGTCCCTGCCTTGTGGGTCCAAAGTTCCTACCATGTTGACACGTCGTGCAAGTGGGGGACACACGTCCTCCGCTTTTCCTGGCGCACGTACTGTAGCTCCTGTTATGTTCCATTGAAGTAAAAGTACCGTTTTACCCCCTTGTTATGAATTCATTGTCCACCGCACGATTTCTCCATCCAATGGTGCTTTGCTCCGCTAAATCCCTATATAAATCCTTCTTCTTCCTCCGTTCATACCTTCGCTCGCGCCGCACCTCTGATTCTCTCTGCAAAAACCTCCATTGCACCCAGTACTTCCTGAGCTTGCTTACGCGCAAACTTTGCTCCGCCACCATCGTTGATGCCACCACGCGCGCGGCTCACTCGCCACAGCACACCCGAATCCAAGATGGCCGCTGAAGATCTGGAGTGGGAGAGATCAAAAATCTCCAACCAAGATGTCAATTTGATGAAGAAGCTGGGCCTGATGAAGAAGGACGGCGCCATTCGCTTCCCTAGTGAAGAAAGCTACCCCTCTCCTCCAATCGAATATCGGGTTAGTTTTGTCGACCACCTCATCCGCGGTCTCTCCCCCCCGATCCATGATTTCCTCTGCGGCCTCCTCTTTGTCTATGGGGTTCAGCTGCACCAGCTGACCCCCAACTCCATCCTCCATGTCGCTATTTTTATCACCCTCTGTGAGTGCTTTCTCGGAGTTCCTCCTAACTGGGCTCTGTGGAAGCGCATCTTCTGTCTTCGCCGTAATGGCTCCCACAATGCCACCTATAACATAGGCGGCGTTGTTATCTGCGTTCGCTCTGACGTCGACTACTTTGACGTCAAATTCCCCGACTCCGTCCAAGGGTGGCGCAAAAGATGGCTCTATGTTCACGAAGAAAGCGCCAACTCTGTCGAGCACAACATTCCTCCTTTTGACGGAAACGCCAAGATTCTTCGCCGCCGTTCTTGGGATGCTGAAGCTACAGAAGAAGAGAAAACGGCGACAGAGGCCCTTATGTCCCGTATTTATGAGCTTCAGAATACACGAGGCAAAGAATTGTCGGGTATCCAAATCACAGCCTACTTCCTTAGGATTAGAGTGCAGCCTCTGCAGGCTCGCAAAAATCCCCTTTGGACTTATGCTGGCGATAGAGATGCTAATAGGCTCTCCAAGGATCTTGATGTAAAAGACTTAGAGAAGCTTATTCAAAGAATTTCGTCGCTCAGCAAAAAAGATCCCATTCCATCCTCTTGCCGCGTTGAACCATATAGCGCCGCCAATCCTCTTCCCAAGGTACTTTCCTTGTATATTCTGTTTTCCCGAATTCTTTATCGACTACTGCTTTTTACTGACACCTTTGCATGTTTCCTTGTCGCTATTTTTCTGCAGAACCATCCGGTCTTAGCTTCTCTTCCTCCTCTTCCTAAAGATGGAGAAGGTGAAGAACAGGTTGTTGTCACTGACGACAACCAAGGTACTTCTCTCCCTGAGAGTGGAGTCGTAGGTTCTCATAAATCTGTGGCTTCCTCTGAAAAAGTTGAATCTAAAACCAGCGAACCAACACAATCCCTTCCTTCTGCTGCTTCCCCGCGAAACAAAAGAAAAAGGCTTGAAGTTGTCGACACTGGCACTTCCAAAGCTGTCGAAGAAATTGCTCCCACTGAAGAAAAGAAAACTTTCGACCCTTTTGTGGATTCCCTCGTCAGTTCGTAAGTTACTATCCTTTGTTGTTTGTCTTGCCAAATACTTGTCGTCGTTTTTCTTATACTGTCGACGTTTTATTGCAGCGATGACGAGGAAGAAAATCCGCCTATTGACGTGGCTGCTCGAACGAGTACGTCACGTACTTTAGTTCTGTCGGATGCTCAACCTGAGGTGGAGGAAACTTCGCCTCCTCAACATAACGTCGAGCATCCGACTCCACCTGCAAGCCCCCGAGCCTCTTCACCGAAAAGGGCCGGAGTTGAACTAGTCGAAGAACTCACCCAATTAAGTGGTGGTTTCACGACTTCTTCACTGAATGACGTAAGTTTGATTCGTTACTCTTTTCTTTGTTGCTTTTTTCTCATGTTGCCCCTGAACTTTTTCCCGCACTATATTTGAACTTTTCTTTCTTTTGATTTCTGTAGCCTTTAATGAAGGAGTTTTTCCGCCTCGGTACCCAATTCGTCGGGTACCGTGATCTGTCCAACCAGCTGAAAGGTATTACCCTGCTATCTTTTTCAATTGCCTTTTCTTCCTCTTTACTCTTGTCGCCATACTCAATATTGTCGATTGCTTTTTCAGCCGATCTTGCGGAAGCTAAAAATCGTGCTGACACATTTGCTCTCAAACTGGAGCAAAGTGAAAAAGCTCGCAAGGAGGCTGAAGCAGATGCCAAAAAGGCTAAGGCAGAGGCCGCCACCGTCGAAGATCTTCGAAAGAGACTTCATGAGGCGGAAAACTCTCTAAGCCAGCACATTTCTGATCAATCTGCTCGCGAGGAGGCGATTATCAAGCGCCTGGCGTCGCAAAGTCGTCGTTTCGTCAGTAAGTACCCAATCTATTTTGTCTGCTTCGAACTTCTCCTATCTTGCTTGCTTATCGACAAAATTTTGTCTTATCAGGAAAGACGGGTCAAGAATATGAACTTAGTGATCCCGAAGATGATCCTCTTCTTGACGCTCTTTCTCTTCTGGAGATTCATGGAGACGAAGCACGCGACGGTCTTGCCGAAGCTGAAGCGGGGTTGTCGAGGCTTTATCCCTATTTCTTCCCGAAAAAGGAGCAACCCACGCCGTTCCTTGCCCTTGCCAAGTGCTTCACTACTGCCGAAAACCTTGGGCTCAAGCTTCGCCAAGAAAGTTTGAAGGTTGGCGTGGAGAGCACCATCACTTTAGTTGCCGATAGCCGACAGGACGTCGAATGGACCAAGGTTGGCGACACGCAAGAGATGGAGACCAAAAAATGGCAGTCGCTGATCAAGGCTGCGAAACCAAATTCGAAGAAGGTCCTCGCCTATCTTGGGTGCAAGCCAACTCCGGCTCCAAGTTCATCCAAACCGGAGGTCCAGTAGATCGCCTTGTCTTTCCTCCCCCCTTTTTTTTCTTTTCCTTTCTTCCTTTTGATGCTGTCGCCAAAGTAGTCTTTTGGCGACACCTTTCTTACTAGATCCATTGTAATGTCTTGTAATTATTCTGAAAATCAATGGAATTCTATTTTGCTTGATGATTGATGTCGACCCTTTTTAATTTCAGTTGATATTTGATAACTATACTCCAACTCATGCTCCTTCCGATGTTTTGCCTACTTCCTCCCACTCGAAGAAAGTTCTCATTAATACTGAGCTTGGTGAAAATTCCTCGAGCGAGAGTTTGTCACAAGATTTGGAAGAACTTCGACAGCAGCTTCAATACGCAAAGAGGCAAATACTTGTGATGATGGAAAAATCTCGCCAGGCTTCCGAAGCTGAAAAATTTGCCCTTCAACAAGCTCAAGAGGCCATGGCTGCCAAAGAAGCCGCCGTTTCTGAAGCTGAGAAAGCAACTTCTCGAGAGAATTCCATGCTTGAATTAATGAATGAGGCCGCTGCTGATATATCCGGTAGTTTATTCAAACCAAAACTTCTTCTATCTTTCTGCTGTATCTTTTTTGTGATTTTTCATGCTGTCGTCAAATAGGTTCCTTTCTCGATGCTGCGGCTGAAGATGAAAGGGTAAACAGGAGGACCAACCTTCTCGTCAATCTTTCCCTTGATCATGGTTGTCTGTTCTGGGCTACCCCCGAACGGACCCGACAAATTGTCCGATTTCAAGACCGCGCTTGTCAGGTTCGCGATTTCTTGGATTTCTGTACTAGGACATTATCTTTGGTTTACAAGACGATGTTTCCTCGGAACGAAACACCCGATACTCTTCTTGGATTAATGGAGAAATTTCGAGATGCTCCGAAAATCCATGGCTTCATTCGGGCGCAGCTCTCTGCTGGTGCCAGGTTTGCTATGATGATGATCAAAATCTGCCATCCTAAGTTTGATATGAGCCAAATTGTCACCAAGTGTTTGGCGAAGATGGCGAAAAAGAAAAGGGATGTTAGCAAAATTGACGATTATGTAACCCCTGTCGCCGAATATATGATGGATGAACTTCTTCGGATGGATTCTGAATTCTTCGTAAAAGGCAGCTATGCCGAACATAGTACTCGTACTTCAAATCTGATGACCATAGATAATATACTAGGCCATCAATGACTTTTCTTTTTCTTTGAATTTTTCTCAAGAATTGACTCTTGTATGTTGTAGATATGTTCTATATTGTAAAGCCCATAAATTTCTTTATCATGCCTCCGGGTGTTGTGGTGGCGAATTTCTATATTGTATGTGCGAGGTTTTGAACCAAGGCAACTAAGTTATATTGGGTATGCTATATTTGCGGGTACGAGCCCCCGTGTCCTTGTTGTTGATCGCTATCTTGTATCTTTGTTTATTTTGCGAGGTGTTTGTGCACCAAGGCAAAAAAAAATTCGGAAATATATATATTGCAAGTCTGAAGCACAAGCCCCCGAGCCTGTCGAAGAAATATATGTCTCAACTATCTTTATTATATTGCAGCCCCGCGAGCCCGCCTCATTAAAAACCTTTCCCGGACCCACTCGGTGCCCCGAAAAAGGAAAAGAGTGCGTCTGAAAACTCGCGGGTGTTTCAGTACATTGTATTTTTACAAGGAGGACTATATTTCGACACTAAGCGTAAAAACGCCTTAGCTGTGCCACGTTCCAGGGGTTTTTCTCGGGAGCCCCGGCCTTCTTGTCTTTGATTCTATATGTTCCTCCTGCGATGACTTCTGTGACGATGTAAGGACCGAGCCATGGTGACTCGAGTTTTTCAGTACCCTGTTGATTGAGTCGTAGAACTAGATCTCCCACCTGAAAGGACCTTGGTCTCAAGCGTCGACTATGATAATTTTTCAAGTCTTGCTGATATTTGGTGACTCTCGATAGTACTTCATCTCGAGCTTCATCTAGTGCCTTCGTCATATTCTGTGACTCTCGGAGAATCATGTTCTATTTCGATTGGCAGCACTGCCTCAGCTCCATGGACCAGAAAAAACGGGGTTTCCTGCGTCGCTGTATTTGGTGTTGTTCGGATACTCCATAATACGCTTGGCAACTCCTCCGGCCAGGTGTGTCGAGCTTTTTCTAGTGGTCCTAACAGGCGCTTCTTAATACCGTTGCAGATGATCCCATTGGCTTTTTCGACTTGGCCGTTGGTTTGCGGGTGCGCAACTGATGCAAAGTGTAACTTGATGCCTACCTCTGCACAATATGCTTCGAATTCCTTGGATGTGAAGTTGCTGCCATTGTCCGTGAGATGCTGTGAGGTACTCCAAACCTGAAGACGATGCTTTTCACGAATTTGACGACAGACGCTCCATCCGGTGAATTTATCGGCTTGGCCTCTATCCACTTGGTGAATTTGTCGACAGCGACGAGCATATACTCGTATCCTCCTGGCGAAGCTTTATGTAACTTCTCCACCATATCGAGGCCCCATTGAGCAAAGGGCCAAGATAATGGTATTGGCATCAGTTCCGCTGCCGGAGAATGAGGTTTCGAGGCGAATCTCTGGCATGCGTCACAAGTTCGTACTATCTCCTTTGCATCCTCTATTGCTGTCAACCAGTAGAATCCGGCTCTAAAAACCTTGGCTGCAATAGCTCGACTGCTTGCGTGATGGCCGCAGATTCCTTCGTGTACATCCTTCAACATCATCCTTCCTTCTTCGGGTGTAACGCATCTTTGTAGTATTCCCGAGATACTTCATTTGTATAGCTCCCCTTTAATCACAGTAAAAGCTTTTGAACGTCTAATAACTCGCCTTGCTTCCACTGGACCGTCGGGTATCTCCTGCTTTAAGATGTATGATATATAGACCTGCATCCAAGGTACCTGCACCATCATCACCAAGTCTTGTTCCTCTTCTTTGTCTTCCTCTGGTGCTTCCTTGGTAGCCCCCGAGGGTTTCTTGTCTTTCTCTTTCTTTTTTGGTTTTGTGGACTTCGTAGATCTCTCTGCTATCTCTTCCCAGAATACGCCTGGTGGAATTGTGAGGCATTGTGACCCGATGTTTGCGAGAACGTCGGCTTCATCATTGCTCAACCTGCTGATGTGGTTTACTTCGCACCCATCAAATAACTTCTCCAGCTCATTATACACTTCCTTGTATGCTATCATACTGTCATTGATTGCATCACATTGGTTCATGACTTGCTGAGCCACCAATTGCGAGTCACCAAAGATTTTTAGTCGAGTTGCGCCACAAGCTTTCGCCATCTTCATCCCGTGTATGAGAGCTTCATATTCTGCCTCATTGTTGGATGCGTTTGGGAACGTCATCCTCAAGGCATACTTCAGCTTGTCGCCCTCGGGTGATATTAGTATCACGCCTGCTCCAGCTCCCTCTAATCTCTTGGATCCGTCGAAGTTCATAGTCCAAGTTCTCGATAAATCCGGAGGTCCTGTATTTTGTAGCTCCATCCACTCCGCGATGAAGTCTGGTAGAATCTGCGATTTTATTGCTTTTCTTTTTTCATACGTGATGTCCCGAGGGGAAAGTTCTATTCCCCAAAGGGAGACACGACCCGTAGCTTCTGGATTGTTGAGTATATTGGACAAGGGCGCCTCATTGACCACTATTATCGGGTGTGCCGAAAAATAGTGCCGCAATTTTCTTGCGGTTGTAAACACTCCATATGCTAGCTTTTGATACTGAGGATACCTCTGTTTTGAAGGCGATAAAACTTCGCTGACGAAGTATACCGGCCTTTGTACTCCATGAAGTTTTCCTTCTTCCTCTCTTTCAACGACAAGTACCGTGCTTACCACCTGAGGTGTGGCCGCAATGTATAACAACAAAGGTTCCTTCTCTTTCGGTGCCACCAGGATTGGTGGTGTCGAGATTTTGCGTTTGAGATCCTCAAAGGCTCTGTCTGCTTCTTCGTTCCACTGGAACTTCTCCCCCTGTTTGATCAAGGCGTAAAACGGTAACGCCTTTTCTCCCAACCTGGCGACGAATCTGCTTAAAGCTGCGACTCGTCCGGTTAACTGCTGTATTTCTTTCAACTTTGTTGGCTTTCTCATTGTTACGATGGCCTGAATTTTTTCGGGATTTGCTTCAATCCCTCTTGCCGAAATTAAGAACCCGAGAAGTTCTCCTGCAGGGACGCCAAAAGAACACTTTGTCGGGTTCAACTTGAGACAGTATTTATCGAGATTGTCGAAAGTTTCCTTCAAGTCTTGGATCAACGTGTCCCCCTTTTTTGATGTTATGACGACGTCATCGATGTATACTTGTACGTTTTTCCCGATCTGTGTTGCTAAGCACTTCTGCATCATCCGCTGATACGTTGCTCCCGCGTTTTTCAAACCGAAGGGCATTGTTCGATAGCAGAACACGCCGTAGGGTGTGATGAACGCTGTTTTGACCTCGTCTTCTTCTTTCAGTCTGATCTGGTTATAGCCAGAGTAAGCATCCAGGAAGGAAAGACGTTCACATCCTGCCGTGGAGTCGATGATTTGATCGATCCTCGGGAGGGGAAAGTGATCCTTTGGACAATGTTTATTGAGACACGTGAAGTCGACGCACATGCGAAGGACTTTCATGTTTTTCTTCGGCACCATCACTGGGTTGGCTACCCATGTGGCTTCTGTATGTAATTCCTTGATGAAACCAGCTTCTCTGATTCTATCAATTTCTGACAGCATAGCCTTGCGGTTTGGTTCTGAAAAACGCCGCAAGGGTTATTTGATTGGTCTTGCTATTGGATCCAAACTTAGGTGGTGCTCGGCAAGTTCCCTGGGTACTCCTGGCATGTCAGCTGGACACCATGCGAAGATTTTCCAGTGCTCACGGAGGAACTCGACGAGCGCGCTTTCCTATGCGAGGTCCATATTTGTCGCGATGGACGTCGTTTTCTTCGGATCTGTCGGGTGGATCTGTACTTCCTTTGAATCCTTTGTAGTATTAAAAGTTGATTCCTTATTAGGCCTTCCTACATCTGGCAACACATCGTAATCGGTCGTAAGCCTTGATGCCATGTATTCTGCTTGCATCCCGAAGGTTTCCGAAAGTCGATGAAAATCCTTGTCACATTTATCGGCTAACGCGAAGCTCCCTTTTACTGTGATTGGCCCCTTGGGTCCAGGCATCCTCCACAACAAGTATGTGTAATGTTGTACCGCCATAAACTGGCATATGCTGGGCGTCCCAACAAACTGTGGTATTGTGATGGGAAATCCACGACTTCAAACTCCAGCCTCTCTATCCTGTAATTCTCTCGAGTGCCGAACTGAACATCGAGATTGATCTTCCCCAGTGGGTAGCTTGGTTTTTCTGGTGTGATACCGTGGAAACGTGTGTCCGTTGGTTTTAAGTTTGCCAAGGATATGTTCATCTTCCTTAGTGTATCTGCGTACATAAGGTTTAGACTACTACCTCCATCAATAAATACTCGAGATACGTCGAATCCTGCAATTACTGCTGGTAAGATGAGTGCTGACTGCCCTGGTCGAGGAACTTGCTGCGGGTGATCCGCAATTGTGAAGCCAATATCTTGTCCCGACCAATTGAGGTACTCGACTGTTGGTGGAGGCATCTTCTCTGCCATGAACACCTGTCGCGAGATTACTTTCTGCGCTCTGTTGGATGGCCTGCCTTTCTGAATCATCGAGACCGCTCCATGTGAGTTGGGATCAACGTAAGGTGGTGGTGCTGGTGCTGCCGCAATTCTGAGCTGATGTCGATTTTCGTCCGTAATTGCGGGAGGAGGTGGTAAGTGGATCTCACTCCTAGGTCCCTGAGGGTTTCGACTCGCTGCCTGAGCGTTGGCTTGTCCGGCGAATCTCATCATTGCTTGAAAGTTCCGGCAGTCCTTCTGCAAATGCCCCGACTGCCTCTTCCCATTATTGTCGACATAAAAATGCATCTGGCATGGGCCGTTCATCATATCCTCAGGGGACACAAAGGGTCTCTGAAACCTAGGCCCATTGTTTGGCCTATTATTTCGGGAATCATCTCTATTGTCGCCTCGCTGCTCGTTGCTCCTTTGATACTCATCTCTATTGCTCCCTCCAGCGCTCGCTCGAAACCCGGCCGAAATTTTGCCAGGTGCATCATATCCCGAAAATTGTCGAGAAAATCGTCGTCTATTTTGAAAATTTCGACTGCGGTCCTCCTCTGGTGACCTGTGTCGTTTATTATGCACATCGTCCTCGCCATCTGCCCATCTGTTTGCTATTTCCATTAATGCTGATACTGTCCTTGGGTTAGTTCTTCCCAAGTCCTCCACAAAATCTCCTCGTCGAACTCCTGCAACAAACGCGTCTATCGCTCTCTCGTCAGATATATTTTCTGCCGAGTTTTTGATGATGTTCCACCTTTGGATGTATTTCCTCATTGATTCATCATGCTTCTGTCGACATGATCTCAACTCTTCGAGTGTCGCAGGCTTTTTTGCAAGTTGATCGGAAGTTCTTGACAAACACGTCTTAAATGTTGTCCCAGCTGTCGATGGAACCTGGGGGAAGTTTCTTTATCCAAGACCTCGCAGCTCCACTCAAGTGTACTTGGATGCTTTGCATGGCTGTTGCTCTGGTTCCTCCTATCAGCTTCACCGTCTCGAGGTAATCGATTAGCCAATCCTCTGGATCTTGAAGGCCGTCAAACTTTTTGAAGTTGTCGGGTAACTTGAATCCTGATGGGACTCGAGTTTTTCGGACCCGTCGTGTAAAACACGGGAGTCCACACATATCTTCTTCGGCGAGTTCTGGTGAACGCCGATGTTCTCTTCTCTCTTGTCGCGCTCTATCTACCCTCGCCTGGGCCGCCGTATCTCTGGCACCACTTGCTCCTGGTGGATCTTGCACTGCTGTAGTAGGTCTCGGGCTATTTTGTCTTGCAGGTTCTTCGGGAGGTGTGGCTGCGAATGCTGCCCCCATGGCTCCACATCCTGCCATGGCCATGTTGTACAACGCCTCTCTTGGATCTCCGGGAGGTGGCCTAGACTCGAGGATAAAGGCTTGTGTCGCCATATACCCAGCTTCTGGTGTTTTGGGAATAATGTTCCCTCTCGTATCTATCGACATAAAAGACATGTCGAGGTTTTGAACTAAAGTTTCTCTTTCCGCTTCAGGTATATTTTGCAGCCGAGATCTTGCTCTCCTCCGGGCTTCCCTGTGACTATCTCCCGAAGTTCCGGATTGTCGACTCAAATCCGCTCTTCGCCTACTTGACGCTGAAGCTGCCTCCCTTCTCCTGTTCAGAGCCGCTGTCTGTTTTTCCAACTCTCTTGCATCTCGAGCGAGCCTATATTGATAAGCCTGCAATTCTTCAGTCGTAGCAGTTGTCGCCATTGGTTCTGAACCATCCATAGCTCTTGCGGCTCTATCCCATGCTGATTGTGGTAGTTGAACTCTAACACGTAGTGTAGGCCCGACGTATTTGGTGCCTAAACCTCGCCTTAGGTCAGAGGGATCGACATATGGATTTCCCAAATCGTCGAAAGCCTCCGACGTTTTCTCCTGATCGCGACTTGCTTCTCCAATGGCATAGATTTGATGATACTTTGGATTTTGCACCTTACTAGTTTTGGTGACATCATCATAGAGATTGGTGAAGACCTTTCCCAGAGTAATGGACTTGTCGATGAAGTCGAAGCTGTCGACGCTACTCGAGTCATCGCTTATATAGGAGTTCGCAGATGACTCGAAGGATATGTCGCTGAAGATCTTGGCGAGTTTTTCGCTTGCCCTGGTGCTGATGAAGCGTGGCGACGAAATTTCTTCATCGCCTGACTCGACTGATGATGATGAGCTTGAAAAGTCAGGATCGGCCGCCGATAATCTCGACGAGATCGGAACTTCGAGACGGTACGTTCCTTCTTTCTCGACGCGGAAGTGAAACCTTCCGAACGTCATCTCCATGGGCTCCTCCAGATACGCACATGCATCCAAACGGGAGGGCGGGTGAGGAACAAAATCAACGAGACCAGTTTCGATCCGTTTACCTCTGTCCATGATGTTGCTTGCTATCGACGAAGTCGACGATCTTGAACGTGCCATCGAGATCAGCTCCTTGTCGCCTCTAAATCCCACAGACGGCGCCAATTGACAAGGTATTAACTTGTCAATGCCTACAAGTAGTAGACTAGGGTTTCGTTGGATGTAGAGGGCAAGTAGATCTCGAAGGTTTCGGCCGAAAAGTACTCGACGATGTAAAAGCTAGGGTTTGGGAAAACAATGATTCGATCCTTTCTTTGTCCCTCGACTCCCCCTTATATAGGAGGCGGAGCCGAGGGATTCGTAATACACGAGTTTATAGAGTCCGGGAGGGTTTCTGACCCATCCCGCAAGATTACAATTTACACTTCCTTTTACAACTCTATCTTTCCATAACTACATCTTGGGCTTCCGAATCTTCTTATTCTTCGATACGTGGGCCTTCAGTAAACCCCGGGTACTATCTTCGGCAGGCCCATTGGGGGTGCCTATGTCAAATACCTACATGTTTTGTTCACACTTTATGTCATTATTATGCATTTTCCGGAACTAACCTATTGACAAGATGCCGCAGTGCCAGTTCCTGTTTTCTGCCGTTTTTGGTTTCAGAAATCCTAGTAAGGAAATATTCTCAGAATTGGACGAAATCAACGCCCAGCATCTTAGAATTCCACGAAGCTTTCAGAACACCCGAGAGCCACCAGAGGAGGGCCCTGTGGGCCCCACACATGTAGGCGGCGCGGCCCAGGCCCTGGCCGCGCCACCCTATTGTGTCGGCGCCCCGTCAGCCTTCCGACTCCGCCTCTTCGCCTATTTAAAGGTCCCTGACCTAAATCTTCGATACGAATAAGCCACGGTACGAGAAACCTTCCAGAGCCGCCGCCATCGCGAAGCCAAGATCTGGGGGACAGGAGTCTCTGTTCCGGCACGCCGTCGGGACGGGGAAGTGCCCCCGGAAGGCATCTCCATCAACACCGCCACCATCTTCATCAATGCTGCTGTCTCCCATGAGGAGGGAGTAGTTCTCCATCGAGGCTAAGGGTTGTACCGGTAGCTATGTGGTTAATCTCTCTCCTATGTACTTCAATACAATGATCTCATGAGCTGCCTTACATGATTGAGACTCATATGAGTTTTGTATCACTATTCATCTATGTGCTACTCTAGTGATGTTATTAAAGTACTCTATTCCTCCTTCATGATGTAATGGTGACAGTGTGTGCATCATGTAGTACTTGGCGTAGTTTATGATTATGATCTCTTGTAGATTATGAAGTTAACTATCACTATGATGGTATTAATGTGATCTATTCCTCCTTTCATAGTATGAAGGTGACAGTGTGCATGCTATGTTAGTACTTGGTATAATTGTGTTGGTCTATCATGCACTCTAAGGTTAATTAAATATGAATATCGAATGTTGTGGAGCTTGTTAACTCCGGCATTGAGGTGCTCTTGTAGCCCTACACAAATAGCGGTGTTCATCATCCAACAAGAGAGTGTAGAGTGGTTTTATTATGTGATCAATGTTGAGAGTGTCCACTAGTGAAGGTACGATCCCTAGGCCTTGTTTCCAAATACTGCAATCTCCGTTTATTTATTGATCTGCTGCATGTTTACTTACTGCACACCAGCAAGCACTTTTCTGGCGCCGTTACTACTGGTCATATACATTCATACCACATGTATTTCACTATCTCTTCGCCGAACTATAGCTCGATTGCTCGCGTGGTGGCCGCAGATTCCTTCATGTACATCCTTTAAGATCATCCTTCCTTCTTCAGGTGTAACGCACCTTTGTAGTACTCCCAAAATACTTCGTTTGTACAACTCCCCTTTGACCACAGTAAAGGCCTTAGATCGCCTAATAACTCGCCTTGCTTCCACTGGATCGTCGGGTATCTCCTGCCTTAGGATGTATGATATGTATACCTGCATCCAAGGTATCTGCACCATCATGACCAAGTCATGTTCCTCTTCTTCTTCTGATGCTTCTTTTATAGCCCCCGAGGGTTTTTTCTCCTTCTTTGGTTTCTGCGGCTTCGTGGATCTCTCAGCGATCTCTTCCCAAAATACTCCTGGTGGAATTGCAAGGCATTGTGACCCGATGTTTGCAAGAACGTCGGCTTTATCATTGCTCAGCCTGCTGATATGACTTACTTCGCATCCATCAAACAACTTCTCGAGCTCATTGTACACTTCCTTGTATGCTATCATACTGTCATTAACTGCATCGCATTGGTTCATGACTTGCTGAGCCACCAACTGCGAGTGGCCAAAGATTTTTAGTCGAGTTGCGCCACAAGCTTTCGCCGTCTTCATCCCATGTATGAGAGCTTCGTATTCTGCCTCATTGTTAGATGCATTTGGGAACATCATCCTCAAGACGTACTTCAGCTTGTCACCCTCAGGTGATATTAGTATCACGCCTGCTCCAGCTCCTTCTAATCTCTTGGACCCGTCGAAGTTCATAGTCCAAGTTCTTGATAAATCCGGTGGTCCTGTATTTTGTAACTCCATCCACTCTGCGATGAAGTCTGGTAGAATCTGCGACTTTATTGCTTTTCTTTTTTCATACGTGATGTCCCGAGGGGAAAGTTCTATTCCCCAAAGGGAGACACGACCCGTAGCTTCTGGATTGTTGAGTATATTGGACAAGGGCGCCTCATTGACCACTATTATCGGGTGTGCCGAAAAATAGTGCCGCAATTTTCTTGCGGTTGTAAACACTCCATATGCTAGCTTTTGATACTGAGGATACCTCTGTTTTGAAGGCGATAAGACTTCGCTGACGAAGTATACTGGCCTCTGCACTCCATGGAGTTTTCCTTCTTCCTCTCTTTCAACGACAAGTGCTGTACTTACCATCTGAGGTGTGGCCGCAATGTATAACAACATAGGTTCCTTCTCTTTCGGCGCTGATGTCTACTTCCCCCTCCTTTTCCTGTAGACAGTGTTGGGCCTCCAAGAGCAGAGGTTTGTAGAACAGCAGCAAGTTTTCCCTTAAGTGGATCACCCAAGGTTTATCGAACTCAGGGAGGAAGAGGTCAAAGATATCCCTCTCATGCAACCCTGCAACCACAAAGCAAGAAGTCTCTTGTGTCCCCAACACACCTAATAGGTGCACTAGTTCGGCGAAGAGATAGTGAAATACAGGTGGTATGAATATATATGAGCAGTAGCAACGATGCCGAGAAAATAGCTTCTTTGGCGTGTAGTTGATGGTGGTAGTATTGCAGCAGTAGTAACGCAGTAAAACAGTAAACAAGCAGTAGTAACGCAGTATTTAGGAACAAGGCCTAGGGATTAGACTTTCACTAGTGGACACTCTCAACATTGATCACATAACAGAATAGATAAATGCATACTCTACACTTTTGTTGGATGATGAACACATTGCGTAGGATTACACGAACCCTCAATGCCGGAGTTAACAAGCTCCACAATTAATGTTCATATTTTAGTAACCTTATAGTGTAAGATAGATCAAAAGACTAAACCAAGTACTAACATAGCATGCACACTGTCACCTTCATGCATATGTAGGAGGAATAGATCACATCAATACTATCATAGCAATAATTAACTTCATAATCTACAAGAGATCATGATCATAGCATAAACCAAGTACTAACACGGATGCACACACTGTCACCATTACATCGTGCAGGAGGAATAAAACTACTTTAATAACATTGCTAGAGTAGCACATAGATAAATTGTGATACAAACACATTGCAATCATAAAGAGATATAAATAAGCACCTCACTATGCCATTCATCAGTGAATAAGTATTCTGTGAAATATAGCCTAAGAGACCCACACGGTGCACACACTGTCACCTTTACACACGTGGGACAAGGAGTCTCCGGAGATCACATAAGTAAAACTCACTTGACTAGCATAATGACATCTAGATTACAAGCATCATCATATGAATCTCAATCATGTAAGGCAGCTCATGAGATTATTGTATTGAAGTACATAGGAGAGAGATGAACCACATAGCTACCGGTACAGCCCCGAGCCTCGATGGAGAACTACTCCCTCCTCATGGGAGCAGCAGCGGTGATGAAGATGGCGGTGGAGATGGCAGCGGTGTCGATGGAGAAGCCTTCCGGGGGCACTTCCCCGTTCCGGCAGCATGCCGGAACAGAGACTCCTGTCCCCCAGATCTTGGCCTCGCGATGGCGGCGGCTCTGGAAGGTTTCTGTGGATTTCGTTGAACGTATCAGGGTTTTCGATCCAGGGGCTTTAAATAGGCGAATAGGCGGCGCAGGAGGGTCGAAGGGGCGATGACACCATAGGGCGGCGCGGCCAGGGCCTGGGCCGCGCCGGCCTATGGTCTGGGGGCCCAGTGCCCCCCCTCTAGTCCTTCCCGGGTGTTCTGGATGCTTCCGGTGAAAATAGGAACTTGGGCGTTGATTTCGTCCGATTCCGAGAATATTTCGTTACTAGGATTTCTGAAACCAAAAACAGCAGAAAACGAGACCGGCACTTCGGCATCTTGTTAATAGGTTAGTTCCAGAAAATGCACGAATATGACATAAAGTGTGCATAAAACATGTAGATAACATCAATAATGTGGCATGGAACACAAGAAATTATCGATACGTCGGAGACGTATCAGCATCCCCAAGCTTAGTTCTGCTCGTCCCGAGCAGGTAAAACGATAACACAGATAATTTCTGGAGTGACATGCCATCATAATCTTGATCATACTATTTGTAAAGCATATGTAGTGAATGCAGCGATCAAAACAATGTATATGACATGAGTAAACAAGTGAATCATATAGCAAAGACTTTTCATGAATAGCACTTCAAGACAAGCATCAATAAGTCTTGCATAAGAGTTAACTCATAAAGCAATAATTCAAAGTAGAGGTATTGAAGCAACATAAAGGAAGATGAAGTTTCAGCGGTTGCTTTCAACTTATAACATGTATATCTCATGGATAATTGTCAATGTAAAGCAATATAACAAATGCAATATGCAAATATGTAGGAATCAATGCACAGTTCACACAAGTGTTTGCTTCTTGAGGTGGAGAGAAATAGGTGAACTGACTCAACATTGAAAGTAAAAGAATGGTCCTCCATAGAGGAAAAGCATCGATTGCTATATTTGTGCTAGAGCTTTGATTTTGAAAACATGAAACAATTTTGTCAACGGTAGTAATAAAGCATATGTATCATGTGAATTATATCTTATAAGTTGCAAGCCTCATGCATAGTATACTAATAGTGCCCGCACCTTGTCCTAATTAGCTTGGACTACCGGATCATCACAATGCACATGTTTTAACCAAGTGTCACAAAGGGGTACTTCTATGCCGCCTGTACAAAGGTCTAAGGAGAAAGCTCGCATTGGATTTCTCGCTATTGATTATTCTCAACTTAGACATCCATACCGGGACAACATAGACAACAGATAATGGACTCCTCTTTTATGCATAAGCATGTAACAACAATTAATAATTTTCTCATATGAGATTGAGGATATATGTCCAAAACTGAAACTTCCACCATGGATCATGGCTTTAGTTAGCGGCCCAATGTTCTTCTCTAACAATATGCATGCTTAACCATAAGGTGGTAGATCTCTCTTACTTCAGACAAGACGAACATGCATAGCAACTCACATGAAATTCAACAAAGAGTAGTTGATGGCGTCCCCAGTGAACATGGTTATCGCACAACAAGCAACTTAATAAGAGATAAAGTGCATAATTACATATTCAATACCACAATAGTTTTTAAGCTATTTGTCCCATGAGCTATATATTGCAAAGGTGAATGATGGAATTTTAAAGGTAGCACTCAAGCAATTTACTTTGGAATGGCGGAAAATACCATGTAGTAGGTAGGTATGGTGGACACAAATGGCATAGTGGTTGGCTCAAGTATTTTGGATGCATGAGAAGTATTCCCTCTCGATACAAGGTTTAGGCTAGCAAGGCTTATTTGAAACAAACACAAGGATGAACCGGTGCAGCAAAACTCACATAAAAGACATATTGAAAATATTATAAGACTCTACACCGTCTTCCTTGTTGTTCAAACTCAATACTAGAAATTATCTAGACCTTAGAGAAACCAAATATGCAAACCAAATTTTAGCATGCTCTATGTATTTCTTCATTAATGGGTGCAAAGCATATGATACAAGAGCTTAAACATGAGCACAACAATTGCCAAGTATCACATTACCCAAGACATTTAATAGCAATTACTACATGTATCATTTTCCAATTCCAACCATATAACAATTTAACGAAGGAGAAACTTCGCCATGAATACTATGAGTAGAAACCAAGGACATACTTGTCCATATGCTACAGCGGAGCGTGTCTCTCTCCCATAAAGTGAATGCTAGGATCCATTTTATTCAAACAAAACAAAAAACAAAAACAAACCAACGCTCCAAGCAAAGCACATAAGATGTGACGGAATAAAAATATAGTTTCAGGGGAGGAACCTGATAATGTTGTCGATGAAGAAGGGGATGCCTTGGGCATCCCCAAGCTTAGACGCTTGAGTCTTCTTGATATATGCAGGGGTGAACCACCGGGGCATCCCCAAGCTTAGACTTTTCACTCTTCTTGATCATAGTATATCATACTCCTCTCTTGATCCTTGAAAACTTCCTCCACACCAAACTTAGAACAACTCATTAGAGGGTTAGTGACAATAAAAATTAACATATTCAGAGGTGACACAATCATTCTTAACACTTCTGGACATTGCATAAAGCTACTGGAAGGTAATGGAACAAAGAAATCCACCCAACACAGCGAAAGAAGCAATGCGAAATAAAAGGCAGAATCTGTCAAAACAGAACAGTCAGTAAAGACGAATTTTTAATAAATACTTCCGTTGCTCAGATCAGAAAACTCAAAACTAATGAAAGTTGCGTACATATCTGAGGAACACGCACGTAAATTGGCATATTTTTCTGATTTTTCTACAGAGAAAAAGCCCATATTCGTGACAGATAGAAATCTGTTTCTGCGCAGAAATCCAAATCTAGTATCAACCTTCGATTAGAGGCTTCACTTGGCACAACAAAACACAAAACTAAGATAAGGAGAGGTTGCTACAGTAGTAAACAACTTCCAAGATACAAATATAAAACAAAGTACTGTAGCAAAATAACACATGGGTTATCTCCCAAGAAGTTCTTTCTTTATAGCCATTAAGATGGGCTCAGCAGTTTTAATGATGCACTCGCAAGAAATAGTATTTGAAGCAAAAGAGAGCATCAAGAGGCAAATTCAAAACACATTTAAGCCTAACATGCTTCCTATGCATAGGAATCTTGTAAATAAACAAGTTCATGAAGAGCAAAGTAACAAGCATAGGAAGATAAAACAAGTGTAGCTTCAAAAATTTCAGCACATAGAGAGGTGTTTTAGTAACATGAAAATTTCTACAACCATATTTTCCTCTCTCATAATAACTTTCAGTAGCAACATGAGCAAACTCAACAATATAACTATCACATAAAGCATTCTTATCATGAGTCTCATGCATAAAATTATTACTCTCCACATAAGCATAATCAATTTTATTAGTAGTTGTAGTGGGAGCAAATTCAACAAAGTAGCTATCATTATTATTCTCATCAAGTGTTGGAGGCATAGTATAATCACAACAAAATTTACTCTCCATGGTAGGTGGCACCAAAAGACCACTATCATTATAATCATCATATATGGGAGGCAAAGTATCATCAAAGAAAATTTTCTCCTCAATGCTTGGGGGACTAAAAAGATCATGAAAACCTGCTTCCCCAAGCTTAGAACTTTCTATATCATTATCAACAATGGTGTTCAAAGCGTTCATACTAATATTACTACCAGCATGCAAATAAGATTCAATAGGTTTTTTAATTTTCGCATCAAACAATCCATGTTTTAAATCAGGAAATAGAATAAGAAGCTCATTCTTGTCCATTATGCCAAACTAGTGTAAACAAGAAACAAAAAGATGCAATTGCAGGATCTAAAGGAAATAGCTTCGAGTACTTACAATGCGCCGGAAAATAGCTTGGTAGCCGAGGTCCGGAGTGTGAGTACCTTTTACCTTTCCTCCCCGGCAACGGCGCCAGAAAATAGCTTGATGTCTACTTCCCCCTCCTTTTCCTGTAGACAGTGTTGGGCCTCCAAGAGCAGAGGTTTGTAGAACAGCAGCAAGTTTTCCCTTAAGTGGATCACCCAAGGTTTATCGAACTCAGGGAGGAAGAGGTCAAAGATATCCCTCTCATGCAACCCTGCAACCACAAAGCAAGAAGTCTCCTGTGTCCCCAACACACCTAATAGGTGCACTAGTTCGGCGAAGAGATAGTGAAATACAGGTGGTATGAATATATATGAGCAGTAGCAACGATGCCAGAAAATAGCTTGCTGGCGTGTAGTTGATGGTGGTAGTATTACGACGGTAATGCTTGTGATAACGATAAACGATAAACAAGCAGTAGTAACGCAGTATTTAGGAACAAGGCCTAGGGATTAGACTTTCACTAGTGGACACTCTCAACATTGATCACATAACAGAATAGATAAATGCATACTCTACACTTTTGTTGGATGATGAACACATTGCGTAGGATTACACGAACCCTCAATGCCGGAGTTAACAAGCTCCACAATTAATGTTCATATTTTAGTAACCTTATAGTGTAAGATAGATCAAAAGACTAAACCAAGTACTAACATAGCATGCACACTGTCACCTTCATGCATATGTAGGAGGAATAGATCACATCAATACTATCATAGCAATAATTAACTTCATAATCTACAAGAGATCATGATCATAGCATAAACCAAGTACTAACACGGATGCACACACTGTCACCATTACATCGTGCAGGAGGAATAAAACTACTTTAATAACATTGCTAGAGTAGCACATAGATAAATTGTGATACAAACACATTGCAATCATAAAGAGATATAAATAAGCACCTCACTATGCCATTCATCGGTGAATAAGTATTCTGTGAAATATAGCCTAAGAGACCCACACGGTGCACTGCTTTGTCACCTTTACACACGTGGGACAAGGAGTCTCCGGAGATCACATAAGTAAAACTCACTTGACTAGCATAATGACATCTAGATTACAAGCATCATCATATGAATCTCAATCATGTAAGGCAGCTCATGAGATTATTGTATTGAAGTACATAGGAGAGAGATGAACCACATAGCTACCGGTACAGCCCCGAGCCTCGATGGAGAACTACTCCCTCCTCATGGGAGCAGCAGCGGTGATGAAGATGGCGGTGGAGATGGCAGCGGTGTCGATGGAGAAGCCTTCCGGGGGCACTTCCCCGTTCCGGCAGCGTGCCGAAACAGAGACTCCTGTCCCCCAGATCTTGGCCTCGCGATGGCGGCGGCTCTGGAAGGTTTCTGTGGATTTCGTCGAATGTATCAGGGTTTTCGATCCAGGGGCTTTAAATAGGCGAAGAGGCGGCGCAGGAGGGTCGAAGGGGCGACGACACCATAGGGCGGTGCGGCCAGGGCCTGGGCCGCGCCGGCCTATGGTCTGGGGGCCCAGTGCCCCCCCTCTGGTCCTTCCCGGGTGTTCTGGATGCTTCCGGTGAAAATAGGAACTTGGGCGTTGATTTCGTCCGATTCCGAGAATATTTCGTTACTAGGATTTCTGAAACCAAAAACAGCAGAAAACAGGAACTAGCACTTCGGCATCTTGTTAATAGGTTAGTTCCAGAAAATGCACGAATATGACATAAAGTGTGCATAAAACATGTAGATAACATCAATAATGTGGCATGGAACACAAGAAATTATCGATACGTCGGAGACGTATCAGGCGCCACCAAGACTGGTGGTGTCGAGATTTTGCGTTTGAGATCCTCAAAGGCTCTGTCTGCCTCTTCGTTCAACTGGAACTTCTCTTCCTGCTTGATCAAGGCGTAAAACGGTAACGCCTTTTCCCCCAACCTGGCGACGAATCTGCTTAAAGCTGCGACTCGCCCGGTTAGCTGTTGTATTTCTTTCAACTTTGTTGGCTTTCTCATTGTTACGATGGCCTGGATTTTTTCAGGATTTGCTTCAATCCCTCTTGCTGAAACTAAAAACCCGAGAAGTTCTCCTGCAGGGACGCCGAAAGAACATTTTGTCGGGTTCAGCTTGAGACAGAACTTATCGAGATTGTCGAAAGTTTCCTTCAAATCTTCGATTAGCGTGTCCCCCTTTTTTGATGTTATGACGACGTCGTCGATGTATACTTGTACGTTTTTCCCGATCTGTGTTGCTAAGCACTTCTGCATCATCCGCTGATATGTTGCTCCCGCGTTTTTCAAACCGAAGGGCATTGTTCGATAGCAGAACACGCCGTAAGGTGTGATGAACGCTGTTTTGACCTCGTCTTCTTCTTTCAATCTGATCTGGTTATAACCAGAGTAAGCATCCAGGAAGGAAAGACGTTCACATCCTGCCGTGGAGTCCATAATTTGATCGATCCTCGGGAGGGGAAAGTGATCCTTTGGACAATGTTTATTGAGACACGTGAAGTCGACGCACATGCGAAGGACTTTCGTGTTTTTCTTCGGCACCAACACTGGGTTAGCTACCCACATGGCTTCTGTATGTAATTCCTTGATGAAACCAGCTTCTCTGAGTCTATCAATTTCCGACAGCATAGCCTTGCGGTTTGGTTCCGAAAAACGCCGCAAAGGTTGTTTGATTGGTCTCGCTATTGGATCCAAGTTTAGGTGGTGCTCGGCAAATTCCCTGGGTACTCCTGGCATGTCAGCTGGCCACCATGCGAAGATTTTCCAGTGCTCACGGAGGAACTCGACGAGCGCGCTTTCCTATGCGAGGTCCATATTTGTCGCGATGGACGTCGTCTTCTTCGGATCTGTCGGGTGAATCTGCACTTCCTTTGAATCCTTTGCAATATTAAAAGTTGATTCCTTATTAGGCCTCCCTATATCTGGCAGTACATCGTAATCTGTCGTAAGCCTTGACTCCATGTATTCTGCTTGCATCCCGAAAGTTTCTGACAGTCGATGGAAATCCTTATCACATTTATCGGCTAGCGCAAAACTCCCTTTGATTGTAATTGGTCCTTTAGGTCCAGGTAGCCTCCACAATAAGTACGTATAATGTGGTACCGCCATAAACCTGGCATATGCTGGGCGTCCTAACAAAGCGTGGT
Source organism: Lolium perenne (assembly GCF_019359855.2). NCBI lineage: Eukaryota > Viridiplantae > Streptophyta > Magnoliopsida > Poales > Poaceae > Lolium > Lolium perenne. The sequence goes on from NC_067248.2 coordinate 157,673,041, forward strand.
ACTGTGATGGGAAGTCTACGACTTCAAACTCCAGCCTCTCTATCCTGTAGTTTTCTCGAGTGCCAAACTGAACGTCGAGATTGATCTTCCCCAATGGGTAACTTGGCTTTTCTGGTGTGATGCCGTGGAAACGTGTGTCCGTTGGCTTGAGGTTTGCCAAGGATATGTTCATCTTCCTTAGTGTATCTGCGTACATAAGGTTTAAACTGCTGCCTCCATCAATGAACACTCGAGATACATCAAATCTTGCAATCACTGCTGGTAAAATAAGTGTTGACTGCCCTGGTCGAGGAACTTGCTGCGGGTGATCCGCAATTGTGAAGCCAATATCCTGTCCTGACCAATTGAGGTACTCAACTGTTGGTGGAGGCATCTTCTCTGCTATGAACACCTGTCGTGAGATTACTTTCTGCGCTCTATTGGATGGTCTGCCTTTCTGAATCATCGAGACCGCTCCATGGGAGTTGGGATCAATGTAAGGTGGTGGCGCTGGTGCTGCCGCTATTCTGAGCTGATGTCGATTTTCGTCCGTAATTGCGGGAGGAGGTGGTAGGTGGATCTCACTCCTAGGTCCCTGAGGGTTTCGACTCGCTGCCTGAGTATTGGCTTGTCCGGAGAATCTCAACATTGCTTGGAAGTTTCGGCAATCTTTCTGCAGATGCCCCGACTGCCTCTTCCCGTTATTGTCGACATAGAAATGCATCTGGCACGGGCCGTTCATCATATCCTCAGGGGACACGAAGGGTCTCTGAAACCTAGGCCCATTATTTGGCCTATTATTTCGGGAGTCATCTCTGTTGTCGCCTCGCTGCTCGTTGCTCCTTTGATAATCATCTCTATTGTTTCCTCCAACGCTTGCTCGAAATCCAGCCGAGATTTGGCCAGGTGCATCGTAACCCGGAAATTGTCGAGAAAATCGTCGTCTATTTTGAAAATTTCGACTGCGGTCCTCTTCTGGTGACCTGTGTCGTTTATTATGCACAGCATCCTCGCCATCTGCCCATCTGTTTGCTATTTCCATTAATGCTGATACAGTCCTTGGGTTGGTTCTTCCTAAGTCCTCCACAAAATCTCCTCGTCGAACTCCTGCCACAAACGCATCTATCGCTCTCTCGTCAGATATGTTTTCTGCCGAGTTTTTGATGATGTTCCACCTTTGGATGTACTTCCTCATTGATTCATCATGTTTTTGTCGACATGATCTCAATTCCTCAAGTGTTGCAGGCTTTTTGCAAGTTGATCGGAAGTTTTTGACAAACACATCCTCAAAACTGTCCCAGCTGTCGATGGAGCCTGGGGGAAGTTTCTTTATCCATGATCTTGCGGCTCCGCTTAGGTGTATTTGAATGCTCTGCATAGCTGTTGCTCTGGTTCCACCTATCAACTTTACCGTCTCGAGGTAATCGACTAGCCAATCCTCGGGATCTTGTAGGCCGTCAAATTTCTTGAAACTATCGGGCAACTTGAATCCTGATGGGACTCGAGTTTTCCGGACCCGTCGTGTAAAACACGAGAGTCCACACATATCTTCTTCAGCAAGTTCTGGTGAACGCCGATGTTCTCTTCTATCTTGTCGCGCTCTATCTACCCTGGCTTGAGTTGCCGTATCTCTGACTCCACTTGCTCTTGGTGGATCTTGCACTGTTGCGGTAGGTCTCGGGCTATTTTGTCTTGCAGCTTCTTCGGGAGGTGTGGCTGCAAACGCTGCTCCCATGGCTCCACATCCTGCCATGGCCATGTTGTACAACGCCTCTCTTGGATCTCCGGGAGGTGGCCTAGACGCTAAGATGAAAACTTGCGTTGCCATGTATCCTGCTTCCGGTGTTTTTGGAATGATATTTCCCCTCGTGTCGATTGACATAAAAGACATATCGAGGTTTTGAACTAAAGTCTCTCTTTCAGCTTCAGGTATATTTTGCAGCCGCGATCTTGCTCTCCTTCGAGCTTCCCTGTGACTATCTCCCGAAGTTCCTGATTGTCGACTCAACTCCGCTCTTCGCCTGCTTGATGCGGAAGCTGCCTCCCTTCTCCTGTTCAGAGCAGCTGTCTGTTTTTCCAATTCCCTTCCTGCTCGAGCGAGCCTATATTGGTATGCCTGCAATTCTTCAGTCGTAGCAGCTGTCGCCATTGGTTCTGAACCATCCATAGCTCTTGCGGCTCTATCCCATGCTGATTGTGGGAGTTGAACCCTAACACGTGGTGTAGGCCCGACGTATTTATTGCCTAAACCACTCCTTAGGTCAGAGGGATCGACATATGGATTTCCCAAATCGTCGAAAGCCTCCGATGTTTCCTCCTGATCGCGACTTGCTTCTCCAATGGCGTAAATTTGATGATATTTTGGATTCTGCATCTTGCTGGTTTTGGTGACACCATCATAGAGATTGGTGAAGACCTTTCCAAGAGTGATGGATTTGTCGATGAAGTCGAAGCTGTCGATGCTACTCGAGTCATCGCTTATATCTGAGTCCGCAGATGACTCGAAAGACATGTCGCTGAAGATCTTGGCGAGTTTTTCACTTGCTCTGGTGCTGATGAAGCGTGGCGACGAAATCTCCTCGTCGCCTGACTCGACGGATGATGCTGAGCTTGAAAAATCAGGATCGACCGCCGATAATCCCGGCGAGATCGGAACTTCGAGACGGTACGCTCCTTCTTTCTAGACGCGGAAGTGGAACTTTCCGAGCGTCATCTCCATGGGCTCCTCCAGATACGCATATGCATCCAAACGGGAGGGCGGGTGAGGAACAAAATCAATGAGACCAGTTTCGATCTGTTTACCTCTGTCCATGATGTTGCTTGCTATCGATGAAGTCGACGATCTTGAACGTGCCATCGAGATCAGCTCCTTGTCGCCTCTAGATCCCACAGACGGCGCCAATTGACAAGGTACTAACTTGTCAATGCCTACAAGTAGTAGACTAGGGTTTCGTTGGATGTAGAGGGCAAGTAGATCTCGAAGGTTTCAGCCGAAAAGTACTCGACGATGTAAAAGCTGGGGTTTTAGAAAACAATGATTCGATCCTTTCTTTATCCCTCGACTCCCTCTTATATAGGAGGCGGAGCCGAGAGATTCGTGATACACAAGTTTACAGAATCCGGGAGGGTTTCTCACCCGCCCCGCAAGATTACAAGTTTATGTTTCCTAATACAACTCTAGCTTTCCTTAACACCATCTTGGGCTTCCAAACTTTATATTCTTGGATACGTGGGCCTTCAGTAAACCCTGGGTACTATTTTCGGCAGGCCCATTGGGGATGCCTATGTCAGCCATCGACTCCGAAAGTTGGCGTACGTATTTGTCGACCGAGACGGATAGGAGAAGGGCAGGCTTCATGGGCGACATGGATTTTCCCTTCGCGCGTGCACCGCCGACTCGTCCACGAAGACAGGAGGCGCTGACGCGTCGTCAGCAGCCACCGACGCGCGCGCAGTACAACGACGACGACGACGACCGCGATGACCACGACTACGACGACGAGGACGACTACATCGAGGCGCTCGCGTACCATAACGAGGAGGTGAAGGACGACAGCGACGACTACGTCGCGGCCGTCTTCCACGAATGGCAGCAGGCCATGGCCGAGGGCCGCAATTTCGAGTTCCCGGAGAACATGACGGACAACGAGATGGCGAAGCTCGGCGTCCTCGTCTCCGAAAACGACCCGCCTGTGCAGCCGCCGCTGCCCCGCTACGCCACCGGCGTCATGCCGTCGGGCCTGTCGGAGGATGAAGCCCTTCGACAGGCGCTACAGGACTCGGCGGCGCCACAACCGCCGCCGTACAACCCCTGGGCTCCTCCTCCACAGCCGCAGCCCTGGGCGCCTCCACCGCCGCCACAGCCGCATCCCTGGGAGCCTCCATCGCCGCCACAGCCGCAGCCCTGGGCGCCTCCACCTCCAGCACCGCCGGCGCGCCCGGCGTACGCTCCCCCGGATGGCAACTGGCCGTGGGCGATACCGGAGCTCATCGTGCTCGACAGCGACGACGAGCAGCAGTAGGCGTTAGGGTTTTTTTCATGTTTAAACTATGTAAATTATGTTTTCATGTTTAAAAAAATGATTCGGCTAAAAAATGCGTCGTGCCGCTGGAGCCACCCCGATGCAAACGGACGTGCGATCGATTTCGACCAACGCAAACGGACGCGCGCGGATATTTCTGGATGCTAAAATGCGTCGCGTCGCTGGAGATGCGCTGAGGGTGAGCTGCTGCGCTGATACGTGTACCGCGGCATTGTGTTGTTTTGTGTGCCATCTGAACAAGGCCAGAGAAAGGCGACGTGAGTGGCCGGCCCAGCGGAACCACGAGTCCATGCCGAGTGGATTGCACTAGTCTGCCAGTTAGGTCGGGCCGTCGGGGTGGGTCGCCTAGAGGGCTAGAGGCTAGAGCCTATGCTATGCCTATATCCTTGTTTTCTTTGCTCCTTGCTTTCCAGTGATTTGATTTGCAGTTCACACCGAGCCTTTCTTGATATCGATCTGTCACAAACTCGCCTTTAGCATACTTGACTCGCACGACAAGGAAAACCAGGTAGGCTTTTACGGGCACGCCGACTATAACCATACACGAATTTATATGAACCAAAGTTTATTTAATTCCACCACATGAAAATAAGGGATTTTTAAAAGAGGTACATGTGGTTGCTAGATTTTCTATGAAATCCGGTGCAAAGAATTGCTTAGGAAAAATTCATGTGGGAATCAAACAAACCATTACAGGATAATTTCATGTAGGATTTAATTCTACACAAAAAATTATGCAAATTCTTTAAATCAAATAGGTCCTCAATTTTTTTTAAAAAAATAGAGATCGATAGGTTTTAATTCACAAGTTTTAAGAGTCATTGGCACTTTTAATCTAACGGTGGCAAATAGACGGAACCAAATTGACGGAACCTAAAATGTGGATCGGAACCAAAATATGTAGGACCGGAACTTCTAATATACTTTGCGAACATTATAAAAGAGGATCGTCCTTTTGCGCGGTCGAAGCACCGGATAAGACTGCACGAATCTTAAAGCAACGAACAACTGAGATATATGCACACAACTTCTCAATCACTCACCGGTTCTCTTCTCCCGGTGATCCCCGCGTGGTTGTCGAGGAGAAGCAGGCGCGTCGGGGATTGATAGGATCGGCGGCGGGGAACCACCACGGAGCCGTCCGCCGCCTCTAGGAGAGGAAGGTGTAGGGGCGTCGTGGATTGGGGGACATCGGTGGGAAATGTTGGAATATTAGGCAATTTTCGTGAGAGTTTAATTACCGAAAGCAACATTACAGATGCACAAGCATACTTAAGCATACACATCAGACTAAGCACATGCATCAGATCTGAACATGGAACAAGTAGCAGTGCAAGGTAGGAGAGGGAAAGCACGTACATCGCGACCGGAAAGGTCGCACCAGCAGCAGCACCACCACCATGGGAGTTGTTGATGTCGCCCATGGTGTCGTCGGATCTGTCGATGAAGCAGCCGAACCGACGAAGATGAAGACGAACAGCAGCGAGCAGTCGCGCCGAGACGCTCCCCAAAAACCTTATCGCCCGTCTCCCGGTGCAGGATCTCAACGGACGGAGTTTTGGAGGCCTGCTCTCCCGGACGGCTGTGCACGCAGTCGCCGGGATGGGGAAGACTAGAGAGTAGCACAACAAAAGGAACTTCACGAGAGAGATCTAAGAGTACTATTTTCCAGATCTGATCGGTCTCCTTGTATAGCCTGGGAGGAAGCCGACCCGATCGCGTTGACACGCGTAGGAAGCCAGGAACACGCGGCGAGCATGCACATGCAGGCCGACACGTACCCAACACAGTTGGTGCACCAAGCAAAAATTTAGGCTTCCTTGAGTGTGTCTCGAACTCGAACTCGAGTCACGAAACGAAACGCGACGTGCGTGACGTGCCGAGCCGAGGCGGGGCGGGCGGAGGAGGAGGAGTGCGCGAGGGCTCCTTCTATTCTTACTCACTTGGAAGGAGTAGAACAGCAGCCCTTATATACCACTCCAACTCTCTCCCAACTAGCAATGTGGGACTAAACTTTGTTCCCCAAGGCTGTCCCAAGCTGCCAACGTGATGGGGCTTGAGATTTCAGGAATTGTAGACTACATGGGCTGCCTTATTGGGCTGCAGTCCATCTACATTTAACAATCCCCCACCAGATCTCATATGCACATCAGATGACACATTAGTTTCATTCACTGTTTAATATACCCGCACTTCAGTGGAGACGGTAAAGTTGAACTTCCACCTAGGCAAGGTGCTACGCTTGACTACAACTGAACAATGGACTATGCCTTGAATTGTCAGTCTTTGTACAGCAAGTTTCGCTCAATGCCGGCATGGTACTAGGCTATCATAGCCTTCCCCTCGGGTGGAGCTTATAAGTCATACTCCTCGGCCCTTCATGAGCTTACTAGAGATTCACCCAAATCTCCCACACTATGTCCAGTAGTGTCACTCATATAGGTGTGTTCTTCAAAAGATCGCCCTGTAGGACGGCGTCTTCGCTCGTCAAGAGCCGCTCAGAACACATTAAGACATTGTCAACCTGCCTTACAGTAGCTATGAGAGAATTGCATCTGCAGCGGAGTGGGAGTATTAAATTTCTCTCAACTCAGTTGCTCCGGTTTGTTTTCCCAGGTCCTAGTTCACGGAATTTCCGATCACATAGGTTGGGTTACCCCCTCGGCAACTCAAGTGGGTCTCAAACCCATCTCCCTCGATGCAAGGTCTATCATGTTTCTTGATAGTCCTTTTGTGAAAGGATCTGCCAGATTTTTAGCACTTTGGACATAATCCAATGCTATCACTCCGGAGTTCTTCAGTTTTCTGACAGACTTCAGTCTCCTCTTGATATGTTTGGAACTTTTCATATTATCCTTAGAACTTTTCACTTTGATAATCACAGTTTGATTATCGCAGTTCATAAGGATGGCCGGTATTGGTTTTTCAACCATAGGCAAGTCCATCAAGAGCTCACGAAGCCATTCCGCTTCGACAGTTGCTGTATCTAATGTTGTGAGTTCTGCTTCCATTGTTGACCTCGTTAAGATGGTCTGCTTGCAAGACTTCCAGGAAACAGCGCCACCACCAAGAGTGAAAACATATCCACTTGTGGCCTTCATTTTAGCATCAGAAATCCAATTGGAATCACTATACCCTTCAAGTCCCTTTGGATACCCGGTATAATGTATTCCATAACTCATGGTTCCATTTAGATAGCGCATCACTCTCTCAAGAGCATGCCAATGATCATCTCCCGGGTTGGCCACAAACCGGCTAAGTTTGCACACAGCAAACGAGATATCAGGCCTCGTAGCGCAAGCTAAATACATGAGTGAACCAATGATTTGAGAGTATCTCAATTGGTCTCTAGTTGCCTTTTCATTCTTTCGAAGCAAGACACTAGGATCGTAAGGTGTGAGAGAAGATTTGCAATCAGCATAGCCAAATCTGTTCAACACCTTCTCGACATAATGAGATTGCACAAGTGTAATCCCATTATTCCCATCTCTCATTAGCTTGATGTTTAATATAACATCATCTTCCCCAAGATCTTTCATCTCAAAACACTGAGATAAGAAGGTTTTGACCTCCCCAATCACTTTGAGACTTGTCCCAAAAATTAGTATGTCATCCACTACAAGCATAGGACAACGCCCTCACCCCCACCATGGTGGTAGTACACACATTTGTCAGCTTCATTGACAACAAAGCCCACAGATGTCAAAGTTCTTTCAAAATTCTCATGCCATTGTTTGGGAGCTTGTTTAAGGCCATACAAAGATTTCTTTAATTTACACACCTTTCTTTCTTGACCTTGTAGTACAAAACCATCAGGCTGTTCCATGTAAATTTCCTCGTCCAACTCTCCATTTAGGAAAGCCGTCTTAACGTCCATTTGATGAACAAGAAGACCGTGTGAGGCAGCCAATGACAGTAGTACCCGAATGGTGGTCAATTTCGCCACAGGTGAGTAGGTATCGAAGAAATCTTCGCCTTCCTTTTGGGTATAGCCTTTGGCTACAGGCCGAGCTTTGTACTTCTCAATAGTACCATCAGCTCGAAGCTTCTTCTTAAATACCCATTTACATCCTACAGGTTTGCACCCATAAGGACGCTCAGTTAACTCCCATGTTCCATTAGCCAAGATGGAATCCATCTCGCTTTGAACCGCTTCCTTCCAGTAGTCTGCATCAGGAGATGCCAGAGCTTCTGAAATGGTAGTGGGAGTATCATCCACAAGATACACAATGAAATCATTACCAAAAGACTTTGCAGTCCTTTGTCTCTTACTCCTTGTGGGAGCTTCATTGTCATCTTCATCAGAATCTGAACTCTCATCATCAGATTCCTCATCAGACTCCATAGGAGTTTCATGTATTGGATAAGATTCCCAACTAGACATGCCATGCATATCTCTCATAGGAAATATATCCTCAAAGAATGTAACATCTCTTGATTCAAAGATGGTGCCAACATTCATGTCGTCCACTCCAGATTTCACCACAAGAAATCTATAAGCAATGCTATGGGCAGCATAGCCAAGAAAGACACAATCCACGGTTTTTGGTCCAAGCTTTCGCTTTTTGGTGATTAGCAAATTCACTTTAGCCAAACAACCCCAAGTTCGTAGGTAGGAGAGTGTTGGTCTTTTCTTTTCCCACTCCTCATAAGGGGTAATCTCTTTATTCTTGGTTGGAACACGGTTTAGGACATGACACCAAGTCAATATAGCCTCCCCCCACCATTCCTTGGATAAACCCGAAACATCTAACATGGCGTTAGCCAAATCTGTTAGAGTACGGTTTTTCCTTTCCGCAATCCCATTGGATTGTGGGGAATTGGGAGGCATCCTCTCATGGATTATACCATGTTCCGCACAGAATAAATTGAACTCATTAGAAAAGTACTCTCCACCACGATCGGACTGAACCCTTTTTATCTTTCTTTCAAGTTGATTCTCAACTTCAGCCTTATAGATTTTAAAGAAATCAAGAGCCTCATCTTTAGTTTTCAGTAAATACACATAACAGTACCTAGTGGAATCATCAATCAAAGTCATGAAATATTTCTTTCCACCTCTTGTCAACTCACCATTCATCTCACATAGATCTGAATGTATGAGCTCTAGTGGTGCCAAGTTTCTTTCCTTCGCAGGCTTGTGAGGCTGCTTTGCTTGCACACAAGCATGGCACTTAGAGCCTTTGACAAAGGTGAATTTCAGAATTAAACTCATATCAGCAAGCCGCGTCATACAACCGAAATTAACATGACAAAGTCGTGAATGCCAAACATTAGTTTCATTAGCACTAGTGCTTACATGGTTCACAACATTATCACAGAAGTCTTCTAGAGAGAAGCGAAACATTCCCTCACATTCATATCCCTTTCCAACAAAAGTTCCATACTTAGACAGTACAACTTTATTGGACTCAAACACCAACTTAAACCCATCTTTCATAAGACGGGAGCCACTAACGAGATTCTTCTTGATAGAAGGGACATGCAGCACGTTCCGCAGTTGCACGATCTTTCCCGAAGTAAACTTCAGATCTACCGTGCCAACACCACGAACAGTAGCATGTAACCCATTCCCCATCATTACTGAGGAACCTCGGGCCTGATAAGAGGTAAACATGGAGATGTCAGCACACACATGAACATTGGCACCCGTATCAACCCACCATTCCGTGGGCTGAAACACCGAAAGAACAGTAGGTAACATATTACCATACCCTGTAGTTCCTTCCTCTGTGTTGCCAATGACCATGCTGACAGAATTTGAGTTCTGTCCAGCCTGACATTTCTTTCCTTTGCGTTGTGGACAACGATTAGCCTAATGGCCTGTCTCGCTGATACGCGTTCAACACGCGTCCGTTGGGAACCCCAAGAGGAAGGTGTGATGCGTACAGCGGCAAGTTTCCCTCAGTATGAAACCAAGGTTATCGAACCAGTAGGAGCCAAGAAGCACGTTGAAGGTTGATGGCGGCGGGATGTAGTGCGGCGCAACACCAGGGATTCCGACGCCAACGTGGAACCTGCACAACACAACCAAAGTACTTTGCCCCAACGAAACAGTGAGGTTGTCAATCTCACCGGCTTGCTGTAACAAAGGATTAACCGTATTGTGTGGAAGATGATTGTTTGCAGAAAACAGTAGAACAATATTGCAGTAGATTGTATTTCAGTAAAGAGAATTGGACCGGGGTCCACAGTTCACTAGAGGTGTCTCTCCCATAAGATAAACAGCATGTTGGGTGAACAAATTACAGTTGGGCAATTGACAAATAAAAAGGGCATGACCATGCACATACATATCATGATGAGTATAGTGAGATTTAATTGGGCATTATGACAAAGTACATAGACCGCCATCCAACTGCATCTATGCCTAAAAAGTCCACCTTCAGGTTATCATCCGAACCCCCTCCAGTATTAAGTTGCAAAGCAACAGACAATTGCATTAAGTATGGTGCGTAATGTAATCAACAACTACATCCTTAGACATAGCATCAATGTTTTATCCCTAGTGGCAACAGCACAACACAACCTTAGAACTTTCTGTCACTGTCCCAGGTGTCAATGCAGGCATGAACCCACTATCGAGCATAAATACTCCCTCTTGGAGTTACAAGCATCTACTTGGCCAGAGCATCTACTAGTAACGGAGAGCATGCAAGATCATAAACAACACATAGATATAACTTTGATAATCAACATAACAAGTATTCTCTATTCATCGGATCCCAACAAACGCAACATATAGAATTACAGATAGATGATCTTGATCATGTTAGGTAGCTCACAAGATCCGACAATGATAGCACAATGGGGAGAAGACAACCATCTAGCTACTGCTATGGACCCATAGTCCAGGGGTAGACTACTCACACATCACACTGGAGGCGACCATGGCGGCGTAGAGTCCTCCGGGAGATGATTCCCCTCTCCGGCAGGGTGCCGGAGGTGATCTCCTGGATCCCCCGAGAAGGGATCGGCGGCGGCGGCGTCTCTGGAAGGTTTTCCGTATCGTGGCTCTCGGTACTGGGGTTTTCGCGACGGAGGCTATTTGTAGGCGGAAGGGCAGGTCAAGAGGCGGCACGGGGGCCCCACACCACAGGGCCGCGCGGCCAAGGGGGGGGGGGGCCGCGCCGCCCTATGGTTTGGGCTCCTCGTGGCCCCTCTTCGTCTCCTCTTCGGACTTCTGGAAGCTTCGTGGCAAAATAGGCCCCTGGGCGTTGATTTCGTCCAATTCCGAGAATATTTCGTTACTAGGATTTCTGAAACCAAAAACAGCAGAAAACAGCAACTGGCACTTCGGCATCTTGTTAATAGGTTAGTTCCAGAAAATGCACGAATATGACATAAAGTGTGCATAAAACATGTAGATAACATCAATAATGTGGCATGAAACATAAGAAATTATCGATACGTCGGAGACGTATCAGCATCCCCAAGCTTAGTTCTGCTCGTCCCGAGCAGGTAAAACGATAACACAGATAATTTCTGGAGTGACATGCCATCATAATCTTGATCATACTATTTGTAAAGCATATGTAGTGAATGCAGCGATCAAAACAATGTATATGACATGAGTAAACAAGTGAATCATATAGCAAAGACTTTTCATGAATAGCACTTCAAGACAAGCATCAATAAGTCTCGCATAAGAGTTAACTCATAAAGCAATAATTCATAGTAAAAGCATTGAAGCAACACAAAAGAAGATTAAGTTTCAGCGGTTGCTTTCAACTCATAACATGTATATCTCATGGATATTGTCAACATAGAGTAATATAATAAGTGCAATAAGCAAGTATGTAGGAATCAATGCACAGTTCACACAAGTGTTTGCTTCTTGAGGTGGAGAGAAATAGGTGAACTGACTCAACATTGAAAGTAAAAGAATGGTCCTCCATAGAGGAAAAGCATCGATTGCTATATTTGTGCTAGAGCTTTGATTTTGAAAACATGAAACAATTTTGTCAACGGTAGTAATAAAGCATATGTATCTTGTAAATTATATCTTATAAGTTGCAAGCCTCATGCATAGTATACTAATAGTGCCCGCACCTTGTCCTAATTAGCTTGGACTACCAGATCATCACAATGCACATGTTTTTACCAAGTGTCACAAAGGGGTACCTCTATGCCACCTGTACAAAGGTCTAAGGAGAAAGCTCGCATTGGATTTCTCGCTATTGATTATTCTTCAACTTAGACATCCATACCGGGACAACATAGACAACAGATAATGGACTCCTCTTTTATGCATAAGCATATAACAACAATTAATAATTTTCTCATTTGAGATTGAGGATATTTGTCCAAAACTGAAACTTCCACCATGGATCATGGCTTTAGTTAGCGGCCCAATGTTCTTCTCTAACAATATGCATGCTTAACCATAAGGTGGTAGATCTCTCTTATTTCAGACAAGACGGACATGCATAGCAACTCACATGAAATTCAACAAAGAGTAGTTGATGGCGTCCCCAGTGAACATGGTTATCGCACAACAAGCAACTTAATAAGAGATAAAGTGCATAATTACATATTCAATACCACAATAGTTTTTAAGCTATTTGTCCCATGAGCTATATATTGCAAAGGTGAATGATGGAATTTTAAAGGTAGCACTCAAGCAATTTACTTTGGAATGGCGGAAAATACCATGTAGTAGGTAGGTATGGTGGACACAAATGGCATAGTGGTTGGCTCAAGTATTTTGGATGCATGAGAAGTATTCCCTCTCGATACAAGGTTTAGGTTAGCAAGGCTATTTGAAACAAACACAAGGATGAACCGGTGCAGCAAGACTCACATAAAAGACATATTGAAAACATTATAAGACTCTACACCGTCTTCCTTGTTGTTCAAACTCAATACTAGAAATTATCTAGACCTTAGAGAAACCAAATGTGCAAACCAAATTTTAGCATGCTCTATGTATTTCTTCATTAATGGGTGCAAAGCATATGATGCAAGAGATTAAACATGAGCACAACAATTGCCAAGTATCACATTACCCAAGACATTAATAGCAATTACTACATGTATCATTTTCCAATTCCAACCATATAACAATTTAACGAAGAAGAAACTTCGCCATGAATACTATGAGTAGAAACCAAGGACATACTTGTCCTTATGCTACAGCGGAGCGTGTCTCTCTCCCATAAAGTGAATGCTAGGATCCATTTTATTCAAACAAAACAAAAAACAAAAACAAATCGACGCTCCAAGCAAAGCACATAAGATGTGATGGAATAAAAATATAGTTTCAGGGGAGGAACCTGATAATGTCGTCGATGAAGAAGGGGATGCCTTGGGCATCCCCAAGCTTAGACGCTTGAGTCTTCTTAATATATGCAGGGGTGAACCACCGGGGCATCCCCAAGCTTAGAGCTTTCACTCTCCTTGATCATGTTGCATCATACTCCTCTCATGATCCTTGAAAACTTCCTCCACACCAAACTCGAAACAACTCATTAGAGGGTTAGTGCACAATAAAAATTAACATATTCAGAGGTGACACAATCATTCTTAACACTTCTGGACATTGCATAAAGCTACTGGACATTAATGGATCAAAGAAATTCATCCAACATAGCAAAAGAGGCAATGCGAAATAAAAGGCAGAATCTGTCAAAACAGAACAGTTCGTATTGACGAATTTTAAAATGGCACCAGACTTTCTCAAATGAAAATGCCCAAATTGAATAAAAGTTGCGTACATATCTGAGGATCATGCACGTAAATTGGCTTAATTTTCTGAGCTACCTACAGGGAGGTAGACCCAGATTCGTGACAGCAAAGAAATCTGGAACTGCGCAGTAATCCAAATCTAGTACTTACTTTTCTATCAAAGACTTTACTTGGCACAACAAAACACAAAACTAAGATAAGGAGAGGTTGCTACAGTAGTAAACAACTTCCAAGACACAAAATAAAAACAAAGTACTGTAGGTAAAAACATGGGTTGTCTCCCATAAGCGCTTTTCTTTAACGCGTTTCAGCTAGGCGCAGAAAGTGTGTATCAAGTATTATCAAGAGACGAAGTGTCAACATCATAATTTGTTCTCATAATAGAATCAAAAGGTAACTTCATTCTCTTTCTAGGGAAGTGTTCCATACCTTTCTTGAGAGGAAATTGATATTTTATATTACCTTCCTTCATATCAATGATAGCACCAACAGTTCGAAGAAAAGGTCTTCCCAATATAATGGGACAAGATGCATTGCATTCAATATCCAAGACAACAAAATCAACGGGGACAAGGTTATTGTTAATGGTAATGCGAACATTATCAACTTTCCCCAAAGGTTTCTTTGTAGAATGATCAGCAAGATTAACATCCAAATAACAATTTTTCAGCGGTGGCAAGTCAAGCATATTATAAATTTTCTTAGGCATAACAGAAATACTTGCACCAAGATCACATAAAGCATTACAATCAAAATCTTTAACCTTCATCTTAATGATGGGCTCCCAACCATCCTCTAGCTTTTTAGGAATAGAGGCTTCGCGCTCTAGTTTCTCTTCTCTAGCTTTTATGAGAGCATTTGTAATATGTTGCGTGAAAGCCAAATTTATAGCACTAGCATTAGGACTTTTAGCAAGTTTTTGCAAGAACTTTATAACTTCAGAGATGTGGCAATCATCAAAATTCAAACCATTATAATCTAAAGCAATGGGATCATCATCCCCAATGTTGGAAAAAATTTCAGCAGTTTTATCACAGGCAGTTTCAGCGATTTTAGCGATTTCGAGCGGTTTCTCGCGCTTTGCATTAGAAGTGGAAACATTGCTAACACCAATTATTATATTATTAATAGTAGGAGGTGCAGCAACATGTGTAGCATTAGCATTATTAGTGGTGGTAATGGTCCAAACTTTAGCTACATTCTTCTCTTTAGCTAGTTTTTCATTTTCTTCTCTATCCCACCTAGCACGCTTGATTCAGCCATTAATCTTATATTCTCATTAATTCTAACTTGGATGGCATTTGCTGTAGTAGTAATTTTATTATTAAGATTCTCATGAGGCATAACTTTCGATTTCAAAAGATCAACATCAGCAGCAAGACTATCGACTTTAGAAGCAAGTATATCAATTTTCCCAAGCTTTTCTTCAACAGATTTGTTAAAAGCAGTTTGTGTACTAATAAATTCTTTAAGCATGGCTTCAAGTCCAGGGGTGAATTCCTATTATTGTTGTAAGGATTCCCATAAGAATTACCATAGCCGTTGCCATTATTATAAGGATATGGCCTATAGTTGTTACTAGAATTGTTCCGGTAAGCATTGTTGTTGAAATTATTATTTTTAATGAAGTTTACATCAACATGTTCTTCTTGTGCAACCAATGAAGCTAATGGAACATTATTAGGATCAATATTAGTCCTATCATTCACAAGCATAGACATAATAGCATCAATCTTATCACTCAAGGAAGAGGTTTCTTCGACAGAATTTACCTTCTTACCTTGTGGAGCTCTTTCCGTGTGCCATTCAGAGTAGTTGATCATCATATTATCAAGAAGCTTTGTTGCTTCACCAAGAGTGATGGACATAAAGGTACCTCCAGCAGCTGAATCCAATAAATTCCGTGAAGAAAAATTTAGTCCTGCATAGAAGGTTTGGATGATCATCCAAGTAGTCAGTCCATGGGTTGGGCAATTTTTTACCAAAGATTTCATTCTTTCCCAAGCTTGAGCAACATGTTCAGTATCTAATTGTTTAAAATTCATTATGCTACTCCTCAAAGATATAATTTTAGCAGGGGGATAATATCTACCAATAAAAGCATCCTTGCATTTAGTCCATGAATCAATACTATTCTTAGGCAGAGATAGCAACCAATCTTTAGCTCTTCCTCTTAATGAGAAAGGGAACAATTTTAATTTTATAATGTCACCATCTACATCTTTATACTTTTGCATTTCACATAATTCAACAAAATTATTGAGATGGGCAGCAGCATCATCAGAACTAACACCAGAAAATTGCTCTCGCATAACAAGATTCAGTAAGGCAGGTTTAATTTCAAAGAATTCTGCTGTAGTAGCAGGTGGAGCAATAGGTGTGCATAAGAAATCATTATTATTTGTGGTTGTGAAATCACACAACTTAGTATTTTCAGGGTTGGCCATTTTAGCAACAGTAAATAAAGCAAACTAGATAAAGTAAATGCAAGTAACTAATTTTTTTGTGTTTTTGATATAGCAAACAAGATAGCAAATAAAGTAAAACTAGCAACTAATTTTTTTGTATTTTGATTTAGTGCAGCAAACAAAGTAGTAAATAAAACTAAGCAAGACAAAAACAAAGTAAAGAGATTGAGAAGTGGAGACTCCCCTTGCAGCGTGTCTTGATCTCCCCGGCAACGGCGCCAGAAAAAGCTGCTTGATACGCGTTCAACACGCGTCCGTTGGGAACCCCAAGAGGAAGGTGTGATGCGTACAGCGGCAAGTTTCCCTCAGTATGAAACCAAGGTTATCGAACCAGTAGGAGCCAAGAAGCACGTTGAAGGTTGATGGCGGCGGGATGTAGTGCGGCGCAACACTAGGGATTCCGACGCCAACGTGGAACCTGCACAACACAACCAAAGTACTTTGCCCCAACGAAACAGTGAGGTTGTCAATCTCACCGGCTTGCTGTAACAAAGGATTAACCATATTGTGTGGAAGATGATTGTTTGCAGAAAACAGTAGAACAGTATTGCAGTAGATTGTATTTCAGTAAAGAGAATTGGACCGGGGTCCACAGTTCACTAGAGGTGTCTCTCCCATAAGATAAACAGCATGTTGGGTGAACAAATTACAGTTGGGCAATTGACAAATAAAGAGGGCATGACCATGCACATACATATCATGATGAGTATAGTGAGATTTAATTGGGCATTACGACAAAGTACATAGACCGCCATCCAATCGCATCTATGCCTAAAAAGTCCACCTTCAGGTTATCATCCGAACCCCCTCCAGTATTAAGTTGCAAAGCAATAGACAATTGCATTAAGTATGGTGCGTAATGTAATCAACAACTACATCCTTAGACATAGCATCAATGTTTTATCCCTAGTGGCAACAGCACAACACAACCTTAGAACTTTTCATCCTTGTCCCGAGTGTCAATGCGAGGCATGAACCCACTATCGAGCATAAATACTCCCTCATGGAGTTACAAGCATCTACTTGGCCAGAGCATCTACTAGTAACGGAGAGCATGCAAGATCATAAACAACACATAGATATAACTTTGATAATCAACATAACAAGTATTCTCTATTCATCGGATCCCAACAAACGCAACATATAGAATTACAGATAGATGATCTTGATCATGTTAGGCAGCTCACAAGATCCGACAATGATAGCACAATGGGGAGAAGACAACCATCTAGCTACTGATATGGACCCATAGTCCAGGGGTAGACTACTCACACATCACACCGGAGGCGACCATGGCGGCGTAGAGTCCTCCGGGAGATGATTCCCCTCTCCGGCAGGGTGCCGGAGGTGATCTCCTGGATCCCCCGAGATGGGATCGGCGGCGGCGGCGTCTCTGGAAGGTTTTCCGTATCGTGGCTCTCGGTACTGGGGTTTTCGCGACGGAGGCTATTTGTAGGCGGAAGGGCAGGTCAAGAGGCGGCACGGGGGCCCCACACCACAGGGCCGCGCGGCCAAGGGGGGGGGCCGCGCCGCCCTATGGTTTGGGCTCCTCGTGGCCCCTCTTCGTCTCCTCTTCGGACTTCTGGAAGCTTCGTGGCAAAATAGGCCCCTGGGCGTTGATTTCGTCCAATTCCGAGAATATTTCGTTACTAGGATTTCTGAAACCAAAAACAGCAGAAACTTGACAAGCGGCACTTCGGCATCTTGTTAATAGGTTAGTTCCAGAAAATGCACGAATATGACATAAAGTGTGCATAAAACATGTAGATAACATCAATAATGTGGCATGAAACATAAGAAATTATCGATACGTCGGAGACGTATCACTCGCCACACACCCAGCAAGGATCTTTCTTCTCCGTTTTCCCCTTCTTCTTGAAGTTGGTAGTCTGGGAGACTCCCTTGTTCTTTCCCTTGGACTTGTGGGCATTTTTCTGTACCATATTTGCAGCAGAACGTCCATCGGTTCCTCCAGTGTGTTTGTCTTTTGCCCTCGCCTTCTCCTCAACATCCAGAGAGCCCATGATATTCTCAATAGAGAACTCATGCCTCTGATGTTTCAAAGAAGTGGCAAAGTTCCTCCATGAAGGGGGAAGCTTAGCGACAATGCATCCCGCGACAAACTTGTCCGGTAGCACACACTTGAGGAGCTCAAGTTCCTTTGCCATGATCTGTATCTCATGAGCCTGTTCTACCACAGATCGGTTCTCAACCATTCTGTAGTCATTGAACTGTTCCATAGCATACAGTTCACCTCCGGCATCGGCAGCACCAAACTTAGCGTCCAGTGCATCCCACAGTTTCTTCCCATTTCGAATGTGCAGATAAGCATCAACCAACTTGTCTCCAAGCACAATTAGGACGGCACCCACAAAGATTACGGTGGCATCCCCGAACGCTTTATCCTCATCAGGAGTAAGCGGACCTCTGGGAGTACCTTCCGCAACTCGGTGCACGCTGATACGTCTCAAACGTATCTATAATTTCTTATGTTCCATGCTACTTTTATGATGATACTCACATGTTTTATACACTTTATATGTCATTATTATGCATTTTCCGGCACTAACCTATTAACGAGATGCCGAAGAGCCGATTCTTTGTTTTCTGCTGTTTTTGGTTTCAGAAATCCTAGTAAGGAAATATTCTCGGAATTGGACGAAATCAACGCCCAGGGGCCTATTTTCACACGAAGCTTCCAGAAGACCTAGGGGGAGATGAAGTGGGGCCACGGGGCGCC
Source organism: Lolium perenne (assembly GCF_019359855.2). Classification (NCBI taxonomy): domain Eukaryota; kingdom Viridiplantae; phylum Streptophyta; class Magnoliopsida; order Poales; family Poaceae; genus Lolium; species Lolium perenne. Next base: position 157,691,958 of record NC_067248.2, read on the forward strand.
GCCACACTAGGGCGGCGCGGCCCTGGCGTGTGGGGCCCCCGTGACTCCCCCGACTCTGCCCTTCCGCCTACTTAAAGCCTCCGTCGCGAAACCCCCAGTACCGAGAGCCACGATACGGAAAACCTTACTGAGACGCCGCCGCCGCCAATCCCATCTCGGGGGATTCAGGAGATCGCCTCCGGCACCCTGCCGGAGAGGGGAATCATCTCCCGGAGGACTCTACACCGCCATGGTCGCCTCCGGATTGATGAGTGAGTAGTTCACCCCTGGACTATGGGTCCATAGCAGTAGCTAGATGGTTGTCTTCTCCTCATGTGCTTCATTGTCGGATCTTGTGAGCTGCCTAACATGATCAAGATCATCTATCTGTAATGCTATATGTTGTGTTTGTTGGGATCCGATGGATAGAGAATACTATGTTATGTTGATTATCAATCTATTACCTATGTGTTGTTTATGATCTTGCATGCTCTCCGTTGTTAGTAGAGGCTCTGGCCAAGTTTTTGCTAGTAACTCCAAGAGGGAGTATTTATGCTCGATAGTGGGTTCATGCCTCCATTAAATCTGGGACAGTGACAGAAAGTTCTAAGGTTGTGGATGTGCTGTTGCCACTAGGGATAAAACATTGATGCTATGTCCGAGGATATAGTTATTGATTACATTACGCACCATACTTAATGCAATTGTCTGTTGCTTGCAACTTAATACCGGAAGGGGTTCGGATGATAACCTGAAAGTGGACTTTTTAGGCATAGATGCATGCTGGATAGCGGTCTATGTACTTTGTCGTAATGCCCAATTGAATCTCACAATATTCATCATATCATGTATGTGCATTATCATGCCCTCTCTATTTGTCAATTGCCCAACTGTAATTTGTTCACCCAACATGCTATTTATCTTATGGGAGAGACACCTCTAGTGAACTGTGGACCCCGGTCCATTCTTTTAATCGAATACAATCTCTTTGCCAATACTTGTTCTACTGTTTTCTGCAAACAATCATCTTCCACACTATACATCTAATCCTTTGTTACAGCAAGCCGGTGAGATTGACAACCTCACTGTTTCGTTGGGGCAAAGTACTTTGGTTGTGTTGTGCAGGTTCCACGTTGGCGCCGGAATCCCTGGTGTTGCGCCGCACTACACTCCGTCACCATCAACCTTCAACGTGCTTCTTGGCTCCTACTGGTTCGATAAACCTTGGTTTCTTACTGAGAGAAAACTTGCTGCTGTACACATCATACGTTCCTCTTGGGGTTCCCAACGGACGAGTGCTTTACCGTCACAAGGAAGCTACTACGCCACATCAACTGTGCGCAAGCAGCTCTTTTTCTGGCGCCGTTGCCGGGGAGATTAAGACACGCTGCAAGGGGAGTCTCCACATCGCAATCTCTTTACTTTGTTTTTGTCTTGCTTTATTTTATTTACTATTTTGTTTGCTGCACTAAAACAAAACACAAAAAAATTAGTTGCTAGTTTACTTTATTTACTATCTTGTTTGCTATATCAAAAACACAAAAAAAAATTAGTTACTTGCATTTACTTTATCTAGTTTGCTTTATTTACTGTTGCTAAAATGAATACTGCTGAGAATACTAAGTTGTGTGACTTCACAACCACAAATAATAATGATTTCTTATGCACACCTATTGCTCCACCCGCTACTACGGTGAATTCTTTGAAATTAAACCTGCTTTCTTGAATCTTGTTATGCGAGAGCAATTTTACAGTGTTAGTTCTGATGATGCTGCTGCCCATCTCAATAATTTTGTTGAACTTTGTGAAATGCAAAAGTATAAGGATGTAGATGGTGACATAATAAAATTAAAATTGTTCCCTTTCTAATTAAGAGGAAGAGCTAAAGATTGGTTGCTATCTCTGCCTAAAAATAGTATTGATTCATGGACTAAATGCAAGGATGCTTTTATTGGTAGATATTATCCCCCTGCTAAAATTATATCTTTGAGGAGTAGCATAATGAATTTTAAACAATTAGATACTGAGCATGTTGCACAAGCATGGGAAAGAATGAAATCTTTGGTTAAAAATTGCCCAACCCATGGACTGACTACTTGGATGATCATCCAAACCTTTTATGCAGGACTGAATTTTTCTTCACGGAACCTATTGGATTCAGCTGCTGGAGGTACCTTTATGTCCATCACTCTTGGTGAAGCAACAAAGCTCCTTGATAATATGATGATAAATTACTCTGAATGGCACACGGAAAGAGCTCCACAAGGTAAGAAGGTAAATTCTGTCGAAGAAACCTCTTCCTTGAGTGATAAGATTGATGCTATTATGTCTATGCTTGTGAATGATAGGACAAATGTTGATCCTAATAATGTTCCATTAGCTTCATTGGTTGCACAAGAAGAACATGTTGATGTAAACTACATTAAAAATAATAATTTCAACAACAATGCTTACCGGAACAATTCTAGTAACAACTATAGGCCATATCCTTATAATAATGGCAACGGCTGTGGTAATTCTTATGGAAATTCTTACAACAATAATAGGAATACACCCCCTGGACTTGAAGCCATGCTTAAAGAATTTATTAGTACACAAACTGCTTTTAACAAATCTGTTGAAGAAAAGCTTGGGAAAATTGATATACTTGCTTCTAAAGTTGATAGTCTTGCTGCTGATGTTGATCTTTTGAAATTGAAAGTTATGCCTAATAGGGATAATGAAAATAAAATTGTTACTACATCAAATGCCATCCAAATTAGAATTAATGAGAATATAAGATTAATGGCTGAACTGCATGCTAGGTGGGAAAGAGAAGAAAATGAAAAACTAGCTAAAGAGAATAATGTAGCTAAAGTTTGGACTATTACTACCACTAGCAATGCTAATGCTACACATGTTGCTGCACCTCCTACTAATAATGGTAAAAGAATTGGTGTTAGCAATGTTTCCACTTCTAATGCAAAGCACGAAAAACTGCTTAAATCGCTAAAATCATTAAAATCGCCTGTGATAAAACTGCTGAAATTTTTTCCAACATTGGGAACAATGATCCCATTTCTTTAGATCATAATGGTTTAGATTTTGATGATTGCCACATCTCTGAAGTTATAAAGTTCTTACAAAAACTTGCTAAGAGTCCTAATGCTAGTGCTATAAATTTGGCTTTCACGAAACATATTACAAATGCTCTCATAAAAGCTAGAGAAGAGAAACTAAATCGCGAAGCTTCTATTCCTAGGAAGCTAGAAGATGGTTGGGAGCCCATCATTAAGATGAAGGTCAATGACTTCGGTTGTAATGCTTTATGTGATCTTGGTGCAAGTATTTCCGTTATGCCGAAGAGAATCTATAATATGCTTGACTTGCCACCATTGAAAAATTGTTATTTGGATGTTAATCTTGCTGATAACTCTACAAAGAAACCTTTGGGGAGAGTTGATAATGTTCGCATTACCGTTAACAATAACCTTGTCCCCGTTGATTTTGTTGTCTTGGATATTGAATGCAATGCATCTTGTCCCATTATATTGGGAAGACCTTTTCTTCGAACTGTTGGTGCTATCATCGATATGAAGGAAGGTAATATTAAATATCAATTTCCCCTCAAGAAAGGTATGGAAAACTTTCCTAGAAAGAGAATGAAGTTACCTTTTGATTCTATTATTAGAACAAATTATGATGTTGACACTTCGTCTCTTGATAATACTTGATACACACTTTCTGCGCCTAGCTGAAAGGCGTTAAAGAAAAGCGCTTATGGGAGATAACCCATGTTTTTACTACAGTACTTTTGTTTTATATTTGAGTCTTGGAAGTTGTTTACTACTGTAGCAACCTCTCCTTATCTTAGTTTTATTGCATTGTTGTGCCAAGTAAAGTCTCTAATAGAAGTAAGATACTAGATTTGGATTACTGCGCAGAAACTGTTTTCTTTGCTGTCACGAATCTGGGTAAAATTCTCTTTAGGTAACTCAGAAAATTATTCCAATTTACGTGAGTGATCCTCAGATATGTACGCAACTTTCATTAGTTTTAAGTTTTCTCATATGAGCAAGTCTGGTGCCTGTTAAAAATTCGTCTTTACGAACTGTTCTGTTTTGACAGATTCTGCCTTTTATTTTGCATTGCCTGTTTTGCTATGTTAGATGGATTTCTTTGTTCCATTGACTTTCAGTAGCTTTGTGCAATGTCCAGAAGTATAAAGAATGATTATGTCACCTCTGAATATGTGAATTTTGATTATGCACTAATCCTCTAATGAGTTTGTTTCGAGTTTGGTGTGGAGGAAGTTTTCAAGGATCAAGAGAGGAGGATGATATACACTATGATCAAGGAGAGTGAAAGCTCTAAGCTTGGGGATGCCCCGGTGGTTCACCCCTGCATATATCAAGAAGACTCAAGCGTCTAAGCTTGGGGATGCCCAAGGCATCCCCTTCTTCATCGACAACATTATCAGGTTCCTCCCCTGAAACTATATTTTTATTCCGTCACATCTTATGTACTTTGCTTGGAGCGTCGGTTTGTTTTTGTTTTTGTTTTGTTTGAATAAAGTTGGATCCTAGCATTCATTGTGTGGGAGAGAGACACGCTCCGCTGTTGCATATGGACAAATATGTCCTTAGGCTTTACTCATAGTATTCATGGCGAAAGTTTCTTCTTCGTTAAATTGTTATATGGTTGGAATCGGAAAATGATATATGTGGTAATTGGTATAATATCTTGAATAATGTGATACTTGGCAATTGTTGTGCTCATATTTAAGCTCTTGCATCATATACTTTGCACCTATTAATGAAGAAATACATAAAGCATGCTAAAATTTGGTTTGCATGTTTGGTTTCTCTAAGGTCTAGATAATTTCTAGTATTGAGTTTGAACAACAAGGAAGATGGTATAGAGTCTTATAATGTTTACAATATGTCTTTACGTGAGTTTTGCTGCACCGCTTCATCCTTGTGTTTGCTTCAAATAACCTTGCTAGCCTAAACCTTGTATCGAGAGGGAATACTTCTCATGCATCCAAAATCCTTGAGCCAACCACTATGCCATTTGTGTCCACCATACCTACCTACCACATGGTATTTCTCCGCCATTCCAAAGTAAATTGCTTGAGTGCTATCTTTAAAATTTCCATTCTTTACCTTTACAATATATAGCTCATGGGACAAATAGCTTAAAAACTATTGTGGTATTGAATATGTACTTATGCACTTTATCTCTTATTAAGTTGCTTGTTGTGCGATAACCATGTTCCTGGGGACGCCATCAACTATTTCTTTGTTGAATATCATGTGAGTTGCTATGCATGTTCGTCTTGTCTGAAGTAAGGGCGATTTACCACTTATTTAATGGTTAGAGCATGCATATTGTTAGAGAAGAACATTGGGCCGCTAACTAAAGCCATGAATCATGGTGGAAGTTTCAGTTTTGGACATATATCCTCAATCTCATATGAGAACATTAATTGTTGCTACATGCTTATGCATAAAAGAGGAGTCCATTATCTGTTGTCTATGTTGTCCCGGTATGGATGTCTAAGTTGAGAATAACCAAAAGCGAGAAATCCAATGCGAGCTTTCTCCTTAGACCTTTGTACAAGCGGCATAGAGGTACCCCTTTGTGACACTTGGTTAAAACACGTGTATTGCGATGATAATCCAGGTAATCCAAGCTAATTAGGACAAGGTGCGGGCACTATTAGTATACTATGCATGAGGCTTGCAACTTGTAGGATATAATTTACATGATACATATGCTTTATTACTACCGTTGACAAAATTGTTTCTTGTTTTCAAAACCAAAGCTCTAGCACAAATATAGCAATCAATGCTTCCCTCTGCGAAGGGCCATTCTTTTACTTTTATTGTTGAGTCAGTTCACCTATTTCTCTCCACCTCAAGAAGCAAACACTTGTGTGAACTGTGCATTGATTCCTACATACTTGCATATTGCACTTGTTATATTACTTTACATTGACAATATCCATGAGATATACATGTTACAAGTTGAAAGCAACCGCTGAAACTTTATCTTCCTTTGTGTTGCTTCAATACCTTTACTTTGAATTATTGCTTTATGAGTTAACTCTTATGCAAGACTTATTGATGCTTGTCTTTAAGTACTATTCATGAAAAGTCTTTGCTTTATGATTCAATTGTTTACTCATGTCATTTACCATTGTTTCAAATCGTTGCATTCATTACATGTGCTTACAATAGTATTGATCAAGATTATGTTGGTAGCATTGTCACTAAGAAATTATCTTTGTTATCGTTTACCTACTCGGGACGAGTAGGAACTAAGCTTGGGGATGCTTGATACGTCTCAAACGTATCTATAATTTCTTATGTTCCATGCTACTTTTATGATGATACTCACATGTTTTATACACTTTATATGTCATTATTATGCATTTTCCGGCACTAACCTATTAACGAGATGCCGAAGAGCCGATTCTTGTTTCTGCTGTTTTGGTTTCGAAATCCTAGTAAGGAAATATTCTCGGAATTGGACGAAATCAACGCCCAGGGGCCTATTTTCACACGAAGCTTCCAGAAGACCTAGGGGGAGACGAAGTGGGGCCACGGGGCGCCGCCACACTAGGGCGGCGCGGCCCTAGCGTGTGGGGCCCCCGTGACTCCCCCGACTCTGCCCTTCCGCCTACTTAAAGCCTCCGTCGCGAAACCCCTAGTACCGAGAGCCACGATACGGAAAACCTTACTGAGACGCCGCCGCCGCCAATCCCATCTCGGGGGATTCAGGAGATCGCCTCCGGCACCCTGCCGGAGAGGGGAATCATCTCCCGGAGGACTCTACACCGCCATGGTCGCCTCCGGATTGATGAGTGAGTAGTTCACCCCTGGACTATGGGTCCATAGCAGTAGCTAGATGGTTGTCTTCTCCTCATGTGCTTCATTGTCGGATCTTGTGAGCTGCCTAACATGATCAAGATCATCTATCTGTAATGCTATATGTTGTGTTTGTTGGGATCCGATGGATAGAGAATACTATGTTATGTTGATTATCAATCTATTACCTATGTGTTGTTTATGATCTTGCATGCTCTCCGTTGTTAGTAGAGGCTCTGGCCAAGTTTTTGCTAGTAACTCCAAGAGGGAGTATTTATGCTCGATAGTGGGTTCATGCCTCCATTAAATCTGGGACAGTGACAGAAAGTTCTAAGGTTGTGGATGTGTTGTTGCCACTAGGGATAAAACATTGATGCTATGTCCGAGGATATAGTTATTGATTACATTACGCACCATACTTAATGCAATTGTCTGTTGCTTGCAACTTAATACCGGAAGGGGTTCGGATGATAACCTGAAAGTGGACTTTTTAGGCATAGATGCATGCTGGATAGCGGTCTATGTACTTTGTCGTAATGCCCAATTGAATCTCACAATATTCATCATATCATGTATGTGCATTGTCATGCCCTCTCTATTTGTCAATTGCCCAACTGTAATTTGTTCACCCAACATGCTATTTATCTTATGGGAGAGACACCTCTAGTGAACTGTGGACCCTGGTCCATTCTTTTAATCGAATACAATCTACTGCAATACTTGTTCTACTGTTTTCTGCAAACAATCATCTTCCACACTATACATCTAATCCTTTGTTACAGCAATTCGGTGAGATTGACAACCTCACTGTTTCGTTGGGGCAAAGTACTTTGGTTGTGTTGTGCAGGTTCCACGTTGGCGCCGGAATCCCTGGTGTTCCGCCGCACTACACTCCGTCACCATCAACCTTCAACGTGCTTCTTGGCTCCTACTGGTTCGATAAACCTTGGTTTCTTACTGAGGGAAAACTTGCTGCTGTACACATCATACCTTCCTCTTGGGGTTCCCAACGGACGAGTGCTTTACCGTCACAAGGAAGCTACTACGCCACATCAACTGTGCGCAAGCACACGCCCATAGAAGTGAGCCATAAGAGGGTTTTATTCTGCCATCTCTTGAAATGAGAACCCGTAAAAGGGCTCGGTTTGAGCGCAGAAGCAAAACCAGACGGTGAAAATTGCCTATGCATATAAGGTTTTTGGATTGTTGGAATATTAGGCAATTTCCGTGAGACTTTAATTACCGAAAGCAACATTACATATGCATAAGCATACTTAACCATACACATTAGACTAAGCACATGCATCAGATCTGAACATGGAACAAGTAACAGTGCAAGGTAGGAGAGGGAAAGCACGTACATCGCGACCGGAAAGGTCGCACTAGCAGCAGCACCACCACCATGGGAGTTGTTGATGTCGCCCATGGTGTCGTCGGATCTATCGATGAAGCAGCCGAACCGACGAAAATGAAGACGAACAGCAGCGAGCAGTCGCGCCGAGACGCTCCCCAAAAACCTTATCGCCCGTCTCCCGGTGCAGGATCTCAACGGACGAAGTTTCGGAGGCCTGCTCTCCCGGACGGCTGTGCACGCAGTCGCCAGGATGTGGAAGACTAGAGAGTAGCACAGCAAAAGGAACTTCACGAGAGAGATCTAAGAGTACTATTTTCCAGATCTGATCGGCTCCTTGTATAGCCTGGGAGGAAGCCGACCCGACCGTGTTGACACGCGTAGGAAGCCAGGGACACGCGGCGAGCATGCACATGCAGGCCGACACGTACCCAACACAGTTGGTGCACCAAGCAAAAATTTAGGCTTCCTTGAGTGTGTCTCGAACTCGAACTCGAACTCGAGTCACGCGACGCGACGCGACGTGCCGAGGCGGGCGGAGGAGGAGGAGTGCGCGAGGGCTCCTTCTATTCTTACTCACTTGGAAGGAGTAGAACAACAGCCCTTATATACCACTCCAACTCTCTCCCAACTAGCAATGTGGGACTAAACTTTGTCCCCCAAGGCTGTCCCAAGCTACCAACGTGATGGGTTTTGAGATTTCAGAAATTGTAGAGTACATGGGCTGCCTTATTGGGCTGCAGCCCATCTACATTTAACAGGAAATTGGGTGGCTGTCGGGGTGGCCCGATGGAGCCTACCGCCGGCGTTAGGCGAGGAAGGAGGAGGCTCCGTGCCTGTGACATGTGCAATGGAAGGCCCCTGCAGCTTGCGGCAATGTTTTCGTTCTCCAGCCTGTACAAGAACACCATGAACGTGAGGAAGACCTCCAGACATCTACAGTTGTGATGCATCAGGTAAAACATAGTGTTCCTATTAATGTGCTCAGCGACCTATTCTCTGTATATGGAGTGGTGGAAACAATATTTCCAGCATGGTCGTAAAGTCTTAATCCAGAAAAAGCATGGTTACATGGCTGATATTGCTTTGAGACCTACACTTGGTGTTTACCTATACCGTACTTACTGACAACTCAGATCATACATAATTGCAAGCTCTCGCTGATTATTCATCTGTGTTGTTCTCTGATTAATCTCCGACCAAAAAAATATGATTGACAATCTCCGACCAAAAATCTCCGACCAAAAATTTTACCTGACAATCTTCAGATGTTTGTGAACCATGATTAGTTAAGCCAATTACTCCTACAATATTTTAACACGCTAAAATGTTAAGTCAGTGTCTAATAACATCTTCATACTTCATTGTTATGCCAATTACTCCTACAATATCTGTTATGGTCTTTGTTGTTTGAGATTTAGAAAGAACCATTCAATTCACTTGTAGTTCTGACCATAGTTCAATAAACTGAAGCTGAATTGCTTGAGATTGATGAACTGAAGCTTCACACACTGTCGCTTTGATTCAAAATGTTCTTGTATGAGTACACAGTACAACGATGTAACCAGTCTAAACATTTTATGAGAAATGTTCCCAAGGATAGTTTGTTCAGATTGAGAGTCAGTTATTCTTATTTTAAATATTTTTAGCTCCTCGTTAATTCTTATTTTAAAGCAGGAAGCATGATAGTCATTAATTCTTATTTTACAGTAGGAAACATGATAGTTATTGTTGCATAAGTTTGTATTATTCCATTGCCCAGGTTTACTGGTTTATCAAGTGTTGTATTGCCTTTCCAGGCAGATACTTCTCCACGAGGATCCAGAATTTGTGCCACTATCACTTGTGATGTCTGTCTATTCTCCTAAACAGAACGCGGTGATTGAGTCGCTCTTGAACGTGGAGAAGCATTTAACTGCTTGAGGTTATTTTCTCGTGATCTCCATTTAACTGCTTGAGGTTATTTGATCTCTCCTCTTGGTGGTATCAAAGTTAGTGTTGGAACTGTGTAGTATTACATACACGTTTGCATAGCCAAGGACTACACAACTCTGAGTGGAATGGAGTTTGCTTACACCTAATTTCCTACATACACAATGGTAAAAAATATGTGTGTAAAAAGCATTTGTATATTTGCAAGAAAATGCCACTATTATTGGACTTGTCTACACCTTGGTTTATTTCCTGCGTACCTAATTTGTGAAATATTTCCTGTGTACCTAATTTCTGAAATATTTGAATGTATGCACCTTTTCTTTCATCAGATTCTTGAAGGGCTTGGAACATAACATTGGCGGGACATTAGTGAGATGTACTTTTTTATGCTTGTCATGGCTTACGGAAAATAGGGACATTTGAGCAAGGCGGAAAGTGTACTGGTGTACATGAACAAGAAAGGTTACCAGCCAACCGTCCCGCCGGGCTCTGATGGCATCCTTCCAGCGCTCCGTGGCCGGTGTCGGTGGCGGCGGGATGCCTATGCCGTTCACGGCCATCTTCCAGCCGCTGCTGCTTGGCAGGCGCATGTCCGGCGGGACGGGATATCCCGCGTGGTACAACGCCCACGCCTCCTTCACTGTGAGGCTGCCGCGGTCGAAGCCGTTCGCCGCGGTGATCTTGCGGGAGGACGACGATATTGCTTGGAACGGTGAGGGGAAGATTTGGGGGCAGCGAGGAGAAGATTTGGGAGCGGCGAGAGATTGTGATGAACCGCGGGACCTCTTAATGTACAGCGGCGGCAGGCGAAGAGGCAACGGGTCGTTGGACGCAATAACGCAGGTGCGGACGGCCACGCGGCCATGCACGACGAGACGCGTCCCTGCGTCGCCTGGAAAAACTGGGACGCCATTAACGTCGCTTGACCAAAGGTAGGCGACGGGATTTTAGGCTTCCAAGCCGCTGATGCATCGGTCCCGTCACACCTCGCCTCGCTTTTCATTGTGTCTGGCGTGCCCGGAGCGTCCCCTATGGGGCAACGAGCTCGGGGCGTCGGACACCGTATCGGATCGCGCTGGACAAAAAAACGGGTTAGGAGGACGCGATTGTGAACGTTGTTTTATCCAGCGCCCTAAATCCCTTTAGGGGACGGTTTGGGAGACGCAATTAGGGATGCTCTTAGTGCTCGTGCCGAACGGAGTATTCTAAAAATCACACTGATCAATACCAGTGTCACTTGTGCGGCTCCTAGCCTGCTGGCTGCTAGTTTGGAACGAAAGGTGCATAGAGGACCAAAAGTAAGAAATGATCTGAGAGCCCTAGTGTTGTTCTGAGAGTAGAAATAGTAAGACATGACAGTTATTGGCAAAGCAATGAACTGCAAGCTTAACATGACAAGTTGATGTGCTTATGTAGTAATTTTACAAGGCACAATTAATAACTAGGAAATTCAACCATTTACCATGACAACCATATATAAATTCAACGGAGGTAGAGAGTCACATTATACTCAATTCTCCCTTGGACGGGTTCAAGGAGTTGAGACAATCAGCGCATACCGCCCTGATCACACCTGGGCAAAGTTCGGGTCGGGCCGGGCTTTAAAAAGCCCACGGGTAAATAATCAGGCCTAAGTCCGGCCCGGCCCGACCATCGGGCCTGTAATTTAAGCCCGAACCCGGCCCAAACGAGCAAAAAAACCGGCATGGCCCGAGAAGCCCGGCCCGACCAGGCTAAAATGCACGAAAATGAAGGCCCAAGCCCAGCCCAAAGTGCAAGCCCGGCCCGGGATTTTCGGACCGGGCCATCCGGGTCAGGCTGCCCATGGCCAGATGTAGCCCTGATCAAGCCTAGCCTTGGGCCACTCGGAACGCAGCACGACCACCACAAGGAGGTCCCTGCTTGGCTTACAGAATTGGTTTCTTGAGAACATCACGCAATGAGCAGCCCTTGAATGGACCATTCGTCATCTCACAATCGACAGTTTCCAAGATCGTGTACCCATCTTTTCCTATTTCAATGTACATGTCTTGTGCATTGCCAACCACCTTAGATGTACTCGCAGGTCCCTCAGTGAGCGCGTAGATAGAGCTGAAGGGAACTAAGCCACGAGCCTGGGTTGTGGCATTGGTATTTTGTGCGACGAGGACCGAGGGTGGATCATTATTTTGGGTGTTGTGGAGGTAGAAGCGGAGCTTCTTCACCTCCCTGTTTCCACCAACCGGGCAAGCATTGCATTGGCGAGAAATAAGGAGGATTGTGAGAAGCAAGAATGGAATTCCCATCTTTTGTTCTTGACTTCTATGTGGCTTTCTATTTGTGAATTAGATGTGATTAGTGAGATGTTTCAGTATGTGTATTTATAGATGGGAGGTGGATATATTTCGGTATTCTACACATGGAAGTAATTAACGGTATAGAGAGGGTAGAGGGGCGAAGTCCTTTTTTTTGTTACCAAATTCTAAGGCAGCAACATGACTAATTGAGTGCAAATAATATGTACCCCATCCGTCCTCAAATAAGTGGACATCTAGCTGTAAACTTTCTCCATAAAAGAGTATACTCCTATCTTCCCAATGCACTTTAATTGCTTCTCTCTCGTCGCATGGAAATCAAATCCAATAATATTAAACATATATTCTTCTTGTTTTCTACATGCACTTCGCTTATTGGAGGTGAAAAAATTAAAGAGGAGAGATGCATGTTCCCAATGTATTTTTCGCTCCACTTCATAAGCACACTTTGTAGGAACATACTATTTTTGATTCCTCACTGATCAGATTTCCCTTATACACATGAAATTTTGTGACACTGAACTTATTGTATTTTTGTCTTACTAAAATCAATTTTAGTTTTGTTGACCCCTTTTCATGTTTTTGAACATGTAAATTCTACTTTAAGGTTGTAGAATAGGGTACATTATCTTATTTGTATAACAACCATGAATGCCAGATATATAGTTATTTCATTTTGTTTTCAAATACAGTATGAACTATGCCTAAAATGTGACTTGAGTTGTAAAGTGAAAAAAGTGAACTTTGATGGCAAAGTGGGCACACTCACAATTTTTTTTTTCTTTTGCAAAGCGGGCGCAATAAACAGCTTGTACTGCAATGTACGAAACAAAATAAAACTGAATCTACAGGTCCCACTAGACTTGGTGCTATGATGCAAAGTTCACATTTCAGTAGTATTTATATTTGGGATGGAAGTTGTTTAGACGTAGCTCAGCGCAATTTGATAAGACATAGAGGGGCGTGTGTGCGCTGTACGAGTCGGTTCTTCCTTCGTGGTGGTGTAAAGTAAGATCCGTGAGAAGAATGATAGTAAGAACATGATCCGATATGACTGGTGTTTTGAGAAGAATTATCATGTGGAAAATCAAGGTAGGAGTGGTAGAAAGATAACATTAAACCGAAAGGCACTGACTGGGTCCTATTGCAAAACGGACAAGCCGCCTTAGGACATTTCTATTGCCGGTGAGTGGCACACTCCCCCAAAATCTCCACTACCCACCGCCAGGAAGATCCCCTCCACCACCACCACCCCGCCGTCCCCAAATGTCCCAACCAAGCCGGCACCACCAGCAGCACCACCACTCCCACCTCCCGCCGCTCGCCGTCGCCGTGGCCGTCGCGGCCGCGCTGGCCCTGCTCCCTCCGCCGTCCGCCGCCGACCCGTACGACGAGGTGTGCCTGACGAGCCTGCAGCAGTCCCTCTCCCTGCGCAACTGGACGAAATCCTCCTTCGCGGCGCCCTGCGACGGCTTCATCTCCAAGCTCCAGGGCGTGACCTGCAACAACGGGCGCGTCTACAAGCTCGCCCTGCCGGGCCTCTCCCTGGCGGGCGCCATCCCGCCGGAGCTCTCCAACTGCACCAACCTCCAGTCCCTCGACCTCTCCTCCAACGCGCTGTCGGGCGCCATCCCGCCGGAGCTCTCCAAGCTGCTCAACCTGGCCGTGCTCAACCTCTCCGCCAACGCGCTGTCGGGCGCCATCCCGCGGGAGCTGGCCGGCTGCGCCTACCTCAACGTCATAGATCTCCACGCCAACCAGCTCTCCGGCCCCATCCCGGACGAGCTGGGCCTCCTGGTGCGGCTATCCGCCTTCGACGTCTCCTACAACCGCCTCTCCGGCCCCGTCCCGGTCCTCCTCGCCAACCGCAGCGCCGGTGCTGGGGCGGCGGCCGCGGGCGGGACGGCGGCGAGGTTCAACGCCAGCTCGTTCGCCGGGAACAAGGACCTGTACGGGTTCCCGCTGCCGCCTCAGCGCGGCCACGGGCTATCCGTGCTCACCATCGTCGGCATCGGCCTCGGCAGCGGCCTGCTCAGCCTCGTGCTCAGCTTCTCCGCCGTCTGCATCTGGCTCCGCTCCACCGACCGCACCGCCACCGCGCCCGGCGAGGAGGGAAAGATCTCGCACACCATGCCCGCCTACTGAAATCGTCATGCTGAATTGCTGATGCCTGTGGGTGGCGCTGTCGCAGATGCAACTGACGACTCATCAACTGTTTATTTAATTTAACCGCAGACGATAGATTTTGGGGTGGTAATCTGGTAAGGTTAGATTCTCTGAGCCAAGATTGGACCCTGGCGCTGGAATGCATGCTGGATCGACCAGAGTCTAGCAGCGCAGCCATCTCGTGTGTGCTGCGATCTCAGTGTCAGAAGTTAATCTAATTGGAGTTAATTTTCCATTCTTATCTTTATTTTAGTACGACTCACTGGAGTGAGTGATGAGAGGGACAGAGTTAGGCTTGATGACGTCCACCCGTGTGTGTAGAAAATTTGTTTTCTCCTCCATGGCAGCGAATTCTGACGCAGGTCTTGTTAACGATAATGCCATTCTAATCATCAGACGGTGTGCTCCTAGTTTATTCCAGTCACTCAGTCAGTCTTTGTGTGTGCTCGTGAGCTGTTCTCCAACCCCTTTTGATAAGGATGATGCCCAACTTAAACGGATGCAAAGTGATTATTTGCGTTCGGGCATTTAAAATTTGGGTCTGTCCACGGCCTAGTAGCCTGATGCAAATTGGTAGGGTTGTTCGCAGAGGTGCATTATCTACATAAATTTGGGGTCGAAATGCTCGCGCGTCCCCCCGTTGCTCCTACATGACTTGCCCGCCAGTGGCATAGAAGACACATCCACTCCCGCCACCCCAAATATCGTATTTGGGCGGCGACAAAACTCTTACCTAAGATGGACGTCGTCGCCGCCATGGAAGCTGATGAAGCCACCGTAATTACCACCCCAGCCAACCGAGAGACTGCACATATGGTGGCCTCAAAGCGTGTCGCCTTCGCTGGCGACGATACAAAGCTCAAGGTGCCGGAGAAGGTGCTGGGTAAATAGGAGAAGCTCGTCGAGACCAAGATGCAACGGGAGCGGCACCCACCCTATTGCACGGTTGAGGGAAGCCCAGCAAGCTGCTGATGCCACCGCGAGGGTGGCCACCTCGATGGCCCTGGATATGCAGGCCAAAGTCAACACCCATGTGAGGCTAGCGTCTATCATCACGGAGAACATGCTCCTCATCAAGCAAGAGGGAATCGTCGGCCATGCTCCCTAGGCCTCGTCGATGAGCTCTTTAAGTTCCTATCAGCTGGCACGACCACCTATGCAACACGACCATCAATTTAAGTGAAGTCTTGCTCAGAGGACAACAGATCATGGTCGCCGATTTAAGCAGCATGGATGTGGACTAAAGATTTTGATTCAAGAAGAAGCGAGTCTTTCTACCTTTGCTAGTCATGGCCCTCTTGTGCCCTTTTTTCTGCTTCATTTGGTTTTCTACTAAGTAAACTTTGTTATGGATTAAATTAGGCGTAATTTGAGCCAGTAATGCCGCGGTTTAAATGTCCTCAGTGTTTTTGAATTGCCTTTTTGTGATGCATTTATTTAATTCAAACATAACTGGGCCAGGTATAAAAAAGCGCAGCGAATTTCGTATACGCAGCCTGATCCAATCGAATACAGATAGCCATTTTTAATGACCGAAATACTGAAATAGCCTCAGCTCAAAAAAAAAAAAAAGCTTCTTTGTTGCGATCAGAAGAAAGCGGTGGCTGAAGTTGTAAAGAATTGCGTGAGTGGCAGGCGCACTGACTGGCAGTGGCGCTTTGCTTTACTGTTCCGGCAGCAGCGTCATCATGTCGAGTGTTGAAGAAGCTTCAGCGACGGACGGCTTTCGGCTGACACACATGTCAAGACGCAGCCCACGTAAAATGAGTTAAATCCATCATTAGTAACTAAACTTGTCACGCAAAGTCAATTCAGTCATCGTACTCAGCGAATACTATTTTGTGGTCATCGAATACGTGCTGAAGTGCCACAGACGGTCACTGCTCAAAATGTAGCATGGTATTTGCTGACATGGCTGTACGTGGGTCCTAGTGTCAGGTAACCTAACGTTTAGTTGGAGAAACAAATGGAGGTTGTAGGGGGTTATGTGCAAAAGCATCGTTGGCTGCTCGATCAGGGCCGAGCGACCAAATCGTTGACTGAGATTTCCCCTCCCATCCAATCCCCTGCTCGACCCTAGTTCGGCTACCGTAGCGCCGGAGCTCCACCGCAGGTCGCGAGCTGCTAAACGGAGCGGCGCCGTTTCACCACCATGTCCAGAGCAAGCTACTCCGTTCATCACTCCGCCGGCGGCCCCGTCCGTTTCCGCGTATTCGCTGCCCAGATTGCGTGCAGTCAACATGATGGTCTGAGTCGTTCAGATGGCGGAAGTGTTGTGCTGTGTGTGAAGAAGTGAACTGAAGTTGATGGATTTAACTCTTTCTTCAAAGCGGTGTGTGGTGTTAGTGGTTGAATGAATGTAGTGGTTGAATGAATGTAGTGGTTGAATGAATGTAGTGGTTGAATGAATGTAAAGATTAAGCTTGTTTGGCTATTTGATCAAACCAGCGTCGTTTGTGAAATGGATGTGTGTATTTAATTTGAAAAAATTAAGCTTGTTTGGCTAGCTGAATAGATGTAAAACTGAGCTTATTTGGCATGACATGAACAAGTCACAGTCGGTTGAATCACATGACAAAACTCAGTCAGGCCAATCACATGAACAACTCACAGTCAGGTCAAACAGTAAACTGAACCATTGCCTGAAATCATTGCTTCACATGAACAACTCACTGTGGCTGTAAATACCAACAATACTAATGTAATGAGAAATATGTTTTTCAGAAAGAACAACGGGAAGCACTAAACACTAATTTTGCAAACGTTTCAGAACTGAAATAGGTAAATGAAAAGGAGCTAGGACATCTGCAACAAGTAGTATACATTGTTTCTTGATAGTTCATCAAAATCCAACTTGGGTACTGATAAAATCAGAATTTTGACAGAAAAATGATCATCAGCTGAAAATGAAAGTATAGCATTCAAGCTTTCAAATGGGCACGCCAAAATAGGCTTTCAAATACAGACAACTCAAACTAAATTCCACTGATAAATAAGAATCAATTATGTCAAACTAAAGTCCACTCTTTTCACACAAGATCCAGAACAAAGTTCTCCACGAAACCGTGCACTGCTTAGCATGTTAGATATAAAAACGAAAAAAATTGTGAGATATACCACATTATATAGTCTGCCATAAAGCTTAACACTACACATTTTTCGTGGGAGCTCTGAACTCATCGAACATATTGACCTTTTTGGCTTGCCGAGGGACCAATGCAACCTGATCATCTGGGACATGAGTAGCTCTCTGTGCATCTATTTGAGCAGCTCTTTGTGCTTGTCTCTGGGCCTCCTTTTGTTGAGCTGCAAGCTTCTTTGCTTCTATTTTTTTCTCCGTGGCTTCTTTCTTTTTTTTCTCAGCTAGTTCTTTCCTTACTTCTGCTATAAACTTCCTAGTCTCTTCTCTAGCCTTCTTGGTCAGTTCAGCATCTTGCCTTCTCTTCTCCCTTTTCTCTGCAGCCTCTCTAGCTTTGACCTGAGCATGTTCTGCCTTCCTTTTTTCCTGCTCAAGTTTCTTCTTGGCAGCCTCCTCTGCTTTCTTTACCTCTGCTGCATACTTTGCTTCAAGTATAGCTATTTTTCTGTCTTCATTTTCCTTGGTCTTTTGTTGTTGCATTTGTAGAAGCCTTTGAGCCAGTTCTCCTTGCCTAATTGTGGTACTAGTAGGCTGTGTAGGTGCTCTTTGGTTGAGCAAGTTTTGTGCGGCTGAGATGAAAGATGAATTAGGAGTAGGCCTCACTTCAATGTTCCGATGCACTGGCCTCTGCAATTGCAGTGTACAAATTAGCAGTTCTGACTCACAGCAAATGCAGTGAGTAATTCATTGAATTAGAACTGTACCATAGATTATGATTGACAGAAAAATGATCTTTTACTAACCTGGTCAATCAACTGGTTGACAAGTAGGTCTGGTTGGCTGTCAGTACTAATGTTAACAATAGGGATTTGGTCCTACAAGTGATATTACTGTTATTTACAGATTTGGTTCATAAATATAGACATGTACGGTAGTTCCACCATAGAGAAGTAAAAATGGACTGATCATCTAACCTGTGGTATGACAGGTTCTTCCGTAGAATTTTCTCCAGCACTGACATTCTCTTGAGGTTTATTAGGTGGTGGAAGACCCTCTTTAAACCATTTGCAACCTGCTCTGTTGTGATCTGGGAAACCACAGTAGCTGCAATGCATGATTACACCATGCCTTGACATTTTTTTACCTCCACCTCTCGCATCAACCTCTCCAGGAGCCTTCCTTCTACTCTTTGTTGGTCGGCCAACATGTTTTGTATACAGTGGTGGAGATATAGGAGGACCATGCATCTTCTGCCACTCTGTCCTGTCTAAGCATGGGAACACTATGTTTCCATAAGCCTTTTTGTGCATCTCCACTGAATAGCAGTTGTCAACTAGTGTTATGGGATCAATGTCATCATGCCTTAAGCATGATATGGCATGTGCACAAGGGATCCCTGTCTTCTGCCACCTCATGCAAGAACAGGTTTTTTGCTCCAAATCAACTACATAGTCCACTGGTTGAGATGAAACTAGTTCTCCCACGGCAAACAGACCATCTCCAGCTGCATCAGCATACACATTATTTGATAGCTCAATGTTCTTCTCCACCTTTTTTCGTATCTTCGGACAAATAGGACCAGGCCAACTTTCTGCATCTTTTAGTTTGGTGTAGTTTCTGGTCATTATCTGTGATTTAACCCTTTCAAACATTGAGAGCAAAGGTAGTTCTCTTGCTTCTAGGATGTATCTGCCCAACATAAATCATAGTTCATACTTAACATCATAATACTTTCATCATGCTAATTGTAGAAAATACAAAATGTACTAGATTTAAGGACTTACTTATTAAAAACCTCGCAGTTGTTGTTGAGGAGGATGTCACACTTTGGCAGGTCACTCTGAAAAGCTTTGACCCAAGTTTTGGGATCCAAATTGTCCAACCACGCATGAGCATCAACATTTAGTACTCTCATTTCCTCCATGTGTGTGTCAAATAGTGCAACTGTGTTGCTTCTAGCAATCTTCCATAGTTGATTCTTCAAGACATCTCCTTTGAACAATTGTTGGAAATTCTGCCACATATGCCTCACACAGAACCTGTGTTCCGAATCTGGAAATACATCTTTCACGGCATTAATGAGGCCCTGCAATATAAGAACAATAGGTTAATTACTGAGAAATGAAGAATTTTTCATCATTTACAATCGAGTATCATCATTTATACCTTCTGCTTGTCTGACATAATAGTCCAAGGGGCCGTGTTGATAATTCCTAGATCACCCTTCAGGGTCTCTAGAAACCATTTCCAAGAATTTGTGTCTTCTACTTCTACTGCAGCTATAGCAATTGGGAAGATACAATCATTTGGATCCATCCCAACAGCTGTAAGCAACTGCCCTCTATATCTTGTCTTGATGTGGCATCCATCAATGAAGATAACAGGCCTGCAACCTTCTAGAAAACCTCTTTTGGATCCCTCAAGACACATGTAGCATTGCTTAAATCTGGCATTTTCATCAAGAGAAATATAGAATGAACTGCCTGGATTACTCCTCCTAATCTCATTTGCATAGTCCCAAAGGATCTTGTACTGTTGTTCTTCGTCTCCATAAATAACTTTCATGGCCACTCGCCTAGCCCTCTGCAATTTGCTCCTTCCTGGTGTCATGTTCCAACCTTTCTGAACAACCCTTGAGAAGTTCTTTAGATTCATGTCTTGATCGGCCCTAAAGCTCTCTAAGTACTTCTCTGCTATGAAGTTAGCTGTGAAAGAATATACTTTCCACTTTCCACTACAAGTATGCTTCGGCTCATATCTCTTGATCATGTACCCCTTTGTCCTGATATCATATGAAGCCCAAAGATACCAACTACATTGCTTACCACACTTTGCATTTACCCTTTTTTTGTCATTTACTGGAAATTTAATATCCTTTCTGTGAATGCAGCTATAAGTCCTGACTGCTTTCCTAAGCAACTCAACTGAAGAGAAAACTTGGCCAACATAAAACTTGGGATTAGTTAGATCAGCCTCTGTGAAAAATTTGAATCTCAAATGCACTGTTTCATCATCAGATTCGGGTGCCCATAGGTCCTCTTCATCTGACTCATCATCTTCTATTTGATTCTTGGCTTGCTCTTTATCTTTTGAAACACAACTCTGAACTTGAACTTTGACAACAGAACTCTGAACTTTGCCCTTCGCAGAAGCAAACTTGCGCTTCAAGACCGAACTCTGAACTTGGTCATCATCAGACTCCTCATCTACATTGTCTGCATACAAATCATCATCACCTTTACTAACCTCATAATCTGAGTCAACACAGTCAAAGTCGGAGTCATTTTCAGCATCACTCTCTTTATCTTCTGTAGATACTTTGCTAACAGGTTCAGAGATTGTTCTCTTTCTACTACTCTGCCTTGTTCTACCAGGAACACACTTTGCATCTTGTACATCAATTTGGCTAGTTGGCGTCTCAGGTTGGGTGCTGGTGCATGATTTCGAAGGGCTGATTACAGGGGGCAATGGAGCAACTGGAAAATGCACAACATCATCACAATTCTTGAAGCTCATACTCTGATCATGATCCAAATAAATCTTGAAGTAGTGCTGTCCAATGCCAACTAGAGTATTCATAAAATTGGTGCCCACTTCATCTCTTATCTCCCTCAACCCATTGTTCTCTATAGTCAGCATTGGAATGCAATAGAAAACCTTCATTCTCCCTGCTAGCTCATACCCTATTTCTTCGACAATGTTCTCAAGCAATAAAGGAGACCACATCAGAGTGTCTATTTGATCATAGTAGATAATGTGGCCATCAACATAAGACCTGTTGCAACCATTGCCCACAAAAAATCCACCATGATTGATTTCGATTGTGAAATATGAACTACATCGACCTGCCAATTCAAAATTTCATAATATAAGTACTGAATCCATGAACAAATACAGTTGAGTCAATCCTTTTTACCTACTGTAACCTTGATTAAATGAAAGCCAATTGCAAACATCTGTACACTTCATCACTATCTGATCCATGTGAACAATTTCGCTTCATAAGATCCTTTCTTTAGCGAAAACCTACAGGTAAACCGCTTCCAAACCCCACCCAAATCCCTACTCAAACCATACGCCACAGATTCCTCTAACAGCTAGCAGGACCACATACATTACCCGAAATCAACCACATGAACCCTATACAGTGGCGGAGGACGAAAAAATATTAAGGTAGGGCGAAATCTTAACATAAAAGATTGATGCAAAAAATCGAGTTTTACTATGGCTTATTTGTGATATGATTGAAACCTTATTTATAAATAAGTATTGAGATGAAACCACTTAACTAATTAAAATTAATGTATCCATATATTTTGGAAATAGTTAACTAATTACAAAATAATCGATAGTCTACACTCTACATGCCCAGAACATGGTGCTCATCGTGCATATGTTTGTTCTCCAACTCATGCCCAACAGGCCCGATTACAGCCCACTTCCTCACTTCCCCTTTCTTCTCCAAACGCCCTGGAACTAAGGAACGAACTAACTAACTCACGAACAGAGGACCGTACAGATGAACTGATCGATCGGATACATACATATACTTGAGTTTTCGTCAAAAATCAAGGTACGGCGGCCGCATTACCTCGCCCTACTGGGTCCTCCGCCCCTGACCCTATATCTACAGAAAAGCCATGGATTGGAGGAGAGATTGATAGCTATCGGGCACAGGAGATTAAAATCGGGCGCGAGATCGATAGCTACTAGAAAAGCCATGGACAGAAAACCCGTGGGCTTACCATACACGGGCGCGGGAGCTCCTTCCGGACGCCGACGAGGAGACATCGCTGCCTCGGAGCACGACGACAGCACGCGCGCCTGACTCCCTCACCTTGCCGCCGACGAAATCCGCTGGCGATCCACGGCAGCAACGATCCCAATGGTGCTGCGGCGGTTACTGCATCCTCCCCTTCACCTAGGAACGATCGATAGGGTCAAGTTATACTGGTGAACACCTGAGCACTTAATGATGGAATGTCTAAGGGCCTAAACGCTAATAATCGATCGCTACTTATCGCCCATGCGCTAATGCGACACTGACGGCGGGTCTCACAAATCCTCAAGTGATCCCATACAAAGGCTTGCCTGAGCTAGTGACCGTCTGTAACACTCCTTCACGTATTCAATTACCGTATATAGGTATTCCGTAAGTACAGTGACTGAATTGACTTTGCATGACAAGTTCAGTTACCGCTGATGGATTTAACTCACGTAAAATCATCGTACGTCCGCGCGGCGGGCGATTCCGTGCTGGTGTGGATATATGAATGCACAAGTGGGATGCCGCGATTGGGTTGCTCCGCTTCGTGCGTGTGCCTGCCCACTAGCGATGTCAATTTCCTATCAGCTTTTCTGCCTTCCACTTCCACTCGGACACCGATGACACCGGATTAGTCTCGAGGTCCAGATTAAATTTGGACTAGGATTGGGGTCCTTGCCATCGTCTTAGAGCATCTTCACCGCCGCCTTTCAAATAGGCGATGGTAGGTTCGCTGGTAGAGCTTTATTGAGGGCGCTGGCTGGGTTTCTCCATTTGGGGAACGGTTCCCACACCGGCATCCCTTAAATGGGTGCTCCTAAAATCTTTTGTTTTTTTACAATATTTTAGAAGAATATTTTAATCACATAAAATTATTCATATAATATTTTTTCATAGTTTACATAAATAGAAAAAATATCCGTACAATAATTTAAATTAAATCATGCGTTGTTAGTGGCTCCTCTCCTCGTCCACAAATGCGTAGCCAGATCTGCCTGAAGTTAAGCATGAACACCTGCATCTCAGATTTCTTGGTGCATGTGAAGGAAATCGGCAAATTGTTGGAGTACATGCTCTACTTCAGCAAGAGGCCACTGATAATCAAATGGTTGATCATCATGCACAGGTTCGCCGCGCTCGCTCTCAATGATCATATTGCGCATGATCACACATGTGTGCACCCCAAAAGCACGCTCAACGTCCTTGAGAGCTGCTTCCTGTCATGTTGCAAAATAAGTGTCTCCCTCAGCACATATGTAGCTTATGTTGTATAGATACCATCAGCTAGATAGTACCCCTTGTTGTATGCGTGGCCATTTACCTCAAAGTTCACGGCAAGAGCTTCTCCCTCAGCTAGCCTGGAAAATAGCGGAGAGCACCGCATCATGTTTGTTCCTACCATGCCAAAGAAAGCATGCCAAATCTAGAGATCATAGTCTACCACCGCCTCGAGAATGACACTGCACTCACCAATATGCCCCGTGTCCCTTGCCAAGCAAAAGGGAATTCTTCCAACCCCAATGCATACAGTCGTTGCTTCTGAGCATCCCAGGAAACCATCGGGATCCATTTTATTCCAGGATTTGAGCTATATCATCTACCCTTGGTGCTCTCAAATAATCCCCACCAAACACCGCTATGACGGCTCGGCAAAACCTGTAGATAGTCTTTGAACATGTCGAATCCGCCATGCGCATGTAGTCCTTGGTTGTATCTGGAGGAGCTCTGTATGCAAGATAGCGCATTGCAGCAGTGCATTTTTTGAATTAAGGAGAAGCCCCACAAACCTATGCAATCTTGCTTGCTCATGAAATAGTCCTCGTACTCCCTGACGCTTAAGAAAATCTTCGTGAACAGATCCTTGTTCATCCTAAACCGGCGCCAAAATTCCTTTGGCGTATGAGTGGCATCTTCGGCGAAGTAGTCACACTCAAGCAACATGGCGCCGGCTTGACGATGGTGGTTGACGTTCTTCCTCTTGCATGGCCTTGAACCGCCGAGTCGAGGCACAACCAGCAAGGGCTGGCGAATACGGAGGAGGCTCGCCAGAATCAGCTGCTGCTGCTGCCGCCGAACAGCGGCAATATTCTCCTACTCTATGACTAACTGCACCAACATGTCGTCGTCGTTGTCCATCACGGCAATCCAACAAACACCTTGCATGCGGGAGGTTGGGCGTTTGGGCAGCGGTGGCGACGACCTCTATTTCGGCTGAAAGAGCGGTGGCTGGTTGAGGGAATGGCGATGGTGTCGATGGCCGGCGGTTTTTGGACAGGCGGGGTGGAAGGCAATAGGGGACGTGACTGCGATGGCGGTGATGGGTGGGAGTTGGCTCGGGCAGGGCTGGGAGGAGGGGGGAAACCTGGCTGGCAGAAGGGCCCCGCGGGTGCTCTCCTACGTGGACGAGGGTGTTGGCGCCCCCGATTCGCACCATTTGCGAAGGGGCCGGTACGGGGTTGCTGACGCTTCTATTGGGCTGGACACGGTGTCGGTGCTTTATTAGGCGCGTCGGTGTGAGTCCAAAAACAGTGTCGCCCCCAAATCACTATTGGGGCCGCTATCGGGGCCGCCGGTGGATCTAAGTTCATTTTTGTCTGACCGATTGAGCAACTTTTTTCTGTTCTCGTTTCACGTGGACGAAAATGAACACATGTGTTTCATTTGTATCGGTTTGTTGGAGATACCCCTAGAATATCTCAGTTTTGTATCTCAAAGGGCTATTGAGCGCGTCGGACAAAAAGTCGCGCCTAGTTATGGCCCCAAACAGAAATCTTGTCTGGCGCAATCTAGTAGCTTGTCCGGTATACCTAGGCCATTCCCGATCCATAAGGGACGTGTTGGGCTTGCCGGATCTAAGTTGAGCCATTGGCAACTTCCCATAATATCAGCGACTACTCCCGAGGTGGAGGCATGCAAGACATCTCGTCGGTGATACGCCTTCCACACGAGTTGCCGCTGCGCCTTCCCCATGTGGTACCGACTTTAATGCACACCGCCCTTTCTCCTCCTCTCCCCTCCTCGTCTCCGGCTACAAAAGCCCAACCATCGCGCGTTGAACCTCGCACTCGCCTCCCTCACTCACCTTCGCCTCCTAGCCACAACCTCCTAGCCACAATGTTGTTGAAGGGCTAGGGTCGCACGAAAGTTCCACCCTTATCGGTGGCAATCGAGCAGCGGGAGATGCGCAAATTAAGCAAGATGCATGTGTCTGCAGACAGTGCGGAGAGGCTAGTGCATGCATAGCGGGCCAATGGGAAGAACGACGACGAGGTTGGCCCGTGTGCTCCTGCCCGCTTTTAATTTAAATTAAGTCTTTCTTCCATTCAACTTTATAATATATAAGAAAGTTTTTATTTATGTCAAATTTAGTGCTTTTCTTCTATCCATTTGAGGGCCGCCGCTGAGCAGAGAGCCCTGCCCCCAAAGCGGCAACACGCATCGGCGCCCCCCATTCGATATGTTTGGCGCTAGTGTCAGATGCCGGTTTGAGGGGCGCCGCTAGGATGCTCTTAGGACTACTTTGCATAAGAATCTTGGGATTGCGGTTAAAAGGATAGAATGGGATACATTTATATGGCATCCGTTACATATGAATCTCAATATAATCTTAACCCTCATTTTATTTCCTTTGAGAAGTCTAGCGCACCTGTCCTTAGTCGAGGGAAATTCCTCTATTTGCTTCCTATGCACCATCCAAAGATAAATGTTATGAAATTTCTAGGCACCATCCAATGACACAAGATACATAATTCATGAGTTTTCAAATTCCGTAGGAATTCACCTCACATGGTGTTTCAATCATGTGATTTTTGGTATTCATATGTTTTAATCCTACGGTCCAATTAGCCTTTAGGTGGGAATGCCATTTCTTCCACGTATCTACATTTTATAATCGTGCGAAGCAAAAGGGCTTGGTCCAATGAATCAATCCATCAATCAAATCTTTTTCATTTGACTTAGTAATTTTTTTTTTTTTGCATGCTAGAGATAAGAAGGAAAAAAACTCACTTATTAGTGTCACTACAGATACGAACTAATTATTTGCATGATAAGCTGGTTAAGTACTTTCATATATATGAGTGTGTGAGACTAATTAATTAAGAGTGGAACCACCTTAACACGTGGGAAGAAAATATGCAAAACCAGTGGGGAGTCCAGTTCTCCTTTAATTGTTTTTTCTTTTCTTGTTTTTCCCTTGGCTTTTATTTATTTATATTTTGTTCCCTTTTCCTTTTTGTTTTTTATTTTTTTATTAAAAATCAAATGAATATTTTTATTTTATAATAATAGAGTTACTTGTGAATCTCATAACTAATTATTTTCAGTTTTGTGAATATGTTTCTCTTATACGAATACTTTTTCGACTCACAAATAATTATCTTAATCTATACTAATAATTTTATAAACCTCGTGAACATTTACTTTTGAACTCTATGAACATTTTGCATCTACACCTCTGGATCGAGGAAGAAACGAGAGAGAACGAGATCGAGTTGTTTCCAAAACGAAAAGGTTCCAGCTTTTGTTCTGTTTCACGGTCCGGACTTTCGACGAAGATCCTCGCCGGCACAGACCATCCCAGAAGGCAGTTCTTGTTCCAGTATATGCAAAACTTCACCCTCTTTCTACTGGTCTTTGAATCATCCCAAACGGTGCAGTATCGGCGTCGCCATCTTCAATCGAATTTCAGTCCAGAAACTGTTTTCAGATTTCAGTTCAGTGTCGCTGTTTCGACGTCCCGTTTTCCGGCGAGCTTCTCCGTCGTGTTCGTGCACCGTTTCCACTATTTTCTGTACCTCTCGAATCACGGCACAATCCTCTTGCACAAACCCTTTTGTTTCGCTCAAAACGGTTCCCAGATTCGTCGTGGCCGAAGCTTTAAAATCTGTGCAGTTTCGCGTCTACAGGAATCGCTGCTGCAGCTCGTCGGTTCGTGCTGTACAGTTTCAGTTTTCAGATGCAGTTCGCTGTATCGTCGTTCCGTTTTCCGGCGAGCTTCCCAGTCGACACCGTGCACGTTTTTGACCCAAACCAACTCCACTCGACTCAGGGCACATCCAGTTTTCTCATCTAGTCAAGATCCCTGCAGTAGGCCCTCCAGTTTGCTCGTCATCTTCAATCGAAGTCGCGTCTAGGAGCTGTTCAGTTCGGTCTGCAACTGTCAAAAGTTTCAGTCAAAGCCGTTGGCTTCCTTTACCTAGGATGCATACAACGTAGTTTCAAATCTGATACAGCAGCCCACTGGCTACCGCCCCTGTTCTTGACCGTGGAGAAATGTGTTCGAATCCCCTGGGCTCTCGCAATAAAGTCTAATCTTTTTATTTTTCACCCTGGATGGTGTCAGTGGCAGCAGCCCCACCTGTTTGAGTCTGTGGCTAGTATCAGATCGGTGCAAATAGTTTTTCCCGCTCAAATTTCAAATCCTTTTTCAGCAAATTCACAATCAGATGGGTTTTCATTTGTTTCATAATTCCACTTTTACAAATCCAAATGAAACAAACTTTATGTCCATTTTGATCGGAAAAACATGAGGAACATGAATATGTCATCCATACATCTGTTTGCATCTTGCATCATGTCGTGACGTGATAGTTTGTGCATTTCACCTCACATAACATGCGGAGTATTTCGGATATCCACCTAAGGTTTCCCCCGCTCCGTTTAAATTGGAAGTAGCTCACCCCTACCATGTTATACCATCCTATTCAACCCTTAAATTTGCCGGTAGAAATGCAACTTCAACCTAATTTGTTTGTCCGGGGTTCCGACTCCGATTAAACTGGATAAGTTGCATTGCACCATATCTGCCATGTCATGCATGTCATCTTGATCATGCTGGATCTTCTTTATCCGTAGTATAGTAAGCTTGCATACGTTGTGTGTTCCAGCATTTGCTTCTTCCCGGATAGGATCGCGAAGTGGTGTGATGAGATACGACAAGTTCTCCGGATGTTCCTCGGCAACCTTCAACAGGCAAGCATTTTCCCTATACTCCTATCCCTACAGGAGTCACTCACCTATTTTATTTTGCCTTCTCCCTCATGCTATCCTTACGTTGCGTTCTTGTCACGTGTCCCTTCCACTTGTTACCTCAAGCAGCCCATATTGCCACCACCAACCACCAACCTCCTACAGCTGTTATCGGGTCTGCCTTGCGAGTCGTAGTGCATGCTAGTGCTGTTTATATCTCGTTACCGTTACCGCTATCTTATCGGGTTATCAGTTGGGGAACATGACACATGGTTTATGGTTATATCTGTTGGAAGTATCATGGTTACTTGTTAATAATTGTTAGCGGAGACATCGGTGGGTCAGTTGCTCGTTTTATGGTGGCTCACTTGTGTTTCTTTAAAGCTTAGGACCCGAGTTCCTGTTATCTGTTCCGAGACTGAGCGCTCTAACCACACGTGGGTATGCCTATGGGTCTCCCCTCGACCACTGCCGGAATCTACAGCTTTGTCCAGTGGCCACAACTAGTTTATATGTTTTCCTTTGGTTATTTGCGTGCATGCCAGCTTGTTACTTATTTATTTTGGGAAGCCCCTGGGTGCCTTGTATCCCTTGTTTCTGGTATGCACGTATAGGTGCGGCACGAGCGTTTATCGCGTGCTGAAGCGGGTCATTGCCCCAGTGTGTGTTTTGACCCTCAGAAGTCGTGGTCGCAAATAGCTAGGTCCGCTTTGGAGATTCGGCCAGACTTCGATACGGGTTTAACTTAGTTAGGTGGCTTCCTGGACATTGTTGTCGTGAAGGAGAGTGCGTGTCGTGATACCCTTCCCTTGCTCGGTTGGGTTGATTGTGCGTGTGGGTATATTTGGGCACCCCTGCAGGGTTACATCTTATCGATAAGCCGCATCCGCGGTTATGGACGACTTGGAGCTGTATGACTCGACCATAGACAACTTACACCTGTTGTTTATCAAAAATAACTTGCGTAGTAAGTTAGCACAACTTCAATAATAAATGGTTAAAACTTGACAACCGTGTGAGTGCCTTTGTAAGTACTTCTTGGCGAAGGGGGAACACATCAGCTGTGTTATGTTTGCAGAGTATAGAACTGTTAGTTTATCAGCTCTTTCACCTTCTTTGGTTAGACGAATGTAGTAGAGTGTCTCTATAGGTTTGTAGTGCCTGCGCGCTGCCGCTTAACCCCACCATATTTCCTATGACGTTCCTCTTGCGTCCTCTAAGTCCCCTGCGTGCCTCAAGTACAAAGGACGACTGGTTGACGAATGCTTATACGTCTTGAAGTCTTGTTAAGTACGAACCCGTACTTATTGCTGCTTCTACGGGACATAATCGGGCAGGTATGAAGATATATTCGATGAAGACGACGCTAGCAAGGTTACCCTTCCGGCTTGGCCTGGGCAGGGTTATGGATGCCATCGTTTTATCTTCAGGACTCTTAGTCCAATTTGTATCTTGTCCGTACTCGGACATATTTGATCTTCTGTATGATTTGAATCTTGTGTTGTATATTTGTATCTTGACTCGTTGGAGTCGTTGTTGTAATATATGTTTCTTGTGGGCTCTATTGTAATCTTATTGTAATGTTACCGCTCGTGATTGATTCCACCCGCATCGCGTGCATGCTTCGGCGTGTACGAGGCGCTTGGTGGTGCGTCTCCTAAAATCGATATCGTGCGGATTTCGGCGGATTCGCTGGGATCCTCATGGTACCGGTTCTACGCAGCCGCGGCCGCCCCTGTAGCCGCCCCGCAGCCGACGCCGCCGCCCCTCCCCCCATCGTGAGTCACCGCCGGTCGGTCCGTCGGCCCGTCGTGGGGACTCAGCACGAGGGCACGCGCCTCGGAGCTGCACGCGCCCGCCGCCGCGGCGTCTGGCGTCGCGACCCACAAGGTCACCATCCACGACCGGGAGCGCGGGGTCGTCCACGAGTTCGTCATGCCCCAGGTATGGGTGTGTACCTCTGGTGCGCGTGTCCGTTACTCTCGCTTGAGGTGGTGCTGGTCTGATTGGGGTCAATGGTGTGCCCATGGCCGCGTACAGGACCAGTACATTTGGCATACCACGGACAGAACAACTGAATTAAGCAAGATGATGCATGCTGGTATTCCGTTTTGCTGTTGTTGAATTGACACGAGTAGTTGCTGCATTTCAGAATTCAGTTGGTACGCACTCCGCCGCGAGGCGCCGCCCGTCGGCCCGTCGCGGGGACTCACGGCCCCGACCTCTCCGTCGCCGCCGCGAGTCGCCGCTCGTCACCACCCGTCACCGCCGCGAGTCGCCGCCCGTCGACCCAGCTGCCTTCAGGTAAAACAATGTGGTTTCATAGATATGGGTTATCATGGGCCTGCCTATACTTGGTGTAACAAGCGTTACTCTTCCGTTCCTACTTATGAGCGCCTCGATCGTTGCTTAGCCAATGTTGAATGGTGCAGTGTTTACCCTAATACATCTGTATACAATCTGCCTATTGTTACTGGCGATCACGCTCCTATTCTCACTATATCACAACCAACTTCTGTTAAAATTAAGAAATCCTTTAAGTTCGAAAATTGGTGGTTGATGGAAAATGATTTTCAGGAGACAGCTTATAATGTCTGGATTTATTCTATACATCGTCCTTTCCATGCCCGAACTGCTAACCTGGCAGGTTCCCTGAAGAGGTGGTGCAAAAAGAAAAAGCCTTTACAACAGCAGCTAGATGATATCCATGCTGAAATTGAGGCGATTCAAACCAAGCCTGTTCATATGCAGGATCATTCCAAGGAAGCGAGCCTTACTGAACAATTTGAGCAGACTCTTACCAAACTCACTGATTTTTATAGGCAGCGAGCAAAAAAACATTGGGCGCAACATGGTGACAGGAACACTACTTTTTTTCACAATGCAGTAATGAAAAGAAGAAGGAAAAACAGAATCTCTGCTGTTAAGGATTCTTATAATAATATTCTTACTAATCCTGGAGATGTGGCTAACTGTTTTATTAATTACTTTTCCAATATCTTCACCTCTCAAAATCCAGATTTGCAGAACGAAGGCTCTGCCGTTGTGAACGAAGAGCATGATCCCTTCATTAATTCAATACCCGATAAAAATGAGATTTTTCAGGTTCTAAAGGAAATGAAAAGGAATGCTTCTCCTGGACCGGACGGGTTAAATGTGGCTTTTTACATTGCTGCTTGGAAATGGATTGGAGATGACGTTACTCAGGTGATACAAAGTTTCTTCACACATGGTAAGCTTCCACCCAAGCTAAATGAAACTTTCATTACTCTTGTTCCCAAAAAGCACAATGCCGTGATTCCACAAGATTTTAGGCCCATTAGCCTATGTAATGTAATCTACAAAATTATCGCTAAAACTTTGTCCAACAGGCTTAAGAATATTTTGCCCACTCATATTCATGAAACACAACAAGCTTTTATCCAGGGGCGTAGAATTTCAAATAACATCACCATCGCTCAAGAAATTACTCATTCCTTCCAGTTGTCCTCTTGGAAAGAACATGCTTTTATGCTAAAAGTTGATCTTGCTAAGGCTTTTGACAGAATTGAATGGAACTTCATAGTCAGGGCTCTTAAGCGTAAAGGGTTGCCCAACCATTTTATAAATTTGATTTATGAATGCATCTCCACTGCCACCTTTTCTGTTAACATTAATGGCCAACCGTTCGGTTGCTTTCGTGCTAGTCGAGGTATTAGACAAGGTTGCCCTTTATCGCCGTACCTCTTTGTCCTTGCTGTTAACGAATTGTCTCTCTCTCTTCAAGATGCTTTGTCGGCTAATAATTTAAGGGGGATACATTTGGGGCCTGCTTGTCCTCCTATCCATTCCTTGATGTTTGCAGATGATTTAATTGTTTGTGGATCGGCCTCCAACAACGATGCTCCTACAATTGCCCAGGTAATTAATCAATTCTGTGATCTTTCAGGTCAAACTCCTAATTGGAATAAATCTGCAATCTTATTTAGTAAGAACACCGATAGTGCGGAAAAAAGTTTGATTCACAACTTGTTTCCTGCTCCTGATATGGATCTACACACTACTCATTTAGGACATCCTCTTATTCTCCCTGGAAAAAATAGATCTGCTGCCTATGAATTTATTGTGGACAGGTTTAAATCAAAGTTAACTGGATACAAGGCGAACAGGTTATCACATGCTGCAAGGCTAACTCTGATTAAATCGGTCTTTGCATCCATACCTGTTTATTACATGTCATCCATTTTGCTTAACAAAAAGTTGATAGCTAAGCTTACTTCGATTGTTCAAAAATTTTGGTGGACTGGAATTCAGAGTGATAAAAATTCTAAACCCCTTTGTCTTCGCTCATGGGATGAGATATGCAAACCTATTAAAGAGGGAGGGCTGGGTGTTAGAAATCTTTACTCCATGAATTTGGCTCTTGTTGCTTCTTCGGTTTGGCGTGTTATCAAAGAACCTAATTCTCTTATTGCGGCAGTGTTGAAATCTAAATATTTTCCACACACTTCCATTTGGAGAACAGACACCAATTTACCAAAATCTGCCTTTTGGTCCTCTGTTTTAAAAGTTCTTCCTCTTATGCAAAGTTCTATTCATCTTCAACTTGCCAAAGGTAATTCAAGCATTTGGTCCTCGCCTTGGTGCTCAGATTGGAAGAATATTTATGATCATCTTTTAACCCAACCGGGTTCCACTTGTCCTACTATTGTTAAAGATCTTTGGTGTCATGACATAAAACAATGGGATGAACAAAAGATTGCTTCTCATTTTGATGATGACTTCAAAAACAAAGTTTTACAAATTCCCATTATAAAGGCTGACTTTGATGATGAAGTTTGCTGGATACACACACCTAATGCTCAGTGCACAACAAAGAGTGCATATAAGTGTTTTTTGCAGGTTACTGGAAGCAACTCCAGGGAATCCATTTCTAGTGAGGAGAAGAAAATCTGGTGGGACGTGTGGAGAAACAAAAAGCTAGCTCCTAGGGTCAAAACCTTTGCTTGGAGATTAATCAGAAGGGCACTTGCGACGGGAGCCAGAGCTTCAAAATACTCAAAACACATTGCCAAGGAATGTAAAAGGTGTGGTATGCTTGAAACAGACTCGCACTTATTTTTTCACTGCTCCTTTGCCAAAGCAGTTTGGTTTTCTTCTTCAATAGGATTCAAAACCGATGCCTTTGATACTACACTCTATCCTTCAAATATTATCCAATCTATATTACAGACTGCTCAATCTAGAATATCTATTGATAAAATCTTTACCATGCTCTGGTGTATTTGGAAAGCACGCAATGATTATCTGTTCAACAGGAAGATTTGGTCAGTATTGCAGGTTCATCATGCAGTTGCTGCCCTTCTTTCATATGGCATAGAAGACCAGCATATGCAGCAGGAAGCACCTCACCTAGCTGCTAATACGACTGCACATGCATCTATTACTGCACCTCCTGTTGCTCTTTTGCCTGCAGGTCCAAAAGCAAGTTTGCATGTGCAACCTATTCCTCGGCAACAGAT
Source organism: Lolium perenne (assembly GCF_019359855.2). Lineage (NCBI taxonomy): Eukaryota > Viridiplantae > Streptophyta > Magnoliopsida > Poales > Poaceae > Lolium > Lolium perenne. Next base: position 157,725,849 of record NC_067248.2, read on the forward strand.
GGCATCTACTCCAGGAACTACAGTCAAGGACACATCCATCATTCCAAGGCCGATCGTCTTCACAGATGCCGCATGGTTGCAAGGGTGTGATGGCCAACCGGTGTCGGCTGGATTAGGTCTGCTCAAAGGTTTATATCTCAGCTGTCTCTCCACCTGTTTCTTCAGCAATTCAAGCTGAAGCTTTTGGTTTGCTGCTTGCAACAAAAGCAGCAGAAGTACTTCAACTCCAGGGCGCTACCTTTCTAACGGACAATGCCGTGTTGGCAATGGCGGCAGCCTCCCAGGATCTTCTCAAAGCCCCAGGTCACTGGATGATTAGGCCACAGCTTGCAGAAATAGCCCTCAGCTCTTCTTTCAATGCAACCAGGATCTTCCACATATCCAGAAGCCTCAATTTTAAAGCTCACCATCAGGCCAAGCTTGCGCTTAAGCTTCAGGGTAGATCTTCATATTTCAGATGTCTAAACTCTCCTACTGGAGCTTGTCTAAACAGTGATATTACATCTCTGTTCTCCATGCCTGAGTGCATGCTTCTCTATGTAAAATGCTGCTAATTTTAATAAAATCTGCATGTTAAAAAAAAAAAAAACTAAAGAAAGCAAATCCCATCAAGAAAACTACACGACTGCATCCTCATACTACTTTACATGGTTAAAATTTTCAAGCACATGTCACTTCACTCAGAATTGCTGAACTTTTGTGTGTTCAGCACTGCATGAGCTCACTCTCAATAGGCGCCGCATGGCCATGCAAAAGTGAAGAGCTTATGCTATATTATCACAATTCAATATGATCTGGTAGTCAATATATAGTTGGGACCTAAGCATGAATCATTGATCTACAATCCCATATTATGCTTCTGGTGTTGGTTAAAACTACTTCTATAATTATCCAGAACCTAACTTATTGTGTGATACACAGGTGGCAGATCAATGTCAACTAGCTTGGTGAGCTCTGCATCAGCGTCAATGTTCTCAACAGTGGCTACTTTCTTCGCTGTGCGTTCACAACGATCCATCGTAGCAGCCTTTTATGGGCGAAGTGGTGCAAGCGCTGAAGCTGATTTACAACGATGCAGAGGAGGCCGGCGGTGGTTCACGGCCACAGGAAATCATCGTGTGACCTAGACGATGACTGACAAGGGGGCTTCGTCTTTGACAGTGACAATGGTAGCTAGTGGCATAGCGGGGCTTCCGGGCGTCTAGACTACCAGAACAATTCACCATTTATAAACATGGAGTACAGCTCTGGCAGAATAGAAATAAGGCAGGAGCGTGATGACCCTTATTCGACAGAGTCCCAGTGACCCTCTAGTTAGGCTGATGTTGTCATCTGCCTTGAGCTGCATGCTGTCCGAGAATAGTCAGGACACTGAAATTTGGATGAACTCTGAATCTTTCAGGTGTAGACTTGAGTGGACTGCTTTGGTGTTGTAACAGATATATGAATGTCATTCTGTTTTAGCCCAGTGTCTTGCAGTTGTACAGGTTGCTCTGCATATTCTGCCATTGCTTCTCATAAAATGGAAATGATGAGTTGCTTCTCCCATTGCCATTAAGTTAAGACTTTGCAAGTCAGCTCCTACGAAACTTGGAACATGTAAAACTCATCGTAAGCTTTGTCAGAGTTACAAATATAGTATTTGTGTTCAACTGCTTATATTATTGGTATCGTTCCATATTCACACTGAATTTTTATAAAACTTAAACTATAGCTTGCGGTTGATCTCTCAAACTTGCTAGTTGTTAAATCACCGTCAGCTCATGCTATAACTTGTAATGAACTTACAAAAAATGGCATGGTATCTTGTATTGGAAAAACTTCCAAGGTCAGACACCCTCTGTTTTCTATGGAACAAACAGACTGAGCAGAAATCTGACCGTGTAAGTTGTAATTCTGCAGCTGCCACTCCATACAGTTGTCGAAGTCGAGGCTGCTCGCGCAGTTGAGCAGCGCTGCTCATACCGGCATATGTAGTTCAGGCCGACGAGCAGCTCGCAGATCACAAGCATCCATCTTCTCCCGATTGGCAAAGTACAACGTCTGCAACAACAACACATTCCCGTGGGAGCAGCACATTACCGGTATATGTTGGCGTAATGTAGCGCAAGCACCGAGCCGCCGATCGTCGATGGCAAGGCCGAAATGCAGCCGTTTCTTCTTGGTCGCTGGCGGTGGCGTGGACTTGCCGCTGAATGGCACGAGCATCCCTGGCCTGATGGTTCTGATGAAGCTAGCGTCTGCCGAAAAGTCGTCCTCAAACCCGTTGTCCTTCCACGACGGCGAGCTGCTCAGGCTCAGGTACTCCACGAGCATGTTCCCTCGGCAATTCGAAGGCCGGAGGTTCGCCGAAGGCGGCGCGTCGACAAGATTGACCTTCCTCGCCTAGCACTGGTGGCCGACAGCCACCCACTGCCGCCTCCTCTCCTCCCCTCGCCGGGCTCGACCAGCGTCCCCTCCGTCGTCACAGAGCAGCTACAGCTTGTGGTCGGCGGCGTCGCCCTCCCCCGGCCGGGATGGGCCACGAGCGCAAAGGCAGCAAACATACAAAATCGTCCCAGAAAAGGCACTCTTCTTCTTCAGGAAAGCAATTCGAAGGCCTGAGGCTCGCTGGAGGCGGCGCGTCGACAAGATTGACCTTCCTTGCCTAGCACCGGTGGCCGACAGCCACCCACGGCCGCCTCCGCTCCTCCCCTCCGTCGCCCCCAGGAGAGATATGCACAATTGATGGTAGCTTTAAGATGTGTGCACGTATGCCTAATTAATTGTTGCTTTAAGATTTGTGTAGTCTCATTGACCACTGAAAAGGTCGTTCGTATAATGTTCGCAAAATATATTTGAGATTTCGGTCCCACAAATTTTGGTTCCGGTCCTACATTTTTGATTCCATTAGTTTGGTTCCGTCTATTTACCATCGTCGGATCGGGGTGGATGGAGGGTTATTAAAAAATGCGAACCACTCTAAAACTTGTAATATTTAACTGCATCTCAAAAATGATGTTAAATAGCTTTCATTTTTTTATTTTTATCTGAATGCTAATATATACTACTGTCGATGGGCCACATTTGGGAGTTTCTTTTGAACCAAACAAGCCCTTAGAAAGCTCATGTTTGAACCAACTTGTTTTTGTTGCTCTCTCCATTTCTCCGTGTTATCCGTTCTCCAGACGAGCTGTAGCTCCGGGCGGCACCTGCACACGTTTTCCATCAGCTAATTAATGGAAGTCAGAATTCAGCAGGATCTTTCATAAAGAAAGAAGATAAACTCAATGCTATAGTCGAAAGCAACAGAAGCCTGATTCCAGTTGAAACCGCTACGGTAGTCCCACATGAATTCAATTCCCACGGTGTCCACACTACACCAGCAACGACCAACAGCGAGCTGGACGAACTATAGGTGACGGAAACGCGACAATATGCAGCAGCCCGACAGTTGGACGGGCCTTTCGGTTCGGCTCGCTCGAGTTTAAATGCCTCAAAATCGGATCAGCGGAGCACAGAAGCTCAGCTCTCACTCTCAAGAGCGTTGCCTATTCGTGTCAAGCAGCTAATCAGTCGACGCAACAACAACAACAAAAAATAGGACACACTGTGCATCAACTAAGACAAAACAGTTGCAGTCCTTTCTCTCTAGCGTTCATGAGCTAATGTTGACGCTAACAGATCTCTCCCTCTCATACTCTAAATTAATTAAGGAACTGCCAAGCTATAGTCTCTCTCTTATCCTGGTACTGGTACGGCCCGATCATGCGTTGAATCGTTTGGACCTAGTAATACACGAAATGGTACTAGAAACGTGCGTATATATGTGATTTTCATGAAAGTTTGACTTTGGAGGCAGTTGTCACTTTAAGCGGCACTGGGGAGAGAAAGATAGGGGTAGCAATAATTAATGGAATTTTAGTGAAAACTCTCCATTTGCCTCGTGCAAATGCTTGTTTTACTCCCAAAACAAGAATGGTGAAACTCTCCCTATGCTCAAATATACAAATGGTGGAACTCTTCGTTACGTGTTTGTGTTTCGACCTTATCTCAGACTGCGGATATCTACTCGAAGGTTCTAAGTAAAGCTCTTTGAGTACATATCCACAAATTGAGATAACGTCGATACGTGAAGCTTCCTAACTTTTTTGAGACGGGCCGGTGTGAAGGTGGTTGGTGCTTAACTGGATTGTTGGAGAGGTACCGGTTAGCGTTGGCAGTGGAATGCACCGAGGGCCCGGTTATGATGGTCAGTAGCGGACGCAGGAAAAAAATAGAGGGTGGGCACACTCCTATACTTTTTCTTGCATTAGCCTTTGTGTGATCAAAATTTGCCAAAGGTGACCTTTCCGATGTATCTCTTTGAACATTATTTTGATTATTTTCATTATTTGTTGAAATAGGTATCTTTCCCCTAGATTATATTGAAGAGAGTGAGCAGTATTGGTGTTGAATCAATTGTACTAGTATCTAGAAAGACTAGAAATTCGTCAAAGTTAACACATCTTCAGAATTCCCACTCGTATGTAGCGTATCTGAAGCATTTTCCGATTAGTATTACTCTACTAATTCTACCATGACAAATTTATGTGCTAAAATATACCATTTGACTATTAGCTCATACTACGTATGTACTAGTGATTTCTGCCGTTAATCAAAATATTTGCCTTTTCTCATGCTGTTCTATGCATGCAACAGTGTTCAGCGGCATCTGCCTTATGTTTTGATGTGCTAAATTTCTATTGTTTAGAGCAATAGACACCTGACTTGACACTCACAAACAATGGGAACAAAACGTCCTGCTGGAGTTGGAATGTTGCTCAGCCTCTGCTTAACACTGAGAAGCATACCTTGGGTAAAGTCCTGCTGGAGTTGGAACGTTGCTGCACTGTAACTGGATGCTCCGCTGGACTGTTGTTGCCACGTGAAGCGAGCGTTGGCCGGCCAAACTGGCGGCGAGCGGCCGAGCGCCGTCGGCCATGGCCGGAAAAAACTCGAGGATGTGCCAATGCGGGCAGCAGAGGAGAGGAGGCTGAGGCCAAAAAGAGGCCGGAGGCCAGCGGGAGGAGCCGGGGAGCTCCGGATTAGGCAGGGGGCGATGGAGATTCGAGCTGGTTGGAATGGAGTCCGGTGGGTGGAGGGGTCAGCCGCCGGAGCTAGGTCTCCCTTTCCCCATTATATCTAGAACTATACAGAGCAGCCGAAGCCGTTCGGGAGAAAAGAAGTTGCGCGCTACAAGCTAATCGGCTGTCAACTAAGCTGTAGATTAGAGGTGCTTAACAAAATTCCCAGAATTTAGGGTGGGCCACAGCCCATCCGGCCCACCCTGTGCGTCCGCCCATTGGTGCTAATCATGCTCTAGTGATCCCATTATAGTAGCAAAGTTCCAACACATGGTCCTATGGATGCCCGATGTACATGAGCGTGTATGTTTGCATCAGGTTGCTAGATGGAATAAGAGGTTTCCGACAAAACACACTACAGGAATGGCGCGCTGCGCCGACGGCCGTGGCGTACACCGACGGCCAAATGTTGGGGCCGTCGGCGTACGTCCGGTCCAGGGCAGCGGCCCAAAGTGACGCTCGGCGTACATATACCCTTGGCGTAGTGAGTGATACGCCGACGGCCACCCTCGGTGTACAAAAGGCCATCGGCGTAGTGCCTGCGTGTCCTCCACTCCCGCTCCGACCGTGACGGCCCGGTTACGGCGTCAGCGAGGCGCCGAGGGTGCCCCTCGGCATAGGGCATCACCCACCTATGCCGACGGCCACCGTCGGCATACATTTTTTCTCTATTTTTCTCTCTCCTTTGCTTTATATTATGTTTGTATTATTTATGTAGTAGTATGAGTTATGTAAAAAATGGTTCTTTTTTAAAAGAAAAAATGGTAGATGTCATATGTAGCTAGGTCTCACGAGTGACGCTCTTCGCAGACGGGTCGACCGGAGCCAGTAGGCTCAACATCTACTATCGATGTACATATGTCCTAAAAGAAAGGAAAAGTCCATTGCTAACAATAATCCTAATCCTAGGGGTAGATTTGCGGGGTCCCCGCCTGTCGTTGCCTATTTGACGGTACCTCGGAGGAGGGATCCTCACGAAGGGGAGAAGAAGTGGGGACCATAGGGCGGAGTGCGCTCGGGACGGTGGTACGCGATTTACCCAGCTTCGGAACACCTGCACGAGGACAGGGCCTACTGCTGCTTGTCTGGAATTATCTGGGCGCTTTCACGTTGTTACAATGAGTTGTGGTTGTGCCTCTAGGGCTCCCGGGATCCGGCTTATAAAGGCGCACGGATCTAGGGTTTACATGGAGAGTCCTAGCCGGAATACAAGTTGCCTAACTACGGTACAATGTCTTGCCGTGTACGTCAAGGATCCGCCTTCCTCTAAGAACGTGCTGGATCCGGATACTTCATGGGCCGTCACGGATCCGGACTCCTTCGTAGGTCGGTTAAGGATCCGGCTTCCTGCTCCTAGGCTGGACTTCATCCTTCAGGATCTACAGCAACTGGGCCGCCCGATGGGCCACATGCCTCATCACCAACTATGGGCCACCCGGGCTTGCCGGATCTAGGCCATGCCGTTGATATACCCATAAAGTATACCCACAACAGTAGCCCAAGAAGTTCTCCGAGATTCATCATTCTTCCGACTTCATCAGTTCGGATCCGAAGAGAACCTTGAAGAGCTTCAAAACTTTTACTTGTTTCCGGGTTCGTCTGCTAGGAAATCCTTTTGTCTTCAGAATTGGTAACGCAACGGAGATCCCGCTTTTCCCGTGCACAACTTCCTCATTTCCCGCGCTAAATTTTCGGAGATGCGAATCTTTAGCCCGAAGTTTCGGGTGCGCACAGTTAAGTTACCTCTACGTCATTTTACCGCATTTGACCTAAGACACGTGTCAATCATCTAACGGTGTGACCGTTCTGTTTCCACCGTTGGATCCGAATCACGAATCTCCGCGCGGGGTCTATAAATACCCCTCAGCTCGGTAACTTTTCATTCTTTCACCGCATCCTCACCACTTCGTCTTCCTCCTCGCGCCGCGCCGCCCGACAGATCTTGATTCCGGTGAACTTTCCTCACGGGAGCATCGCGCGCCGCCGTTCCAAGCCTCTCTCCGAACTGAAACTGTCACGGTTGATCGGGAAATCGACTCCGCCACCGATTCATGGTCATCGGAGGCTCGAAACTGCAAGTTCAGCGACCTTCACTTCGCCGGAATCTCGCCGGACCGCCGCGCCATTAACGGTACGTGCACCGGCCTCGTAGAAGAAGAAGTAGATTAATGTAGATTTCCGGCTACTCAACTTAGTTCGCATGGGTGCAGCCGGAAGCATGTCGTATGGTTCACCACATTGCATTGGTAGTTCTCCGAGTAGCCCGGATCCCAGTGCCGTGAAACCAATCTGCCCGGATCCCATTGCTTACCTTCCACCATACATTTACGACATTAGGCTCGCTCAACCATTCTCTGCATATTCCAGTACCGCATTAGGCCGGATCCCAACCGCTCAAGAACTTCAGGAAAAAATCCAAGGCCAAGCTAGAATGGCAGCCAAGGTCCAGGAGACGGAAAACAAGAAGGCTTCCAAGGCCCGGATCCGCGAAGGCGTGAGGGGTCAGTGGTGGCCCTGCGAGACCACTGACGCGGAGCTTAGAGAGCTTCAGAACGAGGGCATGATCTCCGAGCACTGGAGATTCATGCGCGACTCCGACGTCCCCAAACCCGACGCGGACGAACGAGTCATGACAAAGGCATGGGTTGAGCGCGGTCTATCGCTCCCCTGCTCGGAGTTTTTCCTCTTCGTCCTCGACACGTATGGGCTCCAGCCCCACAACATCTGCCCCAACTCCTACCTTCTCCTCTCCAACTTCGCGACTCTCTGCGAAGGGCATCTTGGGATCCGACCGGATGTCAAATTGTGGCAGTTTTTCTTTCGATTGAAGAAGGAAACCAAGGACAGGGTTATGCTTAACTGCGGGAGCGTGACGTTCATGCTCCGACCTGGACGTATATATCCGCCTCACGATTCCCACGAATCCGTCCGGTACTGGAACGCCGGATGGTTTTACGTGAAGAACGTTCCAGTTCCGAGTGTCCATGATGGACTCCCATCCTTCAGCAACAAGCCCCCAGAAGAGCTGGCTAGCTGGAGCTTCATCCCGTCGCTCGCTCAAACTCCAATCCTGGAGAAGGCGGCTCGAAGGATTTCCTGGTTGGTCCACGATGGACTAACCGGACCTCAGCTAACCCTCAGCTGGTTCTCCCGGAGAATCCAGCCTCTGCGCTACAACGCACGCAAGATGTGCGCGTATACTGGGGCGGATGATTCTCTCCGGGCTACTCGCCACGATCTTCCGGCTGACTCCCTCAAGAGGAGATTCAAGAAGCTGGTGAAGGTTGGCCGGGGCCAGGAAGTCCCGGAACTTATTAAAGACATCAAGACAAACGACCAATGTCCTCCGGTAAGCATTTGCCTCTTCGTTGAACTTATCAATTTTTCATAAGTGTTTTAACTTGTTCTTCTAATCCTCCTCGCAGCTCGATTCTTTGACGGAGGAAGATCTGCGCACCATTATCCGAGTCCCAGTCAGCGGCGATGCGGCGGAGGAGGATCCGGAGGACCTTGAGGAGGAAGAGGAGCGAGCGCCCCGAAAGGCTGCTCCTCGTCCTACGAAGCGTTCCCGCGCCAAAGTTCCCGACCCCAAAGTCGGAACCAGCGGCGAGGCCTCCGCCAAGAAACCCAGGATGACCAAGCCACCTCCGCTCAATTCCAAAAAGGCGGAACGTGAGCGCCTCAAGCTGCTGTCGACAGCAGGAAAGCACTCGCGTCCCAACATCCCGGGCGCGACGTAAGTTTCTGAGTACCGTGCATCTTTTATTTTGGTAAGCTGTGTTACTTATACTTTTCCTTTGCTCGCTTGTAGGAATCCGAGCCCAACCACCGCGCGGACCAACGTTCAAGAGCACATTACAAAGTATATGCATAAGAAATCCCCTGCCGTTGGTCCCGCTACGCCAGCTCCGCCAAGCGCTCCCCAAGCTACCCCACAGCCATCTCCTTCTCCCGCGGATCATTCTCCTGCTCCTGCTGCATCCACTCCACCGGAAATAATTCCGGTTAGTAGCGACAGAGCGGGCGAAGAAAGTTCCGGCGGCAAGGACCCCGTCCGTGACGAAACTGAAGGACAAGGCCGTGAGGAAGCAGAAGTCAATTCCTCCGGCAAAACTGAAACTACAACTGGTGATATGGTCGTTTTCCCCAAGAACTTTGGAGATCCGGCTGACCTTACTTCCACCCCTAAAGCCTATGCCACGAAGTTTTTTAACAAACTATCAGAGGCGGAAAAATGGGAGCTGGAGCAAGATTTGCTCAACGCTATGCTGAACAATTCCTGGGGTAAACCAGACGTCGAGACGTCGGAGATCCAGGAATTCAAGAAAGACGTTGGCCAGTTCTTCGACAAGCTTGTTTGCAAGCAGAAGGTAACTCCCCAGTAGCCCCCAAGTATTTAGGCAGAAACTAGTGTAGTTAGCGTGTGAATACTTAGAGAAAACTCAAAGTGAAGGAAGTTTTAAATGTCGTGGTAGCCCCCAAGCATTATGGCGGAAAGATTTCCAGCAACAATGCTTTAGAAAGACTTAACCATAAATTACTTGTGGAACTTACTCCGGCACTGACTGGATTTTCAGGAACAGAAGGCTCTGCATTACGAGCTGCACAAGAACATTGCGCTTCAGCGCCGTGTTACCATCAGCCAGGCGGAGAAGATCCAACGTTTCAAACGGAGAATGCGGATTTGAAGAAGCAGCTGTCAGAAGCCCAAGGTTGGTTTCCGACTTTCTGGTGCCTGTAGGTTATGCTTCCGCATTTTCAAACTTGATGTTTTACATATCGTTGAGTAGGTGCATCCTCGTCCCTCGCTGCAGCCTCCTCCGAACTAGAAACCCTGCGCGCCTCCCAGAAGGATCTTGAGGCGAAACTCGCAGAGGCGGAGAAGAAACTTGCTGAGAAGAACTCGGAGCTCATCCAAAAGGAGGGTGTGTTTGTGAAGGAGATATGCCCTAGAGGCAATAATAAAGTGGTTATTATTTATATCTTTATGTTTATGATAAATGTTTATATATCATGCTATAATTGTATTAACCGAAACATTAGTACATGTGTGATATGTAGACAACAAGAAGTCCCTAGTATGCCTCTTAAACTAGCTTGTTGATTAATGGATGATTAGTTTCATAATCATGAACATTGGATGTTATTAATAACAAGGTTATATCATTATATGAATGATGTAATGGACACACCCAATTAAGCGTAGCATAAGATCTCGTCATTAAGTTATTTGCTATAAGCTTTCGATACATAGTTACCTAGTCCTTATGACCATGAGATCATGTAAATCACTTATACCGGAAAGGTACTTTGATTACATCAAACGCCACTGCGTAAATGGGTGGTTATAAAGGTGGGATTAAGTATCCGGAAAGTATGAGTTGAGGCATATGGATCAACAGTGGGATTTGTCCATCCCGATGACGGATAGATATACTCTGGGCCCTCTCGGTGGAATGTCGTCTAATGTCTTGCAAGCATATGAATAAGTTCATAAGAGACCACATACCACGGTACGAGTAAAGAGTACTTGTCAGGAGACGAGGTTGAACAAGGTATAGAGTGATACCGAAGATCAAACCTCGGACAAGTAAAATATCGCGTGACAAAGGGAATTGGTATCGTATGTGAATGGTTCATTCGATCACTAAAGTCATCGTTGAATATGTGGGAGCCATTATGGATCTCCAGATCCCGCTATTGGTTATTGGTCGGAGTGAGTACTCAACCATGTCCGCATAGTTCACGAACCGTAGGGTGACACACTTAAAGTTGGATGTTGAAATGGTAGAACTTGAATATGGAATGGAGTTCGAATATTTGTTCGGAGTCCCGGATGAGATCCCGGACATCACGAGGAGTTCCGGACTGGTCCGGAGAATAAGATTCATATATAGGATGTCATTTTATGTGAAATAAAATGTCGCGGAAGGTTCTATGGAAGGTTCTAGAAGGTTCTAGAAAAGTCCGGAAGAAACCACCAAGGAAGGTGGAGTCCACATGGGACTCCACCTCCATGGCCGGCCAGCCCTAGTGGGGGAGGAGTCCCAAGTGGACTCCCCCTTAGGGGGCCGGCCACCCCCCCATATGGGAGGTGGAAACCCCACCTTTGGTGGGAGTCCTAGTTGGGCTAGGTTTCCCCCTCTTATGGAAGGTTTTTGGTTCGGGTCTTATTCGAAGACTTGGACACCAACCCTTGGGGATCCACCAATATAATGAGGGGCCAAGGGAGGGGGCCGGCCAACCCCAAGCACCACAAGGTGGCCGCACCACTAGATGGCCGGCGCCCCCCTCCCAAACCCTAGCCGCCCCCTCTCTCCTCTATAGTTCCCGCACGCTTAGCGAAGCTCTGCCGGACTTCTCCACCACCACCGACACCACGCCGTCGTGCTGTCGGATTCAAGAGGAGCTACTACTTCCGCTGCCCGCTGGAACGGGGAGGTGGACGTCGTCTTCATCAACAACCGAACGTGTGACCGAGTACGGAGGTGCTGCCCGTTCGTGGCGCCGGAAGCGATCGTGATCAAGATCTTCTACGCGCTTTTGCAAGCGGCAAGTGAACGTCTACCGCAAGTACAAGAGCCTCATCTTGTAGGCTTTGGAATCTCTTCAAGGGTGAGACTCGATAACCCCTCGTTGCTACCGTCTTCTAGATTGCATCTTGGCTTGGATTGCGTGTTTGCGGTAGGAAATTTTTTGTTTTCTATGCAACGTCATCCTACAGTGGTATCAGAGCCGTGTCTATGCATAGATGGTTGCACGAGTAGAACACAATGGTTTTGTGGGCGTTGATGCTCTTGTTATCTTTAGTTTGAGTATTTTGCATCTTTGTGGCATAGTGGGATGAAGCGGCTCGGACTAACTTTACATGACCGCGTTCATGAGACTTGTTCCTCGTTCGACATGCAACTTGTATTGCATAAGAGGCTTTGCGGGTGTCTGTCTCTCCTACTATAGTGAAGATTCAACTTATTCTTCTATTGACAACACTAGTATCACCGTTGTGGTTCATGTTCGTAGGTAGATTAGATCTTACTCGAAAACCCTAAACCACGTAAAATATGCAAACCAAATTAGAGACGTCTAACTTGTTTTTGTAGGGTTTTGGTGATGTGATATGGTCATAATGTGATGATGAATATGTATGAGATGATCATTATTGTATTGTGGCAACCGGCAGGAGCCTTATGGTTGTCTTTAAATTTCATGTTGAGTAGTATTTCAAAGTAGTTGTAATAGTTGCTACATGAGGTGAACAACCATGAAGAAGGCGCCATGAACCTTGACGCTACGCCGACGATGATGGAGATCATGCCCGAAGATGATGGAGATCATGTCCGTGCTTTGGAGATGAAGATCAAAGGCGCAAAGACAAAAGGGCCATATCATATCACATATGAACTGCATGTGATGTTAATCTTTTTATGCATCTTATTTTGCTTAGATCGCGACGGTAGCATTATAAGATGATCCCTCACATTAATATCAAGATAATAAAGTGTTCTCCCCTCGTATGCACCGTTGTAATAGTTCGTCGTTTCGAAGCATCTCGTGATGATCGGATGTGATAGATTCAACGATTCACATACAACGGGTGTAAGCCATGTTGCACACGCGGAATACTTGGGTTTGCTTGACGAGCCTAGCATGTACAGACATGGCCTCGGGACAACGGAAACCAAAAGGTTGAACACGAGTCATATGGATGATATGATCAACATGTTGATGTTCACCATTGAAGCTACATCATCTCACGTGATGATCGGTTTTGGTGTAGTGGATTTGGATCGTGTACCACTTAACAACTATGAGGGATGTTGTATTAAGTGGGAGTTCATTAGTAATTAGATTAAAACATGAACTAATTATCATAAACATAGTCTGAATAGTATTTTGAATTAATTTTGTAGAATTGGCATCCGTTTTCTACTATGCACTAGTCTTGTTATTGAAATAGAAATACTGTTAAAATCTGACAAGAAACTTTACGGATTGGTACCGTATTGTTAAAGAATCAAGAATTGATTAAGTCCTATTGCAAACTTTTAGTAAACCTCACATTGTTGATTCAAAGAGCTAAGGTTTCAATTAGTACCTAAAGTTATCTTGTCTCCGTCAAACTTGAAGTTCAAATTTGTTTGAAAAGTAAGGAGCTGAAAAATTTAGTTTTCAGAAATAATCAAGGTATGAGATATATGTGATATCTAAGACCTTATTGCAAGATGATAGAATATAAATTTGGTGAGACTACATAAACTCATAAGTTTTATGAGAATGTATGAAGGTTGAAGACGCCAGGCGTCACAATCCTCCAACTATTGGGGCACTAATAATATTCGCATATCCATGAAGTTATCATCCTTAGTATGCACCGTTGCTAAGACTCGTCGTATCGAAGCATCACGTGATGATCGGGTGTTATAGATTCTACGTGTGCTTACAACGGGTGCAAACCAGATTTGCACATGCGAATACTAAGGTTAAACTTTATGAGCCTAGCATGTACAGACATGGTCTCAAAAAGTTGTCATGAATTGATGGATAAAAATATGAGTGAAATTGTTCATCATATTACAAAGTTACTAATAAGTGAAATCTAGAACACTTGTCATATGATGATCAACTTCAAAGTAAGAACCTCAAGGTTATTGGTATTTGACCAACAAACCTAGAAGTTATTGATGTTAAAGTGTTTTTCTGAATAATGAGGAAAGCTAAAAGAGAAACTGCAAAAGATATTTTGGCAAAAAGAAAGAAAAGACTAGAAAGTCTAGCTCAGGTGTATATAAATGATATACATGTTATGGTTGTATTCCTAGTTAGGTCACACAATGAAATTCTTGGGTATTTGTACCATATTGGTTGGTATGAAGTGTCATACAAAACAACGCAATACAAGAATACAATGGCCTAAGTGACTGATAAGGAATATGATAAGAATGCACGTCTGGAACAAAAATAAAGTATTATTATGTTCGTCGTTGGCATTCTATCTAGCCCTTAGAATTTATAATAAAGAACTTAATAATTGTTATTTTGCTCTGGTCAAATGAAAACAATGAGTTGTTCAAATTATGACATTACTCCATGTACGATGGATAAGTTATTATAAATCTTAATGGTGAAACACACATACATAACACTGACGCTAAAATGCCATAAGGCAAATGATTTGAATTCCACTTATTTGTGGAACCGCCATTTAGGTCATGTTAGAAAGGAATGCATAAAGGAACTCCATGCAAATGGATTTTTGGAGTCATTTGATTTTTGAATCGTTTGGCGCTTGCAAATCTTTTCTAAAGAGAATGATTAAAATACCGTTCATAGGCCAAAAGTTGAACGGGCAACAAACTTAGTGGAAAAATACATGATGATGTATGTGGTTCACTGGGCATAGTTGTGTGTGGGAGATTCTTCTACTTCATGAAAACTTTCAACAATGAATTGAGTATATATATGTGGATATATTCAATAAGAAAGAAGTTTGAAACATTTGAATGGTTTCAAATAAATTTCAGCATGAAGTGGAAATCATCGTAATAGAAAAGTCAAATATCTATGATTGGATCATGGTGAAAATATTTGAATTACGAGTTTTAGCGAACATCTAAGAGAGTTATGAAATTGTTCTACAACTTATGTTTCTTGGAGTATCATAGTGATGATGAAGTATCCAAGAGATATATCCAAACTTTGTTGGATCAATGATGAGATAAAATATTGATGCCATTATATTTTTGTGGATTATGCTTTAGTGACTACCGCTTTTACACTGAATAGAGCATCATCATGATCCGTTGAAATGACACCATACGAGTTATGGCATGGGTATGAAACCTGATAGTCTTTTCTTAAATTTTGGTATGCATAGCATAAGTAAATAAGTTTACAACCAAAATCGGATGAATGTCTTTGTTGGTTATCCCAGAGAATTGATTGGGAATTCTTCCCACTATGGAGACAAAGACAAAAGTGTTTGTCAATGTTTCTTATTTCCAAGAAATAGTTTCTAGTGAAGTTTTTGAGTGGAAGGACAATATAATTTGATAAGGTTTATGAACCTGAGCATAATGATCAGAGTAGCGCAGCATCAGAATTTGTTTCGGAAGCGGCCACGACGATCATGGCTCCCATGACTACAAAGTGTTTTAGCCATGGAGATCGAAGTACATATTGAACCTTGTAGGTATGGTTTATTTTGTGATCAAATAAATGATTTGTGAACAAAGGATTGATTTTGAACAATTATAAACCAACTACAAACAAAGAAGTTATGATGGGCCCTGACTCCGTTAAAATGGCTATATGCCATGAAATCCAAGATAGATGAATACTTTATGAAAGTAAATGGATCTATGAAATTGATAGACTTGGATGAAATATCCTTGAAGAAAGCTTGACTTGTCGAAAAATTGTTTACGACAAAGTTCAAAGAGTTGACTACGACAAGATTAAGATCTTCCGTAGCAATGCTTAAAGTCTATATGGATTATTCTAGTAAACACTACATATTTCCTTTATGAGATATGTTAGTAGGATGGCAAAATACATTACTTATCAGAAGTGTGTATTAAAGGTGTATACAAGATACAACCAAGAGTTTTGCTGGTCCCTGGAATACTAGATAGGTATACGACTTCAAATTGGATGAAGTAAGTATCACGGAGTTGGAATCTTCACCAGATGAAATAGTCAAAGAGTTTTTGATTTCATCAGAGACGATGAAGAGGCTTGCATTTGCAAGAAATTAAGTGGGAGCGCTAAGACACATTTATTACACTTTATGTAGGTGACATATAGTTGGTTATAAATGATGTAATTATATACTTGATTAAAAGGTTTCATTGAGAAATTAATTTCAATGAAAGGATATGGACTGAAACATATCTAGTGTCAAGATCTATGAAGATAGATTGAAACACAAAATAAGTTTAAGTCAAAGTACATAGAATGGATATTGAAATAGTTCAATATAGAAATATTAAGAAAATGTTCTTGTCATGTTAAAGTTTTAACAAGACTTGAGTGTATCTGACACTCAATGAGTAAAAACACATGAGTGATTATAGATCACGAATAATATGTACACAATCAGATATCATATGCTATAAAGTGTTATGAGCATATACCAGAATGATTCATATGATGATCATTGGACGACAGTAAGAATATCCTTGAATACTTTAGAAGAACTAAGGATATATATTTTTTTTTGTATGAAGAAATGACAAACAAATCACTGTAAGGTGTTACACCGATATTGGTTTTGTCACATATAAAATATAATTTCAATCTCAAATTAGACTAAATGTTGTTTAAAAAAGTAGCACAATGAGCTAGAAGTTGTCCATGCTAGATTTAGAAGAGTTCTAAATATTGTGACGGATTCTACAAAAGAAGGCAGAGTATGTCATTGTTTTGACAATGACAAAGGATGTTAAGTCAAGAGGTTCTTTAACTTGGTGTAGTTCCGACAGAGTCAGAACTTTGAAGCTATATTGTGTGTGACAATATTAGTAACATATTTCAGACCACGGAATTAAGGTTCCACCAGAAGACCAAACATATTTAATGCCGACTCATTTGGAAATGAGTGATGCGTTAAGACGCAAATGAATTACAAAATACATACGTTTCTGAGCGTGTCAGATCTGTTGACTAAAAACCTCTCCCGTGAGCAATACATGATAAAACACCGGAAGGCCAAGGTGTTATATCTTTACAAATGTAAACTAGATTATTGACTCTAGTGCAAGTGGGAGACTGAAGGAGATATGCCCTAGAGGCAATAATAAAGTGGTTATTATTTATATCTTTATGTTTATGATAAATGTTTATATATCATGCTATAATTGTATTAACCGAAACATTAGTACATGTGTGATATGTAGACAACAAGAAGTCCCTAGTATGCCTCTTAAACTAGCTTGTTGATTAATGGATGATTAGTTTCATAATCATGAACATTGGATGTTATTAATAACAAGGTTATATCATTATATGAATGATGTAATGGACACACCCAATTAAGCGTAGCATAAGATCTCGTCATTAAGTTATTTGCTATAAGCTTTCGATACATAGTTACCTAGTCCTTATGACCATGAGATCATGTAAATCACTTATACCGGAAAGGTACTTTGATTACATCAAACGCCACTGCGTAAATGGGTGGTTATAAAGGTGGGATTAAGTATCCGGAAAGTATGAGTTGAGGCATATGGATCAACAGTGGGATTTGTCCATCCCGATGACGGATAGATATACTCTGGGCCCTCTCGGTGGAATGTCATCTAATGTCTTGCAAGCATATGAATAAGTTCATAAGAGACCACATACCACGGTACGAGTAAAGAGTACTTGTCAGGAGACGAGGTTGAACAAGGTATAGAGTGATACCGAAGATCAAACCTCGGACAAGTAAAATATCGCGTGACAAAGGGAATTGGTATCGTATGTGAATGGTTCATTCGATCACTAAAGTCATCGTTGAATATGTGGGAGCCATTATGGATCTCCAGATCCCGCTATTGGTTATTGGTCGGAGTGAGTACTCAACCATGTCCGCATAGTTCACGAACCGTAGGGTGACACACTTAAAGTTGGATGTTGAAATGGTAGAACTTGAATATGGAATGGAGTTCGAATATTTGTTCGGAGTCCCGGATGAGATCCCGGACATCACGAGGAGTTCCGGAATGGTCCGGAGAATAAGATTCATATATAGGATGTCATTTTATGTGAAATAAAATGTCGCGGAAGGTTCTATGGAAGGTTCTAGAAGGTTCTAGAAAAGTCCGGAAGAAACCACCAAGGAAGGTGGAGTCCACATGGGACTCCACCTCCATGGCCGGCCAGCCCTAGTGGGGGAGGAGTCCCAAGTGGACTCCCCCTTAGGGGGCCGGCCACCCCCCCATATGGGAGGTGGAAACCCCACCTTTGGTGGGAGTCCTAGTTGGGCTAGGTTTCCCCCTCTTATGGAAGGTTTTTGGTTCGGGTCTTATTCGAAGACTTGGACACCAACCCTTGGGGATCCACCTATATAATGAGGGGCCAAGGGAGGGGGCCGGCCAACCCCAAGCACCACAAGGTGGCCGCACCACTAGATGGCCGGCGCCCCCCTCCCAAACCCTAGCCGCCGCCTCTCTCCTCTATAGTTCCCGCACGCTTAGCGAAGCTCTGCCAGACTTCTCCACCACCACCGACACCACGCCGTCGTGCTGTCGGATTCAAGAGGAGCTACTACTTCCGCTGCCCGCTGGAACGGGGAGGTGGACGTCGTCTTCATCAACAACCGAACGTGTGACCGAGTACGGAGGTGCTGCCCGTTCGTGGCGCCGGAAGCGATCGTGATCAAGATCTTCTACGCGCTTTTGCAAGCGGCAAGTGAACGTCTACCGCAGCAACAAGAGCCTCATCTTGTAGGCTTTGGAATCTCTTCAAGGGTGAGACTCGATAACCCCTCGTTGCTACCGTCTTCTAGATTGCATCTTGGCTTGGATTGCGTGTTTGCGGTAGGAAAATTTTTGTTTTCTATGCAACGTCATCCTACAGTTTGGAGAACTGATAGCGACACCATCCAAAAGCAGGAAAAAGAGCTTGGTGGACTCCGGAAGTATATGAAGACAGCGGAGGAATGCTGGGATCTGCTGAACTCCGACTTCATGGGTATGTCGTCAAAATTCACAGAGTAATGCA
This sequence comes from Lolium perenne, assembly GCF_019359855.2. NCBI lineage: Eukaryota > Viridiplantae > Streptophyta > Magnoliopsida > Poales > Poaceae > Lolium > Lolium perenne. Next base: position 157,744,655 of record NC_067248.2, read on the forward strand.
TGTGTTGCGCTTAACTTTGTTATACTTAATCAAAAGTTGCGTCTTCCAGATCCACTTGGATATGATGAGGAACGTCGGAGCCAGTTCCCGCGCGATGACCTGCTGCAGCTGGCCAGAGAAGATTGCAAGGACCTCATCTCCGCCTCCAGGAAAATCTGCCACAACCTCAACATCAAGAAGAGCCGAACTTGCGATGTGCGCAAGCTCATCAAGAGGATGGATGTGCTTCCAGAGTTGGTGGTGGATCTGCAAGCTTCTTCAGCACGAGGCGCAGCTGCCATGTCTTTGGCAATGTGCTTGGCGCACAACCTGGAGCTAAACCTTGACCAAGCCACTGCTGGCGTTCCTCCGGACGCGGATGTCAATGCACTTCTAGATGCAGTTAGTGGCTACGATACGCGCATTGCCCGGAGAATTCGCCATGATGAATTTTATGACAAGGCGGTTCTTCCTGCTGACGAGCCCCTCGAAGCTGAGCTTCTCAGGGAGCACGAGGCGGAATCCAGGCCCGCCCAATCCGGAAGCCAGTATACCTGGACAAGCTCAAAGGACCAAGGTGGCGCTGCATCTCCGACCGCAGCTGAAGAAGAAGAAAACGAAGATGTCTCCTCTCCTGCCAAGGACGCACAGAAGGAAACTCCGACTGACGCGGAGAAGGCTGATGCCAATGTGGAAACTTCTCCGGCTAAGGAGAAGTAAAAACTTGTTCCTGCGGGGAAGACGAAAAACAATGCATCATATTGGCCCCAGGAGGGTTTGTAATATAACTTTAAATTCTTAAGTAGCTAGGAACGAAACACTTATGCATGGGCGGAAAATACTTATCCTGCTATCCGTTAATATTATTTGCATGTTTCATTTATTGAAAGCAAGTGCTGATTTTATATTTTCCGGCTTGCCCATTTGACCTTCCACGAGCCGGAAAACCTGTAGCCGGAGACGCTCGCCAGCGGTGACGAAGCCCAATGGCAATCCGTCAATAACCGCGGAAACAAGCCCCCAGCCCAAGTGCCGGAAGTCGCTACCAGGAATCCATGAGTTTGCAACAGAAAATATTTCCATCAGAAAACTTAAGCTTACGTCCTAAAGGACGATTTTGAGAATCACAACTTTCATACACGCCTAGGCGGAAATATCCAGCTCTGCGGTTTTAGTCGGAAAACATACATGATCTAAAAATGAACAAGTAAAGGAGGTAAAAGACTCAAAGAGTGAACCAAAAGCTTTATTTCATTGATCATGTATAACTGTTACAAAGTATGTAATTCTATGCTAAGTGTGGAAAGGACGTATCTGTGCAATGTTCCAAGGACGTTCTGTTTCATCGTAAATGTCATCTGGATCCTCCCGCTTGCGTTTCCGGTACCAATTAGCAGGTCTATCCTTTAGCTCTCAGAAATCGACAAGGTAGTACAATCGGTTGTGGTGCATGATGTCTACGGGTGCTTCTATTCTTGTAGACAGTGTTGGGCCTCCAAGAGCAGAGGTTTGTAGAACAACAGCAAGTTTCCCTTAAGTGGATCACCCAAGGTTTATCGAACTCATGGAGGAAGAGGTCAAAGATATCCCTCTCAAGCAACCCTGCAATCACGATACAAGAAGTCTCTTGTGTCCCCAACACACCTAATACACTTGTTAGATGTATAGGTGCACATGTTCGGCGAAGAGATAGTGAAATACAAGTGGTATGAATGAATATGAGCAATAGTAACGGCGCCAGAAAAGTGCTTGCTGGCGTGCAGTTGATGGTAGTAATATTGCAGGAAGTAAAGATGCAGTAAAACAGTAAACAAGCGATGATTGCAGTATTTGGAAACAAGGCCTAGGGATCATACTTTCACTAGTGGACACTCTCAACATTGATCACGTAAATAAATAAGTTCTCTTCCTTTGTGCTACATATACTCTTGTTTGATGATGAACACCATTCGTTGTGTAGGGCTACAAGAGCTCCCTCAAGCCGGAGTTAACAAGCGCCACAACATTCGGCATTCATATTTAAGTAACCTTTAGAGCATAATAGATCTTTGCAATTTAGACCGAGAACTAACATAGCATACACACCGTCACCTTTACACTATGAAGGGGGAATAAATCACATCAATACTATCATAGTAATAATTAACTCCATAACCTACAAGAGATTATGATCATAACCTACGCCAAGTACTACACGATGCACACACTGTCACCATTACACCGTGAAGGAGGAATAGAATACTTTAATAACATCACAAGAGTAGCACATAGACTAATAGTGATACAATGCTCATCATATGGATCTCAATTATGCAAGGCAATTCATGAGATCATTGTATTGGGGTACATGAGAGAGAGATTAACCACATAGCTACCGGTTGAGCCCTCAGCCTCGAGGGAGAACTACTCCCTCCTCATGGGAGACAGCAGCGGTGATGAAGATGGTGGTGGTGTCGATGGAGGAGCCTTCCGGGGCACTTCCCCGTCCCGGCGGCGTGCCGGAACAGAGACTCCTGTCCCCCAGATCTTGGCTTCGCGATGGCGGCGGCTCTGGAAGGTTTCTCGTACCGTGGCTTTTCCGTATCGAAGATTTAGGTCAGGGAGCTTTAAATGGGCGAAGAGGCGGAGTCAGAAGGCTGACGAGGCAGCCACACAATAGGGCGGCGCGGCCAGGGCCTGGGCCGCGCCGGCCACATGTGTGGGCCCCCCAGGGCTCCCCTCTGGCGGCTCTTGGTTGTTCTGGAAGCTTCGTGGAATTCTAAGATGCTGGGCGTTGATTTCGTCCAATTCCGAGAATATTTCCTTACTAGGATTTCTGAAACCAAAAACAGCAGAAAACAGGAACTGGCACTTCGGCATCTCGTCAATAGGTTAGTTCCGGAAAACGCATCAAAACGATATAAAGTGTGAACAAAACATGTAGGTATTGTCATAAAACTAGCATGGAACATAAGAAATTATAGATACGTTTGAGACGTATCAGTGCACTTTGCTAACGACGAAGGGTCCTTCCCATGGAGATTGCAACTTATGATCTTTCACCTGGCGAAGGCGGAGGACCAAGTCTCCAGCCATGAACGAGCGATTCCGAACTCGACGACTATGGTAGCGTCGGAGCTTGTGCTGGTAAATGGTGGAACGTTGGTCTGCTAAGTTCCGAGCTTCTTCGATCAGGTCCACAGATAGTTGTCTGGCCTCGTCAGCAGTTTCTTCATTATAGGCGGAGACTCGCGGTGAATCATGGATGATGTCGGAGGGGAGCACAGCTTCGGATCCGTATACCAGGAAGAACGGAGTGAATCCTGTTGTCCTGTTGGGGGTAGTTCGTAAACTCCACAGGACGGAGTCTAACTCCTCAGCCCAAGCTCCGGCTGCGCGGCGTAGCGGTTCTTCAAGGCGTGGTTTTATTCTGGATAAGAGGAGTCCGTTGGCTCTTTCGACCTGACCATTGGACTGTGGATGAGCCACTGATGCCAGGTCAAGCCGGATCCCAACGTCATGGCAATAATCCTTCAATTCTCCTTGGGCGAAGTTTGTGCCATTATCCGTGATTATGTTGTGCGGGATGCTAAATCTCGTCACGAGGCTGCAGACAAACTTGAGTGCGGTAGCACCATCGGCTTTTCTCACTGGCTTTGCCTCGATCCATTTACTGAACTTATCAATAGCGACCAGGAGGTACTCAAAACCGCCAGGAGATGATTGCTTTAACTTACCAACCATATCAAGCCCCCAGACCGCAAATGGCCAGGTGATAGGGATGGTCTTCAGCTCTTGGGCTGGAGCGTTTGGTTGAGTAGCGTAGTATTGGCAACCTCGGCAAGTTTTCACCAACTTATCAGCATCTTCTTTAGCTGTGAGCCAGTAAAATCCAAGCCGGAAAGCTTTGGCAACGAGGGACCTGGGAGCGGTGTGATGCCCGCAATCCCCTGCGTGGATCTCTCTGAGGATTTCGATGCCATCTTGATTGGAGACGCATTTGAGGAATACTCCAGTTGCACTTCGTTTGTAGAGCTGTCCGTCAACTATTGTATAGGATCTTGCTCGTCTGATGATCTGCCGCGCGAGGACCTCGTCCTCTGGCAACTTCTGATCAATGAGCTAGTCCAGGAAAGGCTACGTCCAGGCCGGAATGATGACCATCACTTCCTTTGCCGGAGATACTGCTACCTCTGGATTTTCCGGGTTAGCGCCCTTGACTGAGGGTATCCGTAGATGCTCCAGGAAAATACCGGGCAGAATTTGTTTTCTGCCGGATCCGAGCTTGGATAGCATATATGCTGCTGCGTTATCGTCTCGTCTGACGTACTTGACTTCGTATCCGAGGAAACACTCGGCGATCTCGTCAACTTCGTCTCTGTAAGCCGCCATGATGGAGTTTCTGGCGTTCCAGGTTCCGGCTACCTGCTGTGCCACCAGGTCGGAGTCTCCGCAGCATATAATGTGCTTGATCCCAATTTCCTTAGCGATGCGCAGACCGTGTAGTAGAGCCTCGTATTCCGCCATGTTGTTTGTAGCTTCGAAGTGAATCTGCAAAACGTACTGCGGTTCTTCTCCGGTAGGGGACTTTAGGGTGACTCCGGCTCCTGAGCCTTGATGCTGCTTGGATCCATCGAAGTGCATGACCCATGTTTCTGGTTCCGGTTCTAGATTTGCATCCGGAGCCTCTGTCCAATCTGCGACTAAATCTGCCAAGCTTGGGATTTAACCGCAGTCCTGGCTTTATAAGCGATGTCGAAGGCGGATAACTCGATGCCCCATTTTGCTGTGCGTCCTGTTGCGTCAGCGTTGTTGAGAATCGTCGACAGCGGAGCTTTGCTCACAACTGTTACTGGGTGCTCTTGGAAGTAGTGTCTCATCTTCCTGCTACCTAGGAACATGCCGTAGGCTAGCTTCTGAAAGTGAGGATATCTTTGCTTGGATTCCGTCAGTACCTCGCTAATATAATAGACATGCCTTTGGACTCCGTATTCGTGACCTTCTTCCTTTCGCTCTACCACGATGACGAGACTGATGACTCTGTTGGTAGCTGCCAGGTATAGGAGCATGGGCTCTGACTCTTCTGGAGCTGCTAGGATAGGTGGAGAGGTGAGTATTTCCTTCAATCCCTAAAGTGCTGCATCTGCTGCGTCGTCCCAGATGAATTTGTCTGTTTTCTTCAGCAGCTTGTATAAAGGTAGCGCCTTCTCGCCAAGACGGCTAACAAACCTACTGATTTCTGCGACACAACCAGTTAGTCGTTGTACATCTTTGAGACAAGTTGGCCTTTTGATACACAGGATTGCCTTGATTTTTTCCGGGTTAACCTCAATGCCTGAAGCCAAGGAGTTTTCCGACTGGCACGCCAAAGACGCACTTCAGCGGATTCAACATCATCTTGTACTGACGGAGATTCTCGAAGGTTTCTGTGAGGTCGCTGATCAGGTCGGATCCTTTCCGGGTCATGACCGCGATGTCGTCGACGTAAGTGTGCACGTTCCGGCCAATTTGGTCCTTCAGGCACCGCTGCATCGTACGTTGGTAGGTGGCACCTGCATTTTTCTAACCAAAGGGCATGGTGACATAGCAGTAAGTGCCAAAGGGGGTGATGAACGAGGTCGCATTTTGGTCGGACTTCTTCATCCGGATCTGATGATACCCGGAATATGCGTCAAGAAAACACAGAAGTTCTGCCCCTGCCGTCGAATCAATGACTTGGTCAATATGCGGCAAGGGGAACGGATCCTTCGGACAATGCTTGTTCAAGCCGGAGTAATCGATGCACATTCTTAGTATTTCAGTGTTCTTTTTGGGTACAAGGACGGGATTTGCGACCCAATCAGTATGGATAACTTCTACTACAAAACCTGCCTCTAGTAACTTAGCTAGTTCCATTCCTATGGCGTGGCGCTTCTTATCTCCAAAGCGTCGCATAGCTTGCTTCACCGGTTTAGCCCCCGGATTTATGTTGAGGTAGTGCTCGGCGAGTTCCCTAGGTACTCCGGACATGTCAGAAGGTTGCCATGCGAAGATATCCATGTTAGCGCGGAGGAACTCGATGAGCGCGTCTTCCTATTTGGGGTCCATGTTGGCTCCGACTGAAACCTGCTTGGAGCCATCTCCTACGATGAGGTCGTGCTTCTTGGTTTCTATCGTGGCCTTGAACGAGGTCTTCTGTTCGGAGATCTGCTTCTTTGTGGTTGATGTCTACGCACGCTTCTATTCTTGTAGACAGTGTTGGGCCTCCAAGAGCAGAGGTTTGTAGAACAGCAGCAAGTTTCCCTTAAGTGGATCGCCCAAGGTTTATCGAACTCAGGGAGGAAGAGGTCAAAGATATCCCTCTCAAGAAACCCTGCAATCACGATACAAGAAGTCTCTTGTGTCCCCAACACACCTAATACACTTGTCAGATGTATAGGTGCACTAGTTCGGCGAAGAGATAGTGAAATACAAGTGGTATGAATGAATATGCGCAGTAGTAACGGCGCCAGAAAAGTGCTTGCTGGCGTGCAGTTGATGGTAGTAATATTGCAGGAAGTAAAGATGCAGTAAAACAGTAAACAAGCGATGATTGCAGTATTTGGAAACAAGGCCTAGGGTTCATACTTTCACTAGTGGACACTCTCAACATTGATCACATAAATAAATAAGTTCTCTTCCTTTGTGCTACATATACTCTTGTTTGATAATGAACACCATTCGTTGTGTAGGGCTACAAGAGCTCCCTCAAGCCGGAGTTAACAAGCGCCACAACATTCGACATTCATATTTAAGTAACCTTTAGAGCATAATAGATCTTTGCAATTTAAACCGAGTACTAACATAGCATACACACTGTCACCTTTACACTATGAAGGGGGATTAAATCACATCAATACTATCATAGTAATAATTAACTCCATAACCTACAAGAGATTATGATCATAACCTACGCCAAGTACTACACGATGCACACACTGTCACCATTACACCGTGAAGGAGGAATAGACTACTTTAATAACATCACAAGAGTAGCACATAGACTAATAGTGATACAAAGCTCATATGAATCTCAATCATGTAAGGCAGCTCATGAGATCATTGTATTGAAGTACATAGGAGAGAGATTAACCACATAGCTACCGGTACAGCCCTTAGCCTCGATGGAGAACTACTCCCTCCTCATGGGAGATAGCAGCGTTGATGAAGATGGCGGTGGTGTCGATGGAGGAGCCTTCCGGGGGAACTTCCCAGTCCCGGCGGCGTGCCGGAACAGAGACTCCTGTCCCCCAGATCTTGGCTTCGCGATGGCGGTGGCTCTGAAAGGTTTCTCGTACCGTGGTTTTTCCGTATCGAAGATTTAGGTCAGGGACCTTTAAATAGGCGAAGAGGCGGAGTCGGAGGGGGTATGGGGCCACCACACAACAGGACGGCGCGCCTGGCTCCCTGGCCGCCCCGCCCACACGTGTGGGGCCACCAGGGCTCCCCTCTGGTGCCTCTCGGATGTTCTGGAAGCTTCGTGGAATTCTAAGATGCTGGGCGTTGATTTCGTCCAATTCCGAGAATATTTCCTTACTAGGATTTCTGAAACCAAAAACATCAGAAAACAGGAACTGGCACTTCGGCATCTCGTCAATAGGTTAGTTCCGGAAAACGCATAAATATGACATAAAGTGTGAACAAAACATGTAGGTATTGACATAAAACTAGCATGGAACATAAGAAATTATAGATACGTTTGAGACGTATGAAGCATCCCAAGCTTAGTTCCTACTCGCCCTCGAGTAGGTAAACGATAACAATGATAATTTCTTAAGTGACATGCTACCAACATAACCTTGATCAACATTATTGTAAAGCATATGAGATGAATGCAGCGATTCGAAGCAATGATGAAGACAATGAGTAAACAAATGAATCATATAGCAAAGACTTTTCATGAATAGTACTTTCAAGACAAGCATCAATAAGTCTTGCATAAGAGTTAACTCATAAAGCAATAGATTCAAAGTAGAAGGCATTGAAGCAACACAAAGGATGATTAAGTTTCAGCAATTGCTTTCAACTTGTAACATGTATATCTCATGGATAGTTGTCAACATAAAGCAATATAACAAGTGCAATAGGTAAACATGTAAGAATCAATGCACACAGTTTACACAAGTGTTTGCTTCTAAGATAGAAAGAAGTAGGTAAACTGACTCAACATAAAGTAAAAGATAGGCCCTTCGCAGAGGGAAGCATGGATTACTATTTTTGTGCTAGAGCTTTTATTTTGAAAACATAGAAACAATTTTGTCAACGGTAGTAATAATTCATATGCGTTATGTATAAGACATCCTATAAGTTGCAAGCTTCATGCATAGAATACCAATAGTGCTCGCACCTTGTCCTAATTAGCTTGGATTAACATGGATTATCATTGCATAACATATGTTTCAACCAAGTGTCACAAATGGTACCTCTATGCCGCCTGTACAAAGGTCTAAGGAGAAAGTTCGCATTGGATTTCTCGCTTTTGATTATTCTCAACTTAGACATCCATACCGGGACAACATAGACAACAGATAATGGACTCCTCTTTAATGCATAAGCATTCAACAACAGATAAAATTCTCATAAGAGATTGAGGATTAATTTTCCAAACTGAAACTTCCACCATGATTCATGGCTTTAGTTAGCGACCCAATGTTCTTCTCTAACAATATGCATACTCAAACCATTTGATCATGAAAATTGCCCTTACTTCAGACAAGACAAACATGCATAGCAACTCACATGATATTCAACAAAGGTGTAAAAGTTGATGGCGTCCCCAGAAACATGGTTACCGCTCAACAAGCAACTTATAAGAAATAAGATACATAGCAACATATTCAATACCACAATAGTTTTTAAGGTATTTTCCCATGAGCTATGTATTGCAAAGGCAAAGAATAGAATTTTAAAGGTAGCACTCAAGTAATTTACTTTGGAATGGCAGAGAAATACCATGTGGTAGGTAGGTATGGTGGACACAAATGGCATAGTTTTTGGCTCAAGGATTTGGATGCACGAGAAGAATTCCTCTCAATACAAGGCTAGGCTAGCAAGGTTGTTTGAAGCAAACTCAAGTATAAAACGGTGCAGCAAGACTCACATATGAACATATTGTAAGCATTATAAGACTTTACATCGTCTTCCTTGTTGTTCAAACACCTTAACTAGAAAATATCTAGACTCTAGAGAAACCAATCATGCAAACCAAATTTTAACAAGCTCTGTGTAGTTCTTCATTAATGGGTACAAAGTACATGATGCAAGAGCTTAAACATGATCCATATGAGCACAACAATTGCCAAGTATCAAATTATTCAAGACATTATACCAATTACCACATGAAGCATTTTCTGTTTCCAACCAAATAGCAATTAACGAAGCGATTTCAACCTTCGCCATGCACATTAAGAGTATAGCTAAGAACACATGTGTTCATACGCAACAGCGGAGCGTGTCTCTCTCCCACACAAGCATGAATTTATTCAGAGAATTAAAATAAAAAAACGAAAATAAAAGCACACAGACGCTCCAAGTAAAGTACATAAGATGTGACCGAATAAAAATATAGTTTCAATAGAAGAAACCTGATAAGTTGATGAAGGGGATGCCTTGGGCATCCCCAAGCTTAGACGCTTGAGTCTTCTTGAAATATGCAGGGATGAACCACAGGGGCATCCCCAAGCTTAGACTTTTCACTCTTCTTGATCATATATCATCCTCCTCTCTTGACCCTTGAAAACTTGCTCCACACCAAACTTAAAACAAACTCATTAGAGGGTTAGTGCATAATCAAAAATTCACATGTTCAGAGGTGACACAATCATTCTTAACACTTCTGGACATTGCACAAAGCTACTGGAAGTTAATGGAACAAAGAAATCCATCCAACTCAGCAAAAGAGGCAATGCGAAATAAAAGGCAGAATCTGTCAAAACAGAACAGTCCGTAAAGACGAATTTTTTAGAGGCACTGGACTTGCTCAGATGAAAATGCTCAAATTGAATGAAAGTTGCGTACATATCTGAGGATCACGCACGTAAATTGGCAGATTTTTCTGAGTTACCTACAGAGAACCCTGCCCAAATTCGTGACAGATAGAAATCTGTTTCTGCACAGTAATCCAAATCTAGTATCAACATTACTATCAAAGACTTTACTTGGCACAACAATGCAATAAAATAAGATAAGGAGAGGTTGCTACAGTAGTAACAACTTCCAAGACACAACAAAACAGTAGCACACTAAAGATATGGGTTATCTCCCAAGAAGTTCTTTCTTTATAGTCATTAAGATGGGCTCAGCAATTTTAATGATGCTCGCACAAGGATGAGAGTTGAAGCAAAAGAGAGCATCAAAAAGCAAGTTCAAAACACATTTAAGTCTAACATGCTTCCTATGCATAGGAATCTTGTAAATAAACAAGTTCATGAAGAGCAAAGTAACAAGCATAGGAAGATAAAACCAGTGTAACTTCAAAAATTTCAGCATATAGAGAGGTGTTTTAGTAAGATGAAAATTTCTACAACCATATTTTCCTCTCTCATAATAACTTTCAGAGGCATCATGAACAAACTCAACAATATAAGTATCACATAAAACATTCTTATCATGAGCTATATGCATAAAATTATTACTCTCCACATAAGCATAATCAATTTTATTAGTTGTAGTGGGAGAAAATTCAACAAAGTAGCTATCATTATTATTCTCATCATCAAATATAGGAGGTATAGTATCAACATAATAAACTTTATCCTCCATAGTAGGCGGCACCAGAAGACCACTATCATTATAATCATCATATATGGGAGGCATATCATAATCAACATAAACTTTCTCCTCAATACCCGGAGGGCTAAAGAGATCATTTTCATCAAAACCGACCTCCCCAAGCTTAGAATTTTCTATATCATTAGCAACAATGGTGTTCAAAGCGTTCATACTAATATCATTGCTACTAGCATGCAAATAAGGTTCCATAGGTTTTTTAATTTTCGCATTAAACCATTCATGTCTTGACTCAGGAAATAGTTTAAAAAGCTCACAGATGTTTTCCATTATGCCTTACTAGTGTAAACAAGAAACCAAAAGATGCAATTGCAGGATCTAAAGGAAATAGCTTCGAGCACACACACAACGGCAACAGAAAAGTACTTAGTTACCTGGGACCGGAGTATGAGTGCCTTTTACCTTTCCTCCCCGGCAACGGCGCCAGAAAAGCGCTTGATGTCTACGCACGCTTCTATTCCTGTAGACAGTGTTGGGCCTCCAAGAGCAGAGGTTTGTAGAACAGCAGCAAGTTTCCCTTAAGTGGATCACCCAAGGTTTATCGAACTCAGGGAGGAAGAGGTCAAAGATATCCCTCTCAAGCAACCCTGCAATCACGATACAAGAAGTCTCTTGTGTCCCCAACACACCTAATACACTTGTCAGATGTATAGGTGCACTAGTTCGGCGAAGAGATAGTGAAATACAAGTGGTATGAATGAATATGCGCAGTAGTAACGGCGCCAGAAAAGTGCTATTTGGCGTGCGATTGATGGTAGTAATATTGCAGGAAGTAAAGATGCAGTAAAACAGTAAACAAGCGATGATTGCAGTATTTGGAAACAAGGCCTAGGGTTCATACTTTCACTAGTGGACACTCAACATTGATCACATAAATAAATAAGTTCTCTTCCTTTGTGCTACATATACTCTTGTTTGATAATGAACACCATTCATTATGTAGGGCTACAAGAGCTCCCTCAAGCCGGAGTTAACAAGCGCCACAACATTCGACATTCATATTTAAGTAACCTTTAGAGCATAATAGATCTTTGCAATTTAAACCGAGTACTAACATAGCATACACACTGTCACCTTTACACTATGAAGGGGGAATAAATCACATCAATACTATCATAGTAATAATTAACTCCATAACCTACAAGAGATTATGATCATAACCTACGCCAAGTACTACACGATGCACACACTGTCACCATTACACCGTGAAGGAGGAATAGACTACTTTAATAACATCACAAGAGTAGCACATAGACTAATAGTGATACAAAGCTCATATGAATCTCAATCATGTAAGGCAGCTCATGAGATCATTGTATTGAAGTACATAGGAGAGAGATTAACCACATAGCTACCGGTACAGCCCTTAGCCTCGATGGAGAACTACTCCCTCCTCATGGGAGACAGCAGCGTTGATGAAGATGGCGGTGGTGTCGATGGAGGAGCCTTCAAGGGGCACTTCCCTGTCCCGGCGGGGTGCCGGAACAGAGACTCCTGTCCCCCAGATCTTGGCTTCGCGATGGCGGCGGCTCTGGAAGGTTTCTCGTACCGTGGTTTTTCCGTATCGAAGATTTAGGTCAGGGACCTTTAAATAGGCGAAGAGGCAGAGTCGGAGGGGGTCTGGGGCCACCACACAACAGGGCGGCGCGCCTGGCTCCTTGGCCGCGCTGCCCACATGTGTGGGGCCACCAGGGCTCCCCTCTGGTGCCTCTCGGGTGTTCTGGAAGTTTCGTGGAATTCTAAGATGCTGGGCGTTGATTTCGTCCAATTCCGAGAATATTTCCTTACTAGGATTTCTGAAACCAAAAACAGCAGAAAACAGGAACTGGCACTTCGGCATCTCGTCAATAGGTTAGTTCCGGAAAACGCATAAATATGACATAAAGTGTGAACAAAACATGTAGGTATTGTCATAAAACTAGCATGGAACATAAGAAATTATAGATACGTTTGAGACGTATCAGTGGTCTGCATCTCAGTCGGATCCATCGCGGCTCTGTAGCCTTGCAGCTCCTCTCTAGATATCACAGACTCTGCGAAGGCGGCTTCGCCAAACTCGCATTCATGAGCCTTCTTGTACTCTCCGGATACGGTAATCATGAGCTTGTTGTAGATGTAGCACGCTCTTGCGTGAAACTTGTGGTAGGTGGGCCTGCCGAAGATGACGTGGTAGGAGCTCTTGAAGGGCACGACCTCAAACGTGATCATCTCTTGGCGAAAGTTATTTGCATCGCCGAAGGCCACGGGAAGTCTGATGCTGCCCAACGAATTTGCCTTTTTACCCGGAACCACACCGTGGAATTCGGTGGTGCTGTGCTTTAGCTGTTCCTTGGTAAGGTTCATCCGCTCCAAAGTTTCCAGGTACATGATGTTCAGGCTGGCTCCGCCGTCCATGAGGCACTTGGAGAAATCATACCCGTCGATGCGGGGACTTACAACCAAGGCATAGCACTCTTTCGGAATGACAGTAGGATGATCCTTTCTATCAAACGTACACGGAGTTTCCGACCACCTGACATACTGCGGCACAGCGGGAACTGTGGTGTTCAGGATCCGGAGAGCTGATTTGCTTGCACGGACTGTTGGAGTTCCGAGGAAGGTGTGGTACGCGCCCGCACTCTTTTTATCGAAGGGGTTGGGTTTAGCTGCGGATCCGGCTGAAAGTGCATGGAGCCCTGATGTCTATGTTCCCCCTCCTTTCCTGTAGACAGTGTTGGGCCTCCAAGAGCAGAGATTTGTAGAACAGCAGCAAGTTTTCCCTTAAGTGGATCACCCAAGGTTTATCGAACTCAGGGAGGAAGAGGTCAAAGATATCCCTCTCATGCAACCCTGCAACTACAAAGCAAGAAGTCTCTTGTGTCCCCAACACACCAAATAGGTGCACTAGTTCGGCGAAGAGATAGTGAAATACAGGTGGTATGAATAAGTATGAGCAGTAGCAACGGTGCCAGAAAATAGCTTGCTGGCGTGTAGTTGATGGTGGTAGTATTGCAGCAGTAGTAACACAGTGAAACAAAGAAACAAACGGTAGTAACGCAGCAGTATTTAGGAACAAGGCCTAGGGATTAGACTTTCACTAGTGGACACTCTCAACATTGATCACATAACAGAATAGATAAATGCATACTCTACACTTTTGTTGGATGATGAACGCATTGCGTAGGATTACACGAACCCTCAATGCCGGAGTTAACAAGCTCCACAATTTGTTCATATTTAAGTAACCTTATAGTGTAAGATAGATCAAAAGACTAAACCAAGTACTAACATAGCATGCACACTGTCACCTTCATGCATATGTAGGAGGAATAGATCACATCAATATTATCATAGCAATAGTTAACTTCGCAATCTACAAGAGATCATGATCATAGCATAAACCAAGTACTAACACGGTGCACACACTGTCACCTTTACACACGTGCAGGAGGAATAAAACTACTTTAATAACATTGCTAGAGTAGCACATAGATAAATTGTGATACAAACTCATATGAATCTCAATCATGTAAAGCAGCTCATGAGATTATTGTATTGAGGTACATGGGAGAGATGAACCACATAGCTACCGGTACAGCCCCGAGCCTCGATGGAGAACTACTCCCTCCTCATGGGAGCAGCAGCGGTGATGAAGATGGCGGTGGAGATGGCAGCGGTGTCAATGGAGAAGCCTTCCGGGGGCACTTCCCCGCTCCGGCAGCGTGCCGGAACAGAGACTCCTGTCCCCCAGATCTTGGCCTCGCGATGGCGGCGGCTCTGGAAGGTTTCTGTGGTTTTCGTCGAACGCATCAGGGTTTTCGATCCAGGGGCTTTAAATAGGCGAAGAGGCGGCGCAGGAGGGTCGAAGGGGCGACGACACCATAGGGCGGCGCGGCCAGGGCCTGGGCCGCGCCGGCCTATGGTGCAGGGGCCGGTGCCCTGCCCCCTCTGGTCCTTCCGGGTGTTACGGATGCTTCCGGTGAAAATAGGAACACTGGGCGTTGATTTCGTCCGATTCCGAGAATATTTCGTTACTAGGATTTCTGAAACCAAAAACAGCGAGAAAACAGAAGCGGCACTTCGGCATCTTGTTAATAGGTTAGTTCCAGAAAATGCACGAATATGACATAAAGTGTGCATATAACATGTAGATAACATCAATAATGTGGCATGGAACATAAGAAATTATCGATACGTCGGAGACGTATCAGCATCCCCAAGCTTAGTTCTGCTCGTCCCGAGCAGGTAAAACGATAACACAGATAATTTCTGGAGTGACATGCCATCATAACCTTGATCAAACTATTTGTAAAGCATATGTAATGAATGCAATGATCAAAACAATGGTAATGACATGAGTAAACAACTGAATCATAAAGCAAAGACTTTTCATGAATAGCACTTCAAGAGAAGTATCAATAAGTCTTGCATAAGAGTTAACTCATAAAGCAATAATTCATAGTAAAGGCATTGAAGCAACACAAAAGAAGATTAAGTTTCAGCGGTTGCTTTCAACTTGTAACATGTATATCTCATGGATAATTGTCAACATAGAGTAATATAACAAGTGCAATATGCAAGTATGTAGGAATCAATGCACAGTTCACACAAGTGTTTGCTTCTTGAGGTGGAGAGAAATAGGTGAACTGACTCAACAATAAAAGTAAAAGAATGGCCCTTCGCAGAGGGAAGGAGGGATAAATCATGTGCTAGAGCTTTTCAAGTTTTAAAATCATATAGAGAGCATAAAAGTAAAATTTTGAGAGGTGTTTGTTGTTGTCAACGAATGGTAATGGGTACTCTAACTACCTCGCCAACCAGACTTTCAAGAGCAGCTCCCATGAAGGACGTTATCTCTACCAGCAAGGTAGATCATCCCTCTTCTCTTTTGTTTACACATGTACTTTAGTTTTTGTTTATTTATGGGTGACACTCCTCCCAACCTTTGCTTACACAAGCCATGGCTAACCGAATCCTCGGGTGCCTACCATCAATCTCATACCATGGAGGAGTGTCTATTTGCAAAATTAAGTTGCTTTGCTGATGAATCAGAGCAAAACACGTGAAGAGAATTATTAATGCAAGTTGTAATTAATTGGGGCTGGGAACCCCATTGCCAGCTCTTTTTGCAAAATTATTGGATAAGCGGATGAAACCACTAGTCCATTATGAAACTCTGTCAAAAGTAAATGACAAGATCGAAAGATAAAACACCACATACTTCCTCATGAGCTATAAAACATTGACACAAATTAAGAAGCATTTTGAATTGTTTAAAGGTAGCACACGAAGTATTTACTTGGAATGGCAGAAAATACCATGTAGTAGGTAGGTATGGTGGACACAAATGGCATAGTGGTTGGCTCAAGTATTTTGGATGCATGAGAAGTATTCCCTCTCGATACAAGGTTTAGGCTAGCAAGGTTATTTGAAACAAACACAAGGATGAACCGGTGCAGCAAAACTCACATAAAAGACATATTGTAAACATTATAAGAATCTACATCGTCTTCCTTGTTGTTCAAACTCAATACTAGAAATTATCTAGACCTTAGAGAAACCAAATATGCAAACCAAATTTTAGCATGCTCTATGTATTTCTTCATTAATGGGTGCAAAGCATATGATGCAAGAGCTTAAACATGAGCACAACAATTGCCAAGTATCACATTACCCAAGACATTTATAGCAATTACTACATGTATCATTTTCCAATTCCAACCATATAACAATTTAACGAAGAAGGAACTTCGCCATGAATATTATGAGCTAAGAACACATGTGTTCATACGAACCAGCGGAGCGTGTCTCTCTCCCACACAAGCATGATGTAATCCAATTTATTCAAACACAAACAAAAACAAAAGCACACAGACGCTCCAAGTAAAGCACATAAGATGTGACCGAATAAAAATATAGTTTCAGGGGAGGAACCTGATAATGTTGTCGATGAAGAAGGGGATGCCTTGGGCATCCCCAAGCTTAGACGCTTGAGTCTTCTTGATATATGCAGGGGTGAACCACCGGGGCATCCCCAAGCTTAGAGCTTTCACTCTCCTTGATCATGGTATATCATCCTCCTCTCTTGACCCTTGAAAACTTCCTTCACACCAAACTCGAAACAAACTCATTAGAGGGTTAGTGCATAATCAAAAACTCACATGTTCAGAGGTGACACAATCATTCTTAACACTTCTGGACTTTGCTCAAAGCTACTGGAAGGTAATGGAACAAAGAAATCCACCCAACACAGCGAAAGAAGCAATGCGAAATAAAAGGCAGAATCTGTCAAAACAGAACAGTCTGTAAAGACGAATTTTAAAATGGCACCAGACTTGCCCAGATGAAAATGCTCAAATTGAATGAAAGTTGCGTACATATCTGAGGATCACTCACGTAAATTGGCATAATTTTCTGAGTTACCTACAGAGAATTTTGCCCAGATTCGTGACAGCAAAGAAAACAGTTTCTGCGCAGTAATCCAAATCTAGTATTGACTTTACTATCAAAGACTTTACTTGGCACAACAAAACACAAAACTAAGATAAGGAGAGGTTGCTACAGTAGTAAACAACTTCCAAGACACAAATATAAAACAAAGTACTGTAGCAAAATAACACATGGGTTATCTCCCAAGAAGTTCTTTCTTTATAGCCATTAAGATGGGCTCAGCAGTTTTAATGATGCACTCGCAAGAAATAGTATTTGAAGCAAAAGAGAGCATCAAGAGGCAAATTCAAAACACATTTAAGTCTAACATGCTTCCTATGCATAGGAATCTTGTAAATAAACAAGTTCATGAAGAGCAAAGTAACAAGCATAGGAAGATAAAACAAGTGTAGCTTCAAAAATTTCAGCACATAGAGAGGTGTTTTAGTAACATGAAAATTTTTGCAACCATATTTTCCTCTCTCATAATAGCTTTCAGTAGTGTCATGAGCAAACTCAACAATATAACTATCACATAAAGCATTCTTATCATGAGTCTCATGCATAAAATTATTACTCTCCCCATAGGCATAATCAATTTTATTAGTAGTTGTAGTGGGAGCAAATTCAACAAAGTAGCTATCATTATTATTCTCATCAAGTGTTGGAGGCATAGTATTATCATCATAAAAATTACTCTCCATAGTAGGCGGCACTAAAAGACCAATATCATTATAATCATCATAAATAGGAGGCAAAGTATCATCAAAGAAAATTTTCTCCTCAATGCTTGGGGGACTAAAAAGATCATGAAAACCAGCTTCCCCAAGCTTAGAACTTTCTATATCATTAGCAACAATGGTGTTCAAAGCGTTCATACTAATATCATTGCTACTAGCATGCAAATAAGATTCCATGGGTTTTTTAATTTTCGCATTAAACCATTCATGTCTTGACTCTGGAAATAGAATAAAAAGCTCACAGATGTTGTCCATTATGCCTTACTAGTGTAAACAAGAAACAAAAAGTTGCAATTGCAGGATCTAAAGGAAATAGCTTCGAGTACTTACAACGCCGGAAAATAGCTTAGTAGCCGAGATACGGAGTGTGAGTACCTTTTACCTTTCCTCCCCGGCAACGGCGCCAGAAAAGTGCTTGATGTCTACGTTCCCCCTCCTTTCCTGTAGACAGTGTTGGGCCTCCAAGAGCAGAGATTTGTAGAACAGCAGCAAGTTTTCCCTTAAGTGGATCACCCAAGGTTTATCGAACTCAGGGAGGAAGAGGTCAAAGATATCCCTCTCATGCAACCCTGCAACCACAAAGCAAGAAGTCTCTTGTGTCCCCAACACACCAAATAGGTGCACTAGTTCGGCGAAGAGATAGTGAAATACAGGTGGTATGAATAAGTATGAGCAGTAGCAACGGTGCCAGAAAATAGCTTGCTGGCGTGTAGTTGATGGTGGTAGTATTGCAGCAGTAGTAACACGGTGAAACAAAGAAACAAGCGTAGTAACGCAGCAGTATTTAGGAACAAGGCCTAGGGATTAGACTTTCACTAGTGGACACTCTCAACATTGATCACATAACAGAATAGATAAATGCATACTCTACACTTTTGTTGGATGATGAACGCATTGCGTAGGATTACACGAACCCTCAATGCCGGAGTTAACAAGCTCCACAATTTGTTCATATTTAAGTAACCTTATAGTGTAAGATAGATCAAAAGACTAAACCAAGTACTAACATAGCATGCACACTGTCACCTTCATGCATATGTAGGAGGAATAGATCACATCAATATTATCATAGCAATAGTTAACTTCGCAATCTACAAGAGATCATGATCATAGCATAAACCAAGTACTAACACGGTGCACACACTGTCACCTTTACACACGTGCAGGAGGAATAAAACTACTTTAATAACATTGCTAGAGTAGCACATAGATAAATTGTGATACAAACTCATATGAATCTCAATCATGTAAAGCAGCTCATGAGATTATTGTATTGAGGTACATGGGAGAGATGAACCACATAGCTACCGGTACAGCCCCGAGCCTCGATGGAGAACTACTCCCTCCTCATGGGAGCAGCAGCGGTGATGAAGATGGCGGTGGAGATGGCAGCGGTGTCGATGGAGAAGCCTTCCGGGGGCACTTCCCCGCTCCGGCAGCGTGCCGGAACAGAGACTCCTGTCCCCCAGATCTTGGCCTCGCGATGGCGGCGGCTCTGGAAGGTTTCTGTGGTTTTCGTCGAACGCATCAGGGTTTTCGATCCAGGGGCTTTAAATAGGCGAAGAGGCGGCGCAGGAGGGTCGAAGGGGCGACGACACCATAGGGCGGTGCGGCCAGGGCCTGGGCCGCGCCGGCCTATGGTCTGGGGGCCCAGTGCCCCCCCTCTGGTCCTTCCCGGGTGTTCTGGATGCTTCCGGTGAAAATAGGAACCTGGGCGTTGATTTCGTCCGATTCCGAGAATATTTCGTTACTAGGATTTCTGAAACCAAAAACAGCAGAAAACAGGAACTGGCACTTCGGCATCTTGTTAATAGGTTAGTTCCAGAAAATGCACGAATATGACATAAAGTGTGCATATAACATGTAGATAACATCAATAATGTGGCATGGAACATAAGAAATTATCGATACGTCGGAGACGTATCAAGCCCCCATGTGTGGTTTTGGTAATTAGATGACAATCCCTATGGACTAATGTTTGCTTTGAGTTATATTTGTAGGAGTTGTCCATAGGCAATGCTTGAACCATATGTTGGCTTAAAGGTTGCAATAAGAAGAAATTGATGAAGGATATCAAGTTTCAAGTATGTCTTGAAGATGAAGATGAAGTGAGCCCTCAAGTTATCTCAAGACATCAACATGATGAAGAATGAAGAAATGAAGTGCAAGTTCAAGATTAGCCAACCCGAAGAGATCATATGCTTGAAGCTTGCCATCCATACGGTGTTCATGGTTTTGTGAAGATGTGCCGAAGAAGAAGCTCTCCCATGGTGGATTATGGGGGAGCAATCCACAAGACGTCATCAAGAAATCCGAAGAGCCAACCCGAAGAGATCATTTGCTTGAAGCTTGCCATCCATATGGTGTTCATGGTTTTGTGAAGATGTGCCGAAGAAGAAGCTCTCCCATGGTGGATTATGGGGGAGCAATCCACAAGACGTCATCAAGCAATCACAATCAAGAAAGGCGTTCCATCTTGTTGAGGTCAAGATTGTCATCATCGAGCTCAAGTGGAATGCGCAAGTATAAGGTTTGCTCTTGATAGGGTTTCTTTCTCACCGGTCTCATAGTGTAGTTGGAGACCGGTTTATAGTTTAGTTACTGTACTATCAAGAGGGCTCTCGAGTGAGTAACTCGATCGTATCGTTCGGAGAGAGCTCAAACTTTTGCATCCTTGCATCACCTTTCTTGGTTGTTATTTGGGTTTTATCCATGTGATGTTTTAGAGCTTGTGCTTATTCTCATGACAAGCTCTAGTTCTTCAAAAACGGATTTCGCATAGATCACTTGTTGCGTTTTCAAGTTTGGCGATTTTCTCGGTTTCTCATGTTGAGGTGTTGCACCTCTAAAAATAATAGAAAATCACCCCCCACTAGTTTCCATATTTCCATATTTTCACTTTTTGTAGGGATAGCTCTTGTCGACCTCTTTCCAACTAAATTGGTTTCATCTCGTTTGGATTCTCCAATCTCAAGATATTTGCATTTCATATTTGGGTTTAAAAGAAAGAAAAGTCAAAGGAAGGAAAAAGGGGAGGAGGGGCAGTCGCCGGAGGCACGGGCGGTACCACCGGCCTCACCATGGCCGGAGCCTCCGGGCTAGGTACCGCCCGCGGTACCGCTTAAGCGCCAAGCCTCGCAGAGACGTTCCAGGGCTGTGGGGAGGTTCGGCGGTACCCCGGCCGGTACCATGGCCGGAGGCTCCGGCCTCCCCCTCCCAGCCCGCAGCTCACCCTCCGCCACCTCCTGCCAACACTAGCCGGTAGTACCGGCCACCAAGGGCCGGTACTACCGGTCCCTTCTCCCTCGCGCGCTGCAGCCTCCAACGGGCAGAAAAATTGGGGCCTCCTTTTTAAGCCCCCTCTCTCTCACCTTTTGGACTGCTTCTTCCTCCTCTCTCTCTCAAGCCTCTCTCCTCCATTGTTGTTGACATTTTGAAGCTTGAGATCTCTCTCCCCTTGCCATGATTCTTGCATCTATTTGAGAGAAAGATTGAGGGGATCTAGATCCACACTTTGACCAAACCAAATCATCTCTTTGTGAGTGAATCTTTGGGATCTAGATCTTGGAGAATTTTGTGTTCTCCTCTTTGTTCTTCCTCTCTTATTCCCCCAATAGCTTTTGTAGCTTTGTTGGAATTTGAGAGAGAAGGACTTGAGCATCTTTGTGGTGTTCTTGCCATTGCATTTGGTGTATCGGTTTGAGTTCTCCACGGTGATTCGTGGTGGTGAAAGCAAGAAGGTTGTTACTCTTGGGTTCTTGGAACCCTAGACGGATTCTAGGCCTTGTGGCGATTTGTTGGGAGCCTCCAATTAAGTTGTGGATGTGTGCCCCAATCTTTGTGTAAGGCCCGGTTTCCGCCTCGAAGGAAATCCCTTAGTGGAACCGTGACCTAGGCCTTTGTGGCGAGGGTCACCGGAGATTTAGGTGAGGCGCCTTCGTGGCGTTCGGTGTGTGGTGTGAGTACCACATCTTGGGGTGAGGCCTTTGTGGCGTTGGTGTGCATCGAGCAACCACACCTCAAGGTGAGCCTCTTGTGGCGTTCGGGAGCACTAAGCAACCGCACCTCTCCACCGGAGATTAGCACTCGCAAGAGTGTGAACTCCGGGATAAATCATCGTCTCCCGCGTGCCTCGGTTATCTCTATACCCGAGCTCTTTACTTATGCACTTTACCTTGTGATAGCCATCGTGCTTGAAGTTATATATATCTTGCTATCACATACTTGCTTGTATTGCTTAGCATAAGTTGTTGGTGCACATAGGTGAACTCTTGCTTAGAATAAGTTGTTGGTGCACATAGGTGAACCACAGTATATAGGCTTTGGGCTTGACAAAGTAAACGCTAGTTTTATTCCGCATTTGTTAAGCCCATCTCGTAAAAGTTTTAAATCGCCTATTCACCCCCCTCTAGGCGACATCCGTGTCCTTTCACCGGCTTTGGGATCCGGCGAAGCATCATCCTCGTCCATCGCCTCGGAACTGTCTTCCTCCTTGTCCTTGTTCTTGCCATTGCCTCCTTTGCCGCGTGGGTGATACGTCCAAAACGTATCTACTTTCCCGAACACTTTTGCTATTGTTTTGCCTCTAATTTGTGTATTTTGGATGCAACTAACACGGACTAACGCTGTTTTCAGCAGAACTGTTCTGGTGTCTCGTTTTTGTGCAGAAATCCAACTTTCGGGAAAATCCTCGGAATTTATGTAGAAGGCCCTATTTTCCCAGAAAACTGACGGAGCCAGAAGGACAAGTCAGGTGGAGGCCCGAGGGCCCCACACCATAGGGCGGCGCGGCCCAGGGGGGCCCGCGCGGCCATGTGGTGTGGCCCCCTCGGCCGGCCTTCGACGCCCTCCTTCGGACTATTTATCGGCCTCGACCTAAAAACGCACGGGGAGAAGTCGAAGTCGCCAGAAACTCTCCAGAACGCCGCCACATCGCGAAACTCCGTCGCGGGAGCCAGAAGTCTCCGTTCTGGCACTCTGCCGGGACGGGGAATTGGAGGAGATCATCGCCGCCATCACCGCCAACGCCTCTACATCAACCAGCCATGTTTCCCCCATCCATGTGTGAGTAATTCCCCGCTGTAGGCCGAAGGGGATGGTAGGGATTGGATGAGATTGGTCATGTAATAGCATAAGATTGTTAGGGCATAGTGCCTAGTGTCCGTAATTGGTACTTTGATGATATTGTTGCAACTTGTTATGCTTAATGCTTGTCACTAGGGCCCGAGTGCCATGATCTCAGATCTGAACATGTTATTGTTTCATCAAGATATTCATTGTTTATGGTCTTACCTATAAGTTGTATACACATGTCGCTGTCCGGAACCGATGGCCCCGAAGTGACAGAAATCGGGACAACCAGAGGGAATGGTAGCGATGTGAGGATCACATGTGTTCACGGAGTGTTAATGCTTTGCTCCGGTACTCTATTAAAAGGAGTACCTTAATATCCAGTAGTTTCCCTTGAGGCCCGGCTGCCACCGGCTGGTAGGACAAAAGATGTTGTGCAAGTTTCTCATTGCGAGCACGCACGACTATATATGGAACACATGCCTATTGATTGCTTTGTACTTGGACACCGTTTTATTATTATCTGCAAATTCCCTGCTATGATTGTTACATGAGTTTCTCTCATCCATGCAACGCCCGTTCATCCGTCCCCGTGCCTACAGTATTTTAATCCTGCTGTTTACTAAAATCACTACTGCTGTCTTTGTTACTCTGCTGCTGTTATTTCACTACTGCTACTGCTATAAAACTGTTACTACTGATAAACCCTTGCGAGCAAGTCTGTTTCCAGGTGCAGCTGAATTGACAACTCCGCTGTTAAGGCTTTCAAGTGTTCTTTGTCTCCCCTTGTGTCGAATCAATAAATTGGGTTTTACTTCCCTCGAAGACTGTTGCGATCCCCTATACTTGTGGGTCATCAAGACTATTTTCTGGCGCCGTTGCCGGGGAGCATAGCTTTATTTGGAAGTTCACTTGGATTGATATTGTTCGCTGCAAATTCTCCATCATGGGTAAACCTCGCGATTCTAAGATCGCCATATTACCATCCACTACAAGAAAAGGTACAATTCTGAATACCTCCGCTACACTTGATTCACCATCTGTGATTGATAAACTTGTTTCACCGCCACATGCTTCACATGCGGGTACTTCTGCTGAATCTGAAAACTCTCATAATATTGATAATATTTCTGCTGTGCTTGATGATAGTGGTTCATTGGGATCCTTTCTAGATGCTACGATTGCTAGGTCTAGACAAATTGAAAATACTGAAACTCCTAATGCTACTACACCTGTTAATTCACCTGAACTTGATTATTTTAGTGATGATCCTGATGAAGATTATGTGGAGCTTAATGATGATTTTATTGAAAAATGCAATGCTACTACTGATGCAAGAAAAATTAAAAAGTTGCTTGCAGAACATGCTGTTAGATATAAACTGTCTCCTGATCCTAAGTTTGCCACATCTCCTATAAACATTAAGGATAAAGATTATGATTTTTCTCTTGATCTATCTCATATAGCTATTGTTGAGAAAACACCTTTTTGTGGTACTGAAAAAGAAAGTGCTGTTGAACACATGATTGAGTTATCTACTCTAAGTAGCTTGTTTTCTGATGATGTCAAGATGCGTACTTACTTTGTTGCTAAAATCTTTCCATTCTCATTAAAGGATGACGCTAAAACTTGGTATAATAGTTTGCCGCCTAATTCTATTAAAAGTCCAAAAGAATTGCTTGATATTTTCTTCCGTAAATACTTTCCTGCTAGTGCTCAACATATTGCTTTGCTGAGAATTTATAATTTTAACCACGAGGATGGAGAGAAATTGCCTGAGGCTTGGGCGAGATTTTGCTCTCTTATTAGGGCTCGGCCTGATCATGATTTGGAAAAGCATGATTTACTTGATATATTTTATAGTGGACTAACCATTGAGTCTAGGGCATACCTGGATAGTTGTGCTGGTTGTGTTTTTAGGAAAAGAACTCCAGACGACGCTGAAGAATTATTGGCTAAAATAGGCCGGAATCATGATGATTGGACTACGCCTGAACCAACTCCAACGCCAATATTGAAGAAGAGGGGTATGATTAAATTAAATGATGAAGATATGAGAGAAGCCAAGAAGTCTCTCAAGGAGAAAGGTATTAAATCTGAAGATGTGAAGAATCTTCCTCCCATAGAAGATATATGTGAGATAATTCCCCCTTCATCCATGATTGAGGTAAACTCTCTTCAACGCTTTACTAGGGAAGATATTCCGTATTCGAAACCTCCTGCACAATGCTTAGATGAGTTTGATAATTATATTGTTAAGCAAGAAAATTTTAATATGAGAGTAGAGAATCATTTAATGGAAAATTCTCGAGCTATTAGTGAATTGCATGATATTGTAGAGAGAACCTCAAATGATGTTAAGATGCTTGTTAAACATTTTCATATGGTTCAAACTCAAATTGATCAACTCACTAAAGTGCAAAATGACTTGTTGGGGAATAATTCTAAAGAAAAACATGCTTATGAAGTAACAACTAGAGGTGGTGTTTCTACCTAGGATCCTCTATATCCTGAAGGGCATCCCAAAAGAATTGAACAATATTCTCAACGCATTGAACCTAGTGCTCCTTCTAAGAAGAAAAAGAAGAAGAAACATAAAAATGTTATAGAATCCTCTGAACCTGCTAATGATCCTAATAGTATTTCTATTTCTGATGCTGAAACTGAAAGTGGTAATGAACATGATAAACATAATGATAAGAATGATGCTTCTGATAAAGAAGAGGTAGAAGATGAACCTGAAAAGCATGCTAAAAATAAAAAGTACAGTAAAGAAGATTTTATTGTTGAGAAACATGGTAATGAAAGAGAACCTTGGGTGCAAAAGCAAATGCCTTTTCCTGCTAAGAAACTTAAATCAAAGGAAGAAGAACACTATAATAAATTTTGTGATTGGATGAAACCTTTATTCTTGCAAATCCCTTTGACTGATGCTATTAAATTGCCTCCTTATTCAAAGTATATGAAAGATATTGTTACTAACAAAAGGAAAATCCCAATGAGGAAATTTCCACTATGCTTGCTAATTACTCTTTCAATGGCAAAGTTCCAAAGAAGTTGGGCGACCCAGGTATACCTACTATTCCTTGTTCTATTAAGAATAATTATGTTAAAACTGCTCCATGTGATTTGGGAGCCGGTGTTAGTGTTATGCCTTTTTCTCTTTATAAGAGGCTTTACTTAGATAAGTTGATACCTACTGATATATCTTTGCAAATGGCTGATAAATCTACTGCTATTCCTGTTGGTATATGTGAGGATGTTCCTGTTCAAGTTACTACTAACTGCTTGATATTAACTGAATTTGTTGTGTTGGAAATGCCTGAAGATGATAATATGTCTATTATTCTTGGGAGACCTTTTCTTAACACCGCAGGGGCTGTTATTGATTGCAATAAAGGAAAGGTTACTTTCAATGTTGATGATAGGGAGCATACCGTTTATTTTCCCAAGAGGATTGATAAAGTATGTGGAGTCAATACTATTTTTAATGTGAGAACTATCAAAGTGGGAACTATTGATTGTCCTATATATGAGCCTAAGGAAGAATATCAAACTCTCGTGATTGGATCCATATCGATACAATTCAAGGTAACATGATTGATTTGAGGTTTATTTCTTCTTATGCTATGTAAAATTTATTTGGTGGCAAGACTTGATCAACCTTGTTAACAAATGCCTTTTATATGCATAGAGGAGGTAAACAACATTTCTTTCTTCCTCCACTTACTCTAGTTGTTGTAGCATTTTTAATTTGCAAAGTTCCTTAGTTAATTGGAGATTTCAAAAAATTTCCTGGCCAGTAATAATAAACTTAATACCCAGAAATGTGCATTTTTCAAAGTTTTCAAAAATTCACAAAAAATATACCGTTGGTCCTATTTTTCGACGAGGCACCTGGGAGCACCAGAGGATGACCTGTGGGGCACCACAGGGTGCCACACCACAGGCCGGCGCGGCCAAGGAGGGGGGCGCGCCACCCTGTGGTGTGGGCCCCTCCTTGCCCCACCATTTCATCCCTTTCTCCCAGCATCTTCTCTCTCCCGAAAAAACTCGCACCAGGTTCCTCTCACTCGCATTTTTGCTCAAGAACTCCAGATTTCTCGATCTCTTTGCTCAGCCCAGATTTCTGTCTGAAATTTGGCACATTTGCTCTTCGGTATGTGACTCCTCCGCCTATCCAAGTAGAATTTTGTTTGGTTGAGTATATCTTGAATATTTTGCTGCTGTAGGTAACATGTTTAGTGAGCTTGCATGCTTGTTCTAAGTGGTAGAAACTAGCTTTGATGCATGATTAGTACTCTACCAAGTTCCTATGGTAGTTTCCCTCAATTATATGTCACCAAATCAAATTTTATATCACTTGTTGAAAATTTCAGAGAAGAGATGAAGAAGTTCAACTTTGGAGAGTTGTTCAAGAAAGGAACAACCAGCTCCGGGAGACCTTCTAGGGCCGCCACCCGGCTTAGGCGATCATACAACGAGGATATCATCGCGCCTAGCTTCGCGCCCGAAGAGGACAACGGGGCTCCTAATGCTTCGTCTTTTCCATGCTATGATTTTCTGAGGAATGCAGGGATATTGGAGGATTTCTTCACCCTTGTCAAAAGGGCGGGCTTAGCCACCTATGTGGGAGATGAAAGGGAGCAATACTACATGCTCACCAAAATCTTCGTCGAGAGCTTCAAGTTCCACAACAAGCAATATGAGCCGACAGTTGCATTCAAGATCTATGGTAATCCTGTTACTATGGAATTGGAAGATTTTTGTCGTGCATTGGATATTGCCCCTGTAGGTACAGCAAGTAGGATTGATGACAACCCCCGGGACTTGTTGGAGCTCTATCGAGGGATTACCGATGATGATTGTCGCACCATTCAGCGTGGCAAGATAACGAACATTCAACTCCCCGCCATTAAGTATTTTGCATATTACATTGCTACTAGCATTCTTGGTAGGGAGAACACTAGCAATATTTCTAGTTACCATCTTGCTTTCTTGAATATTGCACTTACTGGTTGGACATCTTATCACCTTGGTTCTCTTATTGCTCGCCGCCTGTCTAATAGAGGGCCTATTTTTGGAGGAACTATTGCACTGCGCGTTTTAACATATCTAAGGCTTCCTCTTGATCCTAATGATGTGCCATTGGCCCCTAGGAGACTTGATACTGCTGCTATGAAGAGTCATCATTTTGTTACCACTGATTCTACTTTAGATAATATGGTCTATAGAATGTTGTTTGCTGACGGGGATGAGAAGGAGATCCCTCTTCCCCAACCAGGTTTGTTCAGTATTGACAGGCAATCATGGTCGTGCACTAAGGAGGAGGTGGATGAACATATGAAGATACAAGACTTCCACCAGCAGCATGACTCCGAGGACGCCGAGGCCTCCCACGACTACACCGTCACGTATCCGGGTGCTTCTTCTAGCACATGCCCGGAATACGATCCATCTTCGTCATACTACGGAGATACTACCTCATGGTCTCGATGGGATTGAACTCCACTTAGGCCAAAAGCCTAAGCTTGGGGGGAGGTATACCAGCATCACTCATTCTTTGCATATTATGGTTGCTGGATACTTGCACATACTTGTTTAGTCTCTTTGAGTGGTTTTCTAATGAGAGGGAGATGATATTTGGGGAAGTGCTGCCTGAAAACAGATTCTGGACTGTTACTAGAAAAATTCGTGCGCACAGCCAGGACGTTATTTTGAGCTGCCAATTTTTGTGCAGGTTCCCCAGGTTGTTATATAACTTTCATTAGTTGAACACTTTTCGATCTGAGCAACGTAAGATTTTTGTAAAAATCGATTTCTGTACTGCTGTCAGGTTTTGGCAGATTTCTGCCATCTCGCTTTTCTGTGTTTCTTTTAGTTTGCTATTTCTTGTTCTTGCTTTGTTTCTTTCTTAAAACACAAAAAGACCAAAAATATTTCTGTTGTTTCTCTTCACCATTTGTTTGCTTTGGTTTCTTGCATTTGTTTCGTTTTATTTGCTATTGCTAGTTTGCTATAAGAAAACCCAAAAAGATTTTACTTTGTTTGTTTGTTTCCTCTTGTTCTTGTTCTCAAATTCGAAAACACCAAAAATATTTGCTGTTCTTCTTTGATTTTGTAAAGTTCTTTATGAGTTCAATGGTCTTCGGTGGCTGGAGCGTGGTTTTCATTTCATATTATCCAAGTTGCACAAGTGAAAAGGCAATAATGACGATCTACGACAATCTGATTGTGGTGAGAGGCTGGTATGAACTCTATTTGTTTTCATTTTTGTACATATACTCATCCATGTGAGCATGCTTAGTTGGTTCATGTGAGGTATATGTTATTTGAGAAAGTCTAGTAGTTCATGATCTCTCATGTTTAGCTCCAATTTATTAATATGAGTAGCACGTCATGGATGTTTGCTTGCATTGTTTTATTCATAAGTAAGTATGGCATTGTGGTATCCTCCTCTGAATAATTCATTTATATCGACTTGGCACATGCTCACGCATGCATATGACTGAACAAAAAGTCAATTAAGCCTCGATGATCTATATTGCTTCAGAGTTCTTGTATCACTTTTATGCCTCGGTTAATTTATTTTGCCGCAAGCATGATTATGACAGTTGCTGCTCTCTTGATTTGTCGCTCCCTAGTCTATTGCTAGCCTTCACTTGTACTGAGCGGGAACGCTGCTCGTGCTTCCAAACACATGAAAACCAAGTTATTCCAGAGTGTCCACCATAAATACCTATGCACGGCATTTCAAACCATTCCAAGTAAATTCTCATGCGCTACCTTTAAAACCTTCAAAATGCTTCTCAATTTGTGTTTATGTTTCATAGCTCATGAGGAAGTATGTGGTGTTTAGCTTTCAACCTTGTCATTTGCTTCTGACGGACTCTCATATGGACTAGTGGCACATCCGCTTATCCAATAATTTTGCAAAAAGAGCTGGCAATGGGATTCCCAGTCCCGAATTAATTAACTTAAATAGACACTCCTCCATGGTTTGTGATTGTTGGACGGCACCCGAAGGATTCGGTTAGCCATGGCTTGTGTAAGCAAAGGTTGGGGGGAGTGTCATCATCATAATAAAACTAAAATAAAAAGGCACTCCTTCATGGTATGAGATTGTTGGCAGGCACCCGAGGATTCGGTTAGCCATGGTTTGAGTAAGAAAGGTTGGAAGGAGTGCCAAATAAATATGCAATAATTCATGGTAGCCGCTCTTGGGAGTCCGGTTGGCGAGGTAGTTGGTGTACCCATTACCATTCGTTGACAACAACAAACACCTCTCAAAATAATTTTACTCCTGATTTCAAAAATGAAAAGCTCTAGCGCATGTTAATCCCTGCTTCCCTCTGCGAAGGGTCAATCTTTTACTTCTATGTTGTGTCTCCATTATTTCTTTGAGCACTATCTTGAGAGCACAACTGTCATTCTTAGTATAATATGCTTGTCTCAAAATATGATTGATTGTGGTATAACTTTGATGCTTTTATCTTTGACAATCACTACTTCTAGTCTTTCTATGAACTCCAGAGGTGCCCGGGAATTTATGTTTTGCCAATCAAATACAGGCAAGCGAGATACCACTTTATCATACTCTCTTATGAACATTGCAATCCTGCTTATATACATGATTCATGATGCTTATTATTAATTGTTGGTACCTCTTCATGATTGACATAGCTGTTATATGATCTTATTTGCATGTATCTCACTATGAATTACTTAAGTATTAGCCATAGCATGAGAATATATACATCATATGAGCAAATGTGTTCGTGAAAGTTCTTTTATCGCTCAGTTGTTAACTGAATTGCTTGAGGACAAGCAATAAGCTAAGCTTGGGGGGAGTTGATACGTCCAAAACGTATCTACTTTCCCGAACACTTTTGCTATTGTTTTGCCTCTAATTTGTGTATTTTGGATGCAACTAACACGGACTAACGCTGTTTTCAGCAGAACTGTTCTGGTGTCTCGTTTTTGTGCAGAAATCCAACTTTCGGGAAAATCCTCGGAATTTATGCAGAAGGTCCTATTTTCCCAGAAAACTGACGGAGCCAGAAGGACAAGTCAGGTGGAGGCCCGAGGGCCCCACACCATAGGGCGGCGCGGCCCAGGGGGGGCCCACGCGGCCATGTGGTGTGGCCCCCTCGGCCGGCCTCCGACGCCCTCCTTCGGACTATTTATCGGCCTCGACCTAAAAATGCACGGGGAGAAGTCGAAGTCGCCAGAAACCCTCCAGAACGCCGCCACATCGGGAAACTCCGTCGCGGGAGCCAGAAGTCTCCGTTCTGGCACTCCGCCGGGACGGGGAATTGGAGGAGATCATCGCCGCCATCACCGCCAACGCCTCTACATCAACCAGCCATGTTTCCCCCATCCATGTGTGAGTAATTCCCCCGCTGTAGGCCGAAGGGGATGGTAGGGATTGGATGAGATTGGTCATGTAATAGCATAAGATTGTTAGGGCATAGTGCCTAGTGTCCGTAATTGGTACTTTGATGATATTGTTGCAACTTGTTATGCTTAATGCTTGTCACTAGGGCCCGAGTGCCATGATCTCAGATCTGAACATGTTATTGTTTCATCAAGATATTCATTGTTTATGGTCTTACCTATAAGTTGTATACACATGTCGCTGTCCGGAACCGATGGCCCCGAAGTGACAGAAATCGGGACAACCGGAGGGAATGGTAGCGATGTGAGGATCACATGTGTTCACGGAGTGTTAATGCTTTGCTCCGGTACTCTATTAAAAGGAGTACCTTAATATCCAGTAGTTTCCCTTGAGGCCCGGCTGCCACCGGCTGGTAGGACAAAAGATGTTGTGCAAGTTTCTCATTGCGAGCACGCACGACTATATATGGAACACATGCCTATTGATTGCTTTGTACTTGGACACCATTTTATTATTATCTGCAAATGCCCTGCTATGATTGTTACATGAGTTTCTCTCATCCATGCAACGCCCGTTCATCAGTCCCCGTGCCTACAGTATTTTAATCCTACTGTTTACTAAAATCACTACTACTGTCTTTGTTACTCTGCTGCTGTTATTTCACTACTGCTACTGCTATAAAACTGTTACTACTGATAAACCCTTGCGAGCAAGTCTGTTTCCAGGTGCAGCTAAATTGACAACTCCGCTGTTAAGGCTTTCAAGTGTTCTTTGTCTCCCCTTGTGTCGAATCAATAAATTGGGTTTTACTTCCCTCGAAGACTGTTGCGATCCCCTATACTTGTGGGTCATCAGTGGGCGGTGCTTCCGGGCTCGCTTGTATCCTGCTTCCGGGTCAGATTTGAGATCGTTGACCCACTTGCAGTTGCGGTTGGTGTGAGTGGACTTCCCTGTAGCCGGATCCAGATGGGCCAGGCAAGGCATGTCTCTGTACTCTTCATAAGTTTGGGGGGCGCGGGTTCCGGCAGCGGTGACCTCATCGCCACGCTGCTTGCCCCTTCCAGCTCCGCCTCCGCGTCCGCGGCCTCTTCCGCCTCCTTGGCCTCCGCGCTGGAAGGCCATGGCGATCAAGTCGGATCCGCCACTCCTTTGGTCATCAGGGGGATTTTTCCGCTTGGTGCCGCTGCTGCTACCGTTATCACGGTTCTTCTTTTGCTGATGCAGGGGAATTGCTGTAGCTGCTAGATCTCCGCCTGCGTCGTCATCGGCGGCAGTATGATCACTGGCAATGGTGATCATGTCATCCAACGTCAGTTTGTTTGCATTGACCAAGCAAGTTAGCTTGTGCCGCAGCAGTCCTCCTCGTTGCAAGCCACTGATGAAGGCGTGCATTGTTGTGCGGTTATCGACGTTTTCGCACTCGTTCCTGGTTTGCAACCAACGGGTGAGGAAGCTTCTTGATGTTTCACCCTTCTTCTGGATACATGCCTGTAGGTCGCTTGTCGTGGCAGGTCTCTTGTAGGTGCCCCTGAAGTGTTTCTCGAAGGCGTTCTTCAGGTCGAACCAGCAAAAGATGGAGTTCTTCTCGAGGTCACTGAGCCAGATCCGGGCTGGACCTACAAGGTACAGCTGAAGCATGCGGCAGACAATATTAGGGCTTCCTCCGGCAAAGGTTACTGCATTATAGTAATCCTCAATCCAGGTATTCGGCCTTTCCGTGCCATCATAATTCTTCAGGTTTCCGGGTAGCTTGAGGTTCATCCTTGGCTTTGGTTCCTCTCGAATCATCCTGCCGAAGCACTTTGGGCCAATGTAATCAGTTTTGTACTCGTTGAGGTGTTCTCGGGCATCGCGTGGGCCGCCACCCGGGGTTTTTGAGCGGGAACGAGATCTCCGACCACCGCCTCCGCCTCCGCCACTTGGTGGTGGTGAAGGGGATCGATCCGCGAGGGGGGCTGTGAGATTTTTTGCTTCCGCCCTCGGATTCCCGGTGGTCTTCCCGCGGCTCACTCCGGCTCCGGTGGCTACCTTCACCTTGGTGATAGTCTCCTCCGTCGTTCCGGCTTCGGCGGGGCTCAGGCTCACGTTCCGCGTTCCGGCTCCTCCTGGGCTCAGGCTCGCGATCGTTGTTCCGGCTCCTTCTGGGCTCGGGTTCACGGTCGTTGTTCTGGCTCCGACGTGGTTCCGGCGTATGCTCCCTGTTTCTTGGCGGCGGCATGTCGCGGATGTTGATTCCACCGGCCCCATGGGGCCTGGTGTTTCCGGCTGGACTGCGGCGGTGAGGAGGCGGGGGACGCGGGTACCCGTTTGGCGGAGGTGACGGGTTCTGGTACTTGTTCCTACCAGCGTACATTGCATCCTTTCCCTTCTTCGGATCTGACGGAGGCGTCTTTGATGGTACGGGGATCGGATTTGGGTGCTCCCTGGTTTTTCTTCTGTGCTCCGAGGATCCGGTGCGCGATTCATCATCGGGATGGCGATTGACGTGGGCGTCCTTCTGCGCGGTAGAGACACAGTGATCCAGATTGGATTCCAACCTGCGTGAAGTATCTGCCTTATGATACGTCCCAAACGTATCTATAATTTCTTATGTTCCATGCTACTTTTATGATGATACTCACATGTTTTATACACATTATATGTCATTATTATGCATTTTCCGGCACTAACCTATTGACGAGATGCCGAAGAGCCAGTTGTTGTTTTCTGCTGTTTTTGGTTTCAGAAATCCTAGTAAGGAAATATTCTCGGAATTGGACGAAATCAACGCCCAGGGGCCTATTTTTCCACGAAGCTTCCAGAAGTTCGAAGAGGAAACGAAGTGGGGCCACGAGGTGGCCACACAGTAGGGCGGTGCGGCCCAAGCCCTGGCCGCGCCGGCCTGTTGTGTGGGCCCCTCGTGACGCCCCCTGACCTACCCTTTCGCCTACATATAGTCTTCGTCGCGAAACCCCTAGTACCGAGAGCCACGATACGGAAAACCTTCCAGAGACGCAGCCGCCGCCAATCCCATGTCGGGGGATTCAGGAGATCGCCTCCGGCACCCTGCCGGAGAGGGGAATCATCTCCCGGAGGTCTCTTCATCGCCATGATCGCCTCCGGATCGATGTGTGAGTAGTCCACCCCTGGACTATGGGTCCATAGCAGTAGCTAGATGGTTGTCTTCTCCTCATTGTGCTATCATGTTAGATCTTGTGAGCTGCCTATCATGATCAAGATCATCTATTTGTAATGCTACATGTTGTGTTTGTTGGGATCCGATGAATATTGAATACTATGTCAAGTTGATTATCAATCTATCATATATGTTGTTTATGTTCTTGCATGCTCTCCGTTGCTAGTAGAGGCTCTGGCCAAGTTGATACTTGTGACTCCAAGAGGGAGTATTTATGCTCGATAGTGGGTTCATGCCTCCATTAAATCTGGGACAGTGACAGAAAGTTCTAAGGTTGTGGATGTGCTGTTGCCACTAGGGATAAAACATCGATGCTTTGTCTAAGGATATTTGTGTTGATTAAATTACGCACCATACTTAATGCATTTGTCTGTTGCTTGCAACTTAATACCGGAAGGGGTTCGGATGATAACCTGAAAGTGGACTTTTTAGGCATAGATGCATGCTGGATAGCGATCTATGTACTTTGTCGTAATGCCCTGATTAAATCTCATAGTACTCATCATGATATATGTATGTGCATTGTTATGCTTTCTTTATTTGTCAATTGCCCAACTGTAATTCGTTCACCCAACATCTGTTTATCTTATGGGAGAGACACCACTAGTGAACTGTGGACCCCGGTCCTATTCTTTACATCTGAAATACAATCTACTGCAATTGTTCTTTACTGTTCTTCGCAAACAATCATCATCTTCCACACAATACGTTTAATCCTTTGTTTTCAGCAAGCCGGTGAGATTGACAACCTCACTGTTACGTTGGGGCAAAGTACTTTGGTTGTGTTGTGCAGGTTCCACGTTGGCGCCGGAATCCCTGGTGTTGCGCCGCACTACACTCCGCCACCAACAACCTTCAACGTGCTTCTTGGCTCCTACTGGTTCGATAAACCTTGGTTTCTTTCTGAGGGGAAACTTACTGCTGTGCACATCACACCTTCCTCTTGGGGTTCCCAACGGACGTGTGTCTCACGCGCATCAAGACTGTTTTCTGGCGCCGTTGCCGGGGAGATCAAGACACGCTGCAAGGGGAGTCTCCCACATCCAATCTCTTTACTTTGTTTTTGTCTTGCTTTATTTTATTTACTACTTTGTTTGATGCACTAAAACAAAACACAAAAAAATTAGTTGCTAGTTTTACTTTGGTCTTGTTCTCCATATCAAAAACACCAAAAAAATTAGTTACTCGCATTTACTTTATCTAGTTTGCTTTATTTACTATTGTTAAAATGAATACTCCTGAAAACACTAAGTTGTGTGACTTCACAGACACTAATAATAATGATTTCTTATGCACACCTATTGCTCCACCTACTACTACAGCAGAATTCTTTGAAATTAAACCTGCTTTACTGAATCTTGTTATGAGAGAGCAATTTTCTGGTGTTAGTTCTGATGATGTTGTTGCCCATCTTAATAATTTTGTTGAACTATGTGAAATGCAAAAGTATAAGGATGTAGATGGTGACATTATAAAATTGAAATTGTTTCCTTTCTCCTTAAGAGGAAGAGCTAAAGATTGGTTGCTATCTTTGCCTAAGAATAGTATTGATTCATGGACTAAATGTAAAGATGCTTTTATTGGTAGATATTATCCTCCCGCTAAAATTATATCTTTGAGAAGTAGCATAATGAATTTTAAGCAATTGGATAATGAACATGTTGCTCAAGCATGGGAGAGAATGAAATCTTTGGTAAAGAATTGCCCAACCCATGGACTAACTACTTGGATGATCATCCAAACCTTCTATGCAGGATTGAATTTTTCTTCGCGGAACCTATTGGATTCAGCTGCTGGAGGTACCTTTATGTCCATCACTTTGGGGGCGGCTACAAAGCTTCTTGATGATATGATGATAAATTACTCTGAATGGCACACGGAAAGAGCTCCACAAGGTAAGAAGGTAAATTCTGTTGAAGAAACCTCCTCCTTGAGTGATAAGATTGATGTGATTATGTCTATGCTTGTGAATGGTAGATCTAATGTTGATCCAAATAATGTTCCTTTAGCTTCATTGGTTGCTCAAGAAGAAAATGTTGATGTGAACTTCATTAAAAATAATAATTTCAACAACAATGCTTATAGGAATAATTCTGGTAACAACTATAGGCCATATCCTTCTGCTAATAGTAATGGTTATGGTAATTCTTATGGGAATTCTTACAACAATAATAGGAGTGTACCCCCTGGTCTTGAAGCCATGCTTAAAGAATTTATTATTACACAAACTGCTTTTAACAAATCTGTTGAAGAAAAACTTGATAAAATTGATATTCTTGCTTCTAAGGTTGATAGACTTGCCTCTGATGTTGATATTTTAAAGTTGAAAGTTATGCCTAATAAGGATAATAAAAATAAGATTGTTACTACAGAAAATGCCATCCAAGTTAGAATTAATGAGAATATAAGATTGATGGCTGAATTGCATGCTAGGTGGGAAAGAGAAGAAAATGAAAAACTTGCTAAAGAGAATAATGTAGCTAAAGTTTGGACTATTACCACCACTAGTCATGATAATGATTCACATGTTGCTAAACCTCCTACTATCAATGGTAAAATAATTGGTGTTGGCAATGTTTCTACTCCTAGTGCAAAGCGTGCAAAATTACCTGAAACTGCTAAAACTGCTGAAACTGCTTGTGATAAAACTGCTGAAACTTTTTCCAACATTGGGGACAATGATTCCATTGCTGTAGGTCATAATGATTTATACTTTGATGATTGTCACATCTCTGAAGTTATAAAGTTCTTACAAAAACTTGCTAAAAGTCCCAATGCTAGTGCTATAAATTTGGCCTTTACAAAACATATTACAAATGCTCTCATAAAAGCTAGAGAAGAGAAACTAAAACTTGAAACTTCTATTCCTAGGAAGTTAGAAGATGGTTGGGAGACCATCATTAAGATGAGGGTCAATGATTTTGATTGT
The DNA here is from genome assembly GCF_019359855.2 of Lolium perenne. Classification (NCBI taxonomy): domain Eukaryota; kingdom Viridiplantae; phylum Streptophyta; class Magnoliopsida; order Poales; family Poaceae; genus Lolium; species Lolium perenne. Next base: position 157,782,139 of record NC_067248.2, read on the forward strand.
AATGCTTTATGTGATCTTGGTGCAAGTATTTCTGTTATGCCTAAGAAAATCTATGATATGCTTGACTTGCCACCATTGAAAAATTGTTATTTGGATGTTAATCTTGCTGATAATGCTATAAAGAAACCTTTGGGGAGGATTGCTAATGTTTGTATTATGGTTAACAATAACCTTGTCCCCGTTGATTTTGTTATCTTGGATATTGAATGCAATGCATCTTGTCCCATTATATTGGGAAGACCTTTTCTTCGAACCGTTGGTGCTACCATTGATATGAAGGAAGGTAATATTAAATATCAATTTCCTCTCAAGAAAGGTATGGAACACTTCCCTAGAAATAAAATGAAGTTACCTTATGATTCTATTATTAGAACAAATTATGATGTCGATGCTTCTTCTCTTGATAACACTTGATACACACTTTCTGCGCCTAGCTGAAAGGCGTTAAAGAAAAGCACTTATGGGAGACAACCCTTTATTTTACTTCTGCACTTTTGTTTTATATTTGAGTCTTGGAAGTTGTTATTACTGTAGCAACCTCTCCTTATCTTTATTTTATTGCATTGTTGTGCCAAGTAAAGTCCTTGATAGTAAAGTCAATACTAGATTTGGATTACTGCGCAGAAACAGATTTCTTGCTGTCACGAATTTGAGTATGGTTCTCTGTAGGTAACTCAGAAAAATCTGCCAATTTACGTGCGTGATCCTCAGATATGTACGCAACTTTCATTAAATTTGGGCATTTTCATCTGAGCAAGTCTGGTGCCTCTAAAAAATTCGTCTTTGCGGACTGTTCTGTTTTGACAGATTCTGCCTTTTATTTCGCATTGCCTGTTTTGCTATGTTTGATGGATTTCTTTGTTCCATTAACTTTCAGTAGCTTTGTGCAATGTCCAGAAGTGTTAAGAATGATTATGTCACCTCTGAATATATGAATTATGCACTGACCCTCTAATGAGTTTGTTTTAAGTTTGGTGTGGAGGAAGTTTTCAAGGGTCAAGAGAGGAGGATGATACAATATGATCAAGAAGAGTGAAAAGTCTAAGCTTGGGGATGCCCCCGTGGTTCATCCCTGCATATTTTAAGAAGACCCAAGCGTCTAAGCTTGGGGATGCCCAATGCATCCCTTCTTCATCGACAACATTATCAGGTTCCTCTAGTGAAACTATATTTTTATTCCGTCACATCTTATGTGCTTTGCTTGGAGCGTCTGTTTGTTTTTATTTTTGTTTTGTTTGAATAAGATCGGATCCTAGCATTCTTTGTTTGGGAGAGAGGCACGCTCCGCTGTTTCGTATGAACACATGTGTTCTTAGCTTTATTTCTAATGTTCATTGCGAAAGTTGGACTATTTCATTCATTGTTATATGGTTGGAAACGGAAAATGCCGCATGTGGTAAATGGTATAATGTATTGAATAATGTGATACTTGGCAATTGTTGTGCTCATATAGATCATGTTTAAGCTCTTGCATCATGTACCTTGTACCCATTAATGAATAACTACATAGAGCTTGTTAAAATTTGGTTTGCATGATTGATCTCTAGAGTCTAGATATTTTCTGGTTAAGGTGTTTGAACAACAAGGAGACAATGTAAAGTCTTATAATAGTTACAATATGTTCATATGTGAGCTTTGCTGCACCATTTTATACTTGAGTTTGCTTCAAACAACCTTGCTAGCCTAGCCTTGTATTGAGAGGAATTCTTCTCGTGCATCCAAATCCTTGAGCCAAATACTATGCCATTTGTGTCCACCATACCTACCTACCACATGGTATTTCCCCACCACTCCAAAGTACATTACTTGAGTGCTACCTTTAAATTTCCATTCTTTGCCTTTACAATATATAGCTCATGGGACAAATAGCCTTAAAAACTATTGTGGTGAAGAATATGTACTTATGTATCTTATTTCTTAATAAGTTGCTTGTTGAGCGGTAACCATGTTTCTAGGGACGCCATCAACTTTTACCTTTGTTGAATATCATGTGAGTTTCTATGCATGTTCGTCTTGTGTGAAGTAAGGGCGATTTTCATGATCAAATGGTTTGAATATGCATACTGTTAGAGAAGAACATTGGGCCGCTAACTAAAACCATGAATCATGGTGGAAGTTTCAGTTTGGACACAAAACCTCAATCTCTTATGAGAATATTATCTGTTGTTGAATGCTTAAGCATTAAAAGAGGAGTCCATTATCTGTTGTCTATGTTGTCCCGGTATGGGTGTCTAAGTTGAGAATGATCAAAAGCGAGAAATCCAATGCGAACCTTCTCCTTAGACCCTTGTACAGGCGGCATAGAGGTACCCCTTTGTGACACTTGGTTGAAACATATGCTATGCAATGATAATCCGTGTTAATCCAAGCTAATTAGGACAAGGTACGAGCACTATTAGTATACTATGCATGAGGCTTGCAACTTATAAGATGTCTTATACATAACACATATGATTTATTACTACCGTTGACAAAATTGTTTCTTGTTTTCAAAATGAAAAGCTCTAGCACAAATATAGTAATCCATGCTTCCCTCTGCGAAGGGCCTATCTTCTACTTTATTGTTGAGTCAATTTACCTATTCTTTCTATCCCAGAAGCAAACACTTGTGTAAACTGTGTGCATTGATTCTTACATGTTTACCTATTGCACTTGTTATATTACTTTGTGTTGACATTTATCCATGAGATATACATGTTGAAGTTGAAAGCAACCGCTGAAACTTATATCTTCCTTTGTGTTGCTTCAATACCTTTACTTTGAATTTATTGCTTTATGAGTAACTCTTATGCAAGTCTTATTGATGCTTGTCTTGAAAGTATTATTCATGAAAAGTCTTTGCTATATGATTCATTTGTTTACTCATTATCTTCATCATTGCTTCGAATCGCTGCATTCATCTCATATGCTTATAATAGTATGATCAAGATTATGATAGCATGTCACTTCAGAAATTATCTTTGTTATCGTTTACCTACTCGAGGGCGAGTAGGAACTAAGCTTGGGGATGCTTGATACGTCCCAAACGTATCTATAATTTCATATGTTCCATGCTACTTTTATGATGATACTCACATGTTTTATACACATTATATGTCATTATTATGCATTTTCCAGCACAAACCTATTGACGAGATGCCGAAGAGCCAGTTGCTGTTTTCTGCTGTTTTTGGTTTCAGAAATCCTAGTAAGGAAATATTCTCGGAATTGGACGAAATCAACGCCCAGGGGCCTATTTTTCCACGAAGCTTCCAGAAGTCCGAAGAGGAAACGAAGTGGGGCCACGAGGTGGCCACAAAGTAGGGCGGCGCGGCCCAAGCCCTGGCCACGCTGGCCTGTTGTGTGGGCCCCTCGTGACGCCCCCTGACCTACCCTTTCGCCTACATATAGTCTTCGTCGCGAAACCCCCAGTACCGAGAGCCACGATACGGAAAACCTTTCAGAGATGCAGCCGCCGCCAATCCCATCTCGGGGGATTCAGGAGATCGCCTCCGGCACCCTGCCGGAGAGGGGAATCATCTCCCGGAGGTCTCTTCATCGCCATGATCGCCTCCGGATCGATGTGTGAGTAGTCCACCCCTGGACTATGGGTCCATAGCAGTAGCTAGATGGTTGTCTTCTCCTCATTGTGCTATCATGTTAGATCTTGTGAGCTGCCTATCATGATCAAGATCATCTATTTGTAATTCTACATGTTGTGTTTGTTGGGATCCGATGAATATTGAATACTATGTCAAGTTGATTATCAATCTATCATATATGTTGTTTATGTTCTTGCATGCTCTCCGTTGCTAGTAGAGGCTCTTGCCAAGTTGATACTTGTGACTCCAAGAGGGAGTATTTATGCTCGATAATGGGTTCATGCCTCCATTAAATCTGGGACAGTGACATAAAGTTCTAAGGTTGTGGATGTGCTGTTGCCACTAGGGATAAAACATCGATGCTTTGTCTAAGGATATTTGTGTTGATTACATTACGCACCATACTTAATGCAATTGTCTGTTGCTTGCAACTTAATACCGGAAGGGGTTCGGATGATAACCTGAAAGTGGACTTTTTAGGCATAGATGCATGCTGGATAGCGGTCTATGTACTTTGTCGTAATGCCCTGATTAAATCCCATAGTACTCATCATGATATATGTATGTGCATTGTTATGCCTTCTTAATTTGTCAATTGCCCAACTGTAATTCATTCACCCAACATTTGTTTATCTTATGGGAGAGACACCACTAGTGAACTGTGGACCCCGGTCCTATTCTTTACATCTGAAATACAATCTACTGCAATTGTCCTTTACTATTCTTCGCAAACAATCATCATCTTCCACACAATACGTTTAATCCTTTGTTTTCAGCAAGCCGGTGAGATTGACAACCTCACTGTTATGTTGGGGCAAAGTACTTTGGTTGTGTTGTGCAGGTTCCACGTTGGCGCCGGTATCCCTGGTGTTGCGCCGCACTACACTCCGCCACCAACAACCTTCAACGTGCTTCTTGGCTCCTACTGGTTCGATAAACCTTGGTTTCTTTCTGAGGGAAAACTTACTGCTGTGCACATCACACCTTCCTCTTGGGGTTCCCAACGGACGTGTGTCTCACGCGCATCAAGACTGTTTTCTGGCGCCGTTGCCGGGGAGATCAAGACACGCTGCAAGGGGAGTCTCCCACATCCAATCTCTTTACTTTGTTTTTGTCTTGCTTTATTTTATTTACTACTTTGTTTGCTGCACTAAAACAAAACACAAAAAAATTAGTTGCTAGTTTTACTTTATTTACTGTCTTGTTCTCCATATCAAAAACACCAAAAAAATTAGTTAGTCGCATTTACTTTATCTAGTTTGCTTTATTTACTATTGTTAAAATGAATACTCCTGAAAACACTAAGTTGTGCTGCTAAGGTTGTGAGAACCTGCTTTGGCTGGGCGGAATCTACTTCAGGCTGTTCACCGTATCCGAATTCCTTCACCTTGCGATCAAACTCGTCAGTATCCATGGAGGGGGTATCCCAGGAAATTGGGTTGAGGTTGCCCAGGATCGATTCTTCACCCGGATCGTTGCTTTCTCCGACAGCTTCTTGCTGATCCGGAGCAACGTTATTTTCCGGTTCCTCAACCTGCACGGGGTCAGCTCCGGCTATCTGAGGGGCGGCTCCGGCGGTATGGGCTATGAAGTGCACGAAGTGACACCTTTGCTTCTCTAACACCTGGGAGACCCAGGCGGATCTGCATTGGTCTTCCACCTTTATTTGCTGCTCAGGGGCGGATTGGGTGGGCTTTGATTTTTCCAGGTCCAAGGTGGAATCTTCCTTAGGAAATTCCTGCGACTCAGATCGGATCTTCGCGACTGCATCCTGCTCAGCGGCGGTCGCGTCAGCGTTACTTACCAGTGTGTTCCCGTCGGAATAGACGGTCTAGCCGATGAAGATGTGTATCCCGCCAATCGGGATGATGGAGAGCTTGACGGGGTTTGTCTTAGCCGGAATCCAGCACTCATCCTCAGGGACGACCGGGAAGTTTCCGGCGTACTTGACGCGCCCCACGGCGATGGTGTCGCCGATGCCTCCGAAGGTAGAACCCTCCCGGTTCCGGCCTCCAGACGCCGCAGGCCCCACGGTGGGCGCCAACTGTCGTTGCCTATTCGACGGTACCTCGGAGGAGGGATCCTCACGAAGGGGAGAAGAAGTGGGGACCATAGGGCGGAGTGCGCTCGGGACGGTGGTACGCGATTTACCCAGCTTCGGAACACCTGCACGAGGACAGGGCCTACTGCTGCTTGTCTGGAATTATCTGGGCGCTTTCACGTTGTTACATTGAGTTGTGGTTGTGCCTCTAGGGCTCCCGGGATCCGGCTTATAAAGGCGCACGGATCTAGGGTTTACATGGAGAGTCCTAGTCGGAATACAAGTTGCCTAACTACGGTACAATGTCTTGCCGTGTACGTCAAGGATCCGCCTTCCTCTAAGAACGTGCTGGATCCGGATACTTCATGGGCCGTCACGGATCCAGTCTCCTTCGTAGGTCGGTTAAGGATCTGGCTTCCTGCTCCTGGGCTGGACTTCATCCTTCAGGATCTACAACAACTTGGCCGCCCAATGGGCCACATGCCTCATCACCAACTATGGGCCACCCGGGCTTGCCGGATCTAGGCCATGCCGTTGATATACCCATAAAGTATACCCACAACACCGCCCCTAGGGTTTCCCTAGATACAAACCACCGCTGCGTCGGAATCGGTGGAAACTCCTGCTACGGCTCATCCGGGGCCTATTTTATTCCAAACCTATGGTTTCCATGTGCATATGTCCTAAACAAAGCAAAGCAAATAAAAAAATTCATTGGTAAACCCTCGCACGGAGAAAGCTATAGGGGTAGATCTGCAGGGTCTCCGTCCTAGGGTTTCCCAAGATACAGATCACCGGACCGTCGGAATCGCTGGAAAACTTGCATTTGTCCCTAACGTATATGTACAAGTGTGATGTAAGGTTTGTCTAACCTTGCATGTACCCGGCGTTGATGATTTCCGCATACATGGGATAGCACTTGGTCAAATCCAGGATCTGTATGTGGAAACTCCTGCTACGGCTCATCCGGGGCCTATTTTATTCCAAACCTATGGTTTCCATGTGCATATGTCCTAAACAAAGAAAAGCAAATAAAAAAATCCATTGGTAAACCCTCGCACGGAGAAAACTATAGGGGTACATCTGCAGGGTCCCCGCCCTAGGGCTTCCCAAGATATAGATCACCGGAGCGTCGGAATCGCTGGAAAACTTGCATTTGTCCCTAACATATGTGTACAAGTGTGATGTAAGGTTTGTCTAACCTTGCATGTACCAGGCGTTGATGATTTCCGCATACATGGGCTCGCACTTGGTAAAATCCAGGATCTGTATGTGGAAACTCCTGCTACGGCTCATCCGGGGCCTATTTTATTCCAAACCTTTGGTTTCCATGTGCATATGTCCTAAACAAAGCAAAGCAAATAAAAAAATCCATTGGTAAACCCTCGCACGGAAAAAGCTATAGGGGTAGATCTGCAGGGTCCCCGCCCTAGGGTTTCCCAAGATACAGATCACCGGAGCGTCGGAATCGCTGGAAAACTTGCATTTGTCCCTAACATATGTGTACAGGTGTGATGTAAGGTTTGTCTAACCTTGCATGTTCCCGGCGTTGATAATTTCCGCATACATGAGCTAGCACTTGGTAAAATCCGACGCTTTTAGTTTTCGGGGTGCCAGAAGGGTTTTTTTTGTGAAGGAGCTACATGGTGTGCATTTTACTATTGCGCGAGACCTCCGCGCAGCGGTAGGATACCTCCTACGCACCACCTATCACATGCCATATGCGCGTGGTAGCCATCTGGGAATCCCTCCCGCTTCCTGCGGTGTCCCGCCGAATCCGCTGGAAACTGACCGGATTTGAACTGGGGCCACACTTTCCTTCGCTCAAGAAATGGAGGGAAAAATGTTTTTAGGTCTAGGACGCTCATTATTTTATGTGCTAAATGTTTTCCGTTTCGCGCGTTGGCGGACGGGTGCACACGCGCGCCCGGTACGGCCATACCGCATGTCCCGGCGGCCCCGTTTTGCACTGTTGGCAAAGTAAACGGAGCCAAAAATTCGAGCGGAGCCGCGTGGCGTCATTTTATGTGTCCTAGTAACCACTGCAAAAGACGGAATTGGGATACGACAATTATCTTGAAAAAACCGCATCTCCCGCGCGGCAGGTACGACCATACCGCATGTTCCGCGCGCCCGGTTAAAGGGATAGATCTACGGGGATCTGAGGTTAGGGTTTCATGTACCAGAAGGAATCTTCAGGTAAGATGATATAATTATTTTTACTCATTGTTCCTATGGAGGCCGATCTAAAGGGTAGACCGTGCACTCAATTTAATGTCGACGTGGTAAAAAAGGTAATCTGGATGTAATATAATATATACTAGTATATTATAGTTATTATAAGAAACAATGAAAGAAAAAACAAAACAAAATTAAAAAAAAGTACATTATGCCGAGGGGGCCCTAGGCGTATCAGGGGCCCTCGGCGTATGCTGGGAAACCCAAGCAGTACCCAGGGTCCACCTGGTCGGCCCGGCTCAACGGCTAAGCCGAGGGAGGCCCTCGGCGTATCATGTGGCCCTCGGCGTAGCTCGGGATCTGAGCCCCGAAAAAACACCTGGTCGGCCACGCTCGCGCTCAAACTTTTCCCCATCGCGCAAAATCTCTTCCTCACCTGAGCCCCGCGCCGCCGCCCCCCTCTTCCTCACCTGGGCCCCGCATCGCCGCCCCCCTCTTCCTCACCTGAGCCCCGCATCGCCGCCCCCTCCTCCTCACCTGATCTGCCGCCGCAGCCCCTCCTCCTCCTCACCTGAGCCCCGCGCCACCGCCCCCTCCTCCTCCTCACCTGAGCCGCCGCCGCCCTCCTTGTCTCGACCCGAGCCCCGCGCCGCCGCCGCAGGTCACCTGAGCCACCGCCGCCCCCGCTCCTCCTTGCACCCGCCACCTCCGAGGCCGGCCCGCCACCTCCCCACCCGACCCCCACCGCGCTCGACCCGCCACCTACAAGCCGGCCCGACCCGCCTCCCCAAGCCACCGCCCCGGCCTCCTCCTCGCCCCGGCCATCCTCCCGTCGCCGCCCTCCTCCTCCTCAGCACCCCTCCCAGTACCCGGGAGATGGTAAGCAACTTTAGCCTTTGTTTTCATTTTTGTATTCCTTTAATTGTTGTAAGAGAAATTGATGTAGAAACAAATAGAAATATAATTTATTTGAAATAGAAATAGAAATAGAATAGTGGAAATAGAAATAGAAACCATATGTATGCATGTTCTCCAACAATAGATAGTGGGGATAGAAAAAGAATAGTGTAAATAGTAGAAACAAATAGAATTATAATTGATTTGAAATAGTAATAGAAATAGAATACTGGACATTTGGAAAGAAATAGAAATGTGTAGTTGAAATTGAAATGATATGTTTAATAATGGAAATAGAAATGCAAATGTGAATTTCTTCTAATAATATGGATTTGTAATAGGCCATGCCGTGGGAGCCGGATCCTCTGACGTAGTGAAGCAAAGTTAGAGAAGAGCAATACTCTAACTTTGCTTCTTCAGAAAATGTAAGTTTTGAGTCTAAATTGATTTAAATTAATATGTATACAACAAATTTATGGTATATACTAACATTCATTACTTGCCATGCAAATTATGAGGTAATTTTTTTAGTTTAGACATTTGTGCTATAGTAATTATGTACAGTGATTAGCTACATAACACAATGTACAGTGAACGCTACAGTTTTTTGACTTTACTTCAAAGATTTACACTAGCCTACTACTGTAGCTGGGTGACTTCTCTTCAGCACGTTAGAGGAGCTGGTTCCCATGCCGTGACCGCCTCGTCGTGAGCACACCGGCGTGACGATCCCGGATCTTGAAGCGCTTCTCGATGATCGCCGACATCGACACTCGGTTGTTCGACTACTTCCTCTACAGTCGAGGGTGAGCTAAATTTCCAACTTCTTCTCTGTCTTTTATTTATGTCACTAGATTCACTTTTCAAGTCAAGTTGCGTAACCTAGGTGGCACTTCCCGTCCTCAAGCGTTACGTGGATAAATATGCATTAGTGGTCGGCATATTTTCAACCGTAACGCTTGCGGAATTTACAGGACAGTCGGCGGATCCGTAGTTGGGTACGTTCTCCATACTCTGCTCCGGTCCGAGTCAGGATTTCGGCAGCGCCTCACCGTTGTTCTCCAGATGCACATCCTCTTGGCTTTTTGCCGAGACGTGTATCGGTAGAGCAGCGGGGAGGTGCTGCCGAAATTTTGACTCGGATAGGGGTGGAGCATGGAGAACGTACTCAATCTACAGATCCGGCGGCTGCTAGGAGCCCACCTAGTAGAGATGTAGATTGATGCATTCGTTTTGCCTGGTAAAAAATTTAAAATATGATGCATTTATTTTCCTATTTGATATAAATGCTATGCTTGTGGTTTGGCTTCCAATAGAGCAGAGGATGGCTGATAATGGATGGATGTACACCGGCCGTGTTAGTGCGACTAATAAAACAGATGAGTGGATAAGGAAGACTTGGCATTTAGTGAAGGAGTTGGCGCGTGGTACAAAACAGAAGGTTCAGCCACTTTGCCCGCGCAATCGTTGCTTGAAGCATCACCGTCGTGGAAAGGATGACATGTTTAAACACCTTCTGCAATATGGGTATATGCCTCATTACGTCACGCAGATCGACTTTGATGACCACGAACGTGACAGAGGTGAGGTGATGCGACAGCGGCTTAATGACAATGAGTACGATGGGGTTAGAGACTTTCTAGATGATCTTGTCGAGGCCCACATGCCAGAGTCTCCACCTTCACGGGAGGAACCGCCAGAGCCGGAGGAACCTCCAGATTCGGAGGAACCAGAGCCAGCCGCGAAGGCCTTCTATGATATGATAGCCGCGGCTAAGACGCCTCTGTACGAGGGCGCCGCGATTTCTCAGCTCGATGCCATCTCCCAATGTCTAGCCGACAAGACCCGGTACAACACCACCTGTGACGGCTTCGAAGCAAGTCTGAAAACAACTGGTAACATGTTGCCCAAGGAGCATTGTCTGCCTAAAAGCCTGCACAAGACAAGGCAACTCATGTCGGCGCTCAACATGGATTATCAAAGGATAGACTGTTGTCCAAAAGGCTGCGTTCTCTTCTGGAAACAGTTTGCGGAGGACAAGTACTGTCCCATTTGTAAGGCCTCTAGGTATGAAGAGGTAACGGGAAAGGATGGTCAGGTGAGGCAGTCAAAGATCGCAAAGTCAATTCTTCGGTATCTCCCATTCATAAAAAAATCCAGCGGCTTTACTTGACCGAGGAGACCGCCAAACAGATGATGTGGCACAAGATGGGGACTCGAATAAAGGACAATCAGGGCGGACGAAGATGGGACATCCATCTGATGGCAATGCATGGAAGAACTTTGATAGAAAATACCCCCATAGGGCAGCAGATGCTCGGAAAGTCAGAATTGCGATAGCTACAGATGGCTTCAATCCATATGGTATGTCGACTGCCAGTTACAGTTGTTGGCCCGTGTTTGTAATTCCGCTCAATCTCCCTCCCGGAGTCCTAATGACGAGGAAGACCATGTTTCTTTCGCTGATCATTCCAGGGCCCGATTACCCAGGGAAGAACTTGAGTGCCTACATGCAGCCGATTGTGGATGATTTGAACCACTCTTGGCATCACGGGACGTTGATGTACGACCGAGCATCGAAGACAAACTTCTACATGAAAGTTTGGTTGCAGTATACCATGCATGACATGCCCGGGTACGCCCTAACATGCGGATGGTGTACAGCTGGTAAATGGCCATGCCCAGTGTGCAGGCATCGACTTGAGTTCCTTTGGCTAAATAAGGGTCGCAAGTATGTTGCGTTTGACACGAATCGGCAGTACCTCAAAAGGAGGCATCCGTTCAGAGAAGACAAAAAGAACTTCAAGAAAGGCAAAGTTGTGCATGAAGTAACAGAGGTGCCAAAGTTCGATGGTATAGCTGTTGATGCCGAGCTACGTGCTCTCGTGCCAGCGGCATCGGAAGCTGGCCATCAATTTGAGGGATATGGTGTAACGCACAACTGGACTCACGAGGCAGCCTTAACGAAGCTCGAGTATTACAAGGACCTCGAACTTCCCCATAACATCGATGTGATGCACACCGTAAAGAATGCCGCGGAGTCCTTATTTCACACATGCCTAAACATTCCCGGGAAGTCAAAGGATAATGTCAAGGCTAGAGTCGATGTTGAGAAGCTCTGTGATAGGAAGAAATTACACATGCAGCGTCTTACTTGCCGTCGAAAGAATTGGTTCAAGCCGCACGCCGACTTCTGCCTTGATTCCATCCAAAAGAAGGCGGCATTCAAGTGGTTAAAATACGTCGTGATGTTCCCTGATGGTTATTGTTCAAATATGAGCAAGGGAGTCAATCTTTCGACGGGAAAAGTCACCAGGCTCAAGAGTCACGACTATCATATATGAATTGAGCGGCTGATGCCGGTGATGCTTCGAGGGTATCTCCCCGAGAAAATATGGCGAGTGCTCGCGGAGTTGAGCCATTTCTTCCGCACGCTCTGTGCTAAGCAGATATGTCCTATGGTTATTGAGAAGCTGCAAGTTCAAGTGTCGGAGTTGCTATGCAATTTGGAGATGATCTTTCTGCTAGGCTTCTTTACTCCGATGGCACATCTCATTGTGCACCTCGCAAACGAGGCACTCTTGGGTGGCCCAGTGAAGTTTCGGTGGCAGTTTTGTATTGAGAGAGAGTTCAAGTATATTCGGAAGATAACCGGAAACAAAGCCAAGATTGAAGCATGCATAGCTGAGGCAACGTGCCTTCGGGAGATGGCAGATGCCGCAACAACGTACTATCCTGATGAAGTTCCCACTCTGCATAACCCGGTCTCTCGTTACAATGTCAACGTGCCCATGAATGACCCCAAGCTTCAACTATTCCAATGTCCCGGTGGCAAGGTTGGTAAAGGACAATGTCGACGTGCTTACTATTTATATATTTTTCAACATGCTTCTTAATTGTTTTCTCTTTCTCAATGCAGGTGATTGAACAATATGAGCAGCGGCAAGGAGGACTCCTCGAGCTTGCTTAAGAAGATGCAACAGCGCAAGACCAATGTTAGAAGGAGTGAGAGGGCACCACGTTGCAATCCGCGTTACGAGGACGGCGCGGGAGGAGGAGGAGGACGAGGACGAGGACGGGGACGAGGTGGTGGAGCTGGAGGTGGAGGTGGCTGGGGAGGAGCGGACTTTGAGCCACCACCCTCGGCTTCAGGCGACGTCGCTTCCAGGTTTTTTTTGGAGGGGCCGTCTAGAGAGGAGGCGGAGACGGAGTCTAGAGCCGAGGAGGACTCTAGCCACGGGTTCGAGACTCCGGAGGAGGAGGGGCGGCCGAAGCAACTGAACTTCGTGGGGAAGCGAGAGTCCCCGACGAGAGGAAGGAGCCTAAGACCCATGAGGCGAAGCTCCTTATTATTCCTTCTGGCCCTGAGTAAGCGTACTAATTTTTCAATTTCAAACATGTACTTTCATTTTGGTCATACATAATTTAGCATGTACTAATGTTTGATTTTCATGTGCAGCAATTGGACATTTCCTTCGGGAGCCAAGGGGCGCCTGCCTAGTAGCATGATTGGAGCTTTGCTTAGGAAGTTCTGGCCGGGCAAGTACTATCCCCTCGGCACGGTCCCCGCTGGTGAGAAGAAGCTAGCCATTACTTGGGCGGACTATGAGAGTGCCCCTAGCATAGGCTTCCTGACGGCTGCTGAGGCCGTGATGAGAAAGTTTTGCGTAAGACATATTTTCTCGAGCTTCGTTCATATTTGATGACCCCAATGTGCTAACTCATGACTCTCACAATTGTTTTTTTGCATGATTGAAGTGTTTTTATCGTGTGGCGACCAAGTTTGAGGAGACGGCGCAGATGACTTTGCGGGTGACTTGTGAGAGGTTGACACCGCAGGTGTGGTACAACCAAAGGATCACGTCCACTAGTCACTTCTGGGCACAGAGAGGCGAGAGGGTCCATAAGCTGGACATTGTCGGTCACCGTGCTAAGGCCGAGTACGTGACGGCGGTGGTGGACTACATGTCGGTGAGTAAAATGTCAATGAGATTCTACATTGCTACTAAGTTGCAATTGCATTATATTGAGTTGAGTATTGCATTTTCAGGTTATCCCCGAGTGGGCCGAGCCGCATGCCGATGCATGGGAGGAGTTGGTTAGGACGAGGTGGCTCAGGCTGGACGAGGACTTTGCAGCCGTGGCGAGGCGGAACGCGGAGAACCGAGGCGACGGTGGCACACACTGCTGGGGAAACCTCAGCTACGAGCGCTACAAGGGGAAGATGGTATGTATACATTTCATTTTCCATCAGGTTCGAAGTTGATACTCACAACATTTCCTTTCTCGGTGCAGAGGGCCGAGTTAGGACCCGAGGAGGATATTTCTGACGTCGAGGTATACAACAGGATGCGGCTTAAGAGGCCTGATCTCTCGCAGCCTCAGCCCTCGCTCCCTGAGTACTTTGGCACCTACGCCGAGAACGCCGAGAACTACTGCGCGATGGTGAGGCATCGTCACCCGGAGGTGGATGACCCCATGAGCGCGGAGATCGACGAGGAGTCGTTGGTCCTGTTGTCCGGAGGGTTGCCGCATGGCCGTCTCAAGATGCTTAACAAGGTCGTCAAGCATAAGCTCACCACGACCTTCACGCGTCTCAAGGCGGGCCTCACCAAGGACAGCCCCCCTCTCCCGCCTCGTCGCCGGCCTCGGCAACTCGCATACGACGTAAGTTTCCCTCATTTCCATCCTCTTTCCGACTTTCGTTCATACATTGCTAAGTGCTAACAAGATATGAATTTGTGAAATTGTAGCCTGACTTCGAGGCGGCCTACGTGGCCGCTCATCAAGAATATCAGGTGGCCTTTAACCGGCAGCAGCAGCAGTTCCAGGAGTACATGGCATATGTACATGTAAGTTCCAACCTTTTTTTCGCAAATGATGACAAGTCCCACTTTCCCCTAGTTTGATGCTTCATTCCTGCAAAAACTGACATGTAAACTATCTTGCAGGCGTCGATGGTGGCCAATCAAACTGGACAGACAGTGGATTTAGGGCCGATTCCTCCCTTTCCGGGGCTGTCGCCAAACATGCCATCGAAGGAAAGTTTCGCTGCGACATACTATGGGAGAACAACGGTAAGTTCTTCACCAAACCGAATACTACGGCTTTCCTTTGCCTCGCAAGTTGCTAACATCTAGGGAACATGTGTGTAGGGATCGGGATATTCCACGAACGAGGGTGGTGGGAGGGAGATGACACCGGTTCATCATGGTGGTCCTTCTCCCGGTGCTACTCCCGATTCTTCTCCCGGTGGTTCTTCCGCAGCTTCTACTGCAGCAGCGCGTCGGCCCGGGCCGGTGTTTAGCGGCGACGAGCTCCTCTAGTTGTCTCATGTATCTCTTATCGACACTATGACACTATGTATGCAATGTTATGAGAGATTTGTACCTATTTGCACTTCATGCACTTCATGTTATGTCTATTTGCACTTCACGTGAGGTTCCTGTGAAGTTTTTGTGAAATATTTGTGTATTTATGTGCTATTTAACTGTGCAAACCTGCAGCGTCGCCGAAACAGCAAAAATCTGGGAAAACTAGACAGCTACGCCGACGGCTATCCCCTCGGGGTAGCGTCGACATGGACCAAATGGTCTCCCCTACGCCGACGGCCACCCGCTCGGCGTAGCATGCGCCATGGCTCGCCAGATCGCGCCGCGTGGCCCTCGTATGCCGACGGCCGCCCGCTCGGCGTAGTGTGCGCCAAGGCTCGCCAGCTCGCGCCGCGTGGCAGCGTACGCCGACGGCCGCCCCCTCGGCGTAGCAATAACGGCCGTCAGCTCGACGTCGCCCGTTAGCGTGCTACGCCGAGGGCTAGTACGCCGACGGGTGGGCCTCGCCCTCGGCCCTCGCGTTCTACGCCGACGGTCGCCGATACGCCGAGGGCCACGTGGCTTCTGCCGAGGCGGACCTTCCCCGAGGAGCTACGCCGAGGGTCCCCGTCGGCGTACCGAACGCCGAGGGCGAGGCGGTGGTACGCCGAGGGTTGCCGGCCGTCGGCATATGTCGCGATTCCTGTAGTGACAAGGTGTAGGGGTATGTTTATCTGTGAAGACGTGGATGCCGGCGTCTATTACGTTCACGCTAGAGATGATAACCAAATGCCTGTTGGGAGTACTTATGCCCTACCTGGGTTCCACCTCAGCAAACTGATATTCAGAGCTTCATACATAGTCTGAAGATTTCTATTAAGGAACCTTTTTTCATGGAGATTATCATAGTCGATTTGGACTACACGTAATGATTTCATTTTCATAGGTATTCCTCCAAACCTATACAGATGCAGGAAGAAGCTGAAGGATTAATTGTCTCTCCTTTTGCATAAAGCCACCAGGAAGTTCTATGGTGAGAGATTTCGGTAACATCCAACCTTTTGTTGCTTTCTTTTATTTTAGGATTGGAACCTGTAGATAGAGGTTGTTTGCTAATCTCTAGCAACTCCTTCTTTTGTATATACTCTTTTTTTGAAAATTAATAAAAATATCTCAGTGGGGAAATCAAAAAATAAAATAACCAAATGCCTGGTTTCTCCATGGGAGATAAACACGCAGAGGTGTTGTGCCGGAAATGGTGGAGGAGGACGAGCGGGAGGTAGTATCTTGAGAAGGTGCTTATCTGATACCAAAAAGAATGATGAAACTACGAAAACCCGCAGTAGCACCCCACAGCAGTGTGCTTTTTTTTTTTGAAAATTTCAAAACGGTTTTTCTAGTCCTAAAAAAATCAACCAAAAAATATAAAAGTAGGTGTACACATCAACTATGTACGATAATCTTTTGTTGAAAAATACACTATATATTTACATAAAATAAACCGATTTCGGGGGGAAAACACGATCTTTTTATGCCTATACATAGCAATTTTTTTTTGTTTTTTCTCTGTACCTCAAAATACAACGGATTTTTTATATTGAAACTTTGCAAGAAAAAAAGTACGGAAAGCATATATATATTTATTTACATAAAGTACGTAAATTTTTTAAATTCAAAGTTCCGATTTCATTTTTTCAGAAAGAGGGCACATCCGGGTGCCGCAGTCCCTCGTTCGATGGAACTATCCGTATGTTATGAGTGCAGTGTGAATGTTTACCCCACCATACATGAATTATAAATAGATCTGCTTGCGCAGGATTTTTGTGTGCGTTCGAACACAACACACGCATGAAAATCTCTGTGTAAAAGGGACACTATGACGCTTACTCCGCTCATCATCTCTTGATCCTGTGTACAACGTTGGCATGCATGGCCAAAAATCCCAGCTCGACTGATGCTCGTACATTTTGCTGCATCGGAGGCAAGACCTCAGCACATCTGCAGGGAAATATGCATGTGCAGAATCAACATCTCCAATTCAATGGGTGGACATTAAAATGTTGATTTGGACTTGAACTAACCGTCGTCTAAAGCCCGTTTGTGCGCGTGAACTGGAAAAGAGAGTACCCAGTAAGACTAGGACAGGAAAATAGAACTCCGCACGACAGTATATATATCTACTCAAACGCAAACCACGGAGTGTCCTGTGCAGGCAGGTAGCAGTATCGAAAGATGTCCTCACACGGCGTGCAACGCCACTATCGAAAGATGTCCTCACACGGCGTGCAACGCTGGGCACTGACGACCTGCTTGATATACCTATTGCTGTCATCCAGCTGCACGGCGACGGCCGGGAAGGTCCCGGCGATCATCGTGTTCGGGGACTCGACGGTGGACGCCGGCAACAACAATTACATCCCCACCATAGCTAGGGGCAACTTCCCGCCGTATGGGCGCGACTTCGACGGCGGCGTCCCCACCGGCCGGTTCAGCAACGGCCGACTCGTCACCGACTTCCTGTCGGAAGCACTCGGGCTGGGGTCCTCCGTGCCCGCCTACCTCGACGGCAGTTACACCATCGACCAGCTCGCCACCGGCGTGAATTTCGCTTCGGGGGGCACCGGGATGGACGCTCTGACGGCCAAGGTCGCGGTAAGCTAGCTACTCAGCACTCATTTACTCTCCAGCAATCTGGTACCCTGTCTGCATGCCAGAGAATCATTTTCTGGTGGAGGGGTGAACGTCCAAATAGTATTTTCTCCGGATTTGCTGGATACAAGTCATTTGGAAATTGGAACACTTGTCCCACCGGTTGCCTTTGTTTGTATGATTTCAGCCAATTCCCTTTTCCACCTTTACAATTAGTTGATCTTTTAAGACGCGAGTCTAGATCACTTGGTTAGGAAAATGGATGCATGAGTTCGTAGCATCAAACTACCACTTTTTCGCTATAGTAAGGAAAAATACCACTTTTTAAAATTTTGATAAAAATCCGCAACTATTGAGCAATTTTTTTTTGCAATGTGCACTAATCTCAAACTAAACCGTGAATTGACAACAACTCTGACTAGCGGAGCCCACCTGGACCAATTTTGCTGACATGGACTAAAACCCATTTGTCAACCCAATTAAAAAATATAAATATCTAAAAGAAAAAAGAGGAAATAAACCTCAGCCCACCCACCCCTACCGCCGCCCCATCTCCGTCACTCCTTCAGCGCCCTCCCTCCCCTTGGCCGGAGCACTGCCATGCCTCCCCTCCCTCCCGCCTACTGTCCCCTGTCGTCGGCGAGCACGACTTGGCTATGGGCTCGAGCGCACAGGGAGAAGCACGGCCAGGCTCGGTGCGACAGCAACACACGTCCTGGCGCGGCGGTGGAGAGCACGGGCGCGTGGCAGCGACCACGGCCTAGCGCGGTGGCAAGCACGAACATGTGGCACATCATCGGGCACAACCACCAGCACAGACCAGCACCGGCGAACAATGGCAGCGACTTCCGACAGGGGCCAGATTTTTTTTATTTCTTTTCCTTTTTATATATTTATATATTTTTTTTTTAGGAAATTGCTCAGAATTTTGCCACGTCATCCCTTTAGGTGGGTCCTGCATGTCATATTCGCTGTCAATTTGTAATCACTGTTCAATTAGTTCATATTACAAAAAAATGTTGAATAGTTACAGATTTTTGTCAAAATTTTGAAAAGTGGTAGTTTTCTTGAACTATAGCGAGAAAGTGGTTGTTCTATGCTAAGAACTCTGGATGCAGCCACCCAGGTTCAAGATCCAATGAACGAAGATTTGGGTTCTTATTATTTTCAAAACAAAATAGCTGTAGAAGCTTTCCCTACTGCATTCGGTTTTTTTAAAGTTAATCTCTTTTGTCGTTGTGCAGAAATCACTTGTTTATTTCTTCTTGCAGTTACACATTTAATCTTCGGAAATTGCATATTAGAAATATATGCAATGATGTTCATCACATCTTGATATTTTTTCTTCTATTGTTTTTCAAACTTTGCAAATTTTTGGACTTTGATTCAGAAAGCGAGGCAAATGTGAGTGGAGGGGCTACTAGTGTGGTGCATGTGCTTCACAAAATTTGTAGAAAAGCTTACCATTCAACAGGTCGATAGCAGCAGCTTTTCGTAACCAGTCCCGGATTCAAAGGGGTTATAGACCTCTTGGAAATTTCAATTTCTATCTATGACAGCTGTGCCTTCTCTCCCTAGATTTTTTATATATGGTTAAAATGGTGTAGCCAAAACTCATACTATTAATGATTCTTGTATATTTTAAGATTCATCATACCATGATATCAAATTCGTTTGTTCTTCGACTGGATTTGAACATTGTATATCTACATGTAGTTGTGCCTGTTAAACCAATGCAGAACGTGTAGGTTTCATTAAAATTATCAACAACTGACATACTTCCGCCATCTCGGTTTAACAGACGCACACACACACACAATTTAAGATAAAATTTGACCATTAATTTGGTCAACAAAATATAAATTTTATGGCATAAATTTTATATTTTATTGACCAAAATAATAGACAAAGTAATTTCTTAAACTACGTGCGTGCCTGTTAAACCGAGACGGAAGGAGTATATATCATTCTAGGAAGGATAACGACCGTATTCAGTGAACGAGCAATTAAATAAAGCAACCAAGCAAACATGTAATCGCTATCAATGCCTATTAAATCATTTTCTTATGCGGTTTTGTGCGTCATGACAAAACTATACTATGCTAAAAAAACTGAAGCTGATGTGTTTCTTCGATTTTAATAGAATACAGAGTACTATGCAGTACGCCACATTTCTTTTAGCATATACTTCATTCCTCCGAGAATAAGTCGAATAAGTGCACAACTATGAATATACAACTTAGTTCTATCTTTTACGAGTCTCCATTCTATTAATTGAAGAAGAAGAATGAAGATTGGAGATTGGAGAATGGAGTTGGGGAGTGATTACGAGGAGCTAAGTACATTAATCAACTGCCTAGAGTAGATGTACACTTTTTTTAGACAAATTTTGAATCTAGAGAAGTACACTTGTTTGAGGTGAGGGAGTACGTACATTGTATACTATATGCTATATCTTAGTTAAAGAAAAGAATGGTCTTGTAAACTTAAAATATGCATTTGCTTGATAAAGGGTAGTTTGATATGTTCCAAATAGCCAGCACATAGATAGTTATTGGAATTACAAAGGTACAATGGGTCTTTTGTAGTACCATTCATGTCGTTAATAATAGTTCGTGTGGTGATATGTTTGAAATTGGACCCTAAACGCTACAAATTTTCAGTAGGTTTTGGGGGTCCTATTTGACGCAGCCCATGACATCTTAGATTCTTATACGTGCATGGGCCATGGTTGGTTCGGCTCATTAGCCCACGGACAGCATTCTTTTTTTTTGTATGAATATTGGAATATAATTCTGTTTTAAAAATTAAAATGGGGATAGCCCATGTTAGTAGAACATATACACTTTTTAAAAAGATTTATAGCTTGATATTTTATGTTTGTTTGTCCATATAGTTAATATGAAATGTTCACGCCGTGTTGACTAAAATGTTCATGCTTGGTTTGCACGTATCCATAGACAAGACCGTTATCCCTCGTGCTTTTTGCTAGATAGCCACAAACATGCGCATAGTTACTCGCTTTCAAAGACTGTTATATTTCAACGAACATGACCTTCGTCATGTTATATTTTTTTTTTATAAATGCCATGTGATCGTCTCTGCATCCTATTTTTCTTTAGTTTTTTACTTCTATGGATATATACTCACCCATTGTAAGTATGTATGGCCCATCGAAATTTGATCCTAATTTTCATCACAGATTTGGCTACAACGATATGTGTCATATCATATGTCATAAAAGTTATACCATTGACACCTTTGCTCGAATATTATTAATCCAATGGTACGCTTTTATGTTGGCATATGACTCATATTTTTTCTCTGGAATTCACAAACAAAGTTAGGCTTAAATTCCCAAATGCCTTACATACGTCTCTCGAATAGAACGAGTAAATTTGGGTGTATTCAACAGATTCTTTTGATATCATATTTTGGCTTTTATGCATGAAGCTGATTTCGTTATCATCCGCTGGACTAATAACTTTGAGGACCTTAATCCCTGACTTAATCAATTTCAGTCAGTGATAACCCTAAGTCAGCAGCTGGAGTACTTCAATGAATACAAGGAGAGGCTGAAGCTGGCCAAGGGCGACGCCGTGGCCGACGAGATCATCTCCGAGGCGCTCTACGTCTTCAGCATCGGCACAAACGACTTCATGGTGAACTACTTCTTCATGCCTCTCCGCGCCGCGGAGTACACGCCGGAAGAGTACATCAGCTACCTGGTCGGCCTCGCCGAAGCCGCCGTCCGCGACGTCCACGAGCTCGGCGCACGCAAGATCATGTTCGGTGGAATCCCGCCCTTCGGGTGCGTACCGGCGATGAGGACGATGAACCACGACGCTCCGGGGGAATGCAACGAGGAGTACAACCGGGTGGCGCTGATGTACAACGCCGAGATCCGGGCCGCCATGGGCAGGCTCGGCGGCGAGTTCGGGGGAGGCGCGCGGGTGGTGTACGCAGATGTCTACGACGTGCCGTACGACATCATTGCCAACCCGTCGGCGTACGGCTTCGAGGAAGTTGCGCAGGGCTGCTGCGGCACGGGGGCTATCGAGACGTCGGTCCTCTGCGGCATGGACGCGGCGTTCACTTGTCAGGATGCTGACAAGTATGTCTTCTTTGATTCTGTCCATTCTTCCCAGAGGACATACAAGATCTTAGCGGATGATCTTATCAGAAATTCGCTGCAAGTATTCATGTGACATTTGTGGCCAGGCCCTTCATCAGTGTGTAGGTGTTGCGTTTATCGCCAGGTGGCTTGGGTTAATCAATATATTTTCTTCTAGGCTCTTGGTGAATAATTTAATAAAAGGGCAGAGAGAGGAAGAGAGGGAGGGAGGTGTGATGGAAATAATGGCGCCCGGTCTCTAAGACTGCTCATAGTGGAAGTAACATAGCTAGTAACATCACACATCTCAAGAAGTTTTGGTGACCCATGGCATGTCAATAAATGAAAAAAGAGTGAGGTGGTAACTAGCTATGTTATCATAACATCACACAACCCCAAAGCAAGATGAGTGTACAACATAATAAATGACACAATGCATGTCCTCCAGCGGGGCGACGCAAATTGACCGGGCCATCTACGGCAACGCAAACCTGGCCCAAATATGTGTCTCGTATGCGTCTCTGCGGACGCTGCGCGGACGCCGAAAGTGTCTGCTCGCGTCTGGCGAATGTTTCGTCGGGCCCGCCTAGCAGCGACCCTGCGTCGATGCGTCTTCTCAGTCGCGCCAGCGACTGGCGCCGCTGCGTCGCTTCGGCAGTCTGTGTCACGTTAATGTCAATGTCTCGGCTGCCGAGCGGCCGCCGCCCACCTCCGCCAACAAAGTTAATGGTGACGCCACAAGTCCCGCGGCCCTCCTGCCTCCGGCCTACATAAAGAGGACGCACCTTCTTCTTCTTCATCCACTCCTCCAAGCAAATCCTAGCCGCCACAAGCTCCGCTGTAGGGCCGCCTAGCTCTTCCTGCGACGCAGCCAGACCCGCGAGGAAGTCCATGGCAGGACCTGGTGGCCAGCGAGGCGGTCGAGGCCACGGCCCTGGGCTCCCCCGGGGCTGTGGCCGGGGCAGGGGACGCCGTAGTGGAGCAGCTACGACACCATGGTCGCTGTCGCCTGCGCCCTCCTCGTCTTCGCAGGTGGACCGCTGCTTCGAGTTCCTCCTCCGCATCGACGACGATCCACTTGGCATCAAGCGGCTCCCAGAAAAGTTCGCCGAGTTCGTCGATGGCGTCGAGCCGGCGCAGTTGCAGCTACGGGAGGCCAGCTACAACTTCTGCCGGTGGAATGTGGAGGTCTTGTTCGACGGGCAGGGCAAGATGTACCTGCACACGGGGTGGGACAAGTTCGCCCGCGACCTCGGGCTCGAGCCCGGCTGCCAGCTCACCTTCCTCTACGAGGGTGATGGCGAGATGATCGTCAAGGTGTTTGACGACACAGCGTGCCGCAGGCACTACCACACCGGCGAATCTGGCTCGGACACCGATAGTTAGATCTTAGAGTGTTCTTTCTTTGCAGCGAATATGGCTACGGGCCAGACGAAGCCAGTAGTCGATCAAGGTTTCTGGATGTTCTTCCTCGGAAGAACCAACAGGGCCACCGTTACTAGCTGGATTTTCCAGTTTGGGTGACTGGGTGTGCCCTCGAATGTTCTTTCTTGGCAGCGAACATACAGAAATCAACACAACTGGTTTCCTCATTTTCCAATGTTTTATTTGTGTCAACCATGGTTCAAACTATGTATTAGTTTGTGTAAACCATGTTCCAAACTATGTATTAGCTTGTGTAAAATCATGTTTCCAATATATAATATTTGGAACTATGTTTAAATGGAGAAGAGAGAAAAAATAAGAAAAAAATGTGTCGGCCCCACTGGAGCCACCCCCAGACGCAAACGGATGCGCGGACAAAAAACGGACATTTTAGCGTCTACGGCGCGACGAAAACGGACGCTCGTGGATAATAAAATGTGTCGCGCCGCTGGAGATGCCCTTACTCCCCACTATGACCAGCCTAGGGACTTAAAGAACAGTGGAACACACCCTATCACTAGATTCCCCGAGCAGTAATGCTACACCTACAGACTCATTCATACAGAATCACGTGAGAGAAGCCAGTGGATCAGGTCCCTAAAATCACGGCGCGTAAAAAAAGTCTGAACTAACCGAGTGAACCCACGTCAGTCTGTAGCCCTTCCCCGTAACAAGATTTCCCGTAAGTCTAGCATTACCTTTCCCCGAGTGTGCAACCTCCGACCCATGCACCCGAATGGGTCTAACCAGTGGAAACGGTGATTTCGCCCATACTTGTCTCTATAGAATGCTAGACTTACGGGCAGGTTTGTTACGGAAAAACGTTAGGGCATGTACAATGGTGATATCTTAGCAATACCACGTATGATAAATGCTGACGTGGAGAAAAGAGAAAGTCAAAAAAAGACTTTGCCTTCTCTTAGCTAAGAGAGATGATCTCTTAGCTAATCTGTCTCACCACATATTTATGATGTTTAGTTACTAAAGATAAGACTAAAAAATAACCCATTGTACATCATGTTTTACTGTCATATCTAGATTACATGGCACAGTTAAAAGAAGACGGTCTTATCAATCATTGCACATGCCCTTACAGGCTGATGTGGAGCCACCGGGTTGGTTCAGTTTTTTTGACGTCCCGTAATTATAGGGCCATGATCCCCTGGCTTTTCTCCACGTAATCCCCTGGCTATTCTCCAATAATCCTAGACCTACGGAAACTATCCTACAAAATTACCTTACGGGCTGACGTGGTGGCTGCTGTTTGGTCCTGATTTTTTCCCTTCCTGAAATTGTGGAGCACGTACTAATCTGCCTTGAGGTGGTTGCCCGTAAGACTTTTTTGTAGAAAGGGTCCGTAGATGTAGCATTGCTCGCTATTCTCCAACCCGGTGGCTCCACGTTAGCTCGTAATGGTAATTTATAGGCCATGATCCCCTGGATTTTCTCCACGTAATCCCGTGTCGTGATTTCGTAAGTTTGAGTATGTAGGTGTAGCATTGTTGGCAGACCCGGGCGGGGCAGGTGTGCGGCCTGCGCCACTCGCACAGGGCCCCAAATTCTTGAGGGCCCCAAATTTCCAAATTTTGACTAGGCCTTGTGTATGTTTTGGCCAGTGAAAGGCCCATCAGCGAGGCTGCCTCTTCGGCCTGGACTCCATGTCGCGCGTTAACCCTCAAACTTCGTTAGCGATGGAAATAAATGCGTGATGGAGTGGATTCGAACACACGTCTAGGCAGTTCAGCGGTATTTCAAAGGAAGTTGTACTTTTTTTGAGCAGTTAACTGCTAAATTTCTCTATTACGCTACTAAAAATAATTTACTTTTTACTACCTTCATTTCGATAAATAAAGCGCACACACATTTCAAGACAAACTTTGGCTGAAAAAATTGAGGAAGAAAATCTTGATGATATTTTACGTAATTAGTATCGTTAGATTCATATTTAAAACAATTTACAATGATGCTAATTTCGTGCCATCAGTATTTATATATTTCAAGGAAATTTTGGTTAAAAACATGAAAATGAGGATGTCTTATTCATTGGAACATAAGGGAGTAGTTATCAACGCAGCTGTTATGTTCAACCGATGAACGATAGACTGACCACTGGTGAACCGATAGAACAACAAAGGTCATCTATCCAGTTAGTTTTATTTTTGTGAGATATGGCCCTAGTTGTAATTTTGCACAGGGCCCCGGAATTTGTCAGCCTGGCCTTGATTGTTGGTGTAACACTGTATGTATCTCTTCGATGCACAAGATGGGGTCTCAACCTCTAGCTCCTTTCCCAAAAATGCCAACCTGGTGGTTAGGAGGATAGTTGTATCCCCAGCCCACCAGAGTTCAAACCCCAGGTTTGACATCTATGTGTCTCATAAAAGACGGAATATTCATTCAGTGGGAGGCAACGTTCTCGTCGACAGCGAGACGCCTGTGGTGACTTCGTCAATTTCAAGATCCAATCTGTCGGCTCAGTCTTCCAGAGATGCTCATAGGGGTAGGATGTGTGTGCGTTCATAGGGGTGAGTGTATGCGCGTGTATGTGAGCGTCTGCGTTTGTACTATATTTCTCAAAAAAAAAAAGGCTAACATGGCTTAAGGGTGTTTTAAGCACGAGAGACATCCAAGCGGTTGTTGCCTGCAAATGACAGGTCTCGTTGGCCTGCAAGCTCTTCCAGAAGGCAATATGAAGAAAACCCCTCCGTTTATAAGACGAAAAAACTAACAAAAGCTTACATTTACATTCGAACAAATCCAGATAGCTAGCCTTGTAAGTAACCATGCTTGCACGATCGCCCTGGATTAGTGTAACATGTTGTCACTTGTTTCGTAGTATAGTAGTAGCACATATGCACATCCATCGTCCAATCAAATTAATATGCAGTTTGCGAAAACTAAATAGTATTCAGAGGAACACATGCAGCGTGGTGTTCATGACTGTATCGGCGAGGATACTGTACATCCTCTCAGTGGGATGGATCGCGTCGAAGAAGACGTACTTGTTAGCGTTCCCACAGAGCTGCATCGAGGTGCCCAAGCCGCAGAAGTAGCCGGCCTCGAACAGCCCAGTCCCGCAGCACCCCCTCTCAGCGTTCTCAAAACCTGCGACGCCGCCATCACAAATTAAAATTAACAGAAGTCACATAACTACTTTAGACTAGCCATAACAAAAATATTATAAGTGATATCAAGCATACTATGTTGATAGAAATCTGATATGACATACCAACTAATAATAAGATCATGTACACAAATTTATATTTAGATTCTGCAAAATGTTAAATATGATAAAACCATGATACTATCAGGGGCAGAGCTCTTTGAGCTTACCCTGATGCACTGCATCAGGGTCCAAGATTCTTTTGTCTAGTATTTGTGAGCTCAATGACTGAAGTGCATCAGGTTAGCTAGAGAAAGGTGCATGAGGGAAAGAAAAATGCAGCTAGCAAAGGCTGCGGACTTGAAGATGCATCAGGGAAACATTGGTTCCAGCTCCGCCCCTGGATACTATCTTATGATATTATATATTGTAGAGGTAGTATCATAAACTAGTATCATATGCATAATAATAGCGTACGATACTTACTATTATTATGACTAGTCTTAGAGTTACCATGTTATACATCTGGAAAAAAACAAAATGTCAGGAATGTTCTCATCCGTTATCGACAGAAGAAGAATGGGGTGTATGCAATCTTGGATGCTCACTTTTCAGGTACTATTGTCTGTTGATGCCTATAACTTGCACCTTCTCTTTTCTGAAAAAAATAAATCTGGAGTGCTACTGAAAGCGAAAGGGATACTTATGCCTATGCATGGCAAGTTCGATTGAGCATGGCGGCCGGCTGAAATGTAGAGGGGGCCAAGAAAAAGTCTGAAGAACGTTAATGCATGCATGAGGCGGCTACTGTGCGTGCAGCAGGGGTTGCATGATGCAGGGACAGGGCATGTGGCGCCCATGCCGTGCATTTCGTTGCGGTGCTGCAGTGCACCATTTACTCGAAACGATCGAACGATGTGAATATTAATGCACCCTAGCTACTCACTGACTGACTGAGATCGACCTCTGGATCTGCATGCACAGGCGCAGCACGTACCGTAGGCGCCGGGCTTCCTGACGACGGCGTCGAACAGGTCGTAGGTGTCGGCGTAGACGAGGCGCAGGCCGGGGAGCTCCCGGTTGAGCTTCGGCACCAGCTCCCCCCGCAGCCTGCCGTTGAAGCTCCGAGCCACGGCGTTGTACTCCTCGTTGCACTGGCCCGGGTCGTCGCGGTTGCCCAGCCGCTCGGCGGGGAGGCAGCCCATGGGGGTGAGCCCCGTGAAGTCCATCTTCCGGCCGCCGAGCGCGTGCACCTCACGGACGGCCGCCTCCACCAGGCCCAGCAGGTACGCCCCGTACTCCGCCGCCGTCGCGTACTGCATCCGCCGCTGCGGCAGGTTGTAGTAGTTCTCGATGAAGTCGTTGGTGCCGATGCTCCAGATGTAGAGCGCCTCGCCGACGACCTCCTCCGCACCGGCCTCGCCCAGCTTCGACAGCCGCAGCCGCTCCCTGTACTCCCTGAAGTAGCCCAGCTGCTCCGCGATGCTGATCACGGACATGATGCCGGCGGTGGCGTTGTCCAGGCCGGTGGAGGCCGACGCGAAGGAGACCCCCGTGGCCAGGTCGTCGATGGTGAGGTTCGTGTCGAGGTACGCCGGGATGGTGCGCGGCAGGCCGAACGCCTCCGAGATGAAGTCCGTCGCCAGGCGGCCGTTGGAGAAGCGGCCCGTGGGGAGCCCGTCGGCGAAGTCGCGCCCGTACGGCCAGAAGTTGCTCCGCGCGATCGTCGGGATGAAGTTGTTGTTGCCCGTGTCCACCGACGAGTCGCCGAACACGATGATCGCCGGCACCTTCTTCTTCCCGTCCGCCGCCGCCACGCCGCCGCGCAGCAACAACACCAGCAGCCACGGCAGGTACTTGCTGATCAGTGACGACATTGATGGGTCGGCCGATCAACAGTCTCGTTGGGAACAACGATCTTTCTTTCCTCTCGTGACACAAGTGTTTGGTGAGAGCTGAGAGGGGGTTGGAGTAAGGCGCCGGCCGAGCGAGCTATATGGGCCGGTGTGTGCACCAGATATATGGCACTGTGGCACCGTACGTGTCGCAGGAGTATATAATGGCACCGTCCTAAAAAAAAACGGCACTGTGCTGTGGTGCAGTATCTGCACGGCTTGACGCGATTAGGCCGCGCCCCTGATAGCGAGCTTTCACCTCATGTCCTCGTCTCAGCTGCATGTGAGGCGCTTAATTAACTCACGCCGCATTAATTTAGGTCACTCGTCTCGTCGATCTGTCGCTTCTTCTTCGTCCAAAAGAGCACGCAGCGCAGTGGCTGTGCGCGGCAGTGGCCGGCCAGCCCGTCCCAGGTTCGAGTCCCGTTGGTGGCCGAATTTTCTGGGATGTCTCACCGGGGCTCTGAGTCCCAAATAAAATCCCCTCCACACATATGTGCCACAACTACTAGCTCCTAGGGACACTCAAATTATGTGTGCTGTGTGTATAGTTCTAGAGTCTAACTTGTGCACTAGTGGTGTGCGTGTGTGTGGTGTGAGTGTGGTGTTGAGTTAGTGCATAAGTTCAGATACTACAGCTGTAACACAGATCGAGGGGTCTCAAAAAAAAAAAAAAAAAAAAAAAAAAAAAAAATAGCACGCCAGCTGCTCAAACTTGGGCGCTGCTGCAATGCCTGGCTACATTTTTATGGCCTCCCATTCTCAAATGCTTCCAGGGTCTCGGTTTTTTGACGCGTTCTAAAATAACCTCCTTAACCTTTTTTATACGGACGTATCTACACACCACAAACATATCTAGATACAATTAAGAGAGAGTACTTAGTACTTCGTCCGATGTAAATCAAGACTAGCTAATACAGTACTAATTAGTGAATGAATTTGTATTTTTTATAACACCAGCAGCCTCAAGGCAGCTCCGTCCCTGTCTCGAAGCGTGTTATGACATGACTTTCAACAACTTCCAACAACATTGAACAAACAAGGAACATGATCAGAAACCGAAATGCATGGGCCTTTGCTGACACTAGAAGGCAGTTTTCAGTTGAAAGATTGGTGAGCAGGATCTTGTACGAGGTGTAGGTGTGCGTGATGTGAGATTGAAGCCACTCTAGATGATGTGGTATTTTTGTATTCACATTATGGACAAATTCTTGTAAATTTGTTTCTTTCTTCTATAAAATAATGCACGTTTTCGCGTGCTCTAAAAAATAAACATAAGAAGACAGCTAGCTACAAGCCTACAACCCATAGCGATGAAGAAGATGCAATCTACTTTTGTGCAGCGGATTCCCATTTTGATGCCTTAACCATCGTGTATGGCCGTGACACGTGCGGGTTGCTGGTCGGCCAGTCCATTTAAGGTATGGTTTTGTCTTTCTTTTTTCTGCATTTTATACTTTATGTTTTCTTATTTGTTTTTGTCTTTCAACCTTGCACTTGAAGCAAATAATTTTGGCTGGATTCTTGACTTGTTCTAGGCCTTTTTTTTGTTGCTCTTGCTATTGGACTTGTTTTTCTTATTGAAGTTAAATTCAAGTCCACTCTTATAATTGTTGCACACTCAACATATTGTCAAGTGCGGATTGCCCTTCATAACGCTTTTCCAAGTTTTTCTTCAAAGAAAAGACTTGTGCCTCGAGCTCTTTTATTTCCTCTACATGGTTAGTAGAAATACAAGTAGTAGAGGAAGTAGAACCTTCATTGGTAGAGCAACAAGGCAAAGCAAGTAATCCAACACAAGATGTATCAATAGTTTGACTAGATGGATTACAAGGACTAGCACATGTCAATATAGTATTTCGAGTAGAAGTAGTGCTAATGTCCACATGAGTCTCACAAGATGTTACCTTAGTGATACTTGCCTCATGAGCTAACTTTAGGCCATCATAGGAGATTAGAAGATCATTATGAAAGCCCGAGAGCTTTTCATGACTTTCTTCCAATTTCCTATAATTGCTAGTTAGCAACTCAAGTTGAGCCCTTAGCTTAACATTCTCTTCTAAGGTAGATGCTTCACAAGAAGTAGAGTTAGTAGCACAAGCATTATCAATTAGATTTTCTTTTTCAAGCTCAAAGGATTAAATTATTTTTGTGTGAGGAGAAAAGTAGTGTGCTTCTCATCGGCAAGCTCTTGCTTAAGGAGATTGAATCTCATTCTTCCGTTTTCAACATGGGACTCCAACTCCTCTATGGTTTTCTTGTATTTATTCATGGTTTCCATAGAGTGTTCGAGACTAGCACGAGTTTCTTTATTACCACGAAGAGAAGCATACACAAATCCCATCTCACGCAACAAGACATTATATTCTTCATTATTATCATTATCATCATCATCACTAGAGGAGGTGATGGAAGTCAAAGTAGGAGATACCTTTGATCCCTTTGCCGTAAGACACATGTGGGTAGTGGGGAATGATGATGATACATTTGGAAGGGGGAAACTTCACAATCAAGAGTAGGGCAATATTTTGAAGATGGCCATACTCATGGAATTCATAGGACGTCTTTCTCTTGATGATAGAATTCTTTCTTTTTCTAGAAATTTCCTCCCCAATGACGTGACCCAACTTTCTCTTAATTTCCTATACATGATTAGTCATACAACAACTAGAGGAAATAGAGGAATTTTGATCATGGCCACAACTAGAAATAAGCATATCATCACAAAAATTAATCAAGCAAATATTAGGAGATATGCAAGGACCTTTAACACAAGAATGTGTGAAATATCTATTGCAAGTTGTGTTTATGAAACATCGCAATGGGATAGATAAGAAGGATCACCAATAGTGAGCACACTATCAACATTACAATTTCATCACCACTCACCATATCATTACCTTGTGTCTTGCAACATGTTGGTGAAGTGGATGAAGATGAAAACTCATCGCGGCCGGAGGTAGAAACAACTTGGAGCTCTTCATGATATGAAGGAGAAGAGAGTTCCTCAGAAGAACAATCACCCTCATGAGAAGTGGGCACACCATAGACTTTTCCAAGCAAGATCCACATCTCATGAGAATACTATCATTTTCCAAGTATCACTAGCATCAAATGAACCTTTGCGCACAAAGAGGATGCAAACTCATTAGATACTTGAGCTTCAAGATGTAAATTTGTATCTTCCTCTAAAGATAGATTTCGAGGATCCATCAAAGGAGAAAAACTTACATCTAGAAATTGCTCTATGTTTGGACACAAGGTCCGAAGATGACAAAGCATGCTATTTCTCCACAAAGGATAATTATTTGTACCATCAAATATAAATGTGTCATTGGGCACTATACTACGAACCAATATATTTACTGTTAAGGTGGTGAAGTCTAAAAAAGGATAGACCTTGCTCTGATACCAATTGAAAGGACGAGATGTTGCCTAGAGGAGGGGTGAATAGGCGTTTTAAAAATTATGGCGGATTTGGCTTGTAAGAATGCGGAATTAAACTAACGTTTATTTTACAAGCACAAAACCTAAATATGCTAGGCTCAACTAAGTGCAACAACAACAACTCAAGCTAAACAAGATAGGCACAAGATATATGTAACACAAGAGATAGCAAGATATAAGTACATCAAACACGATGGCTATCACAAGGAAAGTAAACTCGGGTATAGAGATAACTAAGGCACGCGGAGACGAAGATGTATTCCCGTCTTCCCCCACAAAAGGTGAGGTACGTCACGTTGGAGAGATGCGGGCTACCACGAAGGTCTCCCGAACGGCACGAAGGCTCACCTTCTTCTCCAAGCCAATACAACGAAGGACAAAGGTCTTTCCCTTATGGTTAGCTTTTCCTCCACTCCGGAGATGGCAAGCTCCATAACCACTTGATACGTTGCAAATGTATCTATAATTTTTGATGCTCCATACTTGTTTTTCACAAATTCATACATGTTTTGCTTACACTTTGTTGCACTTCTATACATTTTCCGGCACTAACCTATTAACAAGATGCCATAGTGCCAGTTCCCTGTTTTCTGCTATTTTGTATTTCAAAAAAGTTGTACAGGAAATATTCTCGGAATTGGACGAAACAAAAGCCGAAGTCAATATTTCACCGTAACGAAGACAGGGTCCAGAGGGGAGACGAAGAGGAGGCGCAGGGCGGCCAGACCATGCCTTGGTGCAGCCAGGCCTGGGCCCGCGCCAAGGGGTGGTGTGGGCCCCCTGGCATCCACCGACCTCGCTCTTCCGCCTATTTATTCACGATCTCGGGAAAAACCTAAACACCCGAGCCTTCATCCACGAAAAGTTCCATCGCGGCCACCATCGCAGACCCTAGCTCGGGAGGGTTCTGAAGCTCTTCCCGGCACCCTGCCGAAGGTGGAGATCATCACCAGAGGCCTCTACATCGCCATGCCTTCCTGCCTCCGAAGTGGTGCATGAGTAGTTCATCTTTGGACTATGGGTCCATAGCAGTAGCTAGATGGTTGTCTTCTCCAATTTGTGCCTTATGTTTAGATCTTGTGAGCTGCCTAACATGATCAAAATCATCCTTATGTAATGCTACATGTTGTGTTTGCTGGGATCCGATGAATATTTAATACTATGTTGAGATCGATTATATATAATTGTCATATGTTATTTGTGATCTTGCATGCTCTCCGTTGCTAGTAGTTGCTCTGGCCAAGTAAATGCTTGTCATTCCAAGAGGGAGTATTTATGCTCGATAGTAGGTTAATGCCTCTAGTTTTCTGGAAGAGTGACAATAACTTCTAAGATTGTAGATGTGTTGTTGCTACTAGGGAGAAAACAACAATTTTTTATCCAAGGGTAATTTTATTTTTTACTTTACACAAATTGCTTAATGCGATAATTTGTTGCTTGCAACTTAATACTGGAAGGGGTTCGGACGATAACCGGAAGGTGGATTATTAGTCATAGACGCAGTTGGATTACGGTCTATGTATTATGTTGTAATGCCCAAACGAATCTCATAGTAATCATCTTGTCATTATGATTTTTATTCTGTCAATTCACCAGCTTTAATTTATTCACCCAACATGTTATTTATCTGTATGGAGAGACACCTCTAGTGAACTGTGGATCCCAATTATTTCTTTGACAATGATAAATTCATCTACTGCAATCCTACTGCGTCTATGTTTACCTCAACAAAATTTAGGAAAAGTTGGTTTGTGTTAGTGATTTATTGAGGAAAAACCTATCATCTAAACATATGAAATAAGTCCCTATTAAGATACAAGTATGGGTAAAGAAGAAGCAGGTTGAGGAAGTTAAAATGCTTAGTGAAGTCAAGGAACCACTACTTGACTTAGAGAATTGTAGCTTGCATGAATTAATATATATCTTACAAAATTTTGCAAATCCTTCCATCAACACATACCAAGCAGGTTTTGGTTCTTATATTGCTAATCATGTTTTAAAAGAAAAGATTTCTAGGTACAACCAAGAAGCTATAATACCACCTAAGTTTGGGGATATATGGATTCCCAAAGTACTAGTAACAATTGGAAAAGAGACACACCATGCTATATTAGATCTAGGATCTAGTGTCTCTGTTTTGTCTAAAGAATTTTATGAAGCACTTGAATTGAAGAATCTTGAAAACTGCTCTATTGAACTTGCACTTGCTGATGACTCTATTAAACATGCTTTAGGAAAAGTAAGTGATGTTATGGTAGAGTAACATATGACCTTTGTACATGTTGATTTTTTAATCATGCATATGGGTAATAAAACGTCTAGTCCAATTATTCTTGGAAGACCTTTTCTTCGTACCACAGGTGCTATCATTGATTCAAAAGAAGGCAATGTGAAGTTTAAGTTTCCACAGAAGAAATGCATGGAACACTTCCCAAGGAAGAGGGACACACCAAATTTCAAGCTCCCCCATGAGCTTCGTCCATCATAAACATCAAGTAAGTAAGCCTAGCTACATGGCTATAAAGAAAACGCTTTATGGGAGACTACCTGGTTGTTTTTATTTTTTATTTTCTTTGTGTCCTCTTGCTATAACAAGAGACTTAGTTTTTAATTTTAGTTCTGGAATTTTTAATCAAGTGCCAAGTTTTACCCGTTTTGGTTTGAAAAAGTTGCTATTTGCATTCAGAGATTTTATTCCAGCACGATTCTGTGCACGGTATGATTTTTAGTTCCTATTCTGTAACTCAGAATGAGCTGAAATTGCAACTGTAGTTGAAACGTTTCATCCTCTATATGCGTGAATTATTTCGTGATTTTAGGACATATATAGGTGGAGTAAAAAAAATCATTTTGCTGCTGCTGTTTTTCTGGACAGATTCTGTCCCATTTTGTTTTATGCATTCTTTGAACTTTTAAGTTGAATATTTTTGATCCAATTGAGTTTATGAGCAGGAATACAATATTATACACTTTCTGGACATGTTTCTTGCTTTTTTTAAGGATTTCATATAGCAAACATTCAATTGTTTTGTGCCTACTAATGTCACCCCACAGAAAAGAAATGGGAAAACGGTGTTTTGATGTTTTTTCACAGAAATTAGAGGAGATGCACCAAGAGCTATCCAAGGATGGTGAAGACCATAAGCGATGTGAAGACAACCCCACTGGACCAACATACTCTCGGTCTGCACACGTCTAACTTCTGATTTTCGATCAATGCATTTAATTTATCGCATAAACTTGGAGCGTCCTTATGTTCTTTTTTATTTCGGTTTGGTTTTTTTTAGACCACCACTTTTCATTTATGTTATGGGAGAGCTACTGGAAGTTTGGGTTGAATTAAGTTGAATGCTATAAAAAAGATTGGGAAGAGGATGTTTGAATTGATTCAAAAAGATACATATAATTGCGTGATTCATGTGCTTTTTAATGAATATCAATTTGCAAGTGTTTTATCAAGAGCTATTTCTTATTCATGTTTTGATTTTGAATGTTACTTTACTTTGTTTAACATGGATTGATTATTTCTACGGATACTTATGCATGCATTTAGACGGTCAACTTTCTCCCTCTTGCTAGCCCAAAAATTTCAACAAGTAAAAACTTGTTTTCCAACACCTTCAACCAAAGTTTTTCCAGTGAGTCCACCATATCTACCTATTAGCTTTATGCTATTCCAAGTATTTTTATCATGTTATATTGTATTATCTATGCTTCCACATTAATATGCTTATGTTATTATTTGTTATGGTAATAGTTGGTTAAAAAAGCTCTCACGAACTTGATGCACACTCATACGTCCAATTTGCATCACTATTTCATATCATAATTTAATGTTATTCATTGATATATTTCATATTTAGAGGTGATTCTTATGTCATTCCATCTATTTTTGCATGTTTGATGAATATTGGAGAATTAACCACCGGAGCCAGGAATCTGCTGGAAAAAGGAACGTCAAGGCACCATATTTCTGAAGACCAACAATTCCCAACAAAGATACAGATATTTTTTCAGATGACGGAGAAAGCCAGGAGGGGAGGCCGAGATGGGCTAGGGGGCTCCAAACCACCCCTAGGCGTGGGCCCACCCCAGGCCACGCCTAGGCATGGTGTGGCCGCCCTGGCCCACTTCTGACGATGACCCCTCGCGTATTTCAACCCCTCGGGAAACCTAAGATCATGGGTGGGACCAAAGAAATATTCCGCCGCCGCTACGGGGCAGATAACCAGAGAGAGAAAAGCTCTCCGGCAGGCTGAAATCTGCCGGGGAAATTCCTTCCCGGAGAGGGGAGATCGTCGCCATCATCACCGCCATCGAGCTGGACTTCATCGGGATCATCATCACCATAATCTCCACCACCAGCACCATCATCACCGCCGTCTCCACGCCGTCCCGCTGTAACATCTTGGGTTCAATACTTGTCTAGTTCATAGGGGAAACTTTTCTGGTGTTGATTACTCCTTGTAGTTGATGCTATTGAGTGAAACCATTGAATTAAGGTTTATGTTCAGATTGTTATTCATCATTATATCACCTCCGATTATGATCCATGTGATGTCTCTTGAGTAGTTCATTTAGTTCTTGAGGACATGGGAGAAGTCATGTTGTTAGTAGTGGAACTATGTTGAGTAATATGCAATGATTTGATATTTAAGTTGTGGTGCTATTCTTCTAGTGGTATCATGTGAACATCAACTACATGATATTTCACATGTATGGGCCTAGGGAAATGCATCGTGTATTTGGCTACTAATTATGGGGTTGCAGGAGCGACAGAAACCCAAACCCCCATTAGAAAACCGCTGCACGAGGGAGTGTAGGATCTTAAAGTTTAAAGTTGTCGTTAGATTTATCTTAATTACTTTCTTGTATTTGCGAATGCTTGCAAGTAAGAGTGGTATAATCATAAGTATGTATTAGTCCAAGTATGGGGTAGTGCATTAACATAGGTTCACCCACACAACACTTACCAAACCATTGAAGATTATTCAGCTATGTGAAGCGAAAGCATTTGACGTAATTCCCGTGTGTCCTCAGGAACATTTGGTCATCATAAGTAAAACAACCGGCTTGTCCCTTGCTCTAAAAAGGATTGGGCCACTCGCTGCAATTATTACTACTGCATTTTATTTACTCGTACTTTAATTATGTGCAATACCAAATACCCCTGCAAACCTGTTTGCTAGTGTTTACAATAAATCCTCGATCAAAACTACTCGTCAACACCTTCTGCTCCTCGTTGGGTTCGACACTCTTATTTATCGAAAGTACTACGATACACCCCCTATACTTGTGGGTTATCAAGACTATTTTCTTGCACCTTTGCCGGGGAGTGAAGCGCTATTGAAGAGTGAAATTGGTAAAGGTAACTTTTACTGTAAGTGTTGTTTTTAGTTCTGTGTGCTACTGCTTTATTTCATTAAGGAGGCGTCTCCATTTGACTCTCTATTTGGAATTACTACTACCATTGTTACGGTAGTAGATGAACCACCGCGTGCTCAATTAGATCCTTTTAAAATACCTATGAAAATTGTCGAACGTGTTATAAATAACTACTATTTTCGAGATGGAACTATCCATCCAGGTGATCGTTTACTCTTTATACATAAATTATGCGAGTTGTTCAAGTGTGCAGGTATCTCAATGGACCAAGTTAAGGGGAAATTATTCTCTTTATCACTCAAGGGAAGAGCTGCGGAATGGTATAAGATGCTGAAGAATGGCCGATATATTGGATGGGAGGAAATTGTACCTCTCTTTTATTCTAAATTTATCCTCCAAGTGAGATTCATAAAGATCGGAATCAAATATATAATTTATGGCCTCAAGATGGACAGAGTATTGCCCAGGCGTGGGGGAGATTGAAGTCACTAATGCTCAAATGTCCCATTCATGAGCTCCCTAGTAATATTGTTATTAATAACTTCTATGTAAGGCTTTCTCTTCGTGATAAGGATTTATCGGATGCTTCTTGTTCTGGATCATTTACACGTATGAAGGAAGAAGCTAAATTGGATCTTCTCGACCGCATTCAGTAAAATACTGAAGGATAGGAAAATGATAAAGGAAAAAAGTCATGTATTAATTATGATTATGAATGCATTGAATCTTTTTTGCAAACTGATGACTTTCGTACTACTAGTGCTGTTTATGGTCTTGATTCTCAAATTCTTGCAAATTGTTTTAAGGCTTTTGCCTCTTATCTTGATGTTCCCAAAAAGGAGTGGAACAAGTATCATGCACCTTATAAGGATATTGTTAATTGTGTTCCTGCTAGAAATATTGAAGTTTGTACTGCTGATCGTGTTTTGCCTGAACCTTATATTGAGAAAGTACCCTTCCCTGCCAAGGTAAATGAACATTCTATTGTAACTAGTGTGGTTAATAAAAGTAAAAGGAAAGCTATAGAATCTGTTGAACAAATAACTGTTGAACCTGTGGTAGCAATAGTAAAGGACTTGGTTACTGAAAATGTAGAAGATGGACATATTATATTTTGTGAAGATGCTTCTAATATTGTTTCACATCCTAAGAAATCCAAGAAAACTAGTGTTCATGTGCTTTCTGTCAGAATAGGTGATCATTGCTATTACGATTTATGTGATATTGGCGCAAGTTCTAGTGCTATTCCTTATGAGCTTTATAGGGAAGTTATGCATGAAATTGCTCCTTGTGAACTGGAAGAAATTGATGTAGTTATTCAGCTTGCTAATAGAGAGATCATATCTCCAATTGGTATTGTTAGAGATGTGCAAGTTCTATGTGGTAAGATTAAATATCCTGTTGATTTTCTAGTACTTGGTTCAGCTTCTAGTAAGACTTGTCCTATAATTTTTGGTAGACCTTTCTTGAATACTTGTGGTGCTATTATAGATTGCAAAAGGATAAAATTCTTACTAAATTTGATGGAGAGTCTTATGAGTTTAATTTTCTAAGTTTGCTAAAGCTCCTTATAATACTGAATTGCCTAATGAAGATCTTAGAGTTGAACAACTTGCTTCTATTGCTGTTGCTCCTAATAATGCTTTGCAGCAATATATGGAGGATCATGAAAGTGGGGTCTTTATGGAGGAAAGAAAGGAAATTGATGAGATTTTTCTTCATCAACCGGAGATGCTTAAGCATGATTTACCTGTGGAAGATTTGGGTACCACGCTACCACCCATGGAGGATCCTGTTTTTGATCTAAAACCTTTACCTGATGATCTTAAATATGCTTATATTGATGAGAAGAGAATATATCCTGTCATTATTAGTTCTAAACTTTCAGGATAGGAAGTGAAAAGATTATTGGGAGTATTGAAGAAGCACTGAGGAGCTATGGGATATACTCTTGATGATTTGAAGGGGATTTCTCCTACTATATGTCAGCATGCTATTAATATGGAGGCAGATGCAAAGCCAGTTGTTGAACATCAACGTCGTTAATTCCAAAGATGAAGGATGTGGTAAGAAATGAGGTATTGAAACTTCTTGATGCTGGTATTATTTATCCTATTGCTGGTAGTAGATGGGTTAGTCCTGTGCATTGTGTCCCTAAGAAAGGAGGAATTACCGTTGTGCCTAATGAGAATAATGAACTTATTCCCCAAAGAGTAGTAGTTGGTTATAGGATGTGCATTGATTACAGAAAAGTTAATAAAGTTACTAAGAAATATCATTATCCTTTACCTTTTATTGATCAAATGTTAGAAAGGTTGTCTAATAAAACTCATTTTTGTTTCCTTGATGGTTATTCTGGGTTTTCTCAAATTGATGTTAAAAAGCAAGATCAAGAGAAAACCACTTTTACTTGACCTTATGGAACTTATGCTTATAGACGTATGCCTTTTGGTTTGTGTAATGCTCCTGCTACATTTCAAAGATGTATGTCTGCTATCTTTAATGGTTTTTGTGTAGAAATTTTGGAAGTATTCATGGACGATTTATCCGTCTATGAGACTTCTTTTGATAATTGTTTGCACAATCTTGATAAAGTTTTGCAGAGATGTGAAGAAACTAATTTTGTTCTTAATGGGAGAAATGCCACTTTATGGTAAATTAATGAATTGTTCTTGGACATAAAATTTCTGAAAGAGGTATTGAAGTCGACAGAGCAAAAGTGGAAGCAATTGAGAAAACACCCTGTCCCAGGGACGTTAAAGGTATTCGTAGTGTTCTTGGTCATGCTGGTTTCTATAGGAGGTTTATTAAAGATTTCTCTAAAATTTCAAAGCCTCTTACTAATCTTCTCCAAAAGGATATACCTTTTGTTTTTGATGATGACTGTAAGGAAGCTTTTAATACTCTAAAGAAAGCTTTAACCACTGCTCGTATTGTTCAACCACCTGATTGGAATTTACCCTTTGAAATTATGTGTGATGCTAGTGATTTTGCTGTAGGTGCTGTTCTTGAACAGCAAGTACATACGAAGTTGAATGTTATTCATTATGCTAGTAAGACTCTTGATGCTTCTCAAAGTAATTATGCTACTACTGAAAAAGAATTTCTAGCTGTAGTCTTTGCTTGAGATAAATTTAGATCTTATATTGTTGATTCGAAAATTACTATTCATAGTGATCATGCTGCTATTAGATACCTTATGGAAAAGAAAGATACTAAGCCTAGGCTTATTATATGGGTGTTGCTTTTACAAGAATTTGATCTGCATATTGTAGATAGGAAAGGTGCTGAAAATCTTGTTGCTGATAATTTATCTAGATTCGAAAACATTTCTTATGATCCTATTCCTGTTAATGATAGTTTTCCAAATGAACAATTGGCTGCAATAAAGGTAACCTCGCGTGAGAGTCCTTGGTATGTTGATTATGCTGACTTTATTGTAACAAGTATTTGCCTCCAACATTTACAGCTCAGCAAAGAAGGAAATTCTTTTATGATTTGAGGCATTATTTTTGGGATGACCCACACCTATATAAAGAAGGAGTGGATGGTGTTATGCGAAGATGTGTTCCGGAATATGAACAACATGAGATATTGAGAAAATGTCATGGTAGTGCTTATGGAGGACATCATGCTGGAGATAGAATTGCACAAAAGGTTCTACAATCAGGTTTTTATTGGCCTACCCTCTTTAAAGATGCAAGAAAGTTTATTTTATCTTGTGATGAATACCAAAGAGTTGGTAATATTTCTAGACGCAATGAAATGCTTATGAGTTATTCTCTTGTTATTGAACAATTTGACTGTTGGAGATTTGACTTTATGGGTCCTTTTCCTTCTTCAGAAGGTTATACTCATATACTTGTTGTTGTTGATTATGTTACGAAATGGGTAGAAGCTATACCTACAAAGAGTGCTGAGGGTGATACCTCATTAAAAATTCTTAAGGATGTTATTTTCCCTAGATTTGGTGTGCCTAGATACCTTATGACTGATGGAGGCTCTCATTTTATTCATGGTGGTTTTAGAAAGACCCTTGCTAGATATGATGTTAATCATAGAATTCCTTCAGCCTATCATCCTCAAACAAGGGGCAAGTAGAATTGTCAAATAGAGAGATTAAATCTATCTTCCAAAAGATTGTTAATAAATCTAGGAAGAATTGGGCTAGTAAGTTAAATGATGCTTTACGGGAACTGCTTATAAAAATCCTATGGGTATGTCTCCGTACAAAATGTTTTATGGAAAAGCATGTCACTTGCCTTTAGAATTAGAACACAAAGCTTATTGGGCAGTGAAAGAACTTAATAGAGACTATAAACTAGCCGGTAAGAAAAGGTTGCTTGATTTGAGTTCTTTAGATGAATGGAGGAATGAAGCTTACGAAAATGCTAAACTCTTTAAAGAGAAGGTTAAAAAGTGGCATGATAAGAGAATTCTTAAGAGGGAGTTCCATGTTGGTGATAAAGTTCTATTGTATAGGTCTCTTCTCAGATTTTTTTTGCAGGAAAATTACTCTCGAAATGGGAAGGACCTTTTATTATTGAAGAGGTGTATCGTTCCGGTGCTATAAAAATTGCTTCATTTAAGGATAATACTACACAAGTGGTGAATGGGCAAAGGCTCAAACATTATATTTCTGGAGATTCTTATAATGAAGACATCGATATTATTCAACTGGTGACTCCGGAAGAATTCATTAAGGAGCAAATCCAGGAATCTGCAGAGTCCGTTTTCGAATATGTAATAGTTTTAGTAAGAAAAAGTTTGCATTAAGCTTTCCAGGTTATATTTTTGCTGTTTTTGCTAAATATGAAAAATTATGAGACGGAAACGGGTACGAGAAGGTGCCTAGGGGCACCAAACCACCCCTAGGCGCAGGCCAGCTCCAGGCCACGCCTAGGCATGGTTTGGGTGCCCTAGAGCCCCTTTCCGACCCGGTTTCGCCTTGTTCTCTTCCTTTTATTATGAAACTTTTTGCTATATAATCCCCCGGATCACCCGAGGTCTGTAAATCGTGTTCTCGTCGTGTTTTAGTTTCGATCTGTTTCTACCAGGATTTGTTCTTGGTTTTAGAGGTATCATGGTCTCCAACAACAACAAGGGCAAGGGGCTGCCGGAAGATGATCTCCGAAACACCAAACCGGAGG
Source organism: Lolium perenne (assembly GCF_019359855.2). Taxonomy (NCBI): domain Eukaryota; kingdom Viridiplantae; phylum Streptophyta; class Magnoliopsida; order Poales; family Poaceae; genus Lolium; species Lolium perenne. Next base: position 157,824,315 of record NC_067248.2, read on the forward strand.
AGGAAGTCAATAGTGAAGCTGAAAAGGAAGAGGAAGAAGACCGAAGCTCACCTCCTCGCACCATCATTGCAAGCATCAGAGTGGTGGAAGACCCTCTCAAGTTCAAGAGAGGAGCATGGATACGCACTGGAGGAGGAGTTCCACGTCACATCCTGGCCGAGAGGACGTCATCTCCAGATTGTTCTAACCATGCAGGGAAAGGAAGCTCCGAGTTCGAGGAAGGATGGGGGAATAATTCCAAGAACTGGGACTCACAGTCTGACAGATTCATGAACAGTATTAATCATAATTAACACGGAGTTGATTTGTATTCTCACCTACAAGATTGATGATTTGAAGGAACTGGTTGATAAGCTTATTAAGGATGCACCACCACCGAAGGAGTATTTCGTCATCGGTATTGGCATCCCCTTGGCTTGTTCCAAGCTTGGGGGAGTGCCGCGGTATCACACCATTCTCTTTTACCTATTTACTTTTCAGTAGAGTCATATCATGAGTAGCGAAGTTATCATATATGATAGTTTGCAGTGTGGAAGTATCTCTCCTTTAGTTGATTATCTATGTATCCCTTGGTGTGAGTTGCCGTTATGGAATATTAATGAGAAGTATTTATCATTTACTTTCTGCACATCTTATTTTAGTTTGTAACTTCTATCATATGATTAATCTTGTTGGTTAGTATTGGTATCACTTTGGGATCATTAAGTAATTCTAGTTTTTCTTGGCAAACTTAGCATTGGTCAGTAGCAACATTACTTTCAGGCTTAAGTAGAAAAGAGAGAAATACATGTAGATATATTATTCCATTATCTATCTTTCTTTGTTGGCTCATAAGCTTAATATTATTAAGATTAAATCGTTTGTACTCCCAAGGAAGATTGCATGATTGTTTTCTATCACATGTATATTTGTTTGTATCGCTCAACTCTTATGCTTGCTACCCAATCTTGCTAGCCAAAGACATGTACTGAGAGGAAATGCTTCTCGTGCATCCAAACCATGAACCAAAAACTCATGCCATATGTGTCCACCATACCTATCTATATGTGGTATTTCGCCGCCACTCCAAAGTGAATTGCTTGTGTGCTACCTTTAAACCTTCAAACATTACTACCCGTTTTGTGTTTTGTTCTTAGCTCATGGTAAATTAGTCTAAAAAGACTATTGTGATAAGGATTATGTAACTTATAAGTTGCTTGTTGTGCGATAACCATGTTGTCCGGGGAAAGCCATCAACGTGTCTCTTTTTGTTGAACATCATGTTTTACCATGCTATGAATGTCCATCTTGTGTCAAATAATTGGGGTTTCCATGTTTAGATTGGAGTATGCATATTTGTTAGAGAAGAGCAAAGGTCCAACCGAATCCATGCTCACATGGTGCAAGCTTCAGTCGGACAATTAAATCCTCAAATCTCAAGCGAGATAATATTACTGTTGAATGCTTAAAGCATTAATCCGAGGAGTCCAACCATCTATTTTCCATGTTGTCCTGGTATGGATGTCTAAAGTTGAGATTTATCAAAATCGAGAAATCAAATGTGATTTATCTCCTTGGACCTTTGTACATGCGGCATGGAGGTACCCCTTTGCGATACTTGGTTGAAACTATATGCATATGTTGAAGATCTTTGGTGATCATTAAAGTAAGACAAGGTTGTGGGCGCTAATAGTATATGGGAATGAGGCACACAACTTATATGATGATTTATATTAATTATCACTACCGTTGGCATAGACATGCATACCTCTCAAAACAATATTTTCAACACTCCTATTGCATTTAAAACAAAAAGCTCTAGCACATGAGTAATCTTACTTCCCTCTGCGCAGGGCCTTTCTTTTACTTTTATGTTGAGTCATTAAACCTATTTCCCTCTGTCTCAAGCAAACATTTGAGTTGTTTTGATCCAACCATTTATATATGTTGATCCATTCAATCCTCTCTTTTATTCTTCCTTGTATAGCATAATGCTTTTATCTGAATGAATGTAACTCTGAAAGATATCTATGATTGTAAAGAGATTGTAATGATTGAGCATGTGATTTCTACAATAATCTCTAATACAAAGACTCTGCTCAAAAGATAAGTGCAATTTGTTAATTGTTCTCTAACCAATAACAAAACTTTGCCATCATTAATTATGATTTCCTCTATGCACCTCTATTTAGTGATTCCTTACTCATTGCAAGTTGAATTATATAAGAAGAAGTTGTTGTCTATAATGACTTTTGTATTGGTAAGCATTGTTGGTAAGTATGATGCTTCTTGTCCGTATTTTGTTTATCGACACTTCACTCCATAAACCCGTGGTCTGGTTTACCAAGTTCAGTTTCGCTTGGGGACAAGCGAGGTCTAAGCTTGGGGGGAGTTGATACGTACAATTTGCATCACTATTTTATATCATAATTTAGTGTTATTCATTGATACATTTCATATTTAGAGGTGATACTAATGTCATTCCATCTATTTTTGCATGTTTGATAATTATTGGAGAATTAACCACCGGAGCCAGGAATCTGCTGGAAAAAGGACCGTCAAGGCACCATATTTGTAACACTCCGACCACCCCCGGGCAGGCCTGTTACCCCTGGCAGCTCTCTAGGATCTCTAGACTTGCCCCACAGACCAACCCATGTCTTGGCAGCTCTCTAGGATCTCTAGACTTGCCCCACAGACCAACACATGTCTTTCCTGCGCACTTTGTCCTCACTCGTGTGCACCCGGGAACTACTTCCCGGTCGGTCACCCATCCTCATATTACTCCGGGCCAAGCACGCTTAACCTCGGAGTTCTTTGGTGATGAGCTTCCGAAAAAGAAGTTGCAACTTGTTGGTATGAGTATCCTATCAATCCTATTAAGCCCTGGGTCAAGATGTCACATTCATCCCCCCTTAGAAGATCAACGCCCTCGTCGATCAGCCCCAGGCTAGGACCGTCCCCTCTTGGCACACGTTTGTGCGTCCAGTGCCAGCACATGTGCCATGCCGTGTGCCTCGACGGGCCACACCAGCCATGCGCCACATGCCTGAACCCCTAACCCGCACACGCCCGTGTAACCGCGAAGGTCGGCTCTGATACCAAATTTAACACCCCGACCACCCCCGGCCGGGCCTGTTACCCCTGGCAGCTCTCTAGGATCTCTAGACTTGCCCCACAGACCAACACATGTCTTTCCTGCGCACTTTGTCCTCACTCGTGTGCACCCGGGAACTACTTCCCGGTCGGTCACCCATCCTCATATTACTCCGGGCCAAGCACGCTTAACCTCGGAGTTCTTTGGTGATGAGCTTCCGGAAAAGAAGTTGCAACTTGTTGGTATGAGTATCCTATCAATCCTATTAAGCCCTGGGCCAAGATGTCACAATATTTCTGAAGACCAACAATTCCCAACAAAGATACAAAAAATCATAGTTTTCCAGATGACGGAGAAAGCCAGGAGGGGAGGCCGAGATGGGCCAGGGGCTGCAAACCACCCCTAGGCGCGGCCCACCCTAGGCCACGCCTAGGCATGGTGTGGCTATCCTGGCCCACTTCTGACGACTCCCCCTCGCGTATTTCAACCCCTCGGGAAACCTAAGATCGGGGGTGGGACCAAAGAAATATTCCACCGCCGCTGCGGGGCGGAGAACCAGAGAGAGAAAAGCTCTCCGGCATGTTGAAATCTGCCGGGGAAATTCCTTCCCGAAGAGGGGAGATCATCGCCATCGTCGCCGCCATTGAGTTGGACTTCATCGGGATCATCATCACCATCATCTCCACCACCACCACCATCATCACCGCCGTCTCCATGTCGTCCCGCTATAACATCTTGGGTTCAATACGTGTCTAGTTCATAGGGGAAACTTTCCAGGTGTTGATTACTCCTTGTAGTTGATGTTATTGAGTGAAATCATTGAATTAAGGTTTATGTCTAGATTGTTATTCATCATTATATCGCCTCTAATTATGATCCATATGATGTCTCGTGAGTAGTTCGTTTAGTTCTTGAGGACATGGCAGAAGTCATGTTGTTAGTAGTGGAACTATGTTGAGTAATTTGCAGTGATTTGATATTTAAGTTGTGGTGCTATTCTTTTAGTGGTTTCATGTGAACGTCGACTACATGATACTTCACCTTTATGGGTATAGGGGAATGCATCGTGTATTTGGCTACTAATTGTGGGGTTGCGGAAGCGACAGAAACCCAAACACCCGTTAGGAAACCGGTGTACGAGGGAGTGTTTAAGGCTGTGGTTAGATTTATCTCAATTAATTTCTTGTAGTTGCGGATGCTTGCAAGAGGTATAATCACAAGTATGTATTAGTCCAAGTATGGGGTAGTGCATTAGCATAGGTTCACCCACATAACACTTACCAAACCATTGAAGATTATTTAGCTATGTGAAGCGAAAGCACTTGACGTAATTCTCGTGTGTCCTCAGGAATGTTTGGTCATCATAAGTAAAACAACCGGCTTGTCCTTTGCTCTAAAAAGGATTGGGCCACTCGCTGCAATTATTACTACTCCATTTTATTTACTCGTACTTTATTTATTTGCAATACCAAATACCCCTGCAAACCTGTTTCCTAGTGTTTACAATGAATCCTCGATCAAAATTGCTAGTCAACACCTTTTGTTCCTCCTTGGGTTCGACACTCTTATTTATCGAAAGTACTATGATACACCCCCTATACTTGTGGATCATCACACACTTACTTTTCTTCGCACTTAATAAACTTGAATCGTTGTGATTAAGATTATGAAGTTGTGTGTCTGACAAGAATGTTGGTTGGAAGTTAGCTCATATGTGTTGTCACATGGCAATCTTTCAACATTTCTCTTAGTTATATTTAGTTGATATCATGTACTTTTGTCTATGGATGCCTAACATTAAGTGAAATAATTGTGGAAACTTGGTAAGTTTTAGGAGTGTGTATAAATGGCTATGGAGACGCCTGGGCGGCTAACCCAAGCCATGCGAGATGCATGGTGTATATTTACTTACCGCAGTAGTGGACCCTCAGATGCACTTTACAATAAGAATCTATACCCTTGGTAAATAAAAAGAGTGCTAAGATTGTTCATTGTGTTTGTTTGTCTTGTCATTTTGACATGGGCTTGTTCCATGTCCTGGGAAAAGAGGTACCCAAGTTGACGTTCTTGATGATGCTAATATTACTTGCAATGACTTTAACTTGAACTTGCTTTGTGGCCCGAGTTAAGTGATGTCTACGCACGCTTCTATTCTTGTAGACAGTGTTGGGCCTCCAAGTGCAGAGGTTTGTAGAACAGTAGCAAGTTTCCCTTAAGTGGATCACCCAAGGTTTATCGAACTCAGGGAGGTAGAGGTCAAAGATATCCCTCTCAAGCAACCCTTCAATTAAGATACAAGAAGTCTCTTCTATCCCCAACACACCCAATACACTTGTCAGATGTATAGGTGCACTAGTTTGGCAAAGAGATAGTAAAATGCAAGTGATATGGATGAATATGAGTGGTAATAAAAATCTGAAATAAATATGGCAGCAAGTAAACATGTAGTAATACAGTAAATAAACGGTGATTCGATGCTTGGAAACAAGGCCTAGGGATCATACTTTCACTAGTAGTCACTCTCAAAAATGATATCATAAAGGAATATAAATATAAGCACTTCACTATGCTACTCTGAACTACTCTCCAGTTGTATAACAAACACTAATTCACCGTAGGGCTGCACGATGCTTGGAAACAAGGCCTAGGGATCATACTTTCACTAGTGGTCACTCCCAAAAATGATATCATAAAAGAATATAAATATAAGCACTTCACTATGCTACTCTGAACTACTCTCTGGTTGGATAACAAACACTAATTCACCGTAGGGCTGCAAAAGCAAACCTTAAGATGTATTCCCAAGTACTAATGAACACCCCACGCTGTCACTTTGAGCATTCATAGGAGGTACTAACACACCACAATTTCATAGAGACATCCAACTCAAATCATAATTTAGTGAACAAGTATTCTGTGAAATATAGCCTAAGAGACCCACACGGTGCACATATTGTCACCTTTACACACGTGGGACAAGGAGTCTCCGGAGATCACATAAGTAAAATCCACTTGAATAGCATAACAACATCTAAATTAGAAAGCTCATTGTCACATAAAGATCACACCATAGGAGAGAGAGATAAACCACATAGCTACCGGTAGAGCCCTCAGCCTCGGGGGAGAACTACTCACTCCTCATCATGGGAGTCAGCAATGGCGATGAAGATGGCGGTGGAGTCGATGGAGATGGCTCCGGGGGCAATTCCCCGTCCCGACAGGGTGCCAGAACAGAGACTCCTGTCCCCCAGATCTTGTCTGCGACGGTGGTGGAGCTACGGAACTTTTCGTGGATGAAGGCTGATTGATTTAGGGTTTTTGCGTCGGTAGCTTTATATAGGCGGAAGGGCGAGGTCGTTGAGGCCAGGCTGGCCCACACCACCCCTAGGCGCGGGCGAGGGCCAGGCCGTGCCTAGGGCAGGTGCGGCCACCCTGCTGCCCCCCCCCCCCTTCGTCTCCCCTCTGGACTCTGTCTTTGTTACGGTAAAATATTGACTTCGGCTTTTGTTTCGTACAATTCCGAGAATATTTCCTGTACAACTTTTCTGAAATACAAAAACACCAGAAAACAGGGAACTGACATTGTGGCATCTTGTTAATAGGTTAGTGCCGGAAAATGTATAAACGTACAACGAAGTATGAGCAAAACATATATGAATTGGTGTAAAACAAGCATGGAGCATAAAAAATTATAGATACGTTTGAGACGTATCAATCATCCCCAAGCTTATCTCATGCTCGTCCTCGAGGAGGTAAGTGATAACAAAATAATTTTTGCGGTGACATGCAGCCAACACAATCTTGATCAAGCATGTAAAGCATTGTGAGCTGGGATCAAAGTACTCTAAACATAGACATGATAGATACAGTTTTAACAATAGAACTTAGCAACTATGTTATAACATGATGAGTAACTCAAACAAAGGATCATGAATAATAGTGCATTGAAAGCAACTGTTTGTTTATGAGCATAGAGTAAACATAACAAAGTGGTACTCAACATGTCCTTTATGGAGTAGCAAAACATAAATGCGAGAACACCTTTAAAGTTCAAAGGGTGACTAATACAAGTAATTTTGGGACTATGCACATTGCACTAAGAATGACAACTATGCTCTCTTAATTGGTGCATAAAGTAGAAGACGAAGACTCAACATAAAAGTAAAAGAGAGACTCTTTGTAGAGTAAGCAAGATAAACAAGTTTTATAAACCTTCCAAAAGGTATGGTACTTGTTAGCTTTGAGCTCTCATTTCCCCTATCATAAGCATCTTGAATGGTGAAAGTTAATGTGAATCAAAAATGAGCTATATGCTTGCAAATCACAAGTTGAAAATCTCATGCCCCTTGAATGCGAGTACCTAAACCTCATGCTACTCAACTTAGGTCCCAAATAAGTTCTTGTCATTGTAAGTATAGATGTATCATTGGGAACCGCCAATGGGGTACCTCTTGCCCGATGATATGGAGGTACTCTTGTAAGAGCAATCCCATGACAAATTGACAAGACAAACAAACAATGAGCATCTCAACAATTTTTTTATTTACTATGGGTATAGATTTTTATTGCAAATGCTTCATAGAATGCTCACTATTGTTTAGCTGTAAATTTCCACCAAGATTGATGCATGGCTTAGATTAGCAGCCCAGGTGTTTCTCTAACTCATATACAAACTTCATGGACTTGCAAGTTTTCATTTTATTTCGCACCGCTAGGCATCCATAAACAAAAGAACATGACATCAACTAAATATAAGTGCAATGTCGAAAGTGTTCCCCATGAAAGCATGGTTATACTAACTCCCAACTCGCAATTTGCAAACATATAAACTTCATAAGATAGGCACAATGATCAAATTTATTAAGTGCAAGAAAGTAAATATGCCATCAAGTTCGTGAGAGCTTTATTGACTAATTTTCTAATGCCAAAATTTAATTTGGAAGATAAATAAAAATATGATGAATTACTTGGAATAGTGATAACGCGTGAAGCACACGTCCGTTGGGAACCCCAAGTGTAAGGTGTGATGCGTATAGCAGCAAGTTTCCCTCAGTATGAAACCAAGGTTGTCGAACCAGTAGGAGATGAAGGCCACGTGAAGGTTGTTGGTGAAGGAGTGTAGTGCGGCGCAACACCAGGGATTCCGGCGCCAACGTGGAACCTGCACAACACAACCAAAATACTTTGCCCCAACTTAACAGTGAGGTTGTCAATCTCACCGGCTTGTTGTAAACAAAGGATTAAACGTATGGTGTGGAGAATGATGCTTGCTTGTGAAGGACAACAGAGAACAGAGATTGCAGTGGATTGTATTTCAGATGTAAAAGAATGCACCGGGGTCCACAGTTCACTAGTGGTGTCTCTCCAATAATATAAATAGCATGTTGGGTGAACAAATTACAGTTGGGCAATTGACAAATAGAGAGGGCATAACAATGCACATACATATCATGATGACTACTATGAGGTTTAATTAGGGCATTACGACAAAGTACATAGACCGCTATCCAGCATGCATCTATGCCTAAAAAGTCCACCTTCGGGTTAGCATCCGCACCCCTTCCAGTATTAAGTTGCAAACAACAGACAATTGCATTAAGTATGGTGCGTAATGTAATCAACACAAATATCCTTAGACAAAGCATTGATGTTTTATCCCTAGTGGCAACAGCACATCCACAACCTTGAACTTTACATCACTGTCCTGCATTCAATGGAGGCATGAACCCACTATCGAGCATAAATACTCCCTCTTGGAGTCACAAGTATCAACTTGGCCAGAGCCTCTACTAGCAACGGAGAGCATGCAAGATCATAAACAACACATATATGATAGATTGATAATCAACTTGACATAGTATTCAATATTCATCGGATCCCAACAAACGCAACATGTAGCATTACAAATAGATGATCTTGATCATGATAGGCAGCTCACAAGATCTAACATGATAGCACAATGAGGAGAAGACAACCATCTAGCTACTGCTATGGACCCATAGTCCAAGGATGAACTACTCACGCATCAGTCTGGAGGCGGGCATGATGATGTAGAGCCCTCCGGTGATGATTCCCCTCTCCGGCAGGGTGCCGGAGGTGATCTCCTGAATCCCCCGAGATGGGATTGGCGGCGGCGGCGTCTCTGGAACTTTTTCCGTATCGTGGCTCTCGGTGATAGGGTTTTCGCGACGGAGAGTTTATATAGGCGAAGGGGCAGAGTCGGAGGAGGCACGGGGGCCCCACACCATAGGGCGGCGCGCCCCCCTTCCTGGCCGCGCCGCCACGTGGTGTGGCCACCTCGTGGGCCCTCTCCGTCTCTCCTTCGGTGTTCTGGAACCCTCCGAGGAAAATAGGAAGTTCGGCTTTTGTTTCGTCCAATTCCGAGAATATTTCCTGTGTAGGATTTCTGAAACCAAAAACAGCAGAAAACAGGAACTGGCGCTTCGGCATCTTGTTAATAGGTTAGTGCCGGAAAATGCGTATAAATGATATAAAGTGTATATAAAACATGTGAGTATTGTCATATAACTAGCATGGAACATAAGAAATTATAGATACGTTTGAGACGTATCAAACAGCAATAATGCTACTAGGTAGATATGGTGGACACAATTGGCAAACTTTAGTTATTGGTGGTTGGATGAACGAGTAGAGTTCATACTCAGCATAGGCGAAGGCTAGCAAAAGACTGGGAGCGACCAACTAAGAGAGCAGTAATGGCCATAATCATGCGTAGCGACAAAACATTATCAATCAAAGCATAAAGTGATATTACAAGTCAAAAACTAAATGATCATAAAGGCTTTAGTTGACTGGTTATAGTCATAACATGGTATAAGCATGCGCCAAGTCAACCCAATAAAGCATCAAAGGAGAATACCACAATATTATGCTTTTATGATGGAAATAACACATGATTCTTTCAATGACACATTATGCACTCTTAGAAATTTGATACAAGTCATGCTACAACAATAAATACTAAGATTATGACAAGAATAACATCCAACATGACATGCCAAAGTCTATGCCGCAGTCTAGACAAGCTTCCTTTTGCATCACTATAGGCATGAAATTTTTTACTCGTATCCAACACCAATCAACTTATTTGAAATAGCTCTCAGAGATGAAATACATTATGGACCAGAGAGCTAATCATACACAAATAAATAATACTAAAGAGCTCAGAACAAAATTCGAATGAAAGAACAAGAGCTAAACGCAGTACCAGAAAACTAGCTAGAACACTCGCAGAATAATAACAACGAAAACTATAGCGTTCTATGCAATTAAAACGGAGCGGGTCTTTCTACAAAACAAATTTGCCGGTATCCAACATATGCTACAGCAAACAAAACAAAATTAAATTAAAAAACAAAAATAAAGACGCTCCAAGAACAACACATAGCGTATGAAGCAATAAAAATTTAGCGCATAGAGAGATGACATGTTGCTTTGTTGATGAAGAGGGGATGCCTTGGGCATCCCCAAGCTTTGATGCTTGTACCTCTTCAATATTCTTGGGGTGCAGGGGAATTCCCAAGCTTGAAATTTTGTTATCTCATCACATCATTCTTCTCTCCCTACACTTGAAAACTTCCTTCATACAAAACTTCACACAATTATTTATTAGCAACATTAGTACAATCAAAATAAATAAATCCACTTGAGTTTAGTACTAACATATATCAAGAATCTTTTAAAGCAGTAGATACTGTAGAAACCTTTCAAAAAGCTCTTTGATCAAAAGAACTCAAAAATAAAGAGATTTAAGAGCCAAATGCAAATAGTGGAGGAATCTGTCAAAACATAATAGCAGGTAAATATCGTTTTTTTCGAAAATCCTCTGTTTCTCATCTCGAAACGTGGTCAACTAACAAAACTTAGAGAATAACCTAGGTCATATGCATAAAAAAATGGCAGCTCAAAATTCCGCTCTGAAAATTTTTACGAATTTTTATGGTAACAACATATAATCTGTTTTCAGGACGACAACTTCCCCAAATCTTACTTTCTTCCTATTAGAGGCTATTCTTGGCACAAAAACGAAATAAAAATGATAATGAGAGGTTATTATAGAGGTAATAACTTCCACGACTCAACGAAAAGAAAAATTACAGAAAATAAACATAGGTTATCTCCCAAGAGTGCTTTTCTTTAACGCCTTTCAGCTAGGCGCAGAAAAAGAGCGAGCATCAAGTATTTTCAAGTCAAGATGCATCAAGGAGTAAATATGAAAGACATTTAAGTCTAACCCACTTCCTATGCATAGGAATATTGTAAGATAATAAATTAAAGAAGCACATAGTAACAAGCATGGGTAGGTAAAACAAGAGCAACTTGGGAACTTTCAATATAAAGAGAGGTCTTTTAGTACCATGAAAACTTCTGCACCCATATTTTCCTCTCTCATAATAATTTTCAGTAGTATTCTGTGAAATATAGCCTAAGAGACTCACACGGTGCGCACACTGTCACCTTTACACATGTGGGACAATGAGTGTCCGGAGATCACATAAGTAAAATCCACTTGAATAGCATAACGACATCTAGATTACAAAGCTCGTGGTCACATAAAGATCACACCATGAGAGAGAGATAAACCACATAGCTACCGGTAGAGCCCTCAGTCCCGGGGGAGAACTACTCACTCCTCATCATGGGAGTCAGCAACAACGATGAAGATGGCGGTGGAGTCGATGGAGATGACTCTGGAAGCAATTTCCCGTCCCGGCAGGGTGCCGGAACAGAGACTTCTGTCCCCCGGATCTTGTCTGCGATGACGGCGGAGCTATGGAACTTTTCGTGGATGGAGGCTGATTGATTTAGGGGTTTTGCGTCGGGAGCTTTATATAGGCGGAAGGGCGAGGTAGGTGGAGGCCAGGGTGGCCGACACCACCCCTAGGCGCGGGCCAGGGCTAGGCCGCGCCTAGGGCAGGTGTGGCCGCCCTGCTGCCTCCCCCTCGACTCCCCTCTGGACTTTACGGTAAAATATTGACTTCGGCTTTTGTTTGGTCCAACTCTGAGAATATTTCCTGTACAACTTTTCTGAAATACAAAAATAGCAGAAAACAGGGAACTAACACTGTGGCATCTTGTTAATAGGTTAGTGCCAGAAAATGTATAAAAGTGCAACGAAGTATGAGCAAAACATATATGAATTGGTGTAAAACAAGCATGAAGCATCAAAAATTATAGATTCGTTTGAGACGTATCATTGAGTAGCTAGTTGGAGAGGTATTTGTCTTCATGTGGCATGAGGCATTCAACCTGTACTTTTTGTCGAGCACATTACTCGTATTTGATTTCACTTTCAACTTAACCATTCAAGATGCTATGATAGGGGTAATGAGAGCGCTCCACACCAATGAATACCACATAAACATTAACTTAAGTTGAAGCATTTGGAAGCTAGATGAAACTTATTCATGTTTTACCTCTACTTATTTATCTATCTTTCCAAAGTGTCCACCTTTTATATTCAGAGTTATATAAGAATACTCTATGACCATTACAGGATATCTTTTACTTTTCATTATGCATTCATTTGGTCCATATTACTTTATTCTATGTCACACTTTGTGAATTATCATTGAACATCCTTACATTGAATATTTGATATCACTTCATAAACTATCTTGTATATTGCTACTCCTTTGAGATTGAATCATTTGACTTTATGTAGCAATAGTAATCATCTTTAATATCTATTTATAGTGTTAAGATGCAAAGTCCATGTTAGTTTTATCACCTTCATACTTGAGGACGAGTATAGGTTAAGCTTGAGGATATTGATGCATGTAAAATGCATACATGAACTTTGCATTGTATTACTTATATTTCAATCATATTTGCATCATATAAGTGTTATATCATTATTTTATATTGATTTTGGGGATATTTCATAGTTTACCTATTTTTCTGGAATTAACCATGCACTGTCAGAAAACCTTTTTTTTCTATATTTGATGTTTTAGGGACTCAAACGACGTCCAAACCACCTGAGATTTTACGAGGATCGGTTTTTGAAAAGAAGGAGTACGAGCCTAGGAAGCGCAAAAAAGGAAGTCCGAGGACCAAAAGGGGTAGGCCCACGCGGCTAGATTCCTTGGCCGCGTGGGGTGCCCCATCCTGGCCCTTGAGCCTTCGATGTCGTCCGTTTTCATCTCCGTGCCTCCGTCTTGACATAAAAACGTCTATAAAAATACTCCCCCGATGCCTTTCGGAAGGGAGCACCGCAAAAACACAGAAACACGAAAACAGAGACCTAGAGCTGCAGATTGGAGGGGGGAAAACTCCGGCGGGGCGCTGCCGGCATGGTCTCCACCTCCTCCAACGACTCCACCATCGTCACCATGATGAAGAGGGAGTAGGTCACCCCTGGACTATGGTTTTGTGGAAGTAACTTATGTATCTCTCCTCTCTTTGAGCTTCACTAATTAACACCGTATGAGCTGCTGAACATGATTACGGTCATCTATGTATTACCTTTGTGGTGGATCTTTTTATGAGTTAATATATATATGTTTGAGATTGCAATAGTTTTGTTTCAGTTATGAAAGTAGATGCATATTATGTACCCCGTTCTTGTTTACTTCTTCTGATCAAACTTGTGTATGAGGGCGTGTGATGTGGAACGTACGCATTAGATGGAGTATCGGGGGGTGGCTAGTGTGGCGAAAGTGACAGAAATTGCGTGATCCACTCGGGTGTTTACCTTACTTTGTTACCTCACAAGGGATAAAGAGAATACCATGCTACCGGGGATGTGGGGTGACCTTGCCACTTCTCCATGACTAGATCTAACATGTTCTTATTTTAACTTCATGTCATAGAACTTAATTCTATACTTTGATTTATCTTAATTATTAGGGTGTTATGATTTAGTTCGCATCTTGGTGGAGTATAAGAGAGATTAATAAACAAAAGTTCTCTATGTTAGGACGTGATGCCCATATAACTAGTAACTTGTCATGAAACATTTACGTTGCAATCATATATGTTAATTCTAGTGTTCCATTGTCTACCACTTTATAAAAGAGAGAGTGCATTTGTGAAACTATGAACCCCAGTCCATTTTTTATTATAAGAAACACATTTCCAACACTTTATGCACACTTTTTATTTTCAGCCGTTTAAAAATCCGAAAATACAAAAACACTTTTATTTCTTGCGTTCACAATATAAAACCCAAAAATATCATCCATTATTGTTTCCACCATCCTTGCATATTTATTTACCATCATTTTCATATCAAGTTATTTTCCGGAGCTGTGCAAGTAGAGAGATCTATCCCACTAGTTCCACACACCACACTGTTTTCTAGCACCGTTGCATTACCATCCATATCACTGCATATTTATTTCTTGTTTGTATTTATTATCTTTTCACATCTTTGCCGACACCTTGTGCTTGACAGCCACTTAGTGAGGTTGAGGGCACAAAATATTTTGCTTTGCTTTGTAGGTCTCATAAGAGAAGGATCAGGAGATAAACCCTTAACACACAGTTCCCCGAGAGTTCGATATTACCCTCGAGTCACCCTCGTAGGGAAAACACGTCTTCCACATATACAAACTCTGCACTTGGAGCTCAACCTAAGCGTATACACTCTACGTCCATCAATAGTCCAAGGGGGAAACTAGCCATTTGGGGAATTCCTGCGACCCGTACCGGCGGTAAAACCGGCACCGCCGGGTTACACGCCGGAGTGATCCGACGAGCAAACCGGCTGACCGAAACCACCGTCGGAAATCTCTAGCACATGAGGCTGGACCGGTTCTGAAACTGGCACGCCAGCTCCCTCGCCGGAACAAGACAGGCTCACCGGAACGAAACCGGTTTTGCCGGAACAGTGGACTGGAACATGTTCCCGCGAAACCGGAACCATTTCGGCTCGCCGAGATATTTCGGCAGGAGAGCCGGTGCCACCGGTTTGAGCGCCAAAATCGCCAAAACCCTTCAAACGCAGTTTTCTCGAAATAACTTAACTTTGACAAAGTTCCCGAACTCCGATTGAGATGAAACCATTTTTTTGGAAAGATAACGACGAATAGAACCTCACAAAATATTTTTAGATGATTTAATAGAGGGAGCCTCCCAACGTTAGGAAACGATAAAGACGTTCAAACTTGAAAACGCAATAGAAGATGCATGCGGATTCTGTTTCCGATAAACTTGGGCTTATTGAAAAGCTAGCAACAAGCTAAAGAAACCTCACATGGAGAAACACCAAGAAGCAACAAGAATAGGGATGCAACGGATGCAAAGGATTGAGATCCCTAAGATGATGCGATGAAGTTAGTCAACCGAAAACCCCTCTTGATAGTGCGTCTATCTATCCTATAACCCAGACTCTCAACAACCACCTTGAGACCGATAAAAGGAAAACCTAGCAAGATCATACCTTTGCCTTGCGCATCCTGCTTGACTTGATGACAACGCTTAAAGCTCCACTCAAGCCGGAATGCTTCACTTGATCATTGTTGCTTCGTGAAGATTCAAAATGCTCCCCATACACCATGATGGGATAGCTTCATTGAGGCACATTTTCACATGTTCATTATCACCAAATGAACGGCAAGCTTCAAGCATGATCTTCTCGATATGCACCCTTGAACTTGCCCTTCTCAACCTTGTATCTCTTCAAATCTATGATCTTGATGCCAATACCAAAGGTATATATATCCATCTTCATGACATCCACACTTGAATCCAACACATGGACTACAAGCAATACCTATGAAACATTCCTTCATATAAACACAATGAAAACATTAGTCCATAGAGGATTGTCATTAATTACCAAAAACACACTTAGGGGCAATGTACCCTTACATTATCCACCCGCGAGCACAAGATTCTCATTTTTAATGAGTTTTAAACGGATTTCAAAAAATTAAAAAAAATCCGACAAAAACTGTCGCATGTGCATCTCGATGTTCTGTGTGCTTGCAAGTTGGTAGACAAAAAAATCGATATATTTTGTGTTGTATGTAAAAAGACAAAAATCAGTGCTAAAAAAGCTCTTCACGGTACATTTTCTTTATCTCTTATACACATGACACAACAAATATTGGTTTTGCGCGAAACTTGGCGTGCGCACATAGAATGACAAGAATCTCGAGTTTGTTCTGAATTTTGTCAATATTTTTTTAAAAAAAAATCTATGGCGGGAGCACATGCATCCAATATCAAAAGTGAACTTCTGAAGATCACGCTAGTGGAGTCCTTTTTATTTGTTTGTTCTTCCCTATTATGTGCAATTGTGCGCTCAATTCCTAGAGTAGCTCTTGGCAGAGCATGCTGGTAACGTGTTTGTACAAATTGTGAACAAAAGACAATGATTACAAAATGGCGAACAAGCACGTACAATTAGTTACAAGGCTACATGGAGTTGTTCAGCTATAAATGTAAGCTTTTGTTAGTTTTGGAATCTTATAAACGGTAGTTTTTCTCAGTGTCGCCTTCCGGAAGAGCTTGCGCCGAATACAGAATCGACAAAGGACCTTGTTGCACCAGAGATTGTCTACATGTTCTTTCGGAAGAAAAATGCAGTTTCTCCGATAACAAACTTAAGGATAATTCTCATTATCTGCCAGTCTTTGTGGAGCCTTTTATTAAAATACTTCAATTATTATAAATGGCGTCCAGGAAACCAAATCGTCTAGCTAGTTAACAAGTCAAACTTGAACCAGCTGTAAGGTGTTTCTTTTCTTGTTGTTTTGGCAGTCCTTATTCTCTTTTATAACCTCTTTTTCCAACAAAGGTTTGTTCATATAAATTATTTCACACACAATTAGATAAAATAGCACGCTGTCCTGATAGCCAATAAAAATATTTACTTATTCATACGACACAGCAGAAATATTTCTGACAGCCAGCAAAATTTGCTGCTACAACTAGCATTGCATCACTCGCTCTCTTTTTTGCAAGGAATAGCATCACTTGCTTAACGTTCCATAACATCATTAACTCTGAGTTGCAGCAAAGTTAAGGAGAAGCTGGTCTTTCATACAATCACACGTATCTGCTAATAGAAGCTAATGAAGTACCCACATTGTTAAGAGATGACAGCTCTAATGTTCACCAACAAATGCAAAAGACGACAATGCTATCATCATCAACTCTTCCACAGGTGGACAAGTAGGAATACGAATACCTAACCAACAATTTCAGGCGTGCATTGAAGAGCCGCTTTCCTAAATTCAGTTCAAGTTGATTACCAATATGCCAACCGAAATACAGAACGCAGCTACGTCCTACATTTTTTTTCTTCACCTGAAAACAAGGCAGAAGCTACTAAAATTTGATAAACCCGCACATACTGAAGCAGTTATATTGTGTGCACATATGCATGGAAATTTGTTACTCCCTCGTACATGTGTGCTTTTGAGTTGTGTCAATTAATTTGGACCGGTGGGAGTAAAAGAAATTTGCATGCTTGATTTAGCCAATTCCAGGACAACAGAAGTCAGACCAGTTTGCGAGAAATTTCATTAAACAGAAGGTGTAACTTAATACAGTTTGCGAGAAATACAGAGAGTATTTTTATGACTTGAAAACTTTTGGGAAATGTAGCTTGACAAGCACCGGCAGTTCAGAGAGCTCCACCTTGGACCTGCCCAATAGTACAGTTTTCAGCTTCTCGTCACAGTTTACAATATTCCTATTTGTCGGGTCCTGCAAATCAGGATAATTTCGTGTGAACAAATTGCAGTAATTGTACGAACAACATCTATCAGTACTATGAGACATGTGAGAGGAACGTAAAACAGTATATTTTAAACAACTTTTATTTTACTCTTTATGAAGAATTGTAAGAACATAGCAAACCACTCCATGCAATTTCTCACTATCATTAACCAAGATTCAACCTATTAGTTACCTAATTGTGATTAAACACATACTACAGCACGACAGAAGATCTCCTTCAAGAATGTTCAGCGGTGGCACATTTAGACATACAGACAAAATGTCAAGAGTCCTACTCAAGATCATTTCAGTATTCAAAAGGAAGATGGAGCCACAACTACTTTCTGCACTACATTAAATCAAAGTGATGATAGTATGGTGCCACCCAACTGCATCAGCACATCCACAATGTCTAACTATGTGGAAAAAAGATACGATGTCTGGTTCTTTATGTTAGATGTCCCAATCAACAAAACAGTTTTCAGTTTTCAGCTTCTTGTCACAATTTAAAATGTTCCCATTTGTCGGTATCCTGCAAGTCAGGATAATTTCGTGTGAACAGATTGTAGTAACCAACTTTTATCAATACTACAAGACATGTTAGGGGAACCTAATTACACAAACAAATATATTATTTTAAAAATACTTTTTCTTAAGAACTGTAAGAACAGAGCTAACGACTTCATGCAATTTCTCACTATCATTCACCAAAATTCAACATAGTAGTTACCTAACTGTGATTCAACACATACTACAGCATGACAGAAGATCTCCTTCAAGAATGTCTGACCGTGGCACATTTAGACATACAAACAAAATGTCAAGAGTCCTACTCAAAGTCATTTCAGTATCCAAAAGGAAGATGGAGCTACAACTACTTTCTGCACTATAATTAAATCAAAGTGATGATAGTAATGGTGCCAACCAATTGTATCACCACATCCAGCTATGTGGAAAAAGAACAATGCCTGGTTCTTTATGTTAGATGTCCAGTCAATGAAACAGTTTACAGTTTTCAGCTTCTTGCCACAGTTTACAATATTCCTATTTGTTGGGCCCTGCAAATCAGGATAATTTTCTGTGAACAGATTGCAGTGACTAACTTTTATCTATACTATGAGACATGTGAGTGGAAGGTGATTACACAAACAAATATATTTCAAACAAATTTTACTTTGCTCTTTTTTAAGAAATGTAATAACAGAGCTAACGACTTAATGCAATTTCATTCACCAAGATTAAACCTGGTTACATAACTGTGATTCAATATAGATTACAGCACAGACAGCACCAAAGATCTCCTCAAGCATGTTCAGCAGTGGCACTGCTGACATACAAACAAAATATCAAGAGTTCCTACTCAAGTACTCATTTCAGTGTTGAAAAGGGAAATGGAGCCACAACTATTTTATTCAGTGTCCAAAAATGTCAATACCATGAGACATGTTAGCGGAATGTAATCACAAAAATAAATATATTTTAAACTTTTATTTTGCTCTTTCTTATGAATTGTAAGAACAGAGCTAACGACTTCAATGCAATTTTTTCACTCCATAGTGTCATTCACCAAGATTCAACCTAGTAGTTACCCAACTGTGATTCAATACACACTAAAGAGACAGAAGACAGAATATTTCCTTCAAGCATGTTCAGCAGTGGCACTTTTGGACATACAAATAAAATGTCAAGAGTCCAACTTCAGTATCCAAAAGAAAGCTGGAGTCACAACTACTTTCTGCACTATAATTCAAATCCAAGTGATGGTAGTAATGGTGCCACCCAACTGTATCACTACATGGTGTGGCTATGTGGAAGAAGATACAATGCCAGGATGTCTGGCCAACGAAACAGAAGTGTCAGCTCAAATATCAAAGAGAATAATGGGCAATTGGCCCTGAACGGGATGTGCATGTTTTGTTTGGCGGATTACTGGGTCTCTACCCATCTGATTGCAAGTTGCAACTAAACAAAACTGGACACTCAAATTACTAGAATTCTCTCCTATCATAGATCAAATTCATGGGAAATACTTTGCTTGAATAGTTAATACTCCAAATTGTTGTACAGGTAAAACTTTTTTTGAGTTGGCAAATTCAGATTATTCAGGTACCACAAGACCTGGGCAGAAACTTTCTTTGTTTTATCATGCATATCATCTCAACAGAGAATGCAAAAGTAGCAGAAACGACAAGCAACTGAGAGAATACCATGTAGCATGTAGACTGAATAGAAATGAATTTTGAAATGTAGGTACCAGATCCTTCCGTAATAATAGGGGCGTTCAACTAATTCAGAGTACCAAACCTAATGTGATTAACTTCGGAGGCGACCAAAGAAACAGGTGGAGCGGTCAGTGCAGTACCTGGAGGTTGTTGTTCTTGATGTGTGACCAGACGCCGAGGAAGAAGGAGAGGTGGGACATCTGGGACCGGCCCCCTGCGAACTCACGCAGCGCCGTCGGCAGATTCACCAGGTCGACCAGAGCCGCCACCTTCTTCGGGGATTCTACGGCCGCCCGTCGCAGCACCATCTCTATTTCTCTTCCGTGTGAGGTTGATGGTTCACTTGTTGGAAGAGGGAAACGAGAGAGAAGAGGTGGTGATGACAGGCAGCGAGGAAGCGAAGAGACCGGGAGCGAGGTGGCGGAGCAAAGCCAGCTGCGCCGCGCCGTACGGCGGATGGAGGAGGTGCGTGGCGGCGGCGAAGCGAGGTGCGCGGCGCAAATGGAGATGGAATTACCTCACGATGTCGACGGCTGGATCAAGAGTTGTGGCCGATCAAACGGTCAGGATAGATCCCAAATTAAGACGTAGGTTAGGGTTCAACCCGCATTACATCGGTCGCTCAGCTAATTGTGCAGGGCTGTGTGTACTGGTTTACTTGTCTGAACTTGCTGCAAAAAAAATTATACTAAATACTTTGAGCTATTTGGTTTTAGTAAAAACTACAGTTTTTCATACCATTTCTTGGATCCAAACGGTTCAAAGTATACACTACTTCATTTTTTTTGGAAACTGAAGTATTCTTCGAATACTTCAAAAAAATTGAGCTGCGAAACGAACCCTTCATATTTTCACAAAACTGCGTTAACTTGCACTATAGAAAAAGAGGTATTTCAAAACTGAAGTATCTGTCGCCTCTTCAAGAAAATACACTAGGTTTACAATATTTTGGTTTTAGAAAAATTTAGATGCCAAATTGAGCCTCAGTTTCTTCAGAAAAAGTGGTCTGAATTTTTCTTTCTCATACTTCAAAGTAAAAGTGGACACACATCATTCTCCGACCCCCATGTCGCCCGGGCGTGCGGCGACCCGGGGATAAAACCCTAGCCACCGAAAGAGGCCCTCGTCGGCACCCTTCTCCGCCGCCATTGCCACTAGCCCTTGCCGTGGTGGCGGCGGCCCCCTCCGCTCTGTAAGGGTATATTGCCCCTATGTGTTATTTTGGTAATTAGTGACAACCCCTATGGACTAATGTTTTCATTGAGTTTATATGAAGGAATATTCCATAGGTTCTACTTGTAGTCCATGTGTTGGATTCAAGTATGGATGCCATAAAGATAAAAATATACCTTGTGTATTGGCATCAAGATCATCGATTTGAAGATATATATGTGATATGATCAAGAAGAAGAAATGAATATGGAGTTCTTATGTGGAACTCAATATTAGCAATGCTCTAGCTTATGTGATAAGCAATGAATGATCAAGATTTTTGAGTGCTTGATTCCAAGTGAAGAATTCAAGTTATGGCTCTAAGTCGGTGTTATGATAGTCTCATAAGTTGAGCTATGGTTGACTAAGATTTAGAGCATGCAAGCAAATGAAGAATTCTATATACACCTCAAGATAGTATGATAGAGCATGAGAAGATACAAGGTTGACCAATACAAAGAGTGAAAAATAGATTCAAGTTTGGTCAACACATGAAGCATGAAAAATGTGCCACGAGAAGTCATGTGGTATGGTAAGCCGTGTCAATTATGCTTTATGAACTAACCCATCATATATGTTCCCTTGCGTTGTCTATGTGGGTTAGGTACCTTTCCATGGGCATGCATCAAAAGGGAGATCTCATATAGCCCATGAGAGGATGACGTCAAGTGGTGATCGTCATCAAGGTTGAGTTGGGCAAGTTCAAGATTGAGCATCTCAAGAGTATCATATGCTTGAAGCTTGCCGTCCATTTTGGTGATAATGGACATGTGAAGATGTGCATCAATGGAGCTTTCCCATCATGGTGTATGGGGGAGAATTTGTGAGTCTTCACGAAGCAACAATGATCAAGTGAGGCATTCCGGCTTGAGTGGAGCTTGAAGAGTGATACGCGTACAGCACATGTTCGTTGGGAACCCCAAGAGGAAGGTGTGATGCGTACAGCGGCAAGTTTTCCCTCAGTAAGAAACCAAGGTTTATCGAACCAGTAGGAGCCAAGAAGCACGTTGAAGGTTGATGGCGGCGAGATGTAGTGCGGCGCAACACCAGGGATTCCGGCGCCAACGTGGAACCTGCACAACACAACCAAAGTACTTTGCCCCAACGAAACAGTGAGGTTGTCAATCTCACCGGCTTGCTGTAACAAAGGATTAGATGTATAGTATGGATGATGATTGTTTGCAGAAAACAGTAGAACAAGTATTGCAGTAGATTGTATTCGATTAAAAGAATGGACCGGGGTCCACAGTTCACTAGAGGTGTCTCTCCCATAAGATAAATAGCATGTTGGGTGAACAAATTACAGTTGGGCAATTGACAAATAGAGAGGGCATGACAATGCACATACATGATATGATGAATATTGTGAGATTTAATTGGGCATTACGACAAAGTACATAGACCGTTATCCAGCATGCATCTATGCCTAAAAAGTCCACCTTCAGGTTATCATCTGAACCTCTTCCAGTATTAAGTTGAAAACAACAGACAATTGCATTAAGTATGGTGCGTAATGTAATCAATAACTACATCCTCGGACATAGCATCGATGTTTTATCCCTAGTGGCAACAGCACATCCACAACCTTAGAACTTTCTGTCACGGTCCCAGATTTAATGGAGGCATGAACCCACTATCGAGCATAAATACTCCCTCTTGGAGTTAAGAGTAAAAACTTGGCCAGAGCCTCTACTAATAACGGAGAGCATGCAAGATCATAAACAACACATAGGTAATAGATTGATAATCAACATAGCATAGTATTCTCTATCCATCGGATCACAACAAACACAACATATAGCATTACAGATAGATGATCTTGATCATGTTAGGCAGCTCAGAAGATCCGACAATGAAGCATAATTTGGAGAAGACGACCATCTAGCTACTGCTATGGACCCATAGTCCAGGGGTGAACTACTCACTCATCACTCCGGAGGCGACCATGGCGGTGTAGAGTCCTCCGGGAGATGATTCCCCTCTCCGGCTGGGTGCCGGAGGCGATCTCCTGAATCCCTCGAGATGGTATTGGCGGCGGCGGCGTCTCTGGAAGGTTTTCCGTATCGTGGCTCTCGGTACTGGGGGTTTCGCGACGAAGGCTATAAGTAGGCGGAGGAGATAGGTCAGGGGGCCACACGAGGGCCCCACACAACAGGCCCGCGCGGCCAAGGCCCAGGCCGCGCCGCCCTGGTGTCTGGCCACCTCGTGGCCCCACTTCGTATCATCTTCGGTCTTCTGGAAGCTTCGTGTGAAAATAGGCCCCTGGGCGTTGATTTCGTCCAATTCTGAGAATATTTCCTTACTAGGATTTCTGAAACCAAAAACAACAGAAAAACAGCAACTGGCTCTTCGGCATCTCGTTAATAGGTTAGTGCCGGAAAATGCACAAATATAACATAAAGTATGCATAAAAAATGTAGATATCATCAATAATGTGGCATGGAACATAAGAAATTATCGATACGTCGGAGACGTATCAGCATCCCCAAGCTTAGTTTCTGCTCGTCCCGAGCAGGTAAACGATAACAAATATAATTTCTGGAGTGACATGCCATCATAACCTTGATCATACTATTGTAAGCATATGTAATGAATGCAGCGATCAAAACAATGGTAAATGACATGAGTAAACAAATGAATCATATAGCAAAGACTTTTCATGAATAGTATTTCAAGACAAGCATCAATAAGTCTTGCATAAGAGTTAACTCATAAAGCAATAATTCAAAGTAAAGGTATTGAAGCAACACAAAGGAAGATTAAGTTTCAGCGGTTGCTTTCAACTTGTAAAATGTATATCTCATGGATAGTTGTCAACATAGAGTAATATAACAAGTGCAATATGCAAGTATGTAGGAATCAATGCACAGTTCACACAAGTGTTTGCTTCTTGAGGTAGAGAGAAATAGGTGAACTGACTCAACATAAAAGTAAAAGAAAGGCCCTTCGCAGAGGGAAGCATCGATTGCTATATTTGTGCTAGAGCTTAGGTTTTGAAAACGAGAAACAATTTTGTCAACGGTAGTAATAAAGCATATGTGTTATGTAAATTATATCCTACAAGTTGCAAGCCTCATGCATAGTATACTAATAGTGCCCGCACATTGTCCTAATTAGCTCGGATTACCTGGATTATCATTGCAATGCATATGTTTTAACCAAGTGTCACAAAGGGGTACCTCTATGCCGCCTGTACAAAGGTCTAAGGAGAAAGCTCGCATTGGATTTCTCGCTATTAATTATTCTCAACTTAGACATCCATACCGGGACAACATAGACAACAGATAATGGACTCCTCTTTAATGCTTAAGCATTCAAGAATTATTAATTTTCTCATATGAGATTGAGGATATTTGTCCAAAACTGAAACTTCCACCATGGATCATGGCTTTAGTTAGCGGCCCAATGTTCTTCTCTAACATTATGCATGCTCTAACCATTCTAGCGGTAAATCTCCCTTACTTCAGACAAGACGGACATGCATAGCAACTCACATGATATTCAACAAAGAGTAGTTGATGGCGTCCCCAGGAACATGGTTATCGCACAACAAGCAACTTAATAAGAGATAAAATGCATAAGTACATATTCAATACCACAATAGTTTTTAGGCTATTTGTCCCATGAGCTATATATTGCAAAGGTGAAGGATAGAAATTTAAAGGTAGCACTCAAGCAATTTACTTTGGAATGGCGGAGAAATACCATGTAGCAGGTGTCGTGGATATGACCACGGTAGATGCTACAGGGGGTAGCACTTTGTTGATGCGAGGGCAAGGGAACATCGCCATCTACGGGTCGAGGTGCAAGGGACGCAAGGGTTTACCCAGGTTCAGCCCCTCCGGAGAGTAAAAGGCCTACGTCCTGCTAGATCTTATTGCTCAGTGGGGAATTACAATGGGGGGGGGCTCAGTTGGCACGGAGCCGAGAGCTTACAATGGGGAGATTGGATCTCAGATGAGGTGTCCTCTAGGGTTTAGCCCGGGGGTTTATATATCCACCCCCGGCCTAGGGTTACAGGGAGATAACTCCGAATCGTATCAGTTACTATTAATCCGGGATACCACACCCTTCTTCAAGTAATCTCCATCTTCAGCCGAGCAGATCATCTCCTTGGGACTTCGGCGATCCGCCTTCGAGCCCAGTCGGTTAGGCGACTGGCGGTCCTTCCTGGGCCTTCGTCCTTGTGGCGAGTGGGACTGGCGACCCACCCCCTATGGGCATATCCCCATCAGTAGTCCCCGAGCGCGGTGGTGATGAAGCGTAGATCCGGCGCGGGTCGCGAAGAGGCACAGGGGCAGACTGGGATGAATTGCCGCCGGGCTCCTCAAGTAGCCATCAGCTGGTCGCCATTCTTCACTCGCCTGAACTTGATGAGCCAGTCGGCGCTTGACAGTCGGCGTATGCTAGTCGTCGTATGACAGTCGGCGCATGCCAGTCGTCACAGGCCAGTCGGCGTAAGTCCTGGGTGCAGACACGTGGAGGAAGCAACGGCTAGATTTCACGTTGACCGAGGCGCGAGCCGTTTGCATGAAATTGACCGTTGGGCCCGATGTGACCGCTAACAGCTAGCTTTAACGCCCGTTCCGCCGATCCCGCCGTCGATCCTGACCGTTAATTGCGGGGCGGTAATCTCGCGGCAAATCATCGGACGGATTTGATGCCCATCTGGAGCGAGTGTGGTGATATAAAAGGTCGGACCCCGGGGTTAGGGCTTATCACTCTGCCACATTCTTCCTCCATTCCCATTCCGCTTTCTTCTCGTCGAGAGCTCCCGAGCGCAGTCATGGCGGCGAGAGCCTGGGGCAAGTCCAAGGTCACGCGCGAGTCCCTCCTCCCGTACGTCGCCTCCGGGGTCATCCCCGAATTCAAGAAGGAGCACTGGCGGGTCCCGCCGGCGAACGAGGTGGAGCCGCTCCCGAGGCCGGGCGAATTCGTGCTCTTCCTCAGCTTCTTGGATCGCGGATTCGCGCTCCCCTCCTCCGACTTCATCCGCCAGCTGCTTGCCTTCTACGGCATAAAGATAGGCGACCTGGGGCCGCATAGTGTGCAGCAGATCTCTCTGTTCGTGGCACTGTGCGAGTGCTACCTGGGCTGCCCGCCGTACTTCCCGCTGTGGGTATCGATCTTCCATGGGCGGGCGACCCGGGAAAGCAAGAGCAGCGAGGCGCTCATCCCGAACGGCGGGATCACTTTCCAAGTGAAGTCCGGGGAGAGCTTCATCGACATGGCGCTCCCCAAGAAGGCGCAGTCGCAGTGGCGCCGCTTCTAGTTCTACGCCAAGGAGTACACTCCCCCAGGCGAGGTTTGCATTCCTCAGTACGACCCCGAGCCCAGCGTCCCGCGACGTCTCAACGTCCGGTCGCTGCCGCACGAGCAGGAGGAGGTGGTGAATGGGATGCGCCAGGCGATCCAGGCGCTGAAGGGCAAGGGCCTGACGGCGGCCAACATGTACAACTGCTGGCTCGGCCGCCGGCTGATCCCCCTGCGGTGCCGAGCTCATTCCATGTGGGAGTACCGGGGGCAAAACGACTGCACCCGGTCGACGGCGACCGAGTGGGACGAGGGCGAGTACCGGAAGGCGCTCGCCAAGATCACCACGGCCACCTTTACCTCCTTCGAGGACGGCCTGCAGCCCTTCTCCGAGGACAACCCGGCGCCTCAGGTATTGACTTGTGCAGCGACCCCGGATGCCTAGGTAGTGCTTCTCCTTTCTAACTTATTTCCTTGATTCAAATGCAGCGGTGGCAGAAGATCGCCGACCATCTCCCCCCTCTCGCCGGAAAGGAGCCTCCGGAAATGACCGAAGGCGAGGAGGAGGAGGTTGACGACGAGGAGGAGCGCACCAAGTCGGACTCCGAAGCGCGAGACTTCGTCCGACTCCCGCGCGGATCGAAGAGGGGCGCCGGGTCTTCATCACAGGGCGCTTCGAAGCCGCAGGAGGGCGAAGGGGACGAAGAGGCGACCTCTCACCCGGAGGAGGGGGAGCCTTCAAAGGAAGAAGCCGAGCCGCTGTCCAAGCGGCTGCGCCCGACTATCCTGGAGGGCTCCATAAGGCTTCAGCGCCCCCTGGAGGACGCGATCGACGCTGGGGCCCGAGCCGGCCCGGGCGTGAAGGCGATCCCCACGGTGAAGTAAGTATTCCTTGCCGAGCTTGCTTCCTTCATGGCGGGATTCGCTGACGACCCACCCTGCTCCCCCGCAGGTCCAAGAGGAAGGTCTTGACGAGACCGGCTACAATTGGGGCGGCGGCCACGAGGGCGGCCGAGGCGAAGACGGCGGCCGAGCTGAAGAAGGCCGCGGAGAAGAAAGCGGCGCCTTCCGACCTTGGGGGCGCGGGGTCGGCTCCGGAGGAGCCTGTCGCCGCGAGCCAGGCTGAGAAAGCACTACAAGAGATGGGGGATTTGTTGACGAAAACCCTGGTGACAAAAATGCATACCGTCATGGATGTGTCCTTATAGGTGACGAATTCATCTTTCGTCAAGCATTTAAGGTAATGCTTGACGGTATGATTTTTCGTCAACAAAAAATCGTCACCCATTACCCAAGCGGGAAGGGCTTCCATCGTGTCTGTTAATAGGTGACGAAATCAAAGATCGTGGTGACGAAATAATACTAAGTTACTTTATTAAATGTTATTAGTTTTATATATCATGCGTGACCCACTTGTCAGGAACATATTTAATTAAGTAAAAATTGTGGTTTGGAAGAATCGAACAAGGGCTTCGGCGTGACCGACGCGGAGTCTTACCGCTAAGGTAGATATGGAATTTTGATCTGGATCCGTAAGTAGTCTATTCTACATATTTATTTCAATGGTGTGATCCAGATGTTACGACATAATAATTCCCTTATTAATATTTATGTCGGCCGAGGGTGCCTCGTTTAAGTCGCGCCGCTAGCAGACACGGCCTATATAGGTGCTCTTGCTAACAGTCGAATCGACTAGGGTTCTCGTCGAGGTGAGAAGAATTCCGTGAAGGCTCCATTGTGGTGGCGGCGAGACGCATCATCGGTGAGTTCTCCTGATTGTTCGTTAGGTCTAGATTTTTTAATCAGTTGTCAAGATCTATTCTGAAGAACGTTGGCATGTTCTTAACTGAATTGTAGGCAATGGATCGAAGTTGGATAACTGATGGCGCCAAGAAGTTCACAACAAAGTACATGGCAGGTGTTAGGGATTTCATCAAGTTTGCGCGAGAACACTTGGACAATACAGATGAACCAATCTTGTGCCCTTGCAAGGACTGCCTAAATCTGATACGTTAGGATATAAAAACAGTCGAGGATCACTGCAATTGTTCAGGTATATCCATAACGTATACAAGCTGGACTAGACATGGGGAATGTTTTAGTGATGACGAAGGGCGGGATAGAAACGATGATGGTGCGTATGATAGTGACAACAATGAAGAGGAAGACAATGGTGATTGTTATGTTGATGATTCATCTAGTATGATCGATGAACTGCAGAAGTCTGGAAATAAAGGTCCTGACCTGCCAAATCTGTATGCTAATCTAATTGAGTCAGCGAAAAAAGAACTTTATGAGGGATGCACCTCTTTCACTAGGTTGTCGTTCATTATTAAGCTCCTTCATGTCAAATCATACAGCCGGATAACAAACAAAGGATTTGATCTCTTACTTCAGCTTTTACGTACAGCTTTGCCAGATGTGGACTTTCCCAAATCATATGCTGATGCTAAGAGTGTTCTTTCTGATGTTGGGCTTGGTTATGAGACAATTCATGCATGCAAGTTTGATTGTTCTTTATTTTGGGGAGATCACAAGGACGATACGAACTGCCATGTTTGTGGATTATCAAGATATAGAGACCCTACTGGAAAAAAGAAAATCCCTCACAAGGTGTTAAGGTACTTTCCTATAATTAAAAGGTTGCAGAGACTATTTGTTAAAAAGGAAATGTCGACACATACTAGATGGCACAAAGAGAAGAGGGTTGTTGAGCCCAATGTACTGAGGCACCCTGCTGATGGTGAGGCATGGAAGCACTTTGATGGCAAGTTTGATTAGTTTGCTAAAGATCCTCGTAACATAAGACTAGGTTTTGCCACAGACGGCTTCAGTCCTTTTGGAAGTATGAGTAATCCTTACAGTATGTGGCCTGTTTTTGTGATTCCTTACAACTTCCCACCATGGATGTGCATGGATCAATCGAATTACATGATGGCATTGCTAATCCCCGGAAAGTATTCCCCAGGGAAAGATTTTCATGTATTTATGCAGCCAGCGATAAAAGATATGATGCAGCTATGGAGTGGTGTGGAGACATTTGATGCATGCACAGAGGAATATTTCCCATTGCATGCTGCGTTTCTTTGGTCTATTCATGATTATCCTGGATATGCCACTATGTCAGGCCGAAGCACAAGAGGATTTCATGCATGTGTGCATTGCGATGAGAATCCTTGCGCTGAACCTTTGAAAAACAAAATTGGATATATTGGGCATCGGCGATTTCTTGATAAAGATCACCCATACAGGAAAAGCAGACTTTTCAATGGTACAACTGAGACTAGAGATCCACCAAGGAAGTACACACCCAAAGAGGTAGCTGCGAAGGTAGAAAGGGTTAAGGATTTTGAACATGGGAAAAATCCAATAAGTAGAAAGCGGAAGCGTGCAAGCGTACCGGTGAACCAACATGGCACCCGAAAGTCAGCTTACATCATCTACCGTATCGGCAGAACTTAAGATAGCTCACAACTTAGATGTGATGCATATTGAGAAGAACATATGTGACAATATTGTTGGTACACTACTTGAACTTGAGGGCAGGAATAAGGACACACGTTAGTGCTAGAATTGATTTGAAGAAATTCAAAATGTGGAAGAAGTATTGGTTGAAGAAAATTGTGAAGGATGATGATGATGCAGCAGTAACTTATGCGAAGCCCCCTGCACCGTGGACGCTTCGAAGGAACAGAAGAGACATTTGTGTAGGTATTTTGGCAAACACTAGGTTCCCAGATGGTTATTGCGCAAACTGGGGAAGATGTGTGAATATTGATGGTTGTAAGGTTACCGGTATGAAGACGCATGATTGCCACATACTTCTGCAGCGAGTGTTGCCGGCTGGGCTCAAGGGAATTGCATCTAAGGAAATGTATGTGGCTATTGCAGAGCTAGGAAGATTTTTTAGGGAGCTGTGTGCCAAAACCCTGAAAGTTGATGTGCTGAATCGATTGAAGGTTGAAATTGTTGTGATCCTATGCAAACTTGAGAAGCTCTTCCCCCAGCTTTTTTTGATGTAATGGTGCACTTAGCTATTCATCTTCCTGAGGAGGCTCTTTCGAGGGGTCCTGTTCATTATGGTTGGATGTATCCAGTTGAGAGAAGATTAGGTTATCTAAAGTCTACGGTCCGTAACAAAGCAAGGCCAGAAGGTTCTATCGCAGAGAGCTACATTGTTGATGAGTGTTTGATTTTTTGCTCTAGATTTTTCAAGGATGGCACAGAAACAAGATTTAACAAAGATGATAGGAACCAAGACATACGGAGAAAACCTGATCCTGACGAGATGGAAGTATTTTCAGTTGGAGCTAAAGGTCTTGGGAAATCCATTTTGAAACATTTTGACAAGGAATTTGACAAAATGGTTTGGTATGTGCTGAACAACTGTGACGATGTAGAACGTTATATCAAGTAAGTAGTTAGCTTCACTTTAATAACTACTTCTCAATGTTGCAGACATAATTGTCCTGTATTTCATATGTGTTTTTTCTATGTTTCAGTGAATTCCGACAAGAATTGGGAGGTAGGGGTGTGCGTGACATCGAGGAGACGGTTCAGAGAGAGTTTGCAGGTTGGTTTGCAAACCATATGAGACAGTTGGACAATGCATCAGAAGATTTGAAGTCTGCGCTCTTTGGGCCAGACCAGCGTGTAGTAGTATACGCTGGTTGCAACGTAAAGGGTGCGAGGTTTCGCACGCTTACTCGGGATAAAGACCTGAAGACTCAAAATTCGGGCGTAGCGACTAAGGGATCTTTTGGTGATGCAGATGAGACCGACTACTATGGTGTTGCAAGAAGTTCTTGAAGCAAAGTACGGGACTAACAAACACGGTGACAGGTCCGTGTACTTGTTTCGTTGCGACTGGTTCGACCTTGCGGGCAAGGGTTCCAAGATAAAAGATGATGGTTTTTTTTAAAAGCGTTAACACTTCTATCCTATGGTTCAAGAATTCACCATTCATATTGGCCAGTCAAGCTGAAACATGCTTCTATTTGGAGGATACAAAGTTTGGTGATCCGTGGAAAGTGGTGCAGAAGTTCAGCCATAGACATGTGTACGACGTTCCAGAATTAGAAGATGGTAACGATGATGCATTTGTACGGAATGAAGACGCATACCAGGAGGATGAAGGTTCAGTCGACCATACATTTCATGATGTTGTCGACCTAGACGAGGAAGCAGAGGTGGAAGCAGAGGAGGATGATCATCGTGCTGCTGAAGTTGTACGTATTCATGATGCTCGTACAATCCGTGAACTAGAGAATGGGGAAGATAGTCCCAATGTTGACATGGATATGAGCGAAGATGAACTAGAGAATCAGGAAGATAGTCTCATATTGGAAGAGAACATACATGATGACGAGGGAAAAAATTCAGAAGAAGATAGTGATTTAGATTGATAGAAACATGTAATGCATACAACTATATGTTTTGTTCCAAACATTTGAAATGTTCTTATTTAGATGTTTACGATCTCGAACTTGTCATTGAATTATCCAGAAGGGTTTAAGAGCAAATTAATATAAGCAAAAATATGGACAAATATAAGAAAGCCAACATGTCGGTAACATAACTTTGACAATGGTTTTAATTAATCGACACTTGACACGATTACAACCAGCAGCACGATATGACTAACTATTGTTTTAACACAAGCAAAATCGACAATCGCATAAAGAGTCTTACAACTTAATTTAAACCTAAAGGGGCTGCATAGTTGGACACACGGGCACCATGAATCACGGACTAGCTACTCCAGATCGATTTCAGGCACATGGGTAGCAAACAAGTAAACCCCTGCATTTCCCAGGTAAAGCAAGAACATCATCTTGTCACCCATCTGAAGGTGCTTTTCCTTGTCCATGAACTCCTTCCACCCACTGACGCAGAGACGACCATCGTCTGAAGAAATTGCATAGGACGCATGCACCAAAGTACTGGGATGGCACACAATACTGATTGCACCATATTGTTCCATATCTTTAGGAACCAAACGGCTAGGGATTTTCTGTTCCAACAGTAGGGA
This sequence comes from Lolium perenne, assembly GCF_019359855.2. Lineage (NCBI taxonomy): Eukaryota > Viridiplantae > Streptophyta > Magnoliopsida > Poales > Poaceae > Lolium > Lolium perenne. The sequence goes on from NC_067248.2 coordinate 157,856,803, forward strand.
CATAGTTTAGTTAACACTTGTACGTAATGTAGGTCGCAAACTTAATGAAATGATATGATCTCGCTTACCACGTGTTTGTTGTAATTTTCATTGTTTGTCCAATTCAGAGTATGCGGCATTGGGACAACTAGTGCTCCTTGATCATAATCTCCAGCATTGTGGTACTCAACAAGGTAGTCCAAGTTGTCCACGAAGAATGACGGTATGCATCATCCTCCAATTTATCATTGTTCCATCAAGACTGGCGAGTCAACAATGTCACGCTTCATACGGGACAACTGGTAGTAAGCTGCATAATTAAAATAATCGACATAAGATGGAATAATTAATATGATCAATCATTACATTCCAAAGGTGGAAAATTACCTGGATGGATTAGTGGTTCAGTTCCAGTTATTACAAGAGTATCCTGACCAGATGAGTTAACTCTGAAAATTAACTCCATGCCAACCTTAAAATTGTACACTCTAGCAAATTCGTTCCAAAATCTTCCGTTGATATAGGTTCTGCCAGCTCTGTTGGTAACATTAACAACAAATGCATGGCCATCTTTGGTTTTGAGTGCAGCTTCAAAAGTTGTCCCGTGGGAGGTCTGGACACCATACTTCTTAAGGAAATACGGTCTATAGTAGCAAGGGATGACCTAAATTCAGTAGAGTTAATACAAAAGTAAGTTAAATATGCGTCTACTCGGATAATCACCGAGTCTCAGATCTTGGACTTCTATCAGCACATATCTGAACTTCTATCAGCACATATCTGAACTTCTATCGGTATAGGACTGAACTACCGATACCTCTATCTCTAACAGCTACAACTATCGTAAAACTGGTATGAACGTAAAAGTTATCACAACTATCGTAAAACTCAACCATAAATAAGCGGTTAATACATATGGTGACCAACAATTATTACACACATCTGAATAATAGTACTAAACTAGCAATAACTACTAGGATCACGTGTTAAACTTTGATGTGGCGGCGAATTAATAAAACATCTGAATGAATTTTAAACTTATAAGTGCATGTACCGTCTTCTCCTCAAAACCCTCTTGTAGTGTTTGCACGAAAAAACCTAACGCGACTCCCCCTCCGCCGCACATCCCCTTCTTGTCAAAGCAAACTGGACACTGCAAAAAATATGAAGAAAGATTACAAATCGGAAACAACGATCGATCGCGAGACGTACATGTTATTTACGTACTCCACTAGTAGGCGCCATCCTTGGTCTCGACGCGGAGCGAGAGTCTTACAAGTCTCGCCGGCGAGAGACGTGGTGAGCTGTGGCGGCGAGAGACGTGGCGAGATCTGGCGGCGAGAGACGTGGCGAGATCTGGCAGCGGCTGAAGGAGGTCGTGATATGATGGCAAGTTATATCGTGGAGTAAATTTCGGTAGGTCAAGAGGAGTGCAAATGGGCGGTGCTGGGTTTTGACGTGACAACACGATCGAATGCGCGTCAGTTGGACTAGACCCGCGTCAGTTTTCTCTTCGTCTACCGTGTCAATATTCGCACGGAGTAATTAATGGGGATGATATTTATCCCCTTCCCCCTCCCCTACCGTCTCAATATTCGCACCGCATCCTGGTTTCCACACTTCTCGTCGTCTCCTCTCCCTCATTATCTTCGTCTCCCGCCGCTGCGTCGCCATGGACATGGATGAGCAGCAAATGTACAACTGGACTAGCACGCGCGCAGTCCACATCCACGACGAGGAGGACCTGGAGGTGGTCTACACCAACGACCCCTGGGAAGTGCGCCGCGTCCTCGACATGTACACGGAGTGGCTCATGGAGGACGAGCACAAGTTCGTCGGCCTCGACTTCGAGTACACCAACCATCGAGCCGAGGACGAGAAGAAGATCGCCGTGGTTCAACTCTGCATGCGTCGACATGTGCTGGTGTTCCACTACGCAGTGTAAGAACTAATCCCCTTTTTTAATCTTTCGATTGGGGTTTTTTACTTGCCGCCGTTCTGTCTCTCTTTGATTTTCGTTAGACATTGTTCCCGAAAATCAGTACATTCCCGATCTAAATCTGCTAGACATTGTTCCAGAAAAGCAGTACATTCCCGATCTAAATCTGCTACACATTGTTCCCAATTTATTAATTTGTTTCATCTTCGTCTCCTCTGTAGGTTCTTGCATATTTGTAACTGATCTGTGACTAGTACATTACTTTGTTTATCGCAGTGCTAATCGGTGGGAGTCTCCGGCTATCTGCGATTTCTTTCGAGAAGGCGCTACGTTTGCAGTGTTGACATCCGTGGTGACAAGAGAGTTACTGTGGAGGACATGGCACATGGAGATTCCTTCTGAGTACTACGTCGATCTCCAGGACGAGTACTTCAAGTACACTGGTCATGCGAGGGCTGGCATGGCTACCATGGCAGCAAGACTCATTGATTCATGGTTCGGTGATATGAAGAAGAAGTTCCACCACCATCGGCACAGACTGTGGGGGGACTTCCCACTTCCAAATATGAACATCGAGTATGCAGCCATTGATGCTTGGGTCTCGTACGAGCTCTACCGCAAGATCGTGGTCGACAGAGTCCTGCTGATGGTGGATTGATCATCTCTTCTGTTGCATGACCCCCTGATCTTTTGGTTTGGTCTCCCTCCTGCGTGAGGTGCTTTTGGCTAGTAGTCCATTCTTTTGAAACTGTAAATATTTTGCCATGATATGTTAACAATTGTCTTGGGAGGTTTCAATTTTATGTTGTGTACATCCTAGTACTTCAAAGTGCTAGTAAACTAAATGTTCAGAGCAGTAGAGTTCTTCAAAATCAAAACATACCAGACGTAAAAATCATCAAAAATTGTGATTCAAATTTTCTTTATGACTTTTACTCATTTATCTGAAATTTTTCGAAAAAATCTCAAAGTGGTGAACAATAACATAATATGGTGGCCCCATGGTGGACATGTGTCGAACGAGGGGTTTTCGGACGAAAAGAGGGGGAAATCGCCAAAAACTCACCAAACCACCATGGATTTGGGGCATGATTTGGCACCCTTGTGCACATTGTGATATGACACCTTGGTTGCTACGGGTTTTGATTTTTTGGAGTTGGTGGCTTGGTGTCCCCATGGTGGACATGTGTCGAACGAGGGGTTTTCGGACGAAAAGAGGGGGAAATCGCCAAAAACTGACCAAACCACCATGGATTTGGGGCATGATTTGGCACCCTTGTGCACATTGTGATATGACACCTTGGTTGCTATGGGTTTTGATTTTTTGGAGTTGGTGGCTTGGTGTCCCCATGGTGGACATGTGTCGAACGAGGGTTTTTCGGACGAAAAGAGGGGGAAATCGCCAAAAACTGACCAAACCACCATGGATTTGGGGCATGATTTGGCACCCTTGTGCACATTGTGATATGACACCTTGGTTGCTATGGGTTTTGATTTTTTGAAGTTGGTGGCTTGGTGTCCCCATGGTGGACATGTGTCGAACGAGGGTTTTTCGGACGAAAAGAGGGGGAAATCGCCAAAAACTGACCAAACCACCATGGATTTGGGGCATGATTTGGCACCCTTGTGCACATTGTGATATGACACCTTGGTTGCTATGGGTTTTGATTTTTTGGAGTTGGTGGCTTGGTGTCCCCATGGTGGACATGTGTCGAAAGAGGGTTTTTCGGACGAAAAGAGGGGGAAATCGCCAAAAACTGACCAAACCACCATGGATTTGGGGCATGATTTGGCACCCTTGTGCACATTGTGATATGACACCTTGGTTGCTATGGGTTTTTATTTTTTGGAGTTGGTGGCTTGGTGTCCCCATGGTGGACATGTGTCGAACGAGGGTTTTTCGGACGAAAAGAGGGGGAAATCGCCAAAAACTGACCAAACCACCATGGATTTGGGGCATGATTTGGCACCCTTGTGCACATTGTGATATGACACCTTGGTTGCTATGAGTTTTGATTTTTTGGAGTTGGTGGCTTGGTGTCCCCATGGTGGACATGTGTCGAACGAGGGTTTTTCGGACGAAAAGAGAGGGAAATCGCCAAAAACTGACCAAACCACCATGGATTTGGGGCATGATTTGGCACCCTTGTGCACATTGTGATATGACACCTTGGTTGCTATGGGTTTTGATTTTTTGGAGTTGGTGGCATGGTGTCCCCATGGTGGACATGTGTCGAACGAGGGGTTTTCGGACGAAAAGAGGGGGAAATCGCCAAAAACTGACCAAACCACCATGGATTTGGGGCATGATTTGGCACCCTTGTGCACATTGTGATATGACACCTTGGTTGCTATGGGTTTTGATTTTTGGAGTCGGCGGCATGGTGACCCCATGGTGGACATGTGTCGAACGAGGGTTTTTCGGACGAAAAGAGGGGGAAATCGCCAAAAACTGACCAAACCACCATGGATTTGGGGCATGATTTGGCACCCTTGTGCACATTGTGATATGACACCTTGGTTGCTATGGGTTTTTATTTTTTGGAGTTGGTGGCTTGGTGTCCCCATGGTGGACATGTGTCGAACGAGGGTTTTTCGGACGAAAAGAGGGGGAAATCGCCAAAAACTGACCAAACCACCATGGATTTGGGGCATGATTTGGCACCCTTGTGCACATTGTGATATGACACCTTGGTTGCTATGAGTTTTGATTTTTTTGAGTTGGTGGCTTGGTGTCCCCATGGTGGACATGTGTCGAACGAGGGTTTTTCGGACGAAAAGAGGGGGAAATCGCCAAAAACTGACCAAACCACCATGGATTTGGGGCATGATTTGGCACCCTTGTGCACATTGTGATATGACACCTTGGTTGCTATGGGTTTTGATTTTTTGGAGTTGGTGGCATGGTGTCCCCATGGTGGACATGTGTCGAACGAGGGGTTTTCGACGAAAAGAGGGGGAAATCGCCAAAAACTGACCAAACCACCATGGATTTGGGGCATGATTTGGCACCCTTGTGCACATTGTGATATGACACCTTGGTTGCTATGGGTTTTGATTTTTTGGAGTTGGTGGCATGGTGTCCCCATGGTGGACATGTGTCGAAAGAGGGTTTTTCGGATTTAAAAAGAGGGGGAAATCGCAAAAAACTGACCAAACCACCATGGATTTGGGGCATGATTTGGCACCCTTGTGCACATTGTGATATGACACCTTGGTTTCTATGGGTTTTGATTTTTTGGAGTTGGTGGCTTGGTGTCCCCATGGTGGACATGTGTCGAACGAGGGGTTTTCGGACGAAAAGAGGGGGAAATCGCCAAAACCCACCAAACCACCATGGATTTGGGGCATGATTTGGCACCCTTGTGCACATTGTGATATGACACCTTGGTTGCTATGGGTTTTGATTTTTTGGAGTTGGTGGCATGGTGTCCCCATGGTGGACATGTGTCGAAAGAGGGTTTTTCGGACGAAAAGAGGGGGAAATCGCCAAAAACTGACCAAACCACCATGGATTTGGGGCATGATTTGGCACCCTTGTGCACATTGTGATATGACACCTTGGTTGCTATGGGTTTTGATTTTTTGAAGTTGGTGGCTTGGTGTCCCCATGGTGGACATGTGTCGAACGAGGGTTTTTCGGACGAAAAGAGGGGGAAATCGCCAAAAACTGACCAAACCACCATGGATTTGGGGCATGATTTGGCACCCTTGTGCACATTGTGATATGACACCTTGGTTGCTATGGGTTTTGATTTTTGGAGTTGGTGGCTTGGTGTCCCCATGGTGGACATGTGTCGAACGAGGGTTTTCGGACGAAAAAGAGGGGAAATCGCCAAAAGCGACCAAACCACCATGGATTTGGGGCATGATTTGGCACCCTTGTGCACATTGTGATATGACACCTTGGTTGCTATGGGTTTTGATTTTTTGGAGTTGGTGGCATGGTGTCCCCATGGTGGACATGTGTCGAAAGAGGGTTTTTCGGACGAAAAGAGGGGGAAATCGCCAAAAACTGACCAAACCACCATGGATTTGGGGCATGATTTGGCACCCTTGTGCACATTGTGATATGACACCTTGGTTGCTATGGGTTTTGATTTTTGGAGTTGGTGGCTTGGTGTCCCCATGGTGGACATGTGTCGAACGAGGGTTTCGGACGAAAAGAGGGGAAATCGCCAAAAACTGACCAAACCACCATGGATTTGGGGCATGATTTGGCACCCTTGTGCACATTGTGATATGACACCTTGGTTGCTATGGGTTTTGATTTTTTGGAGTTGGTGGCTTGGTGTCCCCATGGTGGACATGTGTCGAAAGAGGGTTTTTCGGACGAAAAGAGGGGGAAATCGCCAAAAACTGACCAAACCACCATGGATTTGGGGCATGATTTGGCACCCTTGTGCACATTGTGATATGACACCTTGGTTGCTATGGGTTTTGATTTTTTGGAGTTGGTGGCATGGTGTCCCCATGGTGGACATGTGTCGAAAGAGGGGTTTTTGGACGAAAAGAGGGGGAAATCGCCAAAAACTGACCAAACCACCATGGATTTGGGGCATGATTTGGCACCCTTGTGCACATTGTGATATGACACCTTGGTTGCTATGGGTTTTGATTTTTTGAAGTTGGTGGCTTGGTGTCCCCATGGTGGACATGTGTCGAACGAGGGTTTTTCGGACGAAAAGAGGGGGAAATCGCCAAAAACTGACCAAACCACCATGGATTTGGGGCATGATTTGGCACCCTTGTGCACATTGTGATATGACACCTTGGTTGCTATGGGTTTTGATTTTTTGGAGTTGGTGGCTTGGTGTCCCCATGGTGGACATGTGTCGAACGAGGGTTTTTCTGACGAAACGAGGGGGTCATCGCCTAAAACTGACCAAACCACCATGGATTTGGGGCATGATTTGGCACCCTTGTGCACATTGTGATATGACACCTTGGTTTCTATGGGTTTTGATTTTTTGGAGTTGGTGGCATGGTGTCCCCATGGTGGACATGTGTCGAAAGAGGGTTTTTCGGACGAAAAGAGGGGGAAATCGCCAAAAACTGACCAAACCACCATGGATTTGGGGCATGATTTGGCACCCTTGTGCACATTGTGATATGACACCTTGGTTGCTATGGGTTTTGATTTTTTGGAGTTGGTGGCTTGGTGTCCCCATGGTGGACATGTGTCGAACGAGGGGTTTTCGGACGAAAAGAGGGGAAATCGCCAAAAACTCACCAAACCACCATGGATTTGGGGCATGATTTGGCACCCTTGTGCACATTGTGATATGACACCTTGCTTGCTATGGGTTTTGATTTTTTGGAGTTGGTGGCATGGTGTCCCCATGGTGGACATGTGTCGAGCGAGGGGTTTTCGGACGAAAAGAGGGGAAAATCGCCAAAAACTGACCAAACCACCTTGGATTTGGGGCATTTAAAGTCACCACATTACCCTACAACAGAAGTTTCACTTGGAAAAAGGTTTGACAACCTCTTAGTGCAATTAGGTCAACCTAGGTTTCACCAAACACTCAAACTTTCATATAAAATTGAAAATTTGTTGAAATCTTTCCAAACCTTGTGTATTGGCCAATGTGTGGCTAACACTTTCCATGGAAAATAACAAACTAGAAAAATTTGTTTCCCTACCAAAGCACTCACAAAAGTGAGGTGCGTAGTGAAAGATTATGCCCGTCTACCTCGAACGGGCAGTTCTTGACCATTTTTTGAGGTACATAACTTGAAATGGACTGAAATTTGGCATAAGGGTGCATCAACATGTGGGTAATGACGCTAGCATGCTATCTTGGCAGTTTGGTTTTAAAATTTTCAAAAATTCATCCCCTAAACTCAAGAAGAGGCTATATGTGATCACTAATTCGTATTTCAAATATTTTAGAGTTTTTAATACCCATACTGAAAATTCTGTGCCAGCCCATCCGTCATGCGTGGGACCCATGTCAAAGTAATGGGAAAGTGGACTGACTACATGCAGCAATCCACGTTTTCACACCCACGCGTCGTACGAGAGGAACCCAAACGGCAGCACCTATCGTATATCCATCGGCCCCATCGTCTCTCCCACCCGCAACTTCTATTCCCCAATCTCTGGCGAAAAACCCTGCTTGCACCTCCACCAGCGCAACACCGACCTCCCCTTCCACCGAAGATCCCGAAGATGAAGCGTGTTCGCGGAGACGAGCCGGAGGCGAGTGCGGTCGTCAACGTCGACAGAGGCGACGGCGAGGGTCCGGTAGTAGTCGACGTCGCGGAGGCGGGATCTTCTTCCGGAACTGGAGCCGCTCTTCGCCGCGCCGTGACCGTGGAGGGCTCCGCCCAACCGGCCGTGGTCGCCGTCGCTGATGAGGCCAAGGGAGATGTCCTCGCTCCCGCGGCACAAGCAGATGACCAGGGCTTCGATCCGAATGACCCGTTCTACCGCCACTCAGCAGCATCGCGAGCTATATGGCCCCAGAGAGTGCGACGAGTTCGAAGAGGAGGCCTCCGACAACTGCAGCGAGGTACTCTACTATTCCGATCGATCCCCTGTTTTTCTTGATCTTACTGTTCACCATAGGGTTTGCTCATAGGGTAGATTGATTTGCCATGTCTGCGACTTCTTGTACAAATTGATGATTCTGGGGTTCTTGCTCATCTGATTTATGGTTTGTAGTTACTAGATCTGTAATATTTGATGCACATCTTGATTCAACTGTAATGATTCCTTTTGTGTGATGAATCATACCTGCTTAGTGTAACGCTCACTGCATTTCAAACTTAAATTCATCCGAATATGAATCATACCAGAGTGATTATGATTACAAGAATTATATTATAGGTACTATTAATTGATCTGATACATGGATTTTATAATCACCATTTGTCTTAAACTGGTGCTTATTTATACGATGAAACCATAGTGTGTACATCATTTTTATTTGGGGAACAAATGAATTATCAGTTGCATGTAATTTATGACCATAATTTTTGTTCAATTCCTGCTTATTGACGTCATGAATCCATATTGTTTTATGAATCAGTACATCTTCAGGGAACAAATGATTGATCCCTGATCCATGAAATTTATAATCACCATTTTCTCTTAAATTGGTGCTTAGTTATAATACTGAAATAATGATTGGACTACCCATGAACAAGTTGTGACAACAGTTTAAATTGGTGGTTATTTATATTAGTGAAGTAATTATGTATGGTTGGATCTGGATCATAAATGTTGATTCGACATGATTAATTCTTAATAATGTTCATACAAAAACCATAGTTAATTTCCTTCTCTCACTTCTTCTTTACTTTCAAAATCGCAGGAAGACTCTGAGGACGTTGACAGCGACAAGGAGGACCGGGACCGGAAGAGCCGCTTCGTTCTGAAGAAGCTGAAGACTGGCCAGATCCCTTTCCGTCGTAACGGAAAGCCACATTGCCCATTCTGCGGCAGGGTTTTCCCGAACGATCTCGAGTGTCTGATCCAGCACGCGACGGGAGCTGGAAAAGGTAGCAAGCAGAAGCACAAGCCTGCTAGCAAGGCAAAGCACGCTGCCTTTGGCAAGTTCCTCAGGGACTACGTCAGGACTGGCCTCATCCCGCTCGTCGGTCCAGCTGTTGGCCCTCATGTTCTCCACTAAATTTAGTTTCTGTTTAGTTGTTCCCCTGGAGGTTCATGGTTAAACTATGTCATGTTTCAAAGACCATGTTCTACTTTTGTTATTTGGAACCTGGGCAATCATACCCAGTTGTTTAACTTCCAGCCTAGTGGGCTTGTTCTGTTTTCCCCAAGGCCCAGGGAAGTAAAACACTTAACTTCCAGCCTAGTGGGCTTGTTCTGTTTTTCCCAAGGCCCAGGGAAGTACATATTAATTTGCAAAAAATGAACAATTAAAATCAGTGAAAATTGAACTGGCTGTAGAAAAAATGCAGGAGCAAATAGTCAATCGTAAAGTGTACCCCCCTACATAATCCCACTATACAATCCCTTCACACAAGAGCGGCCAGGGTAGCGAAATGACATAAACACACAATGGGCACACACAAATTGTAGACTAAAACAATTATATCATATGATAAAGATTATATCATATGATATCAACTGAAACTTCAATACCACCACGGTCGCCCTGGTTGAAAAGAATGAGAACAACATTCCCAGATTCAAAGTTATACTCCTTAGTAAACTCCGACCAGCAGGAATCGAACTTCATCCTTCCATCAGTAGTAATGTAGTATGCACCCTGAGGGTGGTAGCCATAGTCATCAACAAAAAAACATGCCTCCCCGCTTTCAGTGATATTCAAGGACCTAACAACTTCCTTCGGTATACGCTGAATAATAAAAATTAAATTATATATGGGAAGGATATAAAGGATAACTAAGATTACATAAAGAAAAGGAGAATTATACCAGTCCATTGCCCTTCAAATCAGTATTCGTCAAGGTGTGCACAAAAACAACACCAAGACCAAGACCACGCTCACGGAGAAGTTGTTCCTTCTTCAATGTTTGAGCAGTAGTAAGCATAACACCTTTAGTGTGGACAACTGCAGTTGGAATTTCTGCATACAAATTTAAAATTAATAAAAGAATAAAAAAAGAGGAGATATAACATCAGTTATATTAAAAAAATGGGCAACACATGGTAAAGGATAAAACAGAATTACCATCGACACGATGCTTTTCAGTGCCATCAGGACCTTCTGCAAAAATCCCAAACAGTTCAGGAGCACTATCAAACCCAAACATGATACAGTCACCAACTTTCAGGTCGTAGTCATGAAGAAATTTTTGGTATCCACTACCAAAAACACGTGTCTTCGAACTGCCTTTCTTAACATGAAATTTGTACTTCACTTCATCCGATGTAACGACAAAAAAGATATTACCAACAAGGTTGTTGAACTGCCTCCTCACAAAACAAGGCACAATCAAAAAAACAAGAGAACCAAAATGCAGAAAATAAGGATATAGTCTAGAATCTGTCAACAAAAAAGATACATTCTAAAAAAGGATATATACCATAAAGTCATTAAATCTGCTTCCAAGATAACAACGAAATGAATCGAGAGTCTCCCGCCTCTGTGACAATGAGTGCCCATCGAACCACAAACAACACAGTTCATCCTGTGTATATTTAGCAATTACCAAAGCTAGTAAAAAATACAGGTAGGTAGGGCATATTCATAGAAATCTATCCATAGATCTGAAACCATACACATATATCCATAGATCTGAACAAACAAGATTATTCGAGGACAAAAAGGATTTTCAACAAACGAGAGAAAAAGGAGGTGAGGTGAAGTAGTGACATGTAAAAACATATTTTCCTACCTCTCAAAACAAACGAAAATCTTCAGAGAGAAAAGAGTTTTTCGGCACAAAAGAGAGAGAAAGAAGATGAAGGAGACGTCCTTCACCGCATGAACATGGGAGGGCAGAAGGCAAAACCAACCAGGGGCATTATAAATACAATAAGTAGTAGTAATCGCCTACAACCGCTATTTAATGAGGCTGTGGGGTAGATGGTGGTTGCTATCTGTAAGTTCAAAAGTCAAACACAAAGTATCTCATGCAAAAATGGAGCCCACTGCTATTATGTAATCTCTTGTCAATAAGTTCACAATGGCAAAACATCGACACCGAAAAATACATTGAATCATAAAGTTGCACTTCAAAATTATTTAAAACCATATGATTTACAACTTCAAATGTACAACAAAATGTTGACTACATGCCTTTGTTCGGACTATAGGTTAGGTCAGAACAATTATGGCATGTTAGTCATTTTTTCAACATACATAAAAAACAAATGCTCATTTGTGGACGAAGTGCACAATTATACCAAAGTAGGCATCACTTCAACACATCAAACTACACCAAACCTCATGAAAAATTTAAATTTGAATTTTCCACATGAATGTCACAACATTTACTCAGTCCCACTAGTTACTGATGATTTTATATTGAATTTAGCATTTATTATGAGTTTTACTCGTTTTCTGTCATTTTTTAATAAAAAAATCAACAAACACCTAAAATTGTCAGAAAAATCTGAAACTCCTTAGGCACACATACCTACCCTTCATGACCACTCACAAAAATTTGCAGCTCAATCTGAGTCTTTGAAGTGCAGCTTGCTTGAAAAAGAGCCCTTCACCGACATGATCGATGTGGGTCCACACATGGATCGACCCAACCAACATGAGGTTCCACAAGTGTTTTCAGACAAAATCTCACATGTGTGAACAATAACATGTATATGTGGGATGTGTTCTCACATATACCTCACATGCAAAAGGTTTTACAACTTCCGGGGACGACGATTCGACCGTTATGCCGAAAATGCCCTCACTTGTGTAAATTCACATCAAACTACACCAAACCTCATTAAAAATTTAAATTTGAATTTTCCACATGAATGTCACAACATTTACTCAGTCCCACTAGTTACTGATGATTTTACATTGAATTTAGCATTTATTATGAGTTTTACTCGTTTTCTGTCATTTTTTAATTAAAATATACATGTACAGTTCCATTTTCGTAGTAATATTTTTCTTTCACGGCAAAAACTTGTTCCCTCCAAATTGTAGTACGCCGGCTGCCAAAACGCCCAAATTTTTTGTTCCCTCCACTCCTCCCGCGCACCCCACCTATCAAATATTTCGCCCTCCCTTATATACGTCGTGCCTCTACCCCATGATTTACGAGCATCTTAACTACCCACCCCCCGACCTCATCCTCTCGTGCTCACCCAGATCAGGTGTCTTCGCCGGACGTTCTTCCATCTCGCATCTATCTCCCCGGCCGGTGGTCGCCATGGCCGGATCGTCGAAACGTCGGGGGGAAGGAAAATCGCGCACACACGCCGAAGAAGGCGCCCGGCTCGAAGAAACGCCAAGGTAAATCTGTCGGTGATCGGCTTGTTGTTGTGTTTTTCGGATGGTTAGATCGAGAGATCGGTTTTACATGTCTACCACGCCCGTTTGACCTATATCTAGATCTTGCATATTTGATAGATCCAATCCCGACATCATACGTATAGGGTTTATCGTTTTTATTGCAGAGACAATCATGCCGTGCTATACAATCTTTGCCATCCCGCTGCTGTACAATCTTTTGCATAGACAATTGTTTGCCGAAACACTTAACTGAACTAATTCCAGCCGTTGCCGAAAACACCTGACGAGCTACAATGAACAACGACATTGCTTCAGACTTTTATTCCTCAGTTTCAGAGGGAAGCAGAGTTTGATCTAGAACAATTGTTTGCTGTTTTCTATGGAACTAGTTAGTTTGCACGTGCAATGCACGTCTTAACAATGTAATGAAGTTTTTTTAATCATGTACTTTGTTTCATCAGTCTATTTATTTCCACAATTTTTGTTTATCTATGTCTTTCAAAAGTCAAAAATCAAATTTTAGCACATATCTGAACTTCTATCAGCACAAATCTGAACTTCTATCAGCACATATTTGAACTTCTATCAGCACATATCTGAACTTCTATCGGTATAGGACTGAACTACCGATACCTCATTACGTGCATACCAAGCCCGCCAAGCAACCAGAAGGGTAGTATCCACCATGTGAGGTGGTAGTTGTCCAATAACAGACTGAAACCAGCTATCAACAGACATGCATAATTCAGTGTGCGAGGGGAGTCTCATGTGTCAATTATTTGTTACGAGTAGATATCTAAAAGCACATGATGTCCCTTAGCCTGGCATATGCCCCCTCTTATGTTTTGTTCGCCGACATCATACGTAGACTCTTATGTTTTCAATCATTTGCTGTTGTACAATATTTTGCAAAGACAATTATTTGCTGTTTTCTATGGAATTGGCCCCCTCTTATGTTTTGTTCACGCTCCGCTCTTCCGATTATTTCAGCGGAGACACAAAACCCCGTCAAGCCGGCATATGAGCTTGCCAAGGAGAAACAAATGCAAGAAAATGTAGTACGCATGGAAAAAAATTCGCTGAAAGATATGGACCTCGCCACAAATTTCGTAAAGATTTCTCTGGTTTTGCACGTACATTAGTGTATGGTGGAGTACAAATAGGAACTAGTAACAATCTAAAGGACACAGACTGCGAAGAGATGGAGGTCGAAGAGGACCCTTCGTATGAACCGAATCCAGAAGAGATAGCTACTGCTGATGATGATCTTCATTCAGATGAGGATCAGCGCACTGTCGGCAAAACTTCAGCTGTGTCCGTGGAACTATGTCCGAACTATGATAGGAAATACGTACATGCTAAATGTTTCCTACTAATGTAGCCTCTACTTTGCTTGTAGATAGTTGCTTCTTACGCAATAGTTGCATAGAAGAAGCGATCGATACCTGTAGTTGCACGATCCAACATTTCAACAAGATCAATGGCAACAATCGAACTCGAAGCTGGGTCATCCGATGAGCCGACGGCCACCGCTGGTCCGAACACCGAAGGAGCACCCTCACCTAACCAGATCATGACATCCGGAGGCAGCACCTCATCTCACGAGGACAATCAAATTGTAAACTTTGAGCGGCAAGGTATGAAAATTTGTAAAAACTAAACACTGTACCGCATATTTTCATATAAAAGAGAATCATTTCATATCTCTTCTTTCAGAGACATTGACAACATCTGGCGGTAGTAAGAGAAAGAGAGGTGGACGCAGACGTACCATGGGCCATGGACTACATGAGTACACAAGAAGACATGGTGGCAATAAGATGCCAATTTAATTCACTATTTGGTGTCGGGAGACCCAAGGATTATGTCCAGTCAAGCAAAGCTGAGCAATGAGGTTGGTATTCACATCCGTGAAAAAATGCCGCTTGCAACACACTGGACACAATTACAAGAAAGATGAAACTCTCAAACATGTCATTCCTCATGCTATAAGTACAGTAGCGGTGAGTCTGTACAATCTTGGTTTAACCTAATTAGTATGCTACATGATCAACTATCTAAGAATCTACCGATTAATGCATCACTATTTTGAAGGGAAAGTTTAATATGGACAAAAATGATGAGGTGGCTCAAGATGTGTGCACTGATATGCTGCAAGTTAGTATTCGGCAGTTCCGATATAGGCTTAAAAAGGAGTATTGGCCGAAAATTAAAAATCTCACACTGGAGCAAGCATATCTCAAGAAGCCAGATCATGTAGAAGAGAAAAGCTGGAAAGAACTGGTGAAAAGATGGTTTGATGAGAAGTACCAGGTACATAAACGTTATTCCTTTCAATAACAGCTACTGAATTCTTACATTTCTCTGATCTGGATAAATAAAATGCATGTACTGAACATAGGGACTGTGTGTAATAAATGGAAAGAACAGAGAAGCTGTGAAACAGTTCCATACCACTGGATCTCGAAGCTATGTTGCTCACTGGGAACATCTATTAAGTGTTATTAATTTCACAATAAAGTTCATACTTCTGTCATACACTTTGTAAAATGTTAATGTGCATTCTACATTTTTTCAAGCAGAAGGCTAAGCAGCAGGAAGAAGAAACCTCTCCAATTGAATTTTTTAGAATCACACACACTAACAAGGATAACATTATGAGTGCTGAAGCAAAAAGTGCATATGTAAGAAATATTTCTTATTAGCACAATATAATATAATCCAGTTTTGTATGTTGTCCATGCAATGATTGTAATATTTATGCAGGATCAAATGGTGGCAAAAAAAGCGGCGCCACGCAATGAAGATGAACCTGATTTGACTGATTTGCAAATTGTTCAGCTAGTTCTGAGCGAGAAAAGCCCATCCACCACCTGCAACAGCACATTCCTACCAAGATTGGGCGTCGCAACAAGTTCCAGAAGTCTTCTGTCTCGGCTACACGCATCCGAGAGCTACAACAAAGGCGGCAGATCAAGAGCAGAACTCCATACAGCAGCTGAAACGTACCACGGTGAGATGCGAGCAAGACTGCAAGAACAAGATGAAAAATTTGAAGAGATCAGAAGAAGCAGGAGGAAGAACTTGAAGTCTGTGAAGAAAGCCCAAGAAGAAAAGACTCGGCTTATGAAAAGAGGTGTGAAATGGATGCCGTGCTTAATTTGCTCTTGAGGACATCCCAGCCACCATCCATGTCTCAATCCCAGGGCAACTAATCTATTGCACCACCGTCCTACAACATTATTAATCATAGGTCTTTTAATTTCTTTGTGTTCCAATTGTAATTTTCTCATGAATCTTTCGGTCTGTGAGAGACATATATACTTCTTGTGCCACCATTTAAGTATGATATTTATTGTCTACTTTTTGATATTTCGCCAGTTTTTTTGTTTCCCAAATTTCGCAAATAATTCAAATGCTCTCAAATTTTGTCAAATTCAAAAGGTGACGGAAAATGTCACAATGTCACTATTAAATGAAACCACGTGGCACCAATTTCTGGTCCCACTTGTCAGAATTTGTGGGTCCCACCAGTCAGCATTATTGGGACCCATATGTCGGCAACAACCTGGTCCCACTTGTCTGAATTTTGTGGATCCCACCGGTCAGAATATTGTGGGTCCAGCTTGTCATAATATTTTGTGGGTCCCACCGGTCAGCACCATGCCGGTCCCACATGACAGATATCCATGTCAGCACCGTCGGACCCATGTTGTCAGAAGCCAAATGGACCCACATGTAAGGCCACGTATGCTTTTTTTGGACCAATCAGAAACTTCCCAAGATTTAGATATTGACGAAAGTTGCAATTTTTCGTGACAAACCTGTCTGTCAACAATGAACCTTTGATGTTGACGAATTTGCAGGTCGTCACCATCAAACATTTGACGTTGACGAAAAAATGCATACCGTCACCCCCGATATTTTATGACGGAGCTTCCTTGACGAACCCCATGACGATCAAATTTTGTCACCGCGAAGTAATCCTTGACGAAAATTGGCCTTAACATGACGAAAGTGATTTGTCAAAAAAATTGTTTTCCTTTGTAGTGAAGCGAGCGCCAGCCGTGCCGAGCCCACTGCCGATGTTTTCCCCTTACCCAGCGTGGGTCGCGGGGGCACGGCGAGCGCGGCGATGGGACCGAGCGCCGCTCCTCCCGTGGTAGAAGAGGAGTCGGTAGGCGTCGGGTCGACCGAGGGCCAGAAGGCGCCCGAAGTCGAAGATGACACCGCCGAGGAGGGCAGCCTCTCGGTGTCGATGAAGGAGCGCCGGTCCAAGGCCGCCAGGGACCGAGTCCACCCCAGCGACCCCGAGACGGGGACAGATGGGGCACCGTCGACCGACGCGGTGATGCAGGCGGGTGAAGCGGCCGAATCGCGCCGTCCTCCGCCTTCTACTTTGACCTTCACTGAGCTCCACACGGCGCTTGGTGAAGCACACGTGGTGAGTATTTCTGTACTCGCAGTCCAGTCGCCCCCCAGTCCCCGAGGGTCGACTTGGCCTGTAGGGGCGAGTCGAGTCTTCTCCATCCTGCCTGGACTGCTTTTACTAATCTTCGCGCCGTTGTTGTGCAGGCGGAGGTTAAGCGACTGACCGCGCTCGTGGAGGAGGCGGCACAAAAGAACCGGAAGCTCATTGCTCTGGGCAGTAAGTCATACCCACTCGCGTTCCCCTTCCAGTCGCGCTCGCCTTGTTTGTACTTTTGTTCTCACCGCCCCCCTTTTTTTGTAGCAGAGGCGCAGGCGAAGGTGCTTGCCGAGGCTCGGGAAGGGTTCGTCAAGGAATCCTTCTACCGCGAAGCCGAGTTCCGGGCGCAGCAGGCCGAAGAGGCCCGGAAAAAGGCGAAAGCGGAGGTGGCCGACTTGACGAAGGTCCTGGAGCAAAAGGGCCGGGAGCTGGAAGATGTCATCACCGAGAACAAGGGGAAGCTGGAGGCCACGACGGATGCGCGGGATTCCGCTCGGGGGGCCGCCGCACCCCTGCGAGAAGAGGCCGCGGCCTTGAAGCAGCAGCACGCCAAGGAGTTGGCCGCGGAGAAGGAGGCATCCTAGGGCATCGTCCTGGCGGTGCAAGCCGAGAAGACCAACTTCGAGGCTTTCGTCCGCGAGATGTCGCGGCAGCTTCTTGGTAAGTTTCCATCTTTCTCCTGCTGTTTTATTGTCGATTGCCACGGCGGCGAGTCCCCAAGTGTGGCGAGTTGGCGTCGGGGGCCAGTCCCCGAGCATGGCGAGTCGGCTTCGGGGGCCAGTCCCCGAGCATGGCGAGTCGGCTTCGGGGGCCAGTCCCCGAGCATGGCGAGTCGGTGTTGAGGGCGAGTTCTCACTTCTCTGTCTTCTTGTTGCTGGTGGTAGGTACAAGCGACTTCACGGAGACGGCGACTCCACGGGAGTGCCTGTCGACCGCGACCGCGCGCATCATTGCCTGCGCGGGGGAGATACTGGCGGCGCTCCAGTACCTGAGTCCGCGGGAGATTATTCCGCGGGACACGCCGTCCGTCTTCAGGGCCGTGTCCAACATCCCGGCCGTCGTTGACTGGCTTCGCCGCTCCTCCTGCCGCGTTGGCGTTACCATGGCTTTGAGCATGGTGCTGGCGCACTACTCGGAGGGGTTTGACGTGGAGGAGGTCACTGCTGGCTTCCCCTCGGAGACTGGCGAATTTGACGTCGCCGAGGTGCTGCGCTTGATGGAGGCAGTGCGCCCTTATGCCGACTGGGTGCTGGCGACCGCTGACTTGGAGACTCACATCCCCAGCCAGGCGGCGCCTGGGGATGCGGAGAAGGAGCCCGGCCCGGTGGACTACCCCGCGGAGCGCCTTTTCCACGCCGCGGCCACCGGCTCCTTGTCCACGTACCCGGTCATCTTGTACACGCCGAAGTTTCGTCATGGCGATGGTGGCGCCGAGCCCGTTGTGGAGGGAGCTCCGGGGCTGTCCCAGTAGTTTCTTGGACCCCTGCGCATTATGTAACTCGAATTCCCGCGAGCGGGTGTCAGTTGTAAATAGAGTGTTAGCTTTTGCTTAATTGTAACTCGATGGTCGCTTTTGAATTAAGTGAGTGTGATGGCGATGTTTTGGAGTTGGGTCCGACTCTCCATGGCCTACAGGCCAGTCGCCATGCGACCCCGATGAAGGCTATCGACTTGACTGTTTTCCTTGTCGAGCTGGGCGTCCCCAGTCGCAGTACGTAGTCGTTATAGTGCGAATAGCAGCCTCATGGGTGGAGTAGCGGTGAGCTTGTAGTTGCGCTGTTTGCATGTAGCGCGCCACTCGTCGTGGCTCGGTGAGCCAGTCGCTAGGCGACTCCAAAGGGGGTTCTTGCGGGCGTTTTTCCTTGGCGAGCCGCGGGTCCGTTTTGCGGGGTCCCTGGTCGAAGTACTTGGCCATTCAAGTCACTAGCCTAAGGTAGAGGAGGGCATTGGTGTGCTGTATAGCGTAGCATGAGACGGTCGCCGTGGCCCAGGGGGCTGGTCGAGCATGCGACCCTGCTGTGGGTTCCAGTCGCCGTTTTCACCCGACGGCGTAAGGGGTGGTAGGTGACCGGGCCTGGTGTTGCGCCCAGTCACCCCACCGTGCCCTTGTTAGCCCGGCTACTTGGCCAATCGTGGACTTCACTCTTCCAGCAGCGGCGACCGAAGGTCTCTCAGTACCAAGTCGCTTGTCATGGCAACTAGGCCGGTATGTACCGAGATGAGAGATGGAGACAGCTAGCGGGTGATGGAGAGGCGATCGGAGCTGGAGATCAATGCAATCGGCGACTTTTATTAACCTCTGAATTTGTGGGTTACACTTTTTTCCTTAGGTGTAAAACCGTCGGAGGAGGTTGACGTTCCAGGGGCGCTCCACCTCTCTGGTGAGTGGTTCGCCTTTGTCGTCCTGGCGGACGTCTGTGAGGTAGTAGGAGTCGTTGCCGAGTACGCGGCTGACGACGAACGGTCCTTCCCAGGGCGGGGATAGCTTGTGCATGCCTTTCTTGTCTTGAATTAGCCGGAGCACGAGATCTCCAACTTGGAAGGAGCGACTCCGAACGCGACGACTGTGGTAGCGGCGGAGATCTTGCAGGTAGATGGCGGTCCTGGAGAGTGCGAGGTCCCTGGCCTCGTCAAGGAGGTCGATATCATCTTGGCGAGCTCGCTCATTGTCTTCTTCGGCGTAGTTAACGACCCGAGGCGAGTTGTAGGCGATATCCATGGGCATAACTACCTCGGCACCATATACCAGGAAGAAAGGCGTGAAGCCGGTCGATCTGTTTGGTGTTGTGCGGATGCCCCACAACACTGAGGGGAGCTCTTCTGCCCAGCAACCGGCTGCGCATTCCAGGGGCACGACCAGGCGCGGCTTGAGTCCGTGGAGGATGGTCTGGTTCGCTCTTTCTGCTTGGCCGTTCGACTCGGGGTGTGCGACTGACGCGAGGTCGAGTCGGATTCCTTTCTCCTCGCAGAAGTCGGCCATCTCCCCTTTGGCGAAGTTGGTGCCATTGTCAGTTATGATGTTGTGAGGGTAGCCATATCGAAAGATAAGCTCGCGTAGGAACTTTGTGGCTGTCTTCCCGTCGCACTTCTTTATGGGTTTTGCTTCTACCCATTTGGTGAACTTGTCCACCGCGACCAGGAGGTGAGTGTATCCGCCGGGGGCCGTTTTGAACTTCCCTACCATGTCCAGGCCCCAGACGGCGAAGGGCCAGGTGAGGGGGATGGTCTTCAATGCTGACCCCGGCATGTGCGACTGGCTTGCGTACTTTTGGCACCCGGCGCACGAACGGACGAGCGCGATTGCATCTTCGTGGGATGTTGGCCAATAGAAGCCGTGACGGAAAGCTTTGGCGACTATGGAACGCGCGCCTGCGTGGTGGCCGCAGTCCCCTGCGTGGATGTCGCGCAGGATGTTGCGCCCTTCTTCGGTGGCGACGCATCGCTGGAACACTCCCGAGACATTGCGCTTGTATAGTTCTTTATTGATGATGGTGAAAGACTTGCACCAGCGTACGATAGCTCGTGCTTTGGCTTCGTCCATTGGCAGTATCTGGCGCTCGAGGTAGCTCATGTATGGCTCGGTCCAGTCGACGCTGTCGGAAGCGAGTGCGACTAGGGTGGAGTCGGGAGCAGGAGGTTCAGCAATGTCCAGCTCGCGGGGTGCGCGCACCGAGGGGTGGCTGAGGATATCCAGGACGACGCCTGGAGGGGGTTGGAGTCGCTTGGACCCGATTCTGGCTAGCGCATCAGCTTCCTCATTCTTGCGCCTGTCGACCCATTCAACAACGTGGCCGGCGAAGCTAGCGCCGGCTTGATCGACGGCGCGCTTGTATGCAATCATGTTGGCGTCGGTGGCGTCGCAGGTGCCGGAAGTCTGGCTGGCGACCAGGTCGGAATCGCCGAGGCAGCGCAGCCGTGTTGGGCCCATCTCTTTTGCTACTCGCATGCCGTGTAGAAGCGCTTCGTACTCAGCCATGTTGTTGGTGCAGGGCTCGAATCTGAGTTGCAGGACGTACTTCACGGTGTTGCCCTTCGGCGATGTGAGGACGACTCCCGCGCCTGCCCCCTCGAGGTTCTTGAAACCGTCGAAGTGCAGTGTCCAATGCTTGAGGTCCGCGGGAGAGCTTGGTTGCTGGGCCTCTTCCCAGTCGGCGAGGAAGTCGGCGAGTGCCTGAGATTTAATGGTGTGGCGCGACTCGTAGGTGATGTTGTGGACGCCGAGTTCGACTGCCCACTTGGCGATCCGGCCAGTTGCGTCGCGGTTACGGATGATGTCGGCGAGTGGCGTTGAGGCGACTACCTTGATGGGGTGTTCGTGGAAGTAGGGGGCCAGTCGCCTCTGGGCCCTGAGGACTGCATACACCAGCTTTTGGTAGTGCGGGTACCGTTGCTTGGATTCGATTAAGGCTTCGCTAATGTAGTAGACCGGGCGCTGTACCAGCTGCTCTTTTCCCTCTTCCTTGCGTTCGACGACCATGACCGCGTGACATAGGCATCCCAAATGGGCCTGCCGAAGATAGTACCCGGGGTTTACTGAAGGCCCACTACCCGAAGAATAAGAAGATTCGGAAGCCCATGATATTATTAAGGAAAGCTAGAGTTGTAATAGGAAGTGTTATTTGTAATCTTGCGGGATGAGTTAGAAACCTTCCCGGACTCTGTAACTTGTACAACACGAATCCCTCGGCTCCGCCTCCTATATAAGGGGGAGTCGAGGGACGCAGAAATCATCGAATCATCGTTCTCAAACCCTAGTTTTCATAATCGTCGAGTACTTTTCGGCTGAAACCTTCGAGATCTACTTGCCCTCTACTTTCAACTAAACCCTAGTCTACAACCCGTAGGCATTGACAAGTTAATACCTTGTCAATTGGCGCCGTCCGTGGGGATTTGAGGCGTCAAGGATCTGGTCTCGATGGCACGTTCAAGATCATTGACTTCATCAACCGCAAAATCATCGACTTCATCAACCGCGAGCAACGCAATGGATCGAGGTAAACAGATCGCTACTGGTCCTGTTGATTTTGTTCCTCACCCGCCCTCCCGTTTGGATGCATATGCGTATCTGGAGGAGCCTATGGAGATGATGTTCGGAAGGTTTCACTTTCGCGTCGAGAAAGAAGGATCGTATCGTGTCGAAATTCCGATTTCGTCGGGATCGTCGGCGGTCGATTCCGATTTTTCAAGCTATACATCGTCAACCGAATCAGGAGAGGAAGAAACTTCATCGTCACGCTTCATCAGCACCAGGGCAAGAGAGAAACTTGCCAAGATCTTCAGCGACATGTCGTTTGAGTCATCTGCGGACTCATATATAAGCGATGGCTCAAGCTGTGTCGACAGCTACAACTTCATCGACAAATCTATTACAGTGGGCAAGGTCTTCGCCAATCTTAACGATGGTGTCACCAAACCCAACATAGATCTGAATACAAAATATCATCAGATTTATGTCATCGGAGAGCCAAGCCATGACCGAGAAGAAACATCTGAGGCTTTCAACGATTTGGGAAATCCATACGTTGATCCCTCTGATTTGCGACGAGGTCTAGGCAATAAATATATCGGGCCACAGCCACGAGACAGAGTTCGACTCCCGCAAGCAGCATGGGATAGAGCCGCGAGAGCTATGGATGGCTCAGAACCAATGGCTACCACAGCCACACCAGAAGAATTACAAGCATATCAATATAGGCTTGCACGAGCTGCAAGGGAATTGGAAAAACAGGCAGCCGAGCTAAACAGAAGAAAGGAGGCAGCCTCTGCATCAAGTAGGCGAAGGGCAGAGCTGAGTCGACAATCTAGAACTTCGGGAGATAGCCACAGAGAAGCTCGGAACAGAGCAAGATCAAGGTTACAAAACATACCTGAAGGAGAAAGAGAGCACTTGGTGCAAAACCTCGACATGTCTTTTATGTCGATAGACACGAGAGGGAACATCATACCCAAGACACCAGAAGCTGGGTATATGGCGACTCAAGCTTTCATCCTTGCATCCAAACCACCCCCAGGAGATCCAAGAGAGGCATTGTACAACATGGCAATGGCAGGAGTTGGAGCCATGGGGACGGCGTTTGTATCAACACCTCCCGAAGGAACAGCAAGGCAAAATAGTCCACGACCTGCGGCAGCAGCAGCAGCTCCTGAAGGACCAAGTGGAGCAAGGGATACGGCAGCACAAGCAAGGGTCGACAGAGCGTGACAGAGCAGGAGGGAACATCGGCAGTCCCCAGAATTAAACGACGAGGATATGTGTGGCTTGCCGTGCTTCACGAGGAGAGTGCGAAAAACTCGAGTCCCTTCGGGATTCAAGTTACCTGATAATTTCAAAAAAATTGACGGCCTTCAAGATCCAGAGGATTGGCTAGTTGATTATCTCGAGACGGTGAAGCTTACAGGAGGAACCAGAGCAACAGCTATGCAAAGCATCCAGGTGCATTTGAGTGGAGCCGCACGATCTTGGATAAAGAAACTTCCTCCAGGATCTATCGACAGCTGGGAAAGCTTCGAGGACGTGTTCGTCAAGAACTTCTGGTCCACGTGCAAGAAACCTGCGTCATTAGAGGAGTTGAGAGCGTGCCGACAAAAGCCAGACGAGCCAATGAGAAAATATATCCAAAGGTGGAACATCATCAAAAACTCGGCAGAAAATATATCTGACGAGAGAGCGATAGATGCGTTTGTCGCAGGGATCAGGCGTGGAGATTTTGTCGAAGATTTGGGGAGGACCAATCCAAAGACAGTATCTGCTTTAATGGAAATAGCAAACAGGTGGGCAGATGGAGAAGATGCTGTTCACAACAAACGGCATAGATCGCTAGAGGAAGACCGCGGTCGAAATTATCAACCGAGGCGACGATTTCCCCGGCAGTACCCGAGCTATGATGCTCCAGGACAAATTTCGGCAGGCTTCCGAGCAAACACCGGAGGAAACAACAGAGATGATTATCAGAGAAGCAATGAGCAGCGAGGCGACAATAGAGATGACTCTCGAAGCAACAGGCAAAATAGCGGGCCAAGGTTCCCGAGGCCTTTCGTGTCTCCTGAAGAGATGATGAATGGGCCGTGTCAGATGCACTTTTTCCTCGACAGCAACGGAAAAAGACAGTCAGGACATCTGCAGAAAGATTGTCGCAATTTCCAGGCAATGTTAAGGTGGGCAGAGCATGCTAATGCTCAGGCAGCACAGAGAAATCCTCGAGAACCCAGGAGTGAGATTCACTTGCCACCCCCTCCCGCGATTACAGACGACAATCGACATCAGCTCAGAATAGCGGCAGCACCTCCACCGCCGCCCTACGTCGATCCTAACTCTAATGGAGCGGTCTCGATGATTCAGAAGGGAAGGCCATCCAATAGAGCTCAGAAAGTAATTTCGCGGCAAGTGTTCATGGCAGAAAAAATGGCTCCACCAACAGTTGAGTACCTTAATTGGTCAGGGCAAGATATTGGCTTCACCATAGCAGATCATCCACAGCAAGTTCCTCGACCAGGACAATCAGCACTTATCCTACCGGCAGTCATCGCAGGGTTCGACGTCTCTCGCGTGTTCATAGATGGCGGCAGCAGCTTAAACCTTATGTATGCAGATACACTAAGGAAGATGAATATATCCCTAGCAAACCTGAAACCAACGGACACGAGGTTCCATGGTATCACACCAGAGAAGGCAAGTTATCCGCTGGGGAAGATCAATCTCGACGTTCAGTTTGGGACTCGAGAAAATTACAGAATCGAGAAGTTGGAGTTTGAAGTCGTAGATTTCCCGTCACAGTACCACGCTCTGTTGGGACGACCAGCATATGCTAGATTCATGGCGGTACCACATTATACGTACCTGTTGTGGAGGATGCCTGGACCTAAGGGACCAATCACAGTCAAAGGAAGCTTTGCTTTAGCCGATAAATATGACAAGGATTTTCATCGGATATCAGAAACTTTCGGGATGCAAGCTGAGTATTTGGCGTCAAGGAGTATGACTGACTACGACGTGCTGCCAGACGTTGGAAGGCCAAATAAAGAATCAACTTTCAATACTGAGAAAAATTCTAAGGAGGTGCAGATTCACCCGACAGACCCAAAAAAGACGACGTCCATCGCAAACGACATGGACCTCGCATAGGAAAGCGCGCTCGTCGAGTTCCTCCGTGAGAACTGGAAAATCTTCGCATGGTGTCCAACTGACATGCCAGGAGTACCCAGGGAACTTGCCGAGCACCACCTAAACTTAGATCCACTAGCGAGACCAATCAAACAACCTTTGCGGCGTTTTTCGGAACCAAACCGCAAGGCTATGCTGTCAGAAATTGATCGATTAAGAGAAGCTGGTTTTATCAAGGAGCTGCACACAGAGGCCACATGGGTAGCAAATCCAGTGTTGGTGCCGAAGAAAAACACTAAGGTCCTTCGCATGTGCGTCGACTTTACGTGTCTCAATAAACATTGTCCAAAGGATCACTTTCCCCTCCCGAGGATCAACCAAATTATCGACTCCACGGCAGGATGTGAACGTCTTTCCTTCCTGGACGCATATTCTGGTTATAACCAGATCAGATTAAAAGAAGAAGATGAAGTAAAAACAGCGTTCATCACACCTTACGGTGTGTTTTGCTACAGAACAATGCCCTTTGGTCTGAAAAACGCGGGAGCAACATATCAGAGGATGATGCAGAAATGTTTGGCGACACAGATTGGAAAAAACGTGCAAGTATACATAGATGATGTCGTCATAACGTCAAAAAAGGGGGCAACACTGATCGAGGATCTCAAGGAAACCTTTGACAACCTCGACAAATTCTGCCTCAAGTTGAACCCGACGAAGTGCTCCTTCGGCGTCCCAGCAGGAGAACTTCTTGGTTTTCTAGTTTCAGCAAGAGGGATTGAAGCAAATCCCGACAAAATACAAGCTATCGTAACAATGAGGAAGCCAACAAAGTTGAAAGAAATACAGCAATTAACCGGGCGAGTCGCAGCTTTGAGCAGATTCGTCGCCAGGCTGGGAGAAAAAGCGTTACCATTCTACGCTTTGATAAAGCAAGGGGATAAATTCCAGTGGAACGAAGAAGCCGATAGAGCTTTTGAGGATCTGAAACGCACAATCTCGACACCACCAATCTTGGTGGCGCCGAAGGAAAAGGAACCTCTCCTGTTGTACATTGCAGCCACACCCCAAGTGGTTAGCACGGTGCTAGTTGTCGAAAGAGAAGAGGAAGGAAAACTCCATGGAGTGCAAAGGCCGGTATATTTCATCAGTGAAGTTTGATCGCCTTCGAAGCAACGGTACCCGCAGTACCAGAAACTAGCATATGGAGTAATTGCAACGGCAAGAAAGTTGCGCCACTATTTTTCGGCACACCCGATAATAGTAGTCAACGAAGCACCTCTTTCAAATATACTTAACAATCTAGAAGCTACAGGGCGTGTCTCCCTTTGGGGAATAGAACTTTCCCCTCGGGACATCACGTATGAAAAAAGAAAGGTAATCAAGTCGCAAGTTTTGCCAGATTTCATTGCAGAGTGGATGGAGCTGCAAAACACGGGACCCCCAGATTTGTCGAGAACTTGGACCATGAACTTTGATGGGTCCAAGAGAGTAGAAGGAGCTGGCGCAGGAGTGATACTTATATCACCTGAAGGCGACAAGTTAAAATACGTCCTCCGGATGACGTTCCCCAACGCATCCAATAATGAAGCAGAATATGAAGCCCTCATACACGGGATGAAGATGGCGAAAGCTTGCGGGGCAACTCGATTAAAAATCTTTGGCGACTCACAATTGGTGGCTCAGCAAGTTATGAACCAATGTGATGCAGTCAATGATAGCATGATAGCATACAAGGAGGTGTACAATGAGCTCGAGAAGCTGTTCGATGGATGCGAGGTAAACCACATCAGTAGGTTGAGCAATGATGAAGCCGATGTTCTCGCAAACATCGGGTCGCAGTGCCTCCCAATCCCGCCAGGAGTATTTTGGGAAGAGATAGCGGAGAGATCCACAAAGCCGAAGAAGTCGCAGAAAAAAGCAAAGGAAGAAAAAGCTTCGGCATCCCTCAAAGAAGCTGCGGAGGATGAAGGGGACCAAGAGCTTGTGATGATGGTAGAAGTTCCTTGGATGCAAGCGTACATATCATATATCCTCAGGAAAGAAATACCCGACGATCCAGTTGAGGCAAGGCGAGTTATTCGACGATCCAAAGCTTTCACAGTGGTCAAAGGGGAGTTATACAAGCAAAGTATTTCTGGCGTCTTGCAAAGGTGCGTCACACCCGAAGAAGGAAGAGTAATTCTGAAGGATGTACACGAAGGAATATGTGGCCACCACGCAAGTAGTCGAGCTATTGCAGCCAAGGTTTTTCGGGCAGGATTCTATTGGTTGACAGCAATTGAGGATGCCAAGGAAATAGTACGAACCTGCGATGCGTGCCAAAGATTTGCCGCAAAACCTCACTCTCCGGCGGCAGAACTGATGCCAATACCATTGTCGTGGCCCTTTGCCCAATGGGGACTTGATATGGTGGGCAAGTTACACAAAGCTTCGCCAGGAGGATATGAGTACCTGCTAGTCGCTGTCGACAAATTCACCAAGTGGGTAGAAGCAAAGCCAATAAATTCACCAGATGCAGCGTCGGCAATAAAGTTTGTGAAAGGCCTCGTTTTTCGGTTTGGAGTGCCTCATAGCATTGTCACAGATAACGGCACAAACTTTACATCCAAGGAATTCAAGGAGTACTGCGCAGAAGTAGGCATTAAATTGCACTTCGCGTCAGTTGGGCACCCGCAAACCAATGGCCAAGTCGAGAAAGCCAATGGTATCATCTGCAATGGCCTGAAAAAGCGCCTGCTCGGACCGCTTGAAAAAGCTCGACATACCTGGCCAGAGGAATTGCCAAGTGTTTTGTGGAGCATCCGAACAACACCAAATACGGCGACACAGGAAACTCCGTTTTTTCTCGTCCATGGAGCCGAAGCAGTATTACCAATTGAAATAGAGCATGATTCTCCAAGAGTAGCAGAGTATGACGAAGAAACATCACGAAAAGCTCGGGAGGATGATATGGACGCACTCGATGAAGCTCGAGACGAAGTACTTTCACGAGTCACCAAATACCAGCAGGACCTCAAAAACTACCACAGTCGACGGTTAAGGCCAAGATCTTTCCAGGTCGGAGATTTGGTCTTACGGTTAAATCAAAAAAGTACTGAAAAGCTCGAATCACCATGGCTAGGCCCTTACGTTGTCACGGAAGTCATCGACGGAGGAGCATACAGGATCAAGGACAAGAAGACGGGGGCTCCCGAGAAAAACCCCTGGAACGTGGCGCAGCTCAGGCGGTTCTACGCCTAGAGTCGAAATATAATCCTCCTTTGTAAAAATATAATGTACTGAAACGCCCGCGAGTTTTCAGACGCACTCTTTTCCTTTTCGGGGCACCGAGTGGGGCCGGAAAGGTTTTTAATGAGGCGGGCTCGCGGTGCTGCAATATAATAAAGATAGTGGAGATATACTTCTTATTCTTCGACACGCTCGGGGGCTCAACGACTTCAAATACATACAATATAGATAAAACTAGACTTACCGAAATATTTCGCCTTGGTACAATAATACCTCGCCAAATATAAACATCGGAAGCTAACAATTATAAATATAGTATATTCGTCAAAATCTTATTGCTTTGGTCTGAAAACCTCGCAACAAAAATATAGAACTTCGACATCAAGACACTCGGGGGCTTGTAACCCAACGATGGAAAAATAAATATATCTCCTTACGACAAGAGAAAAAATCTTCGAGATAGCAAAACAGTATAAAATCCAGCCAGAGGCTCGGGGGCTCCAACAATATAGGCCACTTTACAATATAAACAAATTCTTCAGAACAAAAAGAGATCGAAACAATACAGATATAATTTCTCGCAATATAGTACAGCTCAATCAAGGCCTAAGATACTATCTATGGATAAACCTCTGGTTGTTTTGTGTTCATCATAGGTCCCTTTGACGAAGAATTCTGAATCCATCCGAAGAAGTTCGTCCATCATCGACTCGGCCACAGGAGTCACCATTTCATTGATTGTGTCAATATCATTTTTTCGCCGCGATTTCTTGGCCAAGCAATCAGCAACAATCTTCGTCAGGTCCAACTTGGGATGGAAAATGTTTATCATAATCATGGCGAACCTTGCTCCAGCAGTCAATTGAGCTCGCACAAAATTATGAATGCGAGGGGCATCTCTAAATTTCTCTAGCAGTCCAAGAAGAGTTTTTGGAGCTTCATCTCGAGGAAATAAAGTCTTGTAAACCAGGGTCAAGGTTCTCGTGCAAAAATTGAGAAATTCGTGCACCTGGCAAGCACGATCTTGGAACCTAACAATTTGTTGGGTCCGTTCAGGGGTGGCCCAGAACAGATAGCCATGGTTAAGAGAAAGATTGACGAGAACATTTGTTCTGACATTCACTCTTTCATCTTCAGCGGCAGCGTCAAGAACAGATCCTATTAAGCGGCAAGGCAAGAAATTTAAGGGGAGGCACAGTAAAGTAAAAAAGAAGCAGTATGAGGTTGCAAAAACATACCCAGCATATCCGTGCTAGCTTCAGACATTAGCTCGAGCATGCTATTTTCTCGAGTAGAAGCCTTTTCAGCTTCCGACACAGCAGCATCCTTGGCAGCTATGGCCTCTTTGGCTTGTTGGAGAGCAATTTTCTCTCTTTCAGATGCTTTTCGAGATTGTTCCATCATTGCCAGAGTTTGCTTTTTCATGGATTGAAGCTGTTGTCGAAGTTCTTGCAAATCTTGCGACAAATGTTTGCTTGCAGAACCTTCGATGAGGTTATCATCGACTAGCATTTTCTTCGAGAAGGAAGAAGCAGGTGAAGTATCGGCAGAACAAGGGTTGGCGGAGTAGTTATCAAATATTAACTGGAAAAGAAAGTCTCAGGATCAATAATAGTGCAAGGGAGAATTTCATTAATTTCCAGGAAAATTACATAGATATTACAGAAGGAGTTCTCCAAAAGGACTACTAAGATAATTGTCGCCAAAGCTAATATGTCGACAATAACAGAAGAAACAAAGAAAGCAAAAGAAGAGGCATTCAACTAGACCTCCGGCCTTGATGAGCTAGGAGTTGCAGATGGCTTGATCCCGAGATAGGCCAGGATTTTCTTCGTGTTGGGCTTCGCCGCCTTGATCAACGACCGCCATTTTGTTTGTTCTATCTGCTCGGTGTCGCCAACTTTCATCCAGTCAACAGTTTGCTGGCTGTCAGCGACCAAGGCAACGGTGCTCTCGACAACAATCTTCATGTTCTCCTGGCGCATCTTCAGTCCAAGATCCTCCGGTGGATTGAAGTTCTTGGCAAGGGCAAGAAAAGTCTTGGGCTCCTCTTTCTTCGGGAAGAAGTAGGGGAACAGACTCGATAATCCTGCGTCAGCATGCGCCATGCCTTCGCGAACTTCGGTTCCATGAAACTCCAGATAAGAGAGTGCATCAAGGAGAGGATCATCGGTGGGATTTTCTAGATCAAATTCTTGATTTGTTTTACCTGCCGCAGAAAATATATGTTGGTCGACAACAAGCAAGAAAAAGCAAGCCTAAGAAAGATAGAAGGGATTGACAAAGTTACCAAGGAAGCGTCGATTCTGTGTGTTCAAGCGCTTAATGATCGCCTGTTCACGAGTATCCTGCGCGGCCTTGTGCTCGTTTAAAGCAGTTTCGGCATCATCAAGCCTCTTTTGTAGATCGTCGACACTAGCAGCTTTTGCCTTGGCCTTCTCAGCCTCTGCTTTAGCTTGGCCAGCGTCAAGTTCAGCTTTCTTGCGAGCCGTTTCACTTTGCTCCAGTTTCTGAGCAAGAGTGTCGACAAGTTTGTTGGCTTCTGCAAGTTTCTCTGCCAAAATAGTAAAGAATCATCAAAATGGCGACAACATAGGAGCAAGAAGCTATAAACAAGGGACAGCAAAAAAGTTATTACCTTTAGTCTTGCTGGCATACTCGCGGTACCCAATGAATTGGGCACCGATGCGAACAAGCTCTTTGATCATAGGCTATCAAAGAAGAACAAAGAGAGAAAACGTCGGTATGGGAAAAATATGAAGGCATGAAAAAGCAAACAGAGGAAATATAAATAATGACAAGAAAATTAAAAACTTACATCATCCAAGAGAGAATTGGAGGAGCTACCCAATTGGAGAGTAGGCTCCGGGATTGTTTCAACCCTTGTCCTTTTTGGTGAAGGGACAAGAGGGCTTGAAGGAGGAGTGGTGGCGCCAACGTTTTGTTGAGGAGGCGAGGATTCTTCTCCCTCAACTGACGTCTCCGAAACAATTAAAGTATGTGACGTGCTCGTTCGAGCAGCCACATCAAGAGTTGGTACTTCTTCCTCATCATCACTGCGATTAAAAGTCGACGGCATAAAAAGCAGGATAAGACAAAAATCTTCGAGTACAGAAATAAGGGGAAATAAAAATGACTTACGAGCTGATGAGGGATTCAAGATATGGATCATAAGTTGCCTTCTGACGTGAAGGACCAATTTCTTCGGCTTTGGAGGTGCCGGAATCATCGACATCATTCCTCTTCCTTTTGTTCCTTGGAGAAACAGCAGGAGGAGGAGATTGCGCTGACGCAGTGCCTTCGGAGGCAGCATCCTTTTCAGAAGATCCCGCAGATTTTAGAGAATCCACGGGTTCATTCACAAAAGAGGGGGCCTCTTGGTTGTCATCAGTGACAACGGCCCTTTCCTCGACTTCTCCACCTTCAGGAAGAGGAGGAAGCGAGACAAGATTTGGATGGTTCTGTAAAAAAAACAGGAGAAGATATCAGACAAGGAGTTACAAAAAAGATAGCAAAGCAATAACAAATCAATCGACAAAGGTCACCTTGGGAAGTGGATTGGCGGCGCTGAATGGTTTTACACGGCAAGAAGAAGGGACAGGATCTTTTTTGCTGAGGGACAAGATTTTTCGGACAAGCTTTTCTAAATCCTTGACCTCTAAATCCGCTGACAACCGATCTGTGTCCTTGTCGCCAGCATATTTCCAGAGAGGGTATTTACGAGCCTGAAGCGGCTGCACTCTAGTCCTAAGAAAATATGCCGTGATTTGGATACCTGACAACTCTTTGCCGCAAGTATTTTGCAACTCATGGATGCGAGTCATCAAGGCCTCTGTCGACATCTTTTCTTCTTCGGTAGCCTCTGCGTCCCAGGAGCGGCGGTGAAGAATTTTTTCGGCGCCATCGAAAGGAGGGATGTTGTCTTCAGCACATCCATGGTTCTCTTCCTGAATGTACAACCACTTCTTGCGCCACCCTTGAACAGAGTCAGGAAGTTTGACGTCGAAGTAATCAACGGTGGGGCGAACAGAAATAACAACGCCACCTATATTATAGGCGATGTTGGGAGAGCCATTACGGCGACAAAAGAAAATGCGCTTCCATAGCGCCCAGTTAGGCTGGACGCCAAGGAAGGCCTCGCAGAGGGTGATGAAAATGGAGATATGAAGGATGGAATTGGGCGTGAGGTGGTGAAGTTGCAGACCGTAAATAAAAAGCAGTCCGCGGAGAAAAGGATGAATGGGGGCGGAAAGACCGCGGATGAGGTGGTCGACAAAACTTACCCGATACCCCATTGGAGGGGTTGGGTAGCTTTCCTCGCTAGGGAAGCTCAGCGCGTTGGGTTTCTTGCTGATCCCCAGCTTCTTCAGCAGATTGATGTCCTGGGTGGAAATCTTGGACCTTTCCCACTCCGCGGTTCCCAGATCCACGGCGGCCATTGATGATTCCGGCGTGCTGTGCCTGGTCAAACGACGCGGTGGCATCAACAATGGCGCAGGAATGCAGCTTCGAGAAGATGAGCTTAGGGGATTGAGGAGCGCAGGAGGAGGTTTTGCAGAGGAGAGCTGAGGTGCGGCGTGAGCGGAAGTGCTCGAGGAGGAAGAAGGAGATCTTATATAGAGGTGCGGCGAAGCGGCGGACCGTTGGATGGAAAAAATGCGTGGCAGATGATAACCACGAGGAAGCAGGGGTAAAAAAGTATTTTAACATTGGAGAAGTTACGGTACGTGCGCCAGAAAAAGCGGAGGACGTGTGTCCCCCAGCTGCACGATGTGTCAAAATAGTGGATAAATTGGGCCCGCAAGGCAGCGGGAGAAGACTTCTCGCGATTTTTGACTGGCAATCATGGCTATCGTCAGCAATAACGTCACCTTGGCAGAAGGAAAAATTCGCCTCAACATCTTCATAAAAGGCAACATGGAAAAATAATGCTGAGCCTTTGATCAAATACAAGTTTTTGATCAAATGCTTGGGGGCTACTTTGAAAAAATGAAAAGATCAAGAAAGACAAAATAGAAATGGTGTGAGCCTATGATCAAATACAAATATTTGTTCATAGCCTCGGGGCCTACTCCCATCGGGAGCGCTGTTCGCGCACCCGAGAAATTATAAAACTTCGGGAGATAAAAGAAAATATAGCGGCATGAGGCGTGGAGCCTACAACCAAGTACAAAGTCCTTGGCTGTAGCCTCGGGGGCTACTCCCATCGGGAACGCTGCTCGCGTGCCCGATGAAATCATAAAAAAAAAAGAGGAGAGAGAAAGAAAGAAAGAGAAAAAGAAGGATAGCAGAGCAAAAGAGTATATTTCGAGTTAAAAATAACTCTGCATATACTCCCATCGGGAGAGCAATATAGGTCATCTTTGACTCAATAAAATGTGCCATTCCAACAGCCGAATAAGCACTCGACAATATATTCTCAGAACGCCAAAGTTGCGATCAATTTCTGAATGCCGCAAATTTGCGAAGGTAAGACCCCAGATCCATTTTGTGAGGCGTGGCATCGCCAAAGACTGCGCTCTGCTACTTTTATCCGTATCAACAGATACGAAGAAAAATCCTAACGGACGCGTTAGGTACCCGATAAATTTTACTGGGACTCGACAGAATGGTAAGACCTTAAGCGGCACCTGTCAAAGTTTACACCAGTATCCCGAGATCATGTCCAGGGACGTGATCTTGAAGTAGGTTTTTGCGGATTGCCACTAGAGCAGTTAACTAGTACCTGATCCGACAGATGAACTAGCCCCAACTACCATTATCCCTGTACAATATAGAAGTTTATGCGAAGAAATATAGAAAAGTTAAAGTTGTCAAATAAAAATAAACAGTGGAGATTTTCCCTGACTCTACGATTCAAGCAAAATCTCGGGGGCTACTGACATAGGCATCCCAAATGGGCCTGCCAAAGATAGTACCCGGGGTTTACTGAAGGCCCACTACCCGAAGAATAAGAAGATTCGGAAGCCCAAGATATTATTAAGGAAAGCTAGAGTTGTAATAGGAAGTGTTATTTGTAATCTTGCGGGATGAGTTAGAAACCTTCCCGGACTCTGTAACTTGTACAACACGAATCCCTCGGCTCCGCCTCCTATATAAGGGGGAGTCGAGGGACGCAGAAATCATCGAATCATCGTTCTCAAACCCTAGTTTTCATAATCGTCGAGTACTTTTCGGCTGAAACCTTCGAGATCTACTTGCCCTCTACTTCCAACTAAACCCTAGTCTACAACCCGTAGGCATTGACAAGTTAATACCTTGTCACCGCGCTTATTGCGCGGTTCGACGCGGCGACGTATAATAGCATAGTCTCTTTTGGTAGCGGGGCCGCGAGGATAGGGGCGTTCTGAAGGGCATGTTGGAGTTCTTCCAGAGCCCGTTGCGCTTCGTCCGTCCACCTGAATGACTCTGACTTCTTGAGCAAGCGGTAGAGTGGCATGGCCTTGTCGCCGAGCCGGGGTATGAAGCGACTGAGGGCGGCGACCCGGCCGGCGAGTTTTTGTGCGTCGACCAGGCAAGTTGGTTGCTTGGTGCGCATGACCGCCAGTGTCTTCTCCGTGTTGGGCTCGATGCCCCGTTTGGAGACGACGTAGCCGAGCAACTATCCAGAAGGGACCCCGAAGGTGCACTTCAGAGGATTGAGCTTGATCTTGTATCGCCGCAAGTTGGCGAATGTCTCAGCAAGGTCGGTGATGAGGTCGGCCTGGCGAGTCGACTTGACTACTACGTCGTCGATGTAGACGTGTACGTTGTGGCCGAGTTGGCTTTCCAGGCAGCTGTTCATACACCGTTGGTATGTCGCTCCGGCGTTTTTGAGGCCGAAGGTCATGGATGTGTAGCAGTAGGCACCCAGGGGCGTGATGAACGCTGTCTTCTCTTGGTCTTCCTTGGCCATCTTTATTTGGTTGTACCCAGAGTAAGCATCGAGGAAGCATATCGACTCGGACCCGGCGACCGCGTCGATAATCTGATCGATTCACGGCAGGACGAACGGGTCCTTGGGGCACGCGCTATTGAGGCTAGTGTAATCGATACACATTCGCCATGTCTTGTTCTTCTTTAGCACCAGGACTGGGTTTGCCAGCCACTTGGGGTGTTTGATTTCGATGATGAAGCCGGCGGCGAGTAGTCGGTTCACTTCTTCGACGATTGCGCGTTGCCGCTCTTCTCCTACAGGGCACATTGCTTGCCTAACGGGGCGTGCGGAGGGATCGACGTGTAATTTGTGCTCAGCAAGTTCTCTCGGGACACCCGGCATGTCAGACGGTTTCCATGCAAAGATATCTCGATTCTCACGGAGGAACTTGATGAGCGCGCTTTCCTATTGGGCGGACAGGCCCGTCCCAATGGTAATTTGCCTACTTGGATCATTCTCTACAAGATCTACTTGACGAGTGTCGGTTGCAGGCTTGAAAGTTGCTACGGACGAGTCGAGCTCGGTCGGCTTCTCCAAGATGGCGAGATCGTTGCGATCGACTGGGTACTTGGCGAGCTCGGCGGAGTTGTCTTGCTCGTCGGTGATGACGGCATCGGCGAGCTTGGCGCTGACGTCCTCGCACTCCAGTGCCATCTCCGGGTCGCCGTGGACGGTGATGACGCCGCGAGGCCCTGGCATCTTCATCATGTTGTATGCGTAGTGGGGTGCCGCCATGAATCGGGCAAACGCCTGCCGGCCGAGCACACAGTGGTAGGAGCTGCGGAAGTTCACCACCTCGAATGTTATCCGCTCGGTGCGGTAGTTCACGGGCGTACCAAAGGTGACTGGCAACGTAACCTTGCCGATCGGGAAGGCCTTCCGCCCGGGGACGATGCCATGGAACGTGACCTTGGTGTTCTCGAGGCGTGAGTCTGGTAAACCGAGTCGCTGGAAGGTTTCGTAATACAGAATGTTGATGGAGCTTCCCCCATCCATCACGGTTTTCGGCAGCCAGTAGTCGGCGACCTTGGGCCTGACGACCAGTGCCACTCGACCGGGGTACTCGATACGGGGGGCGTGATCTTCGCGGCTCCAGGTAATGCTCTGCTCGGACCAGTTGAGCCACCGGGGCACGTCAGAAAGGATGACCGCGTGTACTGCCACTGCCCTTGCGAGGACCTTCCTGTCCCGCCGATCGCCGACCCCGGTGAAGGTGTGGAGCGAGCCGGCGCTGCGACCGAAGCCTTCTCCCTTGTGCTGGTCTGGGTCCTTGGCGCGGTACTTGTGCTGATTAGCGCCGTCGTTTTCCTTGGCGCGGCGGGCCTTCTCTATCTGCTTCAGGGAGTAGCAGTTTCCCGTCGTGTGATTGGAGGGCTTGCCCTCCTTGCTGTGATAGATGCATGGGGCGTCTAGGAGGCTGCGGGCGTCGAAGCGCTTTGGCTGAGGCCGATCTTCCCGTGGTGCACGGTTGTCACGCCGGAAGGATTTTGGCTCGCGCTGCTCGTAGTCGGCGTTGGCGACGAGCTCGTTGTGTCCTCCTTCTCCACGACGCTTGCCGTTGTTAGACCGTCCGCTGAATCGGTAGTCGCCGCGTCGGGGTTCTGTGTGAGTGGGACAGCAATTGCGTCGCTGGCCATACTCGTCATCCGAGTCGACTGTAGGATCTTCGTCAGCGTAGCGAGTGGCGATGTCGAAGAGCTCAGAGATTGAGATATTATCTCTGCTGACGCGACGGAGCTTGGCGCTTAGCGGTTCGTACCGGCAGCACCGTCGGAAGCAGTAGATTGCCGTGTCCGTGCTGATGCCGCTGGAGGTCGTCCACATGTCTTGCCAGCGCTGGACCCACCGACGAGTCGACTCGCGCGGGCCCTGGACACAGCGATCCAGGTCTTCTATAGTTGTCGCGCGGGTGTACGCGCTGGCGAAGTGCTGGATAAATGCGGCGCGGGCTTCTTCCCACGAATCGATGCTGTTGGTGGTGAGGGTGTTGAACCAGTGGCGATTGACGCCGTCCATCATGAGAGGCAGGTAGCGTGCCGCGAGTAACTCGGAGTGGCCTTGGATCCCCATTGCCATGGCGTACGAATCGATCCAGACTGTGGGGTCGATATGTGTGTCGTACTTCTCGATGTCACGGGGCCCCTTGAACTCAGCGGGGTACGGCTCGCCTCTGATCATTGGCCCGAAGCAGCCGGGGCCGACTCGAGTGAACGCACTCTGGCGCGGGGCTTCATCGGCGTAGCGGTCGTCCAGCCGGTTTCGCGCCCGCCATTCTTGATCGTTGACGATGTGGGTTCGCGCGTCGACGGGCTGTCCGTTGGCGGCCACCATCACCCGCGCGGGGCGCGGCTCGATTTGGTTGTTGGTCGAGTGGGCCGCGCGCGGTGCTGGCAGCGGACCGTTGTTGGCGTTGACGACTGCACGATTTGCCGCGCCCGACGATGCCGCGCGACTGGCGGACGTGCGCGAATAGAGTCGCCCTTGCGAGTCGGCTGCGGCGTGCTGTTGCTCCAATGCCTTGGCAACCAGGGCCTTGGCGTGCTGGACGAGGATCGCGCCGTCTCCCGTTTCGGGGAGCCTTGCAAGGACGGCTTGGGCGGCCGCGACGTTGTCGGCTGGAGACGAGTGCAATGGTAGGCCGTTGGCGTCAACTTCCGCCCGAGGAACTTCGGGTGGTGGTGGTGGTGGTGGTGGCGGTGCTCCGTGTGCCGCTCTGTCGGCCGCAGCCCGACTTCCTTCCGGGATGTCGGGGTTCTGGACTCGGGCGACCCGAGTTTCTCCATCTGGATCGTCGAAGTTAAGGCGCGCGCTGGGGAAGTCGTTCGCGCGGGCGCGCTCCATGCGCAGGCGATTGCGCTGCTGGCGATAGTGGGATACGGCTCTCACTTCGTCTTGCTCGAGACGAAATTTCTGCCGTTCAGCGAGCTCCTTCTTCCTCTGTTCTTCGAGGGCCGCCCGGTGCGCCTCGATCTCCGTCGCGATGGCGGTTGCAGGGAGGGGGGTGGTGAAGGCGTCAACCGGAGGCTCCTCCTTGGCTCCTGCCATGAAGACTGTGGTTGGGTAGCGATATCGTGGGCCCTCGACGAAGTCCGAGTCGGAGTCGCTGCCGAAGAGGGAGAGGACGGAGTCATCCTCGAAGCCATCCTCGAAGTCGCTTGGGTGAGAGACCAAGGAGATGGAGTCTTTGAACGACGCCGTGGCGATAGAGCGGGTAGTCGGGGACACAGCGGTGGACCCAGCGACCGATGCCGTGGCGATGAAGTCAGCGTCGATCGCTGTGATACCGGAGTCGGCGGCTGGGACGGTGACGATGGAGTCGGCGGCTGACGCGGTGACGATGGGGTTGGCGATCGGCGCCACGGCCGCCGAGTCGGCGTCGTCCTCCAGGGCCGACTCGGCCTCCGCGTATACCTCGCTGGTAACTGGGCGAGTGGCGGTGAGGAGTTGTCCCAGCGGGAAGGGGTCGTGCGATCGACCGGGGCGAGGCTCGGTGGGGTCGCTGACACCGGTGAGCCCAACGAAGAGGTTGATGGAGCCGATCGGCACCATCCAGGCGTGCTTGAGAGGTGACGAGGCGGGCCGGTAGGTGCTTGGCTGGATGTGGAAGAAATTGCCGGTGGCGATCATCCTGCCGGAAGCGACCGGCCGCTGCACTGGCGAGTAGGGCCTCGCCGTAGCTCGGAGGCTTGATGTCCCATGCCCCACGGTGGGCGCCACTGTCGTGGATATGACCACGGCAGATGCTACAGGGGATAGCACTTCGTTGATGCGAGGGCAAGGGAACATCGCCATCTACGGGTCGAGGTGCAAGGGACGCAAGGGTTTACCCAGGTTCAGCCCCTCCGGAGAGTAAAAGGCCTACGTCCTGCTAGATCTTATTGCTCAGTGGAGAATTACAATGGGGGGGC
Source organism: Lolium perenne (assembly GCF_019359855.2). NCBI lineage: Eukaryota > Viridiplantae > Streptophyta > Magnoliopsida > Poales > Poaceae > Lolium > Lolium perenne. The sequence goes on from NC_067248.2 coordinate 157,896,252, forward strand.
TCAGTCGGCACGGAGCCGAGAGCTTACAATGGGGAGATTGGATCTCAGCTGAGGTGTCCTCTAGGGTTTAGCCCGGGGGTTTATATATCCACCCCCGGCCTAGGGTTACAGGGAGATAACTTCGAATCGTATCAGTTACTATTAATCTGGGATACCACACCCTTCTTCAAGTAATCTCCATCTTCAGCCGAGCAGATCATCTCCTTGGGACTTCGGCCCAGTCGTCTTCGAGCCCAGTCGGTTAGGCGACTGGCGGTCCTTCCTGGGCCTTCGTCCTTGTGGCGAGTGGGACTGGCGACCCACCCCCTATGGGCATATCCCCATCAGCAGGTAGGTATGGTGGACACAAATGGCATAGTGGTTGGCTCAAGGATTTTGGATGCATGAGAAGTATTCCCTCTCGATACAAGGCTTAGGCTAGCAAGGCTATTTGAAACAAACACAAGGATAAACTAGTGCAGCAAAACTCACATAAAAGACATATTGTAAATATTATAAGACTCTACACCGTCTTCCTTGTTGTTCAAACTCTTTACTAGAAATTATCTAGACCTTAGAGAGACCAATTATGCAAACCAAATTTTAGCAAGCTCTATGTATTTCTTCATTAATAGGTGCAAAGTATATGATGCAAGAGCTTAAACATGAGCACAACAATTGCCAAGTATCACATTATCCAAGACATTTTACCAATTACTACATGTAGCATTTTCCGTTTCCAACCATATAACAATTTAACGAAGAAGATTCAACCTTCGCCATGAATACTATGAGTAAAGCCTAAGGACATATTTGTCCATATGCAACAGCGGAGCGTGTCTCTCTCCCACACAATGAATGCTAGGATCCATTTTATTCAAACAAAACAAAAACAAAAACAAACCGACGCTCCAAGCAAAGTGCATAAGATGTGATGGAATAAAAATATAGTTTCACTAGAGGAACCTGATAATGTTGTCGATGAAGAAGGGGATGCCTTGGGCATCCCCAAGCTTAGACGCTTGAGTCTTCTTGAGATATGCAGGGGTGAACCACCGGGGCATCCCCAAGCTTAGAGCTTTCACTCTCCTTGATCATATTGTATCATCTCCCTCTCTTGATCCTTGAAATCTTCCTCCACACCAAACTCAAAACAACCCATTAGAGGGTTAGTGCACAATTAAAATTTACATGTTCAGAGGTGACATAATCATTCTTAACACTTGTGGACATTGCACAAAGCTACTGAAAGTTAATGGAATCGAAAAATCCATCAAGCATAGCAAAACAGGCAATGCGAAATAAAAGGCAGAATCTGTCAAAACAGAACAGTCCGTAAAGACGAATTTTATTGAGGCACCAGACTTGCTCAAATTGAAAGAAAGTTGCGTACATATCTGAGGATCACTCACATAAATTGGCATAATTTTCTGAGTTACCTACAGAGGATTAGGCCCAGATTCGTGACAGCAAAGAAATCTGTTTCTGCGCAGTAATCCAAATCTAGTATGAACCTTACTATCAACGACTTTACTTGGCACAACAATGCACAAAACTAAGATAAGGAGAGGTTGCTACAGTAGTAACAACTTCCAAGACTCAAATATAAAATAAAGGTGCAGAAGTAAAAACATGGGTTGTCTCCCATAAGCGCTTTTCTTTAACGCCTTTCAGCTAGGCGCAGAAAGTGTGTATCAAGTATTATCAAGAGGTGATGCATCTACAGCGGGGTTTGGAGTTTTCTCAACCATGCATTGTATTTTGGATACATAAGTTTCAGCGGCTCCCTTTTCATTAGTCTTGGGCTTGCTACCCTCATCAAACAAATTTTCAGGAACAAGCCAAGCTTAATTATCGTCTAGAGCTTCATGCATTGCTAGGAGCTTACAAGGTATTGGTGCTTTAATCTCCCCACCATCATTAACATTATTAGTGTACTTAATTCTATCTATATCCATTTTTTCAAGTGTTCTTTTAAAATCGGTGGTCATACCAAGCCTTTCATGCTTACTAAAAACTTTTCTAGCTTCTTTGGCTATATCCTCAAATTCTCGCACTAGGACTTTTAGAACAAAATCTCTCTTCTCTCACCTCTCCATATCAGAAAGTGTAAGAAACATGTGTTGTATCATGGGGTTGAGACTAATAAATCTAGCTTCCATCATGCGTACCAAACAAACAGAGGCATCTTCATAAGTAGGGACAGCTTTTGCCAGGGGTATATCTTTAAGATCTTCTTGCATACTAACATGGGTGAAAAATTCTTCTATATTATCTCTACCAATTATAGACCCTTGTCCCACATGTATATCTTTTACAGTAAAATTAAGAGGAAACATGATGAAGTAAGTAAAGTAAATGCAAGTAACTAATTTTTTTGTGTTTTTAGTATGGAGAATGCAAACAAGACAGTAAATAAAGTAAAACTAGCAACTAATTTTTTTGTATTTTGATTTAGTGCAGCAAACAAAATAGTAAATAAAGTAAAGAAAGACAAAAACAAAGTAAAGAGATTGGATGTGGAGACTCCCCTTGCAGTGTGTCTTGATCTCCCCGGCAACGGCGCCAGAAAATCTGCTTGATACGCGTACAGCACGCGTCCGTTGGGAACCCCAAGAGGAAGGTGTGATGCGTACAGCGGCAAGTTTTCCCTCAGTAAGAAACCAAGGTTTATCGAACCAGTAGGAGCCAAGAAGAACGTTGAAGGTTGATGGCGGCGAGATGTAGTGCGGCGCAACACCAGGGATTCCGGCGCCAACGTGGAACCTGCACAACACAACCAAAGTACTTTGCCCCAACGAAACAGTGAGGTTATCAATCTCACCGGCTTGCTGTAACAAAAGATTAGATGTATAGTGTGGATGATGATTGTTTGCAGAAAACAGTAGAACAAGTATTGCAGTAGATTGTATTCGATTAAAAGAATGGACCGGGGTCCACAGTTCACTAGAGGTGTCTCTCCCATAAGATAAATAGCATGTTGGGTGAACAAATTACAGTTGGGCAATTGACAAATAGAGAGGGCATGACAATGCACATACATGATATGATGGATATTGTGAGATTTAATTGGGCATTACGACAAAGTACATAGACCGCTATCCAGCATGCATCTATGCCTAAAAAGTCCACCTTCAGGTTATCATCCGAACCCCTTCCAGTATTAAGTTGAAAACAACAGACAATTGCATTAAGTATGGTGCGTAATGTAATCAATAACTACATCCTCGACATAGCATCGATGTTTTATCCCTAGTGGCAACAGCACATCCACAACCTTAGAACTTTCTGTCTTGTCCTGCATTTAATGGAGGCATGAACCCACTATCGAGCATAAATACTCCCTCTTGGAGTTAAGAGTAAAAACTTGGCCAGAGCCTCTACTAATAACGGAGAGCATGCAAGATCATAAACAACACATAGGTAATAGATTGATAATCAACATAGCATAGTATTCTCTATCCATCGGATCCCAACAAACACAACATATAGCATTACAGATAGATGATCTTGATCATGTTAGGCAGCTCACAAGATCCGACAATGAAGCATAATTAGGAGAAGACGACCATCTAGCTACTGCTATGGACCCATAGTCCAGGGGTGAACTACTCACTCATCACTCCGGAGGCGACCATGGCGGTGTAGAGTCCTCCGGGAGATGATTCCCCTCTCCGGCAGGGTGCCGGAGGTGATCTCCTGAATCCCCCGAGATGGGATTGGCGGCGGCGGCGTCTCTGGAAGGTTTTCCGTATCGTGGCTCTCGGTACTGGGGGTTTCGCGACGAAGGCTATAAGTAGGCGGAGGAGATAGGTCAGGGGGGCACACGAGGGCCCCACACAACAGGCCGGCGCGGCCAAGGCCCAGGCCGCGCCGTCCTGGTGTCTGGCCACCTCGTGGCCCCACTTCGTATCATCTTCGGTCTTTGGAAGCTTCGTGTGAAAATAGGCCCCTGGGCGTTGATTTCGTCCAATTCCGAGAATATTTCCTTACTATGATTTCTGAAACAAAAAACAGCAGAAAAACAGCAACTGGCTCTTCGGCATCTCGTTAATAGGTTAGTGCCGGAAAATGCACAAATATGACATAAAGTATGCATAAAACATGTAGATATCATCAATAATGTGGCATGGAACATAAGAAATTATCGATACGTCGGAGACGTATCAAAGAGCTATCATCGAGATCAAACGGGATGCGCAAGGCAAAGGTATGGCCTTGCTAGGTTTTCCTTTTACCGGTCTCAAGGTGGTTGTTGGGAGACCGGATTATAGAATAGATAGCCGCACTATCAAGAGGGGCTTTCGGTTGGGTATCTTGATCGCATCGTCTTAGGGAGCTCAATCCTTTGCATACTTTGCATATCCCTATTGCTTCTTGGTGTTTCTCTATGAGAGGTTCATGAGCTTGTTGCTAGCTTTACAACAAGCCCAAGTTCATCGAAAACGGAATCTGCATGCATCTTTTATTGTGTTTTCGAGTTTGAACGTCTTCACCGTTTCTTGACGGTGGGAGACTCCCTCTCTAAAATCATCTAAAATATTTTGTGAGGAGTTCGGGAGCATTTTCTGTTTAAAATGAAGAAAAGTTGTTCTGCCCCTGGCCGGTCTATGGTCCGATCGGACCGGCCGTGGCACCGGGTGGTCCGGTTCCGACCGGCCACTGGACCGGTGCCAACCGGGCACTGTCCAGGGCCCTTTTCCCGTCATCCGGTTGCTGCCCGGTCGGTGGCCCGGTTTGGACCGGCCGTTCCGGTCACGGGCCCGGTCTGACCGGGCCCTGCGCCGGACCGCCCGGTCCAAGGCCCGGTTGACCGGATTCCTCGAAGCCTTACCTTCTCCAACGGTTATTTTCTCCCTTGGGCTATAAATAGCCCTTCTTCCACCTTGGGCTGTTAAGTTCTTCCACTCTCTCTCCTCCATTGTTGCCTTTGAAGAACTTGCCCTATCTCTTGATTCCCTCATGATTCTTGCTCATTCTTGAGGGATCTAAGAGAGGAGATCTAGATCTACAATCCCCACCAATCAATCTCTCCTCTAAGTGAGGGGAACCCTTTGGATCTAGATCTTGGAGTCATTTGTTGATTTCCCCTTTGTTCTTCCTCTCTAATCTCATCCTAGCATTTGTTGCTTTGGTGGGATTTGAGTGTGAAGGATTTGAACACCTCTAGTGTTCTTGCTTTCAACATTGCATAGTGTTGAGCTCTCCACCACGATTAGTTCGAGTGAGAGACCGTGAGCTTGTTACTCTTGGAGGGAGACCTCCTAGTTTGCTTGCTTGGTGTCCCGGTGATCTCTTCGTGGAAGATTGTGAAGGGGCCCGGGCTTCTCCTTCGTGGAGCTTGTGAAGTGGTTGTGGAGCTTGCCATCTCCGGAGTGGAGGAAAAGCTAACCATAAGGAAAGGGCCATTATCCTTCGTAGGTGTGGCTCGGAGAATAGGGTGAGCCTTCGTGGCGTTGGGGAATCCTTCGTGGGACCTCCACTCCAACGTGACGTACCTTCTTGCAAAGGAAGGGAACACGGGAATACATCCTCGTCTCCGCGTGCCTCGGTTATTTCTATACCGAGCTCTCTTTCCTTGTGATAGCCATCGTGCTTGAAGTACATATATCTTGCTATCACTTGTGCTACATATATCTTGTGCCTATCTTGCCTAGCTCTAGTTGTTATTGTTACACTTAGTTAAGCTTAGCATATTTAGGGTTTGTGCTTGTAATCCAAACGTTAGTTTAGTTCCGCATTCTTACAAGACAAATCCGTAAGAGTTTTTAATTGCCTATTCACCCCCCTCTAGGCGACATCTCGATCTTTCACGCTCCAAAGGTGGCAGTCGGGATGGACAAGCTGGCGGCGGGACTTCACGCGGCGGTGGCGTTTCTGCGGGCGCGGATGCGCGGTGGAGCTCTAGCGTAGGCGCGGCGACGCGACGACCATCTCCTGCTCGCGTGGCGGAGCTGCGAGTTCAGCCAGGCCTCGGGGGAGCAGGTGGCTTGCTGGGCGCGGATCTTGGGTCCTCCATGCCTAGATCCCCGCTGGTGCGACGCAGTCGGCCGGGGCGCGCGACTGGCGGTTGTTGTCCATGGAGGAGCGGCACGTGCGGCGGCCGCTGCCAGCGGTATGCCGGGGCGGCGGCCCCAGGCTGACCTGCAGGTGGTGGCCGGTGTCTTTGGCCACAAGGGTGGCGAGGATGTTGACTTGGCCCAGGGATCCTCCTGTAGGATGCATCTTCTCGATCCTTGCGTCTGGACGGGCTGGCGATGCGGCGGTGGCGGCATCGCTGGCGGGAGAAGTGGTGGCTTGGGGGATGGGTTGTCGGCCCTGATCTGTCGGAGCATGGCAGCGACGAGGAGGTGGTGCTGGTGTTGTCTTGGCGGAGGAAGTTTGGTTGCAGGTCGTTGTCGGTAGACTTGGTGGTTGGAGGCAGAGGATCCTAGGAGAAATCCCCTTCCTGGCGACGGCGACGCCCACGGGTGCTGTTGACTTTCTTGGAAGCGTCATCAAGGGCTCGTCTCCTTATCCCGTGGTCTCCGGAGGGAACCTCTAATCCTCGGATCGGACGATGAAGGCATCTCAACGTCTTTCTCCTTGTTGGGGCATCGTCTCGGAGTTGGCTTCAACTTGGGGCCTGGTGGATGTTTGCACTTGGGGGGGGGGGGGGGGGGTTGTGGGCAGTTTGGCAACAACAAGTCGTCGAGCAGACCTTGGGTCGCGGCTTGGGCTTTGTTAGCTGGTTTCCGACGTGTCCGATGGGTTCTCTCGTGCTTTGTTGTGTCGCTGTGAAGTCAGAGCTGCGGTGAAGTGTCCCTGCCGCAACGATGATGACCGGCAACCGGTGGATTGTAGAGGATTCGGTCATGTCCAAGTCGGAGGTGTCTCTCGGTGGCGTGTGTGGCCAATTGGCATTTGGCCAGGTCGGTGATTGTGCCCAATCGTGTTCCATGATGACATTGGTGCAGTTTTATCAGTGTTTGGTCGGTTACCCGTTAATTAACCCGCCATCTTCTTCTTTATCAATGAAATGGCAAGTCTTGCCTAGTTTCAAAAAAGAAAAAGTGGCTGAAGTTGTCTTTCCAATACTTCAAAAGCAGCACAATTTGAGAGATACCGGAGTATCATTACCAAACTCTAGTCACAGCCAAACACACCAAACACCAAAGTATCTAAAACTGTGGTACTTAGTATTGCTGAAATACTTTAAAAAATACTATGGTACAAAACACAGCCTAAACCATTAAAAAACCCAAAATAGAATGCTGCGCCATTCCCATATTTTGTCATTCACTGTAATTTCCATATACATGAACACAAGTTATACAACAACAGACGTTCGGATGACAATGTCAATAGACTATCAACCATCCTTGCCAGATTATATCGCGCAAAATCAAATTCATTATAGTAGATCTTTTTTATTATCTAAGTGCACCTAACATGTAGTACTGTCATGACAATGTACTCAACTGTAGCTGACTGGGCCTCCAAACTTTAGCCAGATTTATAATCTAGATTGTGTTCCTCCAGCAACAACAATTGTTTCAGCAGTAATGAAGGATGCGTCATCTGATGCCAGGAATGCGGCGGCTGAAGCCATGTCTTCAACGGTGCCCAATCTCTTAAGCTTGCTCCTCTCCATAAGCTCATTTCTCTGTGGAATGATTTGGTTACATACATATACATGTGCATGACATAAGATTCACTTGGTGTTACAGCTAAAATTGTTATATACTTGGGAGGACAAAACAATCCAACACAATCTCGGTTTAGTTTTCTATGTGTAGGTCTTACTGCTTTCTACATATAGATTATGTCAGCAGTACAAGGGAGCATATATGTGGAAAACTGGAAAGCAATGAAATTTTATTCAACAGTAGGAACCTTTAAAAAATGTACGGTTTTCCTCTTGAGACACTTTTCCTTGTAAGTGATAGGGTTTTTCCTCTTTGGTATGACCGTATAAGTATGACTAACCCGATAACAAAATATACAACAAAAGAAGTATGATAAATATCAGAAATTACTTACGATGGTCTCATTAGTTGTGAGGAAACTAGCAAAGCGTGTAGGAACAAAACCAGGAGCTATGCAGTTAACACGGGTATTTGGGCCCATCTCAGTAGCAAGAGCCTGGGGAAGATACATCCATGGACAGAATTAGTAGAGAAAATAGATATTCAGGTGTAAAGCAATGCATATCCAAGCATTTTAAAGGGAAAATGCAATTATGTGGAATTAATAAAAAGTAATTCAAAGGAAAAAAAATATGAATTTTAGGCATGCGCCACCTATGGGTGGCTGAAGCAAAATAAAGACATGTGCACTTGCAAAAATAAGTGCACACATATAATCATATATGCGCATGGTATAAAAAATAAAAGGTTGTACTTACTTTTTGTATGCCTGCAATTTTTGCAAGTGTAAATCATTTTTCTGAGATTGGTTTTAAGATGTGCAAGTGAGTAAGCTTGAGATTCTTTTGAGTTGCGCAACTAGGAAATTCATTCACAATTATGTGCACCCACATAAGTACGGAATCCACAATCAACCATAAAATATGTTCACAAACTTAGGGCATGAATAACCAGTGATGTAAATGAATCGTGGGGCTCCTCCCCTACTAGGTTCAAAAAAAAGTACGACCTACTCTCCCTCCATGTCACAGTGTAGTGCATATAATTATTTCCGTAAGTCAAAGTTCCTAAATTTGAATAAGTGTATAGCAAATAATATCAACATCAATGATACCAAATAAATACCATATTAAAATATAATTCGCGATGAATCTAATAATATTGATTTTGTATTATAGATGTTGATATTTTTTTCTATAAAATATGTCAAAGTTTACAAAGTTTGACTTAGGACAAAACTAATGTGCACTATATTTTGACATGCAGGGAGTATATAACTTCCTACTTGAAGCAAGTGTTCATCGATTAACTTCCTGAAGAAAATATATTGTTATGTATAATATATTTACCAACATAACTAATCCCTCCACTTCTTTATATCTGTCCATGGCCCCAAGAGATGTTTTTTCAAAATGTTTGTACATTCCACGAACCAAGAGTGGTTACTTCTGACGGCACTTACTCAGTGGTGGAGCCAGCGGAGAAGAACATGTGGGGTCAGATCACTTATACACTAGGGACTTTCACATAAATACCTACAAACTAAAGGGGTTTTCAGACGCCCGCGGCAGCGTCCGGCATGGTCATCTGTTCATCGACCGTATAGGACAGAAGTGCGAGGTAGGTGGGACTATGGGAGGTGACGACGAGTGTGCTGCAATCCCTTTGTTCTGTATTTGATTTGCAATACAGCAACTGCTGCAGCTGGTAGTCTAAATTGGAGGCTGCTGGTAAACGGAATCGCCATCGGTTTGTAATTCTGTATCAGCACCAGCACGTATGTCCCTGTGATTGTGTCTGCGTAGAGGAGTTTACCAACAAGTACTACGATACGACAAGACAAAATCGTGCGCCAAGGTGGCGGTCCTGATTCCGTATGTCCTGATAGCCAAGGACCACAACCTACTTCTCGCCGAAACAAACGGATTTGATGGCAACGTACTGGCTTCCCCTGAACAACGGTACACTGCAGCTGCCACGGCTCGACGCTGCACCGTGCGCTGGAACACACCCACAGCATGGTGATGGGTGTCAACCTCCTAGGCATGTCAGGTACAGGGATGTGCACATATAGCGAGCTCGCCTGCCACATCGGAAAGGACCTGCTCAGGAGGGTGCCCTTCACGGGAGAGTACAAAGTTCTGACCATTGTCACGAAAACGCAATGTACTTGGGACGATGTCTGCCACGAACATGGGCAGGCATGGTGTCTACGTCGATGGTCCGTCGGCGGCACAGCGACGTGGCCGTAGCCAAGGGGGAGAAATACTTCTCTTTGGATGCTTGTTTACTAGGCCGTCAGATGACGACAACAACGTGGACATACCTGAGGAGATCATGGAGAGGTTCCTGTGGTGATACATGTCAGCTGGCTGGTGGTAGAAGGCGCAGACTGCAACAAAATATATATGCTCAAGATTCCTGGGCTTCCTGTTCGCTGGTGTTCGGTATGTTGATTTCTTTCCAAATCTCCCCTTCTTAGTGCTTGCTTTAGATCAGCTTTCTTAGTGCTTGCTTCAGTTTAGGGAGACATGGCCTTTTCTGGTTTATCATGACATATGGATGGATGCAGACCAAAGAGGCATAATGCATCGATGCAGACCAAAAAAAAATTGTCTGATGTGTTCCAGCTCCAATTATGTCATGCATGCAGATCTGACAAAAATGTTCATGAACTGGGATTTTCCCCATGGTCTTGTTACTTGATTTCCCTTTAATGTGTGTCCATAATATGGGATTTCCCCTCATGTTCTGGAATAAAGTTTAAGTTTTGATCTACCATTCAAGTTTATTAAATGTCAAGGATCAGAATGATTATGTCCAAATCAGTATATTTTGTTTGTTTAGCAGTTTGTCAGAATGATTGGTTTTGTAGTATAAACCTTTGGTGTTCCAGATGGCTCAGTTTGGTTTAATTCTTTTACAACATCTCCGAATAAATTTGTTAACACCAAAAAATCTGTGCTAACTCAGTACTAATCGATCCAAACCTAAATTCGAGATGGCTTAGTTTGGTTTAATTCTTTTACAACATCTCTGAATAAATTTGTTACCACCAATACTAACTCAGTACTAATTGATCCAAACCTAAATTTATATGATACATGAAAAGAAAGAGGGGCATGTTATGTAAAAAGAGAGGGTGAGTTCTGCAAAGTGCAAAGGGGTTGCACGAATCTCAAACACGATGGTTTTTGTGGACTCAGGTGATGGGGCGATGGCGACGCATTGCTCAGCTAGCGCTGTCTTCGCTGATGCAGCGAGCAGAGGATGCAGACCATGCAGTGCACCATGGACGCGCGAAAGGTGGCTAATATCTGCAACATGCCACGGATTACCAACTATATTTCACTTTATATGCCTCCATGACACCTATTTTTTCACCCGTTGCAACTTTCCTAGTAAATACCTACAAACTAAAGGGGTTTTCAGGAAAAAAAACTGTGGGGTCAGCTGACCCACACAGCCTACACGCAACTCCGCCACGGCAGTTACTATCTACCTCTACTTAAATGCTTTGAAGAGGTTATGTGGTTCCAGTATGGTCTTTTAATAGGTCAAGCATTATTTCTCAGTAAGTTTTTCTCCGTTCGATGCTTCCATGGTCTGTGTGCACGGTGGGTTCGGAACAACATAGTGAAACGAAGTGAGTACTATGTACTAACCACACCAATAGACAATTCTTTACAATTTTGAAATGAATCTATGAGTGCGCCAGCACAACAATGACAAAGGATAAGTATATACCTTTGTGAGGCCCAAAAGGGCAGTCTTTGTAACACCATACATCCCTAAAGCTGCATCAGGATTATAACCAGTAATCGAAGAAATTATTATCACAGATGACCCCTTCCTCAAATGTGGTGCAGCATCCTAATATAAAGAAAGATGGAATTGATTAATTGTGCAAAAATGGATTTACATAACATGCAAATTAGGATTAAGAGTTTAGAATTCATTCACCTGAAGTAGAAGAATAGAAGCTTTGACATTAATATCCCATAGCTTGTCAAGAACTGGCTCTTTCATCTCGAGTATGCCTTCTACAGAAGGATTTGCAGCGGCATTGGAGACAACAATATCAATATGCCCAAAATTCTGCAGAAACAAGATTAATTCTTTGTCATGGACCAGCGCTGTACTGGGGCATCACTGTCTAGTGGTAATGTTAAGAAACAGCATGAATAGCAAAGGCAAGAGACGGAGGTGGGACTGCTTTATTTTGAACTTCGGACCCTGAAGGCCATGTCAGGTGCTGGTAAAGCAACTCGGGTCACTAACTATGTTGTGTTTCAGGACACTGGGTGAACAAACAGCACACACACCTAGCTATAAAAGCCTTGCACCATAATGATATTGCCTATCAAATGAGATAACGGTTATCCGCTCCCCCACTCTTCTTTCTTCTTCCTAAACTATCTCTCTCATGTCCCAAATCCGTTTTCTATCCACCACAAAACTCCCCGATTCTAACTCCAGGGACTTTATAAACTGTGTCCTATCATAATCAATTTAATACTACCTGGTTGCAGTAAGCATATATGGATGTAGTAAGCTACCTAAGATATGAATAGAAACTAACAGTTTGTAATCGTGGCAAAGGAAAAAAATACAGTTCAGAAGCACCCAAAATCAACTGCCGACCATAAACTCCTCTTACATCATGATGAGATGCAGAGAAATTTAAACGAGCAGTAACAGTGAAAGCAACGCCACAGTTGCACTGCTCTGCAAATAAGACCAGACGTCTTTATTCAGAACTGCAGCCTCGCCCTCTCCCCCGTAGTTTGCCCGACAGTCAACAAGATTCCTACTGAGAATTATTAAGTCGATAATTCAAGAAACAGCTCACATCTAGTGATCTAGTAAACCTAATCCTCACCCGGCCCCCAAATTCCACTGGAGGCCGGGAGTGCCGGACATCGCAACTCCGAAGCAACGAATCTGACAATGTTGTACGAACACAAGGACGACAGAACTATCGCAGGGAATGACCAGCCAGTGAAGAGATCTCACCTTGACGGCGGTGTCGACGAGGTGCTTGCGGTGCTCCGCGTTGGAGACGTGGCAGACGGCCCCGACCACGGTGATCCCCTTCGCCCTGAGGCCCTCCGCCGCCTCGTCCACGTTCTTCTGCAGCGGTGAGAAACCAGTCGGTCAGAGAGAACATTCGATCGATCGAGAACCCGGGATGGATAGAAGGAAGGGGGCAACTCGGGGCTAGCTGGACCTGCTTGCGGGAGGAGATGACGACCGCGGCGCCCTCCAGGCCGAGGCGCTCGGCGATGGCGAGGCCGATGCCTTGCGTGGAAGCCGTCACGACGGCCACCTTCCCCTCCAGACGCCGGCACTTGACGTCCATCGCCGCCGTGGTCTCCGCTCGCGGGTGTCGGCTGTCTGTGTTGCGGCCCGATGGAAGCGCGTGTTTTAGGTGAGAGATGCGGCGATGGAAGCAAGGCAAGTAGAGCGGCGTGGCAAGAATATCCGCTCGGACCGGGGCGCCGGACCTCAGTGTTGCGCCTGCGCTGGTTTGTATCGACTCTGCTGCCTGGGCCCAGGTTTCTAAATAATTAACTAAGCAAAGATTTTGCATTTGGAAAACACCTATGGCGCGATTGAAAAAGAGAGATGCACTTTCATTTTTACTTAGCACAAAAGTGCAGGAGAACCATGAAAAAATACAATATTTGGATTATTGTAGCATGGGTACTCGACGGTGTTCGAGAGCACCGACATGCTTGGAAAAGGAGGACATGTGCTCTTTGAACCGGCGAGCAAACGCCAAGGGGCTCATATGACGCTTCTCGCATGTGGAGAGTACTCCTGCACCCCCCTGTCGCTACACACCTCCACAAACCAGGAGTCCCTCTAACTAGATCCACCTCCAAGAACAATACCCTCAAAAGGGAATGTGGCGCCATCTGTAGCTGAGCACCACCATCATTTGATCTGGGAAACCAGATCTAAGGTTACCATCGGAACATGTTGGGAAGGGAGGTGAGAGTTGCATATCGCTGCCTCCAACGTGGTAACGAAGCACGTATGTGTCGATGTCAACAACTCCGGCCACGACCGAAGTACGGCAGTTGTTTGGTTTGGGTTCCCGCTTTCAAATTAGCAGTTGTTTGATTTGGGTCCCAGTAGTTCTTTGGTATTGGTCCCCCTTAATTTCAGATTAGTTGGTGTCTATTTTGGAAAGCCGTTGTGATTTGGCAAACTGTTTGTGAAAAGTTTAAGATTCTCCTAGGATGTTGAGAGCTTGTTTCTGCACTGATTTATTTTCAGCATAATGGGAAATGTTGACCAGCCCAAGTATAAAAATATGAAAAAAGAAACTACAAATCTCAGAAATGAACGCAGGGCCCATTAGTTCCAAAAGAACACAAAGCAGGATAACAGATTCTTCGCTCCACTCATGAATCCCAAAAATACTAAAAAATTGAAACAATTCACTTCTTCTTGCACTCGGATGATTGCTCGATGTGCTATATACTCTCACTACAGCTCCTCCCGCTGCAGAAATAATCGTGAAAACTGTGTGTAAATACAAAAGAACTAACCGTCCATGAAACAATGAAGTTCACATACCTCCTCTTCATCTTCATCTTCACCTTCATCTTCATCTTCCTCGGAAAAAATACCTTCTTCTTTTTCACCATCCTCATTATTAATCTCATTATTAATCGTAGCTTCATACAATTTAAAGGCATGAGGGATAATCTTGTTCTTGATGGTGGATCTGGCAATAGGAAAAATCACATTCAGAATAAAATAGTTGTGCGTGATATCTACGAACAAATTTTGAAAACAGTGCAATAAAGTGTATTTCAAAGTAGCATCAGCATATATAAAGGTAATAGAAAAATGAAATTACCCAATAAGATAATGTGCCTCTATTTCCTTTTTCCACTTTTCAGCCTTTTCATAGAAGCAGCATACAAAAGGTGAGGAACAAGACAAAAAAAAAATCACATAAGGAAATATGAACAACCTATTTGTGTCCAACTTACAAAGTCAAACCCAATATAAGGTGTTTGAGAAAATTGAGGGGGGCTGAACAGCTTGAAGAAGCTCGGACAATCTCTTGTCTTTATGGTAGGTTTTGTGTTTTTCGAGCCTATTGGCTTCACTTCGAGCCCCTTTAAGAACACACCACACAATCGCCAAAACGCCCGGTGACCCGACCCCCCGTGTCGCACCCAGGCGGCACCGGGGCAACCTCTCCACCGCCGCCAAGCCCTCTCCCCGGCCTCTTCCATCGCCGCCGCTGCCGCCGGCCTTTGCCGCGGTGGCGGCGGGCCCGGCTGCCAAAGGTGCCGGTGGCCTGGTCGTCGCGGCTGGGACGTCGACGGCTAGCTCGCCGGCGCGCGGAAGCCGGGCGGCGGCCCCGGAGGCTGTGGTGCTCTCCCTCGTTGGGGTGGAGGCGCCGGTGGTCGGGCGTAGCCGGGTTGTGCGGGGCACGGCAGATCGGGCACGGCCAGATCTTGCCTTGGCCTGCGCGCCGGCGGCGGTCCGTGGCGTGGGCTGTGCTGCGCGTCGGCGGCCGGGGAGGGCTCAGCGACGACGTTTGCAGGGGTGGCGGCGTGGAGGTTGCCCGGGGCTGCGCGGCGTGGAGGATGCTGTCTGGTCAATCTAGCCAGATCTTTTGATCAGCGGGAGTTGCCACAGGTGTGGGTTTGGTGGACGACGGTGATGGCGCGCATGATGGCGTGCTCCGGCTGCCCTGCCGGTGAAGGAAGCCTTGGCAGGAGGGTGCTTGCTCCGGGTGAAAGCTCCGCCCGACTTAGTCGGTGCCGGCGATGGCGACGCCCTTGGGCGCCGTTCCCCTTCTTGGAGGCATCATCGTGGAGCTCCTACCTTACTGCATTCGAGGTCTCGTGCCTTCCGGGTGAAAACCCAAGCTCTTGCCTCGGCCGGAGCGGGCGACGACGGCGGTCTCGTCGCTTCCCTTCTTGGAGGCGTCGTATTTGGAGGGCATGACCTTCTCTCGGCGAGGGTGGTTTGTTTGCCGGGCTGCATTGCCTTGCCGTCTGCGTTGGAGGATGCCGAGGCGGCGGCCTCGGGTTGGTGGCTGTGAGCCGGGGCGGCGGCCCCGGAAGGCGGTGCAGCAACATCTCTATGGTGTGGGGATGTGGCTTGTCACGGCTTGGGTGGCGACCCTGGCCGTGTGGGCGGCAAGGCAGTCGGCTCGGTCGGACGTGTCCTGGAGGGGACGGTCGGACGTTATGTCGGGGCGGCGGCCCCAGATGAGTTGGTGTGATGCCCGTGGTCTGCGGCCGTTTGCCCTGTGCAACTTGGGTTGCGGGTGGACAGTTCGTGCGGCGTTGCAGCTCCAGAGCGAGCGGTGGTACGTCGGGGCGGCGGCCCCGGAAGGTGGTGGTCTTGGTGGACGTGCAGGGCGCGACGGAGCAACGGTATGTCGGAGCGGCGGCTCCGAATGTTTGTCATCTTCGAGGGTGCTTGACCTTGGGTCGCGTGGGCGATAAGGTGTCTCTCGACGATGGGCTTGGGCGGCAACTACAATGGTGTTGAGTATGGTTTGGTTGCTACAAGACCGTGTTAGTCGGCTCTGTCCCGGCGTGTCCGAATGTCTTCAGGTTGGCCTCCTCTTGCTGTGAAGTCGAAGCTGCCTTTAGGTGGTGTACGATGACCTTTGAGGGGCGGTCCGGCGGTGAAGGTCCTTTTCGGCGCAGGTCTTGTGCATCTCCTCTCCGGGGCTCGTCGTCAGAATCGAAGCTACCGGCCTTTTCTTGGGGAGCCATCTGTTTGGCATAAGCCAACTTGAGCTTCGCGTTTGTGTAGCTTCTGTGGGTAGCCAGGGTGGCTCGGTGTGCCCTTCGCGACGTTTTATGGGTGGGTGTGGGCTTGGCCCTGTCTTTGTAGGTTTTCGCCCGATTTTCTCCTAAAACCCGGGCACCTTCTACTTAATTAATAGATGAGGCAAAGCTTTTACCTTCATTTCAACAAAAAAAACTTCGAGCCCCTTTTGTGTCACACACTTTCCTGCATGCCAATTAATTTTAGTCCTGAAAAAATAATTGGCAAAATTAGATGCTGATGAAATATTTTTTTCTAGAAACATAATACTCCCTCTGTTCCGAAAAAGATATCTCAAGTTTATGTAGATTTGCATGTATCTATAAACTAAAACTTGTCTAGATGCATGTATAAAGTTGAGACCTCTTTTTCCGGACGGAGGGAGTATTATTTTGCAACAATAAAATTATTACCCCAGTGCTTTCTTTATACGTCTTGCATCTTCATTGATCATGTCATACATTACAGTAAGCACGGGATTTTTGAAGAAGGGATTGGGTTTGAACAAAAAATCAATCCTGAATTTCCTTTTTTTTTTTAGAAACACAGTACAAACGTAGACGCCCACATACACGCGTATACACTCACCCCCTATGAACGCACACACGCACACCCTACCCCTATGAGGACCTCCGGAAGACTGAGCCGGCGGATTGGATCTTGAAATTGACGAAGTCACCACAGGCGCCTCGCTGTCGACGGGAACATCGCCTCCCACTGAATGAATATTCCGCCTTTATGAGACACACAGATGTCAAACCTAGGGTTTGAACTCTGGTGGGCTGGGGGTACAACCACCCTCCTGTGGTGACCCAGCATACCACTGCATGGTGTAGTATGCAAGTCTGATATAACACCAATGAAACACCGTTCCACTAGTATTATATCGCTCAGAGTGGTACAACAGAAACATATGCGGGTCCAAGGCATGTCTATAGAATTACAACACTGACTCTTTACAAAAGATCCACACAGCCTCCTACTTTACAATGAGGTAAAACTGCAACTAAACTCCAGAAGAACGACTCGTAGTCTAGTCTTATCACGAACTCTATTTGTAGAGTATTCAACTAGCTATAGAGGCTATTAATAGATTCTAGCTAAATAGGAGCTAGGTTAAGGAAGCTAGTTCCCTTCTATGGCTAAACTAGGTTTTCTCCTTGTTGGATGTGGTATCTGACTCTTCTGACAGGTTCCTGTCTCTTGAAGTAGTTGTTGACTCCTCGACCTTCGAGTTGCACTGTAGATCCTCCTTCGAGGCCTCCATATCTAAGTAGGGGATTTAAGAGTGGGATGAGTACGAGCGTACTCAACAAGTTCATTATAGGAAAGAGGTGTTTAATGCACTAGCTACAGCATTAGACCAGAAAGTCTAATACCAATGCAGGTTTTCATAACCATTTCTTCAAAAGGTTGCTTTTATTCAGAAGAACTATGTCCGTCAGCCTTCACCGGTTTACTAGAACTTCATGGAGTTCCTTTCCGGCCGCGTTCGCAGTTCCATATCCCGGAACAGGGAGTGACAGGTCACGGTTCATTACACTCTGCAGAGGTGTGTTGCTTTACCCATAAGAGATCTTAACCTTGGTGCCAACCGGGTGATCTTCCCGTCCACACTTCCTTTGGTGTGAGGCCCGGTATAAGGTCATAGCCAACTATATTCCTCCGCTACCTCGCACACCCACCCTTTGTTGCAAACCCCGACCCTGGGTCCTCGCCGGTCCCATTATTCCCATATTTCAGGGTGGACCCCGACCACGATGACAGTCTGGGATCGAACCAAACTCCTTCGCCGGTAGCTGCAACCCATCATAGACCACATTACCGTGGGGAATTAGAAGGGGATCCCCACCCACCAATTGTTCCGCAAGCAGCAACCGCTACGGTAAGCAAAAGCTATACCGTGGGGAATTAGAAGGGGCTCCCCACCCACCAATTGCTCCGCAAGATACAACCGCTATGGTAAGCGCATCCGTTGATGTACAAGAGGTGGAAATACGGTTGACTATTCCGTCCCACTCCAGATCTTATGGTTAACACGGGTATTACGGCACAAGAATCACTGGCGACATTTGTTGTTTAATCCTAGATAGATATAAACCCTTGCAATGGAACCTCCACCATATCAA
Source organism: Lolium perenne (assembly GCF_019359855.2). Lineage (NCBI taxonomy): Eukaryota > Viridiplantae > Streptophyta > Magnoliopsida > Poales > Poaceae > Lolium > Lolium perenne. Next base: position 157,914,805 of record NC_067248.2, read on the forward strand.
CACAATCCATGGTTCCATTGCCCACCACATGGTCATATTCATAGTTATGAAAATAGTGGTTTTGCTTTTTTATGCAATAGTGATAAACCTAGTACTTTGCAAGTAATTTGGTAAAAATACTCAAATGACATGAGCAAGCGATGAACTTGCCTTTCTTGGCTGCAAGATTATGCAGACAAGGTCTTCGATACGCAATAACTCCAAATTCTGAAATAGCATCATCGTCCGGTAAGGACGATGTTTAAAAGATTGGCAAGGATGCAATAATGCCTAAGTATGAGATGCAATCGCCCTAAACGTGACCTAACCCCGATGATTTAGGATTAGTGAGTGGTAATGATTAGTTCAGGGTGTGTTGCACTTTTAGAGTAATTCACAAACAAGGTTCTTATTCAGGTTTGTATTGTTTGAGAATCATAAGTAAGTGGTAAAATGCATAGTAATAATCATACGCACCTAGGAATAACAGTTGTATAATAAGTAAAGAGCAGTTGTCAATTTTAAGTCCTATAGTGCATGGTTGATGATTATTTATTATATATTTCAAAAGAATAACTTTTGAAGAACAAGTTCTTGAATAAAGAACAAGTATGATAATTAGATTGATGGGGTTCTATGGTTGATTATGGTTTCATCTAGTTTCTGGAGTAAGTATTAGATGGATCTCGACAATGTTGGATTCATCAACACCTAGGGTTGGTAAGGTTGAGTTAAGCCTAGGCATCCTAAGCAATTATTCATACAAGGTTGCTATCAGGACTGTTTCATCTTATTGGTGATAGCTAGCTAGGGTTTATATGTCCTATAAGCAGGGTTGATGATGATTCCTTATTTTCTTCAAAAGAGTAACCTTTGAAGAACATACTTCTTAATTAATAAGTAGTATTACAATTAAGGTTGAGGTTGTCTAGGTTTTGTTATTGGATTCACTAAGTAAGGAATGGTGGTTTCCTAAATAGGATGTTTAATAATTATCTCACACTAATAGGGTTTAGTGAGTATGGAATAGGATGCACAATATTGGCATGGTGGCTATTGGAGTTCATCACAATGGTGTGATGCTAAGCATGGATAGGTAAGGTTGATGGCTTTGGGTAATAGGATCTAGGGTTTACACATGGTTGACCCTACTTTGATTAACTGGGTTGAATAGGTATGCCTACATGGACTACCAAATTATTGATAATAGGGCTCCTACAATTTTATGTGGCATGGCAAGTATGTAATTGCTATTATGGTTCTATGTTTTGAAAGGAAAGTACCATGATCACATGTTCTAACCTTGGGTTTAGGTTAGAAGCAATTTAAGGTTCACATGTAATAATGGAACTAGGGTTCCTAATGGAGTTAGGGTTTTAGGGTTTCTCATGAAATGATAGGTTTCTAGTTTTCTCTCTTATGGAACTAGGGTTTTCTAAGTACCCTAAAATCTTGGATTAATAACTTCATTAATAAAGTTGAAGTTATTAATATCTTTGAAATAGAAATAATATTGGATTTGTCCTTTTATTATTTTAAAGAATTAATAGTTAAGGTAATTATTAATTAGGGTTTAAATCCTTTTAATAAGGATTTAACACAATAAATAAATAAAGAAAATTAGTTTTAATGTTTTCTTTATTTAGTTACTGGTTTTCTTTAATTTGGAGAATTTTTCCTAATTATTGGATTTTAATTCAAGTAAGAATTAAAGTAAAATGCTTAATTAATAAGTATTTAATAATTGAATTTTTATTAAAAATAAAAATTTCATATTATATTTTTATTGGATAGAGTTTTCTTTTCTAAGAATTTTGATATCTTAATTATATTTTTCTGAGTTATAATGAATTGTCTAAATTATTTCGAAGTTGCAGGTATTTTCTGGAATTTGAATTTAAATGAAATAACTTAATCTACCCGGGCTTCTTACCCACGAAGACACTGACCAGTGGGCCAGTCGCCACGTTGGCTGCCCCCGTGGCGGTGAGGTGGCAACCAAGGCCCTCACCGGCGGCCAGTGGCGATGGTCGCCGGAGCTAGAGCGTTCCCGCGGGGCTGCGCGGGTACTCGCTGGAATCAGCACACCGAGATGATGCTAGTGGTGGCGGCGCCACCCCCTAATGGTCGCCGGAGCAACCGCGACGGCGAGGCCGAGCGGTGGCGCTCGCAGGCTACCGGCGCGAGCACGATTAAGGGCGTAATCGAGAGGGCTAGGATGCTCTGGAAGTTCAGTGGCTCACCAGGATCACGATGAGCTTGGTGGTGAGGCGAGAGGAGGTCGGCATCGCCGGAATTGCCAGCTCCGGCCGTCGGGGAGTTGAGGTCGTCGGCGCCGATTTCGGTCACTGCGGCCCGATTCCTCCTGCAGGATGAACAAGTCGACCATGGCGATTCTAATGGTAGTCACGGCGAGGCTCGGGGTGGTCTCCACCGGCGGTGATGGTCGATGGCCGGGCGGCTAGGGTTTCGGTAATGGGCGGAATTGGAGCAGAGGAGGAAGCAAACCGAAGATGGAGTTCGTGCGGGAGCTTTTATAGGCGCCAGAACACGCCTCGTCACGTCGTCGAGGAAGGAGAGGACGCCAGCGCCGCGACGAAGCCGAGCACGGCTTCGTGCTGTCGACCATGCGCGGGGAGAGGATGAGGATGACTTCCTCCCTCGTTGATATTTTTCGAAGGGTTACGCTGGTTTGCTGGGCTGGCGTGTGGGCTGCGGTTTGGGCTGCTCGCTGGGCTGGACCATGGGCTGCTGCTGGGCTGCCACAGCCAGGTAAGCTCCAGGTGGTTTTTCTCCTCTTTTCTTTTTCTTCTTTATTTTCTGTTTTGTATTCTTATTTGTTGAATTCAAATTTGAATTCAATTCTGCCTTGCAGGTATTTGTAAATACTACTTACTTGGCAATTACCTCTTAAGTAATAATTCTACTTGAGACGTACTATTTTGATTGTTAATATAATGATAGGTTCAACATACACAATAATTCAAATATGTAAGATAATAATTATAATCTTCCATTCTCTTTCTTTTGAAATTCCAAATGTTTTTTTATAATTCAAGGAGATGGCCAAATGGCAGGGCTTTAAGTACCAAATTATTTCTAGGATCTTGATTTAGTTACTTGCATATTATTTTAGGTGAGCTCCAATGTATTAGGGTTTTATAGTTTTTTTATAGTTAACTTTGGTCATATGGATGTATGGTTTCTCACCATATAAAGTATGGAGTTTTACTCTAAGATTTTCTTAGGTCCTTTAATAGAGGAGTAAATGGAATATAGATGTGATAAGATTCTACTTATGATCACCAAGTGATTCACAAGTTAAGGTTGGGATATAAGCCTGGATTTGATTACTAGTGATCTCCCTATGATTTCATGTGGTGAATAACATCTACTAATTCTATTAGGATTTAACTTATCCTCACATACCTCAAGAGCATGATCATTGTTTAAGCATGATCAACTTGTTCTAAATCCCTTCTACCTCAAGTTCTTAGGGTTTATGATCATCACTCAATTTATAATGATCAAGGTTTGGCTTCCTAGGGTATCTCTCATTAAATAGGTTTCTCACTTCCATGATCAAGCATTGTCTTGATCAGATAGGGTATAGTACTTCTAATTTACCTTCTGGAATGGAACTACTATGGTTGCCTCTAAAGTTTATATCCCAGGAGAATGCCTGAGATATTATGTTAAGGTTCTACTTAATCAATGATGATATGATCATCTTGTTATACAGATAGTTCTCATCCCCAAGTCTAAGTGTTGCCTCATTAACTTGAGTGTAACACCATAACTTGAGCTCTCTTGTAAAGGAATGGTTTATTCTAGGGTATGGTGTACTCCTAATACTCTAGTTCAATGGTTGTCCTTTATTCTTAACTAGATAAAGCTATGATTTGTATGATTGATCTCTCTCATTTGGAAAGGTCTTCAATACTAACCTAAGGTTAGGCTCCATAGAGAATGATGTGGTCATTAATATCTATGTTTAATATAATTGGGTTATCTCCCTAGGAATGGTCTGGAATAATATCCTAGGGTTTCTCTTCAAAGTGATGGTTGGAATACATGGATGTATATCCAAGGTTTTAGCTTAAGGTTTTCAATTGCTTCTCTAATAAGTAACATAGAACTCCCACTTCTCTAAGTTTGATGTATAATAATATGGAATAGAGAAGGATATATATTCCTTAGTTGGATCTCCTTGTCTTGTTTCCAAAATTAAAGTAGAATGAATATCATGAGGTTCATGATAGGTTCCTAGATTAGTCTTAGGACATGGAAAAGATAAGTGAAGAATGGTTTCTTCATTTATTGTTACTTGATTTTCCAATTAAATGGATGTTCATAGGTTATGGCAAGGAATACCATGTTGTGATCTTTAATAAGATCAAGTAATTGATCACTGAGTAAAGTGTTGTTGTGTTGATTATTAGTTCCATTTGATCTAACCCCTTAGATCAACTTATCTCTACCCAAAACAAGGTTTTAGCAAAGTCACATTGAGGTTTATAGCACTTGACTTGATGAGCTACTTCAATTCCACCAAGATCAAGTGAAACTTCAGTTACTGTGACTGTTTTACTTTAAAGCGCAAAAATTCCCCAGATTTTCTATGCATGAATGCAATGCACACATATGTTTCCTCTATTTTTGCAACCCCAATACCTGGGATATTACACCTCCTAACCATCCAACCTCAGGTTGGTTCTCAATCCTGAATTTCCTTGGACGATCAAGTCTGCACCATTTGATGTCTTCGAGATACTTGAGAGCTTCCTCATCACTCTCATATATCTAAACACAAAAATAAATAAATAATAAAAGATTAATGACAGTATTATTAGCAACAAAGAAATTCATGCACTTAATTGTCCCTCAAGTTCTACTATGGACACAGAACATTGACAGTTCAGAAGAGGGGGGACGATCAACAAACTAACGTGTCCTCACCTCCAAAGACGGGGGGGGGGGGGGGGGGGGTTCCTAAGAAAACGGAAAGCTTGCGCGTTTTGATAGTTCTTCATGGCAGTAAGCCAGAAATCTGGAACACCTTTCCTCTCTGTAGGAAAACACCGTAACAAAGTTCTAAAAAGGATGAAAAGGATTTATTTCATTTGACAAATGATACTAGTCATACCCAAAATGAAAATGTATAGATATTACCATCCTGCTTCGTGGGGTTCTCATCATCATCTTCCTCTACCTCACTTGTCACAACTTTGCAACGCTGCAAGTTGCACAGCAGTCACCACACAAGTTTGTGTTGCAACATGTGAATTACAAACCAAAATACGGAGGAGAAATTAAAAACATTTGAAAAAAACCGGCATCCCTCACGGTTTCGGGTTAAGTATGCAGTACTTAGCGCGAAACTGCTCAAAAAACCGGCATACATAGTCCCCGATTTTCGGGTTAAGTATGCAGTACTTAGCGTAAAACTTGCCTTCAAAAGTCGGCATCCCTCACGGTTTCTTTTAACTCTTGAAGGGCGTGTTGGAATCGCGCAAAAAGCCGTTCGAGCAGCTGCTGTGGGAGCACCGCGACCTCACTGAGGCTTATGCCGCACTTCAGCTTGCCCACAGTCAGTGCCGAGGTTTATTTGAGCTAATCGTTTTCTTTCGTACCGTTTTTGCTTCTGTAGAACATTACTAATCAGTTTCTTTTGTGCAGCCGCGCTTCCGGAAGCTTCCCCGCATGATGAGCTCATCAGCCGAATCGCAGCAGATGAGGGATCACCTCGCCAATGCCTACGTATTGTAGACTTGGGTTTCGGGAGAGAGCGATGATGGAGATTTCGGGAGCGAGATTAGGCACACGACGTAACCAGCTTCGGGTCCCCTCGGTGGAGGATCCCTACGTGATGCGAGCAATCCAGTATATGATCATATGTATCTTTACAGGGTGACGCCATAGGCGGAGCTATGTTGTCTATCTAGTCTCTCCCTCTCTCGGGTACCCTGGATGGCTTTATATATGCAACCAGGCTAGGGTTTTACAAGAGTCCTAGACGACTACTTCTTCGGGTTGCCTTGTTGGGCCTTCTCCATATTGGGCCGAGCCAAGCCAGGTATACTAATAATGGGTACCCGAAGGGTATACCCATGTCAGTAGCCCCCGAGTGTCCGTCGAAGACTTGCATAGAGACTCCAAGCATAATCATCTCCGAAGTCGAAGAAATACAAGGCGAGGTCCATGTCGTAGATCATGTGTAGCGTAGATAATGTCTCGAAATTAGTTTTCTATCGGGTGCGTGATCAGCACTCCCGATGGGAGTAGCCCCCGAGTCTATGGGCAAGTGCTTGCACTTGGACATAGACTCAAGTTGTACTACTCGATGAAGAACTTGACTGTACTTCTGGGCGCAGCCCCTCTTTTTATCGACTCCTGTTAGAGGACTTAATGAAATCCAGCACTCCCGATGGGAGTTGGCTCCACTCGAATCGCAGAATCGAGTTGAGTCTACAAACCTTTATATATTTACCTGCAAGATAAAAACACAAAAACTCGGGTCGAATAAAACTATTTTGCTATCTTGTCTTATTTTGATATACATTTTTCTTCATGAAGCCGAAGCTTTGGGTAAACAACTTTGCTATATTTATTTGAGTCTCAGAATAAGATGAAATCGAATGAAATCTCCAGACTTCATTTCTTTGTTTTTCATATATTTCGAGTGCACGGAAACACTATATTTTTCTCGACTTCTATATTGCACAGGGATATTGGTAAATAGGACTGGTTCATCCGAAAGCTCGGGTACCAGTTAATGCACTTGTGGAAATCCGTATAAACCTACTTCAAACTCGCGTCCCCAGACATGAATTCGGGATACTGGCGTAATTCGACATGTGCCGCTTAAGGTCTTACCAGATGCCGAATTCCAGTCATGTTTTATCGGGTACCTAACGCGTCCGTTAGGATTTTTCTTCGTATATGTTGATATGGAAAAAAGTAGCAAAGCGCCGTCAGAGGCGGTGCCACGCCGCGCAGGACGGATCCTGGGGACTTACTGATACGTCTCCGACGTATCGATAATTTCTTATGTTCCATGCCACATTATTGATGATATCTACATGTTATATGCACATTTTATGTCATATTTATGCGCTTTCTGGAACTAACCTATTGACGAGATGCCGAAAGGCCAGTTGCTGTTTTCTGCTGTTTTTGGTTTCAGAAATCCTAGTAACGAAATATTCTCGGAATCGGACGAAATCAACGCCCAGCATCCTATTTTTCCACGAAGCTTCCAGAACACCCGGGAAGGACCAGAGGGGGGCCACAGGCCACCCAGACCATAGGCCGGCGCGGCCCAGGCCCTGGCCGCGCCACCCTATAGTGTCGGCGCCCCTTCGACCTTTTGACGCCGCCTCTTCGCCTATATAAAGCCCCTGGACCTAAAACCTCGAGACGGAAAAGCCACGGTACGAGAAACCTTCCAGAGCCGCCGCCATCGCGAAGCCAAGATCTGGGGGACAGGAGTCTCTGTTCCGGCACGCCGCCGGGACGGGGAAGTGCCCCCGGAAGGCTTCTCCATCGACACCACCGCCATCTTCATCAACGCTGCTGTCTCCCATGAGGAGGGAGTAGTTCTCCATCGAGGCTCGGGGCTGTACCGGTAGCTATGTGGTTCATCTCTCTCCTATGTACTTCAATACAATAATCTCATGAGCTGCCTTACATGATTGAGATTCATATGATGATGCTTGTAATTTAGATGTCATTATGCTAGTCAAGTGGGTTTTACTTATGTGATCTCCGGAGACTCCTTGTCCCACGTGTGTAAAGGTGACAGTGTGTGCACCGTGTGGGTCTCTTAGGCTATATTTCACAGAATACTTATTCACTGTTATGAATGGCATAGTGAAGTGCTTATTTATATCTCTTTATGATTGCAATGTGTTTTGTATCACAATTTATCTGTGTGCTACTCTAGTGATGTTATTAAAGTAGTTTTATTCCTCCTGCACGGTGTAATGGTGACAGTGTGTGCATCCGTGTTAGTACTTGGCGTAGGCTATGATTATGATCTCTTGTAGATTATGAAGTTAACTATTGCTATGATGGTATTGATGTGATCTATTCCTCCTACATAGCGTGAAGGTGACAGTGTGCATGCTATGTTAGTACTTGGTTTAGTCGTGTTGATCTTTCATGCACTCTAAGGTTATTTAAATATGAACATTGAATTGTGGAGCTTGTTAACTCCGGCATTGAGGGTTCGTGTAATCCTACACAATGGTGTTCGTCATCCAACAAGAGTGTAGAGTATGCATTTATCTATTCTGTTATGTGATCAATGTTGAGAGTGTCCACTAGTGAAAGTCTGATCCCTAGGCCTTGTTCCTAAATACTGCTATCGCTGCTTGTTTACTGTTTTACCGTGTTACTACTGCTGCGTTACTACCGCTTGTTTATCGTCCTGGCAAAGCACTTTTCTGGTGCCGTTGCTACTGCTTATTTACACCACCTGTATTTCACTATCTCTTCGCCGAACTAGTGCACCTATTAGGTGTGTTGGGGACACAAGAGACTTCTTGCTTTGTGGTTGCAGGGTTGCATGAGAGGGATATCTTTGACCTCTTCCTCCCTGAGTTCGATAAACCTTGGGTGATCCACTTAAGGGAAAACTTGCTGCTGATCTACAAACCTCTGCTCTTGGAGGCCCAACACTGTCTACAGGAAAAGGAGGGGGCGTAGACATCAAGCTATTTTCTGGCGCCGTTGCCGGGGAGGAAAGGTAAAAGGCACTCATACTTCGGTTCAGTAATAGATACTTTTCTGGCACCATTGTGTTTGTGCTCGAAGCTATTTCCTTTAGATCCTGCAATTGCAACTTTTTGTTTCTTGTTTACACTAGTTAGGCATAATGGAAAACAACAAAAATATGAGAGATCTTTATGAACTTTATCTTGAATTAGGACATGATGTGTTTGAAGAGAGAATTAAAAAACCCATGGAACTTTATATGCATACTAATGGGAATGTTATTAATATGAATGCTTTGAACACTATTGTTGCTAATGCTATGGAAAATTCTAAGCTTGGGGAAGCTGGTTTTGATGAGCTTGATCTTTTTAGTCCCCCAAGAATTGAGGAGAAAATTTACTTTGATGATACTTTGCCTCCCATTTATGATGATTATAATGATAGTAGTCTTTTGTTACCACCTGTTATGGAGGGTGAATTTGATTATGATTACAATATGCCTCCTATATTTGATGATGAGAATAATAATGATAGCTACTTTGTTGAATTTGCTCCCACTAGTACTAATAAAATTGATTATGCTTATGTGGAGAGTAATAATTTTATGCATGAGACTCATGATAAGAATGCTTTATGTGATAGTTACATTGTTGAGTTTGCTCATGTTGCTACTGAAAGTTATTATGAGAGAGGAAAATATGGTCGTAGAAATTTTCATGTTACTAAAACACCTCTCTATGTGCTGAAATTTTTGAAGCTACACTTGTTTTATCTTCCTATGCTTGTTACTTTGCTCTTCATGAACTTGTTTATTTACAAGATCCCTATGCATAGGAAGCATGTTAGACTTAAATGTGTTTTGAATTTGCCTCTGGATGCTCTCTTTCGCTTCAACTACTATTTCTTATGAGTGCATCATTAAAAACTGCTGAGCCCATCTTAATGGCTATAAAGAAAGAACTTCTTGGGAGATAATCCATGTGTTATTTTGCTACAGTACTTTGTTTTATATTTGTGTCTTGGAAGTTGTTTACTACTGTAGCAACCTCTCCTTATCTTAGTTTTGTGTTTTGTTGTGCCAAGTGAAGCCTCTAATCGAAGGTTGATACTAGATTTGGATTTCTGCGCAGAAACAGATTTCTATCTGTCACAAATCTGGGCTGTTTTCTCTGTAGGTAACTCAGAAAAATATGCCAATTTACGTGCGTGTTCCTCAGATATGTACGCAACTTTCATTAGTTTTGAGTTTTCTGATCTGAGCAACGGAAGTATTTATTAAAAATTCGTCTTTACGGACTGTTCTGTTTTGACAGATTCTGCCTTTTATTTCGCATTGCTTCTTTCGCTGTGTTGGGTGGATTTCTTTGTTCCATTACCTTCCAGTAGCTTTGAGCAATGTCCAGAAGTGTTAAGAATGATTGTGTCACCTCTGAACATGTGAGTTTTTGATTATGTACTAACCCCTCTAATGAAGTTTATGAGAAGTTTGGTGTGAAGGAAGTTTTCAAGGGTCAAGAGAGGAGGATGATATACTATGATCAAGAAGAGTGAAAGCTCTAAGCTTGGGGATGCCCCGGTGGTTCATCCCTGCATATTTCAAGAAGACTCAAGCATCTAAGCTTGGGGATGCCCAAGGCATCCCCTTCTTCATCGACAAATTTATCAGGTTCCTCCCTTGAAACTATATTTTTATTCGGTCACATCTTATGTACTTTACTTGGAGCGTCTGTGTGCTTTTGTTTTTGTTTTTGTTTGAATAAAATGGATCCTAGCATTCTTTGTGTGGGAGAGAGACACGCTCCGCTGTTGCATATGGACAAGTATGTCCTTAGTTTCTACTCATAGTATTCATGGCGAAGTTTCTTCTTCGTTAAATTGTTATATGGTTGGAATTGGAAAATGATACATGTAGTAATTGCTAAAATGTCTTGGGTAATGTGATACTTGGCAATTGTTGTGCTCATGTTTAAGCTCTTGCATCATATGCTTTGCACCCATTAATGAAGAAATACATAGAGCATGCTAAAATTTGGTTTGCATATTTGGTCTCTCTAAAGTCTAGATAATTTCTAGTATTGAGTTTGAACAACAAGGAAGACGGTGTAGAGTCTTATAATGTTTTCAATATGTCTTTTATGTGAGTTTTGCTGCACCGCTTCATCCTTGTGTTTGTTCCAAATAGCCTTGCTAGCCTAAACCTTGTATCGAGAGGGAATACTTCTCATGCATCCAAAATACTTGAGCCAACCACTATGCCATTTGTGTCCACCATACCTACCTACTACATGGTATTTCTCCGCCATTCCAAAGTAAATTGCTTGAGTGCTACCTTTAAATTTCCATTCTTCACCTTTACAATATATAGCTCATGGGACAGATAGCCTAAAAACTATTGTGGTATTGAATATGTACTTATGCACTTTATCTCTTATTAAGTTGCTCGTTGTGCGATAACCATGTTCACTGGGGACACCATCAACTACCTTTTGTTGAATTTCATGTGAGTTGCTATGCATGTTCGTCTTGTCTGAAGTAAGAGCGATCTACCACCTTATGGTTGGAGCATGCATATTGTTAGAGAAAAACATTGGGCCGCTAACTAAAGCCATGATCCATGGTGGAAGTTTCAGTTTTGGACATATATCCTCAATCTCGTATGAGAAAAATTAATTGTTGCTACATGCTTATGCATAAAAGAGGAGTCCATTATCTGTTGTCTATGTTATCCCGGTATGGATGTCTAAGTTGAGAATAATCAATAGCGAGAAATCCAATGCGAGCTTTCTCCTTAGACCTTTGTACAGGCGGCATAGAGGTACCCCATTGTGACACTTGGTTAAAACATGTGCATTGCGATGATCCGGTAGTCCAAGCTAATTAGGACAAGGTGCGGGCACTATTAGTATACTATGCATGATGCTTGCAACTTGTAAGATATAATTTACATGATACATATGCTTTATTACTACCGTTGACAAAATTGTTTCTTGTTTTCAAAATCAAAGCTCTAGCACAAATATAGCAATCGATGCTTTCCTCTTTGAAGGACCATTCTTTTACTTTTATTGTTGAGTCAGTTCACCTATTTCTCTCCATCTCAAGAAGCAAACACTTGTGTGAACTGTGCATTGATTCCTACATACTTGCATATTGCACTTATTATATTACTCTATGTTGACAATATCCATGAGATATACATGTTACAAGTTGAAAGCAACCGCTGAAACTTAATCTTCCTTTGTGTTGCTTCAATGCTTTTACTATGAATTATTGCTTTATGAGTTAACTCTTATGCAAGACTTATTGATGCTTGTCTTGAAGTACTATTCATGAAAAGTCTTTGCCTTATGATTCATTTGTTTACTCATGTCATTACCATTGTTTTGATCGCTGCATTCATTACATGTGTTTACAATAGTATGATCAAAGTTATGATGGCATGTCACTCCAGAAATTATCCTTGTTATCGTTTACCTGCTCGGGACAAGCAGAAACTAAGCTTGGGGATGCTGATACATCTCCGACGTATCGATAATTTCTTATGTTCCATGCCACATTATTGATGATATCTACATGTTATATGCACATTTTATGTCATATTTATGCGTTTTCTGGAACTAACCTATTGACGAGATGCCGAAAGGCCAGTTGCTGTTTTCTGCTGTTTTTGGTTTCAGAAATCCTAGTAACGAAATATTCTCGGAATCGGACGAAATCAACGCCCAGCATCCTATTTTTCCACGAAGCTTCCAGAACACCCGGGAAGGACCAGAGGGGGGCCACAGGCCACCCAGACCATAGGCCGGCGCGGCCCAGGCCCTGGCCGCGCCGCCCTATAGTGTCGGCGCCCCTTCGACCTTCTGACGCCGCCTCTTCGCCTATATAAAGCCCCTGGACCTAAAACCTCGAGACGGAAAAGCCACGGTACGAGAAACCTTCCAGAGCCGCCGCCATCGCGAAGCCAAGATCTGGGGGACAGGCGTCTCTGTTCCGGCACGCCGCCGGGACGGGGAAGTGCCCCCGGAAGGCTTCTCCATCGACACCACCGCCATCTTCATCAACGCTGCTGTCTCCCATGAGGAGGGAGTAGTTCTCCATCGAGGCTCGAGGCTGTACCGGTAGCTATGTGGTTCATCTCTCTCCTATGTACTTCAATACAATAATCTCATGAGCTGCCTTACATGATTGAGATTCATATGATGATGCTTGTAATCTAGATGTCATTATGCTAGTCAAGTGGGTTTTACTTATGTGATCTCCGGAGACTCCTTGTCCCACGTGTGTAAAGGTGACAGTGTGTGCACCGTGTGGGTCTCTTAGGCTATATTTCACAGAATACTTATTCACTGTTATGAATGGCATAGTGAAGTGCTTATTTATATCTCTTTATGATTGCACTGTGTTTTGTATCATAATTTCTCTGTGCTACTCTAGTGATGTTATTAAAGTAGTTTTATTCCTCCCGCACGGTGTAATGGGTGACAAGGTGTGTGCATCCGTGTTAGTACTTGGCGTAGGCTATGATTATGATCTCTTGTAGATTATGAAGTTAACTATTGCTATGATGGTATTGATGTGATCTATTCCTCCTACATAGCGTGAAGGTGACAGTGTGCATGCTATGTTAGTACTTGGTTTAGTCGTGTTGATCTTTCATGCACTCTAAGGTTATTTAAATATGAACATTGAATTGTGGAGCTTGTTAACTCCGGCATTGAGGGTTCGTGTAATCCTACGCAATGGTGTTCGTCATCCAACAAGAGTGTAGAGTATGCATTTATCTATTCTGTTATGTGATCAATGTTGAGAGTGTCCACTAGTGAAAGTCTGATCCCTAGGCCTTGTTCCTAAATACTGCTATCGCTGCTTGTTTACTGTTTTACTGCGTTACTACTGCTGCATTACTACTGCTTGTTTACTGTCCTGGGCAAAGCACTTTTCTGGTGCCGTTGCTACTGCTTATTTACACCACCTGTATTTCACTATCTCTTCGCCGAACTAGTGCACCTATTAGGTGTGTTGGGGACAAAAGAGACTTCTTGCTTTGTGGTTGCAGGGTTGCATGAGAGGGATATCTTTGACCTCTTCCTCCCTGAGTTCGATAAACCTTGGGTGATCCACTTAAGGGAAAACTTGCTGCTGATCTACAAACCTCTGCTCTTGGAGGCCCAACACTGTCTACAGGAAAAGGAGAGGGCGTAGACATCACTTACCTTCGCAAAGTATTGCGGCATTCAGAGATTAATTCGCGACTGAAGCGCTCTGAGAATATATTGTCGAGTGCCTTTTGTTCGGCTAATGGAATGCTATATTTTTGTCGAATAGGATCTTGATGCTCCTCCTATATTGACTTGCTATATTGAATTTTATTTCTTCGGGTGCGCAACCAGCGCTCCCGATGGGAGTAGCCCCCGAGGCTACAGCCAAGTGTTTGCACTTGGGTGCAGGCTCAACTTTCTTTATCGACTCCCTTGAAGTATGTTTTTCCTTGAATATGCAATTGGAATAAATAAAGAGTATATGGACTCGAAAATTTTTCCTCCCTCTTTTTTTTTGTCGTGTTCTTTCTCGAAGAAATTTTCGTCGAGTTCCCCCTTGATGAAATTTTCGTCGAGTTCCTCCTCGAGGACAATTCTTCGGGTCCTCCTTTTTGAAGAAAATTTGTCGGGTTCTCTCTTGAAGAAAATTTCGTCGGGTTCTCTCAAGATTTCATCGGGTTCCTCCCTGAAGAAGATTTCGTCGAGTTCTTCCCGGAAGAAGATTTCGTCGGGTTCCTCCCTAACGAAGATTTCGTCGGGTTCCTTGAAGAATTTTTTATCGGGTCCTTTGTTGATATAGTTTTTCCTTGGCGCAGTTCTTCTTTTGTCTACCTGAGATGTAGATTGAATCTATACAGCGGAGCCCCCGAGTGTCGGGTGCGGCGAAAATAAATGATAATCAACTTTGTGTGAAATAAAGAAACACTTAGCTTATTGGGCACGACAGAGTCGATGCGCGATGAAGTCTTCGAGTGCAAAGAAGAAGTCTAGCCGAAATAGAAACCACCAAGTGGCAAAAGTGGATGCCGCCAAATTGTTGATTGAGAAACAGCCGAGCCCCCGAGCACTGCTGAGGTGATGTCATGATTGTTGCTTAGACATTGTGTAATACGTCTCCGACGTATCGATAATTTCTTATGTTCCATGCCACATTATTGATGGTATCTACATGTTTTATGCATACTTTATGTCGTATTTATGCATTTTCCGGCACTAACCTATTAACGAGATGCCGAAGAGCCAGTTGCTGTTTTTGGTTTCAGAAATCCTACAAAGGAAATATTCTCGGAATTGGACGAAATCAACGCCCAGGGGCCTATTTTTACACGAAGCTTCCAGAAGACCGGAGGGGAGACGAAGTGGGGCCACGGGGCGCCGCCACACTAGGGCGGTGCGGCCCAAGGGGGGCCCGCGCGGCCCTAGCGTGTGGGGCCCCCGTGACTCTCCCGACTCTGCCCTTCCGCCTACTTAAAGCCTTCGTCGCGAAACCCCCAGTACCGAGAGCCACGATACGGAAAACCTTACTGAGACGCCGCCGCCGCCAATCCCATCTCGGGGGATTCAGGAGATCGCCTCCGGCACCCTGCCGGAGAGGGGAATCATCTCCCGGAGGACTCTTCACCACCATGGTCGCCTCCGGAGTGATGAGTGAGTAGTTCACCCCTGGACTATGGGTCCATAGCAGTAGCTAGATGGTCGTCTTCTCCTTATGTGCTTCATTGTTGGATCTTGTGAGCTGCCTAACATGATCAAGATCATCTATCTGTAATGCTATATGTTGTGTTTGTCGGGATCCGATGGATAGAGAATACTATGTTATGTTGATTATCAATCTATTACCCATGTGTTGTTTATGATCTTGCATGCTCTCCGTTATTAGTAGAGGCTCTGGCCAAGTTTTTACTCTTAACTCCAAGAGGGAGTATTTATGCTCGATAGTGGGTTCATGCCTCCATTAAATCTGGGACAGTGACAAAAAGTTCTAAGGTTGTGGATGTGCTGTTGCCACTAGGGATAAAACATTGATGCTATGACCGAGGATGTAGTTATTGATTACATTACGCACCATACTTAATGCAATTGTCTGTTGTTTGCAACTTAATACTGGAAGGGGTTCGGATGATAACCTGAAGGTGGACTTTTTAGGCATAGATGCATGCTGGATAGCGGTCTATGTACTTTGTCGTAATGCCCAATTAAATCTCACTATACTTATCATATCATGTATGTGCATTGTCATGCTCTCTCTATTTATCAATTGTTCGACTGTAATTTGTTCACCCAACATGCTATTTATCTTATGGGAGAGACACCTCTAGTGAACTGTGGACCCCGGTCCATTCTTTTACATTAAATACAATCTACTGCAATACTTGTTCTACTGTTTTCTGCAAACAATCATCATCCACACTATACATCTAATCCTTTGTTACAGCAAGCCGGTGAGATTGACAACCTCACTGTTTCATTGGGGCAAAGTACTTTGGTTGTGTTGTGCAGGTTCCACGTTGGCGCCGGAATCCCTGGTGTTGCGCCGCACTACATCCCGCCGCCATCAACCTTCAACGTGCTTCTTGGCTCCTACTGGTTCGATAAACCTTGGTTTCTTTCTGAGGGAAAACTTGCTACTGTACGCATCACACCTTCCTCTTGGGGTTCCCAACGGACGTGTGTTAACTGCACGCATCAAGCTAATTTTCTGGCGCCGTTGCCGGGGAGATCAAGACACGCTGCAAGGGGAGTCTCCACAATCCAATCTCTTTACTTTGTTTTTGTCTTGCTTTATTTTATTTACTACTTTGTTTGCTGCATTATATCAAAACACAAAAAAATTAGTTGCTAGTTTTACTTTATTTACTGTCTTGTTCTCTATATCAAAAACACAAAAAAAAAATTAGTTACTTGCATTTACTTTATTTACTTTTTGTTTATTTCATCATGTTTCCTCCTAAGTACACTCTAAAAGACATACCGGTAGGACGTGGGTCTATAATTGGGAGAGATAATATAGAAGATTTTTTCACTCATATTAGTATAGCTGAAAATTTTGAAGATAGACACTTGGTGGAACTTGCTCCTACTTATGAAATTGCTGCTGCTTCTTTAGTTCACATGTTGGAAACTAAATTTGTTAATCTTAATCCTATAATCCAACACATGTTTCTCACACTTGGTGATATGGAAGAAGGGGAAAAGAAAGATTTTGTTTTAGAAACCCTTCTTAAAGAATTTGGTGGTGTAGCAAGAGAGGTTAGAAAGGTCTTTATCAAATACAATATGCTTGGCTCTTATACCAATTTTGTTAGTATCCTTGAAAAAATGGATATGGAGAGAGTAAGGTACACTAATAATATTAATGATGGTGGGGAGATTAAGACAACAATACCTTGTAAGCTCCTGGGAATGAATGACGCTCTAGAAAATAACTATGGTTGGCTTGTTCCTGAAAATTTGTTTGACGAGGATAGCAAGCCTAAGAATAATGAAAAGGGAGCCTCTAAAACTCACATAGATAAGATAAAATGCATAGTTGAGAAAACTCCCAACACCTATGTTGATGCTTCATCTCTCGATAACACTTGATATACACTTTCTGCGCCTAGCTGAAAGGCGTTAAAGAAAAGCGCTTATGGGAGACAACCCATGTTTTTACTACAGTACTTTTATTTTATATTTGAGTCTTGGAAGTTGTTTACTACTGTAGCAACCTCTCCTTATCTTAGTTTTGTACATTGTTGTGCCAAGTAAAGTCTTTGATAGTAAGGTTCATACTAGATTTGGATTACTGCGCAGAAACAGATTTCTTTGCTGTCACGAATCTGGGCCTAATTCTCTGTAGGTAACTCAGAAAATTATGCCAATTTACGTGAGTGATCCTCATATATGTACGCAACTTTCATTCAATTTGGGCATTTTCATTTGAGCAAGTCTGGTGCCACTTTAAAATTCGTCTTTACGAACTGTTCTGTTTTGACAGATTCTGCCTTTTATTTCGCATTGCCTCTTTTGCTATGTTGGATGAATTTCTTTGATCCATTAATGTCCAGTAGCTTTGTGCAATGTCCAGAAGTGTTAAGAATGATTATGTCACCTCTGAACATGTAAATTTTTATTGTGCACTAACCCTCTAATGAGTTGTTTCGAGTTTGGTGTGGAGGAAGTTTTCAAGGATCAAGAGAGGGAGATGATACAACATGATTAAGGAGAGTGAAAGCTCTAAGCTTGGGGATGCCCCATATTTTAAGAAGACTCAAGCGTCTAAGCTTGGGGATGCCCAAGGCATCCCCTTCTTCATCGACAACATTATCAGGTTCCTCCCCTGAAACTATATTTTTATTCCATCACATCTTATGTGCTTTACTTGGAGCGTCGGTTTGTTCTTGTTTTTGTTTTTGTTTGAATAAAATGGATCCTAGCATTCATTGTGTGGGAGAGAGACACGCTCCGCTGTTGCATATGGACAAATATGTCCTTAGGCTTTACTCATAGTATTCATGGCGAAGGTTGAATCTTCTTCGTTAAATTGTTATATGGTTGGAATCGGGAAATGCTACATGTAGTAATTCTAAAAAGTCTTGAATAATTTGATACTTGGCAATTGTTGTGCTCATGTTTAAGCTCTTGCATCATATACTTTGCATCTATTAATGAAGAAATACATAGAGCTTGCTAAAATTTGGTTTGCATGTTTGGTCTCTCTAAAGTCTAGATAATTTCTAGTATTGAGTTTTGAACAACAAGGAAGACGGTGTAGAGTCTTATAATGTTTACAATATGTCTTTTATGTGAGTTTTGCTGCACCGGTTCATCCTTGTGTTTGTTTCAAATAACCTTGCTAGCCTAAACCTTGTATCGAGAGGGAATACTTCTCATGCATCCAAAATCCTTGAGCCAACCACTATGCCATTTGTGTCCACCATACCTACCTACTACATGGTATTTCTCCGCCATTCCAAAGTAAATTGCTTGAGTGCTACCTTTAAATTTTTCCATCATTCTCTTTTGCAATATATAGCTCATGGGACAAAATAGCCTTAAAAACTATTGTGGTATTGAATATGTACTTATGCACTTTATCTCTTATTAAGTTGCTTGTTGTGCGATAACCATGCTCCTGGGGACACCATCAACTCTTTGTTGAATATCATGTGAGTTGCTATGCATGTTCGTCTTGTCTGAAGTAAGGGAGATTTACCACTCATTAAATGGTTAGAGCATGCATAATGTTAGAGAAGAACATTGGGCCGCTAACTAAAGCCATGAATCATGGTGGAAGTTTCAGTTTTGGACATATATCCTAAATCTCATATGAGAACATTAATTGTTGCTACATGCTTATGCATTAAAGAGGAGTCCATTATCTGTTGTCTATGTTGTCCCGGTATGGATGTCTAAGTTGAGAATAATCAAAAGCGAGAAATCCAAATGCGAGCTTTCTCCTTAGACCTTTGTACAGGCGGCATAGAGGTACCCCTTTGTGACACTTGGTTAAAACATGTGTATTGCGATGATAATCCTGGTAATCCGAGCTAATTAGGACAAGGTGCGGGCACTACTAGTATACTATGCATGAGGCTTGCAACTTGTAAGATATAATTTACATGATACATATGCTTTATTACTACCGTTGACAAAATTGTTTCATGTTTTCAAAATAAAAGCTCTAGCACAAATATAGCAATCGATGCTTTCCTCTTTGAAGGACCTTTCTTTTACTTTTATGTTGAGTCAGTTCACCTATTTATCTCCATCTCAAGAAGCAAACACTTGTGTGAACTGTGCATTGATTCCTACATACTTGCATATTGCACTTGTTATATTACTTTACATTGACACTATCCATGAGATATACATGTTATAAGTTGAAAGCAACCGCTGAAACTTAATCTTCCTTTATGTTGCTTCAATACCTTTTACTTTTAATTATTGCTTTATGAGTTAACTCCTATGCAAGACTTATTGATGCTTGTCTTGAAGTACTATTCATGAAAAGTCTTTGCTTTATGATTCAGTTGTTTACTCATGTCATTACCATTGTTTTGATCGCCGCATTCATTACATATGCTTACAATAGTATGATCAAGGTTATGATGGCATGTCACTCCAGAAATTATCTTTGTTATCGTTTACCTGCTCGGGACGAGCAGGAACTAAGCTTGGGGATGCTGATACGTCTCCGACGTATCGATAATTTGTTATGTTCCATGCCACATTATTGATGATATCTACATGTTTTATGCATACTTTATGTCGTATTTATGCATTTTCCGGCACTAACCTATTAACGAGATGCCGAAGAGCCAGTTGTTGTTTTCTGCTGTTTTTGGTTTCCGAAATCCTACAAAGGAAATATTCTCGGAATTGGACGAAATCAACGCCCAGGGGCCTATTTTTACACGAAGCTTCCAGAAGACCGGAGGGGAGACGAAGTGGGGCCACGGGGCGCCGCCACACTAGGGCGGCGCGGCCCAAGGGGGCCCGCGCGGCCCTAGCGTGTGGGCCCCCGTGACTCTCCCGACTCTGCCCTTCTGCCTACTTAAAGCCTCCGTCGCGAAACCCCCAGTACCGAGAGCCACGATACGGAAAACCTTACTGAGATGCCGCCGCCAATCCCATCTCGGGGGATTCAGGAGATCGCCTCCGGCACCCTGCCGGAGAGGGGAATCATCTCCAGGAGGACTCTTCACCGCCATGGTCGCCTCCGGAGTGATGAGTGAGTAGTTCACCCCTGGACTATGGGTCCATAGCAGTAGCTAGATGGTCGTCTTCTCCTTATGTGCTTCATTGTTGGATCTTGTGAGCTGCCTAACATGATCAAGATTATCTATCTGTAATGCTATATGTTGTGTTTGTCGGGATCCGATGGATAGAGAATACTATGTTATGTTGATTATCAATCTATTACCTATGTGTTGTTTATGATCTTGCATGCTCTCCGTTATTAGTAGAGGCTCTGGCCAAGTTTTTACTCTTAACTCCAAGAGGGAGTATTTATGCTCGATAGTGGGTTCATGCCTCCATTAAATCTGGGACAGTGACAAAAAGTTCTAAGGTTGTGGATGTGCTGTTGCCACTAGGGATAAAACATTGATGCTATGTCCGAGGATGTAGTTATTGATTACATTACGCATCATACTTAATGCAATTGTCTGTTGTTTGCAACTTAATACTGGAAGGGGTTCGGATGATAACCTGAAGGTGGACTTTTTAGGCATAGATGCATGCTGGATAGCGGTCTATGTACTTTGTCGTAATGCCCAATTAAATATCACTATACTTATCATATCATGTATGTGCATTGTCATGCTCTCTCTATTTGTCAATTGCCCGACTGTAATTTGTTCACCCAACATGCTATTTATCTTATGGGAGAGACACCTCTAGTGAACTGTGGACCCCGGTCCATTCTTTTACATTAAATACAATCTACTGCAATACTTGTTCTACTGTTTTCTGCAAACAATCATCATCCACACTATACATCTAATCCTTTGTTACAGCAAGCCGGTGAGATTGACAACCTCACTGTTTCGTTGGGGCAAAGTACTTTGGTTGTGTTGTGCAGGTTCCACGTTGACGCCGGAATCCCTGGTGTTGCGCCGCACTACATCCCGCCGCCATCAACCTTCAACGTGCTTCTTGGCTCCTACTGGTTCGATAAACCTTGGTTTCTTTCTGAGGGAAAACTTGCTACTGTACGCATCACACCTTCCTCTTGGGGTTCCCAACGGACGTGTGTTTACTGCACGCATCATTGTGTTGCAGTCGTGACCCGGGGCGAAGTCATTGTCGAGCCCCCGAGCGTTGCTGAAAACTTTGTGCCGAAGTAGTGGTCGCCTGGAATATTATGTTATAGCTATGCTCAGGGGCGAAGTCGTTGTCGAGCCTCCGAGTGTTGGCTCCATGGATATGTAACGCCATAAGAGATGAAGTCATTGAAGATGAATCCAAGATGAAATATTTGAGATGAATCCATATTGAAGATTACGCCATTAAATATGAAGCATATATTAAAGATGAATCCGCTAATATCATAGAGGATGAATCCATTGACCCGAAGAAAATAAATCCAGTAATAACCGTAAAATATGAATCCACTTATAAGATGAATCCGACGAAGACAAAATCCAGTAAGCCGAAGAAGATGAATCCATTGAGCCGAAGAAATAAATCCACTGAGCCGGGGAAGATATATCCAGTGCCGAATAAGATGAATCCATTTGGAGAAGATATATCCATTCGCAGTATCCGAGTAATCGAGTGTACTTGCTGTAACAATGTAATGACGCATCCCGAGTGTCGGGTGTTGCGGAAGTAAATAATAATTGATTTTTAGAAGAGAAACACTTAGCTTATTTTTCGGCCATGGCGGAGCCCACGTGAAAGCAGGTCGTGCAGGTCGAGCGGCGGACACAGTCGATGTAGTCGCGTGGCGCATGCCCGAAAGTAGTTGATGAAGAGGACGCAGCCGATGTAGCGGATCCACGACGGGCGAGCCCCCGAGCATGTCAAATGCGCGATGTTGAGTGTGCGACAGTGGACGCGTGATGGCGAACGGTATCGACACAGCACAGTAGGCAAAGCTTATTTCCGATCTGCAGTTATGTTACGGCGCAAAAAACTGCGCGCAACTAATAGCACGGACCAAAAATATTTGGCCCAAAATAAATTTGCAAAGAATAGTGTACTGAAAATATAGCACCTGATTATTTTTGTTGGCTCGAAGCACTGGCCGAAAGCTGATATTTTGGATGCGTAAAAGCTCCCATTGACTTCCATCTATTCTTCCGAATCCTTTTCATCATTAACTCATGCGAGCCTGAAACCTCCAATCCCATTTGTGTCGGATGGTCGCGACGGACGTTCGCGCCGGCGATCCTGCTCTTTGTACATCACGGTTTGATTGTGTCATATGGGACACGCAAACCAAGCAAGAGATTGGATTGAATAAAAAAGCACCAGAAAATCACATGCTGGCTTCTCGGCTGCCAATAAAATATGAAGAGAGGAAACTAGAAGGCCTAGTCATATCTTATTGAGTTATGTATTAAGTATAAATACTTAGCTTGTTTGTAAGAAACATGGCGAAGTCCAATCTTGTAGCTGCTAGTGGATTCCTCTGATGTCTGCACGTTACTGTTGTGCACTCGCGTACAAACCTGATCTGGTGAGCGGTCTTCATGATGTTGTTTGACGATGAAATTGACGGGTCGGCCAGATCCGATCTTTCTTCTCAGAGCAGCTTTCTCGGATGTCGTTGGCGATAAATTCGATGGATCCCGCCCGGATAACAAAATCCAGTCGTCGCGTTTCCCACGGACGGCGCCAATTGACGAGGGATCACCTCGCCAATGCCTACGTATTGTAGACTTGGGTTTCGGGAGAGAGCGACGATGGAGATTTCGGGAGCGAGATTAGACACACGACGTACCCAGCTTTGGGTCCCCTCGGTGGAGGATCCCTACGTGATGCTAGCAATCCAGTATATGATCATATGTATCTTTACAGGGTGCCGCCATAGGCGGAGCTATGTTGTCTATCTGGTCTCCCCCTCTCTCGGGTACCCTGGATGGCTTTATATATGCAACCAGCCTAGGGTTTTACAAGAGTCCTATTCGACTACTTCTTCGGGTTGCCTTGTTGGGCCTTCTCCATATTGGGCAGAGCCAAGCCAGGTATACTAATAATGGGTACCCGAAGGGTATACCCATGTCAGCAGCCCTCCAAGGTTTGTTGCATCTGTCGATTTCTTTTTTCCTTTACAATTTTTACTCTACTAACTTCCTTTATTTTGGATCCTAGCCGATAAGGAAAAGCTTTCCCTCCAGCATCAAAATGAGATGCAGGCTCAAAAGAAAGAGACCGCGAAACTTAAGGAGGAGCTGATCCAGGCCCGGCTGCGGCATGATGTTGCGCTAAAGGAGGCGCTCAAAGCCGGCAAAGCTGAGGTTGAGGAGGCCAAGGTCGCTTTGACTGAATTGCATAAGAAGGAAGTGAAAGAAGTCTAGGACCAACTGCACCAGGAGCTCCAGGAGGAGAAGAAGTTGCGGGGGCTTGAAAGGCAGCGAAACAATGAACTTGAGCTGGTCCAGATCTTCCATGGCAACATCATAAAGGACTTGGATGACAAAGTCCGGAGTAAGTACTTTTCTCCTTGCTTGTAAGCTTTCTTTTCTTGTCGGTTTGTTCTTACATCGGCTTCCTTTGATTTTTCCGCAGCGATCTTCCCTGAGTCACAGGAACGTGCCGAAGCGGCCGTTGCTAAAGTCCGGGTCGAGAGTCCGGCTTCCGATGCCACCCCCTGGACCACAAAAGATTATGTGATGGCTCTCTCTGCCCGCGTGACCCACATGAAGAAACTTGCGAAGTTGTCGGAAGCTGCTATCAAAGCCTTCAAGTGCCTTTGGCCTGAAGAACCTGTTCCGGACCGCGTCGGTACCATTGCCTCCCGGCTTCTGGAATCCGGCAAGCTGTTGAGCGAGTGGCGACGCTCTGCATCGCGGGCTGGAGCTGACACAGCTTTGCGGTTCGTCTGCTCTTGGTACGAAGGCTTGGATCTGGACATCCTCACCACCATGCATGGTGATGCTCCCACTGATACTGATCCGATCCTAACTGCCAAGCGCGGTGACCGGGCTTATCGCGTGGCTCATTATGCCCCCACCAGCATCTTTATTCCGGCCCCTGCTGACGTCGAAGACGAACTTAGTGAAGCTGAGGAGGAAACTGAAGAGGGTGAAGATGAAGAAGCCGAGGAGACTGTCCCCGAAGGAACCGCCGCCGCCAACGATGAACCTGCCGCATCTGGCCAAGCTCCGGAGAGTTCTTCTCCGGAATATGCATAAAAGACTTTGCTCCTGTCTCAAAGAAAAAACAATTCGTGAAATGCCCGGTATGCCGGGTTGGATGATGTATTAAACAATTAAGTCCTTTTGGTGTCTTGAACTGCTTAGTTTGCTAGGTTCGGTATGTTTGAACCTCTTTATGCTTGATATGTTAAAACCTGTTAAGTTTGGTTTGCTTGAAACCTTCCGGTTTATGTTCTTTTCAACTTATATGGTAAAGACTCCGGATTCATTCCCGAGTTCAATCCAATGCATGCTCAGTTCTTTTACTTTGGCTCTGTCTACCTCTTTTGGGTGTTTTGACGTATGAGGCCCAAAGTTCTTTTGCCAAGCAGACAATTTCTTGAACTAAGAGAAAAAACTCGAAAATTTTATAAAAAACCGGTATAACCGGGGTTAGTTAAACTTTCTTCCGGATTGTTTGTTTTCGGTTTCTTTCTCGCCTTTCATGTGTTCAAATCCTTCTGGTTTTTCTTGCTTGCCATGAAGCCGGGTTGCGGACAGCAACTAAGTCGAAGATTACCTTTAGGTTAAACACACTACTAAACCGGAAAAGCGAACTTTAAGCAAACTAACCGGCATACAGAAAAAAAACACATTGCATGCAAAAACAGCAAAAACATTGTTCGGAAAGTAAATCGCGAACTTTTTATTACTTGTACTGTTACCTATTCAAAGTCGAGTTCTGGCGGACTGTCAATTTGACCTTTGATGAAAGCCTCCGGTGTTTCCACTCGAATAACATCAACATCTACATTATAAGAATCTCCTGAGATATAATGCTTGAGTCTTTGTCCATTCACCACTTGCGTGGCATTGCCTTGGAGAGAACTAATTTTAATTGCTCCTGAACGATACACCTCCTCAACAACATATTGTCCTTCCCATTTCGAGAGTAATTTCCCTGCAAAGAATCTGAGACGAGACCGATACAATAGGACTTTATCCCCAATATTAAATTCTCTTTTGATAATTCTTCTATCATGCCATTTCTTAACTTTCTCTTTAAAGAGTTTAGCATTTTCATAAGCTTCACTTCTCCATTCATCTAAAGAACTTAATTGCAGCAACCTCTTATTACCGGCTAGTTTAGGATCTTTATTTAGTTCTCTAACAGCCCAATAAGCTTTGTGCTCTAATTCTAAAGGTAAATGACAAGCTTTTCCATAAACCATTTTATAGGGCGACATACCCATAGGATTTTTATAAGCAGTTCTGTAAGCCCATAGTGCGTCCTTCAATTTAATAGCCCAGTTCTTTCTAGTTTTATTAACAGTCTTTTGCAAGATAGATTTAATCTCTCTATTTGATCATTCTACTTGCCCACTAGTTTGAGGATGATAAGCGGAGGCAATTCTATGATTAATACCATATTTAGCAAGAGTTTTTCTAAAACCACCATGAATAAAATGAGAACCTCCATCTGTCATAATATATCTAGGAACTCCAAATCTAGGAAAAATAATATCTAAAAGCATTTTTAAAGAGGTCTCACCATCAGCACTTTTTGTAGGTATGGCTTCCACCCATTTAGTAACATAATCAACAGCAACAAGTATATGAGTGTTACCTTCTGAAGAAGGGAAAGGACCCATGAAGTCGAATCCCCAACAATCGAATGGTTCAATAACAAGAGTATAATTCATAGGCATTTCATTGCGTCTGGAGATATTACCAACCCTTTGACATTCATCACAAGATAAAATAAACTTTCTTGCATCTTTGAAGAGAGTTGGCCAATAAAAACCTGATTGTAGAACCTTTTGTGCAGTTCTATCTCCGGCGTGATGTCCTCCATAAGCACTACCATGACATTTACTCAATATCTCTTCTTGTTCATATTTAGGAACACATCTTCGCATAATACCATCCACTCCTTCTTTATATAAGTGTGGGTCATCCCAAAAATAATGCCTCAAGTCATAAAAGAATTTCCTCCTTTGCTGAGCTGAAAAGGTGGGAGGCAAGTACTTGGATACAATGAAGTTAGCATAATCAGCATACCAAGGGCTATCTCGCGAGTTCACCTTTATTACAGCCAATTGTTCATTTGGAAAACTATCATTAACAGGAACAGGATCATAAGCAATATTTTCCAATCTAGACAAATTATCAGCAACAGGATTTTCAGCACCTTTCCTATCTACAATATGCAGATCAAATTCTTGCAACAGAAGTACCCATCTAATAAGCCTTGGCTTAGCATCTTTCTTTGTCATAAGGTATCTAATTGCAGCATGATCAGTATGAATAGTAACTTTTGAATCAACGATATAAGTGACAAGGTATTAACTTGTCAATGCCTACGGATTGTAGACTAGGGTTTAGTTGGATGTAGAGGGCAAGTAGATCTCGAAGGTTTCAGCCGAAAAGTACTCGACGAATATGAAAACTAGGGTTTGAGAGACAATGATTCGATCCTTTCTGCGTCCCTCGACTCCCCCTTATATAGGAGGCGGAGCTGAGGGTTTCGTATTGTACAGGTTACAGAGTCCGGGTAGGTTTCTAACTCCTCCCGCAAGATTACAAATAATCCTTCCTATTACAACTCTAGCTTTCCTTAACAATATCTTGGGCTTCCGAACCTTCTTATTCTTCGGGTAGTGGGCCTTCAGTAAACCCCGGGTACCATCATCGGCAGGCCCATTGGGGATGCCTATGTCAGTAGCCCCCGAGATTTTGCTTGAATCGCAGAGTCAGGGAAAATCTCCACTGTTTATTTTTACTTGATAATTCAAAACCTTTCTATATTTCTTCACATAAATTTCTATATTGTACAGGGATAATGGTAGTTGGGGCTAGTTCATCTGACGGATCAGGTACTAGTTAACTGCTCTAGTGGCAATCCGCAAAAACCTACTTCAAAATCACGTCCCTGGACATGATCTCGGGATACTGGTGTAAACTTCGACAGGTGCCGCTTAAGGTCTTACCATTCTGTCGAGTCCCAGTTATATTTATCGGGTACCTAACGCGTCCGTTAGGATTTTTCTTCGTATCTGTTGATACGGATAAAAGTAGCAAACCGACGTCAGAGACGGCGCCACGCCTCACAGAACGGATCTGGGGTCTTACCTTCGCAAAGTTTTGCGGCATTCAGAAATTAATCGCAACTTTGGCGTTCTGAGAATATATTGTCGAGTGCTTATTCGGCTGTTGGAATGGCACATTTTATTGAGTCAAAGATGACTTATATTGCTTTCCCGATGGGAGTATATGCAGAGTTACTTATAACTCGAAATATACTCTGTTGCTCTTTTGTCTTTCTTCTTTATGATTTCATCGGGCACGCGAACAGCGTTCCCGATGGGAGTAGCCCCCGAGGCTACAGCCAAGGACTTGTGCTTGGTTGTAGGCTCCACGCCTTATGCCGCTATATTTTCTTTCTCTCCCGAAGTTTTATAATTTCTCGGGTGCGCGAACAGCGCTCCCGATGGGAGTAGCCCCCGAGGCTATGAACAAATATTTGTATTTGATCATAGGCTCATGCCATTTCTATTTTGCTTTTCTTGATCTTTTCATTTTTCCAAAGTAGCCCCCGAGCATTTGATCAAAAACTTGTATTTGATCAAAGGCTCAGCATTATTTTTCCATGTCGCCTTTTATGAAGCTGTTGAGTCGAATTTTTTCCTTTTGCCAAGGTGACGTTATTGCTGACGATAGCCACGATTGCTAGTCAAAAAATTTCGAGAAGTCTTCTCCCGCTGCCTTGCGGGCCCAATTGATCCACTATCTTGACACGTCGTGCAAGTGGGGGACACACGTCCTCCGCTTTTTCTAGCGCACGTACCGTAACTTCTTTAATGTTGAATTACTTTTTTACCCTCGTGTCCACGTGGCCACCATCTGCCACACATTTTTCTTATCCAACGGTCCGCCGCTTGACCGCACCTCTACATAAGATCTTCTTCTTCCTCCTCGAGCACTTCCGCTCGCGCCGTTCTCCTGCTCTCATCTGCAAATTTGCTCCTGCGACCCACAACCACCTAAGCTCCTCGTTTCCAAGCTGCAAACCTTGCGCCATTGTTGATGCCACCGCGTCGATTGACAAGGCACAACACGCCGGAGTCCTCCATGGCCGCCGTGGATCTGGGGACGGCGGAGTGGGAAAGATCGAAGATTTCCACCCAAGACATCAACATGCTGAAGAAACTGGGGATCAGCAAGAAGCCCAAAGCTCTGTGCTTCCCCAGTGAGGAGAGCTACCCAACCCCTCCAATGGGGTACCGGGTAAGTTTTGTCGACCACCTCATCCGCGGTCTTTCCGCCCCCATTCATCCTTTTCTCCGCGGACTGCTCTTTATCTATGGTTTGCAACTCCACCACCTCACGCCAAATTCAATCCTCCATATCTCCATTTTCATCACCCTCTGCGAGGCCTTCCTTGGCGTCCAGCCCTAATCGGGCGTTATGGAAGCGCATTTTCTTCTGCCGCCGTAATGGCTCGCCCAATGTCGCCTATAATATAGGCGGCGTTGTAATTTCTGTTCGGCCCACTGTCGACTACTTCGACGTCAAACTTCCTGACTCAGTTCAAGGGTGGCGCAAGAAGTGGCTGTATATTCAGGAGGAGAACCACGGATGTGCTGAAGACAACATCCCTCCTTTTGATGGCGCCGAAAAAATCCTTCGCCGCCGCTCCTGGGACGCAGAGGCTACCGAAGAAGAAAAGGCGTCGACAGAAACCTTGATGGCTCGTATCCACGAGTTGCAAAATACTCGCGGCAAAGAGCTGTCTGGTATCCAAATCACGGCTTATTTTCTTAGGACTAGAGTGCAGCCGCTTCAGGCTCGTAAAAATCCTCTCTGGAAGTATGCTGGTGACGAGGACGTAGATCGGCTGTCGGTGGATTTGGAGGTCAAGGATTTAGAAAAGCTTGTCCGAAAAATCTCTTCTCTCAGCAAAAAAGATTCTGTCCCTTCGTCCTGTCGTGTAAAACCGTACAGCGCCACCAATGCGCTTCCCAAGGTAATTTTTGTCGGTTGATTTGTTATTGCCTTGTTATTTTCCTGTAATTCCTTTTTATTGACATCTTCCCATGTTTTATATAGAACCATCCAAATCTTGTCTCGCTTCCTCCCCTTCCTGAAGATGGAGAAGTCGAGGAAAGGGCCGTTGTTACCGACGACAACCAAGATGCCCCCTCTTTTGTGAATGAACCCACAGATTCTCAGAAATCTGCGGGATCTGTTGAAAAGGAAGCTGCCTCTAAAGGCACTGCATCGGCACAATCTCCTCCTCCTGCTGTTTCTCCAAAGAACAAAAGGAAAAGGAATGATGTCGAAGATTCCGGTACCTCCAAACCCGAAGAAGTTGTTCCTTCGCATCAGAAGGCAGCTTATGATCCATACCTTGAGAGCCTCATCAGTTCGTAAGTCCCCTCTCTTTCTCTTTTTTTTTTACTCGAAGATTTTTGTCTATCTTGCTTTTTATGCTACCAACATTTTATCGTAGTGATGATGAGGAAGAAGTACCAGCTGCTGATGTGGCTGCTCGAACGAGTACGTCACATACTCTAGTTGTTTCGGAGCCGCCATTTGAAGGAGAGGAATCCTCGCCTCCTCAACAAAACGTTGGTGCTTCTACTCCTCCTCCAAATCCCCTTGCCCCTTCACCGAAAAGGGCAAGGACTGAAACAATCCTGGAGCCTACTCTCCAATTGAGTAGCTCCTCTAACCCTCTCTTGGATGATGTAAGTTCTTAATTTTCTTGTCACTATCTATACTTCCTCTGTTTGCTTCTGTGTGCCATTATATTTTTCTTGTACCGACATTTTCTTTCTTTGTCCCTTTCTTTTTTAACAGCCTATGATCAAAGAACTTATTCGTATCGGTGCCCAATTCATTGGGTACCGTGAATATGCCAGTAAGACTGAAGGTAAAGCCTTGCTGCTTCTTTTTGCACCTGCCTTCTTACTCCTTTGTTGTCGATGTTTTTAACTAAATTTTGCTTTCTTGGCAGAAAAACTGGCAGAGGTCAACGAGCGTGCCAATACTCTTGCTCAAAAATTAGAGCAAAGTGAAGAGGCTCGTAAGAAGGCCGAATCAGATGCTGTTCAAGCTAGAGCAGAGGCTGACAAAGCCAAGACTGATGCTGCTGGTGTCAAAGATCTTAGGAAGAGACTTCATGATGCCGAGACTTCGCTGAGTGAGCATATAGCTGCACAATCTGCTCGCGAGGAAGCGGTCCTTAAGCGCATAAGGACGCAAAATCGTCGCTTTGTCAGTAAGTATCTGAACCACTTCATATCCCTTGAACTTTCTTTCTTTCGCTCGTTTGTTGATCATTAAGTTTTTATCTTGACAGATAGAACATGTCAAGAATTTGAACTTGAAGACCCCGACAATGATCCTCTTCTTGACGCCGTTTCGTTCCTTGAATTTCATGGAACAGAAGCACGCGAGGGCATTGATCAAGCTAAAGCGGGGTTGTCGCGACTCTTCCCCTACTTCTTCCCGAAGAAAGAGGAACCCGCAACTTTCCTTGCTCTGGCTAAGTGCTTTAATCCACCAGAAGATCTTGGGCTGAAGATGCGCCAGGAAAATATGAAGGTCGCTGTTGAAAACACTGTTGCCTTGGTTGCTGATAGTCAGCAAACTATCGACTGGGCGAAAGTAGGCGACACGGAGCAGATAGAACAGCCGAAATGGCGATCGCTGATCAAGGCGGCAAAGCCCAATACGAAGAAAATCTTGTGCTATCTCGGGATCAAGCCATCTTCGACTCCTAGCTCATCAAAGCCGGAGGTCTAGTTGAATGCCCCTTTGCTTTTTTCTTTTTAGCTTATCTCCTTCTTTTGGCACTGTTGCCATAGTGTTCTTGGCGATGACTGCTTTAGTAGGTCTCTAGAGGTCCTTCTTTTGTAATAGACATGTATATATTATGGGAATGAATGGAAATCTATCTTTGCTCAATGATTGATGTCAAAATTTCTCTTTTTTCCAGTTAATTTTTGACAACTATACGTCAACTCCTGGTCCTTCCGAGGTTTTTCCTTCGCCTCCTTCGAAGAAAACCCCTGTCGCTGTTAATGTTGTCGAAGATTCTGCGAGTAAGACTTCGGCAGAAGATTTGAAAGAGCTTCAATAACAGCTCCAGTCTATGAAGAAGCAATCACTTATGCTTATGGAACAATCTCGGAAATCCTCTGAGAGGGAAAAAGTAGCACTCTGACAAGCTCAAGATGCTATAATCGAGAAAGATGCCGCCATTGCTGAAGCTGCTGCAGCTATGTCTCGAGAAAATTTCATGCTTCAACTTCTAACAGATGCTAGATTGGATATGGCAGGTATGCTTCGGTATCTTTGTCACACTTTATCTTTCTTTTTTACTTGTCTTCTTGTTGCCCGCTGATTTTATCGAAATAGGTGCCTTTTTGAATGCTGCTACGGAAGATGAACGTGTTGAAGCTCGTTCTAATGCTCTTCTGAGGCTTGCACGTGATCATGGTTCAAATTTTTGGGGCACACCTGAACGGACTCGGCAAATCGTCAGATTTCAAGATCGTGCTCTTCAGGTCCGCGATTTTCTCGACTTTTGCACGAGGACCTTGTCTTTAGTTTACGGGACCATGTTTCCACGTAATAAGATGCCAGAGACGCTTCCCGCTCTGATGGAACAATTTCGAGATGCTCCTCGAATCCATGGATTTGTGCGAGCCCAATTAGCTGCTGGCGCGAGGTTCGCCATGATTATGATAAAAATCTGCTGTCCGAAATTAGATATGAGTCAAATTGTTCCGAAATGCCTGGCGAAGATGGCGAAGAGAAAAAGGAACTTCGGCAAATATGATGATGTTGTGACTCCTGTTGCCGAAGATATGATGGATGAACTTCTTCGACTAGACGCTGAATTCTTCGTAGAAGTCAGTTATGCGGAACATAGTACTCGCGCTATAAATAATGAACGGCTGACGATAGATAATATACTGGGTAGCTCTTGAAGTTTTGTTGCTCCAAGGATTGTATCTTGTGTGTAGTAAACATAATCTATATTGTAAAGTTACTATTTTTTTGTTTTTCAGTGCCAAGCCCCCGGGCGTTTTGATGGCGATATTTTTCTCTTGTTATCATGCGAGGTTGTCCCAGGGCAAGATAATTTATATTTGTACACTATTTTTGCGGGTGCGAACCCTGAGCTTTTCTGTTGATTGCTATTTTGCGACGTAGTTTTATTTGGCGAGGTACTTTATACCAAAGCGAGATATATATATTGTATCTTCTGAGTAAGAGCCCCCTAGCCTGTCGAAAAGATATATAATTCCACTATCTTTATTATATTGCAGCACCGCGAGCCCGCCTCATTAAAAACCTTTCCCGGCCCCACTCGGTGCCCCGAAAAAGGAAAAGAGTGCGTATGAAAACTCGCGAGCGTTTCAGTACATTGTATGTTTACAGAGGAGACTATATTTCGGCATCTAGGCGTAGAAGCGCCTGAGCTATGCCACGTTCCAAGGATTTGGCTCAGCAATCCCCGTCTTCTTGTCCTTGAGTCTGTATGCTCCTCCTTCGATTACCTCTGTGACTATGTAAGGTCCAAGCCATGGTGACTCGAGTTTTTCATGACTTTTTTGATTTAGTCGCAAAACCAAGTCGCCAACTTGGAAAGACCTCGGTCGCAGTCGTCGACTATGGTAATTTTTCAGGTCCTATTGATACTTGGCAACTCGTGACAGGACTTCATCTCGAGCTTCATCAAGTGCGTCGACATCATCTTCTAAGGCTTTTCTCGAAGTTTCTTCATCGTATTCTGTAACTCTTGGAGCATCATGTTCTATTTCTATCGGCAATACTGCTTCAGCTCCGTGGACCAGGAAAAACGGCGTCTCCTGCGTCGCCGTGTTTGGTGTTGTTCGAATACTCCACAACACACTTGGCAGCTCCTCTGGCCAAGTATGTCGAGCTTTTTCCAATGGTCCCAACAAGCGCTTCTTGATACAATTGCAGATAATGCCGTTGGCCTTCTCGACTTGACCATTGGTCTGTGGATGTGCGACAGACGCAAAACTCAGTTTGATGCCTACTTCTGCACAATATGCTTTGAACTCCTTGGAAGTAAAGTTACTGTCGTTGTCTGTGACGATGCTGTGTGGTACTCCAAATCGAAAGACGATGCTTTTCACAAACTTGATTGCTGATGCGCCGTCCGGTGAATTTATCGGCTTTGCTTCTATCCATTTAGTAAATTTGTCGACAACAACGAGCATATACTCATATCCACCTGGCGAAGCTTTGTGTAGTTTTCCCACCATATCGAGACCCCACTGAGCAAAGGGCCAAGACAATGGGATTGGCATCAATTCTGCTGCCGGAGAATGAGGTTTGGCGGCGAATCTTTGACACGCGTCGCAAGTTCGCACTATTTCCTTCGCGTCCTCAATTGCTGTTAACCAATAAAATCCCGCTCTGAAGACTTTGGCCGCGATAGCGCGGCTGCTTGCGTGGTGCCCGCATATTCCTTCGTGTACATCTTTCAGGATGATCCGTCCTTCTTCGGGTGTGACACATCTCTGTAGCACACCTGAGATACTTCGCTTATACAACTCCCCTTTTACCACAGTAAAAGCTTTAGATCGCCTAATTATTCGCCTTGCTTCAACTGGATCGTCGGGTATTGTTTTCCTTAGGATGTATGATATGTATGCCTGCATCCATGGAATTTGCACCATCATGACTAGCTCCTGTTCCTCTTCTTCTTCTTCCAGTGATTTTTTGGTGACGTCTGAAGGTTTTTCTTCCTTCTCCTTCTTCTTTGTTTTCATTGGCTTTGTTGATCTCTCGCTTATTTCTTCCCAAAACACGCCTCGAGGGATCGCGAGACATTGTGACCCGATGTTTGCAAGGACATCGGCTTCATCATTGCTCAATCTGCTGATGTGGTTTACCTCGCATCCATCAAACAGTTTTTCCAGCTCATTATACATCTCCTTGTATGCTATCATGCTCTCATTGACTGCATCACATTGGTTCATAACTTGCTGTGCTACCAACTGTGAGTCGCCGAAAATTTTCAGTCGGGTTGCACCGCAAGCCTTTGCCATCTTCATCCCGTGTATGAGAGCTTCATATTCTGCTTCATTGTTAGACGCGTTTGGGAACATCATTCGCAAGACATACTTCAGCTTGTCGCCTTCAGGTGATACCAATATCACGCCTGCTCCAGCGCCTTCTAACCTTTTAGACCCGTCGAAGTACATAGTCCAGGTTCTCGATAAATCTGGAGGTCCCGTATTTTGTAGCTCCATCCACTCTGCGATAAAATCCGGTAGGACCTGCGATTTTATTGCCTTTCTTTTTTCATACGTGATGTCCCGAGGAGAAAGTTCTATTCCCCAAAGGGAGACACAACCCGTAGCTTCTGGGTTGTTCAATATATTTGACAGAGGAGCTTCATTGACCACTATTATCGGGTGCGCCGAAAAATAGTGTCACAATTTTCTTGCTGTCGTAAATACTCCATACGCCAGTTTACGTGCGAGGGTACCGCTGTTTTGACGGCGACAGTACTTCACTGATGAAATATACTGGCCTTTGAACTCCATGGAGCTTTCCTTCTTCCTCTCTCTCGACTACCAAAACCATGCTGACCACTTGGGGTGTGGCTGCAATGTATAGTAGGAGAGGTTCTTTCTCTTTAGGCGCTACCAAAATTGGTGGTGTCGAAATTGTGCGCTTGAGGTTCTCGAAGGCCCTATCTGCTTCCTCGTTCCATTGAAATTTCTCCCCTTGTTTGATCAATGCGTAGAATGGCAGCGCCTTTTCTCCTAGCCTAGCAACGAATCTGCTTAAAGCTGCGACTCGCCCCGTTAGCTGTTGTATTTCTTTCAACTTTGTTGGCTTCCTCATAGTTACGATGGCCTGTATTTTTTCGGGATTAGCTTCGATCCCTCTTGCTGATACTAAGAATCCAAGAAGTTCTCCCGCAGGAACGCCAAAGGAGCACTTTGTCGGGTTCAACTTGAGGCAAAACTTGTCAAGGTTGTCGAAGGTTTCCTTCAAATCTTCGATCAGTGTTGACCCCTTCTTTGATGTTATCATGACATCGTCGATGTAGACTTGTACATTTTTCCCAATCTGTGTTGCAAGGCACTTCTGCATCATCCGCTGATATGTTGCTCCCGCATTTTTCAAACCAAAGGGCATTGTTTTGTAACAAAACACGCCGTAAGGTGTTATGAACGCTGTTTTGGCCTCATCATTTTCTTTTAGTCTGATCTGGTTATAACCAGAGTATGCATCCAAGAAGGAAAGATGTTCACATCCTGCCGTGGAGTCGATGATTTGATCGATCCTTGGGAGGGGAAAGTGATCCTTAGGACAATGTTTATTGAGACACGTAAAGTCGACGCACATGCGAAGGACTTTCGTGTGTTTCTTCGGCACCATCACTGGGTTAGCTACCCATGTGGATTCTGTAGATATCTCTTTGATAAAACCAGCATCCTTAAGTCGATCTATTTCTGATAGCATAGCTTTGCGGTTTGGTTCCGAAAAACGCCGCAAGGGTTGTTTGATTGGTCTCGCGAGAGGATCCAAGTTGAGGTGGTGCTCGGCAAGTTCCCTGGGTACTCCTGGCATGTCAGCTGGACACCATGCGAAGATTTTCCAGTGCTCACGGAGGAACTTGATGAGCGCGCTTTCCTATGCGAGGTCCATATTTGTTGCAATGGACGTCGTTTTCTTCGGGTCCGTCGGGTGGATTTGCACTTCTTTTGAGTCCTTCGTTGTGTTAAAGGTTGGTTCCCTGAGCGGCCTCCCTGTGTCTGGCAAAACATCATAATCAGTTTGCCTTGGCGCCATATATTCTGCTTGCATCCCGAAGGTTTCTGAAAGTTGATGAAAATCTCTGTCGCATTTGTCAGCTAACGCAAAGCTTCCTTTGACTGTGATTGGTCCTTTGGGTCCAGGTAACCTCCACAGTAAATACGTATAATGAGGTACCACCATAAACCTAGCATACGCTGGTCGTCCCAACAAAGCATGATATTGCGACGGGAAATCCACAACTTCAAACTCCAATTTCTCTATCCTGTAATTTTCTCGGGTCCCAAACTGAACGTCGAGATTAATCTTGCCCAACGGATAACTTGGTTTCTCTGGCGTGATCCCGTGAAAACGTGTGTCAGTTGGTGCTAGATTTGCTAGGGATATGTTCATCTTCCTTAGTGTATCTGCGTACATAAGGTTTAAGCTGCTGCCGCCATCTATGAAAACTCTCGACACGTCGAAGCCAGCAATTACTGCGGGTAAAATAAGTGCGGATTGCCCAGGTCGAGGAACCTGCTGCGGGTGATCCACAATTGTGAAGCCGATATCCTGTCCCGACCAATTTAGGTAGTCGACTGTTGGTGGAGGCATCTTTTCTGCCATGAATACTTGCCGCGAAATTACTTTCTGTGCCCTGTTAGATGGCCTAGCTTTCTGAATCATCAAGACTGCGCCATTAGAATTAGGATCAACATACGGAGGTGGTTGTGGTGCTGCCGCTATTCTGAGCTGGTGCCGATTCTCGTCTGTAATCGCGGGAGGAGGTGGGAGATGTATCTCGCTCCTTGGTCCCTGGTGATTTCTATTCATTGCTTGGGTATTTGCAATTCCTGCGGCTCGCAACATTGCTTGAAAGTTGCGGCAATCTTTTTGGAGATGTCCTGACTGTCTCTTTCCGTTGCTATCGAGAAAAAAGTGCATCTGACACGGTCCGTTCATCATCTCCTCGGGGGACACATAGGGTCTTTGAAACCTTGGTCCACTATTTTGCCTGTGACCGCGAGAATCACCTCTATTGTCGCCTTGTTGTTCATTACTTCTTTGGTAGTCATCTCGACTATTTCCTCCAGGATTTCCTCGGAAGCCAGCCGATATGTGGCCGGGAGCGTCGTTGTTGTAGAACTGGCGGGAAAATCGCCTTCTATTTTGAAAATTTCGACCGCGGTCCTCTTCTGGCGACCTGTGTCGCTTGTTATATATTGCGTCTTCTCCATCTGCCCACTTGTTGGCTATCTCCATCAGTGCTGATATTGTCTTGGGGTTGGTTCTCCCTAAGTCCTCGACGGAATCTCCCCGTCGGATTCCTGCCACGAACGCGTCTATTGCTCTCTCGTCAGATATATCTTCTGCCGAGTTTTTAATAATGTTCCACCTTTGTATATATTTTCTCATCGACTCGTCGTGTTTTTGTCGGCACGCCCTCAATTCTTCCAATGACGCAGGTTTCTTGCAGGTGGATCGGAAGTTTCTCACGAAAATATCTTCAAAACTATCCCAGCTGTCGATGGAACCT
This sequence comes from Lolium perenne, assembly GCF_019359855.2. Taxonomy (NCBI): domain Eukaryota; kingdom Viridiplantae; phylum Streptophyta; class Magnoliopsida; order Poales; family Poaceae; genus Lolium; species Lolium perenne. Next base: position 157,952,664 of record NC_067248.2, read on the forward strand.
GGGGAAAGTTTCTTTATCCAAGATCTCGCGGCACCACTCAGGTGGACTTGGATACTTTGCATGGCTGTTGCTCTGGTTCCTCCTACCAGCTTCACCATCTCGAGATAATCAACGAGCCAATCCTCGGGATCCTGCAGACCGTCGAATTTTTTGAAATTCTCGGGTAACTTAAACCCTTTTGGTACTCGAGTTTTTCGGACTCATCTCGTAAATCACGGAAGCCTGCACAGATCTTCATCGGCAACTTCTGGTGAATGCCGATGTTCTCTTCTTTCTTGCTGCGCTCTGTCTACCCTTGCTTGAGCCGCCGTATCTCTTGCCCCACTTGTTCTTGGTGGATCTTGCACTGCAGCAGTAGGTCGTGGACTATTTTGCCTTGCAGTTCCTTCGGGAGGTGTAGCTGTGAATGCTGTTCCCATGACTCCAACTCCAGCCATTGCCATATTGAACAATGCTTCTCTCGGGTCTCCGGGGGGTGGTCTGGACGCGAGGATGTAAGCTTGCGTTGCCATGTATCCTGCTTCTGGCGTTTTCGGGATGATATTTCCCCTTGTATCAATCGACATGAAAGACATGTCGAGATTTTGAATTATGTTGCCTCTCTCTGCTTCAGGTATATTTTGCAGCCGAGATATTGCCCTCCTCCGAGCTTCTCTGTGACTATCTCCCGAAGTTCCTGATTGTCGACTGAGCTCTGCTGGACGCCTGCTTGATGCGGATGCTGCCTCTTTTCTTCTATTCAGGGATGCTATTTCTTTTTCCAACTCCCTACTCACACGAGCAAGTCTATATTGATAGGCTTGTAATTCCTCGGCAGTAGCTGTGGTGGTCATTGGTTCTGAACCATCCATGGCTCTTGCAGCCCTATCCCACGCTGCTTGCGGGAGTTGGACTCTTTCGCGAGGTGAGGTCCCGACATATTTGGTGCCTAAGCCTCTTCTGAGATCAGCGGGATCGACGTATGGGTTTCCCAAATCATCGAAAGCCTCTGATGTCTCTGGTTCTGCTCGGCTTGCCTCTTCAATTGCATACACTTGATGATATTTTGAGTATTCATTTTTGTCGGGATTGGTGACACCATCATAAAGATTGGTGAAGACCTTTCCGATGGCAGCAGATTTGTCGATGAAGCTGTCGACGCTGTCGGAGTCGCTGCTTATAAAGGAGTCCGCAGTCGACCCGAAGGATGTGTCGCTGAAGATCTTGACGAACTTTTCGCTTGCCTTGGTGTCGATGAAACGTGGCGACGAAAACTCTTCATCGCTTGTCGAAAAGTCAGAATCGATCGCTGAAAATTTCGACGAGATCGGAACTTCGAGACGATAAGATCCTTCCTTGTTGACGCTGAATCGGAATTCTCCGAACTTCATAACGATGGGCTCCTCCAGATACGCACATGCATCCAAACGGGAGGGCGGGTGAGGAATAAAATCGACTAGATCAGTTTTTTCCTGTTTACCTCGATCCATCGCATTGCTTGCTACCGACGAAGTCGACGATTCTGGACGTGCCATCGAGATCAGCTCCTTGCAACCTCTAGATCCCACAGACGGCGCCAATTGACAAGGTATTAACTTGTCAATGCCTACGGATTGTAGACTAGGGTTTAGTTGGATGTAGAGGGCAAGTAGATCTCGAAGGTTTCAGCCGAAAAGTACTCGACGAATATGAAAACTAGGGTTTGAGAGACAATGATTCGATCCTTTCTGCGTCCCTCGACTCCCCCTTATATAGGAGGCGGAGCCGAGGGTTTCGTATTGTACAAGTTACAGAGTCCGGGTAGGTTTCTAACTCCTCCCGCAAGATTACAAATAATGCTTCCTATTACAACTCTAGCTTTCCTTAACAATATCTTGGGCTTCCGAACCTTCTTATTCTTCGGGTAGTGGGCCTTCCGTAAACCCCGGGTACCATCATCGGCAGGCCCATTGGGGATGCCTATGTCAATAAGATCTAAACTTATCACAAGCAAAGACTACAGCTAACAATTCTTTTTCAGTAGTAGCATAATTTCTTTGAGCAGCATCAAGAGTGTTACTAGCATAATGAATAACATTCAGTTTTTTATCTACTCGCTGTCCAAGAACAGCGCCTACAGCAAAATCACTAGCATCACACATAATTTCAAATGGTAAGTTCCAATCAGGAGGTTCAACTATAGGGGCAGTTGTTAAGGCTTTCTTTAGAGTTTCAAAAGCTTCCTTACAATCATCATCAAAAACAAAAGGTACATCTTTTTGAAGAAGATTAGTAAGAGGCTTTGAAATCTTAGAGAAGTCTTTAATAAACCTCCTATAAAACCCAGCATGACCAAGAACACTACGAATACATTTAACATCCCTCGGATAGGGCATCTTCTCAATCGCTTCAACTTTAGCTCTATCAACTTCAATACCTCTCTCGGAAATTTTATGTCCCAATACAATCCCTTCATTAACCATAAAGTGGCATTTCTCCCAATTAAGAACAAGGTTAGTTTCTTCACATCTCTGCAAAACTTTATCAAGGTTCCGCAAGCAACTATCAAAAGAATTCCCATAGACAGAAAAATCATCCATGAATACCTCTACAATACTCTCACAAAAGCCATGAAAAATAGCAGACATGCATCTTTGAAAAGTAGCAGGAGCATTACATAAACCAAAGGCATACGTCTATAAGCATAAGTTCGGTTTTCTCTTGATCTTTAGTTTTAACAGCAATTTGTGAAAACCCAGAATAACCATCAAGAAAGCAAAAATGAGTATTTTTAGATAACCTTTCTAACATTTGATCAATAAAAGGCAAAGGGTAATGATCTTTCTTAGTAACCTTATTAACTTTTCGAAAATCAATGCACATTCTATACCCTACAACTACTCTTTGAGGTATGAGCTCATCATTATCATTAGGCACAACAGTCATTCCTCCTTTCTTAGGAACACAATGCACAGAACTAACCCATCTACTATCAGCAATAGGATATATAATACCAGCTTCAAGGAGTCTTAATACCTCATTTCTTACCACATCCTTCATCTTAGGAATTAGACGACGCTGAGGTTCAACAACGGGCTTTGCATCATCTTCCATATTAATGGCGTGTTGGCAAATAGAGGGAGAAATCCCCTTCAAGTCATCAAGAGTGTAGCCAATAACACCTCGGTGTTTCTTCAATATCTCCAATAACCTTTCTTCTTCAAACTCTGAAAGCTTAGAACTAATAATAACAGGATATATTTTCTTATCATCAATATGAGCATATTTAAGATTATCAGGCAATGGTTTTAAATCAAAGACAGGATCTTCCTTTGGTGGTGGTGTTGTACCCAGATCTTCCACCGGTAAATCATGCTTAAGAATAGGTTGATGAAGGAAAATTTCATCAAGCTCATCTCTTTCTTCCCTAAAAACTTCACTCTCACTATTCTCCAAATGTTGCTGCAAAGGATTATTAGGAGCAAGAGCAATAGACGCACACTGTTCAACTCTAAAATCATTATTAGGCAAATCAGCTTTATAAGGGGTTTTGGCAAATTTAGAGAAATTAAACTCATAAGATTCACCAGCAAATTTAGTCAAAATTTTCTCTTTCTTGCAATCTATAATAGCTCCACAAGTATTTAGAAAAGGTCTACCAAAAATGCTAGGACAATATTTACTAGCAGCAGAACCAAGTACCAAAAAGTCAGCAGGATATTTAATCTTACCACATAGAACTTCCACATCTCGAACAATACCAATTGGAGAGATAGTTTCTCTATTAGCTAGCCGAATAACCACATCAATATCTTCAAGTTCACAAGAACCAATTTCGTGCATAATCTCCGTGTAAAGCTCATAAGGGATAGCACTAATACTTGCACCAATGTCACATAAACCATAATAACAATGATCACCAATTCTAACGAGAGAGCATAGGAACACTAGCTTTCCTAGACTTATTAGGATGTGAAACAATATTAGAAGCATCTTCACAGAAAATAATATGACCATCCTCCACATTTTCGGTCACAAGATCTTTAATTATTGCAACGAGGTTCAACTTTTATTTGTTCTTCAGGTTCTATAGGTTTCTTTTCACTTTTATGAACCGCACTATTTATAACAGTACTCCTTCATTTTAGCGAGGAAAGGAGTTTTTTCAATATAAGCTTCAGGAATAACATGATCAACAGTTTCAATTACAACACATTGGTTTATAGATGAATCTATTTTATCTTTATACGGTTCATGATACTTATCAAAATTCTTCTTAGGCAATTCATAATGAGAGGCAAAAGCTTTATAAAGATTTGCAACGACTTGAGAATCAAGACCATAAGTAGCACTAATATTACGAAATTTATCGAGTATCCATAAAAACCTCAATGCATTTATAATCAAAGTTTATACCTGACTCTCTATCTTTGTCGTTCTCCCATCCTTCAGTATTCTCCTGGATCCGATCAAGAAGGTCCCTTTTAAACTCTTCTTTGTTGCGTGTAAATGATCCAGAACAAAAAGTATCCAGCAAGGTCTTGTCTTGAAAAGAAAGTCTTGCATAGAAATTATCAATAATAACATTACCAGGAAGCTCATGAATGGGGCATTTGAGCATTAAAGACTTCAATCTCCCCCATGCTTGGGCAATGCTTTCTCCATCATGAGGCCAGAAATTATATATGCGGTTCCGATCTTTGTGAATTTCACTTGGAGGATAGAATTTGGAATAAAATAAAGGCACAATGTCCTCCCAATCAATAGAATCCCTATTCTTCAGCAATTTATACCAGTGCGCTGCTTTACCAGACAGCGTTATAGAGAATAGTTTCTTTCTAACTTCATCCATAGCAATACCTGCACATTTGAATAACCCGCATAATTCATGTAAAAACAGTAAATGATCACCAGGATGGACAGTTCCATCCCCTTCATAGCGGTTATCCATAACACGTTCAATAATTTTCATAGGTATTTTATATGGTATTACTTCCTCACCTAGCGCCTCATCCACTACCGTTGCAGTAGTAGTAGATTTCCCAAATAGAAATTGAAGAGAAGATCTCTCCATAATGACTTATAGCAGCGAAAGTAAATAAAATCAGCACAACAATAAAGGTTTTCCTTACCAATTCCACTTACCAATAGCGCTTCACTCCCCGGCAACGGCGCCAGAAAATAGTCTTGATGACCCACAAGTATAGGGGGTGTATCGTAGTATCTTCGATAAGTAAGAATGTCGATCCCAACGAGGAGCAGAAGGTGTTGACAAGCAGTTTCGATGAAGGATTCACTGTAAATGCTCACAGACAAGTATTCAGGGGGTTTTGATGTAACAGATGAATAAAGTACGAGTAAGTAAAGTGCGAGAGAAATAATTGCAGCGAGTGGCCCAATCCTTTTTAGCACAAAGGACAAGCCGGTTTGTTTACTTATAATGACCAAACGTTCTTGAGGACACACGGGATTTTAGTCTAGTGCTTTCGCTACATACAGCTAATTAATCTTCATTGTTTTGATAAGTGTTGTGTGGGTGAACCTATGCTAATGTACCGCCCTTCCTAGGACTAATACATACTTGTGATTATACCCCTTGCAAGCATCCGCAACTACAAGAAAGTAATTAAGATAAATCTAACCACAGCCTTAAACTCTGAGATCCTGCTATCCCTCCTGCATCGATATACCAACGGGGGCTCAGGTTTCTGTCACTCCGGCAACCCCGCAATTGGCAAACGAGTACAAGATGCATTCCCCTAGGCCCATAAATGGTGAAGTGTCGTGTAGTCGACGTTCACACGACACCACTAGAAGAATAACACCACAACTTAAATATCATAACACTGAATACTACTCAACCATGATTCACTACTAACATTTAGACTTCACCCATGTCCTCAAGAACTAAACGAACTACTCACGAGACATCATATGGAACATGATCAGAGGTGATATGATGATGAATAACAATCTGAACATAAACCTTGGTTCAATGGTTTCACTCAATAGCATCAATAACAAGTAGAAATCAACACCGGGAGAGTTTCCCCTATCAAACAATCAAGATCCAACCCGAATTGTTACAGCGGTGACGAGGTGCAGCGGTGGAGATGGCGGTGATGATGATGGAGATGATGACGATGGTGATGGAGATGATGTCCAGCTCGTTGACGGTGACTATGGCGTCGATTTCCCCCTCCGGGAGGGAATTTCCTCGGCGGATTCCTGCCCGCCGGAGAGCTCTTTTCTCTCTGGTGTTCTCCGCCCCGCAGAGGCGGCTGTGACTCCTCGCGACTATCCTCTGTGGCTTAGGTTTTCGGGACGAAGGAGTACGCGAAGAAAAGGAGGCGAGAGAGGGCTGTGGGCCCCCTCCTCACAGGGCGGCGCGGCCAGGGCAGGGCCCGCGCCGGCCTGTGAGGGGGGCCCATGGCGGCCCTCCTCGGCTCCCCCTTCTGGCTCCCTTCGTCATCTGGAAAAATAGGATTTTTCGTATAATTCCAGTCAATTGTTGATCTTCCGAAATATTGCATTCTGACGGTGCTTTTTCCAGCAGAATCCTGGCTCCGGTGCGCGATCCTCCAATAATCATGAAACATGCAAAATAGATGAAATAACATAAGTATCATCTCCAAATATGAAATATATCAATGAATAACAGCAAATTATGATATAAAATAGTGATGCAAATTGGACGTATCAACTCCCCCCAAGCTTAGACTTCGCTTGTCCCCACGCGAAACCGAACTTCGGTAAACAGGACCACATGTTTATGGAGTGAAGAGTCGATAAATCAAATACGGACAAGAAGCATCATATTCATTCACACAAGACATTCTAGTGAACAACTTCCTCATATAACTCAACTTGAAACAAGTATAAGGTAATCACAAATAAAGGTGCATAAGAAATCATAGTTGGTGATGGCAAACTTTGTTCTTGGTCAGAGAACAGTTAACAGATTATACTTATCTATGGAGCAGCACTTTCATATTAAAGCTTATGGTAAACTTGCATACTCAATCATAGTAATCATTGATAACTTTCAAAGCTATATTCATTCAGATAAAACTTGTACTAAACAAGGAAGAGTAAAAGACATGATGAAGTAAATCACAATATAATGGTTTGATCACAACAACTCAAATGCTTGCTTAAGATGGAGGAATAGGTTCTTGACTCAACATAAAGTAAGAGACAGACCCTTCGCAGAGGGAAGCATGGATTACTATTTTTGTGCTAGAGCTTTTCATTTTGAAAACAAGAAACAATTTTGTCAACGGTAGTAATAAAGCATATGTGTTATGTATAAGACATCTTATAAGTTGCAAGCCTCATGCATAGTATACTAATAGTGCTCGCACCTTGTCCTAATTAGCTTGGATTAACACAGATTATCATTGCATAGCATATGTTTCAACCAAGTGTCACAAAGGGGTACCTCTATGCCGCTTTGTACAAAGGTCTAAGGAGAAAGCTCGCATTGGATTTCTCGCTTTTGATTATTCTCAACTTAGACATCCATACCGGGACAACATAGACAACATATAATGGACTCCTCTTTAATGCATAAGCATTCAACAACAATTATTATTCTCATAAGAGATTGAGGATTAGCTGTCCATACTGAAACTTCCACCATGAATCATGGCTTTAGTTAGCGGCCCAATGTTCTTCTCTAACAGTATGCATACTCAAACCATTTGATTGTGAAAACCGCCCTTACTTCAGACAAGACGAACATGCATAGCAACTCACATGATATTCAACAAAGGTAAAAGAGTTGGTGGCGTCCCCAGAAAACATGGTTACCGCTCAACAAGCAACTTACTAAGAAATAAGACACATAAGTACATATTCTTCACCACGATAGTTTTTAAGCTATTTGTCCCATGAGCTATATATTGCAGAGGTAAAGGATAGAAATTTTAAAGGTAGCACTCAAGCAATTTACTTTGGAATGGCGGAGAAATACCATGTAGTAGGTAGATATGGTGGACACAAATGGCATAGGTTTGGGTTGAGGTTTGGATGCACGAGAAGCATTCCCTCTCAGTACAGGTCTTTGGCTAGCAAGGTTAATTAGCAAGCACAAAAGTTGAGGGAAACAAACGAATATACATGTGATAGAAACAATCATGCATCTTTCTTGTAAGCACAAACAATTTTAACTTCAGAATAATAAGCTATGAGCTAACAAGAAAGGAAGACAATGAAACAACTATATATATTTCTCTTTTCTACTTAAACCTCAAGGTGTTGTTGCTATTGACCAATGCTAAGTTTGCCAAAACCAAATAGATTTACTCAATGCTCCCAAAGTGGTACCAATACTAAAATCAAGATCAATCATATAATAGAAATTGCAAACTAAAATAAGGTGTGCAATATGTAAATGATAAGACTTCTCATTAATATTTCATAACGATAACTCACCCCAAGGGATACATAGACAAACTAAAGGAGAGATACTTCCACACTGCAACCCATCTTATATGATAACTTCCCTACTCATGATATGACACTACTTGATAGTAAAAAGTAAAAGGTAGTGATGATGTGATACCGCGGCACTCCCCCAAGCTTGGAACAAACCAAGGGGATGCCAATACCGATGATGAATTACTCCTTTGGCGATGGTGGTGATGAATTCCTCCCGCGCTTCTTACAGATCTCCTTCAGCTTCAGCTTCTCAGCTTGGCAATTCTGCACTAAGACTCGAAGAGATTCATTGTTATCTGAAGTTGGCGGTGGCGACCTTGTGATGGCTATCGAGTAATATTCCAGCATTCTACGGAGTCGGTAATTCTCCTCCTGGAGTATCTCCACTTCTCTTCTTAGTGCCCGATATTGACCACAAAACTCATCAGTAGTCCGTAGAGCTTCTTCCAAAGACAGGGGAAAGAGTCGAGGCCAAGAGCAGGTGGTAAGGGTCCCTGCAAGTTATGAGAGAGAGAACGTCGAGTGTCAACAGATCCCACCAAGATTTGCTTACTCCCAACAGCTTGTTGCTCTTGTTTTGACGACACCCTTTTCACTTCTTCCTTCGAAGGCCCTTTGCTCTTGTTGTTGGGGGCCATGGTGCTCTAGATCAAAGACAGATCCTGGCAGAAACAGCTCAAAACAAAACACATCGAGAAAACGATATACGGACCTCCAGGGGTCCGGGGGATTATATAGCAGGAATTTTCGCAACAAACGGAAAGTACCAGATCGAACCAGAGTCGGAAAGAGGCGACGAGGGGGCCAGCTCACAGGGCGGCGCGGCCAGGCTGGGGCCCGCGCCGGCCTGTGGGGGCACGCCCTCGTGCGTCTCTTTCACTCCGTTTCGATCTCGTAATTTTTCATATTTTCCAAAAACAGCAAAAACATTGTTCGGAAAGTAAATCGCGAACTTTTTATTACCTGTACTGTTACCTATTCAAAGTCGAGTTCTGGCGGACTGTCAATTTGACCTTTGATGAAAGCCTCCGGTGTTTCCACTCGAATAACATCAACATCTACATTATAAGAATCTCCTGAGATATAATGCTTGAGTCTTTGTCCATTCACCACTTGCGTGGCATTGCCTTGGAGAGAACTAATTTTAATTGCTCCTGAACGATACACCTCCTCAACAACATATGGTCCTTCCCATTTCGAGAGTAATTTCCCTGCAAAGAATCTGAGACGAGACCGATACAATAGGACTTTATCCCCAATATTAAATTCTCTTTTGATAATTCTTCTATCATGCCATTTCTTAACTTTCTCTTTAAAGAGTTTAGCATTTTCATAAGCTTCACTTCTCCATTCATCTAAAGAACTTAATTGCAGCAACCTCTTATTACCGGCTAGTTTAGGATCTTTATTTAGTTCTCTAACAGCCCAATAAGCTTTGTGCTCTAATTCTAAAGGTAAATGACAAGCTTTTCCATAAACCATTTTATAGGGCGACATACCCATAGGATTTTTATAAGCAGTTCTGTAAGCCCATAGTGCGTCCTTCAATTTAATAGCCCAGTTCTTTCTAGTTTTATTAACAGTCTTTTGCAAGATAGATTTAATCTCTCTATTTGATAATTCTACTTGCCCACTAGTTTGAGGATGATAAGCGGAGGCAATTCTATGATTAATACCATATTTAGCAAGAGTTTTTCTAAAACCACCATGAATAAAATGAGAACCTCCATCTGTCATAATATATCTAGGAACTCCAAATCTAGGAAAAATAATATCTAAAAGCATTTTTAAAGAGGTCTCACCATCAGCACTTTTTGTAGGTATGGCTTCCACCCATTTAGTAACATAATCAATGTAAAGAACAAGTATATGAGTGTTACCTTCTGAAGAAGGGAAAGGACCCATGAAGTCGAATCCCCAACAATCGAATGGTTCAATAACAAGAGTATAATTCATAGGCATTTCATTGCATCTGGAGATATTACCAACCCTTTGACATTCATCACAAGATAAAATAAACTTTCTTGCATTTTTGAAGAGAGTTGGCCAATAAAAACCTGATTGTAGAACCTTTTGTGCAGTTCTATCTCCGGCGTGATGTCCTCCATAAGCACTACCATGACATTTACTCAATATCTCTTGTTGTTCATATTCAGGAACACATCTTCGCATAATACCATCCACTCATTCTTTATATAAGTGTGGGTCATCCCAAAAATAATGCCTCAAGTCATAAAAGAATTTCCTCCTTTGCTGAGCTGAAAAGGTGGGAGGCAAGTACTTGGATACAATGAAGTTAGCATAATCAGCATACCAAGGGCTATCTCGCGAGTTCACCTTTATTACAGCCAATTGTTCATTTGGAAAACTATCATTAACAGGAACAGGATCATAAGCAATATTTTCCAATCTAGACAAATTATCAGCAACAGGATTTTCAGCACCTTTCCTATCTACAATATGCAGATCAAATTCTTGCAACAGAAGTACCCATCTAATAAGCCTTGGCTTAGCATCTTTCTTTGTCATAAGGTATCTAATTGCAGCATGATCAGTATGAATAGTAACTTTTGAATCAACGATATAAGATCTAAACTTATCACAAGCAAAGACTACAGCTAACAATTCTTTTTCAGTAGTAGCATAATTTCTTTGAGCAGCATCAAGAGTTTTACTAGCATAATGAATAACATTCAGTTTTTTATCTACTCGCTGTCCAAGAACAGCGCCTACAGCAAAATCACTAGCATCACACATAATTTCAAATGGTAAGTTCCAATCAGGAGGTTCAACTATAGGGGCAGTTGTTAAGGCTTTCTTTAGAGTTTCAAAAGCTTCCTTACAATCATCAACAAAAACAAAAGGTACATCTTTTTGAAGAAGATTAGTAAGAGGCTTTGAAATCTTAGAGAAGTCTTTAATAAACCTCCTATAAAACCCAGCATGACCAAGAACACTACGAATACCTTTAACATCCCTCGGATAGGGCATCTTCTCAATCGCTTCAACTTTAGCTCTATCAACTTCAATACCTCTCTCGGAAATTTTATGTCCCAATACAATCCCTTCATTAACCATAAAGTGGCATTTCTCCCAATTAAGAACAAGGTTAGTTTCTTCACATCTCTGCAAAACTTTATCAAGGTTCCGCAAGCAACTATCAAAAGAATTCCCATAGACAGAAAAATCATCCATGAATACCTCTACAATACTCTCACAAAAGCCATGAAAAATAGCAGACATGCATCTTTGAAAAGTAGCAGGAGCATTACATAAACCAAAAGGCATACGTCTATAAGCATAAGTTCCATAGGGACAAGTGAAAGTGGTTTTCTCTTGATCTTTAGTTTTAACAGCAATTTGTGAAAACCCAGAATAACCATCAAGAAAGCAAAAATGAGTATTTTTAGATAACCTTTCTAACATTTGATCAATAAAAGGCAAAGGGTAATGATCTTTCTTAGTAACCTTATTAACTTTTCGAAAATCAATGCACATTCTATACCCTACAACTACTCTTTGAGGTATGAGCTCATCATTATCATTAGGCACAACAGTCATTCCTCCTTTCTTAGGAACACAATGCACAGAACTAACCCATCTACTATCAGCAATAGGATATATAATACCAGCTTCAAGGAGTCTTAATACCTCATTTCTTACCACATCCTTCATCTTAGGAATTAGACGACGCTGAGGTTCAACAACAGGCTTTGCATCATCTTCCATATTAATGGCGTGTTGGCAAATAGAGGGAGAAATCCCCTTCAAGTCATCAAGAGTGTAGCCAATAACACCTCGGTGTTTCTTCAATATCTCCAATAACCTTTCTTCTTCAAACTCTGAAAGCTTAGAACTAATAATAACAGGATATATTTTCTTATCATCAATATGAGCATATTTAAGATTATCAGGCAATGGTTTTAAATCAAAGACAGGATCTTCCTTTGGTGGTGGTGTTGTACCCAGATCTTCCACCGGTAAATCATGCTTAAGAATAGGTTGATGAAGGAAAATTTCATCAAGCTCATCTCTTTCTTCCCTAAAAACTTCACTCTCACTATTCTCCAAATGTTGCTGCAAAGGATTATTAGGAGCAAGAGCAACAGACGCACACTGTTCAACTCTAAAATCATTATTAGGCAAATCAGCTTTATAAGGGGTTTTGGCAAATTTAGAGAAATTAAACTCATAAGATTCACCAGCAAATTTAGTCAAAATTTTCTCTTTCTTGCAATCTATAATAGCTCCACAAGTATTTAGAAAAGGTCTACCAAAAATGCTAGGACAATATTTACTAGCAGCAGAACCAAGTACCAAAAAGTCAGCAGGATATTTAATCTTACCACATAGAACTTCCACATCTCGAACAATACCAATTGGAGAGATAGTTTCTCTATTAGCTAGCCGAATAACCACATCAATATCTTCAAGTTCACAAGAACCAATTTCGTGCATAATCTCCGTGTAAAGCTCATAAGGGATAGCACTAATACTTGCACCAATGTCACATAAACCATAATAACAATGATCACCAATTCTAACAGAGAGCATAGGAACACTAGCTTTCCTAGACTTATTAGGATGTGAAACAATATTAGAAGCATCTTCACAGAAAATAATATGACCATCCTCCACATTTTCAGTCACAAGATCGTTAATTATTGCAACAACAGGTTCAACTTTTATTTGTTCTTCAGGTTCTATAGGTTTCTTTTCACTTTTATGAACCGCACTATTTATAACAGAGTACTCCTTCATTTTAGCAGGGAAAGGAGTTTTTTCAATATAAGCTTCAGGAATAACATGATCAACAGTTTTAATTACAACACATTTATTTATAGATGAATCTATTTTATCTTTATACGGTTCATGATACTTATCAAAATTCTTCTTAGGCAATTCATAATGAGAGGCAAAAGCTTTATAAAGATTTGCAACGACTTGAGAATCAAGACCATAAGTAGCACTAATATTACGAAATTTATCAGTATCCATAAAAACCTCAATGCATTTATAATCAAAGTTTATACCTGACTCTCTATCTTTGTCGTTCTCCCATCCTTCAGTATTCTCCTGGATCCGATCAAGAAGGTCCCTTTTAAACTCTTCTTTGTTGCGTGTAAATGATCCAGAACAAGAAGTATCCAGAAAGGTCTTGTCTTGAAAAGAAAGTCTTGCATAGAAATTATCAATAATAACATTACCAGGAAGCTCATGAATGGGGCATTTGAGCATTAAAGACTTCAATCTCCCCCATGCTTGGGCAATGCTTTCTCCATCATGAGGCCAGAAATTATATATGCGGTTCCGATCTTTGTGAATTTCACTTGGAGGATAGAATTTGGAATAAAATAAAGGCACAATGTCCTCCCAATCAATAGAATCCCTATTCTTCAGCAATTTATACCAGTGCGCTGCTTTACCAGACAGCGATATAGAGAATAGTTTCTTTCTAACTTCATCCATAGCAATACCTGCACATTTGAATAACCCGCATAATTCATGTAAAAACAGTAAATGATCATCAGGATGGACAGTTCCATCCCCTTCATAGCGGTTATCCATAACACGTTCAATAATTTTCATAGGTATTTTATATGGTATTACTTCCTCACCTAGTGCCTCATCCACTACCGTTGCAGTAGTAGTAGATTTCCCAAATAGAAATTGAAGAGAAGATCTCTCCATAATGACTTATAGCAGCAGGCAGAAATAAAATCAGCACAACAATAAAGGTTTTCCTTACCAATTCCACTTACCAATAGCGCTTCACTCCCCGGCAACGGCGCCAGAAAATAGTCTTGATGACCCACAAGTATAGGGGGTGTATCGTAGTATCTTCGATAAGTAAGAATGTCGATCCCAACGAGGAGCAGAAGGTGTTGACAAGCAGTTTCGATGAAGGATTCACTGTAAATGCTCACAGACAAGTATTCAGGGGGTTTTGATGTAACAGATGAATAAAGTACGAGTAAGTAAAGTGCGAGAGAAATAATTGCAGCGAGTGGCCCAATCCTTTTTAGCACAAAGGACAAGCCGGTTTGTTTACTTATAATGACCAAACGTTCTTGAGGACACACGGGATTTTAGTCTAGTGCTTTCGCTACATAGCGCTAATTAATCTTCATTGTTTTGATAAGTGTTGTGTGGGTGAACCTATGCTAATGTACCGCCCTTCCTAGGACTAATACATACTTGTGATTATACCCCTTGCAAGCATCCGCAACTACAAGAAAGTAATTAAGATAAATCTAACCACAGCCTTAAACTCGAGATCCCGTTTATCCCTCCTGCATCGATATACCAACGGGGGCTCAGGTTTCTGTCACTCCGGCAACCCCGCAATTGGCAAACGAGTACAAGATGCATTCCCCTAGGCCCATAAATGGTGAAGTGTCGTGTAGTCGACGTTCACACGACACCACTAGAAGAATAACACCACAACTTAAATATCATAACACTGAATACTACTCAACCATGATTCACTACTAACATTTAGACTTCACCCATGTCCTCAAGAACTAAACGAACTACTCACGAGACATCATATGGAACATGATCAGAGGTGATATGATGATGAATAACAATCTGAACATAAACCTTGGTTCAATGGTTTCACTCAATAGCATCAATAACAAGTAGAAATCAACACTAGGAGAGTTTCCCCTATCAAACAATCAAGATCCAACCCGAATTGTTACAGCGGTGACGAGGTGCAGCGGTGGAGATGGCGGTGATGATGATGGAGATGATGATGATGGTGATGGAGATGATGTCCAGCTCGATGACGGTGACGATGGCGTCGATTTCCCCCTCCGGGAGGGAATTTCCCCGGCGGATTCCTGCCCGCCGGAGAGCTCTTTTCTCTCTGGTGTTCTCCGCCCCGCAGAGGCGGCTGTGACTCCTCGCGACTATCCTCTGTGGCTTAGGTTTTCGGGACGAAGGAGTACGCGAAGAAAAGGAGGCGAGAGGGGGCTGTGGGCCCCCTCCTCACAGGGCGGCGCGGCCAGGGCAGGGCCCGCGCCGGCCTGTGAGGGGGGCCCATGGCGGCCCTCCTCGGCTCCCCCTTCTGGCTCCCTTCATCATCTGGAAAAATAGGATTTTTCGTATAATTCCCGTCAATTGTTGATCTTCCGAAATATTGCATTCTGACGGTGCTTTTTCCAGCAGAATCCTGGCTCCGGTGCGCGATCCTCCAATAATCATGAAACATGCAAAATAGATGAAATAACATAAGTATCATCTCCAAATATGAAATATATCAATGAATAACAGCAAATTATGATATAAAATAGTGATGCAAATTGGACGTATCACCTTGCCGGAAGGGCGGTTTGCGGGAGTGCCTATGAGCTTCTCCCCACCTATGACATCATGCTCCGGGTATTCCGCAACACCGTCAACCCCAAGAAGGGAAATCACGATGAAGTCCACGGCTTTCTAGTCAACCTATTGGTGCTCACTCAACAAAAAAAGGGCAGCGGCAAGAAATTGGACTGCATGGACTACATATGGCATGAGATGCATGATTGTGCATTCCTTCGCAAGCTTCCCACATTGGCTCCATACATCATGCGGTTGATTTGCCTCAATTGGGATCAAGCCGGGCGGGGTGACCTACTCACTCAATGTGGGCGCCTCACTACTCACCTTGTGTGCAGCCCCACCGTCAAGACCCACTCGAAGCCAAGGCTTGGCACCGGTGCTCCCGATGATGAAGAGGAACAAGCAGCGGCCGATAGTGATGATTCCGACTACATGACTCCTTCCTCCAAGACCAAGGGTTGGTTTGCCAAGCTCACCGCACGCCTCAAGAAGTCATTTTGCTTCAAGGAAGAACTCCAAGACCGGATGTACTATGAGCATGTGGAAACCAAGAAGATCCGCCAACGCTAAAAGGCCATGATGGTCCACATGAACCTCCCCGTTTCCGATGGCTCCGAGAACATCATCACCCTTCCTGAGGAATGGAAGTCCAAGAACAAGTGGACTAGCTCCGAGGACTCCATCTCTGAACGGATTCAAGCTCAAGGTCATGATGAGGAGGAAGATGAAGACGAAGACGAAGAAGGTGGTGATGAGTATGAGGACTACGATGATGATGAGGACGAGGAGAACAAGGACAAGGATGATGAAGATGACGAGTGATCTCCTTTGGGTCGTTAGCATGCTTCTTCTCCCTTTTTGGTGTTTCGATGCCAAAGGGGGAGAAGTTGTTCCATTAGGAACGGGAATTTGCATGGGGATGCCAAGGGCTTGGTGCTTCGTTTTGGTCTTTTCGGCCTTGGCATCACTTTTATTCCTAGTTATCATGAACTTTATTCATATTTGAGACTCCCTTTTATTCGTGGACCTCCTGGTTTGTAATAAGACTTATTATGGTATGCATGTGTTGGACTTCGGTATTCATATCTATTGGCTATACCATCTCAATGGAGGCATAAGTATTGGAGTTTGGGTTTTCTCAAGGCAAAGGTATGATTCATGCACCCAAACTCCTTGTATCTAATTGTGTTGCCTCAAGTTGTGCCTATGCTATATATAATGTCATATATCCAATGTTGCATATGTGCTTGGTTTGCAAAATCTAGGGGGAGTTGTGCTCCTAGGATGATGTGTAATTGTATTCAAATGCATATTCCAACTATGCACACATCTAGGGGGAGCTCCGTCTATATTTTGCAAATCTAAAATCTTATCATAATATCTTGTGCTATATTGTAAATTCTTGTGTTGTCATCAAACACCGAAAAGGGGGAGACTGAAAGAGCAAGACCTCTACATGAGTGTTTTGTGTGTTTGGTAACAACATTCAAATATATTTCACTATGTCCATAGTTGCCTTGAAATATTTGCAGGTGCACGGTGTCCTCGCTGAACACCTCAAGATCGGAAGACTCAACAGTAGTTTATAGGTTTTATGGTTTTGTGTGTGTGTCGCGAGGCGACGTGGTTGGAGAGAAAAAGAAAAGAAAACAGGTTCAGCAAAACTGGTAGTACCGGTGCTGAGTGCAGTATTACCGCTAACAAATGCGGTAGTACCGCTACCGCCCTCAACACCAGGTACACGTCAGCTAGAACCTCGCGATTGTACTACTGCTCCCTTTCGGGACCGGTAGTATCGGTCGAGGTACCGCTGATGGTACCGCTTTTTTGGGAAATGCTTACAGAGACCATGTCGGTACCTTGACGGTACCAGAACCGGAACTACCGCTTGAGTCGCCAGAAATGGTGAAACGCGGTAGTACCGCTCTGGTACCGGCATGGTACCGGTCATGCAAACACGGTGGTACTCCTCGCCTGGTACCGCAATGGTACCGGGCAGGGGGTCGAGGGCTCACAGTGACCATGCCGGTACCTTGACGGTACCGGTTGAGCTCCATGTGTACCTCGCAGAAGGCATGTGCCTGACCAAAGACTGTAGTACCACTCCCACAAGCGGTAGTACCGGTTGAGCGGAACTAGGGATGGCACCCGCAGGGTATGGGTACGGGTAGAGCCATCCCATACCCGTACTCGTCGCTCTCAATCTTAACCATCACCCGTACCCATAACCGTCAATGGGTACAAGTTTTTCTCATACCCGTCACCCGACAGGGTAAATGGATACCCATGGGTAAAAATACCCGGGCTTACAACACATCAAAATGATCAAAAGAATATGTGAGGAGGTAAAGCGATCCTAAATAGGGGTCTAATTCTCACTAACCTACCCGTGATTGTGAGACCGAAAAGTGTGATATTCATCCTAACGTGAAGACATGATTAGGGGGGAAATTAAGTAGTTTACAATATTACATCGGCCCACTTATCAAATTTAGATGGGTACATGGGTATGCAGGTATGGGTTCTACGATCCCAGACCCGTACCCTCTCTACCCCGATGGGTGTGATATTTTTTTCATTTACAAACACATGGGTAATATTTTGTCTCATACCCGTACTTCTATTGGGTTTTTACCCGGCGGGTACGTGGGTTATGGGTACCCATTGCCATCCCTAAGCGGAACATGTGGATAACGGTTGGATTCGTGGACCCCTATAAAAGGGGGTCTTCTTCCCCAACTCGAATCGAGTCTTTTCTCTCTCTTCTCCATTGTTGCCGAGCTCAAATCCTTGAGGATCTCCCTCCCCATCCATCCATTCAAGCCCAAACTTTGAGGAGTGGTGGAGGAGATCCCGATCTATAGTTCCACCGAGAAAGATTTCACCAATCTCACCTAGTCCTTTGGGGATCTTGATGTTAGGGTTCTTCTTGTGGGATCTGTTGAAGATGAGCTCCTATGGAGGTTAGCTTGGAGTTGTGCTAGCCCCATAAGGTGTTGGGAGCCTCCGGTATTGTGGAGCTCGCCCCAAACTTGTAAAAGAATCGCCGGCCTCGTTAGTGGAGAAGGGAAAGCTCCTTCGTGGGGTTTTATCGAGGAACAAGGTGAGGCCTGTGTGGCCGTTGGACCTTTGTGGTCCACACCTCCTCAACGCAGACGTACTCCCTCTTGTGGGAGGAACTGCGGGAAACACATCGCGTCCCGTCTCCGCTACCACGGTTGTCTTGCTCCCTCTCTCTACCCGCTTATCAATTCCTTTACTTGTTGCATTGTATAGCATCATACTAGGATCATCGTAGTTGCTAAAGTCGCCACCTTTAGTTTCGCATCACCTAAAACTGAAAAAGCACTAAAATTGGAGTAGCGACCATTCACCCCCTCCCCCCTCCTCTAGTCGTGCCACGGTACATTCAACTTTAAGGATGGTCATCAAGCGTTTGTCGCGGCTGATCGAGCGAGGAACCACGTGTACGGTTGATCATCCACCACCGGTGTTGGGATTATAAACGGCAGCTTCAGGTTTGCTGCAACATTCAAAATAGAGACAAAATGGGTATTACTGACAAACATATTCAAACAGCAACATTGTTCATCGTTCAAACGTTCGTAGAAAAGGAAAAAATTGAAACAAAACAGAATAATAAAAAATAAAAGAAAATTAGAAAACATAAAACGGAAAATGAAAAATGAAAACCGAAAAATGAAAAATAAAAAAACGTAAATGGGCTGGTCCCATGACCGACCAGGGGTGTGCAGCACTTGGTAGGTGTCGACGTTGTCGGCATATAGGAATTACCAAATAAAGTGCTCTCCGCCCTCTATGGCGACTGGGGCAGCGATTACTAGATGCAGTGTTTTCTCACACACATCGAATTTTTTGATGCTTTGGTACAAATTCCATGGACTTGTGAAAAAAAAGATGGCATAGAAGACGGCAGCAGCACACGATTTCTGAGAATCCTGTTAGAACCAGAAAGATCGCCCACCTGCATCTTCTATTTTCATTAGAAACATACAACCAGCATCCATAATACATACCTTCATCCAAGAACATAAGACAGAAACTGAACCAACAAATGTTGGACCCAGCCACTAACTGGCTCAATGGAGTTCGGCCGGACAAAATGCACGACTAAATTCAGCAGGCACTGAAGAAAATTCCGCAAGCAGTGAACTCTTTCTTCAGTTGGTGATGACTGATGAGCTTGGATGTGATCATGCTGAATCGCTCAACCCCTCTTCTTCTACCTCCAACTCTCTATCTCTCAAGCACAAACGCTATGGAAGAAAGTTGGAAAAACTCTGACACACACACAGCACCAAGGAGAAGATAATGACTACATTGTGTCTTGCCCGTGCCTCACGGCTCCCTTTTCCATTCATTTGATGCAATATATATATATATATACACACATAAGGTTTGGCACTCATGCCATAAACTCCACTAACCACTAACTCCTCGCTCAGCTCCTAGAATCACTCCATATCCTTGTGGCCCGGCCACTAACTTGACCAAGCTTTTAGCTAGCTCACTAACTAACTATGCATGCAGACTCTCCATGCTGCAATCTGGCTGCTTCTCACAGCCCTCCACATGCACATGTACTTGGCTTACACCTAATACACCTACTGATTAACCAAACTACTGGCCATGCGATGTGCACACATGCACGTTCAGCCTCTCCTAGTACACAAAACAGATCTTTTGACAAAATTAACTCTAACAGGATGCACATAGCAACGACCCAGTCAGTAGATCATTTCCTTGGACGACGAAGGCGATGAGTCAGCACCCACCGTCAGCTTTCCATTATCCAAAGCATTTACTATCTTGTCTGCACAGTCGGACAGCCTTGGCTCCAGTGTCTGCCAGCCACAATATATACATTCTTCTCAGCTTACTGTAGACAGGCAAAGGTACATAGCTGATTGTGAAATTGAAGGAGACGTACCGTGCTCGCGAAGGTTTCTGTCAGCCGGTTCATCTCTTCAGGGATCTCTGAATTCGTGCATGTTGTAGCAGTGAAGCACTCGTCCTTTGGCTTAGCATGGGCACCCCTACATGGCATAAAGTCAGGTTATATTTACCCTTGCAACTACAACACGGCGCAATCCACTTTCTACCAGCTAGAAAGAATGACAAGATGCTGTGGGCTGAAGGCAAGCAGCAGCACTGACCTGCCCAGTGCATTATTCTCAGTAAACATCGGCAGGACTTCTGTTTTTGAAAATAGGAGGCTGTGATAACCTACACCTGCTGTCCCTGGTTGTTGCTCCAGAAACTCTATGTGCTCCCTCAACGGCGCATCTCTGGAAGAGGCAAACAGATTAACTTCTGAGCGAAGAAAATAGAATTGTCACGAACTCACCAACTGACAAAATATCCAGCAAAAAACTAGCTGTTACATTTTTGTTTGGGTACCCTATATCATTGTATCAAAAACTAAAGCCTTGTGTATCTCAAAATGTCTGCATAACACCTCAACTTTTGGTGTGCATTTTCTGACTGATTTATACTATGGACTAATTAAAGCCAGTTTCATTTCATATTACGTCACAATATATGGAACCTCGAACAGTCAGATTGTAGATATCTTCAGAAGTAATGGAAAAGAAACAAATGCCTTACATGTCAAGAGGATACCCATGCTCTTCTTGCAATTGTTTCTGCGTAAGGGATACATCAAAACCTTGTTCCGGCAGACTAAAAGGATCTTGAATCTCCTGAAGATATGCAACAAAATTAGCCATTGCATATCTTATAGGAAATCCAGCAAGCACAAGTAATAATGGTATCATGATAAGTACACTCTGGCTGAAGTAATGTGGCTGTTCGTTCTTCTCCGTGGCTGCCCTAAACAAAGCACCCTTGAGGACCTGGCAAAAAGTATTATGCGATTTGAGGAAGCAGAAGTATGGAACTTAAAGCTGGAGCCTAGATATGTTATATGAAAAACATTGGATTAAAAAGTTTTAAATCATATTTAAACCTGCGTTTTATATATCTTTTCTTCCACGGTTGCGGATGTGATCAAGCGGTATACAATCACATCTTGTGTCTGTCCAATTCGATAAACCCGATCAATGCTCTGATCGTCCGTACTGTAGAAAGGAAGATTGTGTTATCGAATAGAAAACTTGCAGTGACAAGCATTCTATAAAACCAAAAAAAGGAATAACTTAATTAGGATGTGTCAATGTTCAGGTACCTTGGATTCCAGTCAGGATCAACTACTATGACACGAGCTGCCTTGGTGAGTGTAAGTCCAATACCACCGACTTTTGTGGTCAGCAAAAATATCTGAGCTCCAAGGCCCTCTTGGAAATCCTAGATATGCAAACACACAATACATAAGAAACATAGCATTCAATGGAAGAAAACAACGTAGAAAAAGGGAAGCAAGAACAGAAACCTTCACGATCCTTTCCCTCTCAGAAATCTCAGTGTTGCCATCCATGCGCGAAAAGCTGTAGCCCTCTAATAATATAGCTTCCTGTTGCAATAGTCGAATATGTTATGACAGAAAGTGTGTTATACCTAGGGCCCTAGTTCTACCATAGCTAGGTGAAAACAACATAGAAAAATAGGTAGCATCCATATCTCAGAACATTTTTTTATAATAGATATACTCAACAAAAACTGGAATTTGTACACTTCGATGACAGCAGTAGATCAAAGATGCCAAAAGCCATAACTCATGCTACATCTCAAGTTATCAGATAATTTTACTCTCAAGTAATTCTACTCGACTATTGAACAGGACAGTAAGGTGATGTGTCTCTTCTGGGGTACAGAAATTTAGCATAAATTTAGCATCATTATATTTCGTAAGAAGAAAATTCCCATATAATATACCAACAGAGTTTATCATGTGTGTGATAATGCGAAGGCAGCAATGTACACAAATAATAAGTTTAATTTGAAAATTATACAAACAAAAACTAACAGCATACCTGAATCAGGTTTAACATTTTATGAGTCTGAGAAAATATCAGAACATGGTGTCCTTCTTCAAGAAGATTCCGCTGCAACATTAGACATTAGCCATTTGAGTTTACACAAACAAATACGGAATACAGTAACAACTAATGGGCACCAAAGAATGTTTACCAATAACGCCAAGATAAAAGATAACTTGCATGAGACTTCCGGGCCGACTTCCACTGCCCCATCATCACGAGGCATATCTCCGAGGTTCATGGCCATTTTTTCAGCCATCTCCATTTCCTGATCATTGTTTTCAGCCATATCCATTTCCTCATCTCTCTTAGTCACTAACTGTGGGTGATCACATATTTTCTTCAATACCTATTGAAGAAAAGAAAAAATAAGAAACGAACATGATTGCACCAAAAAACATGCACACATCAAAAATGATGAATCAAGGGCATACAATTAGCAGATGCTGCCTCCCATAAAAGATATACTCTGTCCATTTCATTTTTTAAGGCGTATTTTTGGTTTAGCTCAGAGATAACGGAAACGACTAATAGTAAGGGAAATTTATTTTTCTTGGGAATAAGAGAGAATAGCTAGTTAGTGTGCATGTTTAACAATATACGATGAAGAGAGTCAGAGGTAAATGAGGACAACAGAGAAACAAAAAAGTCATCATTTCTACAAGCATGCCTTATATTTTGATACAAGTTGTATAAAAACATAGGCATTTGAATTAGAGCGAGTATACGATGAGCATTCATGAAGAGAACTAAAAGAGTAGATGAGAGCAACAAGACAACAAATAAAGGTAGACAAGATTGGGCAAAGAAAAGGCTTTGAAGCTTTGCTTACCGTGATTGCAGCCAAGGGATTTCCTCGCGATGCTGCTAAATGAACAAGTTCACATTTCAGAAAAGCTTTATATAGCTGCCTCTGCACCCAAAAAAACAGACAAATTGCAAAATCGTCAAAAGCCAATTATTCAACCATTATTAATGATGCCAAAAATCATACCTGACGATCAGTTAATTTCAGCCAGATAACCAGCTCATTCTTCTTCGGAAGCTGTTTATCATCTGTCAAACCAGTCTCAAGGAATACTTCACTTTTCGTACGACGCAAGAAGTATGGCTTTATTCGTTCTCTTAATTCCTGTGAACAAAAGGCAAGTACCAAACAAGAATTATAAAAAGTTTTTGTGTAGTTGTCCTCAAGTAATAATCCAGAAGGATGAGCAACATTTCCACAACGTAATGAAATAAATTAGGATTGCTTAATCTAACAGCTTGCCCTCCCATGGTTCAATTGAAAGTGGACATTAGATAATCTGGAATTCGAATGCAGTTCAGTTATAAAATTGCTTTCACATGTCAAATCGGAGATGAAAGTACTACTTAGCTAATATATATGGATAAATTTTGTGCATCATAGAACTCAGTTAATGTCCAACTTTTGATTTATCCACAGAATCCTAATGTCAAGAAAGTAATTTCTCAACAGAACTCAGTTAATATCCAACTTAATTCACATTGGAAAATATGAAACACAAACATTTTACAGTACTAAACTGCCAGTATGACAAATTAGCAAATGCAAGAAAAAACAATGTGTAGATACTAATGTTGTCCGGCCACAATAGCAATGGGCATAGGCTTTGGGTACATCTATCTCTTGGACATAAACACAGCAAAAAAAAAAAAAAAAAAAAAAAGACAGTCACCTTTGCTACGTCTGAGCTTATGTCCTTCGCTAGACTTCTAGCGCTCTTGTCATTTCCTTCATAGATAGGTACTTCATACTTTTTTCTGAACCTGCCAAAACATAGAGAAATAAATAACACTAGATGGAACGTCACTACTGCAGGAAACCGAGAGAGTAAGTAAATTACTCATCCTTATCAGGCAAGACTTCCGGGCAACAAAAAGAGAAAATCGACCACATTTCCTACGAGATTACACATGCTTATTTTCATTAGTAATATGAGGACAAAGTAAATAGGAGCATTTAAAGCACGAGGATTTAGGAAATTTAGCTTGGTGATACCTTCAAGTTATTCTGTATAGGTGTTCCGCTGATGGCGATCCGATGGACACAAGGTATTTCCAATAAGCATTGGGATCTTTGTGCTTTCGGGTTCTTGATCAAATGTGCCTCATCAAGAATAACATAATTCCACATTTTCCCCTCCTCCTCCTCGTCATAGAAATCACCCCTTATCTGTTTGTAGTTTATTCGGACCATATCATACGTTGTTAACAAGATGCCTCCCTCCTGTACAAGACGATATATGACTCATTAAAATGTCTTGTGTCTTGAAATAACAAGCTATAAATTATTTTAAATGGCGGTTATGCGAAAATGAATCTATGCTGGAATTTGTCTGTTAGGATAGAAGGCGAGGTTAGGAATGACCAAGAAGACATCCATGTTAGGAAACCAAACCAAACCTTGAAGACATGTTGCAGCTCATAGTGACGAACATCTTTTTTGGGGCCATAGTAGCTGTAATAAAAAGAAAGAGGAATCATTAGCAGCAATGTCAGGACTTGACCTGCATAGATTTGAGGAAATAGGGGATCCTACGTGCTGATCTTGTGCCTGAGGCCGACGACTGATAGTTCCTTGATCCAATGGGTGAGAACCATATTCGGGGTAACGACTAGCACCCTCCTTATTAGACCAGAGTGGAACAACCCTGCAAGGAAGGCAGAAACCTGCAAGATAAAAGGATGCAAGTCTCTCATCAGGATATTGCATCACCAACTTGATATTAAAAACATATTGTGGCAAGGAAACAGGCCATTGTCAATGCAATTTGCAGATACGGAGCGCGTAACTAGCTTGGAAACAAGTACAAGTAAGCACGTAATATCAACAAATAGATGTTTCTCTCGTGTCAGAAGATAGTTGGTTTCAGTCCCATAATCCAAAAACTAAAGATGCAGGTTTTCACACATAATAATTTCTGCTGCATAGTTAGTAGTAGTGAACATCCACAAGGCTAAGAAGTAAGCGAAGACCTTCCTGGCCCGATCTTTCCTATCAGTAATAAGTAGTATAAGGGAAAAAAAAAAAGGACCCACTGATACACAATTACACATTAACATGCCTTGCTATAATGAATCAATCTATGATCAACTAATTTAAGGAGACTGAATAAATGCATGGGTTCGATGAATGCAGAAACTGAAGATGCATTTTTTTCACAGTATTTTCTTCAGTTTAGCTAGTAGTAGTAGCAAACATCCACATGAACCTTCTAAGTTCTAACTCTAAGCAAGAAGTAGGTGAGAAAGCCTCTTGTTGATAATGAATCAATCAATGGATTACAGGAAGAAATGGACCTGCATGGTTTTGCCTAGTCCCATGTCGTCACCGAGGATCCCACCGGTTCCCCTGCAGCGGAGAGACCAGAGCCAGATGAGCCCCTCGCGCTGGTGGGGATAGAGCTTGTTGAATATTCTTGTCGGGAGCTTGTACGGCGGCTTGCTGCTTGCCACGGTGTCCACCATCTCGAAGTCTGGAAGTCTGTCTTGCTCCTCTGCCGCATCGGTGTCATGGTATTCCAAGACCTCCTTGACGTCGTCATCGTCTTCACAATCCCCCGTGGACGTGGACTCTTTCATCTCCAAGCTGCTGCTTCCAACATCCTGCAGATTGTATGGCGGCTTGCCGCTTCCGACGGTGGCCTCCATCTCTAAGTCCGGAAGTTCTTCCGACACCGCCGCGTGGGTGTCATGGTATTCCACCACCACCTCCTTGATGTCGTCGTCTTCATATTCGAAATGCCCTGTGGACATGGGCAGTGGCGGCGCCAGGTTCGAGTTGTTGGGTATTCATTGTAAATTTTTTTGGTCTCGAGGCACCATACTGTATGATTTAGAAGCTTGTTAGTAAAAAATTAGGTTTGCTAAACAGCTAATCTGCTATGCGCATGTGTTTGAAGATGTGAAAAGTAGTAAGCCGGTTGGACGCCGAGTCATGCGCATTGCCGCCGCGCACCATCGGCCGTCGCGCCTGCTCCGCCTCGGCAGCCACTGCCAATGGGCGATGGCCACTGCTCCCCTTCTAGCTCTGCCGTCGGGCCGCCATGTTTGCCTACAAATAGGACCAAAACGAGCGCAGTCCCATCCTTAATTCTCTCCCTTCAGATTTAATTCTCCATAATTCTTTCTCAGGTCCAGAGCTATTGATTGGCCATGCCTGCATGGGACTCTCCTTAATCTCTGGCGCCATCAACTATCCCTCCATGAATTGAAATCTACCTTAACGAGTAGCTGAGAGGAGCGATTAATTCTGCATGGTGATATCTTCCAGACGAGAACATGTATATTATAAAGTTTATTTTGCTCAGATTCTTGGGTATTCACTTGCATACAGGTGCATACCCCCAGCGCCGCCGCTGGACATGGGCTCCTCCATCTCCCAGCTGCTGCTTCCAACGCCCTGCAGCTGGTCCTGGCCGGAAGAGGTGTTGCTGATCTTGCATAGGCGGCGGCAGCCTGGCAGCTTCACCTTCATGATCATCGCCACGTCTGCAGCAGGTTCGGCATGCACTGGGCTCTGGGGGCCGCCGGAAAGGTCGGCTTCAGAGATGTGCAAGGACGGGGAGGGGGGCGGCGTCGGCGTGGCCATGGATGATGGCACTGTAGCCTGCAGCTGCAGGTATTGAGTAAAGGGAGGGAAGGAGGTTGAAGGCAGCGAGTGCCACCCAACTGCGCTGAGGACCTCGCTGAAGACCCTTGCTGTAGTGAGCTTGAATCCCCCTCCGACCTCCTCCGACGGATCCGTGGCATGGATTTCCTCATTGTTGCCGTCTCCATCTCTGCTTCCGACACCCTGCATCCTGTCTTCGTCAGAGGAGGTGCTGCTGTTGCTGCCGGTTGTGGAAAGATGGGCGGCCGCGGCCGTATGGTGGTCCAAGGACGAGGAAGGCGGCATGGCTGGTGGGACTGGAGGTTGAAGAAAGCAGGGGAAGGAGGAGGGAGGGATCGGGCAGTGGCGTGCGAGCCAGCCAAGCAGGGAAGAGGTGCTCGCCATGGATACGTGAAAGGAAGAGAGGAAATGAGGGAGTATGAGCTGCGGGAAGGGAAGGGGTTAACAGCAGGAGAGGCAGAGGCGCCTCCTTTTCGAATTTCGAAGTTTGAATCCTTTCGCGTATCAGCCAAGCCAATCTACGCGCGGTGGTGCCTCGGGAAGGAACATGTGGTCAGTCTCAATTACTCATCCTCCTATCCCGTCGCTACAGCACAGTGTCATCACAAAAAAGTCTTAAACAAACATTTTTTGAAAGTCTAGGAATAGCCAATCAATGATACTCCAAAATTTACTCACCTGGGGCGTAAGAATCACTGGGAAGAACGAACACACGTTGCTTCTTTCCTTTTGCCTCCACCTAGGAGATTGACAGAAACGGGAAGATCAACTACGAGCACTTCCCAAACAACATATCAACTGTTCTGTGACAATCAGAACTACTACCTGCTGATGCCAAACTGAAGAATCCTGAATTCATTCAAAACACCAAGCGATTCCCACTACAAAGCCAGTACAGGCTGCTTCAGGCATGCTACGCACTGACTTGGACGAAGCCTTTCATCTCTGCTCGTCCACCTGATGCCGATCCGAATACATTTTCAGTAACCATGCCGTCACTCCACATGTTGCCCTCCTACGCGTAGCCACTACCAGTAATCCAAGTTATCCCTATTTACAACACCGACAGCCAAAACGATATGGTACATACATAGCAGAGTCAGTCAGTCACAACTTAGTGACCAATCAACAAACAGAAACACTAGCCTACTGCAACATCAGCAGCTGCTAAAAGTTCAAAGTTATAGGGTCCCCTCCCTCATCACCCAAACAGATCACCCCTGGACGCCGACGACTCGGGGGAGGACTCGATCACCGTCAGCTTCTCAGCCTGCTTGTGTATCTGCTTCTTCAGCTTGTCCCTGCAGTCGGGCAGCCTCAAGACCAGCGTTTGCGACAGCAACTCATTCTTCTCAGCTTGATTCATGATAGGCAAAAGACGCATGTTTTTCTTTGGAAACGAATAGGCAAAAACAAGTTTCACATACGGTGACATCCACGACATAAGATCCTCCCAATAAGACCTGATCGCTCTGACGGTGAACGCTCCAGCCAACCGATACGACTGCACAACAAGAACATCGGCACGTTCACCAACCATGTCTCCCCGGTTGCACCTTGAGCAGCATTGGGCCATTGGCACCTGGTATCTGCATAGGAGAAACTGGTGACCACTGATATCATCATATAAATGCGAACTGAGAAGCTGTCGGAAAGATGGACATATAACCTTTTATATTTCTTTATTTTTTCAGACACGTGTACATGAGAGGGTTAATCAGCAGTAATAAAACCATAATATCCATACAGATAGTAAGAGCTTCAAACGACAGTAAACCTGCTAGTGACTGATACTGTTCACTCCCTAGTTGGCAACCTCAATTCTGAGCTCTGCCACCGAAACGTTCATAAACAACAATAGTAGCAACCAAACCAAGTTCAGCTTCACTTTAGTGAAGCCAACATGAAGACATGTGGCATGATTATGTCCCAGCTTCACTTTACTGAAAGCCAACAGGAGCATCATGAAACTAACAGGTTTATATCATCCAGGAGAATCTGTAGCTTTCCATAGCATATATCTAGGTGTCTTGCTGATCAGTAGCTCTGCTGCACAAATTTTTCAGACAAGTGCTGAATCTTAGATTAGTCTAGAGATTAGAAGATCCGGAGGAGATAGTACCTATGGGTGTACGAATGCGGATAGGCACCTAGTTACTCTAGTTCTTGCAACAAGTAATTGATTTCAGAGTTCGGACCAATTATTATGTGTACTGAAGAGTGGCACTATCTTCGACTCAGTATTTCTCTTTGCTTGCGGAAGTCAGACAAGAATGAAGAATGGACAGGTGGCTGAGTTCCTGCTTGGTATACTACCTAGGATGTCATTCAGCGGCCCATACCATTTTTTGATTTTCAGCTATTCTAACTTCTAACTAATATGCATTGTGGAGACCTTCAATCATTGTTTTAAAGAAATCTTTGGTCTACTTACATTTTACAATGCTGCTTGATGAATGATGATAGGGTGCCTTGTCACTTGCTTGATGATGTCAACGAAAAATGTGGACAAATTATATTGTAAGTGTGCACATTCTGGTTCCTGTTGTGTGTTATTCCTATACTACTTGAGCTACAGATCATCTAAATTCT
Source organism: Lolium perenne (assembly GCF_019359855.2). Taxonomy (NCBI): domain Eukaryota; kingdom Viridiplantae; phylum Streptophyta; class Magnoliopsida; order Poales; family Poaceae; genus Lolium; species Lolium perenne. The sequence continues at coordinate 157,982,580 of NC_067248.2, forward strand.
CAAGCCTTGAAGGAACTAGTGCAGATACAGAATGCATTTTATTATTGCTCCCTTGTGTTATATGATTGGCTGGTTCAGTTAAATAGGAGATGGCTCATAATATAATTTTCTCATTTGTAAATATCTACTGAATCATGAGTGCTTGGAGACATGCAACTCTAATGTTGGTACAATTGCCCAAATTAAGCTCAAATTTATTGCTACCCGCTATATAAATTTGCCAAGCATAACCTCAAATTTACAGAGCCAGTGCCACTCTGAACAGTTACAGTAAGCCACACTTGCTGCAGCATACATAATGCACCACTAGATGGACAGATAATTTCCCTGGGACTTGATATATTCAAGTATTAAGATCAGGGCCATGAATTGCTAAACATCACACATATAAGTAACATACGTAATGTACATGATTTAGCATGCTGCAAAATACATAATACACTTCTGAGTGGACATCTATTTTCCTGGGATTTGGTGACATATTCAAGTTCTAAGATCAGGGCACCAACTGTTCAACATTCAAAGTTTTACATAATGCATGATTTAACATCACAGAAACGATATTGAATAGGCACCTTACTCATGTCGTCGTCAGCAGCAGCAGATTATCTGCAGTTCGCGTAGTGCACCCATATGTTCCTACCGTCAAGCACCTGGAAATTAAACAATTATTCCCATGTAGAAAATCTGGGTTAGCACTAGTAAAAGGATAAAAACTGCGCAGGGCACTGCGTATTATCCTGCAGGAACTTCACATGTGCTATATCTGAAGATGTACGAAGCACAGCTCACCTAATTGCTCTCATCATCTCCAATGCTGCAGCAGCTTCAGTTTCCAAAGAGAACTTGATGAAACCGTATCCTCGACACATGGTGGCACATGACTTTTACTGTCACACACAATCATTATTTTTACAGGTCAATCTCGAATCAACCAAATACCAAAGATCAACAACCGAGAAGATCCAGAACTGATAGATAGATCAGTACCTTCGGCAACACCGCCAAGCTGGGCGAATGCATCCTTGAGAGCAATCTCATATGTGTCGTAGGACAGACCTGCAGCTCAAGTCAGTGGAACAGATAACAGGGCATCACAAAAATCCAGTAACATATAAATGTTCAGACAGATTGTTCAATTCAGTTAAAACTACAGAAAATATTTGCACGAATTTAACAAGAATAATGCGCTGCGATTGCAATCAACAAGCAGGATTATTCAGCATTCCAGATAAGATTTTATACAACTTAAAATAAAATGTCATCTCTGCAAAATGATAGTGGCATCCAGGGCATAATATTCCCAGTAAGATTTCATCTCTCAAGCGGTAAATGCTCCAGCCAACCCTTACGACTGCACAACCAGCACATCGGCACGCTTGCCAACCGAATCTCCAACATCATGATCTTCGTCATCAGCATCTATGATTGCCAGCTTGTACCTGCATAGGAGAACAAAATGACCGTTCTTTTCGTAGAACTGTGAACTGAAAACGCCAGTTCATAACAGCCATGTAAATATGCACACAAACTTCAAGCTCATTTACATGAGAAAGCCGTGGTAACAGATACTAGTAAGCGTATTAGTGACTCATGCTGTTCATTCCCTCTATAGGTGACAACATCAAATCAACCTCTCCCTCTGAAACGTTCATAAAAAACAATAACACAAAGCGAACCAAGTTGTCCGACCGAGGCAAGTATAACCGTTGGGGTGAATACTGAAGGACCCCCCAACTACGTAATTGTTGATTCCTCAATAAGAATGATTGCTTCAACTACCCATCTGCAAAGTTCGGCATAAAAAAGGTGGGCATGTGGCACTGTTTATATTGCTTAGTTTTCAAATTATATCATGCCTGCTAAGTGGAAATTACTATTATGTTCATTTATCCCTCTTCTTAGAATGAATGGTTTACAGCCCAGCTTCGCTTTGCTGAAAGCATCAGGAGCATCATGAAACTACTACCTGGGGACTCCAATAGTCCAGTTTACCATGACGGCCTGCAATTTAACAATAACTATTGGACAAATTACAATATAAACATTTACGTTCAGATTCCAGTTCTTTGTTACTCCTATACTGGCCTACAGCTCCTTGAAGGCTCCCTTGCGTTACATGATTGGCTGGTTGAGTTAAATATCAGATGGTTCATAAGAAAAAATTCCCCCTTGTGAATCTCTAGTGAATCATGTGTGCTTGAAGAAATACAACTCTCTTTGGTAAAATCACCCTGATTAAACTCAAATTACTGCTGCCTGTTATATAATATATAACTGTTCCACAGATAAGCTCTAGTCTACAGAGTCAGTGGCACTCTGAATACATAATACACTTCACTATTGGATAAACAGGTATTGCCCATGGGACTTGATGACATATTCCAGTTCTAAGACCAGCACATGAACTGTTAACATCACAAATTTAACATACATAATGCATGATTTAACATCACAGAGTCCGAACACGAGAAACGATATTGAGTAAGCACCTTACTCATGTCATCATCAGCAGCAGAAACAGCGGATCATCCGCGGTTTGCGTAGTGCACCCGTATGTTCCTACCATCAAGCACCTGAAAATGAAACAGTTATCATGTAGAAAAGCCGTGTAAGCAAAAGGATAAAAACTGTGCCGGGCGCAGCATACTATCCTGCAGGAACTTGACTTGTAGGGAGCACATTATTACCTCATCACTCATCTTCTCCAATGCTGCAGCTGCTTCATCTTCCGTAGAGAACTTGACAAAACCATATCCTTTGGATTTCCCCGTCACAGGATGGCATATCACTTTCACTGTCACACACATGACACATACGGTTTTACAGGTCAATCTCTAATCAACCAAAATCACAGATCAACCACCAAGAATATCAAGAGATAGATCAGTACCTTCAATGACATGGCCGTGCTGAGAGAATGCATCCTTGAGAGCAATCTCATTAGTGTCATAGGACAGACCTGAACTCAACTTTCAATGGAACAAACAGCAGAGCATCAAAAAAAATTGAACCATATATATAAGCCAGAAGCCCTGCTAAATGTTCACAGATTCTTCTTAACATTTACATTCAGTTAAAACAGGAGGGAATATTTGCACGAAATTCACCAGAATACTGCATTGCCCTTGCAGTCAGAGAGCAGGATGATTCACAAAGCTATCATGGAACCCATATTCCTAAGTGGACTGCAAACTACCATGTCAGACAGGAATGCAGTAAGATTCACATAATCTGTCATGAAACCCAAATTATTCACACGGATTCTTCCTAACATTTACAATCAACAAGCATTAAACCTACCTTCCTAAGTAGGTTCGCAAATCTACCGTATCTAAACTGGAAGGACACCAGATCACGAACAAAAACAAAACGGCAAAGAGATGGTACCTCCGACGAACAATTTGGAGCATGAGGAGAAAGCGGCGCCTCGATTCAGGATTGTTCCGACAAGAACGGCATGGGGCGCCACCTTCCTTCCCCAATTGAACATCGTCTGGAAACCCTAGAAATAACCCCCAAATCCAACTCGCCCAGATCAGAACGACATTACAAAGATTCCGATTCGAACCTCGCTGAACCAAGTTATTGCAAGAAGGCCCTCAAGATGAATAAACAAAGAGAAAATGTTGAAGAAACGAAGGAAATCGAACAGGCGCATCAAGAAGAACATCCAGTAAAGCATAAACAGTGATTCTTGGCATACAAACGAGAAATTGACAGCGGTTGAAAGGGCAACGAGATTCAGGTTTCGGCATCCATTAGCAAGAACTCAACCACACCCAGATGTTTTGTCTTGTGAACCAGCACTACAAACACACGGCTTTTTCTAACCCAAAACACATCCCCCATCTCTGAAAACACGACACTTGCACTACACAACTATGCAGAACCGTAGCCTACGCTACCCTACTCCTCATTGTCGGCGGCGGCATTCTTCTTGGCGACGGGCTTCTTCTTCTTGGGCGACTTGGAGGACTCCGCCTTCTCGGCCTTCTCGGCAGCCTTCTTGGGGAGCAGCACGGAGTGGATGTTGGGGAGGACGCCGCCGTGCGCGATGGTGACTCCGGACAGAAGCTTCCCGAACTCCTCGTCGTTGCGGATGGCGAGCATCAGGTGGCGCGGCATGATGCGGGTCTTCTTGTTGTCCTTGGCGGCGTTCCCGGCGAGCTCCAGGACCTAGTAGGGGGTAAAGAAAACAGAACAAGATTCAGAGACCGGTCCGTGTCGAGAGCAACAAAGCAGAGTTCGAGCGCGATCGATCGATCGAGGCGAGGAAAGAGAGGTGGGCGTTCGGGATAGACGGTTACCTCGGCGGCGAGGTACTCGAGGACGGCGGCGAGGTAGACGGGGGCGCCGGAGCCGACGCGCTGCGCGTAGCGGCCCTTCTTGAGGAAGCGCCCGATGCGGCCGACGGGGAACTGGAGCCCGGCCTTCACGGAGCGGCTCACCGCCTTCTTCCTGTCGCCTCCCTTCCTTCCGGCCATCTCCTCCGACGAACTGCTCCGGTGCGGTGGCGGCGGCGGGAACGAGCGCTGCTGTGGCTGGTGGTGATGCTTGCTTTTTTTTTTTGAACTGTGGTGATGCTTGCTTTGAAATGCTGATCGCCGGAGGGCGACGGTTTTATAGGAGCCGGGGAGGTGGGCGCCATCCGGGTGAGGCGACGTGCGAGGCTGTGAGCCGTTGGATCTTCGAGGTGGGGCGGTGGGGATTGCTTCGGGGGAGCGTGATCCGTGGGAGCGGTTGATCGACCAATCAGAGCGCGGATAGTTCCGCTGTGGCTTCGCGCTTCTTCTTTTTGGCTGCCTTTCTCCTCTTTTCATTTCGCGGTTTGTTGGTGTGTGAAACGAAAATCGAAAATGGGAGGCGCGAGAATATGAAAAGGAATATGCTGATTCTTCGTTAATTACGTACTCCCTTTTTTTAATTGGTATACATGGTCGTTTTTATCCTAGTGACCTCTTTTGCTCCTGCTATAGAAACTCCTAGTGAGCTTGCTATGACTTGGATTCACATGCGGGTTGAGTGGAGAACATATGAACTGATACCTTCCATTCTTATTTGATAGAATGATATCACTTTTCAAATTTAAGTATATTTACATTGCATATGACTTGCAGAACCAAATTTGAAATATCTTTAGACAAACAAAAACAAAAGAGATCCCAACATGAAGAGTGTCACATAAAGACAAACACGATGACACTATTCACAGAGCAATTTAGCTTTTTCGTTCCTCTTTGTTATTTCAAATTTAGTTTTGAAAATTCTAAAGAATGTAAACACGCATCTTGTGAATATCAATAAATATGTTATAATGTTTTGACATATACAAAATTAAATTTTGTAAAGTTGTATATCGTGGTATCATGGAAACTATGGTATCACTAGATATTTTCCTGGCCTGGCTGCTACACTGCTACATGGGCGGAGTGATACCTTCCATCTGGATTATGGATTGTAGTATTATAAGTTTTTCCCCTAGAAGACCTAGATTTAATCAAACTTTAAAAAAACATTGCTAAATGGTTTGAAGAAACTTCTATAAAACTTGATATTTAGTTTTATCTTATATTTACCGGACCTTTCCGTTTTACTTTGTTTGGTGTTGTTTTCACGGGATGGAAAATAGGTCAAGGTCAAAGATTCTCATGCAACTATGCATCTATATCGAAATGAAGCACAATATTATGTAGCAAATAAAATAGTGATAAGAAATTTGTGAGCAACACATTCGTAAATACTATTGCCTCTAAAGCCAGAGGTAAAAATAGCCTCTTAATCCAACCGCTGTCGCCACAACCGCAAGTAATAACCGTAATTAAGTAAAACGAACCAAAGCATTAAAATAGTTGATATTGTTGTTTATCATAGGCGAATCACTAAAAGTGTATTGATACTTTTCTCTTTCTGTCATTGAGGTTTCAAGGTAGCACGTCGTTCTCCACTCATTTCACCTCTTCCCTTAATCGATCCAAAAGGCATGGGTATCTGCAAGTCCTTGAATCGAGGCAAAGAGACAAAGATACAAGATAGCAAAGCTCATATTGAATCTCTACATAAAACTCATATGATTAGATGCACATAAACGCTGCGAGGATTCACCCCAACTCGCAGCCCGTGAGGAATACTCACGCATAATAATAACAAGATCAAAGATAGAAATCATTGTTGCAAATACTTGAACTAAAATAAAATATTATTACAATGGTCGCCAATTATCAAGGATATCTCTATTACAAGGTGATGGCTATGACTATGGAGCGGATTTGAGAGGCAATGGATGTACTGTGGTGGTGGATCTCCTTCGATGAGTTGCAGATGGATCTGGTGGATGTCGGCTTTGTTTTGGCGACGAATGGCTCCCTTTCTGGAATGGCTCCCTTCAAGAAAGTTATAGGGTATGACCTCAGGAGTCCTCCGGCACCCAATATGAGTGGGGCTTGCTCGTACGAGTGTCCTCTATTGCTCCTTGAACCGAATTTTTGACCCGGGGTGACTTTGTTGCATTTGTGATGAGATTATCTTCAGTAATTGTAGGTCCATTTGCCTTAAAACGTGATTTCTTGTGCATCACACAAAAAAAGAAGGCACTGCACATCTTTGCAATAATTAGTCAGTAGTGGCACGGGTAGAGAGATGTTTAGTCAATTTCTTGACTTAGCAAAGGGTTTAAACGTGAGGGAAAATGGCGTATTTTACAACCATCACGGACCTAGAATAAAAATTGAGAGGGGCGATAATATGATAATTGAGGACAATATATCTATTAGGTAAGGGGGGGCTTGCCCAGCAACCCAACGCAAACGGATCAAGCATCCGCGATGACCCATTCACATATTAAATTTGGGATGTGGATGTGTTGGCGCGAACAACGCCCGTAGTGGCACACAGCCACTCGGCACCTAAATTGCTCCCTTCTCTACGGTACTAACCTATCGCAACATCGTCATTTCCCACCCTACCCCTCGCCATTTCTTCTGTCATATCTTTCGGACGATGCTCGTCGGAGGCTAGTCCTGCTATCAATGTCCTTGCGCGCTTGCAGCACCTAGACATGTATAGTTTGTTGCCCATTGCTTAGCCCACGCCCAAAATGAGCGATGTCCATGACCTGTTCGGCCATTTGCGGCGGCATAGATAGTGGCTAGTGACGCATATATGACCATTGTATCTTGTTCTATGTAGATGGACCTCCGCAAGTCGATCGATCATCCATGAGAAGAACGAGAGGAATAGGCCTATGCATAGGGGCTCAACCAGTCCACGTGGGGGCAATCTCAAGCGCAATCGAGGAGTTGGCCACTACTAATTCTGCATGGACTACTTCCATTCTATTAATCCAATCTACATGGAGCACAAACTACGGCGCCGCTTTTAGATGTAAGAAAGTTGTTCTTCACTATTCTGGAAGGCATGAGGAACTATCATTCATACTTCATATGCAAGCACGGTGCCACTTGGTAAGCTTTTCTTCAATTCAAACCAAAAATATTCCGCAGCTATTCACATGCTTTCATATGGAGTTGTTGATGATCTTGTTGACGAGTACTTCTGAATCAGTGAGACCGCGTGCCTTGATTCGATGTACAAGTTCTGCAAAGCTGTAATTGCGGTTTTCGGTGATGTTTATCTTAGAGATCCAAATGTTGCCAACTCTGAGACTATTGTCCATCAGCAATGCAAGGGGGTTTCTAGGAGTGATTGTGTAACACCCCAACCACCCATGGATGAGCATGTTGAAAGTACACAAATGCCGCCTAGAGGGGGGTGACTAGGCGGCTTAAAACTTTTACGAATATGGCTTTACAAATGCGGAATAAAACTAGTGTTTCATTTGTCAAGCACAAAACCTATACAAATAGGGTCCACCTATGTGCACCAACAACTTATGCTAAGCAAGGCAAGAAACTATGTGATAGCAAGATATATAACTTCAAGCACGAAGGCTATCACAAAGTGAAGTGCATAAGTAAAGAGCTCGGGTATAGGAATAACCGAGATGACGCGGAGACGATGATGTATCCCGAAGTTCACACTCTTGTGAGCGCTACTCTCCATTGGAGGGTTGTGGAGGCAAAAACACTCCAAACGCCACGAAGGCCTCACCGTATTTTTTCGAGCCTTCCCACCAAAAGGTAAGTCATTGATCCACTATGGAACCTTGAGGCAGGTCACCGAACCAGCACAAATCTTGGGGCAATCTCCAAAACTTAACGGGAGGCTCCCAAGACATCTCCACAAAGGCCTCGCCCTTGAGGAATATCCACAACCTAATTGGAGGGCCCAAGAACACCACAAAGACCAATAACTTGTCTAGGGTCCAAAGACCCAAGAGGAACAAGCTTCGGGAACAAGCTCCCGAAGTGAATATCTCACGAACTTTCACCTCCACGTATCACCACGGATAAGTCAACTTGATGCACCAAATGAAATGGCAAGAACACCACGAAGATGCTCAAATCCTTCGCTCTTAAATTCCAACAAAGCTACTAAAACTATAGGGGAATAGGAGAGGAATAACAAAAAGGAGAGAACACCAAAATTCTCCAAGATCTAGATCTAGTTGATTCCTGATGCATGTAAAATGCATACGTGAACTTTCTACATTATTGATACATATTTCCATCTTAAATAATGTTATTTCCATGTTTTACATTGTTTTCAGGGATTTTCTAAACAATCCCATCTCCGATGGTTTTAACTCTGTCTGACGGAAAATACCTTCTGTTAGTACTTTTGACTTTCCAGGAGCCACGAGACTCGAAAAAGGGCAAGATGAGGGGCCACGCTTCAGAAATTTCCATACGAACATAACAAGGTAAAGTGGTACACCGGTAGATCAATGGGCTGGGAATACGGCCCACTGCCCCCTGATGACCCACAAGTATAGGGGATCGCAACAGTCTTCGAGGGAAGTAAAACACAAATTTATTGATTCGGCACAAGAGGAGCCAAAGAATACTTATATGTCTTCACATCGGAGTTGTCAATTCAGCTGCACCTGGAAAAAGCACTATCAACAGGGTGATGTGAAAGCAGTGGTAATATGATGCGGCGCCAGAAAATAGTTGGTACTACTTTGATGGCGTGTTGACAGGGAAATGTGATGCGGCAGTAATATGAGAGCAATAGTAGCACAGCAGTTACAGTAACACAGAGGCGATGGCACTAGAAAATATCCTAGTGCGCATTTGATTGAAAAGCAATGATGATGAAATAAAGGACCGGGGTTCCCGGCGATCTACACTAGTAGTAACTCTCCAGATAACAAGTGTTGGGTGAACAAATTACAGTTGGGCAATTGACAGAATTGAATTTAGCATTAAGACAAAATATCCAGTCTATTAATATCGTAGGCATGTTTTCCATATATAGTCATACGTGCTCGCAATGAGAAACTTGCATAACATCTTTTGTCCTACCAGCCCGTTTGCAACGGGGCCTCAAGGGAAACTACTGGTAATTAAGGTACTCCTTTTAATAGAGCACCGGAGCAAAGCATTAACACTTGGTGAAAACATGTGATCCTCATATCAAAAGCCATCCCCTCCGGTTATCCCAATTCGATATCACTTTGGGGCCTCGGGTTCCGGACAAAGACATGTGCATACAATTTGTAGATACAATCTAAGCAACAATTATAGAGCCTAGATCTAAGATCATGCCACTCGTGCACTAGTGACAACCATTAAACATAACAATATTGTAGCAACAAATACTTCACAAACTTATAAGATATACTGAACATAATGATCAATCCATCGGATCCCAACAAACACAACACCGATTACATCATATGGATCTCAATCATGTAAGGTGATGACGCGTGAAGCACACGTTCGTTGGGAACCCCAAGTGGAAGGTGTGATGCGTACAGCAGCAAGTTTCCCTCAGTAAGAAACCAAGGTTATCAAACCAGTAGGAGATGAAGGCCACGTGAAGGTTGTTGGTGAAGGAGTGTAGTGCGACGCAACACCAGGGATTCCGGCGCCAACGTGGAACCTGCACAACACAATCAAAATACTTTGCCCCAACTTAACAGTGAGGTTGTCAATCTCACCGGCTTGCTGTAAACAAAGGATTAAACGTATGGTGTGGAGAATGATGTTTGTTTGCAAAAAACAGCAGAGAACAATGATTGCAGTAGATTGTATTCAGATGTAAAAGAATGGACCAGGGTCCACAGTTCACTAGTGGTGTCTCTCCAATAAGAAATAGCATGTTGGGTGAACAAATTACAGTTGGGCAATTGACAAATAGAGAGGGCATAACAATGCACATACATATCATGATGACTAATATGAGATTTACTTAGGGCATTACGACAAATAACATAGACCGCTATCCAGCATGCATCTATGCCTAAAAAGTCCACCTTTTCGGGTTAGCATCCGCACCCCTTCCAGTATTAAGTTGCAAACAACAGACAATTGCATTAAGTACGATGCGTAATGTAAACAATACAAATATCCTTAGACAAAGCATTGTTGTTTTATCCCTAGTGGCAACAACACATCCACAACCTTAGAACTTTCTCATCCGTCCCGCATTCAATGGAGGCATGAACCCACTATCGAGCATAATACTCCCTCTTGGAGTCACAAGTATCAACTTGGCCAGAGCCTCTACTAGCAACGGAGAGCATGCAAGATCATAAATAACACATAGATGATAGATCAATAATCAACTTGACATAGTATTCCATAGTCATCGGATCCCAACAAACACAACATGTAGCATTACAAATAGATGATCTTGATCATGATAGGCAGCTCACAAGATCTAAACATGATAGCACAAGAGGAGAAGACAACCATCTAGCTACTTCTATGGACCCATAGTCCAAGGATGAACTACTCACGCATCAGTCCGGAGGCGATCATGGTGATGTAGAGTCCTCCGGGTGATGATTCCCCTCTCCGGCAGGGTGCCGGAGGCGATCTCCTGAATCCCCCGAGATGGGATTGGCAGCGGCGGCGTCTCTGGAACTTTTCTCGTATCGTGGCTCTCAGTGATAGGGTTTTCGCGACGGAGAGAATAAATAGGCGAAGAGGCAGAGTCGGGGGAGGCTCGAGGGCCCCACACCATAGGGCGGCGCGGGCCCCTCCTTGGCCGCGCCGCCAGGTGGGGTCGCCACCTCGTGGCCCCACTCCGTCTCTCCTTCGGTCTTCTGGAAAGCTCCGTGGAAAATAAGACCCTGGGCTTTTGTTTCGTCCAATTCCGAGAATATTTCCTGTGTAGGATTTCTGAAACCAAAAACAGCAGAAAACAGGAACTGGCGCTTCGGCATCTTGTTAATAGGTTAGTGCCTGAAAATGCATAATAATGATATAAAGTGTATATAAAACATGTGAGTATTGTCATAAAACTAGCATGGAACATAAGAAATTATAGATACGTTTGAGACGTATCAAGCATCCCCAAGCTTAGTTCCTACTCGCCCTCGAGTAGGTAAACGATAACAAGGATAATTTCTGAAGTGACATGCTACTATCATAATCTTGATCAATACTATTGTAAAGCATATGAGATGAATGAAGTGATTCGAAGCAATGGTAAAGACATGACTAAACAACTGAATCATATAGCAAAGACTTTTCATGAATAGTACTTTCAAGACAAGCATCAATAAGACTTGTATAGGAGTTAACTCATAAAGCAATAAATTCTTAATAGAAGGATTTGAAGCAATACAAAGGAAGATATAAGTTTCAGCAGTTGCTTTCAACTTCAACATGTATATCTCATGGATAATTGTCAACACAAAGTAATATGATGAATGCAAATAAGCAAGTATGTAGGAACCAATGCACACGGTTGACACAAGTGTTTGCTTCTAGGATAGAAAGAAGTAGGTAAACTGACTCAACATAAAGTAAAAGAAAGGCCCTTCGCAGAGGGAAGCATGGATTACTCTTTGTGCTAGAGCTTTTTATTTTGAAAGCATAGAAACAATTTTGTCAACTGTAGTAATAATTCATATGTGTTATGCATAAGACATCCTATAAGTTGCAAGCCTCATGCATCGAATACCAATAGTGCTCGCACCTTGTCCTAAATAGCCTGGATTTCCATGGATTATCATTGCATTACATATGTTTCAACCAAGTGTCACAAAGGGGTACCTCTATGCTGCTTGTACAAAGTTCCAAGGAGATAGATCACATTTGATTTCTCGTTTTTGATAGATCTCAACTTAGGACAGCCATACCGGGACAACATAGAAAACAGGTAATGGACTCCTCTTTAATGCATAAGCATTCAACAACAGATAATATTCTCATAAGAGATTGCGGATTAATGTCCAAACTGAAACTTCCACCATGATACATGGCTTTGGTTGGCGGCCCAATGTTCTTCTCTAACAATATGCATACCCAAACCATTTAATCATGATAAATCACCCTTACTTCAGACAAGACGAACATGCATAACAACTCACATGATATTCAACAAAAGTGTAATAGTTGATGGCATCCCCAAAAACATGGTTACCGCTTAACAAGCAACTTATAAGAAATAAGATACATAAGCTACATATTCTTTACTATAATAGTTTTTAAGGCTATTTTCCCATGAGCTATATATTGCAAAGGCAAGGAATGAAATTTTAAAGGTAGCACGCAAGCAATTTACTTTGGAATGGCAGAGAAATACCACATAGTAGGTAGTTATGGTGGACACAAATGGCATAGGTTTTGGCTCAAGGTTTTGGATGCACGAGAAGCATTCCCTCTCAGTACAAGGCTTTGGCTAGCAAGGTTGTTTGAAGCAAACACAAGTATGAACCGGTACAGCAAAACTTACATAAGAACATATTGCAAGCATTATAAGACTCTACACTGTCTTCCTTGTTGCTCAAACACTTTTACCAGAAAATATCTAGACTTTAGAGAGACCAATCATGCAAACCAAATTTCAACAAGCTCTACAGTAGTTCTCCACTAATAGGTTTAAACTACATGATGCAAGAGCTTAGACATGATCTATTTGAGAGCTCAAAACAATTGCCAAGTATCAAATTATTCAAGACAATATACCAATTACCACATGAAGCATTTTCTGTTTCCAACCAAATAACAATGAACGAAGCAGTTTTCAACCTTCACCATGAACATTAAAAGTAAAGCTAAGAACACCAGTGTTCATATGAAACAGCGGAGCGTGTCTTTATCCCACACAAGGAATGCTAGGATCCGATTTTATTCAAAAAAAAACAAAAACAAAAACATACAGACGCTCCAAGTAAAGTACATAAGATATGACGGAATAAAAATATAGTTTCACTAGAGGTGACCTGATAAGTTGTCGATGAAGAAGGGGATGCCTTGGGCATCCCCAAGCTTAGATGCTTGAGTCTTATTGAAATATGCAGGGATGAACCACTGGGGCATCCCCAAGCTTAGACTTTTCACTCTTCTTGATCATATTGTATCATCCTCCTCTCTTGACCCTTGAAAACTTCCTCCACACCAAACTCAAAACAATCTTATTAGAGGGTTAGTGTATAATCAAAAATTCACATGTTCAGAGAGGACACAATCATTCCTAACACTTCTGGACATTACCCAAAGTACTAAAAGTTAATGGAGCAAAGAAATCCATTCAAACACAGTAAAGGAGGCAATGTGAAATAAAAGGCAGAATCTGTCAAAACAGAACAGTCCGTAAAGACGAATTTTCGAGAGGCACTTAACATGCTCAGATGAAGAAGCTCAAATTAAATGAAAGTTGCGTACATATCTGAGGATTACTCATGATTTTTCTCAGATTTTTCTGAGTTTCCTACAGAGAGATCTACTCAAATTCGTGACAGCAAGAAATCTGTTTCTGCGCAGAAATCCAAATCTAGTATCAACCTTACTATCAAAGGCTTTACAAGGAGAGGTTGCTACAGTAGCAACAACTTCCAAGACACAAATATAAAACAAAAATTGCAGAAGTAAAATAATGGGTTGTCTCCCATAAACGTTTTTCTTTAACACCTTTCAGCTAGGCGCAGAAAGTGTAACTCAAGTATTATCAAGAGATGAAGCATCAACATCATAATTTGTTCTAATAATAGAATCAAAAGGTAACTTCATTCTCTTTCTAGGGAAGTGTTCCATACCTTTCTTAAGAGGAAATTGATACTTAATATTCCCTTCCTTCATATCAATAATAGCACCAACAGTTCGAAGAAAAGATCTTCCCAAAATAATAGGGCAAGATGCATTGCATTCAATATCCAAGATAACAAAATCAACGGGGACAAGGTTATTGTTAACCGTAATGTGAACATTATCAATCCTCCCCAAAGGTTTCTTTATAGAATTATCAGCAAGATTAACATCCAAATAACAATTTTTCAATGGTGGCAAGTCAAGCATGTCATAGAGTTTCTTAGGCATAACAGAAATACTTGCACCAAGATCACATAAAGCATTACAATCAAAATCATTGACCTTCATCTTAATTATGGGCTCCCAACCATCTTCCAACTTCCTAGAAATAGAAGTTTCAAGTTTTAATTTGTCTTCTCTAGCTTTAATGAGAGCATTTGTAATATGTTTTGTAAAGGCCAAATTTATAGCACTAGCATTAGGACTTCTAGCAAGTTTTTGCAAGAACTTAATAACTTCAGAGATATGAAAATCATCAAAATCTAAACCATTATGATCTAAAGCAATGGGATCATTGTCCCCAATATTCTGAAAAATTTCAGCACTTTTATCACAAACAGTTTCAGCAGTTTTAGCAGTTTCAGGCAGTTTTCCACGCTTTGCATTAGGAGTAGAAACATTGCTAACACTAATTATTTTACCATTGATAGTAGGAGGTTTAGCAACATGTGAAGCATCAACATTACTAGTGGTGATAATAGTCCAAACTTTAGCTACATTATTCTCGTTAGCAAGTTTTTCTTCTCTTTCCCACCTAGCATGCAATTCAGCCATCAATCTAATATTTTCATTAATTCGAACTTGGATAGCGTTTGCTGTAGCAAATGACTTAATATCTTTAGTTTCATTAGGCATAACTTTCAATTTTAAAAGATCAACATCAGCAGCAAGACTATCAATCTTAGAAGCAAGAATATCAATTTTACCAAGCTTTTCTTCAACAGATTTGTTAAAAGCAGTTTGTGTACTAATAAATTCTTTAAGCATGGCTTCAAGACCAGAGGGTACACTCCTATTATTGTTGTAAGAATTACCATAAGAATTACCATAACCATTACCATTATTAGAAGGATATGGCCTATAGTTGTTACCAGAATTATTCCTATAAGCATTGTAGTTGAAATTATTATTTTTCATAAAGTTCACATCAACATGCTCTTCTTGAGCAACCAATGAAGCTAAAGAAACATTATTAGGATCAACATTAGATCTACCATTAACAATCATAGACATAATAGCATCAATCTTATCACTCAAGGAGGAGGTTTCTTCAACAGAATTAACTTCTTACCTTGTGGAGTCCTTTCGGTGTGCCATTCAGAGTAATTGATCATCATATTATCAAGAAGCTTTGTTGCGGCACCCAAAGTGATGGACATAAAAGTACCTCCAGCAGCTGAATCCAATAGGTTCCTCGAAGAAAAATTCAATCCTGCATAAAAGGTTTGGATGATCATCCAAGTAGTCAGTCCATAGGTAGGGCAATTCTTTACCAAAGATTTCATTCTTTCCCATGCTTGGGCAACATGTTCATTATCCAATTGTTTAAAATTCATTATGCTACTTCTCAAAGATATAATTTTAGCGGGAGGATAATATCTACCAATGAAAGCATCCTTACATTTAGTCCATGAATCAATACTATTCTTAGGCAAAGATAGCAACCAATCTTTAGCTCTTCCTCTTAAAGAGAAAGGAAACAATTTCAGTTTTATAATGTCCCCATCTACATCCTTATACTTTTGCATTTCACAAAGTTCAACAAAATTATTAAGATGGGCAGCAGCATCATCAGAACTATCACCAGAAAATTGCTCTCTCATAACAAGATTTAGTAAAGCAGGTTTAATTTCATAAAATTCTACTGTAGTAGCAGGTGGAGCAATAGGAGTGCATATGAAATCATTATTATTTGTGCTAGTGAAGTCACACAACTTAGTGTTCTCAGGAGTATTCATTTTAACAGTAGTAAAAATAAGTAAAGCAAACTAAATTAAGTAAAGTAAAACAAGTAACTATTTTTTGTGTTTTTGGATATAAAGAAAGCAAACAAAACAGTAAATAAAGCAAAGTAAAGCAAGACAATAAACAAAGTAAAGAGATTGGATGTGAGAGACTCCCCTTACAACGTGTCTTGATCTCCCCGGCAACGGCGCCAGAAATTTAGCTTGATGACGCGTGAAGCACACGTTCGTTGGGAACCCCAAGTGGAAGGTGTGATGCATACAACAGCAAGTTTCCCTCAGTAAGAAACCAAGGTTATCGAACCAGTTGGAGATGAAGGCCACGTGAAGGTTGTTGGTGAAGGAGTGTAGTGCGGCGCAACACCAGGGATTTTGGCGCCAACGTGGAACCTGCACAACACAATCAAAATACTTTGTCCCAACTTAACAGTGAGGTTGTCAATCTCACCGGCTTGTTGTAAACAAAGGATTAAACGTATGGTGTGGAGAATGATGTTTGTTTGCAAAGAATAGCAGAGAACAATGATTGCAGTAGATTGTATTCAGATGTAAAAGAATGGACCGGGGTCCACAGTTCACTAGTGGTGTCTCTCCAATAAGAAATAGCATGTTAGGTGAACAAATTACAGTTGGGCAATTGACAAATAGAGAGGGCGTAACAATGCACATACATATCATGATGACTAATATGAGATTTACTTAGGGCATTACGACAAATAACATAGACCGCTATCCAGCATGCATCTATGCCTAAAAAGTCTACCTTCGGGTTAGCATCCGCACCCCTTCCAGTATTAAGTTGCAAACAACAAACAATTGCATTAAGTACGGTGTGTAATGTAAACAATACAAATATCCTTAGACAAAGCATTGTTGTTTTATCCCTAGTGGCAACAGCACATCCACAACCTTAGAACTTTCTGTCATCGTCCCAGATTCAATGGAGGCATGAACCCACTATCGAGCATAAATACTCCCTCTTGGAGTCACAAATATCAACTTGGCCAGAGCCTCTACTAGCAACGGAGAGCATGCAAGATCATAAACAACACATATATGATAGATCAATAATCAACTTGACATAGTATTCCATATTCATCGGATCCCAACAAACACAACATGTAGCATTACAAATAGATGATCTTGATCATGATAGGCAGCTCACAAGATCTAAACATGATAGCACAAGAGGAGAAGACAACCATCTAGCTACTGCTATGGACCCATAGTCCAAGGATGAACTACTCACGCATCAGTCCGGAGGCGATCATGGTGATGTAGAGTCCTCCGGGTGATGATTCCCCTCTCCGGCAGGGTGCCGGAGGCGATCTCCTGAATCCCCCGAGATGGGATTGGCGGCGGCGGCGTCTCTGGAACTTTTCTCGTATCGTGGCTCTCGGTAATAGGGTTTTCGCGATGGAGAGAATAAATAGGCGAAGAGGCGGAGTCGGGGGAGGCTCGAGGGCCCCACACCATAGGGCGGCGCAGGCCCCTCCTTGGCCGCACCGCCAGGTGGTGTCACCACCTCGTGGCCCCACTCTGTCTCTCCTTCGGTCTTCTGGAAAGCTCCGTGGAAAATAAGACCCTGGGCTTTTGTTTCGTCCAATTCCGAGAATATTTCCTGTGTAGGATTTCTGAAACCAAAAACAGCAGAAAACAGGAACTGGCGCTTCGGCATCTTGTTAATAGGTTAGTGCCGGAAAATGCATAATAATGATATAAAGTGTATATAAAACATGTGAGTATTGTCATAAAACTAGCATGGAACATAATAAATTATAGATACGTTTGAGACGTATCATAAGGCAACTTATGAGATCATTGTATTGAAGCACATGGGAGAGAGTACCATCTAGCTACAGCCAAGAACCCATACTCCCTGCGGGAACTACTCACAAACCATCATGGAGTCGAAGTGGAGGCAGTGGAGTCAATGGCGATGGCTCCGGGTGACAAGGGATTAACTTATCAATGCCTACAGATTGTAGAATAGGGTTTTAGTCGGAAGTAGAGGGCAAGTAGATCTCGAAGGTTTCAGCCGAAAAGTGCTCGACGATGTAAAAACTAGGGTTGCGTGAAATAATGAATCGATGCTTTCTTTGTCCCTCGACTCCCCCTTATATAGGAGGCGGAGCCGAGGGATTCGTAATACACAAGTTTACAGAGTCCGGGAAGGTTTCTTCCTCATCCCGTAAGATTACAAGTATGTATTTCCTAATACAACTCTAGCTTTCCTTAATCCTAACTTGGGCTTCCGAACTTCATATTCATCGAGTCATGGGCCTTCAGTAAACCCTGGGTACCATCTTTGGCAGGCCCATTGGGGATGCCTATGTCAGTAGCCCCCGAGATTTTGCTTGAATCGAAGAATCAGGGAAAATCTCCAACTTTAATCATTCAATAGCTTTGTTGAGTTTATCACATATCTTTAGATATGCGATTATATATTGTACAGGGATAATGGTAGTTGGGGCTAGTTTATCTGACGGATCAGGTACTAGTTAACTGCTCTAGTGGCAATCTGCAAAAACCTACTTCAAGATCACGTCCCTCGACATGATCTCGGGATACTGGTGTTAATTTCGACAGGTGCCGCTTAAGGTCTTACCATCTGTCGAGTCCCAGTCATATTTTATCGGGTACCTAACGCGTCCATTAGGATTTTTCTTTGTATCTGTTGATACGGAAAAAAGTAGCAAACCGACGTCAGAGACGGTGCAACGCCGCTCAGAACGGATCTGGGTTCTTACCTTCGCAGAATTTTGCTGCATTCAGAGATTATTCGCAACTTTGGCGCTCTAAGAATATATTGTCGAGTGCTTTTTCGGCTGCTGGAATAGCACATTTTATTGAGTCAACGGATGACTTATCTTGCCTTTCCGATGGGAGTATATGCAGAGTTATTTGTATAACTCAAAATATGCTCACTTCTTCTTCTTTCTCTTTTTTTTTATAATTTCATCGAGCACGCGAACAGCGTTCCCGATGGGAGTAGCCCCCAAGGCTACAGCCAAAGGACTAGTGCTTGGTTGTAGGCTCGACACTTTAACGCCTTATGTCGCTATATTGTCATTATTTCTCGAACTTTTCATATCTATCGGGTGCGCGACTAGCGCTCCCGATGGGAGTAGCCCCCGAGACTATGAACAAATGCTTGTATTTGGTCATAGGCTCTCGCCATTTCTATTTTGTCATACTCTAATTTTTCTTTTTTCCAAAGTAGCCCCCGAGCATTTGATCAAAGACTTGTATTTGACCAAAGGCTCTCGAAATAATCAATAATCTTCTACTACCGCCATTTTTATGAATCTTCACAGCCGAGATTTTCTCTTGCCAAGGTGACATCATCGCTGACGATAGCTACGATCACTGTATCGGGAAGACGCGAGTACTGCTCTCTCTCTATCTTGCGGGCCCAAAATCCTTATCAAGTTGACACGTCGTGCAAGTGGGGGACACACGTCCTCCACTTTTCCTGGCGCACGCACTGTAGCGCCTGTTCCTTTCCTTCATAGTGAAAATACGTTGTTACCCCTTATCCACGTGTACATCATCCATCTCACAATTTTTCCATCCAACGGTGCGTCGATTCGCCGAACCCCTATTTAAGGTCATCTTCTTCCTCCGTTCGCCCTTTCGCTCGCGCCGCACCTCTGCTCTCCTCCGCAAAAATCCTCCATCGCGCCCAACACTTCTTGAGCTCAGCCACACTCGCACTTTTCTCCTACGCCATTGTTGATGCCACCGCGCGCATGGCTCACTAGGCACAACACCCCCGAGTCGAAGATGGCAGTTGAAGATCTGGAGTGGGAGAGATATATGATCTCCAACCAAGACCTGAACCTGCTGAAGAAGCTCGGGTTCACGAAGAAGAAGGACGCACTGCGCTTCCCCAAGGAGGAAAGCTATCCATTGCCTCCAATCGAGTATCGGGTCAGTTTCGTTGACCACCTTATTCGCGGCCTCTCTCCCCCTATTCACGAGTTCCTCCACGGTCTCCTCTTTGTTTACGGGCTGCAGCTGCACCAGCTGACCCCCAACTCCATCCTCCACGTCTCGATTTTTCATTACCCTCTGTGAATGCTTCCTCGGAGTCCATCCTAATTGGGCTCTGTGGAAGCGCATCTTCTGCCTCCGCCGCAATGGCTCCCACAACTTTGCCTACAACATAGGCGGCGTTGTCATTTGCCTTCGCCCTGACGTCGAGTATTTCGACGTCAAATTCCCCGACTCCGTCCAGGGGTGGTGCAAAAGGTGGCTCTATGTGCACGAAGAAAGCTCCGACTCGGTGGAGTACAACATTGCTCCTTTCGATGGAGGTGCCAAGATTCTTCGCCGCCGATCCTGGGACGCTGAAGCCACCGAAGAAGAAAGAACGACGATAGAGGCACTGATGTCTCGTATCCATGAGCTTCAGAACACCCGTGGCAAGGAATTGTCGGGTATCCAGATCACAGCCTACTTCCTTAGGATTAGAGTGCAGCCTTTACAAGCTCGCAAAAATCCCCTTTGGATGTATGCTGGTGAAGAAGATGTCGACAGACTCTCCACAGACCTTCTTGTGAAGGACTTGGAGAAACTGATCCGAAGAATTTCATCGCTCAGCAAGAAGGATACTATTCCATCCTCTTGCCGCGTGGAGCCATATAGTGGCACCAACGCCCTCCCCGAGGTAATTTTCCCTCGACTACTATTTTGTCCTCTCGTTTTTTTAGTATTTGTCGACTATTATTTTGCTGGCGTCCCTTGCGTAACTTTTTGTCGACACTCCTTGTCTTTGTAGAACCACCCAGTTCTAGCTTCTCTTCCTCCTCTTCCTGAAGGTGGAGAAGTCGAAGAACGGACTGTTGTCACCGATGACAACCAGGGTACTTCTCGCCCTGAGAGTGAAGTCGCGGGTTCTCAGAAATCCGCGGCTTCTTCTGAAAAATAAGTCGAATCTGAGGCTACCGCATCGACACACTCCCTCCCCTCCGCTGTTTCTCCAAGGAACAAGAGAAAAAGGGACGAAGTTGCCGATTCTGGCGCCTCCAAAGCCGGCGTATCTCCTGCCGAAGAAGTTGTTCCTACTGAAAAAAGGACAACTTTCAACCCTTACGAAGATGCTCTTGCCAGCTCGTAAGTTCTTTCTGCTCTTTGTTGTTTGCTCTCGATATTTTGTCTATGTT
The DNA here is from genome assembly GCF_019359855.2 of Lolium perenne. Lineage (NCBI taxonomy): Eukaryota > Viridiplantae > Streptophyta > Magnoliopsida > Poales > Poaceae > Lolium > Lolium perenne. The sequence goes on from NC_067248.2 coordinate 158,003,877, forward strand.
GTTTCTTATTTTGTCGCCTTTTTATTGTAATGGTGACGAGGATGAAAATCCACCTATTGACGCGACTGCTCGAACGAGTACATCGCGTACTTTAGTTGTCTCTGAAGCTCAACCTGATGGGGATGAAACCTCGCCTCCTCGGCAAGACATCGAGCATCCAACTCCAGTTGCAAGCCCCCGTGCCCCTTCTCCAAAGAGGGCTAGGGTCGAGCCGGCCAAGGAGCCTACCTTGCTAATTGGTAGTTCCACGACTCCTTCAATGGATGATGTAAGTTTTTCACTTCTTCTTTTATGTTCCAAATATTTGAATGCTTTCGACTCTCCTTTGTTTTTTTGCTTCTCCTTTGCTTGTTGCTGTCGAACTTTTCACTTCCCATATTGATTTTTCTTTCTCTATTTTTTCTCTACAGCCTTTGATGAAGGAGTTTATCCGTCTCGGTACCCAATTCGTCGGGTACCGTGACCATGCTAAAAAGCTTGAAGGTACTATTTTTACTGCTTCTTTTCGTAAATGACCTCCCCATCATTCTTTTGTCATGACATTTATTACTGTCGATTGTTTTACCAGCCAATCTTGCGGAAGCCAACAAACGTGTTGATGCTCTTGCTCTTAAATTGGAGCAAAGCGAAAAAGCTCGCAAAAAGCTGAATTAGATGCTACCGCTGTCGAAGATCTTCGAAAAAGACTTAAAGACGCGAAAACTTCTTTAAACGAAAACATTGCTCAGCAAACTGCCCACGAAGATGAAATCCTTACTTGCTTGGAGTCGCAGAGTCGACGTTTTGTCAGTGAGTACTTCAACCGATTGTTATTTCTTCGGATGATCATATTTTTCCTGGCGCACTTTTTGACGAGCTTCCTTTTGCTTGTTTTAGGGAAAACGCATCAGGATTTTGACTTGGAAAATCCTGAAGGCGATCGCCTTCTTGACGCGCTTTCCCTCCTTGAGATTCATGGAGACGAGGCACGCGAAGGCCTTGCTGACGCTAAAGTAGGTTTGTTGAAGCTTTTCCCCTACTTCTTCGCGAAGAAAAAAGAGCCCGAGACCTTTACTGCTCTCGCCAAGTGCTTCAATTCTAAAGAAGATCTTGCGCTTAATCTGCGACAAGAAGGCCTAAAGATTGGTGTCGAAGGCATCATTGCTTTGGTTGCTGACAGCCAACAAAATGTCGACTGGGCTAAAGTTGGCGATGTAAAGGAGATGGAAACGAAGAAGTGGCAGTCTTTGATTAAGGCTGCTAAGACAAACTCAAAGCCAATCCTCGCCTTCCTTGGATGCAAGCCAACTTCCACTCCCAGTTCGTCGAAGCCGGAGGTCAAGTAGACCACCTTGTCTCTTTTGTTTTTCTTCTCTTTTGATGTTGTCGCCAAAGTAGCTTTGGCGACAACTATCCCACTAGTTCAGTAGGAAACCCTCCTTTGTAATAGCCATGTAACTATCTGACCTTATTAATGAAAAGCTATGTTTCCGAGATATTGACCTCGAAGTATTTCTTTCCAGTTAATTTTTGACAACTATACCGCGGTGCCTCCCTCGACTGCTTTGCCTGCTGCATCTTACTCAATAAGGTCCTCCGCTGACAAGTTTATTGGAGGTTCGTCGAGTGCTGCACAAAATGAAGACTTGGACGAACTCCGTCAACAACTCCAGTCGATGAAAAAACAAGCTCTCGTGATAATGGAACAGTCTAGAAGATCATCTGAAAATGAAAAATTGGCTGTTCAGCAAGCTCAGGAAGCCATAGCGCTGAAGGAAACTGTGGTTGCTGAAGCTGCTGAAGCTACTTCTCGAGAAAATTTTATGCTTCAACTGATGAACGATGCTAGCTTGGATATGACGGGTACGCTCCGCAAACGTGGTCATAATATATTTTGTTCTTACTGTCTTTTATTCCTCATTAATGCTTCCGCTAAAATAGGCTATTTTTTGGATACTGCTGCCGAAGATCAACGTGTTGAAGCTCGAACCAATGTTCTTCTCAGGCTTGCTCGTCAGCATGGTTCCAATTTCTGGGTCACTCTTGAGCATACTCGCCAAATAATCAGATTTCAAGATCGCGCGAGTCAGGTCCACGACTTTCTTGACTTCTGCACGAGAACTTTGTCTTTATTCTATAGTACCATGTTTCCACGCAACAAAATTCCAGAAACCCTTCCTGCTTTGATGGAGAAATTTCGAGATGCCCCTCGTATTCATGAATTTGTGCGGGCTCAACTATCAGCTTGGGAAAGATTTGCTATGATTATGATACAGATCTGCTACCCAAAGTTAGATCTGACTCGCATTGTCACCAAGTGTCTGGCCAAGCAGGCGAAACGGAAGAGGAACATTGATAAAATCAATGACACTGTAACTCCTGTAGCAGAAGAGATGATGGACGAGCTTCTTCGGAAGGATGCTAAATTCTTCGTGAAGGGTAGCTATGCTGAACATAGAACTGGTGCTGCAAACAATGATAGGATAAACATAGATGATATACTAGGTAGCAACTGAATTTTACTATATTGCGGGAGTTCCTGTATATTTTCCTTGTCGAATTTTTCTGGAAGATAAGGTTGTGTATATTGTGTAATCTATATTGCAAAGCCCCCGAGCCTTTGGCCGGTGCTCGAGCTATTTTTACGTCATGATGAATTTTGCTATTTTGTGAGAGTGTATATATATTTTGTTGCCACGGGTTATGAGCCCCCGAGCCTGTCGATGAAAAAAGATGTATATCACCAATATCTTTTACTATATTGCAGCACCGCGAGCCCGCCTCATTAAAAACCTTTCAGCCCCACTCGGTGCCCTGAAAGGAAAAGAGTGTGTCTGAAAACTCGCGGGCGTTTCAGTACATTGTATGTTTAAAAGGAGGATTATATTTCGACTTCAAGCGTAAAAACGCCTTAGCTGCGCCACGTTCTAGGGATTTTGCTCGGCAACCCCTGTCTTCTTGTCCTTTATCTTGTATGCTCCTCCTTCGAGTACTTCTGTGACGATGTAAGGGCCAAGCCACAGCGACTCGAGCTTTTCATGGCTTTTTTGTGTGAGCCGAAGAACTAAGTCGCCTACTTGAAAGGATCTTGGTCGCAAACATCAACTGTGGTAGTTTTTTAGGTCTTGCTGGTACTTAGTGACCGATGATAACACTTCGTCTCGAGCTTCGTCAAGTGCATCGACATCGTCCTCCAATGCTTTTCTGGAAGCTTCTTCGTCATATTCCGTGACTCTTGGAGAATCATGCTCTATTTCTATCGGCAGCACTGCCTCAGCTCCATGGACCAGGAAAAAAGGAGTCTCCTGTGTCGCTGTATTTGGTGTTGTTCGAATACTCCATAATACACTTGGCAGCTCCTCTGGCCAGGTATGTCGCGCTTTTTCCAATGGTGCTAGCAAGCGTTTCTTGATACCATTGGCTTTTTCGACTTGACCATTGGTCTGCGGGTGCGCAACTGATGCAAATTGTAGTTTGATGCCTACCTTTGCACAATATGCCTTGAATTCCTTGGATGTAAAATTACTGCCATTGTCCGTGACTATGCTATGAGGTACTCCAAACCGGAAGACGATACTTTTCACGAACTTGATTGCAGACGCTCCATCTGGTGAATTTATCGGCTTTGCTTCTATCCACTTTGTGAATTTGTCGACAGCGACGAGCATATACTCGTATCCTCCTGGCGAGGCCTTGTGTAATTTTCCCACCATGTCGAGACCCCACTGAGCAAAGGGCCAAGACAATGGTATTGGCATCAATTCCGCTGCCGGAGAGTGAGGTTTTGTGGCGAATCTCTAGCACGCGTCGCAAGTACGAACTATTTCTTTCGCATCCTCAATTGCTGTCAGCCAATAAAATCCTGCTCTGAAAACCTTGGCTGCTATAGCTCGGCTGCTTGCATGATGACCGCATATTCCTTCGTGTACATCCTTCAAAATTAGTCTTCCTTCTTCGGGTGTGACGCACCTTTGTAACACTCCCGAAATACTTCGTTTGTATAACTCCCCTTTGACCACAGTAAAGGCTTTAGAACATCTAATAACTCGCCTTGCTTCAACTGGATCGTCGGGTATTTCTTTCCTTAGGATGTATGATATGTACGCCTACATCCATGGAATTTGCACCATCATTACTAAGTCATGTTCCTCTTCTTCTTCCAATGCTGCTTTTGTAGCCCCCGAGGGTTTCTCATCCTTCTCCTTCTTCTTTGGTTTTTTCGGCTTTGTAGATCTCTCGGCTATCTCCTCCCAAAACACGCCTGGTAGAATCGCGAGACACTACGACCCAATGTTTGCAAGAACATCGGCTTCATCATTGCTCAGCCTGCTGATGTGATTTACTTCGCATCCATCAAACAGCTTCTCTAGCTCGTTGTACACTTCCTTGTATGTTATCAAACTATCATTGACTGCATCACATTGGTTCATGACTTGCTGAGCCACCAATTGTGAGTCGCCTGATACGTCCAAAACGTATCTACTTTCCCGAACACTTTTGCTATTGTTTTGCCTCTAATTTGTGTATTTTGGATACAACTAACACGGACTAACGTTGTTTTCAGCAGAATTGCTCTGGTGTCTCGTTTTTGTGCAGAAATTCAACTTTCGGGAAAATCCTCGGAATTTATACCAAAGGCCCTATTTTACCTGAAGAATTACGGAGCCAGAAGGGCAAGCCAGGTGGAGGCCCGAGGGCCCCACACACTAGGCCGGCGCGGCCCAGGAGGGGGGCGCGCCCTACTGTGTGGCCCTCTCGGCTGGCCTCCGACGCCCTCCTATGGACTACTTAAGGGTTTCGATCTAAAAATGCGAGAAAAAAAGTCGAAGTCGCCAAAAACCCTCCAGAACGCCGCCACATCGCGAAACTCCGTCTCGGGACCAGAAACTCCGTTCTGGCACTCCGCCGGGACGGGGAATTGGAGGAGATCATCGCCATCATCACCACCGACGCCTCTCCATCAACCAGCCATGTTTCCCCCATCCATGTGTGAGTAATTCCCCCGCTGTAGGCTGAAGGGGATGGTAGGGATTGGATGAGATTGGTCATGTAATAGCATAAGATTGTTAGGGTATAGTGCCTAGTGTCCGTAATTGGTACTTTGATGATATTGTTGCAACTTGTTATGCTTAATGCTTGTCACTAGGGCCCGAGTGCCATGATCTCAGATCTGAACATGTTATTGTTTCATGATGATATGCATTGTTTTATGATTTTACCTGCAAGTTGTATACACATGTCGCTGTCCGGAACCCGAGGCCCCAAAGTGACAGAAATTGGGACAACCGGAGGGGAAGGCGGTGATGTGAGGATCACATGTGTTCACGGAGTGTTAATGCTTTGCTCCGGTACTTTATTAAAAGGAGTACCTTAATATCCAGTAGATTCCCTAGAGGCCCGGCTACCACCGGCTGGTAGGACAAAAGATGTTGTGCAAGTTTCTCATTGCGAGCACGTACGACTATATACAGAACACATGCCTATGGATTGCTTAGTACTTGGACACCGTTTTATTATTATCTGCAAATGCCCTGCTTTGATTGTTACATGAGTTTCTCTCATCCATGCAACGCCCGTCATCCATCCCTGTGCCTATAGTATTTTAATCCTGTTGTTTACTGTAATCACTACTGCTGTCTTTGTTACTCTGCTGCTGTTATTTCACTACTGCCACTGCTATAAAACTGTTACTACTGATAAACTCTTGCGAGCAAGTCTGTTTCCAGGTGCAGCTGAATTGACAACTCCGCTGTTAAGGCTTTCAAGTATTCTTTGTCTCCCCTTGTGTCGAATCAATAAATTGGGTTTTACTTCCCTCGAAGACTGTGCGATCCCCTATACTTGTGGGTCATCATCGCCGAAGATTTTTAGTCGAGTTGTGCCACACGCCTTCGCCATAGTCATCCCGTGTATGAGAGCTTCGTATTCCGCCTCATTGTTAGATGCGTTTGGAAACGTCATCCATAAGACATACTTTAATTTGTCCCCTTCAGGTGATATTAGTATCACGCCTGCTCCTGCTCCCTCTAATCTCTTGGACCCGTCGAAGTTCATAGTCCAGGTTCTCGATAAATCTGGGGGTCCCGTATTTTGTAACTCCATCCACTTTGCGATGAAGTCTGGTAGGATTTGCGACTTTATTGCTTTCTTTTTTCGTATGTGATGTCCCGAGGGGAAAGCTCTATTCCCCACAGGGAGACACGACCCGTAGCTTCTGGATTGCTTAGTATATTGGATAAAGGCGCCTCATTGACCACTATTATCGGATGCGCCGAAAAATAGTGCCGCAATTTTCTTGCGGTCGTAAACACTCCATATGCTAGCTTCTGGTACTGCGGATACCGCTGTTTTCAAGGCGATAATACTTCACTGATGAAATATAGCGGCCTCTGTACTCCATGGAGTTTTCCTTCTTCCTCTCTTTCGACTACAAGTGCTGTGCTGACCACCTGAGGCGTGGCTGCAATGTATAACAAGAGGGATTCCTTCTCCTTAGGCGCCACCAAGATTGGTGGTGTCGAAATTGTGCGCTTGAGATCCTCGAAAGCTCTATCTGCCTCTTTGTTCCATTGAAACTTCTCTCCTTGCTTGATCAGAGCGTAGAACGGCAGCGCCTTTTCTCCCAGTCTAGCGATGAATCAACTTAAAGATGCGACTCGCTGATGACCCACAAGTATAGGGGGTGTATCGTAGTATTTTCGATAAGTAAGAATGTCGATCCCAACGAGGAGCAGAAGGTGTTGACAAGCAGTTTCGATGAAGGATTCACTGTAAATGCTCACAGACAAGTATTCAGGGGGTTTTGATGTAGCAGATGAATAAAGTACGAGTAAGTAAAATGCGAGAGTAACAATTGCAGCGAGTGGCCCAATCCTTTTTAGCACAAAGGACAAGCCGGTTTGTTTACTTATAATGACCAAACGTTCTTGAGGACACACGGGAATTTAGTCTAGTGCTTTCGCTTCATATAGCTGATTAATCTTCATTGTTTTGATAAGTGTTGTGTGGGTGAACCTATGCTAATGCACCGCCCTTCCTAGGACTAATACATACTTGTGATTATACCCCTTGCAAGCATCCGCAACTACAAGAAAGTAATTAAGATAAATCTAACCACAGCCTTAAACTACGAGATCCTCGTTTATCCTCTCCGCATCGATATACCAACGGGGGTTTAGGTTTCTGTCACTCCGGCAACCCCGCAATTGGCAAACGAGTACAAGATGTATTCCCCTAGGCCCTTAAAGGTGAAGTATCATGTAGTCGACGTTCACATGACACCACTAGAAGAATAACACCACAACTTAAATATCATAACATTGAATATTACTCAACCATAATTCACTACTAACATTTAGACTTCACCCATGTCCTCAAGAACTAAACGAACTACTCACAAGACATCATATGGAACATGATAAGAGGTGATATGATGATGAATAACAATCTGAACATAAACCTTGGTTCAATGGTTTCACTCAATAGCATCAATAACAAGTAGAAATCAATACCGGGAGAGTTTCTCCTATCAAACAATCAAGATCCAACCCAAATTGTTACAGCGGTGACGAGGTGCAGCGGTGGAGACGGCGCGTCGATTTCCCCCTCCGGGAGGGAATTTCCCCGGCGGATCTCAGCCTGCCGGAGAGCTCTTTTCCCTCTGGTGTTTTCCGCCCCGCAGAGGCGGCTGTGACTCTTCGCGACTATCCTCTGGAGCTTAGGTTTCGGGACGAAGATGTACGTGAAGGAGAGGAGGCCAGAGGGGGCTGTGGGCCCCCTCCCCACAAGGCGGCGTGGCCAGGGCAGGGCCCGCGCCGGCCTATGAGGGGGGCCCATGGTGGCCCTTCTCGGCTCCTCCTTCTGGCTCTCGTCATCTTCTGGAAAAATAGGATTTTTCATATAAATTCCTTCAATTGTTGATCTTCCGAAATATTGCATTCTGACGGCGCTTTTTCCAGCAGAATCCTGATTCCGGTGCGCGATCCTCCAATAATCATGAAACATGCAAAATAGATGAAATAACATAAGTATTACCTCTAAATATGAAATATATCAATGAATAACAGCAAATTATGATATAAAATAGTGATGCAAAATGGACGTATCAACTCCCCCCAAGCTTAGACTTCGCTTGTCCCCAAGCGAATCTGAACTCGGTAAACAGGACCACATGTTTATGGAGTGAAGAGTCGATAAATAAAATACGGACAAGAAGCATCATATTCATTCACACAAGACATTCTAGTGAACAACTTCCTCATATAATTCAACTTGAAACAAGTATAAGGTAATCACAAATAAAGATGCATAAGAAATCATAATTGGTGATGGCAAACTTTGTTCTTGGTCAGAGAACAATTAACAGATTGTACTTATCTATCGAGCAGCGCTCTCATGTTAAAGTTTATATGGCACAACTTGCATACTCAATCATAATAATCTCCTCATAATCATTGATAACTTTCAAAGCTATATTCATTCGGATAAAACTTGTACTAAACAAGGAAGAGTAAAAGACATGATGAAGTAAATCACAATATAGATGGTTTGATCACAACAACTCAAATGCTTGCTTGAGATGGAGGGAAATAGGTTTACTGACTCAACATAAAGTAAAAGACAGGCCCTTCACAGAGGGAAGCAGGGATTAAATCATGTGCTACAGCTTTTTCAGTTTTGAAATCATATAAAGAGAATAAAAGTAACATTTTGAGAGGTGTTTGTTGTTGTCAACGACTGGTAGCGGGTACTCTAACCCCCTTGCCAGACAAACTCTCGAAGAGCGGCTCCCATAAAGTTTATTTTTGGTTGGCACTCCTCCCAACCTTTGCTTTCACAAACCATGGCTAACCGAATCCTCGGGTGCCTGCCAACAATCTCATACCATGAAAGAGTGCCTTTTTATTTTAGTTTTATTTAGATGACACTCCTCTCCACCTTTGCTTTCTCAAGCCATGGCTAACCGAATCCTCGGGTGCCGTCCAACAATCACATACCATGGAGGAGTGTCTATTTGTAAAATTATGAAAGTTAATTAATTGGGGCTGGGAACCCCATTGCCAGCTCTTTATGCAAAATTATTGGATAAGCGGATGAAGCCACTAGTCCATTGGTGAAAGTTGCCCAACAAGATTGAAAGATAAAACACCACATACTTCCTCATGAGCTATAAAACATTGACACAAATAAGAGATAGTAAATTTTGAATTGTTTAAAGGTAGCACACGAAGTATTTACTTGGAATGGCAGGAAATACCATGTAGTAGGTAGGTATGGTGGACACAAATGGCATAGGTTTGGGTTAAGGTTTGGATGCACGAGAAGCATTCCCTCTCGGTACAGGTTTTTGGCTAGCAAGGTTAATTAGCAAGCATAAGAGTTGAGGGAAACAAACAAATATACATGTGATAGAAACAATCATGCATCTTCCTTGTAAGCACAAACAATTTTAACTTCAGAATAATAAGCTAAGGAGCTAACAAGAAAGGAAGACAATGAAACAACATATCTACATGTATTTCTCTTTTCTACTTAAACCTCAAAGTGTTGTTGCTATTGACCAATGCTAAGTTTGCCAAAACCAAATAGATTTATTCAATGCTCCCAAAGTGATACCCATACTAATAACAAGATCAATCATATAATAGAGGTTGCAAACTAAAATAAGATGTGCAATATGTAAATGATAAGACTTCTCATTAATATTCCATAACGATAACTCACACCAAGGGATACATAGACAACCAACTAAGGAGAGATACTTCCACACTGCAACCCATCTTATATGATAACTTCCCTACTCATGATATGACACTACTTGATAGTAAAAAGTAAAAGATAGTGATGATGTGATACCGCGACACTCCCCCAAGCTTGGAACAAACCAAGGGGATGCCAATACCGATGATGAATTACTCCTTCGGCGGTGGTGATGATGAATTCTCGACAAGCTTCTCAACAAGCTCCTGAAGCTCATCAATCTTGTACATGAGGTTGCGAATCATCTCCGAATTGTGCTCGACGCGGCTAAGAAGTACGTCCGACGGCGAGTCCCAACTCTTGGAGTTATTGCCCCAATCTTCAGCTTCAGGCTTCATCCTTGCTGCAGTGTTAGAACGATCCATATCCCAATTGCTAGGCAATGCTGCCTTGGGAGTCCTTTCAATTTGACTATTGTAAATTAGATTGCGGAAGGGATGGTAAGTGCCTGGAGAAGATGTCTTTGGAGCTAAGTAGTGACGTGGAACCCTTCCTCCGGTGTGAATTCTTGCGCTCCTCGTGGCACTGGAAGGGTTTTCAACCACCTCGATGCTTGCGACGGCAGCACGCGGGTACGCACGCGAGTCTTCCTCCACTTCTTCTTCATCTTCTTCCTTCACGCTCTCGTCCACCTCCTTCCACTTAGGATCTTGAATATCTTCATCCGAAAGCCCCTTGCCCTTGTTGTTGGAGACCATGGTGCTTCTAGATTGAAAACAGATCCTGGTAGAAACAGCTCGAAACAAAACACGTCGAGAAAACGATATACGGACCTCCAGGGGCCCGGGAGATTATATAGCAGGAATTTTTACGACATAAGGAAAGTACCAGGTCGAACCAGAGTTGGAGAGGGGCAACGAGGTGGCCACCTCATAGGGCGGCGCGGCCAGGCTGGGGCCCGCGCCGGCCTATGAGGGCACTCCCTCGTGCGTCTCCTCCACTCCGTTTCGATCTCGTAATTTTTCATATTTTCCAAAAACAGCAAAAACATTGTTCGGAAAGTAAAACGCGAACTTTTCATTACCAGTACTGTTACCTATTCAAAGTCGAATCCTGCCGGACTATCAATTTGTCCTTTAATGAAAGATTCTGGAGTTTCCACTCGAATAACATCAACATCTTCATTATAAGAATCACCTGAGATATAATGCTTGAGTCTTTGTCCATTCACCACTTGTGAGGCATCGCCTTGGAGAGAACTAATTTTAATCGCTCCTGAACGATATACCTCCTCAACGACATAGGGTCCTTCCCATTTTGAGAGTAATTTCCCTGCAAAGAATCTGAGACGAGACCGATACAATAGGACTTTATCCCCAATATTATATTCTCTTTTGATAATTCTTCTATCATGCCATTTCTTAACTTTCTCTTTAAAGAGTTTAGCATTTTCATAAGCTTCACTTCTCCATTCATCTAGAGAGCTCAATTGTAGCAATCTTTTCTTACCGGCTAGTTTAGGATCTTTATTTAGTTCTCTTACAGCCCAATAAGCTTTGTGCTCTAGTTCTAAAGGTAAATGACAAGCTTTTCCATAAACCAATTTATAAGGTGACATACCCATGGGGTTTTTATAAGCAGTTCTATAAGCCCATAGTGCTTCCTTCAATTTACTAGCCCAATTCTTTCTCGATTTATTAACAGTCTTTTGCAAGATAGATTTAATCTCTCTATTTGATAGTTCTACTTGCCCACTAGTTTGAGGATGATAAGCGGAAGCAATTCTATGATTAATACCATATTTAGCAAGAGTTTTTCTAAAACCACCATGAATAAAATGAGAACCTCCATCAGTCATAATATATATAGGAACTCCAAATCGAGGAAAAATAATATCTAAAAGCATTCTTAAAGAGGTCTCACCATCAGCACTTTTTGTGGGTATGGTTTCCACCCATTTAGTAACATAATCAACAGCGACAAGTATATGAGTGTTACCTTCTGAAGAGGGAAAAGGTCCCATGAAGTCAAATCCCCAACAATCAAATGGTTCAATAACAAGAGTATAATTCATAGGCATTTCATTGCGTCTGGAGATATTACCAACCCTTTGACATTCATCACAAGATAAAATAAACTTCCTTGCATCCTTGAAGAGAGTTGGCCAATAAAAACCTAATTGTAGAACCTTTTGTGCGGTTCCATCTCCGGCGTGATGTCCTCCATAAGCACTACCATGACATTTACTCAATATCTCTTGTTGTTCATATTCGGGAACACATCTTCGCAGAATACCATCCACTCCTTCTTTATATAAGTGTGGGTCATCCCAGAAATAATGCCTCAAATCATAAAAGAATTTCCTCCTTTGCTGGGCTGAAAAGGTTGGAGGCAAGTACTTGGAAACAATAAAGTTAGCATAATCAGCATACCAAGGGCTATCCCGCGAGCTCACCTTTATTACAACCAATTGTTCATTTGGAAAACTATCATTAACATGAATAGGATCATAAGCAATATTTTCCAATCTAGACAAATTATCAGCAACAGGATTATCAGCACCTTTCCTATTTACAATATGCAAATCAAATTCTTGCAACATAAGCACCCATCTAATAAGCCTTGGCTTAGCATCTTTCTTTTGCATAAGATATCTATTTGCAGCATGATCAGTATGAATTGTAACTTTTGAATCAACAATATAAGATCTAAACTTATCACAAGCAAAGACTACAACTAACAATTCCTTTTCAGTTGTAGCATAATTTCTTTGAGCAGCATCAAGAGTTTTACTAGCATAATGAATAACATTCAACTTTTTATCTACTCGTTGTCCAAGAACAGCGCCTACAGCAAAATCACTAGCATCGCACATAATTTCAAAAGGTAAGTTCCAATCAGGAGGTTCAACTATAGGAGCAATTGTTAAAGCTTTCTTTAGAGTTTCAAAAGCTTCCTTACAATCATCATCAAAAACAAAAGGTACATCTTTTTGAAGAAGATTAGTAAGAGGTTTTGAAATCTTGGAAAAATCTTTAATAAACCTCCTATAAAACCCAGCATGACCAAGAACACTACGAATACCTTTAACATCCCTAGGATAGGGCATCTTCTCAATTGCTTCAACTTTAGCTCTATCAACTTCAATACCTCTCTCGGAAATTTAATGTCCCAATACAATTCCTTCATTAACCATAAAGTGGCATTTCTCCCAATTAAGAACAAGGTTAGTTTCTTCACACCTCTGCAAAACTTTATCAAGGTTCCGCAAGCAATTATCAAAAGAATTTCCATAGACAGAAAAATCATCCATGAATACCTCTACAATATTCTCGCAAAAGCCATGAAAAATAGCAGACATGCATCTTTGAAAAGTAGCAGGAGCATTACATAAACCAAAAGGCATGCGTCTATAAGCATAAGTTCCATAGGGACAAGTGAAAGTGGTTTTCTCTTGATCCTTAGTTTTAACAGCAATTTGTGAAAACCCAGAATAACCATCAAGAAAGCAAAAATGAGTATTTTTGGATAACCTTTCTAACATTTGATCAAAAAAAGGCAAAGGGTAATGATCTTTCTTAGTAACCTTATTAACTTTTCGATAATCAATGCACATTCTATACCCTACAACTACTCTTTGAGGTATGAGCTCATCATTATCATTAGGCACAACAGTCATTCCTCCTTTCTTAGGAACACAATGCACATGACTAACCCATCTACTATCAGCAATAGGATATATAATACCAGCTTCAAGAAGTTTTAATACCTCATTTCTTACCACATCCTTCATCTTAGGAATTAGACGACGCTGATGTTCAACAACAGGCTTTGCATCATCTTCCATATTAATGGCATGTTGGCAAATAGAGGGAGAAATCCCCTTCAAGTCATCAAGAGTGTAGCCAATAGCTCCTCGATGTTTCTTCAGTATTTCCAATAACCTTTCTTCCTCAATCTCTGTAAGCTTAGAACTAATAATAACAGGATATATTTTCTTATCATCAATATGAGCATATTTAAGATTATCAGGCAATGGTTTTGAATCAAAAACAGGATCCTCCTTTGGTGGTAATGATGTACCTAGATCTTCTACAGGCAAGTCATGTTTAAGAATAGGTTGACGAATGAAAATTTAATCAAGCTCATTTCTTTCTTCCCTAATAAATTCACTCTCACTATTCTCCAAATGTTGCTGCAAAGGGTTATTAGGAGCAAGAGCAATAGATGCACACTGTTCAACTCTAAAATCATTATTAGGCGAATCATCTTTATAAGGAGTTTTGGCAAATTTAGAGAAATTAAACTCATAAGATTCACCAGCAAATTTAGTCAAAATTTTCTCTTTCTTGCAATCTATAATAGCTCCACAAGTATTTAGAAAAGGTCTACCAAAAATGATAGGACAATACTTACTAGCAGCAGAACCAAGTACCAAAAAGTCAGCAGGATATTTAATCTTACCGCATAGAACTTCCACATCTCGAACAATACCAATTGGAGAGATAGTTTCTCTATTAGCCAGCCGAATAACCACATCAATATCTTCAAGTTCACAAGAACCAATTTCGTGCATAATCTCCGTGTAGAGCTCATAAGGAATAACACTAATACTTGCACCAATATCGCATAAACCATAATAACAATGATCACCAATTCTAACAGATAGCATAGGAACACTAGTTTTCTTGGACTTATTAGGATGTGAAACAATATTAGAAGCATCTTCACAGAAAATAATATGACCATCTTCCGCATTTTCAGTCACAAGATCTTTAACTATTACAACAGCAGGTTCAACTTTTATTTGCTCTTCAGGTTCTATAGGTTTCTTTTCACTTTTATTAACTGCACTATTTATAACAGAGTACTCCTTCATTTTAGCACGGAAAGGAGTTTTTTCAATATAAGCTTCAGGAATAACATGATCAACAGTTTCAATTACAACACATTTATTTATAGATGAATCAATTTTATCTTTATACGGTTCATGATACTTATCAAAGTTCTTCTTAGGCAGTTCATAATGAGAGGCAAAAGCTTTATAAAGATTTGCAGCAACTTGAGAATCAAGACCATAAGTAGCACTCATATTACGAAATTTATCAGTATCCATAAAAGCTTCAATGCATTTATAATCATAGTTTATACCTGACTCTCTATCTTTGTCGTTCTCCCATCCTTCAGTATTCTACTGGATCCGATTAAGAAGGTCCCTTTTAAACTCTTCTTTGTTGCGTGTAAATGATCCAGAACAAGAAATATCCAGCAAGGTCTTGTCTTGAAAAGAAAGTCTTGCATAGAAATTATCAATAATAATATTACCAGGAAGCTCATGAATGGGGCATTTGAACATTAAAGACTTCAATCTCGCCCACGCTTGGGCAATACTCTCTCCATCATGAGGCCAAAAATTATATATGCGGTTCCGATCCTTGTGAATTTCACTTGGAGGATAGAACTTAGAATAAAATCGGGGCACAATATCATTCCATTCAAAAGAATCCCCATTATCCAGTAATTATACCAATGCGCCGCTTTACCAGACAGCGATATAGAGAATAGCTTCTTCCTCACTTCATCCATAGCAATACCTGCACACTTGAATAAACCGCATAATTCATGTAAGAACAGTAAATGATCTCCAGGATGGACAGTTCCATCCCCTGTATAGCGGTTATCCACAACACGTTCAGTAATTTTCATAGGTATTTTGTATGGAACTTCTTCCTCACCTGGCGCCTCATCCACTACCTTTGCAGTAGTAGTAGATTTCCCAAATAAAAATTCAAGAGAAGATCTCTCCATAATGAATTATAGCAGCAGACAGGAATAAAATCAGCACAAACAGTAAAAGTTTCCCTTACCAATTCCACTTACCAATAGCGCTTCACTCCCCAGCAACGGCGCCAGAAACTAGTCTTGATGACCCACAAGTATAGGGGGTGTATCGTAGTATTTTCGATAAGTAAGAATGTCGATCCCAACGAGGAGCAGAAGGTGTTGACAAGCAGTTTCGATGAAGGATTCACTGTAAATGCTCACAGACAAGTATTCAGGGGGTTTTGATGTAGCAGATGAATAAAGTACGAGTAAGTAAAATGCGAGAGTAACAATTGCAGCGAGTGGCCCAATCCTTTTTAGCACAAAGGACAAGCCAGTTTGTTTACTTATAATGACCAAACGTTCTTGAGGACACACGGGAATTTAGTCTAGTGCTTTCGCTTCATATAGCTGATTAATCTTCATTGTTTTGATAAGTGTTGTGTGGGTGAACCTATGCTAATGCACCGCCCTTACTAGGACTAATACATACTTGTGATTATACCCCTTGCAAGCATTCGCAACTACAAGAAAGTAATTAAGATAAATCTAACCACAGCCTTAAACTCTGAGATCCTGCTATCCCTCCTACATCGATATACCAACGGGGGTTTAGGTTTCTGTCACTCCGGCAACCTCGCAATTGGCAAATGAGTACACGATGTATTCCCCTAGGCCCTTAAAGGTGAAGTATCATGTAGTCGACGTTCACATGACACCACTAGAAGAATAACACCACAACTTAAATATCATAACATTGAATATTACTCAACCATAATTCACTACTAACATTTAGACTTCACCCATGTCCTCAAGAACTAAACGAACTACTCACGAGACATCATATGGAACATGATCAGATGTGATATGATGATGAATAACAATCTGAACATAAACCTTGGTTCAATGGTTTCACTCAATAGCATCAATAACAAGTAGAAATCAATACCGGGAGAGTTTCCCCTATCAAACAATCAAGATCCAACCCAAATTGTTACAGCGGTGACGAGGTGCAGCGGTGGAGACGGCGGTGATGATGATGGAGATGATGGTGATGGTGATGGAGATGATGTCCAGCTTGATGACGGTGACGATGGCGTCGATTTCCCCCTCCGGGAGGGAATTTCCCCGGCGGATCTCAGCCTGCCGGAGAGCGCTTTTCTCTCTGGTGTTTTCCGCCCCGCAG
Organism: Lolium perenne; assembly: GCF_019359855.2. Lineage (NCBI taxonomy): Eukaryota > Viridiplantae > Streptophyta > Magnoliopsida > Poales > Poaceae > Lolium > Lolium perenne. The sequence continues at coordinate 158,020,564 of NC_067248.2, forward strand.
AGGCGACTGTGACTCTTCGCGACTATCCTCTGGAGCTTAGGTTTTCGGGACGAAGATGTACGCGAAGGAGAGGAGGCCAGAGGGGGCTGTGGGCCCCTCCCCACAAGGCGGCGCGGCCAGGGCAGGGCCCGCGCCGGCCTATGAGGGGGGCCCATGGTGGCCCTTCTCGGCTCCTCCTTCTGGCTCTCGTCATCTTATGGAAAAATAGGATTTTTCATATAAATTCCGTCAATTGTTGATCTTCCGAAATATTGCATTCTGACGGCGCTTTTTCCAGCAGAATCCTGACTCCGGTGCGCGATCCTCCAATAATCATGAAACATGCAAAATAGATGAAATAACATAAGTATTACCTCTAAATATGAAATATATCAATGAATAACAGCAAATTGTGATATAAAATAGTGATGCAAAATGGACGTATCACTCGCCCAGTTAGTTGTTGTATTTCTTTCAACTTTGTTGGTTTCTCATTGTTATGATAGCTTGAATTTTTTGTGGATTGGCCTCGATTCCTCTTGCTGAGACTAGGAAACCGAGAAGTTCTCCTGCAGGGACACCGAAAGAACATTTTGTCGGGTTCAGTTTGAGGCAGAACTTGTCGAGGTTGTCGAAAGTTTCCTTTAAATCCTCGATCAATGTTATCCCCTTTTTTGATGTTATGACGACATCGTCAATGTACACTTGTACGTTTTTTTCTAATCTGTGTTGCCAAGCACTTTTGCATCATCCGCTGATATGTTGCTCCCGCGTTTTTCAGACCAAAAGGCATTGTTCTGTAGCAAAACACGCCATAAGGTGTTATGAATGCTGTCTTGACTTCATCATCTTCTTTTAATCTGATCTGGTTATAACCAGAATATGCGTCCAGGAAGGAAAGATGTTCACATCCTGCTGTGGAGTCGATGATTTGATCGATCCTTGGGAGGGGAAAGTGATCCTTTGGGCAGTGTTTATTGAGACACGTAAAGTCGACACACATGCGAAGGACTTTCGTGTTTTTCTTTGGGACCAGCACTGGGTTAGCTACCCATGTGGCCTATGTATGCAACTCTTTGATAAAACCAGCCTCTCTGAGTCGATCAATCTCTGACAGCATGCCTTTGCGGTTTGGTTCCGAAAAACACCGCAAAGGTTGTTTAATTGGTCTCGCTATTGGATCCAAGTTTAGGTGGTGCTCGGCAAGTTCCCTGGGTACTCCTGGCATGTCAGCTGGATACCATGCGAAGATTTTCCAGTGCTCACGGAGGAACTCGACGAGCGCGCTTTCCTATGCGAGGTCCATGTCTGTTGCGATGGACGTCGTTTTCTTTGGATCTGTCGGGTGAATCTGCACCTCCTTGGAATCTTTCGTAGTGTTAAAGGTTGGCTCCCTGAGAGGCCTTCCTACATCTGGCAACACATCATAATCAGTTGTGAGCCTTGACGCAATATATTCTGCTTGCATCCCGAAAGTTTCTGACAGTCGATGAAAATCCTTGTCGCATTTATCAGTTAACGCAAAACTTCCTTTGATTGTAATTGGTCCGTTAGGTCCAGGTAGCCTCCACAACAGGTACGTGTAGTGTGGTACCGCCATAAACCTGGCATATGCTGGTCGCCCCAACAAGGCGTGATACTGCGACGGGAAATCCAAGACTTCAAACTCCAGCCTTTCTATCCTGTAATTTTCTCGGGTCCCAAACTGAACGTCGAGATTGATCTTCCCCAACGGATAACCTGGCTTCTCTGGTATGATACCATGGAAACGTGTGTCAGTTGGTTTCAGATTTGCTAGGGATATGTTCATCTTTCTTACTGTGTCTGCGTACATAAGGTTTAGACTGCTGCCTCCATCTATGAATACTTGAGATACGTCGAATCCTGCGATTACTGCTGGTAAGATAAGTGTTGACTACCTTGGTCGAGGAACTTGCTGCGGGTGATCCGCTATTGTGAAGCCAATGTCCTGTCCCGACCAAATTAAGTACTCGATCGTTGGTGGAGGCATCTTCTCTGCCATGAACACTTGATGCGAGATTACTTTCTGAGCCTTGTTAGACGGCCTAGTCTTCTGAATCATCGAGACCGCACCGTTGGAGTTGGGGTCAACATATGGAGGTGGGTGTGGTGCTGCCGCTATTCTGAGCTGGTGCCAATTTTCGTCCGTAATTGCGGGAGGAGGTGGCAGGTGGATTTCACTCCTAGGTCCCTGGGGGTTTCTATTTGTAGCTTGAGCATTGGCTTGCCCTGCAAACCTCAACATTGGTTGAAAATTTCGACAGTCCTTTTGTAGATGTCCTGGCTGCCTCTTCCCATTATTGTCGAGATAGAAATGCATCTGACACGGCCCGTTCATCATATCCTCGGGAGATACAAAAGGTCTCTGAAACCTTGGTCCACTATTTTGCCTACTATCTCTATTGTCGCCTCGCTGCTCGTTACTCCTTTCGTATTCATCTCTATTGTTTCCTCCAGTGCTTCCCGAAACCCAGCAAATATTTGGCCAGGAGCATCATAACTCGAAAATTGCCGAGGAAATCGTCGTCTATTTTGAAAATTTCGACCGCGGTCCTCCTCTGGTGACCTGTGTCGCTTATTGTGAACAACATCTTCTCCATCTGCCCACCTGTTTGCTATCTCCATCAGTGCTGATACTATCCTTGGGTTGGTTCTCCCCAAATCTTCGACAAAATCTCCTCGTCGAATTCCTGCTACGAACGCATCTATCGCTTTCTCATCAGATATCTTCTCTGCCGAGTTTTTAATGATGTTCCACCTTTGGATGTACTTTCTCATTGATTCATCATGCTTTTGTCGACATGATCTCAACTCTTCTAGTGATGCGGGTTTTTTGCAAGTGGATCGGAAATTCTTGACGAACACCTCTTCAAAACTGTCCCAGCTGTCAATGGAACCCGGTGGAAGCTTCTTTATCCAACATCGCGCGGCTCCGCTCAGATTTACTTGAATGCTCTGCATGGCTGTTGCTCTGGTTCCTCCTATCAGCTTCACCATCTAGAGATAATCAACTAGCCAGTCCTCTGGATCTTGCAGGCCGTTGAATTTTTTGAAATTATCGGGTAATTTAAACCCTGAAGGAACTCGAGTTATCCGGACCCTCCTTGTAAAGCACGACAGCCCACACATATCCTCGTAGTCTATATCTGGGGAATGCCGATGTTCCCTTCTATTTTGTCGTGCTCTGTCCACTCGTGCTTGTGTTGCTGTGTCTCTTGCCCCACTTGCTCTCTCGGGACCTGGTGCTGTTGCAGTGGGTCGTGGACTATTTTGCCTTGCTGATCCTTCGGGAGGCGAATTTACAAACTCCGTTCCCATGGCTCCGACTCCTGCCATGGCCATATTGTACAATGCTTCTCTTGGATCTCGGGGAGGTGGCTTGGATGCGAGGATGAAGGCTTGCGTCGCCATATACCCAGCTTTCGGTGTCTTAGGGATAATATTCCCCCTCGTGTCTATCGACATAAAGGACATGTCGAGGTTTTGAACCAAATTTTCTCTGTCAGCCTCAGGTATGTTTTGCAGCCGAGATATTGCTCTGTTTCGAGCTTCTCTGTGACTATCTCCCGAAGTTCCTGAATGTCGGCTTAACTCCGCCCTTCGCCTACTTGACGTGGAAGCTGCCTCCCTTCTTCTATTCAGAGCAGCTGTCTGTTTTACCAATTCTCTTCCAACACGGGCGAGTCTATATTGGTATGCTTGCAATTCTTCCGATGTAGCAGTTGTAGTCATTGGTTCTGTACCATCCATAGCTCTTGCGGCTCTATCCCACGCTTCTTGTGGAAGTTGAACCCTTAAACGCGGTGTAGGCCCAACATATTTAGTGCCTAAACCTCGCCTATGGTCAGCGGGATCGACGTATGGATTTCCCACATCGTCGAAAGCCTCTAATGTCTCCTCCTGTTCGCGACTTGGTTCTCCAATGGCATAAATCTGATGATATTTTGGATTCTGAACCTTGTTGGGTTTGGTGACACCATCATAGAGATTGGTGAAGACCTCTCCAACAATAGTGGATCTGTCGATGAAGTTGAAGCTGTCAATGTTGCTCGTGTCATCGCTTATATCGGAGTCCGCAGATGACTCAAAATACATGTCGCTAAAGATCTTGGCGAGTTTTTCACTTGCCATAGTGCTGATGAAGCGTGGCGAAGAAATCTCCTCGTCGCCTGACTCGATTGACGATGCTGAACTCGAAAAATCGGGATCGACCGCTGATAATCCCGACGAGATCGGAATTTTGAGATGATACGCTCCTTCTTTCTCGATGCGAAAGTGGAACTTTCCGAACGTCATCTCCATGGGCTCCTCCAGATACGCATATGCATCCAAACGGGAGGGCGGGTGAGGAACAAAATCAACTAGACCAGTTTCGATCTGTTTACCTCTGTCCATCGCGTTGCTTGCAGTTGACGAAGTCGACGATCTTGAACATGCCATCGAGATCAGATCCTTGACACCTCTAATTCCCACAGACGGCGCCAATTTACAAGGGATTAACTTATCAATGCCTATAGATTGTAGACTAGGGTTTTAGTCGGAAGTAGAGGGCAAGTAGATCTCGAAGGTTTCAGCCGAAAAGTGCTCGACGATGTAAGAACTAGGGTTGCGTGAAACAATGAATTGATGCTTTCTTTGTCCCTCGACTCCCCCTTATATAGGAGGCGGAGCCGAGGGATTCATAATACACAAGTTTACAGAGTCCGGGAAGGTTTCTTCCTCATCCCGTAAGATTAGAAGTATGTATTTCCTAATACAACTCTAGCTTTCCTTAATCCTAACTTGGGCTTCCGAACTTCATATTCATCGAGTCATGGGCCTTCAGTAAACCCCGGGTACCATCTTTGGCAGGCCCATTGGGGATGCCTATGTCACCGGGGGCACTTCCCCGTCCCGGCAGGGTGCCGGAACAGAGACTTCTGTCCCCCGAAACTTGGTTTCGGCGATGACGGTGGCTACGGAACTTTTCATGGACGAAGGGTGATATGTTTCGGAGTTTTTAGGTCAGAGGGGTCTTATAGGCGAAGAGGCGACGCGAGGGGGTGCACGGGGTGCCTATACAACCCCCAGGCGTGGCCAGGCCTGGGCCCGCGCCTGGGCCTGGTATGGCTGCCCCGTGGCACATCTCCGTATCCCCTTCTGGCTCCCGGAGTGTTCTGGTATATTAGAATTTCTGTGATTTTTCCAGAATTTTCCGAGCACTTACAATTTTGGACATTTTCTGCAATAAACAGATATAATAAACAGAAAATGGCACTGTGACACTTGTTAATAGGTTAGTCCAATAAATGTCATAAAATGATGCAAACTGCACATAAAACGTAGAGGAATTGGTGTAAAACAAGCATGAAGCATCAAAAATTATAGATACATTTGCAACGTATCAACATCCCCAAGCTTAACTCCTGCTCGTCCTCGAGTAGATAAGTGATAACAAATAAATAATTTTTGAAGTGACATGCACCTTCAAAGTTCAAATGATGACTAAATACAAATAATTTAAGGGCAAGTAATAATAGATTCATGATTCAATCAATAATAATTTTGGGACCATGCACATAAAACTAAGAATGACAACTATGCTCTCTTAATGGTGCATGAACTTAGAAGATGAAGACTCAACATAAAAGTAAACGAAAGGCCCTTCGCAGAGGGAAGAAGGGATTACTCATGTGCTAGGGCTTTTTATTTTGAAAGCATGGAAACAATTGTGTCAACGGTAGTAATAATTCATATGGGTTATGTATAAAATTTCCTATAAGTTGCAAGCCTCATGCATCGAATACTAATAGTGCCCGCACCTTGTCCTAATTAGCTCGGATTTCCATGGATTATCATCGCATTACATATGTTTCAACCAAGTGTCACAAAGGGGTACCTCTATGCCACCTGTATAAAGGTCCAAGGAGATAAATCGCAATTTACTTTGGAGTGGCGATAAAATACCACATATAGGTAGATATGGTGGACACGATTGGCATTTTGGTTTTTGGGAGTTGGATGCACTAGTAGAGGTCATACTCAGTACAAATGAAGGCTAGCAAAAGAAGGCGACCGACTAAGAGAGCAATAATGGCCATAATCATGCATAGAGACAAAACTTATTAATCAAAGCATATGGTGATATTAAAAGTCAAAAACTAAATGATCATCAAGTCAACTCAACTGAAACATCAAGGGAGATCTTTCATTTGCATCACTATTAATATGAGACTTCTTACTCGTATCCAACACCAATCAACTTATTTGAAACAACTCTCGTAGATAATATTCAGTAGATATCAGAGAGATAAATTTACTTGCATATAGAAAACCAGCAAGCTCTGAACATAATATGAATGAAAAACTAGAGCTTAAATGCAGTACTCGCAAAAATAGAACGCTCGTTAAACATATGAGTGAAAACTAGAGCGTTCATGCAATTAAAGCGGAGCGTGTCCTCTCCAAAACAAATATGATGGGGTCCAACCACTTGTTACAGCAAACAAAACAAAACAACAGAAAACAAAAATAAATACGCTCCAAGAAAAGCACATAATGCATGAAGCAATAAAAATATAGCGCATTTTGAAAAATGACCCGATGCTTTTTACTGATGAAGAGGGGGTGCCTCGGGCATCCCCAAGCTTTGACGCTTGAACCTCTTGGATATTTCTTTGGGTGTCCAGGGGACATCCCCAATCTTGATCTTTTGTCCATTCTTCATCCTATTGCATCATTCTTCTCTCCCTACACTTGAAAACTTCCTTCACCCAAAACTCAACATAATTCATTAGCAATATTAGTGTAATCAAGACAATCAATCCACTTGGTTCAGGTATGACATATGTAAAGCATACATTAAAACATTGACTACTCCATAAACTTCTTCGGAAAGCTCCTTCTTTCAAAAGAACTCAAAAAGAAAAAGATTAAGAGGCAAATGCACTAATGGCAGAAATCTATCAAAACAAAACAGCAGCTAAAGATAGATTTTTCTGAATGATTTTCGTGGCTCAGATCGAAAAGTGATGAACTAATGAATAACCTGGGAAACATGCTCGTAAATTTTCAGCTCATGGTGACGTTCTGGTGATTTATGCGATTTTTTCTCGCGACAGTCCAGAAACAGAAACAGAATTGCAAATTCCCCAAATACTACTTTCTTACCATTAGAGGCTACTCTTGGAACAAAAACAAAATAAAAACGATAAGGAGAGGTTATAACAGTAGCAATAACTTCCAAGACTCAACAAAGAAAAAATAACAGAAATAAAACATGGGTTGTCTCCCATAAGCGTTTTTCTTTAACGCCTTTGAGCTAGGCGCAGAAAGGGTGCAAATCAAGTATTCTCAAGAGGTGGCTCATCAACACCATAAGTTGTCCTATAAATAGAGTCATAAGGTTACTTCTTTCTTTTTCTAGGGAAGTGTTCCATACCTCTTTTGAGTGGAAATTGATAACGAATTATTCCGTCTCTCATATCAATGATAGCACCTGCAGTTCTAAGAAACGGTCTTCCCAAAATAATAGGGCATGACGCATTGCATTCAATATCCAAAACAACAAAATCAACGGGAACATAATTATTATTCATTTGTATAAGAACATTATCAACTCTCCCAAAGGTTTCTTTGCAGCAACATCAACAAGAAGAACATCCAAATAACATTTTTCTAACGGTGGCAAGTCAAGCATATCATAAACTCTTTTAGGCATAACAGAAATACTTGCACCAAGATCACATAAAGCATTACAATCCAATTCTTCTAATCTCATCTTAATAATAGGTTCCCAACCACCTTCTAAATTTTTAGGAATTGAAGCCTCATGTTTCAACTTCTCTTCCTTCACTTTCATAATAGCACTAACAATATGCTTTCTAAGAGCAATATTTTGTTCACTAGCATTGGGAGTTTCAGCGAGCTTTTGAAAGTACTTTATAACTTCAGTAATGGTACAACTTTCAAAATCAAAACCATTGCTATCAAAAGTAAAAGGACAATTATCTCCCACACCTCTAAAAATTTCAGCACGCTTGTCGGGAACAGTTTTAATGGGTTTATATACTTTTCTATGTGGAGTGGGGACTTTTCCTACATTTTCGATTTTGCTAGTAGTAGTAGGAGGTTTGCTAGCATTCAAAGGTTCAATATTACTATTGGTGGTGATTGTGTAAACCTTGGCTAAATTATTTTCTCTAGCCATCTCATCTTCTCTTTCCCACCTAGCATGCAATTCAGCTAACAACCTCATATTGTCATCAATTCTAACTTGAATAGCATTTGCTTGAGCAAAAGTTTTATTCTCAGTATTATCATGAGGAACAACCTTTAATTTAAGAAGATCAACATCAAGAGCAAGGCTATCCACTTTAGAAACAAGAGCATCTATTTTGTTAAATTTTTCCTCCACAGATTTATTAAAAGCAGTTTGTTTACTAATAAAATCTTTGAGCATACCCTCAAGTTCAGAGGGAGCACTCCTATTGCTGTTATAAGAATTACCATAAGAGTTACTAAAACCACTTCCATTTTTGGGAGGATACGGCCTATAATTATTGCTACCAAAATTATTCCTATAGGCATTATTATTAAAATTGTTGCTCTTAATAAAATTCACATCTACATTTTCTTTTTGAGCAACCAAAGAGGCCAAAGGAACATTGTTTGGATCCAAAGGAGCATTATTATTTGCAAGCATAGACATAATAGCATCAATCTTATCACTCAAAGTAGAAGTTTCCTCAACAGAATTTACCTTCTTACCTTGTGGAGCTCTCTCGGTATGCCACTCCGAATAATTTACCATCATTTTGTCCAGAAGTTTTGTAGCCGCCCCAAGGGTCATAGACATAAAAGTTCCTCTAGGAGCTGAATCCAATAAGTTACTTGAAGAAAAATTTAGTCCTGCATAGAAGGTTTGAATAATCATCCAAGTAGTCAGTCCATGAGTGGGACAATTTTTAACCAAATATTTCATTCTTTCCCAAGCTTGGGCAACATGCTCAGTATCAAATTGTCTAAACTTCATGATATCACTTTTCAAAGATATAATTTTAGCAGGAGTATAATATTTTCCAATAAAAGCATCTTTGCATTTAACCCAAGAATCAATATTATTTCTAGGCAGAGATAGCAACCACTCCTTAGCTCTACCTCTTAATGAGAAAGGAAACAATTTAAACTTAATAATATCACCATATACATCCTTATATTTTTGCATCTCACATAGCTCAACAAAATTGTTGAGGTGAGAAGCAGCATCATCAGTACTAACACCAGAAAATTGCTCTTTCATAACAAGGTTCAACAAGGCAGGCTTAATATCATAAAAAGCTGCTTCAGGAGCAGGTGGAGCAATGGGTGTGCAAATAAAATCATTGTTGTTGGTGCTAGTAAAATCACACAACTTAGTATTCTTAGGAGTAGCCATTTAATAAAAATAATGCAAGCAACATAAATAAAAGCTATACTATTTTTTTGGATTTTCGATATAAAATGCAAACAAGATAAAAATAAAATATGCAAGCAAAACAATAACAAAGTAAAAGAGTTGAGAGTGAGAGACTCCCCTCGCAGAAGAGATGCTTTTCTCTCTGGCAACGGCGCCAGAAAATAGTCTTGATGACCCACAAGTATAGGGGATCGCAACAGTCTTCAAGGGAAGTAAAACCCACATTTATTGATTCAACGCAAGGGGAGACACAGCATACTTGTAAGTCTTGACAACGGAGTTGTCAATTCAGCTGCACCTGGAAAAAACACTAGCAACAAGGTGATGTGAAAGCAGTGGTAATATGATGCGGCGCCATAAAATAGTTGGTACTACTTTGATGGCGTGTCGACAGGGAAGTGTGATGCGGCAGTAATATGAGAGCAATAGTAACACAGCACTAACAGTAACACAGAGGCGATAACACTTGAAAATATCCCAATGCGTAGTTGATTGAAAAGCAATGATGATGAAATAAAGGACCGGGGTTCCCGACGATCTACACTAGTGGTAACTCTCCAGATAACAAGTGTTGGGTGAACAAATTACAGCTGAACAATTGACATAATTGAATTTAGCATTAAGACAAAATATCCAGTCTATTAATATCGTAGGCATGTTTTCCATATATAGTCATACGTGCTCGCAATGAGAATCTTGCATAACATCTTTTGTCCTACCAGCCCGTTTGCAGCGGGGCCTCAAGGGAAACTACTGGTAATTAAGGTACTCCTTTTAATAGAGCACCGGAGCAAAACAGTAACACTTGGTTAAAACATGTGATCCTCATATGAAAGCCATCCCCTCCGGTTATCCCAATTCGAGATCACTTTGGGGCCTCGGGTTCCGGACAAAGACATGTGCATACAATTTGTAGATACAATCTAAGCAACAATTATAGAGCCTAGATCTAAGATCATGCCACTCGTGCACTAGTGACAAGCATTAAACATAACAATATTGTAGCAACAAATACTTCACAAACTTATAAGATATACTGAACATAATGATCAATCCATCGGATCCCAACAAACACAACACCGATTACATCATATGGATCTCAGTCATGTAAGGCAGCTCATGAGATCATTGTATTGAAGCGCATGGGAGAGAGTACCTCTAGCTACTGCCAAGAACCCATAGTCCCTGCGGGAACTACTCACAAACCATCATGGAGTCGAAGTGGAGGCGGTGGAGTCGATGGCGATGGCTCCGGGGGCACTTCCCCGTCTCGGCAGGGTGCCGAAACAGAGACTTCTGTCCTCCGAAACTTGGTTTCGGCGATGACGGCGGATATGGAACGTTTCGTGGACAGAGGGTGATATGTTTCGGAGTTTTTAGGTCAGAGGGGTCTTATAGGCGAAGAGGCGACGCGAGGGGGTGCACGGGGTGCCCATACAACCCCCAGGCGCGACCAGGCATGGGCCCGCACCTGGGCCTGGTATGGCTGCCCTGTGGCACATCTCCGTCTCCCTTTTTGGCTCCCGGAGTCTTCTGGTATATTAGAATTTCTGTGATTTTTCCAGAATTTTCCGAGCATTTTCAATTTTAGACATTTTCTACAATAAACAGATATAATAAACATAAACTGGCACTGTGGCACTTGTTAATAGGTTAGTCCAATAAATGTCAATAAATGTCATAAAATGATGCAAACTGCACATAAAACAGAGGAATTGGTGTAAAACAAGCATGGAGCATCAAAAATTATAGATACATTTGCAACGTATCACCCCCCCACCTAGGGCACCATCGGGTCTCGTTTTGCCGTCGACCGTCCGATTCGCTTCAATCTTGCGCCAACCGACTTGGTTTGACCTAAAAACCCTATATATATGACCCCCATGGTTTCCACGAGGATACGGAGGCGGATATCAAAAACACCAAAAGAGAGAGTATGCTGACCGCCGCTGGAGGAAGATTGGAGGGGGAACCACTGCCGGAATCACCTTTGGTCGCATCTCCCCCTTCACCAACGCCTCCTCATCAATCTCCATGATGAGAGGGGAGTATTCCACCCTGGACAATGGGTTTGTGATGGTAACTTGGTCCAATCTCTCTATGTATGATCATGGTTGAATTCCATGTGATATGCCTTGTATGTATATGGATCTATGTATGTAAATCATGTGGTGGATATGATGGTGTATGCTGATACTTGTTATGCATATGATCTCCTCGGGAAGGATCATCTTGAACATGCTCACCATTTCCTCTTTCTTCCTTATGTTGATGTCTTGAAGATATGCATGAGAGCTCACACCATCTTCTTCTTCAAAACATACTTGACACTTGATCCTCTTCATTTTGTCTTCTTTCTTGCAACTTTGAAGCCAACATATGGTTTAATAATTGCCTATGGACAAACCCTAAAAACATAACTTGATGCAAATATTAGTCCAGGCGGATTGTCATTAATTACTAAAACCACACATGGGGGCTCCATGCACTTTTACATGTTACCCCTGGCAGCTCTCTAGGATCTCTAGACTAGATCCACAAATCAACACATGTCTTCTCTGCACACTTTGTCCCCCACTTGTGCACACCCGGGAAGGTGTTCCTCGTCGGTCACCCATCCTCAAATATCTCCAAGCCAAGCACGGTTAACCTTAGAGTTCTTTGGAGATGATCTTTCGTAAAAGAATTTGCAACTTGTTAGTATGAGTATTATATCAATCCTATTAAGCATTGGGCCAAGATATCACAGATTAGAAGCATAGATTGCATGCATTGGGAGTGGAAGAACTTTCCTTTTCCATGGCACGGGGCCATATAGCGAGCATGTGGAGGGATGCATATTGTCATTCGTGAGCTGTTGCATCACATGATCTATGGTTTTGGCACTCTTTCTTTGACATGACAGGTACCCACAATGATATCAACGTGCTCCAGTGCTCCCACACGTTCTCTAGGCTTGCGGAAGGCAACGATCCACTGCTGAACTATGAGATAAGTGACCATGCATACAATACGGACTATTATCTAGTGGATGGCATCTATCCTTACTAGTCAACACTTATGAATATAGTCCATGCTCCTGAAGAAGATAATAAAAGGTTTGCCAAACAATAAGAGGCTTGCATGAAGCATGTGGAGCGGGTATTTGCTATGCTGTAATCTCGCCGGGCTATATATGTCATTCCCTTTGTTATACAATATGTTGAAAACCTGACGCTCCGGGACTTTGTATTCTCGTAAGCAACTCTTGATTACTATACAAATTATCCTCGATCTGTATCAATGCTCCTTTTCTCGTTTGTTGTATATTGATGACGTCTTGTAATCACTGTCACAATGTGTATGTGCGTACATGCTACTTGGCATCACAATACCGAGAGGGCCCAGTTTATATCGCTCCTTTGTCAGGAGGAAAAAATCTCAGTCTTGAATCATTAGGTTTCCCGCAACTTCAGATATACATGAGTCTTAATCTTCCCAACGCTCAGGTTAACCGGTGAGGCGGGATAAGATCAAAGCATATCCTCCGATGCGAGTCACCGTAATATTCTCATGGTCAAAAGAATTTTACATAATTAAACACTTAAATATATTTTACTACTAACCATATATAATGTCTCATAGCATATTAATGACTTAGGTCCGTACAGTGCGATTGATCAACCAAACGATCCACCCTCATTTGCTCTTAGCATAGCCATTCTCATGGTTATAAAAGCCTGGTCATCTGAAAACAAATGAGCTGGTTTATCATAGGCATAACTAGGAATTATTTATTTCTTGTTATCTCTCTAAAACTGCCAGTGAGTTTTTCTTTGAATCTCATATTCGAGGAACACCGCAATTATAGCATAAAGGGTAAACTTAATAATAAATATGGAATTATAGATAATAAATAATTCTTATTATTATTGCCTCTAGGGCATAATTCCTTCCGTGGTAATGGTCCTATGCATTTGATATGGAACACAATATGAGATTATAACTTCGCCACCAAATGTTATTAACATTATCTTTTATCGGGCACACACCATCGATGATTTTCGTTTAGGGTGGAAACATTATATTAAACTTCAAAAGAACTAGATATGTTTTTTACATATGAGGCATCCTTGATAGAGAATATTTCGAAATGGGAGAAATGTTTCATCGTCACCATCAGATCCGCCCAAAATGTGGATCCCCTTGTTCCAATAAATCTAGGAGGTAGCTTTTGAGCCAACATATTTCTCCTAAGGAGGTTTTTCCAAACCACATCCTCGTAAGAAGCTTGAAAGAACCATTTACTATTAAGGGATTAGTTTTAACATCAAGGTATTGAATACTGAGACCGCCCGATCTTTTTGACGACAAATTGTATGAGCGCACACAGAATTCAACTAAAGTAATCAACTTCTCGCACGGAAAAGAAACCACAAATTTACATATGTTCTAACCCTAACATAATACATACATGTACTATTTTGTAAACATCTATGGACTAACACGTTCATATAAATTGGTAACATGGTTAGTCTACATCAAACCTTAATTAGGAGCCGACATGTCCTTTCAGATATGCAATGCTTATTGAAAGAAGTCCATATAACCGCCTATGTATTGGGTTTGGGACAAAGAACCCCCCTAACTATTAACTAGTACATATGACCCCCCTAAGTATGGAATACCAGGCAAATTACCCCCTAAACCGGTGATGGCTGTTTTGATAGTGGTTTTTGTCCACGTGGACAGTGATGTTAGTCCAACTAACACCTGGTCCGGTCAAACCATCTTGCACCGCACCGCATCTGGTCGTCCATCTCCTTCTCTCTCTTGCCGAACAACACAATTCCGTTCCGCGCTCATCTCTCCGCCGACCGCCGCTCTTCCTCAGGTCGATATCAAATCCGATGAGCGGCGGCACAAATTGAAGATTCGAGGGCGGTCCAGTCTACTTCCGGTCCGCCCCCCGCCCCCCCCCCCCCCCCCCCCGCACCGCTCATCCCGCTATGCTCCTCTCTCGACGACGAGGTCCAATCCTATGATCGGCCTATCTAATTGAAGATTCAAAAGTGGTTGGTGGTTCTTGCATCAGTGCAGATTCGTTCGATTTCCCCCAAAGAAGCTACACTTTTCCCTCGAATCACGGCCTGGTCTGTATACAAATCCTGCCGATTGTTTTTGCATCTGCAGGCATCACTAATCAATATCAGTAATCAATATGCTTATGCTACCACGTCATACGATTGCATGACATGCCATTCTACTGCAATCTGCACTACATGCTACATACAGAGTAGGCGAAAACTCCCTTACAAAGAGGGAGGAAGATCCCCGATGCAGCCTTACCTTGCCGTCGATGTGCTGCTGCTGGAGATCTCCTTCGAGCAGCGACTGCTCAGATCAGCTGCGATGATGCTCAATCGAGGCTCAGAGCGACGGCAGCAGTTGCTACGTGCTTCAGCCCGCTGAACAGCGCCACGAGCAGCGACCGCTCAGAGAAGCTGTGGCAGTGTTCAATCGAGGCTCGAGACTTGCAGCGAGCTGAGCGAGGTGTGGCTTAGAAAGAAGACAACATTCTCTTCAGACTACAGCGGCGACGCGCATGTCCGCCGCTGACAAGAAACCCTACAACCGCGAGACGGTAGAGCTCGGTCGGCACGGGCCCGACGTGAACAGGTTGTAGGGGAGATGAGCTCCTGGAGCATGGCGACGCCGGCGAGGGAGGCCGGGACGTCCGGGACCTCGTTGCTGACCAGTTTGTTCACGAGCGAGATGCCCATCCAGCGGCAGGGCGTGGCGTCACTGGGTTCAATCCACGAGCGCGCCGTCGGCAGGGTGAGCAGGTAGAGGCTGTCCCTGGTTCAGGCCATGCAACCGCATCACCAGCAGGCCATTGGCCGCGACGGCGAGCACGAGGATGGGGAGGAAGGCGCCCATGGTGTTGCTCGTCGGCGGCGGCGGGCGGGTCCTTTGTCTGCGCGCAAGAGGCGTTTTAGGGTGAGGACTGAGGCGTGGCCTATGTGGCCGAAACCACTAACCACCGTGGCCAAAACCGCTACCAAAACAGCCCATAAAGGCTTAGGGGGTAATTTGCCTGGTTTTGGATACTTGTGGGGGTTAAATAACCCAGTTGAAACATAGGGGGTTAGCGCCCCAAATGTAATAGATAGGGAGGTTATTTGGACTTCTTTCATGCTTATTTGAGGTTCAAGCACGAGACATCTAATTCTGAGACATCAACCAATATGCTCACTTCGGGTTCAAGGTGAAGCGGGCATTACAGTTCTTTGGTTATCCATGTTTATGGCTTTTGCTAATTGGTTTTGCATAAAAAGCCGAGCTGATAGCTTAAAATCCCTATTTCGCATACATACCGGTAGAAATGAGATATCCATGTGTGTAAGAGTCTGTTTAGTTTGCTTCACAAAAATAGTTTAGATAGATTGTCATGAGCTTACCATACATGACAACACTTGGCCAAAGTCCTGCGCCACGTGGGAAGAGCATGACAGGACACATGAACTGCCAGTCGACGAGGTAGTTCTGATTCCTGAAGAGGACGCCAAGCGTGCACGTCTCGCACGCTCACAAGTCACACACAGCTCCAGAGAGGAGTCTAGAAGCATCCAGTCAAATGCCTCTCCTTTGATTTCGCAAATTTGAGGCACACATTTTTTCCGGCCCACGTTTCTTCCGCTCGTCGGCACCCCCGGCGCGCTCCCAGGCGACCACGCAACCACCCCATCTCACCGCACGAACCTCGTCACGTCTCCTACTCTACAAGTACACGGACTGTCCAAAATTAGGCCACCACAGTCCCGAGCGCTGCGCATCTCATCTCACCGGAAAAAAAGAAGAGAGACCGTCGTCCGAACCTCGTCCGTCATGGCGGGAGTGGCGTCCCTCAACACCGTCTCCCTCTCCGCGCCGTCGTCCGCGGCCCCGGGCCCGTCCGCTCCCCGCGGCCGCTCCGCCGCCTTCGCGGCGACCCGGCGCTTCCCGTCACTGCGCGTCGTCGCGGCGCGGGCGCTGGACGCCGACGACGAGTGGGGGAAGGAGCCGGGGGAGGGGGTGACGGCGGTGGCGGAGGAGGAGGCGGCGCCCGCGGCGAGCGAGGTGGCCGCGCTCAAGCAGAAGCTCAAGGCGGCGCTCTACGGGACGGAGCGCGGCCTGCGCGCGTCCAGCGAGACCAGGGCGGAGGTGGTCGAGCTCATCACGCAGCTCGAGGCGCGCAACCCCACGCCCGCGCCCACCGAGGCGCTCACCCTCCTCAACGGCAAGTGGATCCTCGCGTAAGGCTTCTTCTTCTACCGCTAATCCCCCATCCTCTTTCTCGTTTATGTGCGCGGTGTCTAGTTCCATTCCGACTCGTGGAATGGACTCGATCTGATGGGTTCCGACCCACATGTACCGAAGTTTTTTTACTCTGTCTATTTATACGTGTTAAGTAGAGAATTGGGTAATTTTACTTCCATACAATTTGCAGCTACGTTACAAAATCCCCTTGATTCCTCGGAAAAAATTAGCTATATTCAGACCTTATTTCAAGGATGACATGATAAACGTATGTTAAGGTTGATCAGTTGTTTATGCTCTAATAATAACAACTCGTGTGGTTGTATGCCTGTATCCCTAGTGTTGGGACAAAAAAGAAATAAGAGCATCTGTTGTATGTTGGAAATTTAGAACTATGCGAGCCAGACAGGGAAGTTGACATCAATGATATGTTCTTATTTTATTTGGTAAATACTTTTTTTAAGAGAACAAAAAAATTAGAAGTGGAAGGATTTAAAAAACCAACATGTCTAGTTCGTTTGGTAAATATTCCATGTTTACATGATGGGTTTGCCATGTGTTTTTCAACATTATGTCTGTTCAAATGATGTCAAAACTTGATATGTAGTTTTTGCGGGTTTTTTTTTTGTTCGGTAGGAGAACTCTGCATATTTCTAATTGCCACTCTAGTAGTTGGAGTGAACTAGTGGACAGACTCATGTGTGGGCATCAGACTGGACTGCTAAACATGGTTACCTAAAATCCCTGGAACAGACTTTGCTATTATAGGTTTTTTCTTGCAAGAGACTAATAAAACAAAACGTTCTGGTAGCTGTTGCTATCACTTAGTTGAGGGCATGCCAATCGGTTCTTTACAACTTCACGTGCTCTCAACATCATTAAAACTACATCAGTACGCATCTGAATGGGATGTTTTTGAATAAACCGAACGAGATGCTGAGGAAGTCAGTAGTAGTGAAGCTCTTCCTGTATGGAATTATAGCATCACCGTACGATTTCGGAGATTGATTGATTTGGTGACTGCAGGTACACGTCATTTTCGCAGTTGTTCCCACTGTTGGGGTCTGGAACGCTACAAGCTCTTGTCAAGGTGGATGAAATATCACAGACTATTGATTCCGAAAACTTCGCGGTGCAGAACTGCATCAAGTTTTCAGGACCTTTGGCATCAAGTTCAGTTTCCACCAATGCCAAATTTGAAATCAGAAGCCCTAAACGTGTACAGGTGTGACTCTCCTTTCAACTAAGTAGTCATTTATTGCTAGTTAAAAGCATTTTATCATGTGTACCTTGTCTTTCTCCTACAATTGTATCCTAATAAATTTGATGATTTCCCTCGGTAATAACGTTGCGGAGAAATTCTAGTAAAATTGATAACATTGGCAAAATTACCATCATTTTCAAGATTTAGGCTCTCAAGCACAACAAATATTTTTATTTACAAAAATGGATAGCTTTTGAGGCATTTCTGTAGGTACTACAGCACTGTTGTATTTTCAGTTGCCACTCGAACATTCTGTTGACTAATTCTGATGTCCATGGTAGCAAAACATTATGCAATCTCAGTGGTAAAGATAAGGGAGGAAACATAGAAGTGGATTATTCACTGACTGTTTCCGAATTATGGACAGCATAAACGAAATAAATCATAGTAGTCTTAAGGTGGCTTCTAAAGCCATGCAACTCATGGTGCTACCACATGTGTCTGGTGATTGGGAAGCATGTTTGCCCTTGCTTGTTAACTGATTAGATTGCAGTGATCCAACACGAAATCACCAGGTGTCACTAGGGCTGTTGAACACTTAGAGTCGTTGGTATTATCATCCCGGAGCTTCTTAATTAGTTACTGATAGGCTGTGAAATCAAGTGCAACTAGAACCCAACAATCTGCATGAAGAACACTCTTAACAATGATGAGATGTAAAGAGTTTCAGTTCAGCATAAATGAATTTAAACAGGATAATAAACCATGTGCATATGTCTACTTGAAATGACAAGCTAGTAAGTTAATATTTTATCAGTGTTTGGAGATGTGCCTTTTCCTGTACCAGCCTTGCAGTACTTTTCACCACAAATAAAGTGGATTTTATTAAATGCTTGTGAATAACTGACATTATTCTCATCCTATCCAGATCAAATTTGATGAAGGCATCATCGGCACTCCACAGCTGACCGATTCCATTGTACTACCAGAGAAGTTTGAATTCTTTGGTCAGAACATTGACTTGACCCCGTTGAGCGGCATATTCACTTCGATCGAAAATGCAGCATCCTCCGTCGCCAAGACCATCTCAGGTCAGCCCCCACTCAAGATACCGATCAGTAGCGACAAAGCTGGGTCCTGGCTGCTCACAACTTACCTCGATGACGAGCTCAGAATCTCCAGAGGAGATGCTAGCAGCATCTTTGTGCTGTTCAAGGAAGGAAGCACTCTCTTGATATAGGCTAACTCTCACCTCTTCTGGAAGTAGAATTTGGGTTGAATCCAATAGATAGGTGTGTTTGTGTTTCTATTTGTTTGTCCGTGTGTTTATAGTTTGTTCGTGCGCTGTATTGGATGTAATGTGTATTCTCAGATGTTCCCGAACTACCTTATGTGCTCCGTTGTAAGCTTGTACTCGTACTAGTTTCCACAGGCTGTGGAGTAAAAAAATACTTGAAGCCTTGAAGGTCGGAAATTCAATTCGGCTCCCGGGTGCGTATGCTCCCTCTACTGAAAAATCATATTTCGAAATGTCGAAAAATTTGGATAAAAAATTCTACATTTACATCTCCATAATATACGTGTGTTCGTTAAGTTTCACGAAAAACCAATATTTTATGTGGTCTATATAAAAAAGAGAAAGTTTATCTTGTCAAAAACATTATTTTTACGGGATGGCTTGCGTCGATTAAATAAGGACCGAGGTACTATCTAGTTAAAAAAGATAAGGAAATGCTTAAGCTTTTTTTTCCCACCGTATAGTTACTTTAAACAGTTGATCTGATTGTGCATAGGGTGAAGCTCCTTGCTATGTAAAGTGGTACTTGCAAGGTTAGGGTTACCTTCTGGATGCATGATGGGCACAAGCGTCCCTGTCAGTTTCATATATTTCTTGTTTAATGGTACTCTCTCCCCATTCATATTATTTGGCTTAATTTTATCTAGATACAAATGTACTTCCTCCGTACGGACAAGAGTTGTGCTTACGGATATATGTTTCACGGGATGGCTTGCGTCGATTAAATAAGGACCGAGGTACTATCTAGTTAAGAAATACATCCGTATGTAGAAAACTAATTTGAATTGGAGAGTACCAGAAACTAAACCATATTGCTTAGGGCATCTCCAGCGGCGCGACGCATTTTAGCGTCCGGAAATGTCCGCACGCGTCCATTTGCGTCGGGAGTGGCTCTAGCGGCACGACGCATTTTTTTGGCTTTTAACATGAAAACATAATTTACATAGTTGAACACATGAAAATAAACCCTAAACGCGTGCGCTACTGCTCGTCGTCGCTGTCAGCACGATGAGCTCTGGCACCGTCCACGGCCAGTTGGAAACCGGGGGAGCGTACGCCGGGCGCGCCGGCGGTGCTGGAGGTGGAGGCGCTCAGGGCTCTGGCTGTGGCACCCATGGCTGTGGTTGTGGCTGCGGTGGAGGCGCCCAGGGCTGTGGCTGTGGCGGCGGTGGAGGCGCCCAGGGATGTGGTTGTGGCGGCGGTGGAGGCGCCCAGGGATGCGGCTGTGGCGGCGGTGGAGGCGCCCAGGGCTCTGGCTGTGGAGGAGGAGCCCAGCGGCGGCGGTTGTGGCGCGGCCGAGTCCTGTAGAGCCAGTCGAAGGGCTTCATCCTCCGACAGGCCCGGCGGCATGAAGCCGGTGGCGTAGCGGGGCAGCGGCGGCTGCACAGGTGGGTCGTTCTCGGAGACGAGGACGTCGAGCTTTGCCATCTCGTCGTCCGTCATGTTCTCGGGGAACTCAAATTTGCGGCCCTCCGCCATGGCCTGCTGCCATTCCTGGAAGACGACCGTCGCTGTCGTCCTTGACCTCCTCGTTATGGTACGCCAGCGCCTTGATGTAGTCGTCGTCGTAGTCGTCGTCGTGGTCTTCGTTGTACTGCGCACGCGTCGATGCCTGGTCACGATGCGTCGGCGCCTGCTGTCTTCGAGGACAAGTCGGCGGTGGACGGTCAAAGGGAAAATCCCTGTCGCCCATGAAGCCCGCCCTCCTCCTCCGATCCCTCTCGGTCGAGAGATAGGTACGCCAACTTTCAGAGTCGATGGTGTACGCCGGATCGGCGCGGAGGTCCGGCGGCAAGTACCGCCTCCTTCGCCGGATCTCCGCGGTCCGATCTGGCTCGCGCGCAGGGACCGGAAGGACGGGCACCCGACGGTAGCTGAGCCGCCAGCCGCCAGGCATGTGCACGTCCTTCCAGGTGTTGCACGGCGTCCAGTGCGCGTGCATCAGCCTCCCGATGGTGACGGGCAGCGCCACCCTGCCCAGCCGCTCCTCCTTTGTGCCGCTGCCGGACGCCTCGAAGTCATTCTTCTTCTTCCCCATGGTGCTGCGGCGGTGGTGGTGCGAGTGCAGGTGTGGGCGATGGAGGAACGGTGCCGGTGGAGTTTTAAGGCCGACCGCACGCGGGAAACGATGCCATTGATGGCGGCGCAGAAGCCTAGCCGCCGCCCACCAGTGCGCATGCAGAAGAGGCAGCCGCGACATTGATGGCGAAGGCTGCGGCGCAGACGCGTAAGCGATGGCCGCTGAAGCGATGCCCTCGATGCAGGCTCGTTGCCAGGTGGGCCCGGTGGAGACGCGAGCGGACACTTTGCGCGTCCGCGTAGCGTCCGCAAAGACGCAAACCTGCCGCAAATATGCGCCGAGTTTGCGTGACAGCGGACGGCCCGGTCACTTTGCGTCGCAGCCACTAGAGGAGGTGGTGCCAGACGCAAACGGTCGCGTGGCGCTAGAGATGCCCTTATTGGTATTTACGCCTGTTCTCTGCTCTTGTCGTGTCGGACATGTGCAGCGCAGAGGCAGCCTTGCTCTTCTCCTGGTATGTAGTCAACGCTCTGGACTTTGGAAGCTCGTGAGTGGACTGTGCGCTTCTCACGGTCTAAGCTGGTGTGATCAATCTCTTGCGAATTTTTTTTAAATAATACACTTTTTAATATTAATTCCAGGAATAATAGCCGTTTTGAGCTAATTTCAGAAATAATACACCGTCCGGGTGGGGGAACCCGAATTTACAAAATCGGGTTTGAGGAACCCGAAATTAGGAAATCGGGGTTGGGGAACCCGAAAAATAGATTCTTCTGCGCCTTCTGCGCCGTGATGGAAAAAAGAAAAATAAAAAAAGCATAAATCGGGGTACTAGAACCCGAATTCTAAAAATCGGGCAAGATGAACCCGATATATAATAATCGGGCAACTTGAACCCGAGTTCAAAAAATCGGGTTTATTGAACCCGATTTTCTGCCCAGCACGAAATTTTCCCGCCTTTTCGCGTTCGCACCGCCGTGTTTTCCTCCCGCCTTTGCCGCCACCCTTCCCGCCACTTCTTCCCGCCACTCTTTCCCGCCATCATCTCCCGCCACTATCTCCCGCTAAATTTTCCCGCCACACTGTTGAATTTTTGCCTATAAAAGCAGGCATCGCTACTCTGGATTGCACAAGTTCTTGTATCTCTATTTTATCCCGTTTGCTCACTCTTAGCCATCATGAGTGTGCCGTGCTCTGACCAGGAGTTTAGGCCGGTGAAGGCGAAGGCTGCAAGTTTACCCCCGGGTGTGACTGCGGAGCGTTGTTGGTGCGGCCGTGTTGCTAAGGTTAAGCAGGTGGAGGATTTCTCCGACTGGTTCGGCATGAAATTTTTCATGTGTGCGAGCTATGAGCATGATCCACCCCGTAGTTCAGCTTCGTCGTCCACCAGGCCGCCGGTATGTTTCGACATAATTGTATGTTGGCTTAAATTTGTTTGTGAATTTGATTTAATCTTACTGTTTGTGTTGTAGTCTCCCCCGCCCCTATGCAAATGGTTTCACTGGATAGACACGGAGCAGCCGGATTGGGCGCGCGAGGAGGTTGAGGAGAAACAGCGCCGTGCGTGGGCAACGTTCTTTGAGGAGGAGCGTTGGGAAAAGGTTCGTGCTAATGAGAAAGCAGAGCGAGAGAGGCAGATACAGAAACTAAGGGCGGAACAAGCTCGTAACCGAGAGGTGAATCAGAAGAGGATGGATGATGAGGCTGCACGTAGGTTTGCAGACGAAGAGGTTCGCAGGGAGGCTCGTGAAGCGGAAAGGAAGAGACTAAGGGAAAGAGCTGCTGAAGCGCAAGCGGCAGAAGAACGCGGCGACAAGTCTGGAAAATGGCCACGGTGGACGCAGGGAAAGTAGTGTGATGTGTCGTATTGGCTATGTATCGTAATTTCAGTTGTATCTTAAATTCCGTTGTAGTGTCGTTGTATCTTAAATTCCGTTGTAGTGTCGTTGTATCTTAAATTCCGTTGTACTGATAAATCCTATTTTTATTTCAGCTGCAATGTATCTTCATTCGTGTTTTAGTATTATTGTTTCCCGCCTAATTTTTCCCGCTCGGTTTTTTCCCGCCTTTTACCCCCGCCGTAATCTCCCGCCAATTATTCCCGCTCACTTTTTTTCCGCCTTTTACTCCCGCCCTAATCTCCCGCCAGTTTTTCCCGCTCACCTTTTCCCGCCGAAAGTCGTCCCTTGTAGCCTATAAAAACCCCCCAGTGTTTCCTTCTGTTTCAGTGTATTCTCTCAGCAAGATGGATCCCCCATATAAGAATCCCCCCCATCTTTTCACCGAATCCATGGCCAAACCTCTTCTAGACGAGGCCCGCAAAGTGATGAGGGAGAGTAAGGTAGACACATTTGAGGAGTTCATCAGTAGCGACGCCTTGCTCCGTAAGGTGGGTAGGGAGTTTGAGAAATATTCTTATGGGTGGCCATTGAAGAAGATGCCTGCTCGCAGCCCACGGGAGATAAGGTGTGAGCTTATCAGGTTGAATGAGAAGTGGAAGTCACTAACTTGGAAGAATGAACGAGATAGGGAAAGAGATTACAACTTTCCATGGCTGTGGACGGTTGAGAGTGAGGACGACGATGATATCTTTGAGCGTAGCAGCAAGGCGAAGAAAGCTGCATCGTCGAAGGGCAAGAGTGCCAAGTCCTCGAAGGGGAAGAGTGCTGCACCACCGGTCATCGACTCGGACGACGACTTCGAGCCTAGCACGAAGGCGAAGAATGCTGCATCGTCGAAGGGCAAGAGTGCCAAGTCCTCAAAGGGCAAGAGTGCTGCACCGCCAGTCGTCGATTCAGACGATGACTTCGAGCCTACCACCAAGGCCATGAAAGCTGCATCGTCGAAGGGCAAGGGAAAGGGTGTGCTGCGTTCTTAGTGTTTTAGTTATCAGTAATCATGGATCTTGTAGTATGTTGTAGCGGTGTTGTACCATTTAATATGTTAGCAGAGAGTTATGTTGTAGTAGTAAGTTGTATCTTAATTATCGCTTGAAGTTCAATATGAAATGTTTGTTAAATAGAAATAGTAGTCATACATGGCGCATACAAATAGTACTCATACATGGTGCATACAAATAGTAGTCATACATGGTGCATACAAATAGTACTCATACATGGTGCATACAAATAGTACTCATCTCACTGACCACGGCCCCTCCCTCCACCTCGCCTCGGTGGCGGTCGAGCCTGAAAAGGTGACGGCGAGTACATACGAACAGGTGGCTGGCGATGTCGGGGAGGAAGCATGTACCCCTGCTCGTGCTGACTGTACTGCGTGGGATCTGGAGGTGGAGTTTGCTGTTGACTTGACATCCAGTCTTGATAGCTCTGCTGTGTTTCGTCCTGATCGTGAGCACTGGACCAGAAGGATCGTGATCCGGACCCCGTCGACATATGTCCCTCACCTTTGATTAGATAAAAAAACCGTTAGTCGATCATGAGGAAATTCACACATGGTGCACAATTAATATGGATAGTGATGAATTGCGTACCCTCTGGCTCATCCATACGGGGACGCCACCCGAAGTTAGGCATGGGAAATTGCTGCTCCATGCCGAAACCGGCACGCTGCCAATACTCGTAAGTAGGCTCCTGCTGCTGCTGGTTTTGCCACCCAGAACCTCCTGCCTGGTTAGGAGATGGTGGCCTCGGGCTCGGCGGTACCTCCATACGTGGGCGCGGGGCGTGCCGCGGCTGATGCACCTGCAAAGAGGGACGAGGTGGCCGCTGTGCTGCTCGGTACTCGGCAACATCCGAAGATCGCGTGCATGTGATAGTCGCGTAGATACGACGTAGTTTGTCCTGAAGACGCTGTGCAAAGGAGGCGTGGTGCTCATACCGTCCAAGAAGTGGGCCGGAGGAGAGCGAGCGTGCATACTGGGCGGCGTCATCTTGCAGCTCCGCCGTCAACACGGCCTAGAATTGTGAGCTCAAATTAGTTATGTGTTGGCCAAATGTAGAAAAAATATATTTGACTTACTGCGTGATGCCGAGTGCCTGAAGTGGAGTGACGAGGGTAGGTGTCCCACATTGTCGAGGGATCCCTCTGAACTGGGTCACACGCCTGGCTCAGACGAAGTCGTGTCCTAGGCATGTATGCCCGCAAGTAGTGCTCAAATTCCTGAAGATCAAATGCCTCCATGGTGGCCCATGAAACTGCCGGCGCATTGGCCCAACCGGTGATGTACGGAGCGAGGAGTTGCAACCATCCAGCAGCAGTCTTATTCGCTCCTTTTCTGTTGTACCTGAAAAATGAAGACGAACATGTCTTAGGATAAAATTATGATTGTCCAACATGATGTCATAACTTTGGATAAATTTAAATTGTACTCACGCGTGGACGCGTGGTGGTAGAGGAACCTGGAACTCGTGTAGCCACGCCTGACGAGGGCCGTGAGCCTCAAAAGAGATAGGCCCAACGCCCTCGCGAACACCAACGAAACGTGCATCCATGGTGTGCATCCATCCCACGGGTTCCTCCAATGGGCCGATGGGCTCACCAGCCAACGGAAGGCCCAGCAACATAGACACGTCCTGTAGAGTAGGAGCCATCTCACCCCAGCGAAAGTGGAAGGTGTGAGTCTCGGGCCTCCATCGATCCACTAAGCAGGTGATCAGAGCAGCATCGTAGTTCAGACGCGAAACGTTCGCTCGGGCCTCCACTAATCGAGCGAAAGGTAGTAGTCCAGCCCACTTCAACCTGCAAAAAAAATGATGAAAAAGGTAAAGCAAGGTCCAATTCGAAGGTAAATTTCAAATTAAAGCTAAAACACATACCTGTCTTCCCACTGAGGGTGTATCATCCAGTTCTTCTTTGAAGTACGGGTCTGCAGTGGCTCCATGCTCTGCGGGTCAGCCTCGAAGTGCGATGCACGATGTTTCTGATCAATAAGTGGATCGAGCAACGATCGAGCCGCCATATCTGCATAAAGATATCACAAATTGCTGCATAGTTCATAAATATTACAAATTATAACATAGTTCACAAATATTACAAAT
The DNA here is from genome assembly GCF_019359855.2 of Lolium perenne. Taxonomy (NCBI): domain Eukaryota; kingdom Viridiplantae; phylum Streptophyta; class Magnoliopsida; order Poales; family Poaceae; genus Lolium; species Lolium perenne. The sequence goes on from NC_067248.2 coordinate 158,046,799, forward strand.
TATAGCATAGTTCATAAATATTACAAATTATAACATAGTTCATAAATATTACAAATTAAAGCATAGTTCATAAATATTACAAATTAATGCATACTTCATAAGTATTACAAATATTACTATCTCCCTCTATTTCTTCCCCTCCCACGCCTTCCTCGGTTGCCTCGCCCACGGTTAGCCGCCGCCGCTGCAGCTGCTGGGTAGAAAGTGGGACATAGGGGGTCCCTGTGTCCAAATTGGTTGCACAGAAAACATTGCCTAGTTGGACCACCCGCTTCTGCTTCATCCATATCATTTCTAATGCGCCTTGTCTCCCGTCGACCTCTGTTCGTCCGCAATGATCTTGGGTCAGGGATGTACCGTCTTTCATTTGGTATCACCGTAGTAAAATTTCCCACAACTCTGTATCCGACCATCTCGCCGGTCCAGTGTGCATACAGCCTCTTTCGCGTAATATGGAGAGACGAAAGAGATTGAGTCCAGCCCTAGTTGCCTGGTAGCTGCCAGCACATGGGAGCATGGAAGGTGAAGCAACCTCGGTTTGTTGCATGTGCAATCACACGATGGCCATTCTTCATTTCCAATTCTGACCTCATGTGTTCTCACCGCATTCACACAACCAAACTTGTCGGTTGGTAAGCGCACCTCAAACCTCCTTTCCTGATTACCGATGGCCAGAACAGTGTGTGACATACCCTTCTCCATCTTGACATCCATATATTCCATAATGGCCTTACAGTAAGGAGTGTTTGGATTTTCAAGCATATGCTTCAAAGCCAACTCCCGTCTCTCTTTGAAATAATTCATAGTGCCATATAAAATACCCTCCACAAGGGCTGTCAGCGGCAATGCCCTATTTCCCCTAAGCACGAAGTTGTATGACTCAGCTAGGTTGGTAGTCATCACACCATACCTAGCTCCATGTGTGTCATGCAGCAAAGACCACCTTTCTAATGGCTCGTGCTCTATCCACTCTGCAAAAATTTTAATCCGTCGTCCAGGCCTCCTTCTAGTATTGGGTGGGTCAAATCCAGGCAGGTCACATAGCCCAATAGGATCTGGCTCGGGGCCTACTGGAACCTGTGTACCCTGTGCCACAGCTGCTGCATGAGCTGCTACTAATGCAGCTCGGGCGGCTAACCTGTGCCGCACATGGTCCTTAGTGAACTCATCCAGCTTGCCGCGGAGAAAAGTGTACTTGCATGCTTGATTCTGCTTGCACAACTTCTTGAACAGATTCATAAGACCCTTGCTCCTAAACTGCGAGAAGAAATTGGCCCCCAGGTGGCGCATGCACCACCTACTCTGCATATCCTGCCATGGCGTCTCTTCATCAGGTCCGGCTTCTACCAGAGTCTTGATAGCCGCAAGTATACCTGCATGCCTGTCATGTAGCACGCACACATTTTCGCGATCTTTCACTATCGATTTTTTTAACTGCCTGAAGAACCATAACCAGCTAGCAGTGTTCTCGCTCTCAACAAATGCAAATGCGAGAGGCACACATCGATTGTTGCCATCCACTCCAATTGCTGTCAGAATCTGTCCCTTGTACCTCCCAGTTAGAAAAGTTCCATCTACACACATCACCGGACGACAGTGCATGAAAGCCTCGATGCATATGCTGAATGCGAAAAACACCCTCTGCAGAACCCTGACATTAGGGAACTCTGGTATCACAAAGTCTTGTATGTCCACATGGGTGCCCGGATTCCGGTCCTTCAATGTGTGCAGGAGACGGACGACACCGTCATAAGCATCATAGAAGGTCCCGAATCTGTTCTCCAGTGCCGTCTGTTTAGCCCTCCATGCCTTGCCATATTCAATTACATACTTATATTGAAGGTGAACTCTATTCTGGATGGCTTTAACCCCCATTGCTGTATTCTCTACAATCTCCTTGTAGAACAAAGTAGCAATAAGAGTGGATGTAAGGTTTCGGTGATCCTTCAACATACTCTTAAGGACACATGTGTGCGGCACGAAGTCGCTCACCACCCATGTTGTGTCATACTTCGGACAGTACCCATGCACCCTTGATGGACATCTAGCATCGCTGCAGACCACTGTCAAGAATTTCTGACTTGAAACGGTGGTTCTGAATACCCTTTGCGTGTTCATTGCCCACTGAGTGATTGCTTCCTGCAGATGTCTCTTGTCAGCATATCTAGCACCAACTGAGATGGTGTTCATGCTGTACTCCCAGGCAGAATCGTGCCGATCATCGACTATCATTGCCTCCGACAAATCATGGTTCCAAGAAGAGGGGATCGGATCCGCCTCTTCGTTATCATCTGAAGTATCGGATCCACCGGATTCATCTGAGTCAACCTCATTGTCCACTCCATCCTCGTCTTCCTCGTCCATCATGTTCTGCATCTGTTCTTCTTCTTCGTCCACGCTTTCAAGCTCAACATATCGTCATGACCACCCTGCATGGCTACTCTGCCCGGATTGGAAACTGCTGCCGCCGACATCGTAACTTTGACTGCTCTGGCCTGGATGGAACGCACCCTCGCCTTCTTGGAAATTCACCACCTTCGCCTCGGGAAGCATTAAGGCGATGGGGTGAGTTCCCCTGCGCTCGCACGCTTCCAACCAGTGCACCCACTGAGAGGTCCGCTCAATCGGCTTCAACCGCCAGAAAATCTGGGTACTAGAGCTGCTCCACAAAGCATGCACACCAACAGTGTATGCTTCGGGATTAAGCCCGAAATTCACGGTCAACCACTCCTTCAACTGACTAACTCGCCATGTTTTTGGGTTTGTCAGATGCAAATCCTCACACTGAAACTCGCTCAGATCAGCTCCCATCGGAGTTGTTCGGACCGTGCCATGACCGAAGTAAACAACGAATTTTACTCTATCTGACATATCTGCTCACCTATACAAATTACAGACTCGTCAAAAAAATCTAGCACCTACACTCTAAAATAAATAAAAATCTAGCACCTGCAGTCCTAAATAAATACTATCTACCGGTACATATTACACTAACTAATGTGCGAAGCTAACGAACGCAACATGCATTATGATTACACCATCTAATACCAGGAATTAGGGTTTACCCTTGAAGCGTGCCAAACACCTCTGTCAGCAGCTCAGCTTCTCCACCCCGCAGCAGCTCCACCACCACGCAGCAGCACCACCACCACCAGCTCCACCACCACCACCACCAGCTCCACCACCACCACCACCTCCACCACCACCAACACCACCTCCACCAAAACGCCTCAAAAACTAACCCATATATAGATCAGCTGATTCTACCGCATTTGGTGGTCAAACTACAACAAATGGCTGGATAAATCGCTCAGAAATGAGATAAAACGTTGCTGGTCTGAGAGCAAACGAGAGAGAGAGCTGAGATGAACTGAGAGAGCAGCAGGAGGAAGAAGAGAGGTGCGTCGGCCAGCCCAGCAGGAGCGCGCGTCGGCCGAATTAAAAACTCCACGCTTCGGGCGCGGCCAGCCCGACTCGGGGTCAGGGACGCCGAAGTTTGCGCCTCGGGATGGCGCACCCCGACACCGGCTGCTCCTGCGGAGGAGACAGACCGACAACGGCCCGGCGTGGCCGACAGCCTCGCTTCGGGCGCGCTGACCCCGACTTTGGCCATCCCCACCAGATTCCCTCCACTTCGGGTTCGCCGTCCCCGATTTTGTAATTTCGGGTTAGCGGACCCCGACGGTGTATTATTTCTGAAATTAGCCAAAAACGAATATTATTTCTGGAATTAATATTAAAAAGTGTATTATTTAAAAAAAAATCGCCAATCTCTTTGCCAGATTCACAAGGCATCCCCAAAATAGCAGTCACCTCAGCTGCAAGCAAAACCTCACCTAGCTAAAGCGTGCTTTCACGAACCCGGACGAATAGCGCCCGGGCTTGGGTGGTCTGGAAATCAGAATACGAACCGTGCGGTGATGCAGGCCCTGCTGATCATTAAATGATGCTAATGCGCGTACATGGCAACGTGCCGTACGTGGTACATACATGCGCGATGGATACGATTCTGGAGCAAGCGAATTTAATGCTGATACGTGGGAGGTGGTCAGAATTAAATTCAGTGCCAGGTGCGGGTCGGCTTTGGAACAGGTTACATGATGCCCGCGGTTTCCGTGGATCATGTTCCATTCCATGTCGTGGGGTCTGATTCAATTCCTTTCTTTTTGCGTGTGTTGCTTCTGAAATTAGAGGATCTCCAGCCGTTTGATCCCAGGCGAAAAATCTGAATTTAACAAACGCCGGATTGGGTGTAAAAAGGCAGGGGGGCAACATTTTCCCAGTCACACCCTCGGCTTTCGCCCATCAGCGGCGATAGATTCAAAATATTGTCTTCCCGCTACACAAAAGAATCGTCAATGTCCGGCGATCGGATCAGCCACATTCCGGCGATCGAACCTAGACGATTACAGGCTCATCGGCGGTCCCGTCCTGAGCAATAGCGTCTGGCGTGGCATCGTTAGACGAAGCATCGGGGTCTGCAGTTGTGGAAGCGGCAGGAGTAGACGTCCGTCGCCCTTGCCTCCTCTTGTGTGAAGCTCGGGCTCGACGCGGCGGCCATGGAGCCCGACGTGATCATCTCGTGCATCACAGGCTCATTTGGCGGCGGCATCCCGGGGTTGGAGAAGGGGAGCGGCCCACGTCTCAGGGCAGGCGAGAAGGCCTCGTACATCGCACCGTCGTACGCCGGCGGTGACGGCGTAAACCCGGCCATGCCGCCGGCGGCGTAGGTGTCATGGAACATGGACGTGGTCGGCGACGCCGGCGAGAAGGAATGAGATCCGACCATACCTTGGGTAGGCCATGGCCCGGGGATGCGCGGCTGGCCGAAGTTGATGGAGATCAGCCTCGCATGTTCCTCCGCTGCCGCCGCCACCATCTTCGCGTTGCACTTCTTCTCCCTCTCTGCCCGGCCGCGAGTGTCGTTCCGCCACCCACTCCGCGTTTGAGATGCCCAGGCGACGCAGGGACGCGTCTCGTCGTGCATGGCCGCGTGGCCTTCCGCGCCGGAGTTATTGCGTGCAACCACCCGCTGCCGCCGCTGTTTTAAGACGCCCTGCAGTTCTCGCCGCTCACAAACCTTCTCGTCGCCGCCGCCTCCCCCCTCCCAGATCTTCTCCTCGCCGCTCCAAAAATGTCGAGCTCGTCCTCCCGCAAGATCGCCGCGGCGAACGGCTTCGGCCGCGGCAGCCTCACCGTGCCGGAGGCGTGGGCGCTGTACCACGCCCGGTATCCAGTCCCGCCGGACATGGGGCTGCCAAGCAGCGGCGGCTGGAAGATGGCCGTGAACGGCATTGGCGTCCCGCCGCCGCCGAAGCCGGGCACGGATCAATGGAGGGACGCCATCAAGGCCCGGCGGGCTCAACTCACCGCCGAGGAGCGGTTGGATCCAACGTGGGCGGTCAACAACAACGACGCCTGGTGGACGCCGTACTTCAAGGCGAAGTACGACGTCGAGATGTCCAGCACCGACAACCTCGTCGGCGGCCCCAACAGCTGGAACAAGGACGGCCGCGCCCTGTTCTGGGGCGTTCCGGGGCGCACCCTCGACAACGTCATCCGCGGCATCCGCAACGGCGCTCCAAAGTTGGAGATGCCGTCGTCACCGCCGCCGTCTCCTCAATGGCAGCTGAGGAGGACGACGTACTCGTCCTCCTCGCACTCTTCTTCCTCGGGACCGGCGCGATCGACGCCGTCCTCATCGTACCGGTCGGCGCCCTACACCGTCCCCAAACGGGAGGTCAAGGAGGAGCCGGCGACGCCCGTCAACACGAGGCGTGGCGGCAGCGGTAGCGGCAGCCGGCGGCAGCAAGGGAGGCGCGGCGGCGCCCTCCTCATCCCGAAGCCGGAGGTGAAGGAGGAGCCGGAGGAAGCGTCGCAGGCGGCGCTTCTGGCGGAGTACGAGCGGCAGCAGCGGCTCATCGCCAGCAGCGACGACCCCGAGGACTGCCCAGGGCTGCGGGCGGCGTTCTTGGCGTCCATGTGTTATCACCAGATTTTGGCCAAATCAGGAGGTGGGCCGTACGAGAGATGGGCTTGGAAGATTACGTGTAGAAGATCTCTGAAGCGGCCTTGCACGAGGAGTTTGGGCTGGATTGCCCGTGTATCTTTAATTATGGTAGATTGTATCTTAGATTAAAAGTTAGAGTTTGTATCGTGCACGGTGGGGGTTATTCCCACGTTAGAAAGTCCCCTGGACTATAAATATGTATCTAGGGTTTATGGAATAAACAACAACACACGTTCAACCAAACAAACCAATCTCGGCGCATCGCCAACTCCTTCGTCTCGAGGGTTTCTATCCGGTAAGCGACATGCTGCCTAGATCGCATCTTGCGATCTAGGCAGCACAAGCTCCACGTTGTTCATGCGTTGCTCGTACTGAAGCCTTGTTGATGGCGAGCAACGTAGTTATCGTAGATGTGTTAGGGTTAGCATTGTTCTTCGTATCATATGCTACCGTAGTGCAACCCTTGCATATCTAGCCGCCCTCACACCTATCTCAGGTGTGGGGGCGGCACCCCGCTTGATCATTATTTGGTAGATCTGATCCGTTACGATTGCTCCTTGTTCTACAAGGATTAGTTTAATATCTGCAATAGTTAGGCCTTACAAGGGGCTGGAGGATCCAGCGGCACGTAGGGTGTCGTTCGTTAGTCCTAGACAGGATGTTCCGGGGATCAACCTCGTGTTGGTTTTTAGGCCTTGTCTAGGATCGACTTACGATCACCGTGCGTGGCCGCGAGGCCCAATCCTGAGTAGGATGTTCCGATTATGCGGTGAAAACCCTAAATCGTCGTAGATCTAATTAGCTTTATCTTGATCAAGCAGGACCACCATATATTCGTGCACCCCGTACGAATCATGGGTGGATCGGCTCCTTGAGCCGATTCACAGGATAACCTGAGAGCCGATCGAGGCTCTTATTTAATGTTTACGTGTATGCCATGCAGGAAACTAAGCGAGGCATCCCCATCACCTTCCTGACCAGGTATAGGTCAGGTGGCACGCCCTTGCACTCAGCATCGGACGTGTGACCAGAAGTGCTTTGCGGGCCGTCGCTCGGAGGGACCTCAGCCAGCCGCAGCTCTAGGTTGTTCCCGGCTCTACAGTGTTGACCGTCGCTGCCCGCCGGTGGGTTTTGGCAGTCAACACATTCTGGCACGCCTGGTGGGACAAGCTTCTACATCGACCACATCGCCATCTACATCTGAGATGGCGGACGGCACGCCAGTCACCTACGAGGAGCTCCCCGACGAGCTCAAGAAGAGGTATGACGAGATCAAAGTCACCCTCGAAGCCGACCTCATCGGCTCTTTTCAGAGAACCCGTTCCCATGGCATCAGATGGAAGGGGTTCTCACCGCAAGGTGCACTCGATGGGATAGACCTCTCTGCCCCGTCGGAGGAACGCACCAGGTCCCTGCGGCAGGAGATCAACTACTTGGTGGCTCACTCGCTACACCGTCACTCTGAGAACCTGGTCAACACGTTGGAGCGTGTCGCTCTTCGCGTGATCCAGGAGATCATGAGGCACCAGTACTCGCCGTCAGGACCAGCCCTCGGGACGCATCAAGGGGAGTTGCCACTCCGGTCCGTCCACCGCTGCCATATGCGTTGGCAGCACCAGAAGTGCCGGCTACACCGGCATTCGTCGTCTACAAGATTGGTGGTGACCCTAGTGACTACCAGTTCTTGCCCGAGGCGCCCAAGGAGATCCCTCAAGGTTACGCGTGCACGTATGTGCCAGATTGTGGCAACTGGGCACTCACAAACCAGGCCACAACATCAGGGACTTCTGGGAGAACAGGAGGAACGTCAGCGACAGAGCTTGAGAAGCAGACGTGGCTAACTAAGTACGCCACCCCGACGAACCTCCAGAGCTCAGCTCCTGCAGTTGGCTCAGAGCTGGAAAAGCAAGCATGGCTGGCTAAGTACGCCACCCCGGCGAATCTTCAGAGTTCAACTCCTGCAGCCAACACAGCGGATCAGATCAGTACCATACTGAGAGACCAGTTCGGCATGGTGCCAAAAAGGAGGGCAATCGGCTATTCCAAGCCGTACCCCGACGACTACGAGATGATCCCGCTGCCACCTAAATATCGGCTCCCTGATTTCTCCAAATTCAGTGGATCAGATGGCTCCAGCTCCATCGAGCACGTCGGCCGATATTTGGCGCAACTAGGACCGGCTTCAGTGTCGGATCAGCTACGCGTGAGGCTCTTCTCACAGTCCCTCACGGGATCGGCTTTCGGATGGTATACCTCTTTGCCACCAGACTCCATACGGACTTGGAAGCAGTTGGAAGAGCAGTTCCATATGCAGTACCATTCAGAGGCTTCCGAGTCTGGCATTGCCGATCTAGCACAACTACGTCAGAAGCGCGGAGAAACTGTGACAGAGTACATCCAGCGTTTCAGGAATCTTAGGAACCGATGTTATTCGGTTCGTATAACTGAAAAAGAAGCAGTCGAGTTGGCAGTAGCAGGCCTTGCAACACAGCTCAAGGACATGGCCTCCCAAGCAGATTATCCCTTATTGGCGCACATGGTTCAGAAACTGTCAGCATATGAACAGCGCCACCCGGACCTGTACCAAGATAAGTTCAAGCGTGCAGTAGTCCTGGTCGATGCAGAGGAAGACGAAGTTCCTGCGGGAGACCAAGAGGTAGCGATGGCTGAATGGACTCGGGAGGAACCCCGTGCCCTGCAAATGGGTAAAGCCACCAGGCCCACCCAGGGGATTTGATTTTGACGTGACCAAGACTGAGCAAATCTTCGACCTCCTGCTCAAGGAGAAACAGTTGACGATTCCTGAAGGTCTCAAATTCCCCACGGTGCAAGAGCTGAACGGAAAGCCATACTGTAAATGGCACAACTCGCTCTCCCATGCCACCAACGACTGCAGGGTATGGCGTCAGCACATCCAAGCGGCGATAGAAAAAGGGCGTCTAATTTTCAACCAGTACGCCATGAAGGTCGACACCCAGCCCTTTCCCGCCGTTAATATGGTGGAGTGCACTTACCCTGAAGGTTGCCAGCCAGGATCCTCGTTCAGCATCAACATGGTAGGACCTGGGAACCACTCTGGCAAAGATGGAGACGAGGGCAGCTGCTCTCGTAGCAAGGACACAGAGGAGGCCGCTCCACGCGATCGGCTCCGTCATGATGGCAAGCGCTACGTCACAGAGGGAGAAGTGAAAAACATAAGATATCAGCGACCCCTCTCTGATCACCTCCTCAACAAGTATGTGAGTCAGTACGACCGACGCCGACGATCCAGCGATGATGATGAAAGAGATCGTCTGGCTAGAGAAGCCAGAAGACATCGTCGGCACGATCACGATGAGGAGGAGCACGAGCGCCGTGCCACGAAACAATCAAGGGAGCAAGATGACAACGCCAGGCACTGGGACTGCCCCTTCTTCAGACACTGCTGGGATTCAGGAATGAGCCGATTGCCCACAATCGGCAATTGCCCAGAATGCAACAAGAAGAAGAAGGAGGCAGCCAACGTGTCTGTGTTCGAGCGCCTAGGGCCTCTCCCGCCACAGAGCAAACGTGCTGAGTCCCCTCGGTGGGCAGATCTCGAGGATTCCGAAGACGAGGGACAAGAAGAAGAAGAGGACAGGTACCACCGTCCAAGGTGGTGCCCTGACGGACTCAGCCGTTCACAAAAGCGCAGGGTTCAGCGATTGCGCGGCCTGGAGGAAGCCGAAAGGTTATACCTGCATACGCTAAGGAAGGCACGGCCTGATCTGGCTGCGAAAGTTCAGCGAACCCTGGATGAAGGGGGTCGTCCACGGAAAATGGAGTGGCGTCCCAGGCAAAAGAAAGCCGATGATGAAACATCGGCTGGCACGAACATGGTGCTCGTCCTTCCGACAGAGCTTAGTGCTCCACGATTCTACGATGCACTCAAGGTGGACGACAGCAGGCGTATCAAGTCAGAGGTTGGGCTGGTTTTATCCACCAGCCTGACTGAATAGCAAGATTAAATCAATGAGCAGATATGGCGAGGCTGATCCCTGTGATCGGCCCCAAAAATCTTTGAAGGGACATCACAAGACCTTCAGTCAATGCTTCAAGCATCATGGAGGCCGATCCCAGCAATCGGCCAAAATTTATCCTCACCACGTGTTCTGCTTGTGTTAGTCCTTGTTCCTACTGGAGCCGACGTATGAATTACAGAGCCGATATCTGCCATTCCCTGACAGATTCGGCTCGGGGGGCACCTAAATACGATGAACATGGGAACAGATGCAGGAGGACATGTGTGCAATGAAATATTGGGGGCCGATAGGAGAAAATCGGCCAGTAAAAAAAAAATTTGACAGCCGATGCAAGGGCATCGACTTTAGAATTGAGAAGCAGCCGATGCGCAGCCATCGACTCTAGTAGAATTATGCGAGGTTTACCGAATCTCCACCAAATCCAGGCCAACTGTGGTGCCTTCTGCTTCTTCGCAGGAGTAAAACAATGGAAATTTCTTCGGCTGCTTCGAGCCAATCCGGGTTTCTGAACCTTTTTGTCGAGGATTTCCAATCTTTGGTGCTAGTTCAGCCGTGTTGACAGAAGGGGTTATCGGCTGTTTAAAGAAGAAAGGGGATCGGCTTTGGCGCGTCTTCTCTGACATTCTCGCCTCGAGTAAGGCTCGGGGGGCAGCAGGCCTGGTGGATGCTCTGTTTTGCTCTGTTCAAGGAGCCGATTGGGATACCATCGGCTGATCTTTCGTTGCAACCTTCTTCGCAAATGATGAGTGTTAAAGAGGACCATTGGGCTTGGTTGGAAGAATTCAAAGGTTTTCCTGAAGATTCTATATTATCCGCCAGACTTAAAAAATCATCAGTTGAAGAAGGGAAGGGCGAATTTCGAAGGACCGATGCGTTGTTATCGGCTTATTACGCATTGGCAAAGGGGACGAATCGGCAAGGTCAGTGGAAGAAGGAATCGGCTAAATTAAACTCAAAGGAAATCGGCAAAATCAAATTGGGGAAAAGTTCTTCATTGGTAGATTTCTTACATAAAGAGCTGATTGCTCTCAAAAGAAGGTACTAGGGGATACATTGCCCCATCTACTACTACTGGCCCTGTTCTAGAGGTCCTATCTACAGGCCGTCGTCGCCCTCGTCGTCGCCGCTGTCGGTGCTCACGGCGGGCTCGTCGTCGCTGCTCCAATGGCCGCCGATTGGGCCCTCATTGTCCTCGTCCTCCTCGTCAGCGCCGCCATCGTCGCTGTCGAAGTCGCTGAGGTTCCCCGGCCAGGGGCAGAACCGTTTGGCCGGCGGTTCGTCGGAGGAGGAGTCGTCCGCCGACTCCTCCGCCTCTTCTTCCTCCTCGTCAGAGGAGAGGACTGCCTCCCATGGGAAGAGGTCGTCGTCGCTCGCCGGTACCAGCTCCCCGTCGACAAGAAACTGGAGGTCCTCCTCCCCATCGGTGAGGGGTTCGTCATCTTCCGATTCAAGGGAGAAGTCCCAGTCCCGCGCGTCCCAATACTCTGGGGCGCGGGCCTCGTAGATGGCCATCAGATTGACCTCCTGCTCGAGCTCGCTGGAGGAGGAGGACTGGAAGGACAGGCTGGAGGAGGACGAGGAATCCATGGTGGCTGAGAAGGTTTTTTGTTTGCCGATAGCTACTGAGGAGCAGGAGGATGAAGAAGCGAACCGCTCGACGCGGTTAAAAATAAAGGGGATACAGTGGAAATTCAATGTCACAGCAGTTTCCGAGGAAGTAGTGCCTAAAAATTTAACTGCCAGGTCACGCGGAGAAGTTGAGAAGGCAAGGCATCATGATGACGGATATTGCGACGGTTCTGCCACGACATGACCCGACGAAGAAAAGCAGAGTGATTTTGGAATTACCAATTCCAAAACCAGGGGGGCATGTGTTATCACCAGATTTTGGCCAAATCAGGAGGTGGGCCGTACGAGAGATGGGCTTGGAAGATTACGTGTAGAAGATCTCTGAAGCGGCCTTGCACGAGGAGTTTGGGCTGGATTGCCCGTGTATCTTTAATTATGGTAGATTGTATCTTAGATTAAAAGTTAGAGTTTGTATCGTGCACGGTGGGGGTTATTCCCACGTTAGAAAGTCCCCTGGACTATAAATATGTATCTAGGGTTTATGGAATAAACAACAACACACGTTCAACCAAACAAACCAATCTCGGCGCATCGCCAACTCCTTCGTCTCGAGGGTTTCTATCCGGTAAGCGACATGCTGCCTAGATCGCATCTTGCGATCTAGGCAGCACAAGCTCCACGTTGTTCATGCGTTGCTCGTACTGAAGCCTTGTTGATGGCGAGCAACGTAGTTATCGTAGATGTGTTAGGGTTAGCATTGTTCTTCGTATCATATGCTACCGTAGTGCAACCCTTGCATATCTAGCCGCCCTCACACCTATCTCAGGTGTGGGGGCGGCACCCCGCTTGATCATTATTTGGTAGATCTGATCCGTTACGATTGCTCCTTGTTCTACAAGGATTAGTTTAATATCTGCAATAGTTAGGCCTTACAAGGGGCTGGAGGATCCAGCGGCACGTAGGGTGTCGTTCGTTAGTCCTAGACAGGATGTTCCGGGGATCAACCTCGTGTTGGTTTTTAGGCCTTGTCTAGGATCGACTTACGATCACCGTGCGTGGCCGCGAGGCCCAATCCTGAGTAGGATGTTCCGATTATGCGGTGAAAACCCTAAATCGTCGTAGATCTAATTAGCTTTATCTTGATCAAGCAGGACCACCATATATTCGTGCACCCCGTACGAATCATGGGTGGATCGGCTCCTTGAGCCGATTCACAGGATAACCTGAGAGCCGATCGAGGCTCTTATTTAATGTTTACGTGTATGCCATGCAGGAAACTAAGCGAGGCATCCCCATCACCTTCCTGACCAGGTATAGGTCAGGTGGCACGCCCTTGCACTCAGCATCGGACGTGTGACCAGAAGTGCTTTGCGGGCCGTCGCTCGGAGGGACCTCAGCCAGCCGCAGCTCTAGGTTGTTCCCGGCTCTACAGTGTTGACCGTCGCTGCCCGCCGGTGGGTTTTGGCAGTCAACACCATGAACGACAAGGACGCCTGGAGGGGCGACCTGGACGCGGCGATCGCCATGTCCATCCGCGACTCCGGCAAGCCGCTGGTTGACCTCACCGACGACGGCGAGGCAGGACCAAGCGGCTTGGTGAAGGACGAGCCCGTCGACGAGCGCGTCAAGCAGGAGGTCGTCACCGACGACATGTACAACTTCCAGCAGTACTACGACGCCTCCGGCCGCCGCAAGTGGTTTTAGATTAGGTTTAGTTTAAATTTAGACAAATTTCATTCGAATCTATGTAAGTTTGGACGAATCTAATCGAATCTCGTTAAGTTTAAAATTTCCGAAATTTTTTTTGGGGGACGCGACTGGAGAGCGACGTCCCTCAAACGCGGCAGGAACGAAACACATCCCCCAAACACTCAATCCAGCGCGGTTTGGGGACGCTTTGGGGGACGCGGCTGGAGATGCTCTTAGCTTGCAAGCACAGCTGGCCGAAGCTAGGAGCGGTGTAGTTGATGTGGAGGCAGTGGTTGCTCCTCGCTGCCTGGTGAGGCGACAGCACCCGTTCAACCTCGGGCAACTCTGTTGCTGGACGACAAAGCACAGCGCGCGGCGATTTGGGGGTCCGGGCCGAGGTGTCCGTGATCGATGGTGTCGACGGAGGAGAGCGCGCCGTCGTCTCAGGCTGGAAGAGGAGGTAATTGGCACTGTTTCTGATAGCTGTTACGTTCTTACATCCTGATCCCCAACCCCGGTGCGGCTAATCAGATAGAAAGATTCATTTATTTATGTCTTTAGTATTGCTGCGATGGGAACGTGGTTTATATCTGGAACAAATGATGTCATAGGTTTAGTTTTTAGCCACTCCCAAAAAAATGTGCTGACAGCATCTTCCTCATGGAAAATGTCGGGTAGAGCTAATGCATGCAGTGAACAAACCAGGTTAATTGGTGGTTGGTCTTTTTAGTATGGTAGGTTGCAGAGTGAATATTTTTGGTGTTGCTAGATGTGGTACAAATGGGATGGAATTTTTGGAAGTGAATAATAATTTGTGCCTTCGATGTGGTAGGATTTTTAGGGCGAAACAGGTGCAAACAATATGCGCTACGAGAGATAATACTTTGTGGATGCCAATGTGTTGTAGTCATGTAAAACTTGAGTGCACAGCCAATTATATTACTTTTACTCGACAAAAATCAAATCCTATATCAAGTTTTCATTAATTGAGGTTTGCACGCAGGCCCCATGTGGGGAAAGCCCCTCCCGAACGACCCCTGAACTCCGCCCGGGTCACATCCCTTGAGCGGACTCTGCGTGAATTCCCGGCCCACACTAGTGGCGAAGTGATTGTGCTAGAGGTTGGGGTTACGTTTGATTCGATCGGCGAGGCTTATGACTTTTACAATCTGTACTCTTGGGAACGGCGGTTCGGAGTTAGATATGGCAAAAACCTGCTAAATGTTGACCGAGTGAAGTGCATGCAAGAGATAGTCTACGGGTGCTCGGTGAGTACTTATCCTACTGTCATTTTCAGCGGGTTGAGACTTTGGCGTCACTCTGACTGTTTATTTTGTCGCCTCTTTTTTCAGGGAAGGCCTCGAACAACAAACTCGCAATCAACGAGATTCTGTGCCCTGCTCTCATCCGGTTGTTGCGGTCAAAGGACAATGGGTGGTACATTTGCGAGCACAGAGATGTACACATCCATGAACTATCGACATCTTTCGGAGAGAGGGCGCATTGGCCGTCGCACAGACACATAGATAGCTACACAAAGGATTTGATTAAGCAGCTGAGGGAGAACAACGTCAACCTTGGGAAGGTGTACATCATCATAGGGAGCTTCTTCGGAAAAAATGGAGAACATACCTTTCACGAAAAGGGCATTGAAGACTTTGTGTGGCCAGATTAGTAGCGAGCAGGCGGATGACGATGTCAGGAAGACAATAGAAGTGTTCTCCGAGATGGGGGCTGCGGATCCCGAATTCACTTACAGCGTGCAAGTGGATGACGACAGCAGGATAATAAACCTGTTGTGGACTACAGGGAAGGGGAGGGCTCAGTATCATTATTTCGGTGATGCAATCACATTTGACACCACATACCGAACAAATGTTTATGACATGCCTTTTGGTTTAATTGTGGGTGTTATACTTCCAGAGTGTCATATTCGGTGGTATTCTGCTAAGGGAAGAAAAGGTAGAAAACTTTGAATGGCTTTTCAGAGAATTTGTGAAGATGATGAGTGGGAAGAATAATTTGTTTGCCATTATTTTCCCACCTAGTCGCGGGATCCGCCAAGTGTTTCCCATTATCTGTGGCACATATCTGTTATTCTAAACAAAACAAATTAATTTACTTTGGTATAATGCAGATCAGTGTAGAGCGATGGAAGTAGCTATTGCAAATGTTTTACCTAGCATGAAGCATCGATGGTGCAAGTGGCACGTCCTGCGGAAGGTGAAGGAAAGACTTGGTGCGCTGTATGGAGAAAACAGTCAGTTCAAAGTTGATTTCCACTGCATTGTCAACCAGATGTTGACAAAAGAAGAATTCGAGGGGGCCTGGGTTCACATGCTGAGCACATATGCATTGGAGAAGAATCCATATCTTTATCAGATATATGAGACAAGGGCAAAATGGGCGAAACCGTACTTCAGTGGCATATTCTTTGCGAGGATGACTAGCACCCAGAGGATTGAAAGTGCGAATCACATGCCAAGACTTATGTGCCACCTGGATCAGCCATGCACGTGTTTGTAAAGCAGTTCAACAAATTGTTGTTTGATAGAGACGCCGAAGAGAGCTTCCAGGAGAAGAGGACACGCCTGGTAAATACGAACCCATGGCTGCGATGGGAAACCTCACACCACATTTTATTTGCACGACTTCTGAAAACTGTGTATCCCTTCTCCTTGTGCTTATTTGATGTATTTCTCCGTTGAACTTGTCGCGCGCAGGGTGGGATTGTCTACAAAGTTGGGGATCCCATCGAAAAACACGCCGCGAAGATATATACTCGTACCATGTTCGAGAAGTTCCAGAAAAGTTTGTACAAGTCGGGATCTTACTATGTTGACGAGCTGCCAGGAGAGGTCTATGCTGCGACACATTTTGATAGTGAGAGCCGGGGGAAGTGGTACAAGGTTAAGTACACGATTACAGTTAGTGGTGGTTATTATACATGCGAATGCGGTATGTACGAACAAAGGAAAAAAATAGCGCGCTATAACAAAATAGCGTCGACCGAAAAATACGTTATTAGCGTGCTATAGCACGCTATAGCGTCAGAATGATGTAGCGTTGGATGTCTAGAAATGCTATAGCGTGCTATTAGCGCCGAAATAACGCGCTATTTTTTTCCATGGTACGAACACATGCCTGAAGGTAATTGATTTGGACCATGTTCAGCCCAACATGTTCGGTGCCAGGCAAAACACTGACCCAACGTCCTCTGCCTGCTCGCTGCTCCGTTCGCATCATGGCTGTGGTTACATCCTGGGTGGTTGGCCGTCCACGCAGTACGTATTCGAAGACCATATATCTACGTCTGCTACAAAGCTCAACATGACGTCACGCAAAGAAGCGAACGGACCGATGCTGTGAGGATTTCCGGATCACTCAAGCTCGAGCGTAGTAGCGAGTTTTCGGTGCTTTCACCTGCAACTGCAAGCCCCATTGCCTGCCGTGCAGGGTAGAGCTGTGTCTCTGCGCTGCCTTGGGGCTTGGGTGTAGGCTTCGGACATGGAAAACAGCGCTGCCACACGAGGTTTCTTGACTGGTGCTTCTTGGGGATGGACAGATGAATTGAAGGCCATGGACAGTGGAACGGCAGGCCTCTACAGAGAAACTGGGCTGGACGTGTCCCTTTGAAAGATCCGAGCATTGGTCTGTGCGACTGTGTGGACTTCGAACAAATCGTCTTGGCTCTCTCTTGCACAAGTTTTATGGGTCTGCAAAGTTTGTTCCCCCTCTTGCAAAAGTTTTTTATGAAAGCACAAAGTTTTTTTTTATTTGCTTTCTTTTGTTCTTGCACGAGCCTTTTGGGTCTGCAAAGACTGTTTACCCTATTGCTCAAGTTTTGCTGGAAAGCGTTAGGGTATTTCTGCTATGATTCCTTGGCTCATAGTCCGCGTGGGTGCTGATTTATGTTGACTTGACCGGTGCACCTGAATCCGTGGTGCTAGATGGCCTAAAAAATGAGGAAAAAATATTTTGCGATCTACCACGGAAAAAAGCAAAAATATTTGAGATGGGTAACCATCGACCACGGTCGACGCCCAACTTCGTTGCATATGACAACTTTTTTTTCTAGTGCTTATTTTTTAGGGAAATTGTTCACTTTCATGGATGTCCGTAGACCATTGTATCGAATAGAGATGTGAAGACAATCAAGACCAAGTTTGGCATCAAGCTCTTATTTTGCTCGTCGTCGCACACTCAAACCGATGGACAAACGGAGGTCGTCAACGGGACCCTTTGTACACTCCTTCGAGTCCTCGTTAAGAAGAACCTGAAGTCTTGGGAAGATTGCATCCCACATGCCGAATATGTTGGAAAATTAGGCACAATTTCCATGATTAATTCCAGAATATAAAACATAATGACAGCAACTACTAACATGTGAAACTCGAACATACTAGATGCATTAATCAACATGAGTAGCAGCAGCGCAAACGGTAAAGCATCCATCGCTAAACAGATTGAGATATATCGCACGTACCGATCTGGTGGTGGTGGCGGTGGAGGTGTAGCAGATGATGTCGCAGCAGTAACGTTGTTGATGACAATGTTGTTGACGATGGGGACGATGGGTCGAAGTAGACGGCGTTGAAGACGACGGTAGGCAGCACCGCCCGACTTGGACGGAAGACGACCCGTGATGAAGAGCTTGAGCAGTCGCACAGAGCGCTTCCCAAAAACCTAATTCGCCCTCTCCCGTACAGCATAGCAAGGACGAGCGGTTCCGGAGACCTGCTCTCCCGTTCGCCGATGCACGTCGGCTCGCGGGATGGAGTAGGCTATGATGGCGGCGGAAGCAGAGAGAGGTGGAAACCCTAACTCGTGTATTAGATGTATTTCTGCGGTAGCCGGGCAGGAGATTATATAGGCTCGGGAAACCCTAGGCAACGTGGGCCACGCCCACGTCGCACGAACGTTTCAAGTCGGTTACAGATAGCCCACGATCCGGGAGCGACCCGAACCGACTAACTGCGACGCGTCCGTCTAGGACTCTGTTCGTTTTCCTGAGCTGCAAAAAGTAAGGAAAGTCTCGGCTCGAGGCTCAATCCACTCACCAAGAGCGCGTCGTGACGTGTCGTGTCGAGTCGAGACGAGACGAGCGAGCGAGGAGGAGGAGGAGCGCGCGTGTAGCACTCCTATTCTCACTCACTTACTAGTGGTGGAACAACCCACCTTATAAGGTGGTCTAACTTCCTCCCAACTTTCCATGTGGGACTAAACTTCCCACTTCTTGCCACTCCCTAGTGAGCTGCCACCAACTTGGGCTCAAACTCACAAGGCTGCCACTATGTGGGCTTTGAGATTTATAGGAAAAACTGAAATCTAATTTGGGCCACTAAAAATGGGCCCAATATTTCAACAATCCCCCACCAGATCTCAAATCCCCATTTAGAGATTTACCAATACTAGCTGCTTGTTTATATACCAGTGTTTCAGCGGAGACTGTTAAGTTGAACTTCCGCCTAGAGCCTTAAGCTACATCCATTCACACTTGAACAATGGACTAAGCCTTGAATTGCAAGTTTTGCGTGAACAGGGTTTCACTCAAAGTCATGACCAGTACATGGCTGCCAGTAGCCTACCCCGCGGGTGAAGCATATGCGTCATACTTCATGGTCTCTTCTTGAGTTTACTAGAGATCACCCAAATCTCATAGATTGCGACGTTTAACAATCGGACTCATATAGGTGTGTTATTTCAAGAATGCTCTGTAGGACAGCACCTTTGCTAAAATACCCAACATAAACACATTAAGGCTTGTTGCCAACCTGCCTTACAGCAATTGAGAGTTGTGCATCTTCACATAGAGAGGGTTACATAATACTCTCCTCAATTAAACCACTAGTTTGTTCTTCCCAGGTCCTAATTCACGGGATCTCCGATCACAAAGGTTGGGTTACCACTGTGGCATAACATCAACGGGTCTCAAACCCATCTCCCTCGAAGCACTTTCTATCACATTACGTGATAGTCCCTTTGTAAAGGGATCTGCCAGGTTTTTGTCTGTTTGAATATATGTAACAGTTATTACTCCGGAGTTTCGCAATTTCCTGACAGACTTCAAACGTCTCTTGACGTGTCTTGATGACTTCGCGTTATCCTTAGAATTGTTCACTTTGACAATTACAGTTTGATTGTCACAATTCAAAAGGATTGCCGGAACAGGTTTTTCAACCACAGGCAAGTCCATCAAGAGCTCACGCAACCATTCTGATTCAACAGTGGTTGTGTCTAAAGCAGTAAGTTCTGCTTCCATAGTTGACCTCGTCAATATGGTTTGTTTGCAAGATCTCCATGACACCGCGCCACCTCCAAAGGTAAATACATACCCACTTGTGGCGTACAGATCAGCTACATCTGAGATCCAATTCGAATCACTATATCCTTCAAGCACAGCTGGGTGCCCTGAATAGTGAATCCCATAACTCATTGTACCACATAGGTAGCGCATGACCATATCAAGTGCATGCCAATGATCAGTACCCGGGTTTGACATGAACCTACTCAACTTGCTAACAGCAAAAGAGATGTCGGGTCTAGTCGCGCTCGCTAAGTACATGAGTGAGCCAACGATCTGAGAATATCTCAATTGATCTATGGCAATCCTCCGGTTCTTGCGTAGTGTCACACTGGGATCATAAGGTGTTGAAGAAGGCTTGCTATCAATATAGCCGAACCGGCTCAAGATCTTCTCAACATAATGGGATTGCGTTAGAGTAATCCCACTCTCGTTCTTAATCAGCTTGATGTTCAGAATCACATCAGCTTCTCCCAGATCTTTCATATCAAAGCTTTTTGACAAGAAAGACTTACCTCGTGTATTACTTTCATGTTTGTACCAAAGATCAGAATATCATCCACATACAAACATAGTATAACACCTTCGCCCCCACCATGGCGATAGTAAACGCACTTGTCAGCCTCATTGACAACAAAGCCTACAGAAGTTAAAGTTCTGTCAAACTTCTCATGCCATTGCTTAGGTGCTTGTTTCAGGCCATATAAAGATTTCAGCAACTTGCACACCTTTCTTTCTTCACCTTTTACTACAAACCCATCAGGCTGATCCATATAGATTTCCTCTTCCAACTCTCCATTAAGGAAAGCTGTCTTTACGTCCATTTCATGAACGGTAAGACCATAGGAGGCAGCCATGGATAGTAGTATTCGAATGGTGGTAAGTCTAGCGACAGGTGAATAGGTGTCGAAGTAATCTTCGCCTTCTCTCTGTGTGTAGCCTTTCGCTACAAGCCGCGCCTTGTACTTTTCAATAGTACCATCAGGTCTTAGCTTCTTCTTGAACACCCATTTGCAGCCTACAGGCTTGCATCCATGGGGTCGTTCTGACAACTCCCAAGTTCCATTAGAAAGAATCGAGTCCATCTCATTATGGACAGCTTCTTTCCAGTCATCTGCATCTGGAGATGCATATGCCTCTGCAATGGACGTGGGAGTATCATCCACAAGGTACACAATGAAATCATCACCAAAGGATTTTTCAATCCTTCGTCTCTTGCTCCGTTTAGGAGCTTCATTGTCATCCTTCTCAGTTACATTCTCATGTGATTGTTCAAAATACTCATTAGATGTACTAGACTCAGGAATTATCTCAGTAGAAATTCTAGCAATGCTATGCATATCTTTCATAGGAAACATATTCTCAAAAAATGTTGCATCACGAGATTCCATAATACTATCAACATGCATATCAGGTACCTCGGATTGAACTACTAAAAATCTATATCCTACACTCCGCGGAGCATAACCTAGAAAGATACAATCCACTGTCTTTGGTCCAAGTTTGCGCTTCTTAGTAATTGGAATATTGACTTTCGCCAAACATCCCCATGTGCGCAAATACGAAAGTGATGGTTTTCTCCCACCCCACTCCTCGTAAGGGGTTTTATCTTTATTCTTGTTAGGAACTCTATTCAGGACATGACATGAAGTCAACAAAGCCTCCCCCCACCATGCCTTTGATAAACCAGCAGTGGCTAACATGGAATTCACCAAGTCAGTCAGCGTGCGGTTTTTCCTCTCGGCAACCCCGTTTGATTGGGGTGAATAGGGAGGCATCCTCTTGATGTCTACTTCCCCCTCCTTTCCTGTAGACAGTGTTGGGCCTCCAAGAGCAGAGGTTTGTAGAACAGCAGCAAGTTTTTCCTTAAGTGGATCACCCAAGCTTTATCGAACTCAGGGAGGAAGAGGTCAAAGATATCCCTCTCATGCAACCCTGCAACCACAAAGCAAGAAGTCTCTTGTGTCCCCAACACACCTAATAGGTGCACTAGTTCAGCGAAGAGATAGTGAAATACAGGTGGTATAAATAAGTATGAGCAGTAGCAACGGTGCCAGAAAATAGCTTGCTGGCGTGTAGTTGATGGTGGTAGTATTGCAGCAACGCAGTAAAACAGTAAACAAGCAGCGATAGCAGTATTTAGGAACAAGGCCTAGGGATTACACTTTCACTAGTGGACACTCTCAACATTGATCACATAACAGAATAGATAAATGCATACTCTACACTTTTGTTGGATGATGAACACATTGCGTAGGATTACACGAACCCTCAATGCCGGAGTTAACAAGCTCCACAATTAATGTTCATATTTTAGTAACCTTGTAGTGTAAGATAGATCAACAGACTAAACCAAGTACTAACATAGCATGCACACTGTCACCTTCATGCATATGTAGGAGGAATAGATCACATCAATATTATCATAGCAATAGTTAACTTCGCAATCTACAAGAGATCATGATCATAGCATAAACCAAGTACTAACACGGTGCACACACTGTCACCTTTACACACGTGCAGGAGCAATAAAACTACTTTTTTTTTTGACCTGGAACACCATGATTCCATTTAACCTGGCACAGCGAACTCGCTTGCCAACACAACCATTACATCATCTGGCACCGTATCTACCCACAGCGTACGACTGTTCTGCTGCGATACGCCAAGAGCCGCCAGTTCATGAGCTACTTTATTACAAGCACGTGGTGCAAAAACCACTTCTGAAGAAACAAAATTTAAAGAAAGGTATGACCGTAGGTCGCGGAAGATGATACCCTCAGGAGCCAAATCAAACTCAGTGCTCATCAACGCTTTTGCCAGATTAATGGAGTCTGTTTCCAGTATAATACTTCCCATCCCCCACATGGTGGCAGCCATGATTGCTTCACCACATGCAATAGCTTCAGCTTGTACCGCAGATGATACATGATGGATTGGACCTGCTCCAGCCCCTCTCACATCACCCTGTGCATCCCTAGCAATAAACCCCCAGCCTCCAGTACTTCGATCAGCAAAGAAGGATCCATCAAAGTTTATCTTAATTTTATCAGCTGGCGGCTTCTGCCATTTAGGCTGTGTCGAAATCTTCGTATCCTCTCTCTTCTGGTTGATACATTGCATCGATTCTCTTGCCCAATATTTTGCTTGGCCAGCAAGGTCTGAAAGTGCCAACCTTTTTCCTTCCGCATTAATTTTGTTTCTTCGAAGCCAACTGCGCCATAAGAGACAACAGCTGAGAGTCTTCTGTTCTTGATTAAGAAGCATGATTTCTTGTAAAACATCCCCAGCTGACTCCAATGTGCACATACGATCACGGACATCTCCCATTTTCAGCATGCTCCACACCTCCTTTGCTTCTTTGCATTTCAGAAACAGGTGAGCTCCATCCTCATCTAGTCTTTTACAGCAAACACAAAGGGTATCACATTCAATACCTCTCCTTTTTATATTCATACGCAGTGGAAGGCTATTATGTGCTAATCTCCACATGAATTGTTTAACTTTAGGCAGACAAGGCAGATCCCAAAGTTCCTTCCAAAACTTGCTCCCAAATGTGTTACCCGAATTTGTATCCACATCAGTATCCCTTTGCTTGACATAAAGTTTATATGCAGATTTCACCGAGAAAATACCCTTATTATCAAAGTGCCAAGCAGGATAATCCTCAAAATCAGCCCTTAGCGGTGTAGCCAAAATAATGCGTGCATCCATATCCCAGAAAGTATCGCGGACAATCTGTTCATCCCATTGTCCAGTAAGTGGGTCAACTAGTTCTTCCACTCTTGTCAGTAAACATTGGCGTCTTGGAGTAATTGGCACCCTACTACCCTCCCTTTTAATCCAAGGATCTGTCCAGATGTTCACCTTGGCCCCATCACCAATTCGCCAAATAAGACCTTCCTTGAGCAAATTAATACCTTTCAGAATACTCCTCCATGAGTAAGAGATACCCGGTGTTGCTGTTGCCTGGAGGATCGATGAATTTGGGAAATATCTTGCTTTCAATACCTTAGCACAGAGAGACTCCGGGTTCATGAGCATTCTCCACCCTTGTCTCGCTAGCATTGCCAGATTAAACCCATACAGATCACGAAACCCAAGTCCACCCTCACTCTTAGGCTTCGATAGTTGATCCCAACTCAACCAGTGCATCTTGTTCTCCTTGTCATTTTGCGACCACCACCATCTACATATCATCGTACTTATCTTTTCACAGAGATTTTTTGTTAGATCAAAACAGGACATAGCAAAAGTTGGAATGGCCTGGGCACATGCTTTAATGAGAATATCTTTCCCAACTTTTGATAGCATCCGTTCCTTCCAACCTTGTATTTTCTTCCATATCCTCTCCAACAAATACTCAAATGTTTTACTCCTCGATCTACCCACATACACCGGTAGACCCAAATACTTAACCGTCTTGGCCTCCTCACTAATGTGCAATTCGGTCAAGACTTGTCTTCTCCTGTCTTCACTTGTATTTTCACTAAACATCACTGAAGACTTATCAAAGTTGATAGTTTGCCCCGAGCACACCTCATAAAGTTGTAGTAAATTTTGCAGAGACTTGGCACTTTCGCGGTTTGCTTTTATCAGTACCAGTGAGTCATCTGCAAACAAAAGATGGTTAAAACTTGGGGCACCATTGCAAATCTGTATCCCCTCCAATTCTCCTCTCAACTCGGCCTTGTTCAGCATAGAAGAAAAACCCTCCGCACACAGGAGAAATAAATATGGTGATAATGGGTCACCTTGGCGAAGGCCCCTTTGCGGTGTAATGATATCAGTAAGAGCACCATTCACCTTTACTTGGTAGTTAACCGAGGTGATACACGTCATAACAAGCTGAACCCATCTATCCGCAAAACCTAGCTTCCTCATCACTCTCTCCAAAAATTCCCACTCTACTCTATCATAGGCCTTGCTCATATCAAGTTTTACTGCTGCATACCCCTCCTTCCCTTGCTTCTTGGTTTTCATATAATGGGTGCACTCATATGCAAGGAGGATGTTGTCAGAAATCATTCTTCCTGGAACAAAAGCACTTTGATTTGGGGAAATAATATCGTCTAGGATTAACTTTAGCCTATTAGCAAGAACTTTGGAGACTAGCTTGTACACCACATTGCAAAGGCTTATAGGTCTCAAATCTTTCATACAATCTGGATTGGTTGTTTTTTGAATAAGTACAATACAAGTTTCATTCCAATCAGGAGGCATTGGGCCACCATTAAGAACACCCAACACTTCCTCTGTAACCTTCTCCCCCACAATATCCCAGAATTTCTTATAAAAGATTGAGTGCATACCATCCAAACCAGGAGCTTTAAAGTCCCCAATGCTCTCCAACGCATCCACAATCTCCCTGGATGTGAACTCTTTGCACAGCTCTGTATTCATTGCCTCTGTTACCCTTTGATCTATGTGACCCAATAATTCATCCATACGTGTGCCTGTAGAGGAAGTAAAAAGTTTGGAAAAATAGTTAGTCACCACCTCTTTCATGGCCTCCTCCTCCTCCACCTCAACTCCATCCTCCCTCTTTAACTTCATAATACGATTCATTTTCTTCCTTTCTGATGCCAAAGAATGAAAATATTTAGTGTTTCTATCCCCTCCTTTCAACCAATCAGCATGTGCCCTTTGCTTCCAATATGTTTCCTTTTGATCCTCCAATCTACTCAATTTAAATCTCAGAATTTCTTCCCTCTTAATAGATTCAGCAGTGATTTCCTTCCTTCTACACGCCTCAAGGTCCTTCTTCATCCTACTGATCCTCTTCTCCAAATCCCCCAGAACATTACGACTCCAATCTAATAATTCCCCCAACACTCCACGAACCCCTTCCATCACACCTGTACCCTCCACCTCCATCTTTTTTGTCCATTCATTCTCCACTAAACTCCTACACTCGTCCTCCTCCAGCCATCTCGCCTCAAATCTTGGCAGAGTGCCACGATTCGGTGTCCGCCTTTTGCATGAGCTTCCCTGTGTATCAACTATTACAGGTCTATGGTCAGAATGCCGGGGATCACCATTTGTCACTCTATATGCTGGAAATCTCCTCCTCCACTCCGGTGAAGCAACGGCTCTATCCAAACGCTCCTTTATGTATGCCTCGGCAGTATGACTATTATTTCTCCAGGTGAAAGCATCACCCATAAACCCCAGATCATCAAGGTTACAAAACTCCAGAGCCGCTCTAAATTTTTCCATACGCCATTGCGGTTTAGGAACTCCTCCCTCCTTCTCCCATGTATGCAAGGTTTCGTTGAAATCACCAATGCAAATCCATGGTTTATCGTTCTGATGCTTCAATGTCCGTAACAACTGCCAAGTCTTCTCCCTCTCCTCCGTTTTTGGTTCTCCATATATTCCTGTAAATCTCCACACAAAACCATCTGCCTCCGTTATCTCCGTATCTATGTGATATTTGGAGACAAAACCGATCACCCTAAGATTTATGGTGTTCTTCCAAAACAATGCCAGACCTCCTCCCTTCCCATCACAATCCTTCACCATCATATTCGGCATTCCAATCTTCCATCGTAACCAATCAATTTTATCCTTCTTCAGTTTAGTCTCTGACAGAAAAAGGACATCGGGGTCATCTTTCTTCCGGATATCCAGAAGCCCACGCACTGCCGGGCCGTTCCCCAACCCCCGGCAGTTAAAAGCTTCAATGATCATTGGGTCCCGCAGGGCTGTTCCGACAGCCCCGCGCTTGTAGTGTTTTCCTCGATCAGACCCTCCATTACCACATCTGTATCCTTTATCTTCTTATTCCTTCTTGACTCATCAACCTCCATATCCTCACCCAACCTTTTCGCCCCCACCTTACCCGCACTGGCACTCTTCACCTCGTCCTTCTTTCCCCCATCTCTGGCCACCTTTTTAAATTTTTTTTGCTTCCGTACAGTCACACCCTTTGATGTATCTGACACCCCTGTACTTTCGGTGCCTCTTTCCTCATCACAATTGCCTTCCATTTTGCCTTCCTTCCCAACTTCCACTAACTGCATTGGTACCTTTCCGGCTTCTCCCTCTATTTGGCCTTCTTCCCTTCTATCATCCTTCCCATCCCCCCCTCATAAGTTGGTTCCTTCAGTATAAGCTCCTTTGCATGCACCTCCTCAGCCTCCTTGACATTCCCCTCAACACAAACCTGGTTCTGTAGATCATTCCTTGGATTCACCATCCCACCATCGGTGATCTTCAACGGCCTCGCCCCCACTTCCTCCCTTCCATCCCTTCTACCACTTCCGTTGGACAAAAATTCAGTTTTCCTCCAAGACTGACTATCACTACCATGTTCTCTCCCTTTAGTTCCCCAGCCTCCTTGTGTACCCCTACCGTTGTTAGACCATATCCTTCTCGGCTCCCCATAGCTCATCCGCTTCGGTGGCAGCCATCTCAGTTCTCTCCCATACTGTGCTACTTCTCCTTTCTTCAGCTTCAACGAGCACCCTCTATCCAGATGTCCTATGATACCACATGTGTAGCAAAAATCTGGAAGATACTCATATTCAAAAGGACACCAAATTGTTCTCTTTCCTTCGGCAATTTCCACTGTTGTACCCCTCATCAGTGGTTTTGTGATCAACATCCGAACTTGGATCCGAAGATACTTCCCCATGGCCAAACCATCGACCATTCCATCTACAGCCAGAAACTCTCCAATTCTGTTACCGATGGATTCCGCTGTATCATAATCCATCATTCCCCAGGGTAACTTAAACACCCGCACCCAGATTGGAATCCTATTGAACTCATACTCATCAGGTGCTTTGGTTGGTACAAACTCCTCCATTACCATCAAATCTTTTTCAAACCTCCACGGACCCGAGTCTACTGCCTTCTTCTTACCTCCCTCCTGATGAAACGTAAACAGAAAAATATTCTCACCAAGATCCTTCACGTCGATCCCCTTCATTGGACACCAGACTGGCCCAAGCGCATCCTCGATCGCCTCTGCAAGCGCCGGCTTCTCTGCTAGCAGTTTGCCGACGGCCTGCATATGAACCACACCCATTTTTCCCCCACCCCTCCATCCAATCTTGACGCCTGCCCTCTCTTCCTCAGAGAGTTTGAGACCCTTCATCATCCCTTCCACGCCCTCCATCCTCCTCTTCCTTCTCCCCCGAACGAGCACTGCAGATCTAGGTTGTTGTGTGTGGTGTACGATCAGGTGCCCTAGAATCACCCGAAAGGCTTATGTGGACCTAGGTTTTTGAGACAAAAGAACGAAGACCTGGCCGACTCGTGAGAGAAGTCAAGAGACCAGATCGTTGACACTACTAGGATCTACAGGACAGCCACGAGAGAACCTGAAATCCGGCAGATCAGATCGCCGGAGAATTTTCCAGGACCCGTCGTGAGTCGCCAACGAGTCGCCAGAGAAACTGAACCGCCACGCTAGGGGCGGACGAGAGCAGATAAAACTACTTTAATAACATTGCTAGAGTAGCACATAGATAAATTGTGATACAAACTCATATGAATCTCAATCATGTAAAGCAGCTCATGAGATTATTGTATTGAGGTACATGGGAGAGATGAACCACGTAGCTACCGGTACAGCCCCGAGCCTCGATGGAGAACTACTCCCTCCTCATGGGAGCAGCAGCGGTGATGAAGATGGCGGTGGAGATGGCAGCGGTGTCGATGGAGAAGCCTTCCGGGGGCACTTCCCCGCTCCGGCAGCGTGCCGGAACAGAGACTCCTGTCCCCCAGATCTTGGCCTCGCGATGGCGGCGGCTCTGGAAGGTTTCTGTGGTTTTCGCCAATCGTATCAGGGTTTTCGATCCAGGGGCTTTAAATAGGCGAAGAGGCGGTGCAGGAGGGTCGAAGGGGCGACGACACCATAGGGCGGCGCAGCCAGGGCCTGGGCCGCGCCGGCCTATGGTCTGGGGGCCCAGTGCCCCCCCTCTGGTCCTTCCCGGGTGTTCTGGATGCTTCCGGTGAAAATAGGGACTTGGGCGTTGATTTCGTCCGATTCCGATAATATTTCGTTACTAGGATTTCTGAAACCAAAAACAGCAGAAAACAGGAACTGGCACTTCGGCATCTTGTTAATAGGTTAGTTCCAGAAAATGCACGAATATGACATAAAGTGTGCATAAAACATGTAGATAACATCAATAATGTGGCATGGAACATAAGAAATTATCGATACGTCGGAGACGTATCAGCATCCCCAAGCTTAGTTCTGCTCGTCCCGAGCAGGTAAAACGATAACACAGATAATTTCTGGAGTGACATGCCATCATAAACTTGATCATACTATTTGTAAAGCATATCTAGCGAATGCAGCGATCAAAACAATGGTAATGACATGAGTAAACAAGTGAATCATACAGCAAAGACTTTTCATGAATAGTACTTAAAGAAAAGCATCAATAAGTCTTGCATAAGAGTTAACTCATAAAGCAATAATTCAAAGTAAGAGCATTGAAGCAACACAAAAGAAGATTAAGTTTCAGCGGTTGCTTTCAACTTGTAACATGTATATCTCATGGATATTGTCAACATAGAGTAATATAATAAGTGCAATAAGCAAATATGTAGGAATCAATGCACAGTTCACACAAGTGTTTGCTTCATGAGGTGGAGAGAAATAGGTGAACTGACTCAACATTGAAAGTAAAAGAATTGTCCTCCATAGAGGAAAAGCATCGATTGCTATATTTGTGCAAGAGCTTTGATTTTGAAAACATGAAACAATTTTGTCAACGGTAGTAATAAAGCATATGTATCATGTAAATTATATCTTACAAGTTGCAAGCCTCATGCATAGTATACTAATAGTGCCCGCACCTTGTCCTAATTAGCTTGGACTACCAGATCATCACAATGCACATGTTTTAACCAAGTGTCACAAAGGGGTACCTCTATGCCGCCTGTACAAAGGTCTAAGGAGAAAGCTCGCATTGGATTTCTCGCTATTGATTATTCTTCAACTTAGACATCCATACCGGGACAACATAGACAACAGATAATGGACTCCTCTTTTATGCATAAGCATGTAACAACAATTAATAATTTTCTCATTTGAGATTGAGGATATATGTCCAAAACTGAAACTTCCACCATGGATCATGGCTTTAGTTAGCGGCCCAATGTTCTTCTCTAACAATATGCATGCTTAACCATAAGGTGGTAGATCTCTCTTACTTCAGACAAGACGGACATGCATAGCAACTCACATGAAATTCAACAAAGAGTAGTTGATGGCGTCCCCAGTGAACATGGTTATCGCACAACAAGCAACTTAATAAGAGATAAAGTGCATAATTACATATTCAATACCACAATAATTTTTAAGCTATTTGTCCCATGAGCTATATATTGCAAAGGTGAATGATGGAATTTTAAAGGTAGCACTCAAGCAATTTACTTTGGAATGGCGGAGAAATACCATGTAGTAGGTAGGTATGGTGGACACAAATGGCATAGTGTTGTTTGGCTCAAGGATTTGGATGCATGAGAAGTATTCCCTCTCGATACAAGGTTTAGGCTAGCAAGGTTGTTTGAAGCAAACACAAGCACGAACTAGTACAGCAAAACTCACATAAAAGACATATTACAAGCATTATAAAACTATACATCGTCTTCCTTGTTGTTCAAACATCTTACTAGAAAATATCTAGACTCTAGAGAAACCACTCATGCAAACCAAATTTTAACAAGCTCTATGTATTTCTTCATTAATGGGTGCAAAGCATATGATGCAAGAGCTTAAACATGAGCAAAACAATTGCCAAGTATCACATTACCCAAGACATTTATAGCAATTACTACATGTATCATTTTCCAATTCCAACCATATAATAATTTAACGAAGAAGAAAACTTCGCCATGAATATTATGAGCTAAGAACACATGTGTTCATACGAACCAGCGGAGCGTGTCTCTCTCCCACACAAGCATTTATTCAAACAAAAACAAAAATAGAAACAAACAAACAGACGCTCCAAGAAAAGCACATAAGATGTGATGGAATAAAAATATAGTTTCAGGGGAGGAACCTGATAATGTTGTCGATGAAGAAGGGGATGCCTTGGGCATCCCCAAGCTTAGACGCTTGAGTCTTCTTGATATATGCAGGGGTGAACCACCGGGGCATCCCCAAGCTTAGAGCTTTCACTCTTCTTGATCATAGTATATCATCCTCCTCTCTTGACCCTTGAAAACTTCCTTCACACCAAACTTCTCATAAACTTCATTAGAGGGGTTAGTACATAATCAAAAACTCACATGTTCAGAGGTGACATAATCATTCTTAACACTTCTGGACATTGCTCAAAGCTACTGGAAGGTAATGGAACAAAGAAATCCACCCAACACAGCGAAAGAAGCAATGCGAAATAAAAGGCAGAATCTGTCAAAACAGAACAGTCCGTAAAGACGAATTTCTAATAAATACTTCCGTTGCTCAGATCAGAAAACTCAAAACTAATGAAAGTTGCGTACATATCTGAGGAACACGCACGTAAATTGGAATATTTTTCTGATTTTTCTACAGAGAAAACAGCCCAGATTCGTGACAGATAGAAATCTGTTTCTGCGCAGAAATCCAAATCTAGTATCAACCTTCGATTAGAGGCTTCACTTGGCACAACAAAACACAAAACTAAGATAAGGAGAGGTTGCTACAGTGGTAAACAACTTCCAAGACACAAAATAAAAACAAAGTACTGTAGCAAAATAACACATGGGTTATCTCCCAAGAAGTTCTTTTCTTTATAGCCATTAAGATGGGCTCAGCAGTTTTAATGATGCACTCGCAAGAAATAGTATTTGAAGCAAAAGAGAGCATCAAGAGGCAAATTCAAAACACATTTAAGTCTAACATGCTTACTATGCATAGGAATCTTGTAAATAAACAAGTTCATGAAGAGCAAAGTAACAAGCATAGGAAGATAAAACAAGTTTAGCTTCAAAAATTTCAGCACATAGAGAGGTGTTTTAGTAACATGAAAATTTATACAACCATATTTTCCTCTCTCATAATAACTTTCAGTAGCATCATGAGCAAACTCAACAATATAACTATCACATAAAGCATTCTTATCATGAGTCTCATGCATAAAATTATTACTCTCCACATAGGCATAATCAATTTTATTAGTAATAGTGGGAGCAAATTCAACAAAGTAGCTATCATTATTATTCTCATCATCAAATATAGGAGGCATATTGTAATCATAGTCAAATTTATCCTCCATAACAGGTGGTAACAAAAGACTACTATCATTATAATCATCATAAATTGGAGGCAAAGTATCATCAAAGAAAATTTTCTCCTCAATGCTTGGGGGACTAAAAATATCATTCTCATCAAAACCAGCTTCCCCAAGCTTAGAACTTTCTATATCATTATCAACAATGGTGTTCAAAGCGTTCATACTAATATTACTACCAGCATGCAAATAAGATTCCATAGGTTTTTTAATTTTCGCATCAAACAATCCATGTTTTAAATCAGGAAATAGAGTAAGAAGATCATTCTTGTCCATTATGCCAAACTAGTGTAAACAAGAAACAAAAAGATGCAGCGATAGCAGTATTTAGGAACAAGGCATAGGGATT